>NC_140486.1:30396099-31756099 GCF_964271855.1 Acomys minous
CAAGCCTGGGGTGAGTCTGTTACCTTCTCTGTCTGTGCTTCCTATCTGTAACATGAGTAATCATGGAAGTCATGGTTGGTATGAACTCTGAGTAGATATGTGCATGCCTGGCACTCGACAGGCTCTCAGTGTTGCTGTTGATGTTGTTGATGATGATGATGATGATGGTGATGACAACAACGGTGATGATGATGATGATGACAACGACAATGATAGTGACTGAAATAAGAACTTAGAGCACCGGGGCGATGGCCTGGCCATTAAAGTGCTTCCTCGGCATGCAAGAGGATCCGGGATTCGATCTCAAGAACCTACATAAATGTCAGGCAGGCACTGATCCGAATCTAAGGATCTGAGAGTCAGGAGGAAGTGATTGTTGAACTATTTGATATTAATGAGATGGTGGGCCTCATCAAGAAGTCAAAATGGGAGGCATGCCTCCAAGATGGCTCCCTGGCTAACGGTGCTTGCAGGAAGCCTGATGACCTGGGTTTCATCTTCGGGATCCACAGGACTCACAGAAGTTGTCCTCTGACCTCTACATGCACACGATGGCACATGTGACGTCCTGCACTTACAAACACTCCTGCAAAAAAACAAGAAAGAAAAAGAGAAATGTAAATGTAATAATTGATTGGAGAAGAAAAAGGACCCCGGGGTGGGGGGGGAGGATGTAATAAGGAATGCCTGTGAGCCAGGCGTGATGCCACACGCCTTGAATCCCAGCTCTCAGGAAGGTGAATCTCTGAGTTTGAGGCCAGCCTACGAGAGAGAGAGAGAGAGAGAGAGAGAGAGAGAGAGAGAGAGAGAGAGAGAGAGGGAAGACAGCCAGGGCCATACGGAGAAACCCTATCTCAAAAAAAAGGGGGTGCTGTTAGTTGGGTGTGGAGGAACACGCCTTTATTCCTAGCACTCTGGAGGCAGAAGCAGACAGGTCTCTGGGTTTGAGGCCAGCCTGGTTTATATGGCTAGTGACACCCTTTCTCAAAAAGCTAAATATAAAAAAGAATTGTCTGTTGGAGGCAGCTGTATGATAGTCACATGCGTGCTGTCCAAGAATACAGTAATTTCAGACTCCTGCCTATTCCGGTGGAGTGAACCTGTCACACACGTACTAATAAACACCAACACAAAATCACAGACACATCTTGGTGAGTGTGTGAAGACAGGATACAGGCTTTTAGATCTACTTGCTGTCCAAATTCAGTTTGTGCTCTCTGATACCTTATCTTGGATAAAATAGGAAAAATGGGACAGACTATGGCGGCCACTGCTACTTGCCTATTCAGTGTCCATCCATTTCCTGTTCTTTGCTGACAGAACCTTAATTTCTGTTTTGTTTTTTTTTTTACATATAACCATACATAACAACAATTAACCATAGTAAACATGTGTCCAGCTGGAAATATGTTTTTTTTTCCCAGACCCCGTGGTCCCTGTGAATGACCATATTACATAGTTCTCGTTGATGCAGTACAAGCTAAAGTCAGTGGAGAAAACTTCCGGTACAGCTCTTAAAAGCCCACAGAGTGAGCAGACAGTCCTTTGCCCTTGACTGTCATCCTTTCTAGAAACTTCGTGTTGAAGGGGAAGCAATGTGTCATGAGGTCCCAAGAGCACACGAACTAGTTGAGTGGGGATGTAAGAGAGTCCTGGGATATCAAAAAGGACTCGTTATCAGCCCTAGACCCAGTGCTGCCAAATATAAGTAAAAATAAATAAATAAATAAACCTCACTTTTTAGCTCACTTTTTTTTTTTTTTTTTTTTTTTTTTTTTTTTTTACATTTCTATTACTGCAGGTGGAGGCTTGGGGAGCTTCTACCAGCAAAGCCCGGTTGGAAAGGATCGGTTTCCACAGACACCAGCAGTTTGTTTCTTCTCCTGTCAGTACTTGGCATAGAAGACACAGCCTCTGAGGGGCCTGACTGAACTGTGACCTCAGCCATGGTACTCTAATTGTGAAGAAAGAATCTGTGGTACCAAAAGGGCCGAGCTGCAAAGCCACTATGCTCCAGTAACTTAGACAGTTAAGAGCGCTCCTATGCGCCTAGGTAGGAGGCAGCAGACCGCTCTCCGAGGAACGACCAATTGAAACTTGGTTCCAGCAAGGTGCAGCCCTTGAGATTGGGGGCCTCGCCAGCAGCTTCCCCAATCCTAAAGCTTCAGATATTTGAGTAACACAGCCTCTTCTCCGAATCTTCAGTCCTTTGGCAAAATTAATTCAACAATCTCGGTTAGTCTTCTCTGTTCACAAATGCTTTACGAGTAAACCCTCCCGGTTCCTTCTGATTAACCCTTCTCAGCATTTCCAAATGGTGCCGTCCTAGTTTGATGTCTGTTTCTGTGATAAGTACCACAACCAAAATCAACTCGGGGAGAAGAGACTTTGGTTTGTATGCCCATCACGGAGAGACTTCAGGGGCGGAAGGCAGGGAGGAACACTGTTTACACTCCCCTCCTCGGCTTGCCTTTTTATAGGAGCATGACTGCATGCCGCAGGGGGAGGCATCATTCACAGCGCCCTGGGCTTTCTCACATCAATGATTGATCAAGAAAATGCCCCATAGCTTGCCTACAGGCCAGTCTGGTGAGGGCATTTTCTTAATTGTACTTTCCTCTTCGCAGATGATTCTAGTTCTGCCAAATAGACAAAGAACTAGCCAGCACAGGCAGGTGTTTCACAGACCACTTACCCTCGGGGTGCTTAGTGTTTCCATCTCTTATCTGCTCCCCCGCTACTTTAGGCCTTTAATTTCTCCCTGAACATCTACTGATACACCCCGAAGACAATGGCTGTTCCCAAAGTCCCTAGCCTAGCAACATAGGTTTGCACATTTATCCAGCAAACATTTTATGAGATCCAAAAGCAGAAAAAAACATAGAACTTAGAACCTGGCCTCCAGGTTCTCAAAGGCCATGTACGACATTCAAGGCTCACACGTTTGTATATAGTAAATTTTCAGTGAATATTTTTCCATGTTAACCACTAGCATTTTAAATTTCCATCCAACTGTTTACAGGAATTTTTTTTTTTTTTAGCAAAATGGAGAGGACAGTGTGTCTGGGATAGAGTTTTTGGCTGTTTTTTTTTTTTTTTTTTTTTTTTTTTTTTTTTAATCTACTGTGTGTCTGGACAGATGGCTCGGCTGTTAAAGGCCAGGCTCACAACCAAAAATATGAAATCTGCTGTGTGTATTAAGGGTGGAAATAGTCTACATACAAGCAAGATCAAATAACAAGAAACGCTTAAAAATGTGGCTTAATAATTTCCACCTTGAAAACAGACAAGACTGCTGATGTTTTCAAAGCAAATTCAAGGGTTGAGAATGCTATCGTAACTTCCTTCAAATCCATGAAAAGTTCTGAGCTGAAGGCGCCTTGTCCTGGGGCCCCTCGCCCTTCCTAGGGCTCGGCTTCTGTGCCTTTCCTTCTTTTCTGTTGATTTGGAATTTCCTGTCATGTGTAGTAATAAGACCCCTGTCTCACAAATGTTTGTGGATAAATCAAGAAACACCGCCTGGAGATCTTGGCTCAGGACCCAGACACAATCCCCTGGTCCCCTTCCCACGCTTCTCAGTCTGTGTGCCGTCTCTTTCTTGTTCGCAGTTCCTCCTTCTGCTGACTTTTGGTGGTCAACACTGCTGTTTCCTGTCCCCCACATATGGCACGCATGTCGGCTACAGTGGGCTCCTGAATCCTGACAGAAACGGGTAATTTATGTATTTAACAAATATGTTTTAAGAGTTGCTACATGAGCTGCGTGTGATGGCACACGCCTTTAATCCCAGCACTCGGTGAGGCAGAGCCAGGTGGATAACTGTGAGTTTGAAGCCAGCCTGGTCTACAAAGCGAGTCCAGGACAGCCAGAGCAACTTGAAAACCAAACAGAGAGTTGCTGGATGCCAAACACTGACCTAAGGCCTGGAAAGCAGTAACGAACAAAAGAGTAGAGTCGCCCATCAAGTATTTACATTTTAGTGAAGGAGGAAAATTAGCATGGACACAGATTATTAAGAATTATAAGCTAAAGATCAAAAATTCAAGTGACATCACATGCTGGAAAGGATGTGGAGAAAGAGGAACACTCCTTCGTTGCTGGTGGGAATGCAAACTTGTACAACTACTTTGCAAATCTATATGGTATTTTCTCAGAAAACTGGGAATAGGGCTTCCTCAAGACCCAGCTATTCAACTCCTTGGAATATACCCAGAAGATGCTCCACCACACAACAGGGACATATGCTCAACCATGTTCATAGCACCCTTATTCATAATAGCCAAAACCTGGAAACAGCCTAAGTGGCCCTCAGTCAAAGAATGGATAAAGAAGCTGTGATACATTTTTACACTATGGATACTACTCAGCTATTAAAAACAAGGAATTCTTGAAATTTGCAGGCAAATGGATGGAACTAGAAATGATCATACTCAGTGAGTTAACCCAGAAGCAGAAAGACTCATATGTTATATTCTCACTAATAAGTGGGCGCTAGCCCAAAAAGCATGTCCCATGAAAGTCTTCACTTACCAGGAGATTGGGATAGATGTGAGGACATCCCCCTGGGACTCTAGGTAAGACAAATAAAGGAGATGGGGAAATAGAAGGACCCAGAGGGTCCTAGAAACCTACAAGAAGAACCTCATGATGGGTGGATCAGGGCCCGGGGGGTCTGCTCAAACTATTGCACTAACCAAGGACAATACATGTAGTAAACATGGAACCCCTACCCTGACCTAGCAATGGTCAGGCCATTCTCCACAATTATGTAGAGAGTGGGGACTGACTCTGACATGAACTCTGGTGCCCCATATTTGACCACCTCCCCTTGGTGGGGAGGCCTGAGGGCACTCAAAGAAAGAATAAGCAGGCTACCAAGATGAGACTTGATAGCCTATGACCATAAAGAAGGAGAGGAGATCCCCCTTGGTCATAGACCTAGGGGAGGGGAATAGGGTAAAAGCAGGAGAAAGGGAGAGAGGATACAAGTGATGGGATAACAATTGAGTTGTAACCTAAATAAATTAATAAAAATTTTAGGAAAGATTTATAAGCTAAAGTCAGCCATGGTAATACCAGAACTCCAAAGGCAGAGGCCAGAGTTTGAGGCCTACCTATTTTACAAAGCAAGTTCCAGGATAGCCAGGGCTACTCAGAATGTCTCAAAAAAAAAAAAAAACACAAGAAAAGAAAGTTAAAGGAAGAGGAAAAAGAGGAGGAGGAGGAGGAAAAGGAGAAGAGGAAAAAGAGGAAGAAGGGGAGAAAGAGAAGCAGCAGCAACTATAAAAGAAGAACATGGGGCAACATGGTAGCCATCTTAGAAGTGGTTCTTGAAACACTAGGGAAGCAGAGACAAGACAGATGGGAAGGTGTGAGGCAGATCCCAGGAAAGAACACCTCGGGCATCTCATCCTCAGTACATCCACGGCACAACAATGAGGCCAGTGTGCCAAGAGCAGGGGCCAACGGGAACACAGGGTCCCAGTGAGGTCACTAGAAGTGGATTACTCATGGTGTACCTGGTGGCCATACGGATGAGTCTAGACTTTAGCCTGAAAGCTTGGGACCTATTCAATGTCTGTTAAGCAACTCCATGACAGTGTTTAATGAAGATCACTAAATGCTCTGTGTGGCATGGAATTAGGAATATCACTGAGGAGGCCGCTGTATAAGTTCAAAACAGAGAAGGGGAAGAGCTCAATTCTTTGAAATTGCGTTTATAGATCTTACAGATTTGTCCTGTGCGAATATTTTTGGTTGGTTTCCTTTGCTGTGATAAAACACTAACCAAAAGCAACTTTCAGAAGAAAGAGTTCGTTCAGCAGACAGGTTGTAGTCTGTCAAGAAGGGAAACCAAGGCAGGGATTCAATTCAGGAGCTTCAAGCAGAAACAATGGAGGAGTGTTGCTTACTGACTTGTTCCTGTGGCTTGCTCAACCTGCTTTTTATATAACCCAGGACCACCTGCCCAAGCATGGCACCACTGAAAGTGTTCTGGGCCATCCCATATCGATCATTAATGGATAAAATCCCCCACAGGCCAACCTGACGGAAGCAATCCCTAGGTTCCATCTTCCTAGGTGTCTCCAGTTGTGTTGAGTAGTCAAAAACTGATTAGCACAGTGAATCACCAGCTGTTGGCCTAGAAACTTGTGTGGGTTATATAATGGTGACTGAAATAGGTAACCATCCCAAACCTGCCTTGCGCACTCGAAAACCTGGTGTCTACAACTGAAAAATAAAGGCATGGGAAGTAATGGGGGGCTCCACACCTTTCTTTAGCATGGCATAGCCTGTCTCTCCTTAGGGAACGGAAATGGTTGAGTTTTTGTGTTTGTTTGTTTTTTTTTAAGGAGGAAAAACACAAACTTCGGAATGACAGAGGCTGAGATCGAAATCTCAACTCCACAAGCCATGTGGCTTTGGCAAGTGCCATTCTGTCTGCATAAAGAAATGAAAAGAGGCATGCCTTTTGAGAGAGATGTAGCTGGGAGATGCCTAGAAGGTAGCAAGGCTCAGTTCGCCACACACTCTTTTTTTTTCCTGACCAGTTCGATATCGGTTCCTCTCCTATCACTTCACTTTGTGATTTTTTTTTCTTGTTTTTAAAAAAAATCTCTCTGTGAATCCAGGTAGTGGTGGTGCACGCCTTTAATCGCAGCACTCAGGAGGCAGAGGCCAGTGGATCGCTGTGAGTTCAAGGCCAGCCTGGTCTACAGAGTGAGCTCCAGGACAGCCAGGGCTACATAGAGAAACTCTGTCTGGAAAAACAAAACAAAAAACATCTGTCTGTGTGTGTGTGTGTGTGTGTGTGTGTGTGTGTGTGTGTGTGTAGATCAGAAGACAATCTCAGGTGTTGGTCGTTATCTTCTGCCTAGTCTGCGGCAGGGTCTCTTGTTAGATGCCATTAGATTAATCACTAACTACTATTATCATAGCCACAAGCTCAAATGTTTATATTTCATTTGGTTATCCTCTAAGTATAGACTTTAGAATAAATTGCTTCTCATTGTGCTAGAAACATCTCTGCCCAATGTATAAATCCAGCCCTCTGGGAAGAGTGTTAATGCTTTTAACCCAGAATAATTTTTGAGTGCCCAAACTTTATCTTTTTATAAACTTTTTAAAATTCTTGTAAGCATCAGTGAATTAACTAGGATCCACCTCTCATAGGTCAAACAGACAGCAGATTTAGTACTCCTCCTGTTCAACGGCCTGTTTCCTCACCTACTTCCTATTCCTGGGGGTGAGATCTTTCTTCTCCTGGTCTTGAGACTCCCTTCTCCAAACTACCAGGACAATAGGCCTGGAAGTTTCAACAATACACATGATAAAAATTTACCCCTAAACTCCTTAACTTCACCTGCTCTCCCTGGTCTATCTGCCCCAGCTGATGATTTCAGAACATCTGCAGACTGCTCCAGCCCAGCTCCAGCTCCAGGTGTTCCCACAAAATCTGCATCCTAGATACTACAACATGGCTACCCCCCAGATGGTCCAGCCTCACAAACTGCTCCAACTGCTGAAACAGTCCACTTTCCCCAGACTTGGCCAGAATTCCACCTTCTTCAGACACCCCTCCCCCAAACGATGATGCCCCAATGTCAGCAGGAAGTAGTCACAGGAAGATGTATCACTCCTTATTTATGATTATCAACAAAAGGCTGGGATGTTAGGTTTCAAACCTAGGCTGAGGTGCCTACTGAGGCATCAGCACCTACTGAGTGCACCTGGCTGCCAGGTTCTCCTTGCGTCCCTCAGTCTCCATCAGTCACAGGGCCCTCCTGGCTGGCATACTTCCTCCCCACCAATTCTCCAGCCCAGGGGCTGGGGTGCCCTTCCCCTAGATGCCCTTCCCAATTTAGTTCAACCATTTTGGCTACCTGCTCCTTTTCTCTACTCTCTTTTGGGCCTCCTGGCTGCTGCACCTGCTTCCCCTCCCTCCCCTCTCCTTTCTTCTCGCATGGCTTAGCTTAGTCTGGTTATATCCATTCTGAACTCTCCCAGATGTCCCTGCCTTTGGCTATGCTCTTTTCCTACATATCTATAATAAATTTCGTTTTCCCCCATACCTAGAAGCAGTCACATTCTGTTCCTTTTTATTTCTTTTCTCTTTCCTTTTCTTTCTTCTTCTTTTTTAATCGTTCAAGTGCAAGGCAGGCCAGCTGGCCCCATCTCTGGTGGGTCTCCGGTCTCACCTCCCATCTCAGTGTAGGAATGCTAGGGTGGCAAGCATGTTATCCAGTCTGACTTTATGTGGGTTCTGGGGATCCGAACTCACGTCCCCAGGCCTGCACGGCAACTATTTTATCCACTGAGCCTCTTCCACAGCCCCTAACACTTTATAAGCCTCTTGACTCAATGACTTCTCCCTTTTCTCAAGACAAACTACACGTGAGGCTAAGGAAGGAAGGAGTCTATGTAGAACTTCTACGTTGCCACGGTGGTTACACACACACACACACACACACACACACACACACACACACACACACACACACACACATGATTATCACGCTGGAGCTCCGCATAAACCAACCCACCTGGTGTGAAGCATCCCTGAGAGGGCAATGAATCCAGCGTCAAGCCTAGGTACAGAAAGGTGTCCTCAGCACTTAGCTTTCTACACTGGAGCCCAGCTTGGATTTATTCATATTGCCTTGTGTTCTGGCTCCATGCCGCTCCCTGGTGGGTGAGGCTGGGAACAGGAGAGCACCAGCGTTGGGCTTTGGAAGAAAATGGGAAGGAATGCTTTGGGCTGCTGGGGGCGAGCGGGGGGAGGGGCGTACTTATCCTCACCTTTCGCTGCTACTGACCATGTTGCTTGACACTTTGGGGATGAGAAAAATAAGGAATGATACAGACTCATCTGCTGCCTACACCACATGTTGAGAGACCTACGATAACGAATGGCTCCTTTTCATTTATGCCTATCTTTTCGTTTATCACTGACCTTTGTTTGAACCCCCCTCAAATAACAGAACTTTACAAATGTTAAAAATGTCTGTGGGCCAGGCCCCGTCGGTAGCGGGGTTGTTGCTGCAGTTTCTGCTTTGGCAGCTAGAGGGCAGTGCTGGTCTCTCTACCCTCCTTTAGCCTTGCACAGAGCTGCCTGGGCTTTGGAGGACCTAAGAGAGGAGCCCCAACGGCAGAAATACAACAACCAGTCTTCAGTAGCCAAGGAAGTAACTTGGGAAGACATGGGTGCCATGCAATTCACAGAAAGCCTTTTTGCCTTGCTTACTTTCTCCTGACTCCCACGTGGCTGCCTCAGTCAACACTCAGCCTCCAGAAGCCTAAACGTCCCTAGAGCTGTATGGCGTATTCTCTCCCTATATCTAGCCCCCCAGTTTTCCACCCACAAGCTTGTGTCAGGCCCCGCCCTTTCGTCTTATTCACAAACTCACCGGGCACCTCCCTGAACATCAGACTCACAGCTTTCTGGACTCTTGTACCCATCTGCCCAGTGTTGACCTGAGATTTCACGGTCCTGGTTGGTTGGATGAGGTGGCTTGGTGTGCAATCATGGGGCCGGCCATACCAGCAGAACCTAATTCCTGAGAGAGTGGCTGCTGGAGGGCTGCCAAGCATCGCCAAGGGCAGGGAGGAGTCATTAACAAGCACCCAGCAGTGCACCCAGTGCAGAGCCCGGCGCACGGGTGTCCAAGGTGCCACTGTGAGTCACAGAAGAAACAGGAACAGCTGCTTGGGGTGGGCAGGGCCAGGTATGGAACTTGAGGCAGAGTAAGGGACTCTACAATGACCTCATGTTATGATTGCAAAGAATTCAGTGATTTCCAAAATTAACACGCACACACACACGACAAGAAAACAAACCCCTGGCTTGTCTCTTACTTCATGTAAAGAGGGGGTACATTAGGGTTTTCACACCTGTAAAGCATGAGAAAACTGAACTGGTAGAAAGGTTTGGTGGCCTCTTTTGACCACAGATACTAATGACAGAGCTGAGATAGACTCCAGTGTAAGGGTGAGAAGAAAACCCAAACACGGAAGTTTGGTTTAAAACAGACCACCAGCAAGATGCAGGTCAAGTCACCTGCCACCTCAGCAACTTAGTAACCAACCCTCTTTGGCTCTGCAACATGTCCTGTGCTATAGAGGAGGGAGGAAAAAGACAGAGATCCCACCAAAGGTCCATAAAAAAGCAAAGGCTGCTGGGATTGTGAGATCTTTGGCACCCACCTACCACAGGCCAGCTAGGTCCCGCCTTTCACAAGGGGCACGGGAACCTTATCTTTCCTCCCTCCCTATGGACAGAGTCCTTGACCTGCTATTTGAGAAGGAGTGACTGCCCACTGCCCAACTGAGAAATATGCCCACAAGAAACCTCTCCTTGCAACCCAGACTGTTTTGATAGCCTTTCCAGTCCCCTTGAATTACTTCTTTATTCATCCATTCATTCTCTCTCTCTCTCTCTCTCTCTCTCTCTCTCTCTCTCTCTCTCTCTCTCTCTCTCAGAAAAAGTCTTAAGGAGAAACTTAGCCTGGCCTTGAACTTGCCATCCTCCTGCCTTGGCTTCCCTAGTGCTGGGACTACAGGCAAGTCCCACCACACCCGCCTACCTCTGTTCAATTTTTTTAAAGAAGAAAAGGGAAAGAAAAGACTAAATGTGGAAAGTGTCTTATCAGCAACCTACAGCTCACAATGAAAAATAAGTGTTTTGGGTTTATTTTTAAATACATTGTCTTCTTCTAAAGAATTTCTTTCAAAAGTTAATGTTAATAATGTGTCTAACAATGGCACTAATTGGACTCAGGGGACTAAGGGAAGACTTGAAGCTGGCAGAGATGTGAAAGTGAGGTTCTGGGAGGAACTGGGAGTTGTTAGGTTCAAATACGCTGTATACACACTTGAAATTCTCAGTGAAGAATAGTAAAAATAAAGTATTGCATTAAGGTGAGCCATTAAATACTCTCTATTTTATTTCCACCTTAATAGATTTTTTTTTTAAATTTTTATGTTTAGATAGGGTCTCACTATGTAACCTGACTGGCCTAGAACCCACAGAGAGCTGTCTGCCTCTACCTCTACAGTGAGAAGATTGAAGGCATGTGTCACTTTAGCCAATTTTTTTCATTCATTTATTTATTTTTGGCTGGTTTGTTGGTTGGTTTGGGTTTTGGAAACAGGGTTTCTCTGCGTGGCCTTGGCTGTCCGGGACTCACTTTGTAGATCTGCCTGCCTCCCAGGCATGCACCACCATGCCCAGCTCACTTTAATCAATTTTTAAGGGCAGCACACAAACTTCAACAGAAGTAACAGGTGAAGTCGAGCAGCACTTAGGAGAAAGACTGAAGAAATTGTCTTAAGCACCTTGTGTGTAGATGCCTCAACTGAGTACTGCTACTGCAAAGAATGCAGCTTATACAAAAGGGTGTATAAGATTTGACACCTTTGAAATATTCACGGAACACTGCTCTCTGTCTCTCTGTCTCTGTCTGTCTCTGTCTCTCTCTTTGTCTTTCTCTCTCTGTCTCTGTCTCTGTCTCTCTCTCTCTCTCTCTCTCTCTCTCTCTCTCTCTCTCTCTCTGTGTGTGTGTGTGTGTGTGTTGAATGTGAAAAAGACTTACATATCAATCCCCAGACACACGCATTAATCTTGTGGAAGTCATCATCTAAAAAGAAGAACGTGGGACCATCCTTTATGGACCTAGCCTGTGGGACACCAGGTCTGCCCCCTCTCCTTCAGCTGTCAGGGAGGGAATTATTTGGGAAGCTCCCATGGGAGGTGGCATGCCCAAGCACTTGTTTTAGTAGTAAATCAGTGTGCACCCTACTATCCACTCATGGCCAGGAACCAAGGATCATGCAAATAGCAAGGCGTGTGCACATGGGTGCGTCTGGCCAGGACAGTGACTCTGTTTACCAGCTTAGTAGATTTTAGTATGATGCTTGGTTCCTTTTGAATGTATTTATTAACCACATCAAGGTGCTTTGTTCCAGGTTTTATCTTGGCAAAAATTGTAGCTTCCATCTGTGTCACACATGTCATAAGAAATTGTTGAGCAAAGGTACTAGAAGGTCATTTTACAGAACACCTAAAACTACACTGAACTCCAAACTATCACCAAGTGTCTTAGGGACACTTCCCAAAGCTCCTTATGGGGGGGGGGGGGTCCAGTTTTCTTTTACTAAGAGCTTTATTTTACTCTAAAGTTTAAACTAGCTAAGTAACTTGGGCGTAGAGTCCAAGTGCATGCCATTAGAAGTGTGACTCAAGGGGCGTGTTCACAAGTACCACTCACATGGCTTCCTGAAGAAACGTTTCATCTGAGAAAATAATGTGTTGCAACCACGTTCTTACAGACCACGTTCTTACTCTCTGAGCAGCACACCAAGCACATGTGTCCGCCTCTACTCTTGCGCAGTCACATGGCGTTAGCAATAAAGAAATAAGGGAGAAGTAAAAGCAGGGTGCCATTGTAACCAGAGGAAAGCCATCAGCGAGTGCTTTTTGATGGGTTTCTTGGCAACAACAAAGATAGGATGCATTATTGGCTAAGCAAGGGCAAATGGCTTAGTCTTGTAGCAGCTACAGTGTAGGTAGAACCATTTCTCTACCTCAGGGAAGTGCCAGGAGACCCTACATTTGTAGAAGACAGAGAACAAGTCAGAAATACTGTGATGAAGAGCAGGGTGGGGTGATTAATCAAGGGACTCTCTTTGAAATATCTGGTCCAGGAAGTCCCTCCCACTGCATTCCTACCCCCTTGCATCACAGCAATCAGAGGCCTTGGAATTTAACCTGCCAAACAAGCTGCCTTCCCACTCCACACCCATAGCCCTAAAGCACATCAGGTCCACCTACAGAACTCACAGCATCCTTCTCAGCCACAAGGGAGCTGTGGAAGGCTATAGCAGCAGGGCTGGGGGTGAGGGGTGGGGTAGGCACCCCAGATAATACTCAAGGATCGATGCTAAACCCCTAAGGAAATCCAGTATGAGATGTGGTAGGAAGAGTCGAGAAAACACTGGGTGTTGATGGAACTGTTCTATCTTGACTGGGATCTAAATGCCTTAGCAAGGTAAATATTGTCTATAAACTAAGAAACCCCAAACTTCTTAAAAAAGTATACTGCATGGAAGAGGAGGTCACTGAGGTTGGTATCTGCCCTGTTGTACAGCATACAACAGTCTGTTTCTGAGAGCAGGTATTGAACTGAAAGACTGACTCCACCTCAAAGACACCAGGTTAATCTGGCTGACTCAGAGCCAAGAAAAGTCCTGACACTGACCTCGTGGTCAATAAGAATCTGATTTGACTTAATTTGGAACACAATGGACATGCCTACATGAGGAGACGCCCTGTATCTCCTTGGCAGGACATTTGGAGACATCTTATATCAGCCCTGGGCATCTAAATAGGTGCTCATTAAACACGAACTAATTGGCACAAAAACAAAGTGAAACAAAACAGGCTTATTACTATAAAAAGTGAACAAGAAGACAAGAAAGAGTTACTAGAGATAGAAAGGGTAGTTGCTTAAAAAAACAAATAACAAAACAAAAAAAATGGTTTTGGCTATGACAAACAAAAGGGATGGAAATAATTTTAAAAATGTAACAAAGTGAGCAAAAAATAAAAAATGTGAAAAAAAGAAGGTTAAAACCAAAGGGTTTTTCTATAGTCCTACATCCATCTAAGTGTTGAAGAGAACTTGGAAAAAAAACATACAACCCTTTATAGTTGGTCATGATGACACACACGGGGAGTCCCAGCCCCTGGGATGCTGACGCAGAGAAATTCAGAGTTCAGTCCCAATGTGGGCTACATAGTGAAAGCTTGCCTAAGAAGAAGCGTGTGTTGGGGTGGGGGAAGATGACTCAGTTGCTGACGGTCATCGTTGCCTGGTGGCCCCCAGTTCAATCCCCAGCACCGTCATGGTGAAAGTAAAGAATCAACTTGTACAAACTTGCCCCCTGACCTCCACACAGCCACCATCGCTCAAGTGCCACTTCCTCAAACACAGTTTTTAAACAGTATGTTGGGGCTGGAGAGATGTCTCAGAGGTTAACTGTGTACTGCTTTTGCAGAGAATCCAACTTCAGTTCCCCGTATCCATGTTAGGCACCTTTCAGCCACTGGTAACTCTAGCTCCAAGAGAACCAATGACATCTTCTGGCCTTAAAGGGCCAAACACATACACATACAGACAGATGCATAAAAATACATAACTTAAAAAAAACCAAAACCACATATGTAACCTTAAATGTATACCTTTTTAAGAGTATTGACATATGTAGTAGACATACAGTGAAAATGAATGTGAAACATTATCCTTTCGAGCACAGGAACGGAGTGCTACGGCATGGAACAGCATAGACAAAACTTCAAGACGCCAAGTGGAGGAACGAGGGACGTGTTGAGTGACTAAGTCCGTGAAACAAGCTGGGCAGAGGTGTGAGTCATATCTCAAATGTGCATCATGGGATTTCACATCCTATTCAGAACGCATGAAATTTAAAATTTAGGAATTACCTTGGGGGGAATTTTTCACTTTTTTTTTTTTTTTTAATTTCCCTATGATACTTTCAAAGCACAGTTGACTCTGAGTAACTGAAACCACAAAAGGCCAAACAACTAATGACAGAAGGCATTGTAATAATAGCTGTGAGGAAAAAGCCTCAACAAATTCCTAGGATTAAGAAACTGATTGTCTTGGTGTTGTTAAACTCCACTCTCAACAAAAATGCAACTTAGGATAAACTAGCTTGATGACGTCATTGAGAGCCCAGGCTCTTTCCATCTTGTTCCTCTGCCACACAAGCCCTGGCTACCGTCTCCCTTCAGCTGCTAACATGTTTGTTGGTTCCAAGTGCCAGGCTTTACACTACTGTATCCAACAGCAGGAAGGAAATTCACAGAAACCAAAAGGAGTGCATCTCATACAGTGATGTCCTTTTTCAGAGTCCATTGTTCCCTCTTCCACCTTCCAGTTTCCTCCCTGCACTGCTAGGCCAGAGCGAAGATACTTCCCCCCACACACACACACACACCCCTAATCCAAGAAAACTCAGTTTACTATGACTGACAGCCCGTGGCAGCTTATGAACTGGGCCTGAGCACATCTCTCATTGAACAAACTCAGGGTTCTTTGGCAAAGAAGAAGGACCAGACAGCTTCAACAGGCTGACTTGCTGACCAATAAACAACCAGCCCTATCCCGAGAGGAGACCACACAGAGCTATCAGACTCACAAAGCCCAGCATCTCTCATGCAGGAAGGCTATCTAGCCACGAGTCCTCTGCAACCATGTTCATTTAATGTGTATTAATCTTTTGAGATAAAATCGTTAGTCATGTGTTGGCACCTGCAAATTAACCCTGGCTTCTGGAGAGAAACTAGAGGGGGCGGGGGGGAATCACACCACGGCATTTTTCAAAGGCCCGACATCAAAAATTTATCAAGTGTAAAAACCCAGTCTGTTTGATACCGTTAAAATGATTAATATTACAAATAGCTACTGGAAACAAGGCACATCTGACACCTGAAGAATTGGCAGAGGACGAAAGTGTTTTCTTTTCTAGGGGAAGAAAAGCTAGTTCATAGGTTTGCATTTCCCCCCTCTTTTCGTCTGTGTGTCCCTGGCACATCTCGACTCAAAGGCTTGCCTGTGGGTTCTATTTATCAGGCCGGCATTACTTGCTTCTTAGCAGCCTCATCAGGCTTGATTTACTAATACAATCCAGAGACATCCTGTGAACTCTCTACAGTGGGAGCCCATAGTGCCTTGTAATTCCCACCTATTTTAGGTGAAGGACATAATGCATAGATGAGACCTGACATATGAGTGCTGTTCTTACCAGTTGACTGTCAGAGCAGGCCTGAGTAATTAGCACAACAGCTCCTCTTCCGAGATATTAATACCTTACATCATAAATGTCAAACACAGCACAAAGATGCAACTAGAAAACCTCTGAAGGGAAGGGTGCCCATAAATCACAGCGGTGCACTCGACTTCTCTTTCATTTTACTACTAGGAAATAAACCCAGGCTGGGAAGAATTTGGAAATCTTTCCCTCCTCTAATTTATTGTTTATCACTATGCTTTTCCTGAAGCTGTACCCTGAAGGGAAGGCTGGGGGCGGGGCATTCTCAGCTGGTGAGGGGTGGGGAAGGATGCTTTGCGAGGACCAGAGGGGCCCATGGAAAGCAAAACCTCGGAACATCACTCTCAAAATATGTTCCTTTTACCCCTGACCCTGTGCTCTGAGCCTTTGGGACACAGAGACCAGGCAGTTGTAGAGTACCATTCCACGCAAAGGGAGTTTTTCCTCTGAAGTATCTTAGACTCAACCTACCCAGAGAGGAAAGGAATCTGCTTTATGGCCAGAAAATAAGCGTGAGCATGAAGGCTATAGAGTAATGTTCATGAACTCCCATCCATGAGCTTTGCTGAAGTCCCTGGGCCCTATATATACATCCTATTTAAACCAGTCAAAGCCTGGCAGTTTGTAAGACTATATCTTTTCCTATCCCCAGGCACAAGGATGACTCGTCCCATTGCAGCGATGGGGGGCGGGTCTGATTTAGAGATGGAATCGCTACTTTCTCAGGGGAGGTGAGGGCGTGCCAAACTTTTTCTATCCTTAAAGAGCTCTGCTTGTTAGAAGCTTTCCAAAGTACTTGGCTGATGTCAGTCTTTTTGCTATTCCTGCCACTTCCTTCTATGTCTCCCGCCTGGGACCCCACAAGGATAATATTAATACTTTTTTCTTCTGGAAGTTTGGAAGTTCTATATGAACCTCCCGTGTATGAAGCTATTGACCCCCTGAGCTTCAACTGTGTGATGAAGTCTCAGTCCCTCCTCAGAGTGAAACAGTGTTTCTGGCCCTCTTCAGCAGAGTCCATACAGAGACAAGTGAAACACGACCCAAGTAACAGGGCTTAGTCTTTCTTGAACTCTTACATCCACCATCTTACTTTGTTCTAACACAGTGCTGTTGTGCTGGGGAGATGCTCCGTGGCTGAGAGTCCTTGCTGCTCTTTCAGAAAACCCAAGTTCAGTTCACAGAACCCACACTGGGAAGCTGTTCCAGGGGATTCAATGACCTATTCTAGCTTCAATAGGCACACACATATATACAATCATACATACATACATACATTCATACATACACATACACACACACACACCTTTTTAGTTAGAAACTGCTGTACAATAACCTCTTTACACCCACAACTTAAAGATGAAGAATTTGAACCTCAGACATAGGTCGGAGCCATCAGTTCATGTGGCTTGAATTGTACAGGGTCAGAACTGGTTAGAGCCAGAGCTTTTTAGTCCCTGTGTCATTCCACATATAAATCTAGAACATGGATGAATCCCAAAGTTGTCTCTTTCTTGGCTGTCACAGTTTCTTCCCAAATCTGTATCCTCAGTTCAAACTTCCCTTTTGAATTCTAAATTCTTATACCCAACTGGACACTAGACATCAGCCACATAGACAAGTTCTGACTGCCTCAAATTCAACAAGTGCAAAAATGAACATGTCTATTTCCTTTCCATACATATGACCACCCCCTCAAAAAAAAAAAAAAACAGAAAACGGCCTCATTTCTACTCCGCTGTCACATTTGGCTCTTCTCTCTGCACCCTATTTCAAATATAGGTTTGCCATCTCACAAAAAAAAAAAAAACAATATCCAAGCTCCAGGTGAATTGTGAAACCTTTCAATACCCACCCGTCTCCTCCCTATCCAATTTTAGACTCATTATTTATCCCCACGCCCTCTACACCACAGTGTTAACAAAGCTACTCCCATTCCTGCAGTGGCTTCTTTCATGGTACCTGAAGAGGTTTACACCTGTGCCCTCTTCCTGGAAAATTCTTTCCTCTCCCCATTGCCTGGTGAGCTAACTCATATCCACCCTGTGATTTTCAGCCTCTCTGTCAGCTTCCCCAGGTAAGATTCCCTAATTGTGAGCATGACACATTGCCGTGGACACTAATTTATCCTACCATTGCCTGTGTCATCCTTTATTGTAACATCGTAATTATTTCCACGAAGAACGAAATTATTTCTTGCTCGTCTCTAAGTCTCCAGCACCGAACAAAGGAAGAGTTTGAAAAATATCTGTACATGTGAACAAAAGGAAGAAAACAATGGTAGCTAAATCCCTGCAGTCACAGTGCCTGGCCTGTGTGAAGCCAGCACAGGTAGCCACCATTTATCCACCATGAACCTTCAGGCCATCAGGTCTTGTTCATCACTTCAGCTCACCAAGATGCTCCTCACTACTAACCCTCTAACATGATCTTTAGCCCTTTAGCTATTGCTGTCAATTTGAGTGGTATCTAAAAACTCGATTGTCTTCAAGCAGTATCTAAAAACTTGACTATATAAAAAACATATCTTCATTAGACAAGGACAGAGCTGAGTGACCCCATTACATACCCTGCCTCATGAATCAGCACCCATTGGAAATGCTAATTCCATCAAGTTCAAAACTGTTACACTGCCCTACCCCCAGCTTCAAGACTATCACAGGCAAGCTTGTCAAGAGTCTTGATCAAATTCAAATTAAGATTACTATAAGTCTCCACTCCCGTCATTGTCAACCTATCTGGCATACCACGCTTACACATCATGTTCATATAGCATCGTTGGGTACAATTAAGGCTTTTGTGAAACTCCCAGAAGCACAATTAAAACTCCACTTGTCTTGGCCATTAAAGAAACCACCATGCAGGGCAAGGAGAACAATAAATAGCTACCCAGATGAGGCTCAGACCTGCACCTGGAAACAGGACACCAGTGGTGTACCCACCCCGACAGCATGTACAGATTGCTTACCTGGGCAGTCAACCCTCCTTTTTTCTTCCCTCTGACCTTATCATGTGGCCCTTTATTTTCTCCATCCTTTCCAGGGCTGACTCAAAAATAACTGGGCTGAAAAGACTTATATGATTAGACCATTCAATTAAAAATCAAGAGAGACTACAACCTTTGGTCTGCCTTTTACCTAGAGAGACAGACAGTCCACAAAAACAATTGTAATGGGAAACACTAATCAATTGTACGATGCATCCCCCTCACAGCGATGGACTGTGCAGGTGAAAGAAGCCGAGGTCTGAGAGATGGACGTGATCAGAGCTCAGCAGCCTGATTCAAGAGGTATCCAAGCAAGGCAGAAAAAAAAATATATGTGTTTGTTCTTCTACTATGACCACTTTAATTACTGGAACCTGGTAAGCACTCTGGGACAACGCCGCTAAGGAATATTGGATGTCGAATTTCTACAAAAAGAGGACAACTGTGACGTGGCATCTCATTTCTAAGACTCCAGGCTTTGGAAAAGATTCTGCTAATCCATGGATGATCAGATCAGGAGCGACCTGTCGTTGGAGGAGCTTAAGATAAGCTTCTGGAGCAAAGCCATGCCTGATCTCCAACAAGCAAGGAAAACAAAATGTGAGGTTGAAATGGGGGTGGACTAGCTGACAGTAGGAACTTCTGATTCACTGGACTCCAAAGCTAAAAAGTAAAGAGAACTTTAATCCACAAGGCTGTGGCACAGGGTGGGACACGTGTTGGCTTGTTGTAGCAGATACTGTCAGTTGCATCACTGCCACAATCATCTTCTTCTCCATATTTCTTTGTATCTGGAACCCTCATCTTATTTGAACAAGATAAACTGTTTTCCAGGCCAAAGATGGTGTTTCCCAGCCTCCCTTTCAGTCATCTTAGGACATGACTCATCTTGGCCAATGAACTAAATGAAGAGGAGTTTTGTGCTAAGTTCAGGGACTCCTTCTGTGAGGGAGTAAATGCATCTCTCCTCTCCTTCCCCACCCTGACAGCAGTCCTGGATGGCGTGACCTCAGAGTTTCTTTCATGAGAGATACAGATAAACCATCTTATATTTAAAAAAAATATTTTCAGGGCTCTGTCACTTGCAGCCAAAACCCAAGTCATCACTAATGTTCCTCTAAACGTTCACGAAATTTTCAAGCTCAGCCTCAGGTCTGACTCCCTAAGTTTATCACCAGGGACGCCAGAACAGTTAGCTTAGGTAGCATTTGCACATTGCAAGTTGTAACATTTGGTTACATTTGAGCTCATTGCTTAAATGTAAACCTACAATTTCTCTCCAAATGAAATTTCACATGGAGTTTTTGAGTAATTTCTGGTATCTAATAAGCACTAATTTGTCTGATGTCATCAAGTATGTCACTTTGTTTAGAATGCCTCTTTTGGCAATTTTTTATTATTTAATATCCCAATAACTTCAAATAAATAGAAGCAACCCCAGAGGTGAAGAATGGTGGCTTTGCTGGCTGCTGTTGCCTTCCTAAAGAAGCACTACAGAATCTGCTCTGAGGTGTTCGTCTATCTTCCTTCCTTCCTTCCTTCCTTCCTTCCTTCCTTCCTTCGTTCCTTTTACATGTTATTAGTGTGTGTGTGTGTGTGTGTGTGTGTGTGTGTGTGTGTGTGTGTGTGTGTGTACATGTGCATGTGACACCATATGATCCATTGTGGAAGTCAGGTGACACTTTTGAAGACCTGGGTTTCTCCTTCTGTCATGGAATCTGGATTTGAACCCACATTGTCAGGATTTGTATGGAAAGCACCTTTATCCTCTGAGCTATCTCATAAGCCCTTGTTCTGGGACCTACAGTCACTCATTTCTGCACTACCCTTGCAGACAAGGCCCTGAATGGAAGGATGTAACCCTTGGTTGCTGATGAAGTAAAGGTTTAAATTTCCTGTTTGAGGAGTGGGAAGGAAGAATACATCATCATATATCATGGCTCAGTTCTATAAGTCTGAACAGGGGAGTAAAAAGGGTACGTTCAATGCCTTTTGAGAGAGCTGAAAGAATTCTTTCACATATGAAAGAAAATAGAGTTGGGCTCCGACCTCAGCCTCCTCCAGGGCTGCTAGTCCACCAACTCCTGATGGAGATGCTTCTTGCATCTTGGCATCTACAGGAACTGTCTGGAGGAGACACCAAGTTCAAGCTAATTTTGACTATAAGTGGCAAATCCCTGAAAACAAGATTTTCAATCAAGATTGTGTATATCTCACAGGAAAGAAACTGAGAGGTAGGACATTCAGGACTGCTGTGACAGCAGCGGTGTCAGAACCACACTTATTTTTGCCATAATCTGTGTGTGGCACCTAGGCTGAAGATCACCCTGTAATCCATGCCCACCCCGTAGTCCAAGATGGCTGTTCTGGTCCACCATGACTCTAAGCATGATGGTGAGGGAGGGGGAAGTATGTTTACTTCCCTTTGTGGAAAAATGCCACACAAAAAATCAACCAAACAAACAAACTAAAGCCCCGAGTCACCCAAAGAAGAGCTGCTGTGGGGACAGTGAGGCCTGTAGGTTGGGATCCTCTTCTAATTCTGATTCTCAGTTCTAACTCATAATCTTGCAGGCAGCATCACCAGCAAACTGGTAGAAGAATTGGGAGTTTAGATAACCATTCTACCATCCTGCTCTGAGGATGCTATAATAATCCAGACATTCATCACCTTCTGGGTGCACCCAGCAGGGAGGAAAGATCCCCCCCCCAAGTTAGAAAATTCTCTTTCTAACATGCTTATTTTGTCATTATTCATTTGAAGCTTTCTTAAAGTCCTTTATATTTCCGATTCATTTATTCATCCAATAACATTTTTCATGCTTTTGTTTAAATCCTTAATTCAAAGGGGTTGGTAATTCCACTGACTTGTTCTAAATTCATTCTGTCTTTTATTTTTCAAATCCTAGATAATACAACTTTTTGAATCAAGTCAACTATCTACAGTCAAGAGCTATTACTGAAGTTGAGTTAGAGTCAGTGCCCATTTGTACTCACAGGACACTCCAAGCCTAGCTTTGGGGAGCAAAATGGAACCCACTCCTCTCCTTCTTCTAGAGAACTGTAGAGAGCCATAGCAGGGTGGGCCTCAGGACTCAACTAAATTTCCATTCTCTGTGAAATGAAATCAAGTATCAGATCCAAAAGACATTGTAGAAAGACCATTTGGTAGCACTAACAACAATGTAGGGTTGATGGATTCTTCACAGTCATCCTATCGCTTCCCTTGGTACCTGCCCCGTAGTGAAAGTTAGGATTTTCATCTTCAGGTTAAGAAGCACAGTGTCTCCGTCCACATGGAGAAAAGTTAACTAAGGGGAACACCGAGTCTCTCTATGAATTACTGAACTGAAGTCTCTCCTGTGTAAATGTCTATCCTTTCCAGATTTTCTTACATTATTAGTTTTCTATTGAACTTAGTACCATCATTCTTTAGGCAATAGCTAATGTAGTGGGTACATTTACAAACCCAAAATACAAACAAATATCAGATCCAAATAGCATTTATCGAACTTCTAGCTATTATGGGTATTTTAATTATACTTGAGTTTCATCCACTGCTTATACATACCTTAGATTTATTTATTTATTTTATGGACAAGGGCAGTCTCATTAATAGCTCCACTGGGAGGGAGATCTTGTAAAAATAATGTTTTTTTCTATTACCTGCCCTAGCATCCAAATAATGACTCATAGACCTAATAGATTTATTCAACAAGCTTTAAGCACTGTAACTGGGCAGATACCCATCTACTCTATCCCATCTCCTCTGGTCTGGACTATTTCTCACCCATGGGCACCTTTTACCTGACATCTAGTCTCACCCTGTCAGCTTCTCCTCCATCAGTGTCATCATGGTGACTCCCTCATAATGGCCCCCTTCTTCTTCTCTCTGCTTTCTTCTTCCTTTCTGTCTCTCCACCCCTCCAGCATTACTACCTCCTCTGCCCAGTCATTGGCTGTTCAGCTTTTTATTAACCAATCAGCGATAACTGGGGAACATTCCTTACACAACATTGATATAGGAAATTCTTCAATAATCACGACAATGCCCATTTCCAGACTGCAACCTCATCTAAGGGCCCAGAAATCAGCATCTGTGCACAAGGCCATTCTCCAATAAGACCTCAGCTTGATTTTATTTATACATTATATCCAGAAGTTTAAATTTTAAAAAGCTCCAAAAACTAACCCGTTTGAAAGGGTGGCTGTGGTGGCCTGAGAGATCACCCTTTTCTATCCTTCAGTATAAAATCCCAGTGTTTGCTGCAGTTGTCATAACAACAGTTTTTAAATAAGAGTTGCATCACCCATCAATTATTGGCATCCAGAACATAATAAAAAATGATTACTTATTTTCATAACCATGAAACTGGTTAATATGGCTAATGAGAATTCTGTCACAGGATGTGTCACGGTCCCAGTGTACTCCTTTAATTTCACATTTTCATAAGGCATCACCCACCCAGACCAGAAAATATATAAATGATGGTTCAGATGATCTGCCATCAAACAGAATGGCTGAGCTGCTGTACAGCTACCCTGAAAGCCCTCATCGCTGTAGTTAAGGCACTTGCTGTCAGGACAACCCATCATGGAAGTACGGAGTTCTAAACTTCTCTCTCATGCACATTATTTGATAATACTTAAGTACACTTATAAAATTATAATTCTTGGGGATGAAGAGATTGCTTACTTGGAAATAGAACTGGCTGCTCTTCTAGAGGATCCAAGTTTAATTCCCAGCACACATATGGCAGCTCACAACTGTCTGTAACTCCTGCTCCAAGGAATTTGATGTCTTCTTCTGGCTTCCTTGTACATTAGGCATGTGTGTGATATACAGACATACAGGCAAGCAAAACACTCACACATTTAAAAATTTGATTAAAAATTATAATTATTTTAATGAAAAATACAGTCAAAACAAAATTGTATTTTGCGCAGTGAATCATAAGCCCCTTCCCACCCTATCTTCCCTCCAATTAAGACTGATACTAGGCTTCATGCATATGCAAATATTTATCCCCCTTCTTTCATGCAACTATTTAGAACAGCATCCACATTGCATCTGGCTACTTTCACTATTAACACTATGCAGAACACCTCACATAATTACATAAAGAGTTGCTCTACTAGGATCTATTTCTATTGTTGGCTATTTATTTCCAATGGTTGTCTCCTGTGATCAATATCACAAGACACATCTTTGCCTTTTTTAAGTTGTAAGGACCCTTGCTTTCCGTAGTAAGCCTCTCTAGCTTCCTAACCTTCCACATTCATAGAAGAAGTTTATCTATTCAGTAAGACTGGCCTTGTTCTCACTTCTATGTTACACCACCAACAAACTCCACATTGTCCTCAGAAAGCATCAGCATTTCTTGGCAGGTAGAAATCTCCCATCAGGTTTCATTAATCTATCAAATCTTTCCCCCATCACTCTCTGTTACATATCCAATTTACTGGCCATGAAGATGCAAACACTGTGATGCCGTGGTTACTCACACCCTGATGCCTACATCATCTGCCTCTATTCTTTCTAGGGTCTTGTTGGATGTGTTAGTATGATGTCAGGCTTGATCCTTTGTTCTGACTATGAACCTTCCGAGGGAGCCAGATACAACTCCTTGCTATTCATCTGTTATTCTCCCAACTAACCCAACTAAGATTCCCTATCTCACATCCAGCAAGAAATCTCACATGTGGTGGAAACTGGCCTGCTGGTTCCATGTGCCTGACACCTTGCCTGACCCTGCTTTGCTATGGCCTTTGCAACCCACAAAAATGCCCTAAGTAGATTTCTTGGCATATAAAAGTATAGTCATATAGAAATGCTCATAATGAAAAGCATTCTGATTCCTCTTGCCCTTTCCTGTCCTGCTGTGACCACAGCCTTATCTCCTGGTTCTGAAAGTTAGCCATCTGGTCTATTTGCAGTTTGATGATGGTAGGCTTTCCTATCTTACCAGTCAGCAACTTTTTTTTTCACAAAATACCCTCCTTTTTATTACTTTACCCACATTAAAAATACTTCCTGAGGTGTGTGGGGGAGGGGGGTATCTTCCGGTCGGACTGAGCTGGTTGCTGGGTTTGTTGAAGGACATCGGCTGCGGAATTTGTGATTTGGGCGAAGGCTGAAGTCATGGCTGGTGCAGAAAGTGATAGCCAGTTCCAGTTCACTGGTATTAAAAAGTATTTCAACTCTTATACTCGCACAGGTAGAATGAATTGTGTCCTGGCCACATATGGAAGCATTGCTTTGTTGGTCCTTATACTTCAAGTTAAGGCCTAAAAAAACTCCTGCTGTGAAAGCAACATAAATGGATTTGCAATGTTTGACCTCATCTGTTAGCCCCACACCTGAAGAACCTGATGTCAACTCATCATGTGATACTCAATTTGTACAATAAATTATGAACCTGGAAAAAAAAATACTTCCTGAATTCTAATGCAGTAGAGTGGTGCTGCCTAGTGGGTGGGTTGCCATTTATCTCTCTACAAAAATACTGGTCCAGGAAAAAGATGCATTTGCTCAGTAGGGTGTATTCAGACTAACCAGTGATAGAAATTCTTTCATGTAGGATGCCCCTTTGTCTCCTTGCAAAATGCAGCATTATTGCATGCCACAGAAAATTAATAGAAAAATCACACATTTCAGATAGGACCACATTAAGCTGGTATGCCAGTTCTGCATTGCCTTCAAGGGCACAAATGACATTGATAATAAAGTGCCAGGCATAAGCAGAGATATCTTGAATCAAGAATATTGAGACTGATTTCCCCCTTCCTTCTGTGGACTCTCATGGGGAAGGTATGAGGAAGAGTCTTGATAGTAGGATAACACACATGGGCAAATAGATAAACAGGCACTGTACCATGATAGAAACAAGAGGGGATTCTGTTTTTAAATATCACCCATGGGGCTAGTTGTTAGATGTATTTCTTTGCACCAAGATAATGTCTAGAGAAGAGCAATGTTAACATATAAATATCTCTCTTAGCAGGGGGGAAAGAAACGCAAGAAGAAAAATCTCTCCACATCTTATGCTTATCAATTGCTACTCTGCTAAAAATATTTTAAAGTACGTTTTTAAGAGGAAAGAAGAATAGGGAATAAAGCCTTAAGAAAGGATTATTATAAGGTCATTAATTATATGCTGTCATATGAAAAAAAACAGATTTTAAATTCACAGTATAACAAAGCATTATCCCATTTTTGTAAATATGGGAATATACACACCACGGTTCCCTTCCTGATAGGCTGGAAGAGATGACCCAATGTTCATAGTGTTGATAGCGGATGTTGAAGTTGGAAAACTTTTGACCCACTTCCTTGTTTTAATTTTTAATAAGCATACATCTCTGTAATAAGAAAATATCCATAAAATGTATAATTTTATATGTATGTATTCTCGCACTTTTTCTGTCTCTTTTTAGGAGGCTGATTTTTTCCATTTCATGTGTTTCTGGTTTAATTAAAGCCCACCCTCACTGGAGATGGCATTTCATGCGGAGGGGGATGAATAAATGGGCTTACAAGGGAGAAGAACACATTCAACAGATATTTTAAGCTTCCGAGAGCTGACCCATGCGACCTAAGGGAACGGGAATGTGTGGAGATTGTGGGCACACCTCTCTTTCTCCCAGTGAAAAACCCCATGAGAGAAGTGTCTCCCTGAGTTTTGTCATTTAACCTGAAGACTCCTGGGCCCTGGGAGCAGCTATGTGAATGTTTAAAGACTAGGACCGGTGAGAACACTTAACCAGAGGGTTAAGCTGTCCCCACTGTCCCCTGGTGTGTACGTAAGCATCTGGCCGGTCTCCAGAGCACTAAGGAACCAAACCCGTGGATTAGCAACTCCTCAGCTCTCTCCTCCCATGTGCTAATCACCACTCCACTTTTTGATCTACGAACTTGACTATTTCAGATTAAGGAAACACTGTAGAAGAATTGCTTGTTGTTCCACAGCAAGCTTATTTCGTTTCTGCACCACGTCCCAAGAGCCATCCCTGCTTGTACACATTGCAGGCTTTCTTGTTTTTAGAGATTGAATGATGCTTCTCTGTGTATGCACATATCTTTTTATCTGCTCATCTGTCACTGAACATTTAAGTTGGTTCCATTCACTAACTGTTGTGAACAGTGCTGGAGTGAACCTTGGGGTGAGTGCCTGTCTTTGGGAATATCATTTTAACTCTCCATGAATGCCAAGAAGCAAGATTGTGGGACCGTGAAATAGTCCTGTTCTTGCAGCATCCCTGTGCAGTTTTCCTTAGTAGTGTACCATTTTCCTTCCCTGCAAGTGGTGCATATGATTTCCAATTTCTCCACATCCTTATCCTTATCTTTATCTTTTTTTTATAACAATCCTCTTAGCAAATGAGAGATGATATCTCTTTGTGGTTCTGATTTGCATGTTTCTAACAGTGACATTTAGCTTTTTTTGTTTTTCTATACCTACTGGTTATTTGGGTATCTCCTTTTAAGAAAACATGGGTTCTTGATCTCAGCCCATTTTTTAAAATGGTGTAATTAGAGTTAAGGCTTGATTATTCTGCTGAGATGTAATTTTTAAATGTGTTTTAGGTTGTAACCCTTATTTCAAGTGTGCCAACCTGAGGCCACAGGATACATGTGGCTGCATTTACCCCAGGATATCTGTATATGCAGCACAACACAAAATTGTAGGCTGACTTAAAGCATTAGACCTAAGGGAACGGGAAAAAAATTTGCTTCATTTTTGATAACTCAATTATGTGATTCTTAAGCATGACCTTTGTGGATAAAGTGCCAAAACATTTTAATATATGGTTTTACAAATCTCTTCTGCCATTCTATAAGCTGTCTTTTCTCCCTGTTAGCTCTTTCTTTTGCTGTGCGGAACTTTTCATCTGATCTAACCCCGCTTGCTTTTTTTTCTTTTATGTGTGCTTTTCTCCACCCATGAATTCAGATGTATGACCAGCATTTAGAGGCATCTTGTTAGTTTCCTTCAATGAACTCTAAGTCTCGTGTCTTACCTCGCTTGGCCTTTAATCCCTTTGAGTTGACTTGTGGTGTATTAGAAAGGCTTAGTTCTTTGGCACGAGGATGTAGTTTTCCCAATATCATTTGTTGAAACTGCCCTTTCATTGATGTGTACCCCTAGCACTGCAGTTGATGGAGTATGCAGAGATCCACTTCTGAGAGATCCCTTCTCCCCCACAGGCCTATGTGTCATCTCTACAGGATTCCAGGCTTTTGGTTGCTATCATTTTGTTATATATTTTGAAATATACCTCTAGCTTTGTTCTTCTTCCTCAAAATCAGGTTGAAAAATTTTAGGCCTTTTGATTCCATGTGAACCACAGTTCCTTTTTCTACTTCTATGTGAATTCCACCAAACTTTTATTGGGATTGTGCTACCTCTGTGGGATGCTGTGGGTAATTTGGATGTTTTGGTGATAATAAGTCTTCCAGTCCAGGAACACGGGACTCTTTGCTTCAAGGTATGTGTCTCTTTCATTTCATCAATATTTTATATCTTTAGTATAAAAGTATCCACCACTTTAGTTTAGTCCAGGTATTTTTATGCTTTTTGGCACTATCGTAAAGTAGAATGTTTTCTTAATTTCCTTCTAAGACAATTCATTTTGATGTATTTTAGTATACAAGTGCAACTGATTTTATGTGTTGGTTTTGGATCCTGCAACAACCAACTGAAGTCACTCACTGGTTCCCAACAGTTGTTTTTCGTTTCTTTAATGGAGTCTTTAGGGTTTTTACAAGTATATAATGTTTTCAGACAGAGACACTTTTATTTCTTCCTTTGTAATTTAGATGACTTTTATTTCTTCTTTCTTAATTGTTCTGGCTAGGACTTCCAGTGTTGTGTTGAATGCCAATGCTGAGAGCAGGCATCCTTGCCTTCTTCTTGGTCTCACAGGAAAAGCTCCCAGTTTTTCACTGCTGTGTATGTGAGCCTGGGCTTTTCATGTACGGCCCTTCCTACTTTTGTGGTATTTCTGTTTTTATGTGGTTAGTAAAAATCTCATATATGTATCCAATGCATTGTGATATTTGTGCCCCTCTCAACCCTCTCTCACTTAGGCAAAACCCCTTTTTCTAACCCAGTGCCCTTCCTACACTCCTGGCTTCTGTTTGTCTGTCTGTTTGTTTGTTTGTTTGTTTGTTTGTTTTGTAGAGCTGCTCTGTGTTTACGATTGCAGCAGCCAGGTCATATCCACAGCTTAGTGCTTCACGGGCCTCCTTCCTTTGTGGTTTCCAGATTCCTCTGACTATGACCTGATAAGATGCAGGACTTTTTTTTTTTTTTCACAGAGAAGCTTTATGGTCTAAAAATTTATCTATTTTGAGAAATGAAAAGAATGATTTTTCTGCATCTGTTGGATGGCATATCCCGTAGATTTAATTAGGTCTGGTTTTTTGTTTTGTTTTGTTTTTGTTTTGTTTTGTTTTGTTGTTTTTGTTTCTGTTTTTTTGTTTTTATTTTTGTTTTTGTTTTTTTTGCATGGCTTAGTGTAGGTTTGATATTCCTGCGCTGGCTTGTTATTGGAATGATCTGTTGGGGAGAGCTGGGTATTGAGGAAGCCTTCTCATTTCTGCCCAATATCTTCTATAAAGTTGGGCACTCTGCTAGTTGGTGTGCATTTATTTATAGTCTTTACATATTCTCGCTAGACTATTCTGTTTACCAATATATGCTGACTTTCTTTGTCTCTTCTGATGGACTGTGCCTTGTTGTCCCTTTTGTCAGATAAAAGTATACCTACTTATACTTGCTTTTGGAGTCTGTTTATAACATTATTTTCTATGGGTTGGAGAGATGGTTCTTGCAGAGCACCCAAGTTCAGTTCCCCGTACCCATGTCAGGTGGCTCATAGTTCCCTGTAACTCCAGCTTGGATGATCTGACCCTTCTAATCTCAGCAGGCACAGGCACTCCACACATGCACATCATCAAAAAATAATAACATAATCCTCAAAAACTAAAACAGATAACATTTTACATTCTTTTGCTTTCAGTGTGCTCCTCTTTCAGCTTGTCTTTGCTAGTGAGTTGTGTTTCTTACAATCAGTAAATTGTTGGGTCTTGTTTTAACCACTGAGCTACTCAGTATCCTTTAGTTGGATAAATATATTTGGGGTTATTATTGAAAGACATGTACTAGTTCCTATAATTTGTTTTTTCTAGCGGTTGTTTTGAATAATCCATATTCATTTCTTCCTTCTCTATTAATTTTAGAGGTCAAAAGCTTAATGTTTGAGTTTTTCCTGCTACTCATTTGCTTATCTACATTTCCAACACAGTTAATTATTTTCCCTATGCTTTCATTATTGCGTATCTTATTTCTCCTTCCACATATAGGACTCATTAAGTTTGTTCTGTAATACTTCTTTATTTACTATCACCAGTTTCTTTAGCTTATCTTGGAAGTTGTTTCTCTTTTGATTCTGACTGATGGTTTTGTTAGATATAGTAACATATGTTGCAGTTACTTTCTTTTGGTGCTTAAAATACAGTATATTGTGCCTTCCTGCCCTTTTGAATTTCTGTAGAAAATCTGCTGTTATTCTGTTGGAAATGATGTTATATGTGACCTGACACATCTCTCTAGTAGCTTTTAATACTATTCAATTGTTCCATTTTTTGGCAGCTTAGTTATAATATGTGATAGAATTCATCTTTGAATTCACTGACCATTTTAAATATTGCTCTTTGAATTTGTTGTCATTTTTTTTTTACCTATTTCAGAAGCTTTCAAATCAGTTACTAGAAAGTTAAATCCATTACTAGAGGATTATACAGTCTTGTAAAAGTCAGGTAACTAAGAGGATCTGAAATTCAAAGCCAACCTTAGCTTATAGAGTGAGTTAAAGGCCAGCTTGGGATACATAGGACCCTGTCTCCAAAAAGAAGTACTAAAAATTCAAAACAAGAAGATTAAAGTATAAAGCAGAAGGAAAAACAAAAAAGGAATGCTTAAAATGAAAATGAAAATAGAAAAATAAATTTTTAAAAAAGGTCTTATCTGCTGAAGTGATCAGTTGTGAAGGCAAGAGTATATATTCAATCCCTATATCATTTTTATTCTGTATTGTCCTTCATGTGAGCAAGGGCTGGCTTGGGACCATAGCCAGGTGGAATAGCTCTTAGTTGCCCTACTGCTCAGATAAGCTAGTGCAAAATACACAGTTCTTCTAGCAGAAATTGACTGTTGGAAGATTAGCCCAATGTTCTCCCATAGATGGCTAACACCAGGCTCCATAATACATCTGGGTCTTGGCAACTCTATGTATGTGTGTGTGTGTGTAGATAGATAGATAGATAGATAGATAGATAGATAGATGCACATATATATGATAGAATTTATTAGATTAGCTAACACAATCAGAGGCTGTCTAGAGAGACAAAGAACTGGTGCTCAGTGTAAGAAACTGGACACCACACAATAAGGAAGACCAAGGATACAGCCCCAGTCCAAGGCTGAAGGCATTAAGCTCTCTGGAGAATCACTAGTGTGGCACATTGGAAAGCTGAAATCTGATGTTCAACATCAATAGACACCCTTGCCTAATGTCAATTGGCCTTTCACGTGTTGGCTGGCTCTCTCCCTCTTCCATCTTTGTTCCATTTAAGCTTCTAGCCTCTTAGATAGCACTACCCACATCTGGAGTGGGACTTCTCCCAGACACTGTCTCATATGTCAGCCTTCATCTCCTGTCTTCACTGGAAATCCCATAAGTGTCTTTAATATCTGCTGTGTCTTTCAATCCAATCAAGTTTAGCCATCCAAAGAGCCCTTTGGGAATCCCACTTGAAGGATGGAGCAACTGAGGGTGGGGCAGTATAGCTTGTCATGTACCCTAGAATCTACCATCCTTGGCTCTAGTGTTCTAGGACTGAGTTCCTACATGAAATCAGGAGTGCCCACTTAGTCCCCAGAACTTTGCCTGGATGCAGAGCCACCAGTCTTAAATGGGGAAGCAAGATTCCTCCCCCACCCCCTTTTTTGTCCTTTTTTGTCCCCCTTTGTTTCCTGTTTCCCTTTAGCAGGTTTGCTTTGGTTAGACTCCCCAGAGCAATATTGGGCGTCTAGTTAGATGCCTGCTGAGATAGTGAAGTGAATTGCTAGAGGCTTGTGGGGACGGGAAATGTGGGATTTTTTTTTTTTATCCCAAAGGAAGAAGCTCAGACACAGCTACTCAAGATGCTTTGCTGCTGCGGTCATCTTACCAGTGTATGCTGAGGAGAGCAGAGAATTTCTGCAGCATCAGCCTGCGACAGGGCTGCAATATCCGCTGTGTTCACTCTGCCCTTCCCTTCTGTGCTGATTCCAGTGCTGACCATAAAAGATATTTATCATTCACCTGGACATTGTTTTTCTTGCTGCTCATCATAGTTTGGTTACTCTGGCCAATCCCCCCCCCCCTTCTACGCTATAACTATTCCCACTAATAAGCCAACAGCAGACTCTGATTTGTACAGACAATCCCCTGGAAGTCCTCCCCCCCCCCCAACACACACACCAAATAGAAGGCCTGCGCTGTCACCTGTTTCCTTGTAGGTTTTCCTTCTTGCTGACCTTTTACCTACCTGATCAGTGAGGTCAATGACTAAAATCCAAAAGGCCCTGACTCATTAAGATGTCTGCTGACCCTAGCCTTTCTTCTTTTTACATCCTGGTTCATTTCTTCCCCCACATCTCATCTATTGAAAGATGAGGTGGTGAACAATTGAAGAAGACACAGAAAGTGGGCCTTTGGCCTCCATACACAAGTGTGCACATGAATGCATACACAATAAAAAAATCTATCTGCCATCTTGAATCTATTGTATGTTAAAACTTCTGTCCTTAACTTTTATACTGAAACTGGAAACAAACATCCTACCAACATTACAATAAAGCAATATATTGTATTAGCCCACATACTTACTTTGAGAAGTGCCTTCCATACTTTCTTAAATCGCCATGCTGTTTTAGTATTTTTTTCATTTCACATTCAGGACCTTCCTATGGATTCCTTGAGATGCAGCGCTGGTAGTGATGAGCTCACTCAGCTTTTGTTAACCAAGTCTCCTTCAAAATGAAGACAGAGGATTCCTTGGACAAATGAAAGCTGCGGAGACCACCACAAGGAGGATTTGCTTCTGAGTTACAGCTTGAACTGGTTTGCTTGTAGTGAGGTGGAAGGTCCAGGGCATTACATTCATCATCTTGCTGAAGTTAGTCTTTGTATGGGTTTCTGATCGATAAAAATACTAAGGGGAAACCGTCTCTCTAAAGAAACAAAAGGGGAAAGGAAAATTAGGTTAAGTAGCAATCACTTAAAGATGATGTTCATGCGATAAACTTACATTATACATAGACTAAATTGCACATAAACTTCATTTGTATTAAAAGAATCAATATTAGTTTGCAAAATAAAAAAGTATGCTTGAAGGACGGAAGCATATTTAGCTGCTCATAGGTTTTCTTAATAGGCAATATTCTTCAGACTCTTTCCTTTCTTCACCACCCCCACCTCCTACCCGCCCCCCATGCCCACCCCACTCCCCACCACAAATAACCCCAGCCACCACCACCCCACCACCCCACCACCCCACCACCACTACCACCCTGCCACACTACCACCCACCACCCCCTTCACCTCCATCCCGTCCCATCCCACCCCTGCACTCTTACCACCATGGTCCCTTCTCTGTAATGTCAATGAAAACAAACAAGATGTGCCCCAGCCTTCCTTTCCCAGAAAGGCTGTGCTGCTTCATTTGCATGATTTTACATTGGACGTTCCACTAATCAAATCAGACTGCTGGCTTTCAAAGCCTTTCATTTCTAGACTCGGAGTGAAGCAATTCATCAATTAATAAAAGGAGAGTATTTTTTTTTATAAATCGCACTGTGCCTTTTAGTTTATAAAATGCATTTTATCTTCAAGCCAACTCAATTTAAACATCCATTTCAAGTATCCCTCTCTAATTTTCCCTGCTCAGAATCCATTTCCCCTGCTCCTTTTGGTAACAAACTTCTTTCTTCCTTTGATGAGGCACCTTTCCCACTCCTTCTTGCGACAAATGACTGTCATTTTATCCCATGTCCACATTCAAGGCTTGGGCAGTCAGTGCATTCTACTTCTGTTACCACAGTGATTATTCATGGACAGATGGGTGTGGTGATTTAGTCCTAACCACTGTGTTATGGGCTTCTCCTGATGCTGACAAACCAGAAGACAGGCCACAGAAAGAGGTAGGAAGGCACTACAGGATATTGCATAAAATTCACAATTTTCTCCTGGAGGGGAGCCAGGCAAGTAGCCAATTCTAGATAGACTAAGCTGCTCCCTAACACTTGAGGCTTTCAATGCCAGTGAGGTCCTGTGCAAACCAGGATGGACCGTCCACACTGCTAATACTGGCAGATAGTGTGGTTTAGTGGACTCCTCTAGAAAGGTTCCAGGTTCTTGTGTCCCCAGACAAGCAATTAGACAGCGACGCATGGATAGAAGCAGGCAAAGAAAGCCGATTGATTAAGAACACACGTTCAAGGGAAGAAGCAGACCAGAACAGCAGTGACAGGCAATGCTATGCAAAGGATTGGGACTTTTTTTTAAAATGTCATTTATTCACATGACATCCTGATTGTTACCCACTGGCTCATATCCTCCTGTCTCCAGCCTCCCTCTTCTACCCTATTCCCCTCCCCTAGTCCTCTGACAGGTGGAGCCCTCTTCTCCTATCATCTGACCACAGTCTATCAGGTCTTATGAGGATAGCCTGCATCCCCTTCCTCTGTGGACCCACAAGGCTGCCCTGCCACGAGGAATTGATCCAATTGTGGGCACCAGAGTTCATGGCAGAGGCAGTCCCCCTGACCCCCACCCCAACACACACATGGAGAATGAGCTGTCCATTGGTTACATCTGAACAGAGGGTCTACGTTTTCTGCATGCATTGTCCTTGTTTGGTGCATCACTTTGTACAGGCCTCCCTGAGTCCAGCTCTACTGGCCTTGATGCTCTCCTTGTGGAGCTCCTGACTCCTGCAGGTCCTTGCATCCCACCATTCTTCCATATGTCTCTCACATTGGGGAGAGAGTCTGGCTTTCAGTCCCAGCATCTGTTCTGATCCCCCGCTGGGTAGAGTCTCTCAGACGACATCAATGTTGGGCCAATATCCACCTGTAAGTGAGTATATACCATGTGTGCCTTTCTGGGTCTGGGTTACCTCATTCAGGATGATCTTTTCTAGTTCCATGCATTTGCCTGCAAATTTCATGATTTCCTTGTTTTTGGTAGCTGAGTAGGATTCCATAGTGTAAATGTGCTGCAATTTCTGTATCCATTCTTTGGTTGAGGGACATCTAGATTGTTTCCAGATTCTGGCTATTACGAATAAAGCTGCTATGAACATGGTTGTTGTGTGGTAGAGCATCTTTCAGCTATATGCTCAGGAGTGGTACAGCTGGGTCTTGAGGTAAAGCTAATCCCGGTTTTCTAAGAAAGCATCAAATTGATTTACAAAGTGGTTGTACAAGTTTGCGCTTCAAACACCAATGGAGCGTTCCCCTTTCTCCGCTACACCCTTCACAATAGCCACAAACACTGTAAAGTATCTTGGTGTAACTCTAATCAAGCATGTGAAAGACTTGTATGGAAAAAACTTCAAGTCACTGAAGGATGGAGACTTTTATGTGATAGAGTTCTCAGAGCCATTTGATTAGTGAGGGTTTCCTCATCTGTGCTTTCTCACATATCACATCTCATTAGCATCTTCAATCTTCACCCTGCAGTACTCTTGTGCCTGCACCAGGACCTCCAGCTAGTCCTAGCCAGATTTCCTTGTGCTGTTACTTTCTTGGCCTTTGCTTAGGGCCTCCTCCCTTACTCTACTCTCTGCCCCACCCTCCTGCCTCAGTGCCACAGGGAGTGAGAACTCCACAGCCACAGAGATTTGGAGTCTAGCTTACCAAGAATGGCCAATGCTCATTCTCTTCTTGTGTGCCAAGAGCCCAGGTGTGCAAAGCTCCAGGCAGAAATTTTGGAAGGAAAAAAAAATGAATCTAGCAGTTTCCCATTCCTTTATTCTATTTAATCTTTAAATGGTTAAAAAAAAAAAAGGAACTAAGATCATTTTAGCAGCCCCATTTTTCAATTATCAAACATTGAATTAAAATGAAATGCAAACACTAAAACTTAACACACTGCTAAAAATGAACATGTCTAAAATATTAATAGCAGCTCTGAATGATTTACAGTGCCCTCTTGGGTGTATCCCATGATTTATTGATGTCATTTTGGCAGCACCATGGGTGACAGTAACCTCGCTGTGTGTGTTCTCTGGTGAGTTCCTAGGGTGGGTGTTCAGTAGGCACACTTGGGCCTTTACTGCCTTCATGTTAGATATCAGTGAAGTAGAAAAGAAAAAATGTTAATTTTCTCATAAAGCAGAGAATTGTAAAACTAATAGGTTTCGGACGTGGTTTCTTTTTTCTTATTTTCTTGATTTCCTGCAGAGCTGTACTGGAACTATCTTGTTGGTCTTCCTCGTTAATTTATAATGTTGATCTTTGTTGACAAGACACTCTACTTTAGCTCTAACCTTTGCATCGAGCGAAGCCCGTTTCCCAGAGACTAGCTTGTGATTTTCCTCTGTACTTCTAACTCCTCTTCTCTGACCTAATAATGCATTTTTCAAACCTTTCTGCTCACCACACAGAGATCGTGCAGCCCTCCGTGGGACGATTTTCCTCTAGTTTCTTTACACATTTCTTAAAGACTCTCTGAGAGTCTGCGTTCCCCACCCCCGAATCTGTGCTAATGGAAATTAGGTTTGTCTTTTACTGGTTCCCCTGTCACTGTTGTCCTCACCTCAGCACATTCTCGCTCTCCAGAGAGCAACAGTTCTCCTTCTGCCCTCTGGACAATAGCCATTCCTTTTCATCTGCTTTGCACTGCCAGCCACACTTACTCAAACAGTCCCCATTCAGGCCTGTGCTTCTGGGTAACTCCCGGTTCAAAGCCTTCTATGGCTCCCTCTTTCATTCTCCCTTATCAAAATGTCCATATATGGGCCTGTGAATGTGAGGGTTACGGAGGTCTTTCTGGAGATCATCCAATCAGGTGCTGCTGATAACTTCTTGTCCTTTTGTTTGGTTAGTAACTAAGACCTGGAAGTCTGTGCATTGTTAAAAAAAAAAAAAAAAACTAGAAAGGAAGGCAAACCTCGGCCTCCCTTCTATGTTCATTTCCCACATGTGGTATTTGACTTGCTTTTTAATTTGCTGACTCATGGCCAGCAGTTATGGCTTGGTAAGCCATTCTGATGATGGTGCTTTATGTCCCTGTAACCACACAGGCAGCACCCAAGGATCCTCCTAATAGGTAAAGTTTAAATTCTGCCAAATACTTCACCGACAGGAGATAGTCAATGGACCTAAGGATGCTGTTTATTCCTACAACTTGGCTCTTCGTAAGATATGGACAAAGACAGTCTAAAGCAAGTAGGATTATGATTAAAATTATGATTATGGGTCCAAGGTCAGCAGCATCACCTCAAAACTTGTTAGAAATTTATTACAGAGTCTGGAGTCCCAGCCTAGACTCTTGGAATCAGGCCTACTTGGTAACACTCCCATGTGAGCACATGAAATGTTGGAAAGCACTGTGCTAATGCTATCATGTAAATCAAACACTTAACGCAGTGTTTGACATGTAGCACACCATACAACAGGTACTACTCACTACTCATTTTATTATTATAGTTATTGTCATTCTGAGTCATGTCACTCAAGAGCTATAAAATGACGATCATTGCAGGTGCCTGAAGATGGATCTTTCTTGGGAAGTTCTTTCAGACTCTGCAAGACCCCTGTGATGACCATGATAATCTAATGAGATTGGCTGTGTCTCCTCAGCCTTTAACACATGCCATGTACCAGCTTATTTATCCTACAGTGCTATGATATGTGCTACTTTTAACACTTGTCTTATAGCAGGATAAACTGAAACCTGAAGAGATTAAATAGCTTGCTTGATGAAGCATACAGGGTTTGAGTCTTGCAAGCCAACAACAAATCTCTCTTGATGATGCCTCCCATCAACCAGCTCATCAAGATTCAATATAATGAGGGCCTCGGACACAGTAGTCCAGTCTTGCTCTCTCTTCTGTTGCATGCTTGTGGATAAGATGCAAGCTTTTAGCTACTGCTCCAGTGCCATACCTACCTGCCCGCTGCCATGTTCCTCACCATGGTGGTCCTGGACTCACCCTCTGAAACTGTAAGCAAGGCCTCTCTCTTAGTTAGGTTACTATTGTGTATTAGTGACAAAGGCAACTTGGAGAGAAAAGAGTCTATTTGACTAATGCTTCCATGTCACTGTTCACCATCCAAGGAAGTCAGGATAGGAACTCGAGAGGGCAGGAACCTGGAGGCAGAAGCTGATGCAGAGGCCACAGAGAGGTGCTGGTGACTGGCTTCCTCCTCGTGGCTTGCTCTGCCTACTTTCTTATAGAACCCAGGACCACCAGCCCAGGGATGGAACCACCCATAAGGGATGAAAGGGCCCTCCCCCTTCCCTCTGCTCCCCTCCCTTCCCCTCCCCTCTCCTCCTCTGTCCTCCCCTTCCCTCCCCTTCCCTTCCCTTCCCTCCCCTCCCCATACCTCTCCCACCAGCCACTAATTAAGAAAATGCCCTACAGACTGATCTTCTAGAGGTATTTTTAAATTAAATTATGTATTCACATTACATCCTGGTCGAAGTCCCCTTCTCCTTCTCCCAGTCCTAGCCTCTTTCCCCTTCACCCCCTTCTCTTCAGAAGAGGGGAACCCTAACACTTACCAACTCACTGCAGCACACCAAATCACATCAGGACTAAAGCACATCTAGAGGCATTTTTTTTTTCAATTGAGGTTGCCTCCTTTCTGGTGACTTTGGTTTGTATCAAGTTGTAAAACTACACAGCATACCTCTGATTGAATGCTTTGTTTTGTAAGCTGCCTTTTTCAGATGAGAAGGAAAGAGGCATGGAATCTTCATGTGTCCAGGCAGAGTAAATATTAGAATTGTTGGGGGCGTTCTACTGGGGAACAGGCCTATAGAAGCAGTTGATGAAGCATAGACTGGAAAAGATGTTTAGGACTGAAACCAGAGGGCAGCCTGAAACTAGCAATATCAGTCTATCACCACACAGACAGACAGCCTGGGGTACTGAAGAGTAGAGATTTCAGACAAAATGCTATTAGAAAATAATTCCTCGACCATTTACAGAGACAAGGAAGAACTGGGAACCAAGATCAGACTCCATCTGATGATCGTTTGTACCAGATGTTTTGGCTAATGCTAAAGTTGAACACTGGGTTGGTTTCTTTTTTTTTTTAATAGAGGAAAAATTTGTATTTTTAATTAGTATACAACATGTTGGGATCTGTTAGAGCAGTTCTCCTACCTGGGAGTCTCCAGCACTGGTGTTTTGCAGTTCTCAGTTTGGTCCTTAGGTTGATGTGCTCTCACTGGTGTCCTGCTGATCAGACACGGTGTGTGTTCGGCGCTGCCATCTTGGGTCCCCACCCCCTAGAACAATTCTCAAACAAAATTTTTATTGATTCTCCCTCATACACTTGTCTGACTCTTGTATCCTTCCGATCTGTGCATCTGTCTCCACGTAACATGGAACACTAGTTGCGATTTCAGAGTTTGGTTACATTCATCCTCAACAGGTCATTTTTTTTTTTTCTTCATAAAGCTTTAGTTCAAGAGCCCTTCAAGATAATCTGGTACGCCTGATCATAGGAGACCCAAGCCAAATGTTATGGACTCTAGCACCCAACTGAAGTAAGCAGAGGTACTTGAAAAATACTGCCTCCAGTTCTCCTCCACTCAGTGTGCGACATGTTACGCAGCCAACCCTCAGAGGCAAGAGAGATAGATCAGGTTACGAAACAACAATAAAAAAAAAATTCTCCTTCTGTAAATAGAGCACTGAAGATTAAAATGAAAGTGTGATGTCATCATCTATAGCATACACAGTAAGAAACCTACGTTGGAATGGTGTGGCTCAATCCCTGACACTGAGAAGCCTTTTTGGCTTTGAAAAGGGGGATGCTCTTTCTTGAATAAAGCTTTGATTAGCATTTCTTCTTAAATGGATACCACAGACTTTACTTTGTTGTTATTTAATATCCCAGAATTTCTCAGGGATACACTGGTTAAATGGGAGCAGCCACAGTAATGAATAATGCATGCAGAAGATGAAGCCATGGGGAAGTGGGGGGCGAACAGAGGGAGAGGCTGGGAACAGTTGATTGGGTTTTCCCCAAGAAATTGTTAATGTTACATTTTATTGAACTGGCCTCAGAAAGTACCAGAGCCTGAACATTATTATTGCAGTTATTACCTCTCCCTTCTAAGTGCCATATCTGATTCTCTCTTGAATTGATACACTCTGATTACTTTTGCTTACCTTAGAGATCTGCTTTTTTTTCTAGGGGGAAGAAATGCTGGACTAGAACCTCTCATATTCGAATTTCTTCAAGTTCCAGCCACTTTACCATCACACCAAAGCAATCTCCCTTATCTTACTGCAATCAGTTTGTTCATTTCCTACCCACGCCTTCTATTTAATATATGGAATCCTTCCTTCGCGTCCTTTCCACCTAATCACAAGAGACAAATGTGTCTTTCATTAGTCTCAGTCACGGCGGCAGCCCCACGGTGCCCACAGAACCGGGACAGCTGACACATCTGCAAATGTGGCATAGGCAGGATTGAGTGTGAGTGGAAGAGAAAACTGATTTGCAAGACCCTGCAAACAACTGTGACAGAGCAGACAGGCCACTTAGTGAGAAGCACAGACCTGGGACTGGCTCCAGATGCTTGCTTAGCTCTTTTCCTTCTTGGAGAAGCTTCGATGATCAGTATGACACGATTTCCCATCTGGATCATGATTATTTGCTAGGTCTCAGTCATTGCCTTAGTACACAGATCCCGTGATAGCCTAGATGGTTCTGCTTGAGGTTTTTATTTTCTTTCGTGTTTGGTTTGGGAAGCTCTGTTGTACATACGGTTGCTTGGGACATTACTGATTGGTGGCGTTCAGAGAGACTAAGGTCAAGGGCCTTGACACTTACCTTTAGACTGCCACGCTTCCCGCCACTGCCTTTTGTTCAACTCTATGTAGGAAAAGTAGACAAGCTGGCCTGACTGTATCTTGGTTCCCCCGGGGCATCTTAGGCTTTGGACACGCGCACACACACACACACACACACACACACACACACACACACATCAGAATAAGGACAGGCCCAGTTTGCCATCTTTCCTCTTCAGCCCTGACCCTCAGCTGCTTAAAATATACAAAAGTACAAGGAAGGAGAGTTGCAAGTGTCAAGGAAAATTGAGAGATACTATCAGTTAGACACAATATGCACAGCAAGTATGTTTCACTTCATGGGTTGAATAGCAGCCACCTTTGCCCCAAGAGGATCCCCCATGAATGCCTAACCCTAGTGTGTCCACATAAATAGGAAATTGGTTCAACTCTTGGGTTCCCTTATCTCTCCCATACATCTAAATGATCTGGGATGGGAGATCTGCTAAGGAGGGAGTGACGTTTGCATCTATTTTATTACTTTGTTGCTGTGCTGCCAGATGCACTTCCTTAAAGGGTAAAAATTTTGATAATCATTAAGAAACTAACTGTTCTGGGCTGAGCGGTCATATCAGAGCCACTGAAGTCTGGGCAGCTTGGAAGTGGCGGCGGTGGTGGTGGTGCTGGTGGTGCTGGTGGTGGTGCTGGTGCTGGTGGTGGTGGTGCTGGTGGTGGTGGTGCTGGTAGTGGTGGTGCTGGTGCTGGTGGTGGTGGTGGTGGTAGTGGTGGTGCTGGTGCTGGTGGTGCTGGTGGTGGTGGTGGTGGTAGTGGTGGTGCTGGTGCTGGTGGTGCTGGTGGTGGTGGTGGTGGTGCTGGTGCTGGTGCTGGTGGTGGTGGTGGTGGTGGTGCTGGTGGTGGTGGTGATGGTGGTGGTGGTGGTGGTGCTGGTGGTGCTGGTGGTGCTGGTGGTGGTGGTAGTGGTGGTGCTGGTGGTGCTGGTGGTGGTGGTGGTGGTAGTGCTGGTGGTGCTGGTGGTGCTGGTGGTGCTGGTGGTGGTGGTGGTGCTGGTGGTGGTGGTGCTGGTGGTGCTGGTGGTGGTGGTGATGGTGGTGATGGTGGTGGTGGTGCTGGTGCTGGTGGTGGTGGTGGTGGTGGTGCTGGTGGTGGTGGTGGTGGTGGTGCTGGTGGTGGTGGTGGTGGTGATGCTGGTGATGCTGGTGGTGGTGGTGGTGGTAGTGGTGGTGCTGGTGGTGCTGGTGGTGCTGGTGGTGGTGGTGCGGCTGCTCAGATATGACCTTGGAGTCACCTAAGGCTGGGATTCTTGCCTTTTGGCCAGGCTACAGAATCTCTTATTATATACAGAATCTCTTCTAGAATTCTATACAGAACTTTATGGAGGAGAATTTTAATCCTTGAGTATGAGGCATAGTCGAGAAACTTCATCCCAAATTTCCTAGACCTCCAAAGGCCTTCAGTTAGCTGCAATCTTCATCTTCACCTGAGGTCAAAGATCTTATGGACTCATATCACCTACCCTATTAACTTGCCATCTCCTAGAAGGAGAAGTGTCTCCTTCTTCAAGCACACGCTAAGTGAGGTGAAATATCCTTGGGAAGAAGAAAACCTCACCAACAACCATTAATATTACATTTCTACTACATGCAGCCTAGTTTAGGTGCAAGCTAGTCAGCTATCTGCATAGATGCACAAGCAGATGCAAAAATACTGAAAAAACTGCTATGGCGTACTTTCTGTGCACAAAAATGAGTTAGATTACATATTTAGGAAATATATATGGGGGTTAAAGTGATTGCTTCTAATGAAAAGAAAGCGGGGAGGCTGGGGATATGAGTTGGTGGCAGAGCACTTGCCTAGTAAATTCTCCACTCAATTCTCTGTAACTGCTCCCCACACAACACAGGGGGTGAAGGGGAGCAAAAATGGGGGATGGGGTCAAAAACAGGCAGCTTTCATAAAGCAACACATAAAACTTTGGTTTTTCAAACTATGACCACCTGTAGAGTTGATAATATAGAAACAGTTTGAGAACAGCATCACTTTGGGAAAAGACAAATGAGTTGTACAGAGAAGAATCAAGTCTCGGGCGCTTCAGGAAGAATGGCATGAGACTTCTTATTAGACAGCGCCAATGAGCAATGTTTTTTTAACCTTTTAGGAAAGAGCTCTCAATTGAAATTCCATACCAAATCAAACTCATGCCTCATAGTAGAATAAAGATACCATTAGGCACACAATGCATATTGACATAACTAGTTTAATATAGACTTTAGCCATGTTATGCAGGAAGAGGTAGTTACAATGTAAAACTGACAGACTTATGGGGCAGAAACAAGAGAACTTCCAAGACAGACACCCAACACCACAGCGAGAGAACTCACGGAGGCAGCCGCTGCCTCTCACGGAAGCCACCAAGTCAGGAGGCTGCTGTCAGTAGGCAAGCTCTGCTGCCTCGGCCACCATCTAGAAGAGGGGTTCTTAGCCTTCCTAATGCTGTGACCCTCATGTTGTGGTGGACCCCAACCATAAAATTATTTTGTTACTACTTTATAACTGTAATCTTGCTACTGTTATCAATCAATCATTATATATATATATATATATATATATATATATATATATATATATATATGATATGTGACCCCAAGGGAGTCCCAACCCACAGGTTGAGAACCACTGATCTACAGCATGGCAGACTGGGTGATGCAGCCAGTTCACTGGACTCCAGAACCCAGCTGTGTCTGCACCAGCAAAAGAGGAGCCTCAGGCCACTTGTCTCTCCCAAGACATTCAGTGTTGGGTCTACATTTACTATCTGGCACAGATGAAGATGACTGATAGACTCAAAAACATGTGTCAAAGCTGAGTGTAATGGCTCATCCCTATAGGTCCAGCATTGGGGGTGGGGTTAAAGTAAGAGGAGCACCGCAAATTTGAAGCTATCCTGGGCTACAGTAGGAGAAACTGTCTCAAACACAATAAAATAAATAATTCATGAGCAAGCATGTCTGTAGTATAACTGGAAGAAATGGCCTGAAAAATCTTTGTTGTGAGCCCAGGAGTGATATTGTAGAATGTTAAATGATTGTCAAGACGATGACCAAAGCTTAGAGTTAAGCAGGGCGGGTGTTGTACGCCTTTAATCCCAGCACTCAGGAAGAAAGAGGCAGGTGGATTGCTGTGAGTTCAAGGCCAGCCTGGTCTACAAATCAAGTCCAGGACAGCCAAAGCTACACAGAGAAACCCTGTCTCAAACAAGACAAAACAGAACTTGGAGGCAAGAGCTGAGAAGATGACTCAGTGAGTAAGAGCACTTGTCTAAATTCTGACCCCACCATCCATGTGGTTAGGCCACGCACACTTATGTGAGGGATAGAAGGAATAGGATCACTAGGACTTGCTAGTGCTAGCCTAGTTCCAGGTTCAAAAGAATAAGATGGAGAGTGGTACAAGAGGATACCAGAGCAGGAGATACAAATTTGGAAATTGAAGGTCTACCTTGGGAGGAAGGCAAGGATAACGATGAAGCAAAAGTATACATAGCAAACTAGGGCAAGGCAGGAAGAGGGAGCTCACTCTGAAGAGGTGGGGGGTGGGGCTCAGAAGATGTGCAAACCCCACTGCAAGCATTCTGTACTGCCAGAGGGGCGTGGTCCACACATCCATCCCCAGCACCTCAACGGAGAGGCAAGCACTAAGGATAAGAAAATAAAATGTGTATTTAGTGTGTGGACCTGCCGGGTGTGCTCTGCACTTGCACACATGGGTGTGAGAGTTAACCCTGAATACTAAAGAAAGCAGAGACAGGGAGAGGCTGGAGTGGGGTCGGGGATGAATGCCATGGGCATGAACCTTGGGATGCCAAATTGTTGCCTCCAGAGACATAATTGGGCCTGGCGTGGCTGACAGTGATGCTTCACTATTGAAGTCTTATTTCAGTTCTGCATTCATTTTTCCATATACTTCCCCACATATTTCACATTTGTACGGTAAACACATTAATTAAAATAAAAATTATGTCTAGAGCAAAGCCTTTCTTGCTGCACATTCATATCCCCTCTTGTCTCGGCTCCTCCAATGCTGTGATTCACCTGCTCATCCTGTAAACCATTTTTTTTTTCATCCTGTCAAGATGAAAAACTACACTGACCACTGGGCAGTTTTCCAGGAGTCAACCCCAGAGAAACAAGAAGACGGAGGGAAACAGAGCTAAGGAATTGATAGCAACAATAACAACAACAAAATTAAACACGGTTAGAGGTACAGTCTGAGGAGTTTACAGGATGGAAGGTGAGAGTAGCTTCAGCATGGGGCTCAGGGGTCAGTGGAAGAGGGGACTTCAAGGAGGTCAGAGGGCAACAGAGTTTCTGTTCTGCCATGGGGATCACCTCAGCCCGCTGGCTTCCTGAAACAGCAGTCCTAGCTGTAGGAATCCTAAAGAGACAACCAGAGCAGGGCTAAGCCCTTTGGAGTGAGAAAGAATAGCAAGGTCACCAGTGTGTTCTGACCAGCTGCTCCTGGGCATGACCCCAAGCCATGGGATTCAACGTAGGTGGGCTTCTTGCATTGTTCAAATGGAAAACTGGGGACAGAGAAAGTATCTGCAGGGGCTGGAGAGATGGCTCGGCTCGGACATTAGAGGGCCTGGCTGCTCCTCCAGAGGATGTAAGTTCTGTCCTGGCACCCACTTCAGGTGGCTGACAACCACCTGCAACTCCAGCTCCGGGGGATCTTTTTGCCTCTTCTAGCCTCTGGAGGCACACGCAGAAATCACTTGCACAGACCAACACACATGCATAAACACAGATAAATCTTTTTACAGATAGAGAAATGGTTTATGACTGGCAGGAAAATGAAAATGATCATCAATACTTCTGTAGAATTAAGACTGTCCTGGGCTCTTCTCCTCGACTCTAGCCACCTCAACGTAAATGGATGATGGAGTCGAGTCCTTTGTCAACACACGGCCATGTCTGTGACTGTGGGGTCACTAGTGGGTGGTGGAAGTTCTTAGCCAGCATAGCTAAAAAGCCATGAAAGGAATACACCTACTGTAGAAGAGAAAAACATCAACAATCTAAAACCCTAATTAGAACTATGAAAAGAGATGGGCAAGGAAACTCAAGTCATGACTGCATTCAGGGTTAAGGTGACAATAGCAAATGAGAAAAGATCAAGTTGTATGGTACAGATAAAATACCTAGGACCAGCGTGACGACCCAACAGGTAAAGACACCTGCTGACCTGACCTGCTGATCCACATGGCAGAAAGAGGACTAACTCCGGCAAGTTGTCCTTGGCCTCCACATGTACATTATAGCATAGGGACATATAAGTAAAAACACACAAGTAAGTAAATAGATGCAATTTTTAAATTAATAACCTAAGATCAGGCATGGTGGTGGCACACACCTATAACTCCAGGACTCAGCAGTCAAAGGCAGGCATGTCTCTGTGAGTTTGGGGCTAGGCTGATCTATATAGTGAGTTTAGGCAAGCCAGAGCTGTGCAGTAAGTTTTTCTATAAAATATAATCTCTCTTATTTTGTCTCTATAGACATAGATATATGTTGAGAGAATATCTTGTGACTGTATGGAAACTTTACCTGTCAATAATAAATATGATGGCCTATAACCTATGCAGGAGATGAGAGGTGGCACATCCAGCAGGCAGAAGGGATTCAGAGATAGAGCCAGATGCGTGAGAGAGGTCCAGCAAGATGTAAGGAGGACAGACACATGGTACATGAGCATGGGTAATCAGCCATGTGGCAGAATGTAGACTAGCATAAATGGGTTATTTCAAGTTATGAGCTAGTCAGAGAAGAGCCCACTTATACGGCCTAGGTCTGTACATATATATTTTGAGTCTCATGGGTCATTATTCTGGAAACTTGGGGACAGGAGGAAAAACCACAGCAGATATAGATATGGATAAAAGAATATACAGCAAAAATAGATAGAGATGAAGACCAAGCCAATGAGTTAGAAGATGATACTAGGGCACTCTTCAAGAGATTGAAGGGAAACATAAACAGAAGCTTGGCTCTGTGGAAGGTAGAAAGGAAAACAGGTAATAACAGGAGGGCATGGCCTTGTCTTGTGGTGATACAGCTAAACTAAACTGCATTTCCCCAAATTCACTTCCCTACACATTTCCAGTGGTAGATCCCAAGAGAGAGCCTTGTGAGATGCCACACAGGGAACTTCCTCTTACCTGACAGGTCACCTTTGCCCTCAGTATGAAGTAGCAAGCAAGCCTCCAATTGCTCTGTCTTCTTCACCACACTCTCCTGTGTGCATTTGGCAACTGCAATGTAAGTTTCTGTTTTCTGCAAGAAGCACAACACAAGCGAGATTGAAAGGCAGCAACAACCATGTGACATTTAGCCTTCTTCACGTGCTCCTTCTCTTAGTTCTTCTATGGCTACATAGCAGAAATGGTTCACAGGTGTGCTGATGTGCACTCTTCCTGTCTCTGCATTCCGTGACAGCGTGCCATTGGCCACAGTGAGAACAGCCACATAACAGAACTGTCAATGCTGAAATGAGGGCTTGGCATTGGTTTTGTACGACAGGAGACACTATGGTCAATAGCTCCAGTTCAGCCCAAAACTTATTTATTTTAAAAAAAATCTTATGAGAAAACAAACATACCCATTCATTCACATAGTGTCTATGGTTACTTTTCTTGATATATTGATAGTTGAATAGTGGCACCAGCGATTATATTGATCAAAAAGCCTCAGATACTTTCTATCTCGTTCTGATACAAAGTTGGCAGGGTGTCCTCTAGACTGCTCACCATTGTAGTTTGAATATGGAATGTCTGTCACAGACTTGTGTGTTGGGCATTTAGCTGCTGAGTGATGGGCCTAAAGTGACTGGATCCTAAAAGGGCTGACCTAGTCAATGTGCATGTACTTGAAAGAAATCATAACATGATAGCGCTAGTATGAGATGGTAGAAGTAAAAGCAAGAAGTGGGACCTAACTGAAAGTTACTGGTGATATTTCTTAGGGGACACATCTTGCTGTGGCCCCTTCTGTCATCCCTTTTTTCTGCATGCTTTCTGCCACGAGTTCAACAGCCTTTGCCATGTGTTCTCATCACTATAATATTCTGCTTCGTCATAGCCCGGAATTAGCAGAGCTGAGGATTGTGGACCAAAACCTCTCTCCCATCCTTAAGTTGTTTAAATTATGCATGTGTGTGTGTGTGTGTGTGTGTGTGTGAGAGAGAGAGAGAGAGAGAGAGAGAGAAAGAGAGAGAGAGATCACAAACCTAGTTTACATGTTAGCCACAGAGATTAATTCTAAAAATGAATGGGCCATGTGGATAGATGAGTCACTAAAATGCTTGCCACACAAGCCTGAGTCCAGTCTTCAGAATCCATGTAAAGAGCTGGGCACTCTAGCATATGCTTAAAATTCCAGCACTGGGAAGGCAGGCAAGTGGACCTCTGTCACTTGCTGGCCAGACAGCCTAGCCTAACCAGCCAGAAAATTCCAGGTCCCAGAGAGAGACTCTGTTTTAAAACAAGGTGAGCAGTTCTTAAGGAATGAAAAAGTTAACTTCTGCACCCCCTTCCCCATGCATGCACAGTAAGTCGTAAACTATAAATTTCCATTGTAAATAACATGGAGAAAAGTAGTCTTCCAATACTTAAAAACTGGTTTTTGTTTTTGTTTTTGTTGTTGTTGTTGTTTTGAGGTTAAGGATGTAGCTGTTGAGTGCTTGATTGCCATGCACAAGGCCTAGGCTTGAGCCTCAGCATCACAAATAAAACAAATTAAAATTTAATGAAACTATCAACAAGTGGCAAACAAGTCAATGTAGAACATGAGTCTTCACCATTAAATTTCTGTGCTGTGTGTTGTCATAAATAAAAGCATCACCCTGCTTTAACGTGAGAATGGAACTCATCGATTGCCATTATAGGCTTGTTACAGATATGTTTTTTGACAACAAAAAAGAAAAAGAAAAAAGAAAAAAGAAAGTTTTCTGTGAGCAGGGTATATTTTTCTGTTTGCTATAACTTTCACCATAATTACCTCGGACTACACCATAGCCCTAACTGAATGTGGATTGCAAGACTGTAAAGCACCTAGAAGATACCACTGGAGAAGATCCAAACAATCTTGAGTTTGTTGATGACTTTTGACATACAACACCAAAAGCAAGGCTTGTGAGACAAATAATTGATAAACTGGACTTCATTAAAATTAAAAATGTATTCCCTGTCAAAGACATTATCAAGAGATGCAAAGAGAAGCCACAGACTGCAGAATTTACAAGATATGGTTCATTAAAATCCATTATTTAGAACATAAAAGTTTGAAAATCTGAATGAGAAGGCAGCCAACTAGATTTCAATGTGGGCAAAAGCTTTGACAACTCACTAAAGAATATATGCAGCTAGTAAGGAAATGCATCAAGAGATGGTCCACTTCATATTCCATTAAAGAAGCTGCAAACTACCCCCTCACATAGTACAGGAGTTGGAGCTCTGGGCCCAACGGTGTGAGTGTAGGAAAGCTGACACTGCCACTCATCTCCCATATGATGGCACAGATGAGGGATGAGGGGGAGATGACTTCCTTCCCCTCTCCCCTCACCATCTGTAGCATATGAGAGAAATGGTCCTGGGGTCATGAGAGCAAGAGAGCTGGACCTTCCAGTCACCACCAGCAGCACTTGGGAGAATGGGCCGTGCATCTTTCTGGACAGCAAAGTAGAGCTGACCCTGAAGGGAGGAGGGGAATGGGGAAGCCAGTCCCAAGGGCATGAGCATGAGAGACTGGCCCTGCCTCTTGTCTCCTGTGCAGCAGCAAGGTTCAGGGAGAGCTGCCCTCCTTCCCTTCCTTGTCCCCACCACCTATACAAGCAGGAAAACTGATCCCAGAGTCATGAGAGTGGGAGAACAGCCATGTTGCTCACTGGCTGCAACAAGGCACCTCACCTGGGCAGCAGGTAGAGCTTGCCCTGGTTGTGGAGATGGGGGTATAGAGGTTGTTGGTGAGGCAGCCTCAAGGGTGTGAGAGCGGGAAAGCCCATGGGCTAAACAGCTCAAATATCTCTCAGGCCCAGATCTAGGACATTGAATTGGCCCACCCCAACATCTACTCTATCAATGAACTGTTGGAGTGCATGAAGGAACTGCATGACACAGGGCAACCACAGGACATCTGAGAGGAGTCCCAGTGAGGATCCAGTATTGATAGCGTAGCAGAAGCCGGAGGCCTCGTACAGACCAATGAGTCATTGCAGTGAACGTTTGCAAGCAAAGAAGTGTGGACACAAGGGTACACTGTAGGACACATAGTGGCACACTATAGCTTCCACAAGTTTTTTTCATCTGTTGTTGGGTTGGGAGATTGCAAGGGTGGAAGGCAGGCACGAGAGGAGGAAGAAATGAGTGGTACTGGGGTTCATGATGCGAGGTTCACAAACAACCAATAAAAAGGTTCTTTTCTTTAAAGCTGCAAACTAAAACGATAGTGAGATACTGCCACACATCTATGAGAATGAGCACAATCCAGAAGACCAAAACATGCTAGAAGCAGTGTGAACCAAGAGAGACCCTGACTCATTGCTAGTGGGAATGCAAAATGGTACAGCTACAGTAAGAGGCAAATTGATGATTTGCTGCAAACCTAAACACAGACCTCCGTTGTGATGTGGCACTCATGTTCCTTGCTCCTTACTTAAAATCCAGATGAACTGAACTTACGTCTACACATAATCTTGCACTGCACACATATAGTTCCTTTATCACAATTGCCCAAACGTGAAAGTAACTACACAGTGCTAAGAAGTTGAGGGGGCAGATTGTGATATGCATACAATAGACTATTATTTGGCCCCCAAAATAAAAATCAAGCTGTGGAAAGAATAGGAGGAGCCTTACATGTTTCCTTGTTACTAGGGCTTAAATGCTGAACTTACATATTATTAAGTGCAGAAACTGCTCTGGGAAGGGCTATGTACTGTCTTAGGTTATATTATTTAGCATTGGATTGGGGAAAACTATGGAAACACTAGAAACATTAGTGGTCATTAGAGGGAAAGAGGAAAGCAAGGGTGCATTGGCTAAATGTGGCAAATTTTAGGACACTGGATTATTATATATGACACTATAATGGTAGATGCATGCATGCCAATATATGTTGTACAACACCAAAAGAATAGAAAGAGGACGAATGGGAGGAGGAGGAGGAATAGGAGAAGGAGCTACAAGACCAAGAGCCAGCCATAACAAACTCTGGAGATTTAGGAAGTAATGATGGTAATGTTAGGTTCATTAGTTGGGAAAAAAACCACACTACTCTGATTGTAGGAGCTGGTGACATAGTAATTTGGCAGAATTAAATAGTTCAGGAAATTGTAATTTCTCCTTATTTTCACTGTGAATCTAGCTTTTTTTTTTTTTTTTTGGGTTTTTTAGAGACAAGGTTTCTCTGTGTAGCCTTGCCTGTCCTGGACTAACTTTGTAGACCAGGCTGGCCTTGAACTCACAGCGATCCGCCTGCCTCTGCCTCCCGAGTGCTGGGATTAAAGGCATGCGCCACCACAGCCTGGCTATGTTCTTTTTAAAGTTGTATTTATTATATATTTTAATGTATTTGAATGGTTTGCCTGCATGTATGAATGATTTGCCTTCATGTATGTCTTTGCATCGCATGTGCACCTTGGTCCATGGTGGCTATAGTAATACTTCAGATACCCTAAAAGTAAAGTTATAACCAGTTGTGAGCTGCCATGTGAATACTGGGAGCTGAGACCAGGTCCTCTGCAAAAACAGCAAGTGCTCTTAAACACTGAGGCATCTCTCCAGCAATTAAAATTATTCTTAAAGTGGTCTCTATTTAAAAGAAAAATGAGGTATCACTTTATTCTTGTAGTATGAAGAGCCGTTAGAGAGCTACATGATGTTGTGCATTATGAGGGAGAGGTGGGAATGACACCCAGAGCTGAACACCTGCAGGTAGCTGCACATGCTATACACAATATGGTGTCCACAATCTACCAGGCCAGGTCGTGTATGTAGGGTCCATTCCTGAGTTCGTAGTCCAAAAGTAGCTCACATGTCTAGAAGAAGGCATACAAGGGGCACAGAAAGTTGGAAGTTGTGGGGAAGGGGAGCATGAATGGGTAAAGTATGATGGTTTTAGCAGGTAAAAAGACATACTTGATACATGCATGCTAATTTACATGATAGATAAGATGGTGGGAAAGATACAGAACTATTAAAATGAAATGTATAATGTGTAACAAATAAAAACCACATGCAAATGAGAGAGTTTACTTAGATGCCTAGGAATAGATTACTGTGTTGGGAGAAGAAAATTATGTGAAATATGCACAGAAATTTTTATACAGCTTTTAAAATTAAAGTTAAATGTCTGCTCTATGTAAAATAATAGTAACTATATAACATAAAGTAAAGAATGTCATTAACAGATGCCTCTGAATCCATGGTCTAATTAATGAGATAAATAAGAAGATAAATGATAGGTAGGTGGAGAAATAGATAGATAAATAGATACATACATACATACACATACACACATACATGCTATACATACATACATACATGATTGATGATTGACACAGAGCTAGATAATAAATAATATAATAGATATAATTGATAACGATAATAAACACATCATAGGTAATTGATAAGTGTAGGTCATTGAGCTAGACAATTGGTAGTGATAGATAATAGAAATATAAAGACAGAAAGAGGGAGATAGAAACATAGATGATAGAAGAAATCATGGTATTGACACACCACCACTACTACTGTGAAACCCCACAGATTTTTATCCTCAATTCATTTGCCTTTTTTCTTATCTTAGAATTTGCAGCTTTTTATATAGAAAGAAAATACAAAGTTTTCTTATTTTAGAATATGAAGCTTTTTATATAGAAAGGAAATACAAAGTTTTCTTATTTCAGAAATATAAACCCCCACATCTGATCTCTATCCCCAGTTCAAGGCGTCCCTCACACTTTTCACCTTGTACTACAGGTTGGATGTTTTCTGTCATTATAGCCTGCAATGAGCTAAACCTATGGGGAAATAGAAGGGTTTCTTATACCATAAGAAGACATGAATGTCTTGTGCAAATCTACAGTGGCTTTGAGGATCCATCCAGAGTACTACATTTAAAACATTTAACCCTGGGATGACTGTAATCTAGAGTGAAAAATGTGAGCTTGAGGGGATGAGTCCTCAGAGGGACACAAGGTCAGATCAGCTCAGAGATGTTATATTTGAACCCAAGGAGTCTACACTTGGACTTGAGGCAAATGTGGAGCTGTCAGAAACTGTGAAGCAAGGAATCGAGTGAATTGATGGGACTGGGGATTCAAAAGACCACAGAAAGCAACGCGAAGAAAGGAGGCACTGAGTAGGGGTGGGGAGAGCCAGCACAGGCTGGATAAAAGGGTATCCATGCCAGAGTCGTTATGACTTTAGCAGGTACCAGGAAGCCTGGCTGTCCTAGCGGATTAAATATACAAGTATAAAAGCAGATCACTCATTGGAGAAGTGTCCTGAGGTCCCTCCCAGCTCTACAACTTTCAAATTCTGTTTGTTTTTATATCCAAACGTGGGGACAATGAGGCATAAAGAGGAATCTGCAGGTTTGTGATCAATATATCCAGGGCTGCTGCTCAGCTGAAGGAGCTGTTAAAAACTATATAGATCTTTGTTGCTTCTAGTAATTCTCTATGACCAAGGAACTTTACAATTAATGATAAACTTTCTGGTCCAGATGAAACCTGCTGTTTCAAAAAAGTTTTAGTATTTGAAACTTTAGGGCCAAATTCTGTTGAATGTAGTGCTGAATATTCTAAATCAGGGCAGAACTGGCTCTAGAGTTGCTGCTGTCTTTCACATGGCAAATGAGATTGGATTTGATAGAAAAATCTAGGGCATTGTCATGAAATTACCAGGCTGGGTCTTAGATCCACTGGGGCTTTCTAGAATTTTAATCAGATAAAAAAAAAAAGCAGAGGACTATGGGGGCCAGCGTGGGTGCTCACCTCTGCATCTTGTTATGAGACCATTCTGACTCAACAGTGACACAACATGACATGTGCCATTGGCTTCCAACCCCAGGCTGCACCTGGGTCACCTGAGGAGCTTCTAGACATTGCAATGCTTAGATCCTGTCCCTGGAGCTGCTGGCTTAATTGGTGTAGAGCGAGAAGGTTTAACGGCTTCCCAGACAATTTTGATGTGCAAACAGGATTAAGAAACACACATTAGGTAATTATCACAGCAGTTCTCAAGGTTGAGGGACTATTATAGAAGTGGCAGCTTCTAGGGCAGGAAAGCCGGTTCAGCGGTTAAGAGCGTTTACTGTTCTTGCAGAGGACCCAAGTTTAGTTCCCAGTGCCCATGTCAAGTGACGTACAGGCTCCTGTAACTCCAGTTCCAGAGGCTCTGATGTGCGCACACATGGCACAATGGGCAAACAAGTACACCTGTAAATAAAAATAATTGTGTTTTTAGAAGTAGACAACATCCTCCAAGTGTCTTCCAGTCAGATTCTTACATGTTTGGATTCTTTCATGGGTTTGGTAAAAACAGACTTTAGCACATTAAAAGAAAATTAGTCATTAGAAGAAAATATTTACAAGTTATATATCTGATAAGTATCAATCATAAAATAAAGTATGAGGATGTATAAAAACTTCAAGAGCAAAATTACAAACATCTGATTTTAAAATGTAAAAAGAACCTAAATAGGCATTTCTTAAAAAAAAAAAAAAAAAGACATAAAAGTGGCCAGCAATTGTATGGTACAGCCAATAACAGAAGCAGTATGGATTTTCATATAAAAATTTTTAAATAGAATTACCATATTATCCAGAAGTTTAACTTCCAGGCAAGGAACATTACAACATGACTCACAATAGCCAAATGTGTAAATAATCTAGGTGTCCATTGAAAATGTGATATACAACTATAGCACAACATTATTCAGCCACAAAAATAAAACATCCTGACGCTGAGGACAAAAACAATTCTCAGTGAAGTAAGCCAGACACAGAAGGAGAAGGGCTACAATTTTGTTTTCCTCCATATGAAATCTCAAATATTTAAGCTCATGGTCTCGGGGAGTAAAGCGGCATTTGCTAAGGTTGGGAGGTGGAAGAAATGGGAAGCCTTTAGGCAAAGTGTGTGGACTTTCAACCTACAGATGAACAAGCTCCTCGACTTATTTTTGAGGGGTGAATCATTCTTGCTTTCTCTTAGCTTCTGGTTGCTCACTAGCTGTCCTTGGCTTGTTGCTGTGTGACTCCAGTTTCTGCCTTTGGTGACACTGGGCAGTCTCACTGCACCTCTGTTTCTTCACAAGGTCATCTTCTTATGGAGACACTGGTTGTACTCTATTGGAGTCCAGTCTGTTTCAGAATGACGTCATCTTGTCTAGTTATATCTGCAACAAACCTGTTTCCAGATGAGTTGAGGTGTTAGAAGCTTAGGCATCAGTCTAATGCAGAGACCAGAGGAGCAATTCGTTCATTGCCATATCTGACCAGGTTACTTAGAATGTTTAAAAAATACAGAATTACGTTTTCAGTTGAATTTCTCCATTAATGTCTGCATGCTTGGATAGCCTTTAATAAAGCCATATTTTAGCACTGTTTGCTGAAGGCCCACATATGAAGGGAATCCCGTGTTAATAAAAGAAAATTCTTACCTCAAAGAATGTGCCCTGGGACCAGTTTTCTAAAATGTGTCTTCTTGTCCCTTAATTCAAAAGAGAAAATGAAGGGAAATTTCACTTCTAGATTCCTTTTTATCAAATTTTAGTTTAGCAGTTCATCTGAAAGCCTTGAGTCATGTTGGGGAATATGAAAGTCTCTATACTTATTAACAAAACACCAGATTCTAAAAAGAACGAGGGTGGAAAGCCACTCTGATTTTTTAAATCCTCCATCTTCCTGTTTGCAATACTTAGGACAGCTTGAATGGGAAAAACCTTATTAACAGGCAGTATTATTCCTCAGGGTGTCCTATTGGTAAAATGATCCACATGGTTTTCTATGCTACTATATACAATTCTATCTTTCAGTCTATTGAACTAAAATAAAACAACACTGTCAAGTATTTAATGTCACAAAACCAAAGAGAATGGATTTTTAACATATTTTATCTTTTCATATAAAGTTATACAACAAATCCTTAAGGCTAAAGACATAAATGGGCAAGCGGGGAGACACATAGCACCCCCTTTCCCATGGCTCTGGAAGAATAGCAATGCTCAAACACACAAAGAGACTGGAAGTTGCAGAGAAGCAGAGTTCTCAGTTCCAAAGGAACTCTAGGCATTTCCCAGGCCTGGGGGAAATGGCCTTTCTCCATATACCTGCCTCAGTCCCGTGGGATAAGATATCTAGGCCACAGGTTGGTGCCTAAGAGTGACAGGATGTAAAAGATCGGCATCAACTCAAACTCTAGAAAAGGAAAAATAAATCTTAAGAATAATTTAAGATATGATTTATTAAATATGGCTAGAAAAAGTGACACCCGCCCCCATGTCCCTGGGGTTGAAGTAGAGTACTTTCATTGCCCTTGGCTTTGTTTGTTGCTGGGTGGCTATGCAGGCAAAGACAGGCGGCATGACAGAAGGGAAGCACATTCCTGCAGATCTCAGAAGGAAGCCTGCAGCTGCATCAGGGTCCATCCTTGACTGGTGACATAAGAAAGGAAGAACTTTAGTAGACAGAGCTGAGGTCTGAGCATGTTGGGTCAGCATCTTCTGGACTCCAAAAGCAACTATGACCTGTCACCAGAGATGAGGAGGCAAGGCAGACAGAGACAACCAGGAAACACATTGAATGAGGGTGCAGAGCTGCAAACGACAAGGCATACTTGCAGAAGTGAAGCCGTGAAGCCAAAGGTCATTTTCACTCTTTTTCTAGTGCATCAAAAGCTGAAGAGATGCCTCCACAGGCCAGGAACTTGCTGCCAAGCCTGATTACCCAAGTCCTGACCCCAGAATTCACATGAAAGAGAGAAAAGACTCCCATAATTTGTCATCTGACCTCCACACATGTGCACCCACACGTGCACATTACTCCACACACAAACTACACAAAATAACAAAGAAATGTTAAAAATAAAACCGGCACAGGAAATGATAACTCCTTTGTGTTCAATAGTGACAAGCACTAACACTTTGCACTAACAGAAAGAAGCCAGACACCAAAGTTTGTATATTATACAACTCTGTTTATATGCGTACCCAGAAAAGGTAAAACCAGAGAGACAAAGCAGAATAGCAGAGATGGGGGTGAAGAGAAAGAGGTGACAGCCACCGGGTGAGATTTGGAGAGATAAACATAGAGATGATGAAAATAATTTTGGAGCTTTATATAGAAAAATGTTGGATTATATTAAATGCCCTGAATTGTACATTTTAAATTGACTATTTTTATGTTACATAATTTTACCACATATAAAGAGAGGAGAAAGAGGGAGGAAGGGAGGGAGGGATGGAGAGAGAGAGAGAGAGAGAGAGAGAGAGAGAGAGAGAGAGAGAGAGAGAGAGAGAGAGAGAACTCTCCTCACTATGCAAGGCTAGCAACTGATTTTTCTGGAAAAGCCCTAAGAGGTTCAATGCCATCTTTTGTGACCTGACCCATGACACATTCCATCTGCATAGCCCCATCTCAAGGAAGTAGCTTCTCTGCTAAAGCCAAAATCTAGAAGAGTCATCCCGAGGTGGCTGCATAGGACTTGGCCTCTGAGGACATCTTCTTCCCTCTTCACCTTCCCTCCAGCAAACATAGCCTGTGTGTTTGGCTTAGCACAAACATTTCCTGCCTTCTGTGGAAATGGCTCTGTTTTCAGTAGATACAAGTTTAGCTAACACCGCACTGTTAAATCTTGGTGGCACATTTCACAAATTCCAGCAGGGTCCCAATGTTTCCGCTGTACAGCAGCTGGCCTGGAACGTGTCCAGCAGAGAACCCAAAGTCATCTGAAGGACAGCTCTGGTGGTGTTTGCTAATGGTTTGTTTCTTCCAAGCGTCATATCAATGGTTTGTTCTGAAGTTTCTGGACTATGTGCAGTTCCCAGAAAGTTGGTTGGAAGCCACAAGGCACCACACTGTTCTGGGGAGTACTGAATGCATTTTAAAATTTGAATCCTGCCTGTGAGACGTCAGTAGTTTAAACAATGACAAGAGTTCGTTCAAGGCGTATTTGAGGAGGGAAATAAATTGAAATGGAGGGGATGAATCTCACAAAAGAGATAAGAGTCAGGGCAGCAGAAATAAAAACAAATTCTTCTGAAGAGAAACGTGGTTTCTGTTTGAAGGCCTGTTCCTCCGGAAGCAGGGCTTTCTCTTTGATGGGACCTTGGCTCTGGATGTATTGCAGGTTCAGGAGGTCAATGTCACACTGCGTTTCTGGAAGGGAGGCATCTTATTTGCTGTCCACACAGGCATGACCAAGAGATCAGGTGTTACCACCTGACCCCATCTACTACTTCCATGATGATGTCATAACCATTTTGCTAATTCTGGGCTCAGCTAGGACTTGAGAACCTCCGATACTGTCCACACCCAGAAGTCTAGACTGCATAAAGACATTCTCCTTCTGTGCTCTTTCTGCCTCCCCAGGACTATGTTCAGGAAGCAGTGTGCATTCCTCTTTCTGGAATGCACCACACTCTCGTATTAACTTCCCTTTATCTCTTCCCATTTCCGTCCTCCCCTGAGGCCCACAGGCAAATACCCAGCTAAGGGAATTTTTCCAGTGGAAAACCTAACTATCCCCCCACAACCCTGACTGGGGTAAAGGGTAAAAAGAAACAAGGGGAAACTGGTATATATACCTTAAATATTACTTGCTGTGTTGCTTTGAAGATTGAAGATTAGAGTCATGGGATATTGCTTGCTGCTCTCCCCCCCCCCAGCCCCCCAGATCGCAGAGCATACAAAAAGTGGGTGATTCCTGAGCACAAGATTGCGCCTGGTTTCAGTATACTCTGCCACTTGTCTCCAGAATTGGGACATTGGCATCCTCCTAAGCCATCTCTTTGTGTTGTCTTCCTTTCTTGCACACTTATTTAATCAAGGTGATGCATTGCTGCTTAGGGCACTGGCTCACATGTCACTCAAATATCAACATGATGAATGGAGATGACCTTCCCTCAGAAGATATTAAAAGCTATGGTTTGTGGCTCTTAAATATCTGTGAAAGTCTCCTGATGCATCAGAACCTGGTCCAAGGACCAGCTTAACCCACGCAGAATGCCCTGAGCTCAGCTGTCTGTATCATAACTTAGATAGCCTTTGTTGCTGTGTACTATTATTAAATGTGCATGCATTTGCATATTTGGGAGTAATACCTAGTCCCCAAATGGATGTTTCAAGAAGACTTGCGCTTTGTTTTACAGTGTTTTGTTTTTCCCATCCTTTTCTTCTATGGAGATGGCAAAGTTAAGAGCACTAGCTGCTCTTCCAGAGGCCTTGGGTTCAAGTCCCAACACCTATATGGCAGCTCACAATTGTCTGTAACTCCAGTTCCAGGAGATCTGACACCTTCTTCTGGTTTCCACAGCACTGGGCATGTAATTGCAGATATATGGGCATGTAGGCAAAATACCCATGCACATTAAAAGGAAGGAAGGAAGGAAGGAAGGAAGAGGTAGGGAGATGGAGGGAGAGACAGAGGGGGAGAGAGAAGCCCTGAGAAATGGCTACAAAAAAATATAGATGAAAGAAAATTATACTCATAGGGGAGGGGAATAAGGGGAAAATGGGAGAGAGGGAAGAATGGGAGGATACAAGGGATGGGATAACCATTGAGATGTAACAAGAATAAATTAATTAAAAAAAAAAGAAAATTATACTCAACACTAAAGAACCTTGAGACTTCATCTAGCCTTTCCAAGTGGGCCATATTAATATCAGATCAGAAAAAAAGGAGGGAGGGGGAAACTAACTTGCCTGATCTCAATATATAAAAACAATATTAATGCAATATTCAGGACCTCTGTTTAAAATCACTTCAAAACATGAAATCTGCATATGATATGGCAAAACCACCCTGAGCCAGGGTCTACATAGACCTGGTCCTGACCCCACAAGATTGACGGCAGTATTCACTCTCCTGGACAGCAGTATTCACCCTCCTGGATTTTCCTTATTCCTCTGTAGACTCTCTAGGGTTGTCCAAAGCACCTTTAAGTTGGCTTCCACCTCTAAAACCCTTTTAATTCTCATCATTTATGTCAGGACCTAACGGATGAGGCTGTCCTTCACTAAGCACGTTAACTCTGTGGTGTTCTTTTGCTTTGCTGTTTTGAAAGTCTATAACAGAAATCATTCTCTTGTTTTGCTGGGAATAATTAAAGATTATCAGCCTGTCTTGCCACCCTGGGAAGCAGGAATTCAATTTTTGGCTGTTAATGAATCCAGTAGCTAATTCTGAGGGGCCATTAAAATCTATTTTTAAGGAACAAAAGAAAACATGTTCAGAACTTAAAGAGCACTTCTGATAAATGTAGAAAGAAAGGGATTTCCTCCCAGCAATGACAACAACAACAACAACAAAATCAAGATGGTGCTCATGATGCAGAGCAGGAGTAGGGTTGTAAAACAAAAACAAAAACAAAACAACAACAACAACTACTGTGAATCTGGTGTGGGAAAATTGCCCCCAAACCAAAGATAACTAAGTTCAAAAAAGTGTATGAGAGCCAAATTGTTACCCACCTACTGGCCTATGTTCCATTAGGCACAAACCTCCCAATATCACATGACAGCCCTCCCCAGCTTATTGTCTGTTACCTCAAGAGAACTCCACATTGCAGCCAGCATCTTATATTGGATGTTGTACTCTGTGGAAAAAGCTCCCACACCAGAAAACCCACAAACACAACACAGAAAGAGGGTGGATTCACAAGGGGAGGAGGAAAAGAAACTTCCAGCTGCAACATTGAGGCTGGCAGTGGAACCTCAAATAAGAGGATTGAGGTTTTTTAGACCAAAACATGAGCAGTTTGCAGCCCTCTTTAAGAAGAGATCACAGGTAGTGGGTGTGATAGTACACGCCTTTAATGCCGGTGTTCAGGAGAAAGAGGCAGTAGATCTCTGTTGAGTTTGAGGCCATCCTTGTTTACACAGAAAGATCCAAGCCTACTATTGAGGTTTTGTTGTTGTTGTTGATGATGATGATGATGATGATGATGATGATGATGTGACCACACGCACTTCCAAGAAAGATGTGAGCTAGTAAAGGAGAAGAGTCGGAATAAGAAAATATATATTCTATTCTAAAGATAAGGAGAACTTTAGAAAGTCATAAAGGTAGATACATAGAAAGTCCAGAGGAAAACACAGGTGATGTGGCAGAAGGAAATGAGCCAATCCCAACATAGCTACAGCCTTGTCCCCTCCCCTGGAAGGGAGAAGGGAAGCAGAGCTTTAGCCAAAAGGTTATCCAGGCTGCTTCAGCGAGACCAGCAAGTCTGTCCTTGGGCCAAGCCACCAATCCTCTTAAGCCTCAAATCTAGTTGTAGGTTTTGGTGAGAAACTGATAAGACAGATGGGACAGCAGTGGAGAAGAGTCTCCTTTTGAAACTGTATGACTGTGGGAAGGGGCAGTGGGTGGGCACCCTCTTCAAAGGGGACTTATTGTTTAAAACTGAGATGCCCTGACAGCCTGGGGACAGGGAACAGCCATGAATCAGGGAGCCTGACCTCAACCACCCACAGAGCCCCAGGAGGATACTGTAGGAAGCAGGAAAGCTGGCCCACGAAAAGCCAAACAATGCAGTTAACAGGGCTTTGGCTCAGGTAATGGTGCAGTGACAGAAAGGTAGCCCTGCCCTAAGTGGCCTGGGTGAATATCAACAACTCTATACAACCCTAGAGTTTGATGGCTTTGAACCTGAGGACCTTGGGTGAATCAACCTTTGGAGCCGTGGTGTCTGCCATTCAGTGCTGTAGAGTCAGGAGCTCTGAGGCTCCAGTAGTTCACTTGACATTCACAGCTGCATCATTCCAACAGGATGATTAACACTTAGGCAGTCTTGAACGTAGGAAGGCAGGTCATCTCCCAGTACAGATCTCAGGCCTGTGGTTGCTTCCCACCCTCACCTTGTAACAGACTGATGATAGAATAAAGCCAAAGTTGGAAGAGATAAAGAAGGGTGCTACATATGACTAAAGGTAGCAATTTAACAAGAAGACACAATAATTGTAGTATATACATGAAGTGCTGGAGGACCTAAGTTCATAAGACAAACACGAAAGGGCATGAAACTGATATGAGTCCTAATACAATAATCAAGTAACTTTAGTGTCCCCACTGTTGTCTTTAGATAAGTCATCCGAACTAAAACCCAGCAAGGAAACCTCAGGGTGAAACTGTATCAGATCAAATGATTTAACAGATTATCTACTGAATATTCCATACAACACAAACAGAATATACATTCTTATCATCGGCCATGGAACTTCCTCTAAGTAGACCACATGCTAAGCCACAAATCAGGGCTTACCAAATAGAAAAGAATAAAATAATCTCTCTTACATCAATTCACAGTACAATAAAACTAAAAATCAACTGCAAAAAAAAAACTACGGGAACTATACAAATATCTGAACACCAAAGAATACACTCTTGAATGACTGAATCATTGAAATAAGTGAGGAAGCTTAAAACTTCCTGGAATCAAATGAAAATGATCATAGAACTTACCAGAACCTTGAATAAAGAGTTAAGTCAGTCATAAGAAGAAAATCCATAGCTATGAATGCTTAAATTAAAAAAAAAAATCAGAGACCCTGCAAATGGGAAACCTAAGGTCTTAGAAAAACCCAAGCAAGCCAAACCCAACAGCAGTAGGCAGAAGGGAATAATAACAAACACCAGAGAGCATTCGTGACAGGGAGACTAAAATAATATATAAATCAATTAAAAAACAGTCTTTAAGATAAATAAGAAAAAGGTTTGGGTCTTGTTTTTGTTTTTATTTTTGTTTTGTAAGAATAAGCAAAACCTCTAGCCAAATTGGAGAGGAAACCCAATACATACAACTACAGGTGAAAGAGGCCATTACAACAGGACCCAGAGAAGCATTTTGAAACTTGTATTTCAAAAAAAAAAAATGGGACATCTAGAAGAAATAAATTTCTAAACACATATGACACATATGGTGGAGGCAAGAACCAACTCCTCACAAGTTGCTCTCTAGTATCCAAAGGGATCCCATGGCATGCACATATGCACATACATGCATGCACACAAAATAAATAACTGTACCAAAAAAAATTTAAGAGACAACTGTATGGCACTGGTGCAAAAGCAGACAGGTAAATGAATAGACTAAGAAATCTAGAAATAAATCAACACAGCTTCTGGTGCCTGTCCTGGACCTCTCTTTGAGGACCAGGCTGGCCTCGAACTCACAGCCGTCTGTCTGCCTCTGCCTCCCGAGTACTGGGATTAAAGGCATGTACCACCACACCCGGTGACCTTTTCAAAAGTGAGGCGGGAGGAGGCGTGTCAAAATCACACATTGGATAAGAGACAGACTCTTCAACAAATGGTTCTGGGGAAATTGGGTATAAACAGGGACTTTCCAAAAAGGATTTTGATAGTACAGAAAAAAAAAATTTTTTTAATTGGAAAAATAGGACTACCTAAAAATTAAGAGGCTTCTGCACAGCAAAAGAAACAATCACCAGAGTGAAGAGGTAGCCTACAGAAAGAAAAAAATATCTTTGCCAACTGTACATTAAATAGGAGGTTATTTTTAGACTACACAAATATTTTTAAATTGCATTTATTTGCTTACTGATTACATGTGTGTGCACGTGTGTGTTACTGCACCAGTAGAGAGGTCAGCATGCCAAACCAACTGGCCATCCCTAGAACATATAAGGAAAAGCAGAAACCAAACACACACACACACACACACACACACACACACACACACACACACACACAAAACCAACCATGTGGACAGTTCTCAAAAGAAGAGCCACAAATGGCCAGCAAATTATGCAGACAGAGTCTACTTGGTGCAATTTCCATTAACACTGTCTTAGTTTGTTTTCTATTGCTGTGATAAACACAGGACCAAAAGCAATTTGGGAAGGGAAGGGCTTATTTCATCTTACAGCTTATAGACCACCATGAAGGGAAGCTGGGGCAGGAACCCAGGGACAGGAACCCAGAGGCAGGAACTGAAGCTGAAGCTATGAAGAAACTCTACTCACTGGCTTGTTTCAGTAGTTTGGCTATCCTGTTTTCTTATACCACCCACCCAGGAGTTGCATTGCCTCCACTAGGTTGAGCCATTAATCAAGAAAACGCCCTACAGACTTGCCTACAAGCAATCTGATAGTGGTGTTTCCTCGACTGAGGTTCCTTATCCCAGATACCCATAGCTTGTGTTAAATTGACAAAAAAAAAAAAAAAAAGATAAAAGTTTTAAATGTTACACATATGTTATGTTTCTAACTGCATTGCTACATCACACAAAATATTCTTCTTAGATGAGAATTTCCATATTAACCAGGCATCGATGACAATCTAACCCACCTCTTAAATTTGTACACATCGTTGTTCTTGAAAGTTTGAAAACAGGAGAGGCTTCGAGAGATGCCGTGGCACTCGTGTTCATTTTAGCATTCTTTCCAATATCCAAAAATCAGAAAGCAGCCCAAATGTCCTTAAATAGGTTATCACCGAAACAAAATGCACTTCCTGCAGACAATGGAAGAAAGTCAAACTTTAAGAGAGAAGGCAGTTCTGACAGGTGGCAGCATGGATGAGCTGCAAGGACATCATGCCAAGTGAAATATGCCAGTCACAAAAGACAAATATTGCATGATTCTAGTTATATGAGTTCCCGGAATAATCAAATTTATAGAAACTTGAAATATTGGTCCATGTGACCTGGAAAAGAGAAGAAACGAGCATTATGGGTAAATAGGTACAGAGTTTTATTTTAGACAGATTTCTGTGTGTGGACGACAGTAATGATGGCACAACAATGTGCCTGCATCTAATACTACTGAATGTGCACTCAGAGGAAGGATAGCAGGCAACCAAGAAGAGACTTGATACCCTATGAGCACATACAGGAGGAGGAGGTCGCCCTCAGTCACAGTCATAGGGGAAGGGAGTAAGGGGAAATGGGAGGGAGGGAGAAATGGGAGGATACCAGGAATGGGCTAACAATTGAGATGTAATATGAATAAACTAATAAAATATATATTTTAAAATGAATGTTATGCTTAAAATGCTAATAATATGGTAGCCTTATGTTGTGTTCATTTTATCACAGTTTTTAAAAATAAAAGGTGTCACATGTCAAATAACCAAAAGAATGTCCCAGAGTAACTTCTACTCTTGCTGATTTCAAACCTGCTTCTCCTGTGCCACCCACTCTTGTGGTATTGGGTGTTGTAGGACAGGGTTCATGTCCCTGTGTGAGCCCTAGAACCACAGCATCCTGCAACACTGGACCGCAGGAGTGTTGCTACTGAAAGCCATTCCCACACTACGTGACTGGGAACAACTTAACTACACACATGTGGGGAGGGGATGTGGCCCTCACAGCTATAGCCCACTAACGGCAAGCTAACAGCATCCTACATCCACCTTGCTTGAACCCTAGGGGCATTCTCTAGCTGGTACTCTACTGCCCAACACAAGAGCAAGTATGGCACAGGAAGTTGGCCCAGAAAGAAACAGCGATGTGAACTGATCATGGTTAAAATGTATAAAGTAAAGAGTTATATTGTTGTTGTTGTTGTTTTAAACTAAAACAGAACAGGTAAGTGTATGCCTAATACATACCTGCAGTTGTGGGGAGGGGATTTGTGCAAACGAGGGGCCCTAAGGGTCAGTTGCATTGTCTTCCTAACCAAATCCACTTCCTAGCACCCACAATTCCCTGCAAAGCTCTTCGCTGTTCAGGAGCGCCCCTGTTTATTCTGTTCTCACTTGATATGTGAGCTGCCATGGCAAAGTTCCTTGTGCAATAATCCTTCCGGATAGACAGTCCATCACCTTTTATATTCTTTCCAAAAATCCCTCATATTCTTGTCTCTGTAGCTATTATTTTTCAGATATTTATTGTGCCTTTATCTGCATGATCTATCACAGATTATAAACTACCTGAAAACAAAAAGTATTTCTGCCATGGAACACTACAGCCAATCGCAGGCCTGACAAATATATTTGGACAATATAAGGTGTGGGGGGGATGCATGCATGTGTGTGTGTGTGTGTGTGTGTGTGTGTGTGTGTGTGTGTGTGTGTGTGTGTTTTAATTTTGGTTTGTCTCTAAGCACAAATGATACATATTACCTATTATGAATCCTAATTTCCTTTTTTTTTTTTAATTTGTACACAGTCCACTCATCCCCAGTTACAATTTTGGAGTGCAGTACTTTTCGATGTCTCTTTCAAACAGCTGGAAGTCTTTTAAACACTAATACTAATTCAGGGCCCAGAATTTCCACTGGATGCCAATCATTCACCAAGCAGGGGAAGCTGCTCAGTGGCAAAACGGTTTGCATTTTGTTTTGTGGCTGTTCAGGAATGGGCCTGCTTTAGCACACTCTGATGTGGTGTGTTAGAGACAGTGGGTGACTATTCCATTGAGACTGTCAAGTGAGCACTAAGCAGATAATGTGAGTTGTTTTCCCTTGCTGCAGTAAAGTGCATGCCTTAAAATGAACCACCTCTGAACTGCTGTTGCTTCGTTTGTGGACCTGACTATGAGGGCTCTGGACAAATACTCCTGCAAGCAGTTTTTCAGAAGGGATGGTTAGTAGCTGCCATCAGCGGAACATGCTCTGGACTAGAGAGCATCTTTACAGTCACTGTCAGGGCCCGTCTTCTCTGCCCTCCACTGCTAACAAACAGGGATTGCAGCTGCAAAGCTCTGAGGCAGGCTCTGAACATAGCTCTTGATCTTTTTGCCTCTGGAATGGATACTATAATTTTAATAATATCCTAAATCACTGGTTTCCAGAAGCCAGAGCAAACTGACACTTCCTGGCCTTGTTCAACTTCCAGATAATTCTATTCCCTTTGAAGCTGATAACTCCCTGCCAGAGCAAGTCATAAGGGGACAGGAATTGCAGAAGAGAGCTGGGCATTGGGACAAAAGGATAATTCCACTCCGCTGCCACCTTTGACCCTTTCTTTCCCCTGTTCTCATTGCATGGAGTCTAAGTCAACGTGCCACTTCATTTCTTGTTAGTGAATAAAACACTTATGTTTGATTGGGGCACCAATAAATCAATCACTAGACTTCAGAGATGACAGAAAGCATCAAGAGCATACTCTCAGACAGCCAGGTCTGCACTAGTTAGCTTATAGAGAGACAGATTTAATGCCCTGAAAAGGAACAGAGAATCTGGAGTTTAGGAAGTGATGGAGGCCAGGTGCACTGGTCAGCTTTCTTGTAGCTATGACAACATCAACTAAGGGAAGAAAATGTAGGCTGGCAAAATTAGCTCACTGGGTAAGAGCGCTTGCCCCCAAGCCTGATGACATGAGTTTGGTGGCAGGAACCCGCATGATAGAAGGAGAAAACCAACACCCACAAGTTGTCCTCTGACTATATTCACCTCTGCCGTGGTGCAGGCACGCTCCTGCACAGATAGGCAGGCAAAATAAATACATCAGATGTAATTTAAAATGGTCAAAGGCTCATGATTTCAGATGTTCCAGTTCAATGTCACCTGGCCCCCATCTCACTCGGCTTGTGGCAGAGTTCAAAGCCCCATCTCCTGAAGTTTCCACTCCCTTCTCCAAAGAACCACAGGCTTGTAGTCTCTAATATATGGAGTGACACTTAAGACCCAAACTGTACCACAAGGTTAGGATGCAGTTTCAACCCATTTCCCATCCCATTTTCTGAACAATTAGCCTCTTATACTATTAAAATATTTAATTATCTCTCATCTTAAAAAAAAAAAAAGATGGTTCTCATCTGTGAGTGATGACCTCTTTGGGGGTCAAATGATCCTTTCTCATGGGTTGCCTAAGACAATCTGAAAACACAGATATTTACGTTATGATTCATAACAGCAACAACAAAATAGTTTTATGCTCACGAGTCACCACAGCATGGGAACTATGCAGCATCAGGAAGGTTGAGAACCACTCGATGATCTAAGCTCTAAGCACTATACCTAATACTCTCTACCTTTCGGTTCTTTGTCATTTCGAACTCTTCATACACTGTCCCTCCCGTGCCATACACTTGCTTGCTCAACCTCTGGAAACAGGCTTGTCCCCATCACTGCTCTCCACATCTTCTCATCCTCATCTCCACGCACTTCCTGCTGAAAACCCCAAAGAACACATTTCAGTCTTTTTAATGCACGACTAAGCCTCTGGGCGTGTTAAAACATTTCACTGGGCTGTTGGTACCGGACTCCGCAGTCCCTCCCCCTCCCGTGGTTTGTTCTGACACCTTCCAGCACTCTCTTTCTGGCTCCCTGTGCTTTTCCCCAACACCTTCCATACTTAGTTGGCTCTTTCTCTTGCTTCCACCCGTTCCCTAGGTGCCCTTGGTTTCTCAGTGTTCACTTCCGGTCAGACTCTCTTCTAACTTCCGACTCGGATGCCATTTTTTCTAAAGCTAAGTTGCCTTAAACTAAGCACAGTGTCCTCCAGAGCAGCCCCATTTCCTGCCCATTCCTCACGCGATGTTTCTTTGATACACATATGCAAGGTAGAAAGCCAGGAGTTTACTCCCCAGTCTTCCTCAGCCCCACATTTAATCTACGTATGCCCCATTCACTCTCTTCTCTTGATTCCTGATATATAATGTCTTCAGTTCATAGCTTGTCGCCTCCTGCTTCCGTGACTGTTGCATCTCTTAACTGAAATCCACACATTCCACCAAGGTGGTTTATCAAGATGAAAATCTAAGATCCATATTGCACGAAACTTTCCTGTGGTTTAACCTTTATTTCTGCCTCCAGTCTCATCTCTCTTTTCTGTAATGGCACCCAAGACTTACTATTGTAGCCGATGCTCCTTGGCAGGACTCTGTTCAAAACACTCTGCCTGCTGCCTCCTTCTTCTCCATCTCCTTCATCTATTTAAATAGAGCTGATCAGAGCTGACTTCTGCCAGGAAGCCATCCTTGCCTTTCCTTCATGCCTTCATACTATTCTCTTCATATTTTCACTCCATAAGTTGGCCCTTCTTGGAAACTACATAGCATCACAAATGAAGCTAATGAAACATTAAGGCTGTCTTTGCGGTGACCCCTTCCAAAACCTTTGCCTAAATGTCTATCCATACTATTGTGGGGTTTTTTTCCTTAATAGGGGCCCCCAAATGTGTGGAAGAGCCTTTCAAACTTTCTATCTGTCCCCCTTTTAGGTCTTTTCACCTTCTAGTCAATGATTTCTGCGTGGGAAAAATATCCATTTTAATTTTCGTCCCATCAGCTGCATACATTAGATGTCTAAAAACTGATTATTGAAAAGTAAACAAATAAATGAATGAAAAATAAAGCTACCAAAAAGTTGTCAGGCATTGAAAAGCCCAACCGTGGTGCAGGGCACAGCAAGCTATGGAATCAGGTACACACCAAGGTGATCTGGTTCCCAAGAATAGCCAGGAGAGGGACATTGTCTCAAGCACCTGAAATAGAGCACTGTAGTGGGTCAGATATCATGCAGATAGCACAGGTCAGAAAACAGTGAGATAAACACAGACCTGGATGTGCAAATACTAGTAGGCAGAATGGGGCAAGTGGTCCAAGTCCAGGCCAATGACCAAGAAAACACAGCTAGAAGACAATGCCAGACACAAAACAGCAGCAGTGAGCAGGCAGCCCCCTTCCAGCTGTTCTGTGGCTCTTTGTCTACATAACCAACCTGCCAGAGCAGTTCAGGGAGTACAACAATTCAAAGCATCCTGTCAACAGATGAGGCCTGAAGGGGACAAAGGACTCTGACTGCCAGCACTTTCCCCACATGGTTTAGTGTCTGAGGAATATCTGTTTCCAAGCCTGAGCATCTACTTAAAAATTAAATGATAAAAATGCTACTGAGTTCACAAAGAAAAAAAAAGTTAAAAGAGTGAAAAATCTGTATCTATCCTGTTCTGAGGTATTCCTTTTAAAGATTTGCTTTCAATGATGTGACAATAAATGGTTATGTTGTAGTTTGAAATCAGGACAGCCGTTATGTAAAGGAGGCAAAAATTGCTTCATTAAAATGCATGAAGAGAGAAACGATGGATTATAGTATAGATCATGCTAGAGATGAGCAGATTACTGAGTGCCAGGCACACAAGGGAGACAGATTAATGAAAAATAAATAAAGGGGCTTCAGAAAAACAGCCAGAGCCTGAGCACTGGTCCGCTGCATAGCACAGAATATACACCCGGAGGTGTAGATAAATCATTCTTTTCCTATTGGAATGTTGATTTGAAAATTAACACTGTTTGCTTCTTTTCTATTATATATATATTTTAATCTTTTAGATAATTAAAGATATTTTTGAAGGAGGAATCATCAACATGATGGGGTCTCTAATGAAGGGGTTTTTGTTGTTGTTGTTGTTGTTGTTGTTTTGTTTTGTTTTTTGTTTTTGTTTTTGTTTCATGCCCTAGGAAAAGTCACAAGCATGCTGCAATTTTTTCAGTGGATGGACAATTGTTGACAATTAGAAATACAGCAAGTGGCCTTTTTTTGTTCTGTTTTTGCTATGTGTCTTATCTGTAAAGTACCATGGATCTGACTTTGAGGATGAATGTATTAGTCAGGGTTTTCTAAAGAAATAGAACTGACCAAACATATATTAAAGAGGATTTATTAGAGTGGCTTACGTACTGTGGTCTGGGTAGTCTAACAACGTCTGTCTCTCAAAGGAAAGGCCAAGACTCCAGAAGATGTTCATTCTCCAAGACTGAATCTCCCTGCTGGTCTTCGGTCTCCATTGGAATTCTGAAGAAGAAGGTCCTAATATCAGTAAAGGAACACCTTAGCAACAAGATGGATGAATTTGCCAGTGAGAGTGAGGGCAAGCAGGCAAAAAGTAAAAGCTTCCTTTTTCTGTGTCATTTTGTGTGGGCTGCCACAAGAAGGCATGACCCTGATTTAGGCTGGGCCTTCCCACCTCAAATGATCCAATCAAGAAAATTCCTCAGGCAGTCAGGCACCGTTGTGCATGCCTGTAATCCCAGCACTTGGGGAGGCTGACACAGGCGGCTCTCTGTGAGTTCAAAGCCAGCAAGGTCTACATATCGAATCCAGGACAGCCAAGGCTACATGGAGAACCCCTGTCTCAAAAAACCAAGGAGAGAGAAAGAGAGAAAAGAACATTCCTCATAGTCTTGCCCATTCGCTTGGGTTTTTGTTGATACCAGGTGTAGTCAAATTAACAACCAAGTTTAGCCTTCAGGAGGAAGCTACTTAAATTATCCAGAAGGGACCAGACTTTGAGATCAGGTGACCCAGGGTTCAAAAACCAACTCTAGCTAACATTTGTAGTTTGTGATTTAGACAAATTACCAAGCTTATTTGAGTTTCAGTATTTGGCAGGATAAAAACGATGCTTGCCTTAATTAACTCCGAGTTTTCAATGCATGTCAAATGATTCATTTTTTAAAGCAATCTTGAAAAGCCTATATAAACATAAATTGTCAACCCTACGCTGCACACTCCATCAGGTTCCAGCTGGTTCCAGTTGGGCATACTCTAACATGTAGACGCTAACCACTGACATCGTACACCTACCCATTTACTTGTCAACACTGGCAGTGTGAGACTATTTTTAAGAATGATATTAGTTTCTCATTATTTACTTAACCTTCTCAAACTTGGCTTTACACTTTCTGCAATGCGTACTGTTAAACAAAACACCTCTCGAATTTAATAAGCTACAGTTAAGTATTCTGGTGACTGTATATGCTTCTGAACATTTAGATGTTTAAAAAAAAAGTTATAGGAGGGTTAAAAAATAATGAAGGCGTATATAAGAACTCTGAGAAAATGTTGAAAGATGATAGCAACTATAATATAGATATAAAATTCTGTGACAATGAACAGTGCAGGCCAAAATGGAACTCTGTGACAGTTCTCTATGCTGCATGGGCCCTCCACAGTCCCTTGGTCTTAGGGAAAACATAGAAGGAAGGCCAATAGGAAGAACTACATATGTGTGGCTGATTTTGAACTTGAAGCTACAGCCACCCTCGTCATGTGCCTCCTTTACTCTTACTCTAGCCTTCCCTCACTCAGCTAACACATTGGCTGGTCTTGGTGTCTTTCCTGATTCTATGATCCATCTTGTGCAGAGGCATCTGAGTTTCTAGTAACTACACTCTTGTCAGTCAGAGCTGCTGTATGTATAAATGTATGTATGCATATATGTATATAGGCATGCATGCATGCATGTAGCTTATGACCATAATTAAGCAATAAATATGAAGAGGCACCTATGTAAATTTGGTTTGCACGTATCGCTTCCTTCTCCCACTGCATCAAAGCAAGCCTCGGATCCCTTCTGATGATGAGGGACCACTGTCCCTGCCAAGATGATAACTTCTTTTCCACCTGCTTTCTAAACACAGGGACTCTAAAGCACCATAAACAATAATAACTTGTCATTCATCCAGATCCTCTGACAAGAATATATGTTTAGGGACAAGGACCCCAGCCTTGCAAGGTCCACAGCCCACAGATGGGAAGCAATGCTTCCCCCGTGGGTTTGAAAATCATGGCCAGTAGAGATACTGACTCCAGATTCTTTTCCTAGAGCCACAGCATTGCATAAAGTCTCTGGTAGATTTTACAATCTCATTTCCAATGCAGCACTTCAGGCGTGCCTTCAGCTTCTAACTCCATGAAACCAATTTCTTTTAGATGCAGTGATTTGAGACATGACTGCTGGACCACGCTGTCATAGGTACATTCCCACCTCTTCCTCGCTGTGAAGATTCCAGCAGAGACACAATACCCAGGAACATGCACAGAGCTGATTCTCTCCCAGATCTCAGGAGCCCCGCTGTTGCCAGTCTGTGAAGTCAGTGTGACATGCCTACCTTTGCTAAACACTTACTTGTGCCCCAAAGGCTGCAATCCTAGCATACTGAGCCTGCTTCCCATCTGTGTCTGCTCTCCAACTACAGAAAACAAGGACCTTTCTATCAGACACTAAGGGCTTCTGTCTCCCATAGGCTTTTCACTGACTGTTAACAGTCTGAGTGTTTTGTTTTACTGAAGTATTCCTCACCCTCCCCACGAAGGCATCAGTTATAATCTAGTTGTATTACAGTTTTGGTAGACATTATTTCCATAGCTTACAAATATCTGAATCATCATGCTGGTAAAGATGTTAGTCTTCATGTAGACATTTTCCACTTGTCATCACAGGTAAATTCGTTGTCAATTGGGCTGCCGAGCATCCAGGTCCCATCTTCAGTTCAGGATGTAATTCTTCTTGTCAACAAGGCAATAAGTGAGCTAGTCCCTGGATCCCTTCTCATGAATGTTTTCTTCGGCTGCTACTGCTGCTGCTGGAACCTTTTGCAACAATTCAGGCCTCCTGAGAGGCAAACACCAGGCCAGGATTAAATGCTGGAGATATTTACTGGGGAACTTGCTGATGAAAGATAGGGTGGTAAGGAGCACAGAGAACTTGGGATGTGTGTGTGTGTGTGTGTGTCTGTGTGTGTGTGTCTCTGTGTGTGTGTGTGTGTGTGTGTGTGTGTGTGTGTCTCTGTGTGTGTGTGTGTGTGTGTGTGTGTGTGCACAGCTTTTGTGAGACAGCAATGCACTTGCAACATCTGTGAGCTGGCAGTACACAAGCAACATATGGAGAAGGAGGTTGGGAAGGAGAAGCTCCCAGAATGCAGCGAAGCTCTGAGAATTTCTCAGCCAGGCCAATGTGCACACTGCACACCCCATGCCAATGCAGCCTGCATTAGAAGTCAGCAGTCTACCTGCTCCTAGTAACTCAGCTACATTCACTCATCGCCTGGAAACATCCCAGGGAAAAGAAACATAGCCTTAGCAGGAGCACTATTATAAATCTGCTGCTACTCAAGGCTACTCCTCAAACACATTCCCTCAGCAAGTCCATCCGAGGATGGACTCCTCCATAGGGTCCAACACGTGAAAACAAACAAACTGCATCCTCACAATATATTTAGACAGAGGATGAAGTGCCTATGAAAGTCTGACTATTTCAAGTTTCACGATATTCATATTAATGGGCAGCTGAACATACCACTTTCTGAGTGGTATAGATCTAGACAAATGCAATGTACAAATATTTTATCAATGACAATGATGATTTGCCAGAATGGCACACTGCACCAGGTTACAGCTATTATTGAATGTCCAAAAGAAAGGCTGGAGTAATCGTCTGTTGCTTCTCTTTGATGAAAGAATTAGATACTAGCCCGTATGAATCTCCAGGGAACACTTCAAGCAGGCACATGCACATGCACACTGTGCTGGCTAGTTTTAAGTCAACATGATACTGGACAGAGTTATTTTGGAAGAGGGGAGCTCAATTGAGAAAATACTCCCACTAGGGAGGCCTGTGGGCAAGTCTGTGGTACATTTTCTTGACTGATGACTGATGCAGAGAACCCAGCTTGCTGTGGATGGTACCCCCCTTGCACCTGTACTCCTGGGTTGCATAAAAAAATCAGGTGGAGCAAGCCAAGGAGAGCAAGGCAGTAAGCATCCTCCTCCTCCATGCTTTGTGCTTCAGTTCCTGCCTCTAGGTTCCTGCTTGAGCTCCTGTCCCGGCTTCCATTGATGATGGACTATAGCCTGGGAGCCAAATAAGCCCTTTCCTCCCAGAGTTGCTTTAGTCATGGTTTTCATCACAGCAACAGAGAGAAAACTACAATAGTGCTGTGTGGTCAGATGTTTGAAAAGAAATCCCACAGTTCCATTTAATACAAAACCAAATAGTTGTTGAATACCTATAGTAGGTATCTTTAAATATTTCTCTTCTTGGTCATTTCATTAATAGTATCACTTTTAATCTTTATTGGATGTGTCTGTCAGAAATAGTAAATCTAGTAGAGAAAGAAGAGATATTGCATTTATTTCTTGGAGAAAAACAAAGACTAAGAAGAGTGTTTGATGTAACTCAAATGATCAACATACCCTGAAGGCCAAAATATCATGCCTCAGAGAAAGTCAGCATTTTCATTTTCCAAAAACTTAGTCATTCAAACATTATTTATAATAAAAAAAAAATAGTGTAATGCCTAACAGTGCCCTGTTAGTGTCAGGCACTGTGTTAGACACCAAGGATACAGGCTGAGTGAACAAAATTGAAAATGATGACTACATCCATGGGCTAATGTTCTGGTAGTACAGAAAAGTCATAAGCAAGTAAAGAAAATAAATGTATTCTCTACTGGCTGGTAATAAATATTGCAGGGAAATATAAGGTAGGAAAAGGAGACCGATCAGGATTGGACTGTTAACAAAATTGGTCAGGGAAGACTTTCCAGAAAGGAGACAGCAATCAAAGACTCGGCCATAGCGATAAGCTTGCAAACATTTCTAGTAAGAGTGATCTACACTGAGATGAAAAAGCATAAGAGGACCCCAGCACAGGAGCATGCCTAGAGTTTAATGGAGAAACAAGGAAGTCAGTGTGACAGAAGAATAGAGAGATAACAGTTAAGGAATGAGAATCCAGACTCTTCTGGTCATCAGGAGCCATCATGAGGGACTTTGACTTACATTTTGGAGTCACCAGTCACAAGAGTTTGAGTCACAGAAAAGGGAGTGAGATGGGGGCCACTGGGAGATTTGGGGTGGAGGAGAGACACGACCTGAATCGTCTCTCTAAAGGGAAGGTTAGAGGAACAGTGTAGGAGAGGGAAGAAAGGAAGGAAGGGAAACTTGATTGGTTGTGTGTGGTTTAAGGGCAATGCTGGCTGAACAGGCATGAAAATGGAGAAAGAAGGTCAGAGATGACATCAGTAGTTTTTCAGCTGGTTAGTTAGAAGATTGCAGCTACTGCTTGCTGACCTGGAGAATTCCACAGGAGGGTGGGTTTACAGACGAGGACTGGGGGCTGTGCATTGGGTGTAGAGGTACCTGTTAGTATCGAAAAGGAGATGGAGGCAGGTCCTAACCAGTAGTTTGGAAAGGTGATGAGGCTGAAGTTGGATGTTTTGGAATCATCAGTCAGCAGATAACTTTAAGGAATGAGTATAGAGGAAAGGAAGTTTAAGGCCTACGCCCAGAGAATCACCTATGTTTGAAAACCACACAGAGCAGGGGTGGGTCGTGGGGGGAGGGGTAGAAGGTAAGAAGGAGGGGATGAGGAGGGCTTTGGGTAGATAGTTCAGTCATTAAAGTGTTTGTCTTATGACAGGACCTGAATTCAATCCTTTGAACCCATATAAAAATACCTGAAGTGGGGCTCAGAAAGACACACACTGCGTGCTTTCTCTCCTATGTGTATCCTAGCTTCAAGTTTTCACATTTATATACTTAAAGGTCAGGAAGCTAGAAAGGGTCCATGATCTGAAGGAAGAGGAAAGGCCTAAAGTGGGGAGAGGATGTTAGGAAACGCATGTAATGTGAACGTAGGGGGAGAATAATGGAGGTTAAAGGTTTAATCAAGGATAGGAAGAGAAGAAGAGATAAGAAAGAGGAGGAGTGGGTTAACCAAAACCGAGGATATATGAGAAACTCTTCTAGAAGCCCTTCTGCTTTGCAAGATAATTTTAAACGTGATTTTTAAAAGGGGGTTTTTAACAGAGGTACCCTGCATGAGTAAATAATGCTTCTCTTGGAAGACACAGATTATTAAGGGAAAATACTAAGTGTGGGGTACCTCCTATGAGCTTTTGGTCAATGAGGCCCCCGAGGCTCTCAAAACAGCACAGGCTATCGCCGTTGCTTTTGATGGTCCATCATAATTAGACGGTAAGGCTCTATTGCCGAAGACATAACACATTTCAGTTTTAGCACATAAGTAACCCAAACTGAAACTGACCTGAAAACTTTCTCTATGCTGGCTAGCTTTCACTGCACCCAAGGTGCTATGCTCGCCCCTAAAGGAGAAAGGTGACCAGGTGCTTACATAGCAGTGAACCCTCACACCCCAATACTGACCTGCAGAGCAGAATGAGCCCACATGTGCAATAGTGGCATCACTGCAATGGAAGTAACACAACTATTATCAGGTTGGACTAGGGCCATGGACTGAGTCCATAGGAGCAAATTTGTGTCTGGTAGAGTAAATCTGGTTAAAAACCTATGGCTAGGGAGGTCATGAGGGGAAAGAAACAACTCTTATTGTTTTTTCCCCAAACAGGAATGTTGTTAAGCTTCCTTATAAATATTTATGTTTATACCCATAGATTATAATAGATTATACTTCTATTCCAAGGCTTAGAGCATATCACGGAAGAGTGACCAGAAAGAATGTAAGAGCTGGAGGACGTGGAGGAAGGCTATGAAATGCTGCCTTGAGTACATGGAGTGGTCATGACACAGCCATTGCACTCATGAGCTCATGGCTCTTACGGTCATCTGCACAAGACCTACACAAAATCAAGCTGGTTGACATTCTAGAATAAATCTAGCAGGTCTCATGGGGCCCCACCTCTAGCCGTGGAACTGGTCACAACTGCTGGCTTCTGGGGGAGGGAAAGCCATGTTCATTCAGGGGTGCGGCTGCTAGTAGATTCTCCTCACTCATGTAGGTAACACCAATCAGAGTTAGTAAAGTACCAATAGAAAGATGAGGAGAAGACACGAAGGTGAGATGGGGGCATGGGTAAGGAGGTTAGGGAAGGCTTGGTGGGAATGGTTGGGTGTATATCTGATCAAGGTATATTGTGTACATGTATGAAATTGTCCAAGAATAGGTCTTTTAAATATTTTCTAAATTTCTATTGTGGTGGCACTCACTTGTAATCCCAGGTGTGGAGAGGCATGAACAGACAAATTCCATTCACTCACAGGTCAGACAGCCTAGTCTAATAGGTGAATTCCATGAGAGTGAACGATTCTGTCTCAAAAAGCAATGGCAGATAGCCCCTCTTGAAGCAAGTGAGAACCGCATAGATTTGTGTGCTTGCCTTTTGGGCAGAAATATATTTGAACCTGTGTGAGTATTTGACTACATAGGGGAAGCCTGTCTCAAAACAATATAATGTACTTCTGGCCTTCAACCTAATGGCATTTAACCTAGCAGTTGGTACATGTTACAGTAATGTGCTGAGATTCATTCTCTCTGTTCGTTTCCCTCTATGACCTATTACACTTCCTCTCAAGAAGGCTCTAATTCAAACCTCTCAGAGAGATACTGGCGTAGGAACACTGTGATGACTTCCAACTCTAGCTGAACTTGACACTAAACCCTTAAATGCTCACTTCATTTTATCCCTATGAAATGTACCCAAAGAAAATTCCACCTCTCTCCTCAAGTTTTCATTCGCCTCCCACTTTTCTTTGCGCCCAGTGCCCGCTGCTTTGGTTTGGCCTTGTGCTTTCACACACTTGGCAGATAGGTAGAGGTGGGAGCAATTCAACATCTGCAGAGCACAGTGGTCTACTACTTCACTCCCGCTCCTGGAATCCATCACCGTTAGTCCTCCTCTCCAACGCAGTAGCCATTTTTACCTAGCTTCTCTAATCTCATCAAGTCCAGTAGGTTACAAAATTCCAGGAGACGTCTGGCCAAATTTCACGATGATTTGATTATCCTACAGACCCTGCAAGTTTAGCTTCTCCTTTTAAAACAATCCAAGATGTTGCTTTTGAAAAAATATCCCTCTTAAAAACAACACTGCCCCAGAAGTCTATTGCCTTTCATAATGTCCTTTCTGGGAAACCTATTATTTTCCATTTATGGCTAGAATTTTTATGTTCATTTCCTCTGCAGTGAACTATTTCCCAGGCCTTCCCTTTCTCCTCCTTATAATTACTGCCACAAACATTGGTAAAAGACCAATAGTACCCGGGAACAGCAAGTCACAAGAGCATATTCCATGTTCTTGAAGGAAAAATTTTCATCACAATTGCTTAAATAATCAAATAAGAAATATTCCACATAAAAGGAGAAGAAACAACCATGTTGGAAAGCCTCCGTTCTTTACAAGCATCTGTTTGTTCAATACTTATTTTAAGAACAGAGAAGAGGGATTTTAAAAAACCACAAAGTATAATGACATATATGTATGAAAATGACACAATGAAACTCGCTATATTTTATGCTAACTTTAAAAATTAGTTTAAAAGATAAATAGGAAAATAAAATATAGCTATTTATACAAATTACGTAGAGCTTGTAGAATATAGAGGGGACTACACAAATCCTGTCCTGAAGGAACTTACAATCTACAGGGGAGAGAGGGCTTCAGTGCCTGTCAAGGTACAAGGGCACATAGATTGAGAAAAGATTCTCCCTGGCAACAGGCTAAAAGGAAGGCTGTGGGAACATGGTAGCTAACTGGCTTGTGAGGAATAGGATGGGCTTGGTCTGGAGTTCTCAGAGGAGGAGAGGTGTGAGTATAGGAAGAAAATGAGTCAGTGCAGATGACCAAAGATTAGAAGGTTCTGGTAGGATAAGTGAAAGGTGTGAGAACAGCTCAGATGGATAGACAGGTTAGAGCCAAACCTTGCAGTGCTGAGACTGCCCAGAGGAAGCCTCCAAAAGTGAGAACCCTCCGGGCGGGTGTTGGGCAAAGGAACAAGAGGATTTGGAATGAGGCAATAGAATGCCAAGGTCGACGACACAGGGTTTGTAAATAATCGTAGGCTGGGCCTTGATGATGTCATAGGACAGCATAGCAGGAGAATTAGAGAGGTGGGGGAGATTTCAAAGGCATTTTGAAATTAAAATTGACAGGACTTCGTATCTGGTGGTCTGTGAATGGGGTGAAGGAGGGAGCAGTCAGAGTTGACCCAGAGCTTAAGACTGGCTGATTAGGGCGGCAAATGAGAATTATAGGATGAGATATTCTGGAGGGAAAATGTGAGTGGGAGAGACTATTAAAGACATTCGATGACTGGAAAAATAATGTTGCCTTTTTAGAAAAAAAAAAAAAGATTCAATGCTAGAGATAGAAACAAATGCCGAAACCGTCTGCACAGATGTGGCCACCAAAGCCATGACTTTGAGCCACAATTATTGTCTGTACGTCACAAAGCGAAATGATGTTTTGCTGATTATCTACTTTGTTTGATGAATGTAAACAGCCAATATCAGATCATTACAGCATAGGTATTTTACAGGCGGAATGGCCCAGTTTTGCAGCCCAATCAATCAAATTAAACACATCACCATCAATCTTCCCTTAGCTTTGGGCTGTGCCAATACATCCAGTGGGTGCATGCACACGCTGAAACTGAAAACCCAGTTGAGACACTGATTTGATGGCACTAATCTCCAAGCCTCCAGGGACCTCAGCTACGGTCTGGCCAACTGCACCATTTAGAGAGCAAAACAGCCTTCTTCCCACTTAGCTGGTACCCTGGTACCCACTTATTGTCAGAAAGAAATCTTCCCAAGAAGAGGAAACATATCACATTGTTCTACAGGAATGCAACCACCTTCAAATCTGACGGGTGGAGTTAACCTAGTGAAAGTCACATCCTAAGGAGAAGTAACAAGAATTTTCTGAGGGAATTTCAGCTGAAGCAGAAATTCGGTAAATGTTGCAACCCAAATGGTTCCATATTTCCATGCAGAAATTACAGTTGCTGACAAAAGTTGGTGAGACCTCTCTTATGCTTTTCCTTACACAGAGCACAAGGGCATCTGGACCCAGAGGAGCTGCAGTCTTGTCATGGAAGAAGAGAACTCGGCTGTGACCAGTACTTCCCCCATGGCAGGGACGGCGTCATCCAATCCTTTGTCTCAAGCCCAGTGACCAACTACTGTTCAGAGAGCATGTAGGCATGTGTCTAACTCTCATTTTAAAAATAAGTTGACCTTATGAATAAATCAAGGAGTAACTTTTTTGGACCACTTACACTCTCAGAGTTTGTCAAGAGAAAAGAAAAAGTATTTCCCACAGGCAGAAACAGGTTATATAATGAAGAAATACTATAGATGATTTTCTGCTCTTTCCAATCAGATTTCCCGGAAGGAAAAACAGCCCTTAGTGGGAAGTAGCTAAGGGCACTGCCAACTGTCTAGGCTCTGTAGACCCTTATAGAGAGGCCTGCACCAAACACCTGTCAGACCCATAGACCAAAACCTATCTAAGACAATGTCAGTCAAGTAAGAAAGCCCTGCTTGTTTTTAACTCTTTTTTTCCCTACTCTACTCCAAGCCCGAGGAAGAGACCTCACAGTCTGTGCCGCTTCCGCACTACCAGCTGTGAAGAGGCTTCACAGTGGGAGAGAATATTTTATTTTAAGTTGACTTTGAAGTGTTGACATTCAGTGAGCTGGGCTTGCTGAGTGAAGACTGCACGTAAGAACTTTAAAATGTTGTGTGTGTTTGTAATGGGCAATCTGTGCTGCATCTTAACTGAGGGGTAGGAGCTTTGGTTTTAAATCACCTTTGGGGTGTTGATAGTTTGTGGGCTGTATTTGCAGACGAATGATTGCTTGCCAACTTAAGTTTTTTGGTTGGTTGGGTTTTGTCTGTTTGGTTTTTTTGTACCAGGGTCACAGTCTGGGGCCTCAGGCTGGCCTAGAACTCAAGGTCTTCTTGCCTCAGTTTCATGGGTACTGGTAATACAGATGCATGCCAAGTACCAAACTGGAACCACAGTCCCCACCTCTGCCTACCTCCCTCCCCCTTTCTTTTTTTTTTAAATTTTTTATTATTATTATAATTTGTTCCCATTACTGTAATCCCCTCTGTCTTATCTTCCTGTGCCCACCCTGCCTCCCTTTTCCATTCTATTCCCCTCCCCTAGAGGTCCTCCTCCTCCATCTTCTGACCATAGCCTATCAGGTCTCATCTGGATAGCCTGCGTCCCCTTCCTCTGTGTTCCCACAGGGCCTCTCCCCTAAGGGGCAGTAATCAAATGGAGGGCACCAGAGGCAGTTCCCTCCTCCACTCCCGGTTCTCCCTGTGGAGAATGAGTTGTCCATTGGCTACATCTGAACAGGGGTGGGAGGGTCTAAGTCCTCTGCTTGCAGTGTCCTTGGTTGGTGTATCAGTTTGTGCAGGATCCCCTGGGTCCAGATCCACCAGCCTTGATAGTCTCCTTGTGGAGCTCCTGACTACCCTACCCTTCCCCCCCTCTCCCCCCTCCATCTTTCCATCCCCCAAGTCTTCCATGCAATTTGCAACTCTTTCCCAGAGTCTGGCTGAATGGTCCAGCATCCATCCTGATTGATCCCCCACTGGGTGGAGTTTTCAGAGGACATCTATGTTAGGCTAATACCCACTTATAAGTGAGTATATACCATGCACATCTTTCTCGGTCTGGGTTACCTCACTCAGGATGATCTTTTCTAGTTCCATCCATTTGCCTGCAAATTTCAAGATACCCTGTTTTTTTGATAGCTGATTAGTATTCCATTGTGTAAATGTACCACAGTTTCTTTATCTGTTCTTCAGTTGAGGGGCATCTAGATTGTTTCCAGATTCTGGCTATGATGAATAGAGCTGCTATGAGCATAGTCAAGAAAATGTGTTTGTTGTGTGGTGGAGCATCTTTCGGGTATATGCCCAGGACTTTTCCTCTCCCACTTTCTTTCTCCTGCTTCTGCCTCCCAAACACTGGGGTATCAGTTGCACTCTCCATGGCTGGGTACTGACCTGAAATTTTTATCCAGGGTTCATATGCTCACCATGTAAGTTGCACACTCGGTTTCTCCCTCTTATCCATTGCCTGTAAAGATTTACATGGATTTGAGGAACATCATTGGTGGGAGAAAACAACAACAACAACGAAACAAACTAAAAATGCTATGATTCCGACTTCACCTGATGGAAAAAGACTCACACACCAGAGGTGGGCAAAAAAAAAAGCAGTGTGCACAGAAGGAAACTGTCACTCAGGTGTCAGCTGAGTTCATTTTGAGAGAAACACAGAAAATTAGCTGACAGTCTCCTCCCAAAGATTTCTGCAGCTCCCCAAAGGTTGGCAGCCCATCCCATAGCTCCTCAATGTGCTCCCTGTTCTGTTCCTCCCATTTAGAAGGGAGACTCTCTCATCTCACTCTTCTTGAAACACCCCCACTGCTGGCCACTACCTTTCAGCATGGAGTTAGCCCCTGGACAGGGAACACAAGCATCCTTTGTCTTTGAAGGCCCTAGGCAACTGGTGATGTCTAACCTGTGGTGTTCCCAGAGACTGACAGCCTTCCACTGTGTGGCTTCTCTCTTGTTTCTCCTGCTTCCTGCTCTAGCTTTCACTGCTTTCTCATCCAGAAAATCCTCGTTTACTTTTTATGCTGATTGGTTTGGCTATTGCTGTGTTTCGATGCGCCTTCCAAATCATGCCCCGGGGGCATCATCTTTGCTAAATAAAAGGCTATTTACTCCAGAGAGAAATTATGCTACTTCCTTCCAGGCTGTAGCTGCTGCAGTCACTCGTGGTTTAAATAGTAATTGCTTTATCTTGGCCATAAGATGCAGCAACAGGGTTTAATTTGGAGGAGAGGGGTGATTATCGCTACAGAGTGGTAGCAGGTGTCAGTGCTCCCCACACTCAAGGAGACTGACAGCAAAGGGTATGTTGATTGAAATTGTGTTAAAATTCTGGTTCTGATAAAATCAGCATGGGTTCTTTTTGCTTTTCCCGTATCTCCATCACACACTCACACACACACACACACAGAGAGAGAGAGAGAGAGAGAGAGAGAGAGAGAGAGAGAGAGAGAGAGAGAGAACAGAAGGAGACACTGTTCCTTTGGAAGCCATGACACATGACATACGGTGGTCATCAGGCTCCCTGACACTGAAGCACAATGGAGCCAGTCCTGACTCAGCAGAAGGCCAGTGGCTTTCTAGCTTTAAGAAGACTTATGCAACCAGAACACGGGCCATAGGGAAAGGTTTTTTAGCACCACACCATCTGTTGAATTATTGACCCTGGCCTCTGGTACCTGCAGGTAAGAACTCTTGTCAGCAACTCCTGACAGCTCAAGCAGCCTGGTGGAGCTATCACAGTTGGATGCAAAAGAATAAAAAAGAAATATCCTCCATCCTCATGAAAGCAACAAAGAGGATCTTGAGCCTTGACCAGTTGTGCTGCTCCCATTTTTTATAAAGACATCAGGTGTGGGACTATCCATCTTCAGCAGCAGTAGCCCAACAGTAGAGATGGTAGGAACAGAATGGCAGGCTGGGATGGGCAGTCTGTGGAAGCGAAGAGGCGTGTGGCTACAGATCTTGGCTCAGCGAATAGCATGAGGGATAATTGTGGATGGTGTAAGCACCGTTTGGAGGGGGTTCTGTAAAAGTTAGTGGTTCCTCGAGTCAACAAGAAGGCAGTCAGCTGGGGGCTTGCTGGCTGCTATTAACATTCGGGTTCAATAGGATGTGACTGGGTTTGCAATCAGCAGCTGCTAAATCTTGGGGCATTTGGATTACATGACTGTAAACGGCTTTTGTCTCTAAGTCCATGAAATTTACAGAGATCCAAGGTTGTACTGCTGTGGAATTAGTCTGCCACTTAAACTCATTCTCCTATCAATGGTCTCCAGTATGCTGTGAGGGACACTGCCATGCAAAATACTGCAAACAACATAGGTAAGAATACTGCACGTGGTTGTTAGATTAAATGCTTTGCCACCTTATCTGATTAAATCCCTACCACTGTCCTGAGAAGAAATAGTTGCGCTCACCTCTCTCCTTCTCCTCCCTCCCGTCTCCCTCCCTCTTTCTCGCTGTTTAGCCCAGGCTATCCTAGAGCTCATATTCCTCCACTCTTCGTCTGCCAGGTGCTAGAGTTCTCTATCTTATTTTAGATTTGTAAAAAGTTCCAAGGTTATTAATGACTTAAGCTCAGCTAACTTAGAAACATTGAAACTACTCAACTGAAGGCTCGAAAATAAATATTAAAGTAGAACGGCCCGTACGACTTGGGGACCTATCTCTGACACCCTTCCTTTAATACCCTTTCTTTGAAGTCAACTTCCCTAAAATCAAATTTGGGCTGATGGTCTCCACGAATTGACTTAGTGAGGAAGCCCTTCCAGGGTCGCCGATAAGGGATGAAGATCAGAGAGTCAAGCACGCGATCTCAGGAAAAGACTCATGGAAGTGGTGTTCAGAACTTTCGGGGGAGCCTGCTATGAGGAGGCAGGGAGCACACTACACCTCAGAAGTATCTTCTCACCTGTCAGTCAGCACTGTACCCATAGGGAACATCCCCCTGGCCCCCAGCACTTGCAAAGCAAATCACACCCAGCCCTTGAAACATAGAGTTAAAGGATCTGTCGGGTCTGCCCAGAGCACTGCTATTGTCCACTGAGCCCACTCAACAGCAGAGCTGGCCCACAGCCAGCTACAACAGTCCTTGGTTGTTGTCCCGGTGAGAAGAAAAGAGCCTTCTTCACTGGGGCTTCTGACTCACTGTCCGTACCTGAGAAGAAAGTAGGAAAGCATGTCAGCCTTCAGGTGAAAATGACCTGTGAGGTGGGAACCCGGCATTTTTCATAGGTGATGTTATGGAGGAGGCAGCTGGATGTGATGGGGCAGAAGGAGCTCGGCCTTTTCAATCAGAGGATGAAATGTAGTCTCCTGCTCTACCACTGTCTGCATCCATGGGTCTGTGAAAGTCATAAGCACTGTGAGCCTCAGGTCCCTTAGCAGGAAAAGGGAAAAAAAAATCTACCCCAGATTTTGCTGAAGTAAGCAACAAGGTGATGCCTGGGAAAACCCTTTGTAAAGGTTCATTGTTATGTGACATATGCTACTAGCAACATCAGCTTGTAGTTAGATTAAACAGAAAGAACCATGTTTCCATTAAAGTGAGCTTATATTTTCCATGATCTGCATGTGGGTGGATACAAAAGAACATCAAACGTCCATTCAGAGAAATGGAGGGTTCCTTTCTAATCCACTACGTAGCCTGCTTCTGCTTCCTCACTAACATCTCTATCCAAGCCACCCTCCGGCTGGAGACTAGATGCATTTGAAGAGAGAGCAGCCTCGAGCTTCTGGAAAGCAGAACTCACAAAGACAAAAAGCAGCAGGGCCACTTCAGGAGGGACCTCCAGCTCCCATCTCTCAGTCATCCTGTAGCCTTAGCTGTCCCCACCTTCCCTGCCAGACCTGGGCTGGACTCCCCAGCAGCTCCTCGGAGTAGGACTGTGGCAAACACGCTCATGAGAAGGTCAACAGGGCACAGCTGTAACCAGGCCTCTCAAATGCCTGGGGAAAGTGAGTTCTATGGTGTGGCATGCAGATTTGAACACCTGAGGCTTGGAGTTAAATAAAGCAAGTGTTGTTTGTGAAGAGTGTTGCTCTTCAGAGTGACTTCCATGCTGAACATAAAGGCTCTCAGCTGCGGCACAGTACATCTCTCTCAGCTGTCTCCTACGCAGGTAAAGAAAGTGTGTGCTTTAAGATCAGGCTAATCGGAGCTTCACTCTTTACTTCAGCATTTCTGGACTTTGTGACTCTGAACCTTGTTTTCTTGTCTGTGAAATGGAGATGCACTTTCTCTGGAGTTGCTGCAAGAATGCCTGTAAACCCACTGAGCTGTCCGCACTGCTTGGCAGACATTCAACAACTTCCATGAAATAAAATCAACACTAATACGTAAAAGGACTGGACAATTGCCTTTGACATAATAAAACATTAATTATTATTATGCTCCTCAGAAAGCACTTCATGGATTTGTCCTCAGAGGGCAAACTAATGAATATACAAATGGTTGTGGCCAAAAAGCTTTTTTAATTTGTAGAAAAGAGAGAACGTTTCTGAGATCTTTCTTGAAGATTTTCTGCCTGAGCTACCGCGTAAGTTCAAGGCCAGCCCATCTAACTTAGGGATATTCTATCTGAAAATAAAAAGTAAATAAATAAATAAATAAGACTGTAGTTGTAACTAACTCTGGGGTAGTCTTCATCTAGCATGTATGAGACCCTTAGTTGACTTCCATCTGGCACCGTTCTCCCAAGAAAAAAGAGGAAATTCTTACATTCTGGTTGGGCATAAAAAAGAATGTCTCCTCTCTCTCTCTCTCTCTCTCTCTCTCTCTCTCTCTCTCTCTCTCTCTCTCTCTCTCTCTCTCTCTTCCTCTCTCCCCCAATTGTTTGAGACACAGAGAGAGAGACAGACAGACAGACAGACAGACAGACAGACAGACAGACAGAGACAGAGAGACAAAAAGGCAGAGAGGCGGAGAGGCAAAGAAAGAGCTAGGAACAGAATTTACGACTTTGGACATAGCTAGGTAAGTATTCAACCACTGAACTATATCCCCAGACGTTTTTTTGTTTTTTTTTTAATTTTGAGATTTAGGTGTCTTAAGCTACATAGGTTGTCCTTGAACTCATTCTGTATCCCAAGTAGATCTTGAACTTAATATCCTGTTTCAGCCTCCCAAACCGCTGGAAGTATAAGCCTGCCCTACCAGCCTTCACATCTTAAATGTGGCCTTGTGCCTCAGTTCAGGCCTCCTGTGTCCTTCAATCATCGCACCCATCCTCCTTTCACTGTGAAGAGGGCAAAGCCTCTGAGCACTGGGGACACACGCAGCCTTCCCAGGTGAAGGGGAGGGGCTCACAAGCTGTGAGTCACCAACCCTTCCTAGCCCAGGGCAGGGCAGGGTGCTGTGACTGCCAGTTGGTGCTAAAGACCACCTCTCCTCTTTCTGCCTTTCACAGTGTGGAGCGTATGAGTACATGCACCGCTGATGTCCCTTTTGTGTGTCCACAGTCACTCTTGTAAGACACCAGTCAGACTGAAGCAAAGGCTCCTTAGTGGCCTCATTTGATTTTACAACTTTTCTGAAATCCATTCTCTCCTTCAACTTTGCTCTAAGGCAAGATTGATTCTGTTGTTCACGTTGCTGTACTGCTGCATACTCCAGGCTAGCTAGCCCATGAGCTTCTGGCTGATCTTCTGTCTCTGGCCGCTATCTCCTGTCTCAATATAGGGGTGCTGGGATTATAGATGAAGGCCACTATCATTCATTTTAATGTCTATTCTGAGGAATCAAACTCAGGTCATCAGGCTTGCACAGCAGGTGCCTTTACTAATGAGCCATCTCTCCAGCCTGATGCCAGGGATTTAATATATGAATACTGGCTTGCCACCATTCACTCGTGGCTGGAACTGTGACGCCCATGTTAATGGTAAGACTCGTACAGTCTCCCGTGCGCAGTAAATGATGAGGGGAGGATTTCAGTTGAAGTCTGTACCCGTTACTTCCTGCTGCTGTGACAGACTGCCTTGAGCAAAGGTGAGTTCAGGAAGAACATTTATTTGGGCTTACGGTGTCAGAGGGAGATTCCATAGTGGCAGGGGAGGCATGGCCCCAGGTATCTGAAGCAGGGAACTGAGAGATGACATCTTCAACCACAGATATAAAGCACGGAGACTGAATGAGAAGTGGGCCAAGGCTATAAACTCTCAAAGCCTATCCCCAAAAGCACAATTCCTTCAGCCAGGCTCTACCTTCTAACAGTTCTTTAATATCTCCAAGCTGCACCATCAACTGGGAAGGAGATGCTTAAGTCGAGACTGTGGGGGACATTTCTCATACAAACCATCGCAAGTTCTGGTTGGCATGCCACCTTTTATTGTCACCATATAACACTGCCTCTAAAAGCTGATGGGTTGTGTAAAGACAGGAGGCTTAGTGACAAGCATGGGATTTATAGGTTACTGACATATATAGAAGGGTCTGGGTAACTGCCTTGCTTAGAAGCCTACTTTGAAACACATAATAAGCATAAGTCCTATAGCTATGGATCAGCTTACATTTGTTCTTTTGTTACTATAGAAAATCTCTCTAAGCAACAGAAAAATCTGCAATCCACCCCTGCATAGGCATATGCATGCCCAGGCTAATTATTTGAGACATTGTTCAAAGAAGTACTCCTAATTAATGGTGCGCACGGCCTGTGCCAAAACAAGAGGCCAGCACCTTTAACAATTTGTAATCTGGTCTCCACACACCAGTGTCACGTAGGACTGCTGTCCCCACTAGTTCCTACCTTCTTTTGGGTGGGGGTAGAAGGAATAATGAATCAAGGGTAATGAATCAATAAACAGTCAGTTCCCTTGACTCTGTTGACATGCCTGGGCAGTTTTCTCTCATGATTAATTATAGTTTTGCAGGAAGATTAATTCACTTTTCTGGAGAGTTTTTCAGGTTTTCTGTTTTTTGAAAAGCCAATCTCAACAATCCCCCTAGGTCAGCAGGAATGGTTCAGTTCGGCTGGTCAAAACTGTCAAAATTAGTGGCTTTTTAAAAAGGGTATGGTTACAAGTAGAGGGGGAGCATAAATGTGTGTGGGTGTAGATGCGTGTAATATACATGACCATAAATCTTATAATTACGGTGTTTCATAGTAAGGTAAATAGCATATACTTTTTTCATGGTTTTCACTTATTACAAAAAGCCCACTAACTTAAACCTTTGCTTGTAGCAAATCAGATACTGCACACTTCAGATAATAATACAGTCAAAGGGAAAAAAAAAACAGATAAAAGGGGACATATTCACAAGTAGACTTAGCTCTCTTCAAACAAAGAACAACGCTCAGTTAATTAATGTTTGTCACGAACTGTAAAATCATATAATTCAACAGCCTAGACATCCCCACCTAAAGACAGGAAGACAAAGAACTGGTGGCGGGAGCTGCCGTGGCGGGCTGGGGGTCTTGTCTTGCTCAGTGATTCATCAGATTTGCCAGAGAAGAAGAGGGGAAGTGCCATGCACACACAGAGTAGCTCGAACTAGATTTCCTTAAAAGCCATTGCTGTTTCTTCCCCTCATTTTTCTTTATGAGTAAAGGAGGATAATTCTTCTGAAAACCACTTTACAGGGGCTGTACCATCAATTCATAATTATTAATATCACGATTTGTTATTTATTGAGCATCAGTGGTGCGTTAAGATGTCCACGACACAGGTAGTACCAAGTCTTAAATCAAGATAGCGCACTTAAAAATGCGGATCTTTAGCTGTGTTGGTTTGAGCATGCGTGGGTGTGCGCACGTGCTTCATGTGATCTTGGGAAATGAGTGAGTAACAGGATGCCCCTTGCCTTCAGTAGAATGTCTTCCTAACTATAATTTCTTGCCTACTGGTTAGATTACTTACCTACAAATCAAAGACTGGAAACTGGGGACAATCCTGAAAAACCCACATTTGATAACCTCCAAATGCATCTGACCAAGTCTCCATCTTGGTAACGTACTTGAAAAAGCACTCTGTTGATTTTATGTGATCACTTGCACACTATGTGCACACATTACTGAACTGACATATCACAATCATTATAACACACTCAGAAGAGAAAATCTGTACAGATGACATAGAGGTAATAGGTTTTAAGATGGCTTTTGCTTTATTGTGCTATTAGGAACAAAGAAGATGTGGTCGCAGTAAAAGGATTCCAACACTGGGAACATTTCTGAGCTAAGAAGATGAGACGGACTGCTTCTTTCTTTTCTTTTTTAATCTTGGTTGGTATTTTGGGGATATGGGAATTCTAAGATGCAGTGCAGCTTTCATAGTTGTCATCACTGAGAAAGATGCTTTAAAAACACAAGTCCATCCAAATAATAGAAAAATAAAGGCAGCGATGCTTCATGCATCACGGAACTTCCAAATTCTACCCACCAATTTTGTAAAAGGTTTTGCCAAAATTCATTAGTAAGCTTCCTTTTTTCCCTTTTCTTACAAGTTGTTTTCCCCCAAAGCATTAGAACGCACTATATTTTTATTTCTTTAATAAGTGAGTTCTTTGAAATGCATGGAAACCATATTAAAACCAGTTTTGAAATTTGATTACTATGTTTTTATAAGTTCCCAAATCATGATTTTTAAGATTGTACTTAGCCTTGGCAACAAAAGTAACATTAATGATGGAAACAGTTTTTGGCCATTATGATCAAAGTATTTATCTGTAGAACAATTTTTAAATGATTTATCCTCTTTAAAAAAGCAATGGCAGGTTAATTGACTGATTAAAAGCCTTCCTTTATAGCCTACCCTTCTTTTCTTTACTTTTAGTGGTTGTGGGGAAGTCACTTCCCTTTTCTGGGCTTCTATTTCCTCTTCTATCCATGGAGTTCATGTCTGTTTCTGCTTCCTTAAGTCAGTGTGATGAGCAATAAGTGAACTCACTTAGTGCAGAGCCTGCCTGGCTCATACTTAAAAATAGAATCTGTTAAGTGAGCAGCTTCGTTTGTTTTTAAATTTTTCTAAGATGCCTACTAGCAACAGCCATTTGTCATCACAGGAAAATAGCATAATTATGTCTTTTGTCAAAAAATTAAAAAGCACAATTTTGATGACTTTAACTTACTCCAATATGATCCATAAACCTCTCTATGACATAAAAAAAGTTTTCCCCTGAGTTAAAATCATCATAAAGACTCTATTTGTAATTCTTCTACTTAAGATGGTATAGTTTATAAAGTTCATTAACAAAGCCCAAATTGACTACAGTACATGGAAACATAGTGGCATAAATGAAAAGATGATACTGTTACAGCCTTTGGTCCTAGAGAGGTATTCCCAGGCTATATGATTCACTAGATATTAAAAACTAGTAATATTTGTTTATTTATTTGTTCCTTTTTCCCCTTTAGATAAATATAACTATATAATTACATTTCTCTTCTTCCTCCCACTATGGAGTCTGCTGTTTTGGTCCAGCAGTTTACCGAAAAGGCTTTTCTGGATTCTGACACAGATTTCTTGGGTACAGCTTGCTGCTCCACCCAGCACATATTAGCTTGACAACTTGAGGGTAATCTATACTACCCATTTGGGTAGATCCTGGACCATACTTTTGACAGGCGGCCATCTTTTTTAAGTACCTCTGATGACAAAGAGCTAGCAACCGTCCAATGCAGTTCACATCATATTAGGCAGCTTTGGCTGTCAGAAAAAAAGGTCCTTCACTGTATTTTTATTAACATTGCAATATTTTACTTTCTGGTGCCACAAAGAAACCTAGTCCCCAACTGTCCTATCTCCTTTTCTGCCCACTGTCCTGGATAGTTCTATGTCAACATGACACAGGCTAAGGTCATCTGAGAGGAAGGAACCTCAATTGAGAAATGTGTTACAATAATTTGTATCAGTTTGGCCTACAAAGCCAATAACTGACACAGAGTCTGAAACGTACTTAAAAACTGTTAGCACTATGCATGGGACAGAGTCTAAACTGATACAAATCTACTGGTAAACTAAATTACTCTAAACCTCATAACATACATATATCCTAAGTACTTGCCACTATGATCCTTGGGCTGTTTCTCTCCCCTGTCCTCATCAACTGTCAACCATCTTCTCCTCTCCTTTTCTCAACTATCTTTCTTGGCTCCACCCCCTCTCCAGGAAGTCCCGCCTCCCACTTCCTATCCTTTTGCCCAGCTTATTGCCTAAACAGCCCTTTATTGACAGTTGTTACATCCACTCAAGACATTCATCCACAGAAATGCCCCCATAAGAGCAGGCTGTAGGCAGGCAAGAATTTAGGGCATTTTCTTTATTAGTGATTGATAATGTAACTAAGGGAGGACCTAAGTCACCATGGGTTTGGGGACCCTGGGCTGGTGGCCCTGTGTTCTATAAGAAAGCAGGCTGAGCAAGACAGGGAGAGCAAGACGGTAAGCACCACTCCTCCTCTCCATGCTTCTATCCTCCCTAAACCCTTAAGTCAACCCCCACAGTATTCAGTTTCTACAAGGTTTGTCCTATTTCAGCCCCCTTCTCCTGGCTGCTCCCACTTAGACATGTTGTCCTACATCATGTCTATACACGCCATCAGGTCAAGTCAGAGAGCTGCAGGTGTGTGGCCTCTCCTGGTTGCTGCAGTGGCTTTTTAATTCCAAAAGAGATTCATCATCACTGGATGAGGTTTGCCTGAACTCTCTGTGTGGGTGTTTTATGCAAAACTATCTTTCATAAACAAGTTGAAGGATTTTCACTCTTTTCAAGACACTCCTTCTCTTGTCAACATGCATGTAATAGCCTGGCTCACAGTACACACTCCTAATGACATGATATCTGCTTATTGTTTCAATCTTAGTCTTACCATAGAAAATAGGGTATTAGAACAAACACTGTATGAAAGTAGGTGTAGACAGCAATTGACATCAGTGAAGTCCAACTCTGCTGTACGGCCTTCAGGGAGACACTTTTCTATCCCCTTAAATCCTCTAATAAAATGAGAATATTAGTGACTGTCCTCCAGATCTCAGAAAGTTTTAGTGATAATTAGATGAATGAGCTGGGTTTGGTGGCTCATACTTGTAATTCCAGAACTCAGGGGCTTGGAGAATGCTTTGGGAGGATCACAAAAATTCGAGACCAGGCTGAGATACACAGTGAGCTCAGCACTAAGCTGAGCTACAACTGAGACCCAACCTCAAAATAAATAAAACAGTAATAACAACAATTAAATGAGTTGAATGTGAGTCCTTAAAATGAGTGTGTGTGTGTGTGTGTGTGTGTGTGTGTGTGTGTGTGCATGTGTGTGTGTATCTTACAATGCAACCTGTGAGTACTTAGTAAATATTAATGGGAAAACACAACATATAAATAAACATAATGACAGAAACCATACTTTATGACAGAAAAAAAAAAGGTAAAATTTAACATCAACTTAAGCTCTTGGTATCTAAGGCAGTATCTGTTGCCGGTGGCAACACAGGATGAAGCATAATGCTTTTGGTCCAGTACGGTGTTTAAAGAATGCAAAGCTTACTTCCTGGCAAGGAATGGTCTTACCCACGGTTTCTGCAGCTCCGTGCAGTTAATGAGGCGTCTAGCAGCACCTGTTCAGAATTTTCTCAGGAAGAAATGTAATGAGTAAGAGGCAGGAGGCAAGAGAAGGGGCTCCCATTCATCAGTGCACATTTCTAGTCTTCCAGGGACAGCAAAATATTTAGCCGCCAAGCAACAAATCCCATTTGACTGTTTAAGTAAGAAGTCATGATTAATATCGAACTAGAAGCATGTGCCACTTCCACATTTTGCTACATAAAATACATAAATGGCGTATATGTGAATTACAATTACATTTTCACCGAGGTTTTCATTCTCACATGAAGTAAGCATCACAGGATGCCTGCTCCGATGCATTTAGTCATCTGTCCACTTTTTCAAGAGAAAGGGTAAATTGCCTGTGCTAGACATTATCCAAGCTATAGCAGGACTAAGATGAATAACCTTGTAGTCTGGGTGTGGGAGACTGGGGGGGCAGTATTTAAAAGCACAAGTATGTGTTAGATCACAGATTGGACAACTCGGGGTGTAGTGGGCTGACAGGTGATCAGTCATGACCCTGTAACAGCTCTGAGAAACCACTCCAGGATATTCCAGTGGAAAGCAATGTAGTGAGTTAAATGCTAATGAAATCTTAAGAAGATCAGAAGAGACAGTGTCTGTTAGGACTGAAGAAATGTACCCTAAGACAATACTTAAGGGCAGCAACTGCAGTGGCAGCTGCCTTCTGTGGCATCTTCAGGAGGCCTGAAAACCAAGATGTTTGTCAGTGCAGCCACTGGTTCCAGAAACACACTTCATTTGCAGCTCTTCCTGCTTGTAACAGTCAGTCGCCATAAGGTTCTCAGGAGCAGGAAGCGGGAGTCAACGCTAACAGATTCGCATTGTTCTATCTAACTCAGGTCTAAATTTGTCTTGTGAGATTGCAGCTGCTTCCGAGAGCCCAACATCACGTGCAGAAAGCTAGGTGCAAAGGAGTCTCTTTCCACCATCTGTGGGAGAGGGACACAGGGAGGCCGTGTAACGAGCCGTTACACTCGCTTGATCGCAGACAGCCTAAGACGGAGTACGCTAGAAACGGGAGGGACCGGGAGCACTGATGAGCTTGAACAAAACCAGTGCCCCATTTGAAAAGCCCAATTATTTTTGGTTATCATTGGTCCTGACATCGTAAGACTAAAGTTAAATTCACATGAGTGTGCTGTTCTGGTGGAATAAATATGAAACTAAGAGTTAAGAGAGAGTGGTGCAGCGATGCTCTCCCTGGTTCTGCCACTAATAACATCCCCTGGGAGATCACTTAGCACCTCCGGCTTCAGTTTTTTCCCATCGATTAAAATAGGGAGAGTTTCCATAATTCTCTGCTAATGGGGATTAAGAAGAAACAGAAGCATCAAAACTCATCACCTCATAAATACAAGTACATAAGCAGGGTTAAGCAGTCTACTTAGTGGAGTGAAGAAAGATCTTCATGGTATCTGTGTAGAGACTTTCTTCGCAAGCACTAAGTTCCTTTCCCAATAATACAGTACTACAACTTTGTCAGGATAATTGGAGAGTGGTGGCTAGTCAACACTCACCCAGTAATGTAAAATAAAAGAGCAATAACAATGGGATTCAGTTTTCTTTGGAAATCCATGTCTCTCCCCAGCTTTCCTCTCACAGCATAATACAGAAACATCTAATCATGCCACAATGCTGACTGGCCAGGTAAACAGAGAAGAGAGCCAGAGCTTTGCATTGTTTGCCAGGCGCTGTGCTCAGCCAAGGTGAGTGCCTGGCAAGGGGAATAGTCTTCATTTTTCAGTGTTCATGAATATGTAATTCATCTCGTCACAATAGATGTGCTTCATGCAGTTTGGGAAGCCACATGTTATTTCCCTTCTATAATGGCCTCCCCTGCCCTACTTAGAGGCTCCACAGCTGCTGAAGGTCACACTGCCACTGGTTGCAGAACACGGACAGTGGAGACTGTCTGGCCTGAAAGTTATCTACAGACATTAGATAACAACGTGGCCTGAGACCTCCCTCCCCCCCCCTCCAGCCAAAGAGGTAGGATGAGTTCATGTAAGCTATGAGACAATACACAATTAGACAACCTCTGAAAGATAATATAGGATTAGATAGAGCAAACATGAACTGTTCTATTGGGTTAGATTTTGCCCCTCATCTGCCTGTGTTAGAGTCAGTGATGATCAAAGAGGAGAAAGTGCAATATATACCAAGAAGCTACAAACAACTACCATCTAAGAGTGTTGTGACAAAAAATAAATAAGAGCCTGTAAGTAGGAATCTTCAAAGTGACCATCCACCTGACCATAACAGACAAGATGCTGCAGAAAGGGCACCTCTAGGCTTTCAGCTTTTCTTAGATTAATAAAACTGGTAGCACATGCCTCTATTACTGTCTTCTTCATTTACACACACACACACACACACACACACACACACACACACACACACACACATCCAAATGAAAATTCATACATGCACACAGAGAGAAATGGCATGGAAACACCTTAACTAATTAAGTTACAAAATAAGAAATAAGACCTCACTATAATTAAGTTATCACCACAGTACAGGAGAGCAATGCCAAAGTTTCTTTGTACTTATGATGGGTTTTTTTTTAAATTTCTTTTATTCCACCAAGCTTAAGCCAAATCCTTTTGTCTTGTCTCTTTGACTAATGAGAATAACTGACCCCAGTTTCTTTCTACCATTCATATCTGCCAGCATACTGTTATCATTCATCCTTTCTGCTTTTTCCCAGAAAGTAGGTGCCACTCGAGTTTATAAAGAACCTTTTAAATATTATGCCATTTTGAGGTTTTTTTTTTTCCTGAATCCTGGCCAATTTGACTTGCTGTTACCAAAAAATAAAGAAAAAAAGAAGAAAGAAATGTTTAAAATTCAAGAATGTGCCATGTCCGTAGGGGAATGAGTACCAAGGAACAGCTGTGTGATGAGTTCAAGCTAAGATTTTTTTTCTTAGTGTTTTAATATTTTTAATATGTGGTAGTCTCTGAGCATTTGAGTAGAAATATGAGAAGATGATCTTTGGCTTGGAATATGACCAATGCAAAGGTGTTGCTTTTTTACACCTTTTACATTGATGGGATACTCTCTTAGAAAGTTGTTGACAGAACTGATAAGAGTGTAGCAGAGACTGTGGTAAAGACTCATAGACAGGTTGCTGAAGAGAGAGGTCAGCTGTCCCTGAAAGGACCTGGGTTCAGTTCCCAGCTCCCACACAGTGGCTCACAAGCACCTGTAAACTCCAGTTCCAGGGTGTACAGCTCCCTCTTCCGGCCTCTACAGGCATCAAGCACACATGTGGTATACATACATATGTGCAGACAGACACATACAAATAAAAGAAAATGAACCTTTTTTTTTTTAATAAAAGAAAGAACCAGAAACAGAACTGTAAAGCCTGGCCCATGATATAGGCCCAAGCTAAAGGGAGTCCCAAAAGCCATTCCTCCAGGACCTTTAGCCCCAACACTAGTACCTTTTCTAGAAGAACAGCTTTCCAGACTGCAGGTGGTAACCAGAAAGGGCTTCTGAGGAAGAGATCCGTTGGTTTTAAAAGTCTGGAAGGAAGCACAAAAAGGGCTGGCTGGCTCCTCCACAACCAGGCAACAGGATTAGCCTGGGCATGATGCATAATAGGTTATGGACTGTCCAGACATTCCAGTGAGTGATGCATTGAAGACTCACACAGAAGGGCCAGACCCAAGAGGTCTCTTGCCTAAATACCCAAACGCGGCCTTTCAGGTTCACAGTCTCTCAATCTCTTGAGGGCTGCTATTTTTGTTCCGTTCACTTTTGGGTTTTTGCTAGTTTGTTTCATTTTGCCTAAGCAAGCTCAGTTCTCACAAAGCACCTACAATATGGAGGCGAAGTTCCCACAGGCATGATGTATTAATCACTAACAACACCTTTGGCCGTTGAATGTTTTATCATTTTCCTTGAGCTGCTTACAAGAATTTTAAAAACTGCCTTATTAATTATTCTAACCATTTGCCAGTTACTTGGGTTTTAGGAGGCTATTAGGTGCTTTAAAATCACATTTGTGCTAACTAACAATGTAAATGAGCCACAGAAATTAGCAGAAATCCTACGGGGTGGGGCTGTGTTCACAGAGATGCTGGTTCCTCCCCCAGTTCCAGCTATTTCACTCTGAGGACATTAAACCATTATTAAGATTGCCTTCCCTTCAGGCCTTAAGGACGGATTTAATTTTGTACAATTCAGGCTTGACGGCTAGTAGCAATAATGCTGAACACAAGCATCTGGACTCACTACAGGAAATCATTCCCTTCATTGTTGGTTGGGGACCACCTGAGTGAAGAGAGAAGAGCTTTGGTGCCTCAGTTTCCAACCCAGAAACAAAACACAAAGGTTTGCTGTGACGTAAGAGGAGAAAGTGACAAGAACGGATGCAGCACTTCAGAGAGTATTCCTTCACCATTCAAGCCGTAATCTTGACATTTGAGGCAAGAGAAACAGAATATGAAAGCTTTTGTTGTAAAGTAGCTCTCAAAGGTCCCTAATACTGCTAAAAATCCTGCACCGCACTCTAAAAGGCTGAGAGTACCAAGTTGCAGGAAAGGTTTTTTGTTCATAATTATATTGTATATTGCAGCCAAGTCCAGCCAAAGATCATTGCCAAAGCCCCAGACCAGAGACTGTGGACACTAACATATATGTGACAATCTGCATGTTAAGGGGTGATCCAGGTACTCAGTGGTCTCTTCCCAGATCTCCTCTCTATACTGAATTGGTCTCTAGGGACCTTCCTTGATCACACCCCTCACGGCAGCGGCTCCAACACGGGGATCAAGAATTTCTCTGTGTCTCTACTTGTCACTTGCCTTCTCATCTTCACTGTCAAAATGCTATTAATGCATCTGTACCCGACAGAGTAAGTCACCACCATGAGTACTATAGAGACAGCTTTGTATCTTACTCTGTAAGAAAAGCATTTAAAACCCCTCACGGGTCATTTCACCCACCCAACCACGAGCAACTTTTTGTAATAACCATCCCCAATACCTAGCCTCACATGATTTTTCTGATTCTTCCTACTTCCATTCCTTTGAATCTGTTATAGGTTCTGGGATTTTGCCCTTACAGCCCTGAATCCCAATACCTGTAAATGGGAACTAGAGTATTTACAAATATAAGCAAGCTAAGGTAAAGGCATTAAGGCAGACGCTAATATATATAACAGTATTCTTGATAAGACAGGGATCTCAAGGCACAGAGAGGATGTCATGTGATAATAGAGGCAGAGCTGCAAGGACAAAGCTGCAGACCAGGAATGGCAGGGTGGCTGGCCACCTGCAGTTAAGAAAACGCAAGGAAAGAGCCTCTTAGAGGGTGCGTAGTCCTGCTGTCTCCAATTTCCAACTTCTAGCCTCCAAAATGAGAGAATTTAATAAATATCTGTTGTTTGAAGCTGCCCACTTTGTGGTACTTGGTTGTAGAAGCTCTAGGAAATAAATCTCCCTCCCTCCCTTTTATTTTCTCAGCAGAGATATTTAGCATTCCTTTTATTGTCTTGACATTTACCCTTAGATGCTCATCTTTGCCCCACAAGCTGCTGGTGAAAGCAATTTCCTCAATAAGCACAGCTATCTCCCTAAGAGACATTCTGGAGCCAGGGGTTAAGATAATTCTTTTTTTTTTTTCTTCTGTCCACAATGTATTGCCATGATGCATTTACACTGGAAAAATTCCCAAATTAGACTTGAAGGTCTAGATTCTACATATTAGATGTGGCTCTTTATAAAATAAGCAGATCCTTGCTTTACCTGCATTGCCAACTTCTCACTGTGGATAGGGTGAGGACAATCACGCATGGCTAAGCCCTACGACAGCACTTCTCAACCTGTGGGTTGTGAACTCTTGAGTACCAAATGACCCTAAGACCATCGGAAAACACAGACACCTGTATTACAATTCAGAACAGGAGCAAAATTACAGCTATGAAGTAGCAATGAAAATAATGTTATGGTTGGGGTCAGCAGCGTGAGGAACCGTATTAAAGGGTCACAGCATCAAGAAAGTTGAGAAGCACTGCCCTAAGAGCTGTCATGAGGTGGTCTCAGTCTTTTACTACCTTGCGCTGGACCAATCCTCCACCTCTGCTCTTCACACAACCTCTGCCTTCTTTCAGTGCCTCATTTTCAACACATACTCCTGCAGTCCTCATACAGCTGCCCATATGCTGCTGTACTCTGCCCTCGGGACTCCTGTCCCAGCCCCTCTGTGAGATAACTCTGATGGCTTCCATCCCAGCTCAAGCGTGAAGTCCTCGGAGGCCTTTCATGACTTCCCAAGGCAAGAGCACATCTCCCCACGACAGACCTTTATGGAACCCGCTGCTTTTCCTTGCAATATTTATTAGTTTTTAATTATAATGGAGGCTTTTTAAATTGAGCTCCTCTGAGACTTAACTGATGTTTTCAAATCCCTTTGTAAGATGTATTGACTGATTGACCGGAGTGAGATAGATGCTTGGGAGTTCTGTCTATGCCTGCCTGGTACTCCCACCAGCTGAGTTCCAGGCTCACTCAGAGTGGCTTGTTTTTTGCTCTCAAACCTGTTTATGACAGTTGTACTTGATTACTATAATTATATAGCTTAATTAAGTATCCCATAAACTGCTCAAATATGAGCATAAAAAGAGAGTTGTTGTTTCTATGAAAGCTAAGTTAAATGCTTTAGAAAGCTACGCAAAGTCTGAGAAGTCAATGGGGATTGTTCTTAAATTAGTTGTGGGCAAGAGAAGTGTAAAAGATTGGGAGGATGATAAAATCTAAATGAACAAAATCTACTTCACCAGTGTCTTCAGATCTTCAATTTTAAAGTTGCTGAAACTGAAAATTGTCTAATACGTATAATTTTGAGTTGGCTTTATACAAGAAAGATGAAGTAACACTTCAGTTTCTAGACCAGTCTTCAAACAAGGCATCTTACTTGGGTCAAATTTGGCAAGTAGATGCTTGTGTGCCTTAAGTAAAAACACAAATATGTATAAATATGGTATCTATATCGCGTTCACTTTCTTTTTCTAGCTAGTTACAAATATTACCCTCACTGGAGAAAGGGATATTTATAATAAATATTGTTTTGTTTTTATTTTGAGATAATCTTGCTTTATAGACGAAGCTGGCCTCTACCTCTTCATCCTCATGCCTCAGTTTCCTAAGTGCTGAGATCACTAGAAGGTTCCACCAAGCCCAGTAGTAAATACTTATTAACATGGCCATTTCCTCATTGGGCTGTGAGTTCCATTATAAAGAGGCATGTGTGTTTAATTTAGTACTGGGGTTTCAGCACTTAATGCTGGCACAGGAAGCATCATTCTGAATAAAGACAATTTCTCTTTAATTTATGCTGCTCATACATAGCAGATGGTATACTGCTAACTTTTTTTTTAATCATATCTCTCTGATAGAGGGTCAAAGACTCAAAATTTGGAAATATTGTACCTCAAAACTCTTTAAGCAGTAAGTTGTAAGACACATTTTTAATAACATGTTAGGGTGTGTTTGCAGCTCTTCCTGGTGGCTAGTCACCCTGTCTGTGTGAACAGGCCTCCCTGATGGTATGGATATGCACCAAGGAGAAGCTTTGTATTCCCCTCTTCATGCTGTGGGAACCCTATGCTCTTCCGTGATCCAGCTTTAGTGATTTTAACAGATGGGTTTAATCTATAAAAATAAAAACCTTTTCCCATCTCAAAGCCATTTCCTGTCTTCTGAGGTAAAACAAAACTTCCCTGAGGAAATGATGTAAATGTGTCTAAATACTCTTAACAGATCCTACATAGCACAAAATATGGGTTTGAAATAAGCCACAGTTCTTTACATCCACTAATGAGGTAGCAAAAAAAAAAAAAAATACAGGCAGGATGGACTGTTTTCCAATCCCTGCTTCATTTGTGACCTTCTCTGAGTATCAGTTTCCTTGTCTGTAAAATGGGATGACAAAAATGTATATCCTATCTTGAGGAATTATAAGCCATCAATTAACAAACGGTGATATGAATCTATGCTGCTGCTGTAAGTACAATGTCTCCTATACCCCACTCTTTCAGTAGCTTCAGTCCCTGTCGTGTGTGTGTGTGTGTGTGTGTGTGTGTGTGTTAAGAGGTTAAGAGGTTGCATGGACGTAAGCAATCTCCTGGTTTTATACTCAAAAGGAGGTTGGAGGCTACTGGTTCTGGAGTTGACAACAATGGTCTAGTTCTAACAGATCTTCTGGGGACATCCGTGGGACACTCTCACCTCACAGTCTTTTAAAGATAAATAAAGAGAGAGGCTGGAGTCAAGGCCCCTGTAAAAACTGTAATTTCTCTGCCAGTATGAGTTTAAACTTTAACAGCTGTGGTATCCATCTGTGAAATGTCATTTCTGTTGGTTCCATCCTATAGCTCACACAATAGAAAAATCACACAGCCATCCCTGTAAAAGTCTACAGTTTCTCTATAATGTATGGCCACTCAAGCTACACTAATTTATTCTACAATTACTTTTATTTTTTAGCATTTTTATTTGACTTTTATACTACATAATTAATGGTGTTTACACAGAAAGGTTGTTTAGCTAATGTAAATGGTGTAAGTGGATTACTTGAGCAAGCCTTAAAACAAATAAGCATTTTTCCCCTTTGAAATTTTTTTCACTCTCCTCTAAATGTCTGGCACAAGAACAGAGTTTTTTTGGGTTTGGTTTTTTTGGGGGGGGGGTTGTTTGTTTTTTTTAATGTCAAAGGGGGTACAGAAACTAGGTTTCTGAGGTCCATTCTTTCCTGGTGGAACAGGCTTATAATTCAGTTTCCTACTACAATGGTAGGTAGTCAACAGTGACTCAATGACCCAATACATCCCAGATTCAGAAGCACATCTTTTCTTTGGAAGGTTGCCACTCTTTCTCTCCATGACCTTAAACATAACCTAATATCTGGCCCTTTCAGATCATTTCCTGCAGCTGGCAGTACCTAGAAAGAGGGACTGACAAGACAGCAAATATGCTCATCATAAAGCACAGAAAAACACCAAGGAAACTCCTCCCAGGTCTCTGAATATTTCTACCATCATATCACCCAACTGTGGCAATTACTGATAGCCCCTCCTACTCAAAGCCCAGGTTCCATGTTCTTTGAGTGGCAGCACAAATCTGGCTATTGTCCGTTAGGGCAGGCACGGCAGTCACTCCCTGCCAACACATTATTTTTTTTTTAAAGTATTCAGAAGGAAACAGGTTCATGACAACAGCCATTTCTTTACTTCTGCTTTCTCAGAGGCAAATTCAAGGGAAGGAGTGAAGCCACCACTTCCCACACTCACATGTCTAACCCTCCTGAGGCCTTAAATACAAGGCCTGGCTCTAAGTCACTTCTGGAAGAATAGTGTATCATCTAAAGTTATCTCAGGAGTTACAGACCCGGCCTCTCAAGCAGGCTTTTCCTAGAGTTATGCTGAGGCCTCAGACATAACCACTGAGCCAACAGTCTTGAGGTCTGAGTACAGAACTTAGGATCCAAAGTAGTCAGAACATAGCCTGCTGCTTCTGTTCTCAGGACAAACACTAGAACTGGAGTCCACAGAGGTCAACATGTAGGTCAAAGGCCTACTACAAAATGAATATTTTGGCTAAATAAAATATACACACCCAAGGGCCATCTGAAGACCTTCAATCTTACCTTCACACCATTTGAATAAAAGCTCTGGAGAGCTCTCGTTTAATTTTTTTTTCTTTAAAAATAAATTTGTAATTTTGTTTCTGAATCTATTTAGCCAAAGTAACCAACGAATACAGCATCACGTCCCAGTATTCTTAACATTGTAGTAGCTCTCACGTGCTTAGACAGTCTCAATGGAGAGTTGTTTTCAATGAATGCTAAATCAAGCTCTTAGTGACACCCACACAATGTTCTACTTTGTGACCCTTGAATAAATATTTGTAATTTGGCTGTGGCCAATTTTTTTTTTTTGAGATGGTCATTTTTCCCGTTAAAACTCCAGAAATTTTCTCAAACAAAGGCCCTGTGCTTGTCATGCAGAGGTGGGAAGCTTGGACCTGAGGCCAGGTTGCTCTGGGATAAAAGCCCTAACACAGACATTCCCAAGGTGCCTAGGCTCTGACAGGAGACTCCTCAGGGGTTCACAGCCATTTCAGGGAACTCCCACTCTCAAGTGAAACTGTTTGTACACGTTCCAAGTCTTGTGCTGTCACTTAAAAACTGTGTAACTACCCCCCAAAAACCTTACTAATTAAACACACACTCTAGAAATGAACTTTGACTCCTTAGGGGAATTTACCCGGAACCAACGCTGCAAATCTTTCACTGTGACCGTTGGGAAAAAAAAAAGCTATTCATCTTAATCTGTAAAATCAAATTTATAAATTCAACTGACTATACAAAGCTTCATTTTCTAAAAGGATAGAAATGAAATTTGAAAGCTGACCTGGAGTTACACATCTAGGAAGCTTTTCTATCACTCCACAAAATGTACAATATTCATGTTCTATCGTGATACTTATAGCTAGACACATTAGTTCTTAAGAAATACTCTATTTGTACCTATTGTAGAATGACATTGTCTTGCTCAAAGATGAGGACTTACCAGAGTGTATCAACAAAAAATGTTCATCGGTTTGTTTAAAGCTCCCAAGCATTCCTTTGGCTGCAAACAAATGCTGAAGTGATAAAGTATGAACCTGAAAATTCTACTTTCAAATTGTGTCTTCTACCTATATCATATAATCAATAGGGTTTGTTTAAGGGGTTCATTGCTGAATTGGTTTGTTTTGTTTTGTTTTGTTGGGTTTTGTTTACTTGTTTCACTGAATACAAAGTGATTTTTGTTTAGCAATAAGCCCACAGGTACTGGCAGCTATTTTCTGTGAAGATATGGCATGTTATTATGCCTCCATTTCATCATCTGTAAAATGGATTAAATATGTTAATGAGTACCAAGCTTTCGGTGAGCAATCAATAAATTTAACTTGAGTATTATTATACTTATTACCCATCATTTTCTTATTATTTACAATATCACCACACCTGGAGTCTATACTAGTTAGTCACCTCCTGACATTCCTGCTTGTTCCACCTATACTAAGTCATTATCTTCCCAAACAAAGCTGAGTGATCCTTTTAGAAAACAAATACAACTATTCCAGCTCCCCTTTCTGTAAAGGGACATAGTCAATCAGAAACTATCCCAGCTGCACTTAGCTCAAGCCCGCCCTGGGTACCGGGGCTGACTCAGGCTTGTACTCTTCTGCCTTTTTTCACCCCTCATCCCCCATCCTCTTCAAGCTTTAGCCATACGAGTCAGTTGTCTATGCACAGTCCAGAATGTTCCTTCATTCTAGAGAGTTCTGTCTCTGTCCTGGGTCTGTCAGATGCCAGCACAAAAGTTGCTTCTCTAACTAGCTGACACTCCTATCTTTCACAAGTCATATTCCTTCTCTTCAAAAATGCTTAGCTAAGTAAATGCATAATCCGGTTAAAGGATAATTTTCCCCATCTGCCTTGCCTACAAGATTATAATGTTGTAAACGTGGGGAGGTACAGCTCCCAGTTTTACTCACCCTATTCCTTATAACAACCCAGTTCAGCTTCAACCCAAAGGAAGAGGAAGACAGTAAATACTGCCTTAATAAGTGAATGAACACAGATAGGGAGAGGTTAAAATGGCCAGTCTCAAAATGCTGCCTCCCAAGCCCCAGGCTGTTGACTAAACACACAGGGCCTCTTCTCTTATTTCTTCCTTTCCTCTTTCCCTTCCTTTCTTCTCTTCTTTTTTTCTTTCTTTTCAGTACATTTTAGCTGGGCTTTCTTTTCACGCACTATGACTCAGGCACGCCCCCACCCCGGGAAAAGTGAGAAGGACTTGAGAGGAAGAAGCCCAAGCGGCAGGGCGGCGCCCGCGGGCCGGAAGTGCGGGCGCGCGGCGGAAGTGGAGCGGGCGGAAGCGGCGGCCTGGCTGCCTGAGACAGAGGTGGGTAATGGCGCCGGCGCTACGGGTGAGCGCTCCAGGAGCCCGGGTATTTGCTCGCGGCCACCACGAGCCCTCCCTCCGCAGTGCGGCGTGCAGCAGGCTTCCATTGCAGTTAGCGGGGATTTAATTAAACCGGGAGCTATAAATCCCTGAGCCACTGGGGGGAGATTGTAAACGCGCGCCTGGTGTGGTGCTCTGGGAACTGAATAAATGATGGAAGGGAAAATACAGCTTTTCGAAGAAAGAAAAAAAAAGCTCAACTCATACTTCTTCCAGTGATTCACAGATGCCCCTGTCCCGGGTTTAATTGAACCCTATGAAGTGGCAATATCACACTTGACAGCCTGCTGAGTTGACTGCCTTTTTAAATAAATGTTTTTGAGTAGCCATGTTGACCTTTAATTGGGGTGAAAAGGTTGAAAAGTGCAGGAGGGAACATTGGGAGTGCTGGGCCTCTCCGGCCCGGCTGTCTGGACCCAGCCTTTGCTTTATTGGGTAGAAGCAGCCCTCTGGGCCTGCAGACAATAAAAGAGTAAATCAGACTTCACAGTTCTCAGCAAGTATTTAGCCCTGTCATTCACCCCTGACAAAACCAACTAAAACAATTTTTAATAAGTCCAAGAGTAAAAAAGTCTCTAACAGTTGTCACTAACGAGAATAGGTATCTGATTATCTCTAAGGCTGTCTTTAAGTAGGTTTTTGCCTGGCTAATTTTTATCCTTATTCTTATTAATCATGTATATGTAAAAGTGTATTTTAGTGCTCTTAAACCAACGAACCCAAAGCTTTTCAGTTCCTTAAACTCAGGGATGCTGCTTAGAATATGTTATATCCCAAAAGTAGTACCTTTTGATTGAAATACCGGAATGAGCAAGATGAAGTTACAGTATATAACAGGTTTGTTGGAAGCACCTCTCCACCATGTAGGGGAGGAAAGGAGAGAGAAAAACTTGTAGAGAGGAGAGCAAGAGCCAGGAAACCAAAATATCTAGGTAATATAGTGAAGAGCCTCTGTGAGAGGAGAAGCCCCACCCCTGGGTAGGGAATTCAGGGTAGAGGGTATGTGCCACACCCTGTAGCACATAGGGACCCAGGGATGCCTGAAACCAAACACATTTCTCAACCTAAGATGGGCTTCTGTAACTACACATTGCCTTGGCTGACGAGTCACACTCCAGCTGTCTCCGTAGGGCACTGAACAAACTGAGATGGGCTGTTATTGGCCACTGTCATCTCGCTTAGTAATAAATTGTGCAGTTGCTTATAAAAATGCACATGATGCTCTCTACCAATATTTAGAGGTCTATGCATGAGGTATATGTAGATAAACATAGATAGCGAATAAAATACAAGAGAAACAGCCATGGTGGTGGTGGTGCTTGCCTCTAATCCCAGCACTGTGGTTTAGGCTGACAGATCTCAAGTTCCGGACCAGCCCTCAAGACATAGTCTGACCTTGTTTCAACAAACAAACTGCCAGCAGCAGAGGCATGGAAACAAGTCTGTCGTGGAAAACGCTGAGTTATTGTTTTGCTGGAATAAGGCAGAACTAATCACGGTTCTATGCGAGACGTTGAAACCCAATCCTGGGGGCCTGCTGTACTTGAGGAATTACCTGGGACCAGAAAGCTCTAGTTGTAAAATTTAAAATTTGTGGGGTACTTTAAACCGGCCCCAATTTTTCTTCCCTGTTTGCTGTGGTCCACTTGAGGCTACATGCCAGAAAAGGATCAGTAATATTTGTCTCTTTCTAGAAGAATATGCAGCTATGTAATTTTATTTAGACAGACTATTGGCAGGTGAGTAATATCAGTGGATATTTTTCTAACTTGGAGAGTTTATTGAGCTGTGTTTGTATTTTATCCTGCTTTCCTGGCTGTATTGTACTCAGAGGGACATTGCACTCAGAGGCACTATGGAGTGATGCCTTCAAAATAAGTTTGTTTTAATTAAGGTTTTTTTTTAAATTTCATATCTTGTATATATTCTAGCTAGCCAATTTACTTAGTTACTAATGCTCGTGCTTGGGACTTCAAATGTAGTAAAGCATTGAGGTGATATGGTGTGAAATAGTGCAGGCTTATTCCTTATTATAAATCTAATCTTTTTGCACCACTTTACTCAGGGAATATATATCAGAAGAAACCCAAAGCCAGCTGGACTAGTTCCTGAGTGAGATTTTCTTCCTATTTGCCATTGTTTTGAAGGGGATACCTTCTGGATCAGGTATGTGTGGTTATACAGGTAGCAGGGTGGAGTGAGCTTCTGCAACTCTTTCCTTTTTATGTCTAGCTAATTCTAGGGACAAAACCATTCAGAGGAAATACGTAAAGAGAAAAGTTGTGGCTAGTTAACATAGATATGTAATTTCCACATCCCTAACCCCATTGCTGTACAGGTAGGCACAGGGATCTGGAAACCTAAAGATGTTACTCTCTTCTTTTTCTAGTTTTTATGCCAGAGTTAACTTCCTAGGGATGTCTGCTGTTTTTAGAAAGTACCGGTCTTTGGCTCCTGATTCTAGAGGCTGGAAGATGCAAATATATTGATTCTGAAGTATTGGCAAGTGTCCGCTGGCTATGGCCCATCACTCTAGGAAACTAGGAAGGGAACTGACCATGTGCAGAAAGGCATGACATTAATCCTTTCCCCACCCACTCTTTTATTTGCCATAAATTTCCATGACCAAATATCTTCTAGGTTCCACTTCTTAAAGGTTCTGTCACCTTGCTGTTGCCATACTGGGGATGGAACTTCCAACAGTTGGACTTGCTCAGAGTGTCTCCTACACACAGAAGCAGTAATGTCCAGTAATGGCTGTTTTACTTTATTAGTCTTCCTCACTGTGCTGTTGTGTTGGCAGTCTTTCCTCCTCCCCAGGTTCCTTAAGGGCAGGGACACTGTCATAATCACTTACGTTTCTAATACCTGACACACTGCATACACTCAGTTCATGCTATAGATTTGAAAGGCAGTATCCCTGGAGGAAGGCTACACCTATTAAAAAAACATGAAAACATCTCCAGGGAAGCAGCAGAGAGGACAGAAGAAGAACAAGAGTCACCTTCCAGGGTGTGGCTAAGTATAGTTAGAAGTAATGTGTTGACTAACAGCTTGAACCAGGGAAGGGTATGTTTGAAAATCCACAGATTGTTGCCAGACTGCCTTCTAAGCAGATTCACCTGGAGAATTTATTGTGTTGAGTTGAATACGCAGGCTGAAAGGCCCAACAGCTCCCTACACTCCTTCCAGACTTAGCATGCTCAACCCTTTACCGAAGTATCCGTCGAACAGATTTTTAAAGAATTGTCTGTGAAAGTATGCTGAATTACTAATTTACCCCAGCTACCAACATCTTGGTTTGATCTTGTCTCAAGTCATGTTACTATTTTAAACTAAATTGCTCAAATAACAGTGAAGAAAATCCAGAGGCTTTTGTTTGTTTTGGGTTTTTTTGGTTTGGTTTTTTTCTTTTCTTCCCTCTCTTTTACTAACAAGATGCCAGTGGAGTTCAAAGTTTACAGCTTTTAAACACACACACACACATTAATATATTGACTTATAGTAATATGTTATAACATAATTTTATATGTAACTTATAACAATGTATATAAATTTAGATGTGTATATATCAGGACAGTGGTAGGCTATATGCTGCTTCCTTCTGCTAGCTTGATTGCATCCAAACACAGAATGTCACAGCTATAAACAAATAAGTGTCCTCTTATTGTTCCAGGACTTTCTCATTCTAATAATGAAATAATTGGAAATCAGGTGTTAGTTCAGTCAGGAAGAAAGGACATGACATTGAATTATTTAATTTTTACTTAATATATATATGGTTTTGGTAAGCTAAGAGAGTGAACACTATTACATTACTTAATAGAAAGGCAGCTGAGGTCATCTGAAGTATATGCATGGAAAAAGAGGTCTTCGTGTCAAATAGAAACTAAGTGAATCTTGTTAGATTTAGAGATCAGAGCCCTGTTTATACTGAGAATTTTATATCTGAAACTTTGTCCTTCTTTCTTCTCATAAACCTTAAAATAGCCTTAAAGAAAACATGTAAGCATATGCCCTGTTCAAAGAAAAAATTAGGAATAAACAAAAAACATAATATATAAAAGAATTAAACATTTCAAAGTATCAAAATATTATATTAATAGCTGTGAATGAACAAAATAAGACTCAGATTGTAGAATCTCACACAACTTAGAGTTGTCTGGGCCTGGTCACATAGTAGTTTTCAATGTTCACACTAGACTCTGTGTTGAACAGGCTTATGACTTATTGATGATATTAATGAATTATTGGATTTGCAACAAAATGCCTTGCAGGCCTTGGGCACTCATCTTTGGAAAGATAAATTGGAAATGAATAGAATATTAGTGATAAATGGAAGACATTTGAAATTGTAAACTTGTTTTTAGCAATGGAACTGGTATTACTATCCCAGCATAATGTAACTAAAATGTTTTTAATGAAATCGTCCTCTTTCTGAGTCAGTATTAAATATCAGAGGAACTAGTTCATGTTGGCTAAGAAGGATAATGTCGAAAAGAATCCAAATAGTTCTGTATGCACTTTGTTCCCACTCCTCGAACTCGATGGCTTTGCCCTCAGTCTTAATGCTATCCTTATGGGTGGATGGAATTTTCAAATTGGTTTTTAAACTCTGTAAAACCCTTATGTCTCGTATAAGCTAACCACATTATATAGGTTTCCTTGCTTTCAAGAATGGGTTTGAAGCCATTATGTCATAATCGAAGTGAACATTGTTGCACACTCTGAATGAAGTCTGGCTCTTGGCCAGTTGCTGAGTCAGTATCTTTGGGGTTGAAGAAAAAGGAGGAAGGAAGCACGTGCAGACCCCATTGTGTTCATTGGTCCAGGATTCCCTCTGGACCGCTAGATACTATGAGGCATGCACTGTGCAGTACATGAGTTTTCTTGATTCACATTGTTTTCTTTTTCTCAGCTGAATGTTTTCGTAGAAACCTTTCCTTGACATTACCACATGAACCAGTCCCATTACTGAGTAGACTCCTCTGAAGTAATGATCTGGAAGGAGCTACTACTACATTCTAAAGACTCTAAAATACTCTTGTGTGCACTGAAGAGTCTTCCTGCTGCACATCTGTCAGCTTACCACAGGCCAAAGCAAAGGCAGAGGTGCTTCTGCATGTGGGGAGGAATGCCAAGATGAGGAGGCTATGTCATTTAAAACAACATTTTAAGTATGTCTAATAGTATGTCTGACTCCTATGATTAAACAGTTTCCAGATGAGTGCCCGGCCACTCTGATGTCAGCTCCCCCACTTCCCAGCTCAGTGCTTTCAGAAACCACTGCTAATGCATGAGAGAAAACTATTGACAGTAGGCATGTGTATTCACACTTGTGCATGGATCTCAGAGGGAATCCCGGTCGTCTCTACAGAGCTGTATATTCTCGGCTTCCAAAGATAGAAACTTGTTCATGGCCTTGTGCAGGCATGTGCCAATCCTATGCTATTTCTTCAGTATGGGATTGCCCTTTCCTGGGTCACAAGGACAGATAAGTCCTAAACCCTATGAGCATGCTTCTCTTGAGTCTCTGGAAAATGAGAAGCCAGACCAAGTAGTTGGCAAAACTAAGGCTCAAAGAGATGAAGAGTCTTAGACCTTGTTAGTAGCAGTTGCATTCACTTTGGGATCTCTGTTTGTGAAATCCTCACCAGAAAAGGCATTCAGCAGCTCACACATGCAGAGCTCCAATGTAAATTCTACATGAAGATGAACTTTTAGCAACGAAAGAACAATTATACTTCTTATGCTTACTTCCTCTAACTGATAAGTTTGAGTGTGAATTGTGCCTATTTAAAGCATTTTGCTCTCTCCAGCAACCTTACTCAGAACTGCTTGGGACAAGTTTTGTCTATAAAGATGATCAATAATTCCAAGTTAATATTTTTCTCAGGGGCCTTCTGTTCTGGTATACTTGGTTTGACGAAGTCACTGGTATTACAATAATGACTACTTTTCCATCCATAAGAATCAGGACAAGTGCAGAGAAAGGGCCACTGGAAAGGGATTATCCTTTGTTTAAAACCTGTCAGTGGAAAAATGATTCCTGAAAAGCTCAGAGCGGGCGTCCTGGTTTGTGATTTTTTTTGAAAATTTCTGAGTGAATTAAACCATGACCTCTTACCAAAGTGTGTGCTGTCCAGTGGTGCATAGACACAGTGCTGTGGAGTTTAAGTAGTGTCCCCAGTCTGAAATGTTGAGCTGTTCCTGAAGTATTTTTCAATCCTGTAGTTTCTCACTTCTGAAACCACTGTTGCTTAGGTTGTAAGTCTTCTGTCTGGGGCCAATAAAAGCAAAGTGCCAGTAAAAAAGGTCATTGCCATTATTTATAAAATGCCTTTTAGAAGTATCCTATAGCCAATAATTAAGGTTTGATTCTCTATTCTGTGAAGTTATATGACTTTTAAAAGTTATTGTTCCCTAAGACAACTTTTTGTCTCCACTCTTTTCTTCCCATTAACTATCTCTGTCTATAGCAAAAATATCTTTTAAGTTCTTAAATTCGGAAGGAACTGGTCAAGGTTGCATTTTAATAGCAGACATTGGTCATAGGGGTAATGCCTTTGGAGCACATCAGATACATATCTTCTGGTTCACGGATGTCATTTCACTGTCCCGTTCTAGAGAAGCCCTCATCACTGCTGGGCAATGGACTGCTGCTCATCTGGAAACACCCTTTCCCACTGGCTTCTATGGTGACACACTCTCTGCCTTTCTTCCTGCCTCCCCAGTTGTGCTGCCTGCCCTGGCTTCTCCCCACCCAGTCACTACAAATTGGGTTCCCTCAAAGATCTGCCTTCTGCCCTCCTTTTCTATTCTCCTGAGATTATCTCATCTAGGCCCATAGCTGCAGATGCAACCTTTATACCAACAACGCTAATCTAGTTCTGGCTCTTCGTGTGAGTACCAAAGCTCTTTATGTTATGTTGATGTGCACTTGAGTCTCGGCAAACAAATTAATCTTCCAAAATATTGGAAACAAAACATTGTTCAAACCCATCAGTGGTTCTGAGGATGTACATGACAAACCACACATGACTTGACAACTGTAAAAAATTCCCTAAAGTCCCATCCTGGTTCCTCCTCCCAGCTAATTTCCCACTATTCTTTATCTCTTTGCTCAGTACATATTTTTCCCATCATCAAGTATCCAACTCAAGACCTGGAGTGCTTCCTATTTTGTCTATAGATCCCTAAATCCTAAATGATTTGCAGTCCTTCTCTCGTGCCACCATCTCCAATCATAGCCCACAGTGCTCTTCTTTCCCCTTGTCTGGCAGTATTTTGTACGCCCCTATTGTTATACTTCGTGTCTTCCTTATTTACCTGTCTGTGCATGTAAATATTCTGACCATATTTTTAGCTCTTCATGAATGAGGATCATCTCTTATTTACTTTCTTTGGGAAGTAGGGTAGGGTCCAGACAAGGTTACTCTATGTGACCTTGGCTGTCCTGGGACTCACTCTGTAGACCAGCCTAGCTTCGAACTCACAGAGATCCACCTACCTCTGCCTCTCAGTCTTGGGATTATCTTATTTACTTTCAACCATTTCTTTCCTTGCCACTACAGAACTAATGAGTAAATGATCATTGGTTTTTTAATATTACAAAGCATGATATAACCTTCATCTCAATTAAGAATCACCCTTCTAAGCTTGGCATGGTGGTGCACACCTGTAATCCCAGCACTCAGGAGGCGCAGACAGATGGATCTCTGTGAGTTCAAGGCCAGCCTGGTCTACAAAGTGAGCCCAGGACAGCCAAAGCTACACAGAGAAACCCTGTCTCAGAAAAAAATTAGAAGGGGTGTTCATGTATTAAATGGTTCATGTATTAAAATATAATTTTAATAAAATTGTAATTTTAGTGTGTAAACAAGTCCTGAATTTCAAACAGCTAAAGAACATTTTCAAAAAGTCTTGCAAACTGATTATGTGTAAATGCAATTGAATGTGGCACCAGTGGAGTCTGAACACAGAAGTAGAGATATCCAGATCTCTACTCCACAATCTTTGGGGAGCCAAGGAAGCTTTGAGTGAATATATATACAGCAGATGAATTTCTGAATGAATGCATGTTGTTCACATAGCACAATCATGTCAAAAATGAATGCCCCAAAACCATGGGAACTTGGCAAGCAAATCAGCAGGTCAAAGTGCTCATCAGAGTGAAGCTGAGCATGCTGCTGTGTGCAGTGGCCCACAAGTAGATGCCAGGACCATTGCTATAACATCTCGTCTGATTTGATGCCACCTTCTTAGTTCCCCAGGCCAGGTACCATGACTGTGGGGCTGGGGTACTGGAATAGCACCTAAGATTCCACCCACAGTAGTAAATTAAGGTCTCGCCTTCTGCGCTCCATAGTCTTCTTTAACCCCTTAGAACTAGCACCTCAGAGTATCTGTTTGCTGAGAAGTTTAGGATTATCCCTGTGTAGTGCCTTTCCTCATCACTTCCAGCTGCCCTAGGGCTCTTCCCCACCCCCCCCCCACACCCCCTCTCCTGTTCTTATACCCAAGATCTTAAGTTATGTTCCCATTTGTTCAGAAGGGAGTGAGGTTCAAATACAGCTGTTTGCAAACTCACAGAGGAGTTCCAAAGAAGCATCACATGTCCCTATTTCCCTGTGTTAGGTAGGACCCAGTGACCTGAGCCATCGCCTTAGCAACCTCACCTGATTGCATAACTTCAGCACCCTAAGGTACGGGGGTTTGTTCCCAAAAGAAGGGTGTGTGTTTCTTTTCTTTTAGGTAAAAATAGGAATGTTATACCTAGACGGTAATGCATATGAAGTGGATCATTTAACTTCTCACATGGCACAAATGACTACACAGAAGCCTTGAGCTCTCTTTATAGAACACAGGTTCAGCAAGAGCTATGATAATAGTGTTTGGTTAATGTCAGCTCAGCATTAAATTTACATTACGCATTACGGTCTTGTGCAGAAGCTCCAACATTATCTGTTAATCACCAAGGCGGTACCTGGGCTTATAGAGACTTCTTGATTTTGCACATGAACTAACACTGCAGCTTGCTGATGAATGATTATGTGAGCTTAGAGCTTTGGTGTGCCAAAGGACTCTTTGTATGAATAAAATTCTGGTCAGTGAAGGTCAGTTTCTCTACTCGAGCGAGAACAATGTTGTTTCCCTCCTAATCAGATGCACACAGTGCTTGAAAGATCCAGGAGGCCCACATAAGTGATGTGCAGCCACAGCCCAGGCTGCTCATCATGCTGAAATGAATAATCCTTAATAAAGGCTCAAACAACCATAGCATCTTCCTGTACTATAATCAGTTGCTTTCATGGTGTGCCCTTCAGTGCTTCTCGGGAAATGCTATAAAGTTAAGTTATCTTCTCTATCTTGCTTCAAGGAAGGCAAATTGGTCCAATCAGTCCTCCCCGCATGTTGTATTTGATTCTGCCGTAAAGACCAATGACGTCTCCCTTAGTTGTGCAGGAAGGCCAGTGTCCCTTTCTCTTTCATGGTATCCACACCTCGGAGTAGCACTGGACTGGGAACAGCAGGAGTCACCGTCTTTATTGTTAGGCTTCAGAATTTTCTAAGCATATCCTAAATCCAGTTTTATGCTTTTTCTACTTTCTTCCAGTCTGACAAAGGTGACCCAATTGTGCCGCTTTGATATTATGAGTGCAGTTCTTTGTGTTCCTGTCCCAGAGACACATAACAAAATACAAAGGATAAAATTGTGTCTGTCCATATAATAGCAATACTTATTTAATGACTCAATTTCAAAACAATGTTGTCAGGAAGGCCTAGTGGTACAGGTTTCTCAGAAGACCAAGGCAGAAGGAGTGCAGCTTCGTGGCCAACCTGGACGACAGAGTGAGTTCAAGGACATCCTGGACTATTTCGTGAGACTCTTAGAGCTTTTGCCCCAGCATTCATGGGTCCCTAGGTTCAGTTCCAATACAGGGAGTTGAGGAAATTTTGTCAGCTCACAATTGGGAGCTAATAGGCAGAGACCACTTTTCAGCATGTTTTTTATAGTTCTATGATAGGGTTCAAAAATAATCGAACTAATGAAAATGTCACATTGATAGAGTAGCCCACATAAAGATTTTTACTTCAAGAAGACATAATTTGGTGAATGTGACTTTGACAGCAGTGGTGATAGGGTTTACAGAGTTAGTAAAATGATCTCAGAAGAGTATTAAAGTGTTCCCATTGGAATATATCATTTTTCATTTAATTTTTACAACCATAAGTGAACTTCAAGAATTAAGAAATTTTTAGCCTTAATATCTGTCTAGGTGAAGAATAAGGAGCTTTTTCTTTATATCAGACTCTAATATAAATTTATAACATAGTACTGTGAAGAAAATAAGTTAATTGAACAATATAGTAAAAATGCATATACCTTAGGCCATTAAAATATGCAAGTTATAAAACTGCATAGCACTGATGCCTTTCTTAGTAAATAAATGTGCCAGGTTTAAGTAATTAAAAATATGTGAGAAAGTAGACACAGAGAGTAGAAAACAGCCATAGCTGTAAGCAGAGAGGCTGTTGCATCACCGAGGACTTTGCTTAGCTCTGTCACTTTGAACAGATATTCCAGGGAATCTGGAATGAATGGCAGCTCTGTTTGCTATGACAGGCTTTATTTGTCTTGGGTGCAGCCAAGACCACATGCTGTGTTTTGTCATGTTGGAAATTCTGAAGCCATTTTCTATTGTGGATGTGAAATTTTTTTAAAGCCTTAACACCTCAGTCTCAAGTCAGCTAGTAATAAGTTTTCCTTTCCTTTCCAGACAAACATCAATAAATCTTGTGTCCCTCCACCAGAAGCATGTAGCTGCGGTTCACCATCCTGGTTATAGTCTTGGTACACTGCTACAGAAGGCCTCTTCTTCTCATTTTCAAGGACTGTATCTCTACTATTTATAAAGCTAAATTTTTACGTTTACATCTCCTCCATAAATAGTATAACTTTTTAAATACCATCTTATTTTACAAGACAGAGTCCTTCCAAATCCAATGATTCAGAAATGTCTACCTACCTATTATATGTCAGGCCAGTTGCCTCTGCCTAGTAATGTGGGGTGAATAAATACCTGTCTTTAACATTCAGTTTGCCTGTTCATTCACATCCTATGTAGGCAAAGCTGTATCTTCAGCTATATTCATCTTTTGGAGTTGTTGATTCTGGTGAATTCACAGAAATTGGGGATGCCACAGCTTAGCACTTAGTTGAGAGACTCTCAGAATGGTGTAGCATTGTTTACACTCATCTTCCAAAGTAATTCTAAATAGCAGCTTCCTGCAGAGTTCATATTACGTTCCTTCTTCTTGGATCGCCAGGTCAGTTAGTCAGAGGGAAATCTGTATAGACGGGGAAGGAGAGGAAAGAGTCTTGCTTTCATGGATCAGTGTCTGGGCTGTTTGTCCTGTGGTCGCTTTTGCAGTTTGATAGGGGTTGGTAGTTTCTTCTGAAGTCCTATCCTTCTGCCAGAAGTAAGTTTAAGGCTAATTTACACCGGGAAGCCTAGGAGCCAGAGAAGAGTAGCACTTAATAAAGCCATATTCTGTGAAGTAGAGCACAGGGCATTTGAAATGGTGGTAATACCTACTATAGTACCTCAGCCCAAAGTCAGTAGACACTCTGATGAGCAGTAACGTTTAGAGACAGGCCTAAAGAATGGCTGCTGTCCACATTGAGTAATTGAGCAGAGGTGAGATTAGAGTAGGAGGGAAAGGTCGCTCTAGTATTTTAACACTAAGCAAATATTTAAGTACCTATTAAGTGCACATTGTTTGTGTATGCTGAAAAGTCCTGGTGTGAACAGTACCTGTTCTTTAAGAGCTAACCTGTAGAAGAAGGGGCATACATTTTAAGTAGTAAGGGACATCCTGAAATAGAAACACATTTACTAAGGTTGTGCATTAGGTTGGTTCACAACAATTCTGTGAATATAAAGAATGGGGAGTTACAGGCTGGCCAGCATTAGTGAGGTGGCAGAAGACTCGTCAAGGAGATGATCTGAGTCCTAGGGCAAACTGAGGAGAAGCTATGTGTACTTCATGTGGAGAAAGAAAGCAAGTGCAGTGCTTCTGGTCAAGAAGTGGTCTCTGGGTGTTGAAGGACTAGCTGGAGAATTTTCACAGGAGGAGAGAGTGGTAGATAGAGTTGGAGAGGTAAAGTAAAATTAAGAAGTAGTGATCCCAGGAAAGTTCATTTTGGGAATAGTGGTAAGTGGTAAAGGTAACTATATGTGTGTGTTTTAGAAGTGAAATTGTAACATTTATAGACAAAGCTGAAAGCTCAGTGGAATAGCTGGGAATAATAGTCTTAGTCAAGCAGAGCAGGAGAATGAGGAAGCTTCAAAGCCCAGTGTTTGACGTGCTGCTATTAAACTGTTCCTTCTGGAATCTCTCCAATAAAAACACTGGTATGTTTGTGTGTGAAGCTCTTGAAAACCATGGCACTATCCTTTTACTTCTTAAGGTGTTGAAAAGACTTTTTCCCTGACAAGTTAACTCAGGCTGGTTCTCACTTACAGTTTGTCTACTTGCATCTTTGAGTGCCTCCATCTCTTTTGGTGTAGGACAGAGATGTCTTACACTGTCAGGAGTACCTTAAAAAAAAAAAAACTATGGAAGGTAGTATTGGGTGCTTGCCAATAAGAGTAAACTGTCCTTATGACTAAAAACCATCTCAGGACATCTCCAGTTTTCATCAGGATCTTAGCAACATGTGCACTTGAAATTTAATTTCATATTCAAATTAACAAACTCATGAAATTGGTTTACAAAAACCAAGTGATTAGGTATAAAACTAATCCATAAATAGGGTTTGGGTTTTTGAGGGGTTTTGTTGTTGTTGTTGTTGTTGTTGTTGTTGTTTTGTTTTGTTTTGTTTTAGTTCTAAGTTCTGTTTTATCTGGAGTACAGTGAATTTATTGTGGACACTTGCCAATCATCTGGGCCTCTCTAACACTCCTGGACTCCAAGATACAATTCTGAAGCTTTCAGATCCAATCATAAGCTTGCAAGTTACTGCTTGTATTCTAAGGATCACAGTTGATGGTGCATTAAGTTTATTGGCTTATTTTTCTTTTGGCAGAATTAAAATGCGCTGGTTTCAAGGAAATAGCCTGCAGATTGCCAAATCCTCCTTTGGACTCTTGCGAAATCTCTCTGCCTCTAACACAGCTCTGCCTGTGCTGACCTTATTCACAAAGGTACTGAGTGGAAAACTAAAATTACAACTTAAAAAATAAAGTATTATCATAGTTGGGTGAAAAATATTTTTCACACACATACACACATACACACATACACACACACACACACACACATACACACACACACACACACACACACACACACACAAAAAGGGGTCAAATCTGTAAAGAAAAGCAGTGGGAAACTTCTTCAGACCTGTTCTTCAGCTTTTCCTCCCCAGACATCTCACTGTTTCTTAATTATTGAGGGTACACTAATATATATATAATGGTCATTTGCCCCTACATTTAAAAAAGAACTATAGATTATAGATAGGATGGTTAAAATTGTGCTATTTAGAAATAAGTCAGTTCTTGCTATTTGTGGTAGTTATATCCTAAAAATACCGTAAACATTGAATGAGCAAACACTACACCTAGGAAAAGTACTGACCTGAGCCCCTGGGCACAGTATTTTTGTGAACCAACTAAATGCATAACCTTTGTTTATGTGTGTTTCTGTTTAGTGACGTCTTATTCAGTACATATTATTTAGTCATTAGCATTTTGCTCCTGGCCAACAACACTACCAACTCATGCCTAAATGAAGCTTGTCTAGCATTTGTATTTTTTCCATGAGGCACAACACAGCTTTCTTTTAGCACCATGCTTAGGAGCTGTTTTTTGGTTTTTTGTTGTTGGTTTTTTTTTTTTTAATCACCAACAAAAAACACAACAGGAAATAAAAGGCCACAACCCCTACAGTAGCACCCATGGGACCATTCATATAGATACTAACTTATATTTACAGTAGGGAAGCTAAAACAAGGAGGCAAAGCATTAGCATTGGACCCTACTTTAGAAATGTAAGGTCAACTGGCAGCTCAGGCTTGTTATAGCTTCGTGCTTAAGCCTGTTTGTGAGGGACTGTAAAAGTGCTTTCAGTATTGTCTGGGGGTTTCTAAACTTCATTATGTAGGCAAATCCACAAGTAAAGAACCAATGAATTATGAAAACCAAGTATACTTGCTTTCTTATCCCTGGCACTACTGTTAAGCCACAGGGGTAGTGTGTGTGTTTGTGTGTGTGTGTGAGTATGTGTGTACACCTTTTCGTATGTATGTGGGCACAAGTGTATGCAGGTGCATATGGAGGGCTGAGATTGATAGCAGGAGTCTTCCCTCAATCACCCCCCACCTTATTCTTTGAAGCAGGGTCTTTCAGTTGACTCTGCCTTAGAAGCGTTGGACTTCCAGGTGAGCCAGCACACCCACCCAGTGTTTGCAGAGGTTCTAGGGATCTGACTCCAGTCCCCAGGCTTGCACTGCAACTGCTTTAACCACTGAGCCTTGGTTTGAAAATTTTAAAGAGTTTTTCACCATGTAAATTTGTAGTCCAATCATCAATAATGTCTTTTTGCTAATTAACATCACTTTGTGATGTTACTTTTTAAACATAGCAATTAAAACAAAAAGTCTTTTTGATAGATTTTTCAGATTTTAGCCATTTGACAATTTAAATTCTGATAGTTACCTGATAACAAAGTCTGCCAGTTGACAGTTGCAGTGGTCTACACCTGTGTCCCCCAGCACTTGAGAATCAGAGTGAGGCAGTAGGATTGCAGCAGATTCAGTACAGGCCTAGGCTACATAGCAAGTACCAAGCCAGCCAGGGCTACATAGCAAGACCTTATCTGAACCCTCCCACTCCCCACCCCCAAATGCAATGTTAAAGTAGTTTTTTAAAATGAACTTCTTATTGAGAATATTTCACTTAAATTGCTTTTTATATCAATATATATGGTACTGTTGGAATTTATAGAACCAAAAATATTCCCAATATTCATTCATCTTAATATATTGAACTTTGTGAAGTACATAATAAGATATAAGTAGTGTGCAGTCCAGTAAAAGAAGTAAAAATACCAACAACTTGTCCTTTGTCTATGACAAGTAGAATGCACTTTCCAGATTGAGTTTAAAACAAAAGGTTTTCTGGGTTCTTTTGGTTCCAGGGAGTACTTGATTCAGGATATGAGGTTACTGAATTTTCAGCTTTGTATCTTCTGGGTTAAGTTCATCTTCATATTGGCTCTTCTTGTGTATGACTGCAGCAAAACCCAGATCTCACATATCTATAGAAATGTCAACAGCAGGCTCATGGCTAATCATGGCTCTGGTTGGCTCACCTCTGAGCCAATCATAGGTAAAGGAGATAAGTTGGCCTGATGGCTTGAACCTGTGTTAAGTCCTCCTTTCTTGTTTAGAGATGGAATTATCCACATGACAAGAGTAGTTCCTATGGAACAAAACTATAGAATTCTTAGTACCAGAAAGGACGGGTGGATGTTAGCAAACAGTTCAAGAACAGAAGAGTAACAAGTGCCATGGAGAATCCTCAGCAAGGCCAGCCTGACCACAGGCCTTACTTACCCTTCCCAGAGTATGATGAGCCTCTTCACAAATACATGCTGGCTATTTGCATTAGTAACTTTTACAGACTTCCTGACTTTTGAAAGCAAAATGCCTATACTATACTCTACTCAAGCCTGCACTATAAAAGCAAACTCTAAAAACGTACACTTGGTACATCTGCACTTAGTACATTGTGTGGCTTTTTCTTTTAAGCTCTTATGTTGACTTTGACACTTTCTCAGAAAATTTTAGCATGATTGTCTTAAAGTAACAAGCCACCCATCATTTGTTTATTGTTAATGTTAATAGCAATTTGATGAACTGAATCCGGCCACACACATTAAAAAAAATCTAGAAATATGCAAGCCCTTATTTCAAAAACAGCTGTGAGTTAAGCTGAAGAAAAGCCTGGTCTTTTACATAATAGCTTATCTCTTCCCATATATTAAAAAGCAGCTTTTATACAAGCAACAGTAATGCTGAGTCTATTTTCAGCTCATATAAGAAAACCTATGGCTAGACTTTTAGGCACAGTGGCTAAGAGACCTTTAAAGCTGCAAGTCTGTGTTCTCCCACCTTCCTTACATGGCAGTAGAGGGGTACAGATAGCAGTGGGTCCTAGCATTTGCCTGTACTTCAGGTAGAACATTAATCCATTGTGGATACCTTCTGTAATACTGAAACAGAAAAAACACTGTGAGGTGCTGCAGTCACTCCTTGTCTCTCTTCCCTGATAGAATCCTTCCTCTGGACTGATTAGGAAAACCAGGCAGATGAAGTTCAGTACTATCCAGTCACAAAAGAATTAAGCCATTTAGGTCACCAAGGTGCTCCTCACTTAAAAGGACAGAGCCCTTAGCTAGGTAGACAGGTCAGGGGAAAGTCAGGAGCATGTAATATGCACACATACACACATGCCAGTAGCTGTATGCACACCTGTGAGGACAATACAAACAACCAGAAAGTGCAGAGAGCCAACTATCATGGAATAGTAGCTATGAGATTCTGTGGTTATGTTTTGTATAACCTAGTAGAAAACGATCCTTCAAGTGTAACATGCTTCTGGTGTGTGCTTGGTTTTTTTCTTGGGTGGGGGAGGGCGTTGTTATACCAAATATCTGACTTTAGGTTTAACATATTCTGTTCTTCCTGTAGGATCTGTGCCCGCTTTGTGATGAAGCCAAAGAAGTACTCAAGCCTTATAAAGACAGGGTAACTTTCATGTATACAGCCGGGGTGGGTATAGTTTACTATATAAAAAGTGTCTGCTTGGAGCCTTTCTTTAGGAAAAGTGATTTAATGATTTTCATGTAGATCTTGCTTCTATTCCTCGGGGAGTCTAGTACTGACTTCCATGGAACTCATTACCTGAATACCACTGGATCTTTTTTCTTGCTCTGACCCGTACTATGATTCAGAGGTAACAATCAGGTAGAGTGTTCATGCTCGCTTCAAACCTTGGTCCCATTGCTTTTATCTTCTTTTGTAACTTCCATGATGTATTTTCCTCTAGCAAACCATTGTAGCCAGACTGTTCTTACACCAAGACACTTATGTCCTGATCCCTAGGCAACTTCCCAGCTGGGACAGGTTTTGTTTCACCAGGATTGGAGCAGAGCCCTGTAGCTGAGTGGAACCGGTGTAACTGAAAAGTCCGACTTTGTAAATGTTGGCCATTGGATGACTGTGGGCCTATGACAAACAGGAGAAAACCTGTCAGCCCTAGAAAGTCTGGGGCCAGCATATCATTGCATTGTTCCATAGTCTATAGAGTAGAGTGCTTTAACCTATCCTTGTCTTAGTTTATTTTACAGGAGGTGGACATCACACTTCCAGAAAATTCCACTTGGTATGAAAGGTATAAATTTGACATCCCTGTCTTCCATCTGAATGGCCAGTTTCTGATGATGCATCAAGTAAACACCTCAAAGCTTGAAAAACAGCTTCTGAAACTTGAGCAGCAGGTGCTGGAGACAAACTGATAAGTCAAGATTTCACCCTCTCTGTCATAAGGCATCTGTCTGCCTGAGGGTATGACCAGGGTCTCGGTTTCCTTGTCACTTTCACGGTTCCCTAAGGATGGTATCACATAAATTGATAAATTGATGGGTGCAAGTACTCATATGAGGACAGTACATTTACAGCATTCTTTACGAAATGAAGAGGAAGACGTTGTAGGGAGGGGGAGCTATTGGGAGGAGGGGGTCTCACATTGGAGGGAGGGGGAGCCGTTGGGAGGAGGGGGTCTCACATTGTAGGGAGGGGGAGCCGTTGGGAGGAGGGGGTCCCACATTGTAGGGAGGGGGAGCCGTTGGGAGGAGGGGGTCCCACATTGTAGGGAGGGGGAGCTGTTGGGAGGAGGGGGTCTCACATTGTAGGGAGGGGGAGCTGTTGGGAGGAGGGGGTCTCACATTGTAGGGAGGGGGAGCCGTTGGGAGGAGGGGTCTCACATTGTAGGGAGGGGGAGCCGTTGGGAGGAGGGGTCTCACATTGTAGGGAGGGGGAGCCGTTGGGAGGAGGGGTTCTCACATTGGAGGGAGGGGGAGCTGTTGGGAGGAGGGGGTCCCACATTGTAGGGAGGGGGAGCTGTTGGGAGGAGGGGGTCTCACATTGGAGGGAGGGGGAGCTGTTGGGAGGAGGGGGTCTCACATTGTAGGGAGGGGGAGCTGTTGGGAGGAGGGGGTCTCACATTGGAGGGAGGGGGAGCTGTTGGGAGGAGGGGGTCTCACATTGGAGGGAGGGGGAGCTGTTGGGAGGAGGGGGTCTCACATTGTAGGGAGGGGGAGCCGTTGGGAGGAGGGGTTCTCACATTGGAGGGAGGGGGAGCTGTTGGGAGGAGGGGGTCTCACATTGGAGGGAGGGGGAGCTGTTGGGAGGAGGGGGTCTCACATTGTAGGGAGGGGGAGCCGTTGGGAGGAGGGGTTCTCACATTGGAGGGAGGGGGAGCTGTTGGGAGGAGGGGGTCTCACATTGTAGGGAGGGGGAGCCGTTGGGAGGAGGGGTTCTCACATTGGAGGGAGGGGGAGCTGTTGGGAGGAGGGGGTCTCACATTGGAGGGAGGGGGAGCTGTTGGGAGGAGGGGGTCTCATTGAGCTGATTTTTTTTCACTTTTGTGTGACTGTAGAGTACCTGCACTAAGCCACCCTGGAACCCAGCTTCAGTGGAGTAAACGCTCTTCCACTCACGAAAGTGGAATGCAAATTGTTAATAGCTGCACATAGTCAGCAAAGGGAGGTGTTAATGAATACATCTGCATGCAGCCTGTTTCAGTAGAATTTAATAATACCTGCTTAGAATTAGCGTTCACTTTTGTTGAGTAGACCAGAATAATTATCCGAGCCAAAAAGGCTTCACTTCAGAAAGAGAAAAGAGACTTAAACCTCTGGAATATATTATAAAAGACTCAGCTGTACATGTAATGTTGAGGACTGCTTGAGTTATCATCACTTAAGGCAATACAACTAATTGTAAGATGGTAACTTTGTCAAATTTTTGTATCTTGGGAAAATTTATTTTAATCATAATTGAACATAATATGTACCATATAAACATAAAGTGCTATTTTATATAAAGTATTAAAGATGTGATTTTTGTACCCTTATTTACATTATGTCAGACTTGGCAAACATCAGAATGGATTCACTTAGAAACAAAACTGCCTTTTCCCTTACATTACATCCCTATGAAATTCTTTGGTGAACTGTTTGGATATCATGAGCTACTAGATCTGTAAGTGCTCAGTGTGGTTTAGTCTTAGAATTATAGAATATTGTAGCACACCAACCTTAGACATTGTCCTTACATACATGAGGAAGAATGTAAAGTCCAGGGATGGAAGGACTTAGTCCATGGTCACCCAGCCACTCAGCGCTGGGTCAGGTCTTGCCCAGAGCACTGGCATTTCTAATGTTCTCTGGACTTCTGTAGTGGTTCAAATACAGCAACTCCAGCCTCTGTGGGTTCAACACAAAGTAAGTCCTCTAACGTCACCATTAAAAACAAAACAAAACAAAAGCCTTATAGGGGCTGGAGAGATGTCTCAGTGGTGAAGAGCACTTGTTGCTCTTCCAGAGGACCCAGGTTCATTTCCCAGAACTCACAGCCCTACACAGCACATAACCAACCATACCCCAGCTCCAGAGTTTCCAATAGACACAGACATGGTGCATATCCATGTATGCAAGTTAAACATTCATGTACATAGAGTAAAATAAGTCTAAAAATTACTATTTAAAAAGCCTTATAATTGAACAGCAGTGTTCATAATTTGTACATGGGGATACTGTATTCATTGAGCCCTGTGGTAGACAGACTAGAATGACACCAGTGTCCTCGCTCTTATATAATTCCCTCCCTTATGAGTGTGGGTAGAGATGTTTTTGGTATAGCTATGTTATATTAAATGACAAAGTGGAGGGTTATCTTGAGTGTTCTTACTCTAATTAGATGAGCCACTGAAAAGCTTCAGAGAAGTCAGAGAGGTCGTTTCTAGCTAGCCTGGAAGCAAGAAAATATCTGTCATATGAATTGCCTGTTTGGAGCCACATAGCAAGAAACTGGGGGAAGTCTCTAGGAAGTAAATAGTTCTTGGGACAACAGCCAGGAGGAAAATGGAGCCATTAGTCATAACTTCAAGGAAGTAGTTCTGCCAGTGAACAGTGAGCTCAAAGAATCCCTAGCCCTAAGTGAAACCCACTGCCCTAGATAGTACCTCAGCGTCAGCTTAGTGAGTCTCTGAGTAGTATCCAAATACTCCAAGCCAGACCCCAACAGTAGGGTTGGACATACAGCCTGGAATGTGGCTCCTCTGAAGCAATATTCTGCTTAGTATTACTGTATTACCATGTGTCATGGTGTCTAGGAAGTGCAGAGGCAAAAGGTTAAATAGTACTTTGTCAGTATAGTTTCAACAGAGGGCTTTTTTTTTTTTCAAAAAAAAAAGTCTACAATGTGGCTCAGTGCAGCAGTACATGCTTTTACTTCCAGCATTCAGGAGGCAAAAGCAGGCAAATCTCTGAGTTCAAAGCCAGCCTCTACATAGTGAGCTCCAAGACAGCCAGAGCTATAAAATAAGATCCTTTGTCAAAAAAAAAATCTTACTTATAAGATGCTTAAACTAATATATTGGCTAAGACATTTTAAAAAACAATAATGTCCAGAAAACTATTGGGTCACATCAAAGATTGCAGAAGATTCAGGGGAGGATATTGAAAGGGTTTGAAAAAAAAAAGTTAAGAAAGATAGGCTTTCACTTAGTTCCTACCAAAATTAGTGTATGGAGTCATCTGCTAGCAAGAGAGAAGGCTGTCAGTGAGAGTATCAGAGAGCTGGATGTAGTCCCAAGTAAGAACACAGTAGTCTATTTCTTTGGCAATTATCTGAGAGATGGGCAAGCATCTTTGCTGTCATGAAGGAAGCTACAATTTTGTTTGTCCAGAGAAATTGTGTGTGTGTGTGTGTGTGTGTGTGTCTGTCTGTCTGTCTGTCTGTCTGTCTGTCTGTGTCTTCCCTGACCAAGTGTGGGCCAAGCATTAAAGAGGGCTGGTATAAGATACCTTCAGAATAAAATTAGTTATATATTTTTACTATGTATTATTTTATTATTATATATTATAGCATATATAAGCTCACTATAGCTATCCCATATTCTAAACATTGATTACACAGGCCTAGTGTTTTTTACTTATAAATTTCAACAACTTTACTTTTCATTTGAGAGAGGCATGGTTATATGATAAAGATTCCTGGAAATCTTCCACAATCCTTCTGGTCCCATTAGCTGATAAAGAGAAAACATATACCTAGAAATGTGGTATCTAAAAAGTGGCTTGATTATGCCACTGTTGACAAGTATCAGAATGTTTCTCACAGTCATTTTCCTGTGGTGTTTGTAGCAGCAGGCCCTGTCTGAAATTATGTTTCCAGGATTATTTGTTCTTACTAAAGATTTATACCATAAGCTCAATATCTACCTCCAAAGTGATGTAGCTCTCCCTTTTCTCTCTTTAACTAATACTTTAAGAAGGATCAGAAGGAACATTGAGTTTGGGTCTTCTGTTGCTGCTCTCAAATACTCGTGCGATCTGTTCCTTAGAGATGCCACGCTGTAATGTCATAAGAATTTACTGGAATACATACTGTTTGGACAGTTCATTTGAGAAAACAGCATTCACTCAAAGGAGGATTTTGGTTTAATAACCTAACAACTTTATGGGCATCTACAACAGAAATCACAATACAGCATGCTATTACAAGCCATGGGAAGCAGATACTGCCAGCCTCTCACAGTGGCCTGGCTTCCTTCTCTTTCATTCTGTCCAGGCTCCCATCTCCCCTGCTCATATACTGTATCTCCTGCTGCAAAGCTGCAGCCTGCCCATGCCCACAATCTTTTCTGAGGTTTCTATTCAGCAGTACAATGCTCTGAGCGGCTTACAGCCAACTCCCTTCAGCTTCTCTATTTTGAAATTCCAATAGAAACTTTATTCCTATTTTTCAAACTGCCACCCAGATTGTAAGGTGGTTGGCTGAAACTATGAGAGAAGTCACCTTTGAGACAGAGCCCAGTTGGTTGTGGTGACCAAGGTCATGTGTCATGCAGATCATGATCATAGTCCCTGTCCATGCATCAAAGAATGGAACAGGGCAGCAATAGCATAATAACTAGTATTCATGCAAAACAGTTAAGAGTATGTCATTATACTCATCAGAAGTCAAGAGGGACAGTGTGGTGAGTTCATTTATATCCCACTTTGTGGAAATGGAGAAGGCTTGAACCAGAATGCTCTGCAGAAAAACTGTCAAAAATTTAAGACAGGTTGATGGGATTATTAGGAAGGTGTGGTAGAGGTTTGGGAAACGCAGCTGTGAGGGCTCGGTGGATGTCCAGTGTTTTTGTTTAGGCTGTAGGATAAAACCTGGTACTTATTCCCTGAGACAGAGGGTGGATGAGAAAGTTATGTTTTGGTTGTTTGATAGCTAGGGAAAATGACACATCGTGAATTTGCCATACTGTGGGACATCCAGGTACAGATTAAAGTCCAGAGTGCAAACTGCAGGTCTAGGTTTGAGGTACAGATTTAAAAGCCACAGGATATAGTTGGAATTTCATCCACTAGGCATATTAAGGAGAAAACAAGCAGGTACTAAGACCTGGAGTATCTTTACATTCTAAAATAGAGGAAGTTGCCAGAGACGGGATGAGAGATGACAGAACTGGAAATGGGAGGAGCTTATCTATTTTCCATTATGTGGTAGCTGTGATTTAATAACACCAGCAGTGTTCCAAGCACTGGGGCTAGCACACCAACCCTGATGCAGAGATCCTTCTCCCAAGGGCTTGCATTCAAGGAGGAAAAGTACCACATCAGTGGATGTGCAACTGTCTCCTCAGAAGAGGGCCTTTCTCACAGTACCAGTAGCTTTAAATGTCAAGAAATTTAAGACAGAGGCTGAAGACACTTCAGATTTGAAATGAGGAGATCAGTCCTGCCATAAACCAAATATTCCATGAGCTTTTTCGGCCTTCGTTCCCAGACTTGAGAATGTTACTTACAATGAGAAGGAACTCCAAAAGTGTGGTATCAACATGGAGAATCGCATGTCCATATAAAATGGAGATGGGAGATTTGTTTATAGAAAAGAAAGGAGGAAATGTGGCAACAGAAGTGAGAGGTTAGCCTGAAACAAGAAAGAAGTCACGAGCTTAGGAATCTTAGACAGACAACAGCATCTCCCTAGAGCAGTGGGTCTCAACCTGTGGGTCGCCACCCCCTTGAGAAGGTCACCGAAGAACGTTGGAAAACACAGATATTTACATCATGATTCATAACGCTAGCAAAAATATTATAAAGCAGCCACAAATTAAATTTATGGTTGGGGGGTCACCACAGCATGAGGAGCTGTTTTAAAGGGCCACAGCATTAGCAAGGTTGAGAACCACTGCTCTAGCACCTTCAGACTGAACAGCCCTGCTGACATCGCAAGTCCACTACAAGGTGAATTTGACTTCTAGCTTACAGAAGTGGTTTGAAGAAAAAATGTTGCCCATGGGCTCATGTATTTGGTGGCGCTATTTGGGAGATAATGGAACCTTTAGGTGCAGCCTTGTTGGAGGATGTATATCACTCGGGTCAGGCCTGGGGGATGGGGGTCAGTTTACTGCCTGTTCCATTTTGTACCTCCACTTTTTCTGCTTCCTATGTGTGAGAGATGTGACCTCTCAGCTTCCTACTGTAGCTGCCTGCTGTCATGTCTTCCTCACTATGTATGTGGGTACCCCGAGGCCATAACCCAGAAGAAACTCTTCTGTGACTTGCTTTTGGTCACAGTATGTTATCACAGCACTAGAAAAGTAACTAGTAAGCACTATACAAGTATACATTTTATGTTCCTTTAAACCACTAGAAGTGTGCCCAGTTGTTACCATAGCAATAGGAAGTAGATGCATTTGTTTACATTGTCAGATGGTTTTGTGGGAAGGAAGAGGCAGAGTGGAGGGAATTACAGTAGAATGAATCAATGATCCAGAAAGTACCCACCTCTTAGAAAGTTTCCCAGATACCTCGTTTGAGCCTCTAAGAAAAAATATTCAGAAAAGATCTGGAAAATTATCTCTGTAGTCCCAGCCAGTCCCAGGGTAGGCCGCCTTCATCTTTTTGGGGGAAAGTTAGTGTCTATCAGTGGAGTTCAGGACCCCCAGGGTCTGGAAAGGAAACTCTGATAACCCTCCTGGTCCACAGATACATGGCTGTGGTTCACCATGGAGACCAGTATACACTATACTATGACCATAAGTACCTGCCACAGATTTCTGTTTATGAATATGGAAATACATGTTGACCTAGAAGCAGAGCCAGCAAAGACTAGCCTGTAGTCATCAAGTTTAGGCAGTGGTACTTGGCATTTTACCATCCCTCTGGTTCAAAGAAGATAACTACACAGCTAACCTCTGAACTGAACCTGAAACATAAACCTTCAGGAAAGAGAAGAAATATTATATTCATACAACAATAGGAGAATAGCAACACTAAAACACAATGCCTGTCAATAGAACAGAAACAAGTCCAGCCAGGGTCCCATATGAGAGTCAAGAACATGCCCTTTTCATATTGAAATGTTCTGTGTGGGGTATTAGTGCTAGAAAACTTTCTGTCCTTAGAAATGGGGTAGGTAGGCTGGTAACAATAGAGACTCTGGAGTGCTTCCATAACAGCAGGATATAGAGATGATACAAGCTAAAGGCAAGCTGAGTCTGTGACCAAACTAAGCTACTTGCATGCATCAACATGCTGTAACTCCCCTCCAGAACCCTGACAGCAGGACGGGACTGTATTATGCAGAAGACCCCAGCCATCCCGAGTCCCTACCACAAGGGCGACCCATACTGTGGCCACTGAGGCAAGAGAAACAATTTGTATTTTTAAAACATCCTCAAAAATGAAAAAAAGGGACCTGTGAGATGGCTTGCAGAGAATGGCACTCGCTGCCAAGCCTAGTGACCTGAATTCAGTATCTGGGACTCACATAGTAGAAGAGAAGCAGCCCCACAGGTTGTCCTCTGGTTTCTACACACGTATGCAGGCCTGCACAAAATAAATATAAGGAGAAAATTGTTAATGAGTAAAGAGGTGGCAGGATGGCTTGGTGGGCAAACATCTTGATCCCCTTGATTCAATTCCCAGAACCCACAGAGTAGAAGGAGAGAACTCCCACAAACTGTCTTCTGACTCCATAGGCATGACACACGTGTGCACATGCAGAGAGAAATTAATAAATGAAAACAGAGAATCAGAAGTGTCCAGATACACAATGGCACTAGGCTAACTATCATTTGGGAAGCTCTCTTACACAGAATAGCTTATTCCTTGGCCTAGCAAGTAAAGCATTGCTCTGTGTTCTTTGTCATGAATGTAATACCGAGAAGGGAAAATGGGTACTGACTGAGACAGACAGAGAGAAAGGCGGGGAAGGGGAAATTTGGGAAAGAACTGCCAGAAGAACTGAGATTTAACTATAGCCCATCCAATATTACTTTGTAAATTTACTCTCAAAATAAAGTCAGTCTCCCTCTGAAGGCTGGAGAAATTAAGACGTTCAGAACACAGACTGAAGGATTTATTCCCGTTGCGACTACTGGCTTGTAGTATCAGTCTTTTGTTCTGCATGACATCTCTTGCCTTGCAAACTAGCAAGATCCCTGAATTTGGCAAGGATCCTACTCTGTGAAGCATTTTCAAGTTAGGGGTTTTAGCAGTGTCAGATTTCTCAAAGGCTGTAATGAAGCAAAGGTGGAAAGGGCAATGGTGCTGCAGAGTTCTCACCCAACAGCACAAGTAACCTCTCAGCTGGAAGATGCAGGCCACCACCTGTCCAGCGTAGTCGCCTTATTAATAGGTACAACTTAGAGCCAATATTCCCCTCTTACCTTAGTCACTTATAGTGGTATTTTCTGTTTATACATGGAGAGTATGTTGTATAGTTCTTGCTATGTTTTGTAATCTGCACAGAGTGAGGCCAAATGATGCCTTTAACAGTAATACTATTGCCATTTTAACTAAATTGTCCTATGGAGGGAAGAAGAGTAAAGTTGATGATTTTGAATACTTAAGAAGAAACATCACTTTGCTACTGGTGCAGAACCTATAATTATGTGCAATTCCCTGCTTAAGACTCTTTAGTTATGCTGAACAATTGAAAAAAAAAAACTAAATAATGGGGAGGAGAAAAGAAGGGAGCTTTAAACACTCAATACAAGATGTTCATTTAAATAGAGACATTGCCTCACCATAAGGGAGCAGTTAAGGGTCTGATCGTCCCACTGGCATGTTATTATCAAATCATCATCTTTAAACCATGGATTTGTAATCCTTCTAAATTTTCATCGTTATTTTGAAGTCAGGACTGGTTCCTTCTATTCACAAGGCAAGGTCATTTTTCATTGATATCTTTTTAATACTCTGACTTTTTTGCTCTCTCCAAAAGATAAATCTTCAAACCTTGGAATTAAGTCTTTTCTCACCAAACCCATAATGTGATGCTTTTTTATCACTGACACAGCACTATCAGATCAGAGAACACGCTTTGCCCAGTTAGAAGCATACTGTGATTTCCACAGTCCTAAGAGCATGGTTGTAGACCTCAGTAAAGCATGTTCAGCATAGGCTGTTACAGGCTTTCTGGTTATGTTCAGGAAGTGTCCTCTGAGACCCCAGATCAATAAGAGGATGATGCCTCTTGTTTCATGTCCAAGTCAGTTGTCCCACAGAAAAGAGAGAGAGCCTCCAAATGAGAGACACAAAAATAGGAGACAGGATGATTCCAAGGGTGTTAGTTACTTTTTCCATCAGTGTCCATGTCCCTGAAGAAAGCAACTTGAGGAGGAAGGATTTAATTGTGGAAGACATGGCTAAGGGCCTCCATCCACATAGGAACTTGGGGCAGGCTTGTTACATTTCAGTAGGTGAGTAAGCAGAGGACAAATGAGACTAGGCTCTAACACATAAGACCTAGTTAGGCCCCACTTCCCTTAACGTTTCCACAACCTCCAAAAAAGGTGCCAACATCTGAGGACCGAGTATTCAAACACATATACCTGTGGGGGACAGTTCACACCCAAACCATAACACAGTATCTTATCCTCTTCTGATCCCTAGGAGCTTTGTCCACACCTCACACTGGAAACAAGTTTACACCATAAAGGTGCTCCGGCCCTGTGTGGCGGCGCAAGCTTTAATCCCAGCAACCCAACAGGCAGAGGCAGGTAGATCTCTGAGTTCCAGGCCAGCCACGGATACATAGCAAAACCCTGTCTCAAGGAAATAAGTAACTAACTGGGGAAGAAGAGGCAAATCCAAAGATGAGGATGGTAGTCAGCTTTCTGTTACTGATGTCCCATCTGAAGGAATACACTTAAAAGAGGCTCGTAATTTGGAGCTCTTAATACATTGTTAGTTGGCTTTGCTGCATTTGGGCCCATGGCAAGGAACCACAGTAGCAGGGCAGACATAGCAAAGTTCTCACCTCATGGTGGCCAGGAAACAAAACTCGGTGGGAGGAGACCAAGTTCCCAATTTCATTCCCAAGAGCACACCCCCAGTGATTTAGCTCTCTCCCATTGGGGGCCCTACCTATTAAAAGTTCCACCCCTTAAAAATTCCCAATACACCGGAACCTGGGAACCAACCCTTTAACAGATGAGCAAATCACAGCACTATGCAGAGGCAGTGGGAAATAACTGAGCTGGGACTAGGGAGAAAGAGACTGACAGTCTCAAAGAGCTGAGAACTTAAATCCATTGGGTGATATAACAGCTAGAAAAAGAATGTGCTCCTGGTACCAAGGACATTTATGCAAAAATCATACACAAGTGGCCTATTGCCCAAACTACATACATGACGGTCAAAAGTTAATTGTTTACTCATGGCTCCTCACATAGCCAGTGGCAGCCATTTTAACTAACTCATTCCAGATATCCAGAGCAGTGCCGCAGTATTTACGTCTTTATCTGACCTTCTGGTCTTTGTTCCCTTCATTTCCGCAGTAGGGAAGAAGCCCATTGCTTACCTGAGACTCCCCTGTTTGAACCTGCGATCCTAGCCCTCAAAGGTGAGCCCTCATATTCTAATCACCTGACACTGCTGTCATTAGCTCTACCAGCAGCTGTCATCAAAACTGACTTGTAATCACTGTTCACTGACAGGCTCAGGTGAGCACATCTCCCTGAGCGATGTTCTAAATGGTACAGCCCGCTTCGCAAACTGTAAGGCATCTCTCAGGGACACTTCTCAAATTCTACAAGCAGCAAGCATGCCATTGCAACACCTCCCAACGGCCACAGAGGACACCTTAACAGATAGGTGCCAGGGGGCATGCAAGCATTCATTGGAAGAAACAGCTTCTACTGTTGCTCAGGATCTGGCTGCCTCTCCTCCTACTGGAAAACTCAGGCAAGGCCTTACTCAAGTGAGAGGAACAGCGGTCCTTGTCTTCTTTACACTTGAGACTCAAGGGCTTCAGTTCTTCCCACTGAACACTTGTAAAGGAAAGTTAAGATGCGTGACACATTCGGCCTATGCTTTTCAGAATCGGCACCCTTATTAGAAGCAAAACAAAAATGATCCTTGTGAACACCTGTTGATGAGGACCGAGCCAAGGAGCAGTGTGGGTGGTGGATGGGAGGCGTTGCCCAGGCAGTAAATCCAAGTTGCTCACACCAAAGGAAGTGTTTCTAGGGAAGCTATCTGAGTAAGTGGTGAATACTTAGTCATCTTGGACAGGCCTAAATAGCCGGTTCATCAACAAGGGAAGGTCTGCTCATAGACTGGTAGGATGCTGTTTTCTTCTTCAGTCCACCCTTGATGGACAAAGCACGTTCCTTTGTTTAAAAAATGTAGGGGTTTCTGTAATCAGACCTTTGTCGTCAAGGTCAGCTACAGTTTGGTTGCTGGTTATTTGAACAAAAACTTTTTATACTATGATTCTAAATAACAAATCAAACCAGATCCAGTCCTCTGTGTAGTCTGGGATGGTGAGGAACACGCCTGTGCTTTTTCACCTCCTCCCTGGTGTCCAGTGGGTTTTATAATCCTACTTCTTAACTGTCCTGTCTCATCTGTCTGCTTCCATCATTCCATCTCACACTCACACATTTCAATAGCCTTTCTTCCCTTTCTCACTGCTCTCTCACGCCTTCAGCAGACCCTCTCCAATAATCCTTTCAAAACCTCGGGAGATGCTGACAAATGCTTATGGCTTCCCTTTTAAAAACAGAAAGAAAAGAAAACCAAATTCTGAGGCTCAGGGTGTCATCTAGACCCGACCTACTGTCCCCTTTGTGTGTCCTAAATACCATTTATTCTAGGTAATTTGCTTTTGCATGAAAGCACCACCCACCACTTTGTGTTTTTGAGCATGACTCACTCTACCCAATACACCTTACAAAGCCACTCCTTGACTGCTCAAATGCTACTACCTTCACAACATTTCCTACTACTTTTCTTCTATCATACTAATCACTTTTCCTTCAGGAGTCTCAGTCTGTCTCCCTCCGTCCCTTCCTTCCTCCTTCTCCATTCCTCCCTCCTTCCCTCCCTCCCTCTCTCATTGAAACATATTCCAAAACCACATGATTTGCCCATTTAAAGTATACAATTTAGTAGTTTTTAGTATATCAACACTTGTGCAACTATTACACATGTATTTGGAAGATTTTTTTCATCACCTCTCAAAGAAATTCCATATCTATTAGATACCAGTCCACATTCCTCCTCCTTTCCTTTTCCAGCTAGAGGTAACCAAACATTTATTTATTAGAGACATTTCATATAAATGGAATCGTATAATATGTATCCCTGTGTCTTTTTTTACACTCCCTTGTGACTGTTTTTCCACTTAGAATAATGTCTTCCAGACCCATCCATGCTATAGTATGTATACATACTCCATTCCACTGTATTATGGCTTGTGGTGGAGATAGTTTGTGCTTGGGATCAAACCTTACACATACCTGCTAGGCATGTGCAACCTGACCACAGAGTAAATTCACAGCCTTACATTATTGTTGAATGATTGTATTTAGTTATGCATTACTACATTGTGGACATTTGAGTTCTTTCTACCTTAAACAGTTATGAAAAATGCCTACCTAATACTTTGTTTTCACTTTTTATTATCATTTACTATGTATGGCTTAGTAGTCTAGGGTGTTTTATTTCTTAGTCTGTTGGGTTTTTTGTTTGTTTGTTTTGTTTGACCCATAACTATTTTTCCATATAGTCTCCATATAGCAAGTTTTCAGGAAATGTGTGACAAGAGGATGCATGAGCAGGGCTTATTGGTTCTCCCTGTGTGGATTGTGAAGAAACACAAGGTACTTAGAGTTAAAACATTAAAGTGAGCCAAATAATAATTAAAGACTGGCTTGGTATAGTTACTCAATCCAGTAAATTATAAATCTCAAAGACTGGCGGTTCTCAAATAAACCTTAATGTCTGCATGACTTCCTGGGACAACACGTGGTTGTCATAGTTATTTCATGCCTGTGGTTCCTTTGCTGATGATAATCATGATCTGGTTGAACAGAGGCCTGGAAGACATCCTTCCCTGAATTGAACCACAGTGCTTTGTGGTTGGACTTCGCTTCTGATTGAATTCGAGAGTGGTGGTTCTCGACTGGCTGAGCATCAGACCTCTTCCTCCATCTCCCAACCAGGAGCCTTTTCAAGGTACAGATAATCTTCCACACCACAGCATATGAGTTTAGAAATGTACAGACATTTCAGGTTTGAGAATGACTGTCTCAAAACCAGCTTGCAGTTTAAAAAATGTCATCATATGGAGCTCAAGCACCCCTAGTCCCAGACAGCACTTTACTCATCCTGAGATACCGCCAGTGCTGCTCACATTTGTAAGCCCTTTTTATTTGGAAAGAGTTTGCAGTCATCTTTTATTAGCTAGACTCACATGCTGGGTGACCCTGTACAAATCACATAATCCTTTTGTGTCTTAAATTTCCTCATATGTAAACTGTAGGTGGTAATACTGACCCACCCTTGAGGGGTACTGTGGAGACTAATGGAGGCCTATAAAACAGTCAGCAAACATAAAGATGTTCCATGCATGCTAATTAGACACGTATGAAGTCCTAGTCACAGCTTTTAAAATGAGACAAATACCTAAAGAAACACTTAAGTAGGCCTCCCTGCAACCTCTATCATCATATGAAAGGTCCTTTCCCAACACCAGCATACGCCTTCTCACTGCCAAAACAAGAGACACAAACTATGGCCACAGGAAGACAATGCAGTAAATAAAGACAGAAAGAAGCCCTGCAGTCTGTGTACTAACTGTCTTTTACCAACTTAAGATGCAACTAGAGATCATGCCTATAAATGCACTTGTTGGGGGAAAAAACTATTCGTAGGCAATATTTATGCATGTTCACACAGGTCCTTCAGCTGATAATACCCCCTTGATGTTAAGCTGGAAATCGAATTCTTCTTTACTGATCTCGTCTGCATAGCAGCATTTAGCCTCCTTTCTCCCATGTGACAGAAAGAATATGTGGTCAAATGAGACCTTCACCTCTATTTCACAATGGGTGAGAATGAGGAGACTGGACTCTGTGACCTGGGAGTGCTGGTCAGTTTTATAAATATGGTGACCCACAGCTAACAGCTCATCTGTGCACTTTCAGCTTCTTGGGAAAAGGAGGTAGAAAACAAACCTGGACTTTAACCTGCATTTAAATTTGTTTCCTCCATGTTGCTCTAAAAAAGTCAAAGTTTAAAGGGCCAAGTCCACTTTGAATACTATTTGATTCATAGTTAAATGGTCTCTATGCCTCTCCACTCTAGCTAATGTGAGCCAAAAGCCTGAAGGAGCCGGGCCATCTTGGGCCACATCATCTTCATCTTGTTCTTACCTCTCTGGGTCCTTGGGCATTTAGGTTGAATTCTTGAGGATAGTTAGTTTATTTGGTTAATTTAAAGATTTGAAACAATTAAGTTCTATGTAATAAATACTTTTTTTTCCTCCTTTATTAATTTATTCTTGTTACATCTCAATGGTTATCCCATCCCTTGTATCCTCCCATTCTTCCCTCCCTCCCAATTTCCCCTTATTCCCCTCCCCTATGACTGTTCCTGGGGGGGATTACCTCCCCCTCTATATGATCATAGTGTATCAATTCTCTTGAATTCTATATCTGTGAGTAATACCACAGCCCTTGCTGTGGAGGCTACCAGGAGTTCTTTGGGGTGCCTTAATGTTTCTGTAATTCAGTGACTCATTTATAAGAACACCAGCCTCCCACAAAGACCCCCAGGATTTGGTTGCCTGATGTGCCAGTTTTATAGGGACTCCTAGACTAAACTTTGACAACAGGCAAGTTGAATAGAAATGTACTTTATTTTTATTTTTCACCCTGTGACGGCTTTTAGACCCAAATCAGAATTCAAAGAGCCCTAGTGCAGTGAACCTTATTGGTTAGGTAAATTATCCATTATGTGCAGCTATTGTTTTAAAATTAACACAAGTATGTCTTTATAAAGATCCTAAATAATCTTTAAGGATCTCATAAGCTTTTGCTGAACATTTTAGGGGAAGAAAGATCCACACGGTTAGACTTCATTGCAGTATTAATGCTAATCTATGCCCTCAGTGGGATTCACTTAAGCATCTTTAACACTTTCTTCCACTATTATGGGAAATCCCCAGAAATGTGTGTTGTAAAGTTTTTCCTTTGTAAAGAGTTGCAAATGGTTATAATAGATTGTATGATTCCCTCTGAGTTTCTCAACTTTCTGTTTCTCCAATATCTCAAGGTAAGTGTTCTCTGCTTTGCAGATACACAAGCTTGAGCATCATGTATTCATTCCATCACCTTCCTTGGTGACACGTAGGCCGCCTGTGTCCTACTCTACTGCTCTTCTTGAAACTGGAAGAAAGGGTCATGGTGCTTTTGAGACTGGATAACAATCAGGTACAAGTTTATGGCCTAATGCATGCTCTCCATATCTTTTCAGAGGAAACTTAAGTTCCTAGATGAAATTTAATCGTCTTCACATATTAACTTTGCTTTCTCTCTGCCAACTTCTTTTAAAGGAAACATGGAGAAACCCTTAACTATTCTTGATGACTTGAGTCATATAATCTGAGGTCAACCAGATACATCACTGGAGGACTAAAAGGCAAGAAGGCAGCTCCGTTTTGATAGTTTCCTAGTTGTCTGATACCTACTTGTTCAAGAGACTTTTCTCACTGGCTATTGCTAAAAAATTTTTTTTAACTTTCTCTACATCAGATAAGTGAAAAGAATCCTACTTGAAAAATAAAAATTTCGTGTTTTAATTTTTATGTTATTTAAGTCACTTGTTTGGAGCTTCTCTTCCTTACAGGAAGATTTAAATAAACAATATTTTCATTCAAAAATATTTTTGTGTTAATGATAATGTTCCTCTTGTTTAATCAGGATGATTAAACAGTAAAAATGCTGAAGAACAGCAGCCTATATCTGGAGCTCTGGGAAAGGTGTCTATTTTTAAGGGGTAACACTTCAAACAGAGACGGGCAGAGGTTAAATGGATTAAATTCTAGTGCTAAGAATGGGGACTACAGAATGAAATGCCCAGTTTTTGCAAAAGATTATCTTAGTAGAAAGACTAGCTAATATCAGAAATTATGCAATATCCACAAGAAGAATATCATCAAAATGCTGATACTTGTAGAGTAGAAAAAAATAAAAGAAAATATTCTTTCTTTTTACCCTGGTGCTGGATATAAACATAAAATACCCTAAATGTTAAGACATTGTTTTATTTCTGGAAAGATATTCAGCAAGGGGAGGGGTGTGCTGTTCTTTGGGTATCCTAAGTACACGCATTCTCCATAATCTATACCTATTCTTCCCAAGTGGAAAGTCAGGGTCCTACTTTTGAGTCCCATGTCTGTCAGTTATTAGGCACATGATCTCATGGAGACCATTCACAACTGCCTGTAATTACTGCTCTGGGGGATCCAGTGCCCTCTTCTGGCCTCTGTAGGCACCTGAAAACATATGTGTGGACATGCACACATGCACGCATGCACGTGCACGCACACACACACACACACACACACACACACATTAAAAGAGAAAAACTACATATCTTTTTAGATGGTGTGAAGCTTAGAAAGTAATATGCAGAAGACTACCTGAAAAATAAGCATATATTAGCATTCGATATGATGAGAAAATAAGAGAAATCAGAGATGAGGTGAGCCCAGCCCCTGAGATCCAACTACAGGTTTGAAATCCATATATTTTATCTGGGCACTTAAATGACCTGGAAAACCCGTTCCTTTTCTACCCTCTGGTCCTTTCCCAATTAACTACTCTGCTATAGTTGTATGTTCTCCTTTATTGCATTAAATTATTTGCCCATCTTCATGTCTCTGTGTCATTCCCACAACCTACAAAGCCCCCATTTGTCATAATTTATGCAGCCTTCAATAACTTTGAGTCCCACTGTCTCCAGGAATCTTAGCAAATTCTGCCTTCCTCCTTCTCTGTACTGTTGGTCCTTTCTCACTGGGGCACCCCTGACTGATGGATCGCTTCCTGGTCCAACAGAATGCAAGTTCCTGCAAGAGAGAAGCCACACATAAGGTACCCATGTTTGTGCACTGCCACACACAGACTTTGGTGCCTTGCCAAGAGTAGTGTTGAATAGGCATCTGATTGAATGAACAGTTTCTCACCCTACCCCTATTGTGCGTTTGGACAAAACCCCTTGCCTCTTTCAGTCTCAGACGCCTCTGCTATGAACAGAGGATAACAGCACAGGCATACTCCCCAGGTGTGCAGGAAGAAAAACCCAATGGCTGGAAAGCAATTTAAAATTGTAAAATGAGATGCTATATATAAATGTTACATAATCAAAATCATTTCCTTCTGTATTATGTTTTATTTGGCTTTATAGCTTCAAATCCTTTGTGGGTTTCAGGATTTCACAGATGCAATACTATTCACATTAGTACCTAGATTCTCCTGGGTAATAAACAATTTTGTGTATTATAGATCACAGCTACTTTCCCTTGGCACACTAACATGTGAATCTGTCATAATTTGGAGCATTCATAATAACTAATGATATACTTCATTTCTAAGGGATAATCCATTTTTTTTCTGTCTTTGACTGGCCAGTTACTATTCCAATACTGTCACCTCCAGAGAACTAGCTCCCATTAAGTCTAAAATCTGGGTGATAAACATAGATTTTTTTAGAAGCCTAAATGTTCTGAGAGCTTTACAGTAAGGACTGGAAACGGCTTGGGTTTTTAAAAGGACCTATTTGTTCCCTACGGCCTTCTTTATCTCTATTTTGATTTCAACATTACCAATCACTCATTGCCGTGTGATATCAGGGAACACACAGATTAGGTCTTCCCACATGAAGGCAGAGAAGTGCTACTTAAAGATGTCATTTTCTTACTTAGTATGTTCAAGGGGTTGCCAATAGAAAAATAAAATTCCCTATATTATCTCCAGTTCCTATAAAGAGCTCTGGGCTTCTAAATATGTAGCCTACTACTATTCATAGAACAGTTCTTCAGCTTCAAGGTTCTGAGGCTATGGAAGACTGCCATGAGGCTCAGAGGAGATTCTACATGTTAAAGGGCTAGAGTAGAGCATGTATTCAGCGAGTACTTAGTATTATCAATAGAGGGCCTTCCATAAGCCTGGCCCTGTGCCAGCTATCACTCAAGCTTCATAGCAAGTAAACAAGCAAACCTCACCACCTCCAGATTCCCAGTCTCAGCAATGAGAGTTTCACAGAATAGGGCTTCTTCACATAGCACGAAATTCTTGCTTTAATTCTATTAGTGATAGTTAATTGTATGTGTCAATTTCACCAAGCCACAGAACAGCCTGATGAAACATTATTTCTGGGTCTTTGTACAGTGTGGTGTTCTGATTAGTTTGACACAAGCTACAATTATCTGGGAAGAGGAACTTGAGTTGAGGAAAATGCTTCCATCCACTTGCCTATAAGCAAGGTTGTAGGGCATTTTCTTGATGATTAATGATTGATGTAGGAGGCCAAGCCCACTATGGATAGTGCCGCCCCTGGGCAAGTGCTCCTGAGTTGTATAAGAAGCAGGCTAAGCAAGCTTTGGGAACAAGCCAGTAAGCAGTGTCCCTCTACGGTTTCTGCTTCAGTTTCTGCCTCCAGATTCCTGCCTTGGGTACCTGCCCTGACTTCCTTGCATGATGCACTGCAACTGTAAGCTGAAATGAAGTGGTTTCTGGTTGAAGGTAGAGCTTGAATAGGTGGACTCAGCAGAACCATCCTTCCTAATGCCATCCTAATGTGCCAGCTTGAAACACACAAAAAGAGTAATTCCAGTTTTGCTTCCTGTGTGCCCGCTTGAGCTGGAACACTAGTCACTTCTTGACTTCAGACTGGGCCCTATGCCACCAGCTCACCTGACTTTCAATCTCCAGGCAGGGACTGGAGTTAAATCACTGATCTTGGGTCTCCAGCTTACAGACAGCAGATACAGGACTTCTCAGCCTCCATTACTGAGTCAGCTCCCTAAAGTGAGTGAGTTCCTTCCTGTGTATGCATGCATAGATCCTAGTGCTTCTGGTGCTCTGGAGAGCCCCACAGTGCCGTCAGTTCCCCACCCCACCCCCATCTCCACCCTGAATGCATGATCCTCCCGTTCTCAGTGACTGCCTAATCCCTCAGGGTTGCCCATTTCATTATGAAGGTTTTTTGCTTTTGTTTTTTGTCAGGGGGGTGCGTTGGGGGGTTGTTCTGGGGTTTTTGTTTGTTTGGCTGGGTTGTTTTTTTTTATTTGTTTGTTTTCGGTGTTTTGTTTTGTTTTGTTTTAAGACAGAATCTCACTATGTATCCCTGGCTGTTCTGAAACTCACTATATAGGCCAGGCTGACTTCAAATGCACAGAGATTCACCTGCCTCTGTCTCCTAAGTGCTGGGATCGAAGGTGTGGGCCACTATGCTGGCCTCACTCTGAAGTTTTAAAACTAGGAGTATATGTTTGTTTTGAAATTCCCCCTGATAGATTTCTGACCAACTTGTATAGTTTTATACCAGGCCATCATTTTTCTTGATCATTAGAGTCTTCCATCAGCCCTGTCCTCGGTGGTATAAATTTTTAAGAAATTCAGCCTAGTTTTTATTCTGAGAATGTATGTTGAAATCCCAAGTTTTTGTGGAACAAAAACTGCTCTTCCCTACCCATTTCTGTTAGCATATTTTATCGCGGTTGGACCTGTACCAATCTAACTCTGAAATGGAGAAGTCGCTTTGACATCCAAGTAGAAGAAATTGCGTTGTTTTGTGGGTGGAGACACACTGGCTGAAGATGCTGTGCCATCAAAATGTCTTATAAAAATATCTCCTAGTTGATGTACACAAACAAACTCCATACTTTGGTTTGCCAAAACCACCTCCATATCTTGTAGTCTGTGCAGAAATTAATATTTCAGACTGCTTTGTCATTAGTTATCCCTCTCACTAGTGTGAAACTGGTCAGAAATGTTGCTGCAGTGTTGTACATGGGACACTATTAATGAAGTTAATGACTTGTTCAAGGTTTCAGAATGATTTCCAAGCAAATGCTGATAGAATCTGTAGCTTCTGACAGGAATGTAGAAATCCCTGCATTTCCTTACAAGATCTTTTGGGTTGTCCTTTAGAAAGTGTGGACAATTTTCAAAGTAAATCTATGTTGAAAGAGATGGTGGAAATGGAAGATGGGGAAACATATCCTTTAGTTAAGCAAAGTTTTCAACTCTAGCTCTGCTTCAACTCTCCATTTTAATTATGTTTTATTTCCTTTGAGAGAGAGAGAGAGAGAGAGAGAGAGAGAGAGAGAGAGAGAGAGAGAGAGATGTGGAGTGGGCACTCTCCTTCCACTTTTCTGGCAAACAAACTCAAGTTGTCAGGTTGTGCAACAAGGACTCTTACCCAGTGAGCCCTCATCTTAATTTCCTGTCACTTGGAGTAATAAAGGTGGCACATACCTTTAATCCTAGCACTCGGGAGGCAGAGGCAGGCAGATATCTAACTTGGAGGCCAGCCTGATCTACAGAGTGACTGAGGCAGAGGCAGATCTTTGACTTCAAGGCCAGCCTGCTAGTGAGTTCCAAAACAGCCAGGACTACACAGAGAAACCTAAATCAACTTGGGGAAGAATGACATCTCTCAAGTCACAGTCCATTGAGGGAAGTCAAGGCAGGACCTGAAGCAGAGGCCATAGAGTGACACTGCTTAGTGATTGCTCCCTATGGCTTGTTCACTTTGTGTTCTTACACACCCCAGGACCATGTGTCCAGGCATGGCACCGCCCACAGTGGTCTGTGACCTTCCACACCAATCATCATCAGTCAGGACATTGCCAGGCAAGGTTGCCTACACGCCAATCTGATAAAGGCAGTTTCTCCATTGAGAGTTCCTCTTCTCAGATGACTCTAGCTTGTGTTGACAGAAAAACCCAACCAACACAATATGTATTCTCTTTAACATCCCTTGAAGTACTTGGCAATCAAAGAAGGATGGTAAATGGCCCTATCCAAACCTCATTTCCATTTACAGGACAAGAGTCCAATGAGATCTAAATAGATAAAAATTGCATATGTAGGCAATTGTCCAGAGCACACTAGTTCCCCATTTCAACCTCGCATTCTTCCCCTTTTCAGCAGCCAGTACCACTATAAATGCAAAGCATTTCCAGTGCATAATAACCATTGTCATCGGGTCCCCCTGGGCAGCTAAGCACAGTAGGACAGTTCTGCCAGCTGTTTTACAGCCAAGGAGGAAAGGGTACACAGAGGTTAAGTGACTGCCAGAAGCACTCACCATGACAGCTGTTCAGATTGGAACTCATGGCTCTTACTAGTCATGGCCTATTGGAAGGCTCTAAAGTATGGCTTGTCAAAGAGGGATGGCGATGCCTAAAAATGTGCTCTACATCCACGAAGGAGAAGTCCTGCATCCACGGTTCTAATTCTTCTTGTTCTTTTTAAAATATTTTTAGAGTTTTATACATGAGTACTGTATTTACATCATTTCCACCTGTCTGCCAGCTCCTTCTGTACCCTCCCCAGTCCCTCTCAAATTCTGACTTCTTATTGTTGTGTGTGTGTGTGTGTGTGTGTGTGTGTGTGTGTGTGTCTGTCCTTCCATTTAATGTTGTTAACATGTGCTTATGTGTTTAAGGCTGACAGCTTAGGATTGAATAACCTAGCAGTAGGCTCATCCCTGAAAAAGACTGGTCCTATTGTCAGCAGCCACTGAGTTTCCATAATTCTTCATCCAAGGGTAGGGCCTTATCAGATTCCTCCTGGCATTGTCACTGTTCAGGTCCTGTTTAGATAGCCCTATTGTTGAGATTTTATGGGTTACACCTCTCTGTCATATATGGAAGTCAGAATCTCACAGGAGATATTTTGGTCCTTTGATTCTTCCAACTTCTCTGCCCCCTCTTCTACAATGTTCCCCAAGCCACAGGTATGGGATTTGTGATGTAGATGTGTCAGTTGTGAATGAGTATCCAATGGTCAGTTTTTCCCTCTGTGTTCTAACCAATTGTGAACGTGTATAATAGTCTCCACCCACTGCAAATGGGTGATGAGGGCTAAGAGGTACATTTATCTGTAGATATAAGGAAAAGTATTTAGAATACAGTTAGCAGGTGTAGTAGCTTGGGAAAATACCAAAATAGATTCCTTTTAGGGTCAGTAGCACTGCCCAGACACAGGTAGTTGGATATGGTACCAGACATGAATTCCCTCATAATCAGTGGGACTTATATAGAATTACCATAGTTTTTATTAGATAGCCTATGGCTCTTTGGGGGCATTTTTACTCCAAGTGATTATGTCTATATTATATATACACATATGTGTGTATCATATATATGTATCTTAAAGTAAACATAAGATAATGTTTCTCCATGGCATTTCCAACTATCCTTAGTGGTATTTATCTCTTCTCTTTCCCTCTCCTTCTATGTTACCTTCCCTCCTCCTTTTCTAGTTAAATCCCCATTCCCCCACTTTCCCCTTCATAGCACCTGTGTCCTACTATTCCCCTCTCTAGAGCTCCTCTCTTCAACTCCATGGTCCCTTTATTTTCCTGGCTTCTGCAATTATTCCACATTACATACTTATATCTAAAGATTTGGATCTGAGATTGGCAAGTTTGAGAGAATATGTATTTGTCTTTCTGAGCCTGGGTTACCTCAATCTGTATAATACTTTCTAGTTCTATCCATATACCTGAAAATTCTATAATTTTTGTTTATAACTGAATAAAATAACATTGTGTATATGCATAACATTTTCATTATCCATTCATCAGTTGAAAGACATTTAGGTTGTTTCCATTTCCTAGCTATTGTGAATAGAGTGGCAATAAATATGGCAGTGCAATTATCTTTGGGGTAGAATGCCAAGTCCTTTAAATTTCATGAGAAAGGGATTATGAAAAACACTAAAGATGGAAAGGCCTCCCATGTTCATGGTTTGGTAGAATTAGTATTGTGAAAACAACCATCTTAGCAGAAGCAATATATAGACTCAATGTAACTCACAGTGTTCTTCATAGAAATAGAAAAATTCCTAAAGTTCATATGAAAACACAAGACCCTAAATAGCCAAAGCAATCCTGAGAAAAAAGAACAGTGCTGGAGGGCTTACAAGCAATATTACAGACCCATAGTAATAGAAACAGCAGGTTACTTAGCACAAAGACAGACAGGTAGGTCCATGGAACAAAATAGGAGATCCAAACACAAGTACACATAACTATTCCCATCTGATGTTTAATAAAGATGTCAAAAATACACACTGGAAAAAAAAGATGGCTTCTTCAACAAAAGATGCTGGAGAAACTAGATGTCCACATATAGAAGAATAAGATTTGAACATGTATCTCTTGCCCTGTATAAAAAAGATGTCAATTAAAACAGCATGGCACTGGCACAGCAACAGGCTGGTTGACCAGTGGAATCGAATCGAAGACCCAGATATGAATCCACACACATATGGTCACTTGATTTTCGACAAAGAAGCCAAATCCATTCGATGGAAAAGGGATAGCATCTTCAACAAATGGTGCTGGTCTAACTGGATGTCTATGTGTAAAAAAATGCAACTGGACCCATATTTGTCACCTTGTACAAAACTCAAATCCAAGTGGATTAAAGACCTCAACATAAAACCAGAGACACTAAGTCACTTAGAAGAAAAAGTGGGGAAGAGCCTGAAACATATTGGCACAGGAGACAACTTCCTGAACAGAACACCAACAGCCCAGACATTAATGTCAACAATTAATAAATGGGACCTCATGAGGCTGAGAAGCTTCTGTAAGGCAGGAGACACTGTCAAGAGAACAAAGCGACAGCCTACAGAATGGGAAAAGATCTTCACCAACCCTACATCTGACAAAGGTCTAATATCCAAAATATATAAAGAGCTCAAGAAATTAAACACCACCAAACCAAATAACCCAATTGAGAAATGGGGCTTGGAACTAAACAGAGAATTCTCAACAGAGGAATATCAAATGGCTGAGAAACACTTAAAGAAATGCTCAACCTCCTTAATCATCAGGGAAATGCAAATCAAAACAACTCTGAGATTCCATCTTACACCCATCAGAATGGCTAAGATCAAAAATTCAAGCGACACCACATGCTGGCGAGGATGTGGGGAGAGAGGAATACTCCTTCATTGCTGGTGGGAATGCAAACTAGTACAACCACTTTGGAAATCTATCTGGTGCTATCTCAGAAAAATGGGAACAGGGCTTCCTCAAGACCCAGCTATTCCACTCCTTGGAATATACCCAGAAGATGCTCCAGCATACAACAAGAAAATTTGCTCAACCATGTTCATAGCAGCCTTATTCATAATAGCCAGAACATGGAAACAGCCTAAGTGTCCATCAGTAGAAGAATGGATAAAGAAACTGTGGTACATATACACTATGGAATACTATTCAGCTATTAAAAACAAGGAATTCCCAAAATTTGTGGATAAATGGATTGAGCTAGAAATGATCATAATGAGTGAGTTAACCCAGAAGCAGAAAGACTCAAATGGTATATACTCACTTATATCTGCATATTAGCCCAAGGGGCATGTCCCACGAAAGCCTTCACTTACCAGGAAACTGAGACAGAGGGGAGGACATTCTAGTGGGACTCTAGATGAGTGAAGCATGGGAGAATGGCAAAGTAGAAGGATCCAGAGGGTCCTAGAAGCCTACAAGTAGAACATTATGATAGGCAGATTTGGGCCCAGGGGTCCCGCTCAAACTAAGGCACCAGCCAAGGACAATACAGGCGGTAAACCTTAAACCCCTACCCAGATCTAGACAATGGACAGAACACTCTCCACAGTAGAGTGGAGAGTGGGATATTACTTTCTCACATACTCTGGTGCCTCAACTTTGACCATGTCCCCTGGAGGGGGAGACCTGGTGGCACTCAGAGGAAGGACAGCAGGTTACCAAGAAGAGACTTGATACCCTATGAACATATGCAGGGGGAGGTAATCCCCCTCAGGAACAGTCAGAGGGAAGGGGAAAATGGGAGGGAGGGAAGAATGGGAGGATACAAGGGATGGGATAACCATTGAGATGTAACAAGAATAAATTAATAAAGTAAAAAAAAAAGATTAAAAAATAAATAAATAAATAAATAAAATATATATGAATGTCATATATATGTATATATGACATTTACATATATATGACAACATAAAAAAAAAAGATGTCAACGGGAAACATGAAACACTGAAACTTGCAGAAGAAAACATAGATAGTACCCTACAACATATAGGTATATGAAAGGACTTTCAGAATAGGACTCCACTTTCATAGGAATTAAGGCCAACAATGGACAAAACAGACATCATAAAACAACTCCGTACAACACAAGAAACAATCTAGTGAAGAGGAGGCCTACAGAGTGGGAGAGAACCTTTACAGCTCATCATCTGAGAATATTACTATTCAAAATATATAAAGAACTTTTGAAAAATTAAGAAAACAAACAACCCAATTTTCAAATGGGTGGAAGATCTGGAGTTCTCAAAAGAAATAAAAATGGCTGAGAAATATCTTTAAAAATGTTCAACATCCTTAGCAATTAAAAAAAAAAATGTACTTAAAACTACCGTATTTTTCAGACTATAAGATACACCTAACCACAAGACACACCCAGAGTTTAGAGCAGTAAAACAAGAAAAACAGTAAAAAAAAAAAAAAATGGCAATCAAACCATAAGGTGCACCATAATTTCCCCCCAGTTTTTGGGGGGCAAGAGAAGTGCATCTTATGATCCAAAAAATACGGTACTTGGTGATTTCATCTCACCCCAGTCAAAAGAGCTAAAATCAACAAATCAAGTGACAATAAATGTTGGCCAGAATGTGGGCAAACTTGAGCCCTCATTCACTGATAATAAGATTGAAAATTAGTGCATCCCAAAAGGCAAAAAATATGTCTACCATCCAACCCCGCTGTACCCCTTCTCCCATCCTTAAGCCATTCTAGAAACTTCCTCAAATGATTTTCACATGCAGACCTTTGGGACTTTCTTTTTTCTTTCCTACAGTGTTAGCCTAAGTTCTTGAAACAGGAAGAGATCTTGTTTCCCCTCATAGAGTTCAGGATAACCCAAACTCGAAATAGATTGTTCCGGGAGCTAGCAAGTAAAGGAATGCTCTGTCTTGGGTCCAAGTGATAGGCTCCTGTAGTAAAAATAAAAGATGAGATGGAACCAGTTAGTTGTCCAGTGCCGTATGGTCATCCCTGAAAAGAAAATACACACAAGTAACATTAGAGTCAACAGATTATATGTAGGAATATATGTGTATATGCATACACATATATGCATGTGATAACAATTAATGAAAAAAAGAGGTCATGAATTTGAAAGCGAACAGGGAGGAGTATACAAGAATGTTTGGAGGAAGGGAAGGGAAGGGGGAAATGTATAAATTTTAATCTCAAAAGAAAAATATGTATGGAAATATGAGAAGAGTACAAATGGGCTGACTTTTCCTTGCCATCTGTATGGGCTAGTTTTTAATGTTGATTTGACACAAACTCAGGCCATTTGAGAAGGAATCTTAATTGAGAAAATACCAAATAGGATGAACCTGTAGGCAAGCCTGGGAATTTTTTTTCTTAGTGATTGACGTAGGAGGGCTCAGGCCATTGTGGGTAGTGCCACCACTGGGCCTGTGGTCTTGGATGGTGTAAGAAAACAAACTGAGCAAGACATGAGCAAAGCAAGCAGGTAAACACCATTCTTCTGTAGGTCCTGCCTCCATGTTCCTGCCTCGAGTTCCTGCTCTGACTTTGTGGAGAATATACTATAAACTGTAAGATGGAAAAAAAAAAACAACCCTTTTCCTCCCCAAGTTGTTTTGTTTTGTTTGTTTGTTTGTTTGTTTTTAAGTCACAGCAATAGAAACCCTAACAAAGATACCATCCATTCTTAAAGAGAAACTGAGATGTGTAATTAACCTAAGAACCATGGGTGAACATAACTATAGATGAAAGAAATGGAAAACTATCTATTTCTTATTTACAAAAGGAAATTTTTGTTATTTCCCTCTCAGCAGCTATTGTAAATGCAGCTTTATGTGGAGTCAACAGCCTGTGGTTGGCTCCTAGTACCAAGGTGATTTAAACTTTTTCTAGTGCTCTTAATCAAACCCATATGTCACAAGTGCTCACCAGCTCTGCTACAATGATATTTAATTTTTAAAATATTATAATCATTTGTGCGTGTGCACATGTGCGCACACACCTGCACACACAGCACGTGCACACGTGAGAGCATGCCAATGCCACGATGCACATGTAGAGGTAAGAAGTCAATTTGAGGGGAGTCATTTCTCTACCCTAAGTGGGGCCGGGGGATAGAACTCACATAGTCAGGGTTAGTAGTAAATAGTCTTTACTGTCTGGGCCATTCTACCAGCCCAAAGGTGGATTTTTTTTTTTTTTTGGTTTTTTTGAGACAGGGTCTCTCTGTGTAGCCTTGGCTGCCCTGGACTCGCTTTGTAGACTAGGCTGGCCTCGAACTCACAGCGATCCGCCTGCCTCTGCCTCCCAAGTGCTGGGATTAAAGGCGTGCGCCACCACTCCCGGCATCCAAAGGTGGATTTTTAAAATAACATTTAGCACCTGTGAAACCCCGTCAGCGTGTGATCATGATGGGCACTGAACGCCCATCTCTAGCTGCATCCTTAAGTGTGAGTGGGAAAAGTCCCAAGAAATGCATTTCTTCCATGGGAGCTTCCTGATTATCCCAGTTAAAGATGTTGTTTCATGACAGCCTTCAATGGTGGGACTTGGAGGGAGTCATGAAAGCAAACAGAAGAGCATGGGGTTGTAAAGGGAGATTGGTGCTCTCTCACCTGCTGTAGTTTGGATCAAAGACGCATGTGTGAGTGTCGGGGGCGGGTTGGGGGGTGGGTTGGTATCCAGCCTGTGGCTCCGCAGAGAGGTTGTGGAACCTTTAGAAAGCAGGGTCCACTGAAAGTTAGGACACTGGGGCATTTCCATCCATCCCTCCTCTCTGCCCATCCCCCCATTCTTGGTGTGTGGTGGTCTTCTACCTGCTGGTTCACCATGAGGCACCATGCTGCCTGCCACAGGCCGAAAGAGGTCAAGGGACCACAAACTTATGCCTCTAACAGTAAGCCAAAGTCAACCTTCCCTCTTTATTCAACACACTCAGGCATTTTGTCAGTGATGAAATCTGACAGACCCATTGCTAGAACAGGGGAGTCGTCTTCTGGACTTTCTTTTCTGGTATCTCCAGACCTGTCCTCACCCACGTTTCACAAATTCTATTCATCTTTTCTACCTCTAAATTCTTGTAGGCAAAGGCCATTCCCCTTAGTCACTCTGTAGCTACTAAGCTGCTGCTGGAATTGAATCTTCCCCATCTGTACCAGTCTTATGATTCAGTACGCAAGAAAGGACTTAATGTGCAGGCTTGAGCCTGTTAAGGGCTATGAAGGTCTTATTCCCCCCCCCCCCCTGTGGACCTCGTTCCACAGAGTTAAGACAACCCAGGCTACCGCTTACCTACAAGGAGGTGCAGCTTCCCCTGATACAGGTGCCATTTCACTCCTTGCCCGCTGAAAACTAGCCCTTTACCTTCCTTCTTCCTGCTGATCTCATCGGAACTCTCTCAGGAGACGGACGAGCTTTAATGCAGAAACTTACGGAGGCCAGATGCCCTTCATATTACGCCTGCAGGGCTCTCACGCGTGAGTAGCCACCTATTTGGAAAGACTATACAGTCTTTTAGGGTTTCTCGGAACTGAGACAGTGATCTGAAGTGCTTGAGGATGGAGGTGGGGTGCGGTGGAGGAATATACCTGTGTTTCTGCCACTCACATGCTGTTCCTATACTGTTGTGCATTCCTACTAACATGAGTTCGGAGCACATGCACAGGTCTAGGCACAGATAGGGTCTACCTAACCCAGAAGACAGTCTAGGACATGCTCATTTCTAAGCCTTAGTTAGACAGCAATGTTTGAGATTGACTCTCCATTCCCTTCAACCCCCAAGTCAGGGTGTGTGTGTGTGTGTGTGTGTGTGTGTGTGTGTGTGTGTGTGTGTGTGTGTGTGTGTGTGTGTGTGTGTGTGTGTGTTCGTGCATGTGTGCACAGCCTTAAAACCTGGCTGAAGACTAATTTGGCAAGACTGCAATAGCGAAAAGCTGACAGTGACCTAAAGGCTACCAATGCACTCCCGACTACCAACTATGAGCTGTTTCATGTCTTCATCCTAATCAAGGGCTTCCAAAGGGGGAAAGGAGAATGCAGAGTCCGACCGATGTAGCTCCCTCTGCGGCTTTCTGTCCGGGAAGATGGATGGTTCTGGCTTCTCCATGTTCCTGGAGGACTAAGCAGACAGCAGCAGAACCCGCTGTGGAGGGTGGGAAGGGGGCCTTTGGGCGTGAGGAATCAGGCTTTTGCTAAGGGTTCCTAGAGTGGAACTGGAGAGAGGCGTGCTTTGTACTTCGCCAGAGGTTGGCTGAGCCAGAGCTCTTATTTCGGAGACAACCGTCAGGTCGAGCTTAGAACCGTTTCCAGTGTGGTTGGTCCTGATGAGACTCACCCTCTATGGGTACTCAGAGTCCTCCGACGGCTGGGGGCATCTTTGGGGCCAAGTCCCACGCCTCCTACTGGTGCCAGCGTGCCCACTCGGTGACGGCTCTGGGAGATCCCACAGCCTGTCAGCACGGGCCTTCCCTGGTCGCAGCCTCGTTCCCGGGATGTTCCGGTCCCAAGGCATCAGGAAGCTCAGGAGCCGCCGGTGGCCAACACCACCACCGCACTTCACAACTGCCAACTTGTGGGCCGCCAAGGCGTCTCTGGGCCAACGCTCGGCTGCCAGCGATTGGACACAGACTGAAGGGCGGGACCACGCACTAGGCACCTCCCAGGGCCGCCAAGGGTCCTGCTGCCCTGACGATTGGCTATGAACTCCGCCAGTCAAACGCTAGTGGACGCCCCGCCTTACGAGGGCTGGCCCGAGTTTGGTCACGCCCCCGCGGCCCCGCCCCCTTCGGAGCCTAGTCAGCGCTGCGCGGCGTTCCGGCTCATTCGCTGAGCGGGTCTGTGAATTGTCAGCGCGCACTGGGCGACTGCTGAGTCCAGCGACCGCCGGGCTTGCGGCGGATCCCCGTCAGGTGCCCGGTAGATCCAATGCGCCCCCAGGTCCCTCGGGGCACGAGCAGCAGGCGGTTCGGAGCAACTTGGGACTGAGGATCTGCAGCAGGGGCGTGGATTTGGCGTCTGGACTGGGCCAGGAGGGTGAGTGGCCGCGCCGTGAAAGCGGCTCCTCCGCGCCGTTTTGCCAGCGAGCCGAGGACTGCGTCGGTGCTGGTGGGTGAGAGGGTGGTGGCTGTGGGAGGGCAAGGCAAGGCAAGGCAGCGGACACTTAACTCGCTGTCAGTGTCCCGGCTCCCGAACTTCTGGTTTTCAAAGCATCCCAACTCGACCCAGGACGCGGCCGTGCGTCGGAACCGACTTGGCGTTGGTGGTTGCCACCCTTGGGTCCCAGATGCGCCCCTGCCCCTCTGCGGTGGCAACACGGCGCACGGGGACGCCTTGGTGCGTACACAGCAGTTCCTAGATGGCTGCGAGGGGTTCCTAAACATTAACCGGCGCCCGAGCCAGCGTGCGCAGCGAGCGCCTGTCGCGTTCCGAGTGAGGACTGGAAGGACCTACTGGGTTACAGTCACGGGCCCCTTCGGTCTTCTTCGGCAGATGCGAAGCAATTGACAGCGGTGCTGAATGTTAAACTTTGGGAAGTAATTGCTTCTTGTCAGCCTTTGAATCTGTGCCCCTCTTCCTGGGTTGCTCAGACCTTCTCGTTCACCACCAGGTGTGTCTGAGGAACTTGGTTAGGACCAGCAGGGAGCCTAGAGGCCAACGCCAGGCTGATTGTCCGCCAGCCTGGTTTAGTGGTGTTTGTTTAAGCACCTGTGTGTCTTAAGTGATGAAGTTGTGGCAAGAACTGACAACAGATGATTCAAGGTTAAACCTAACACTTAGTTTGTGGCTAAACCTGGGTTACCTCTCCCCTGCCCCTAATAGTAAATGCAGCTTGGTTTTCTGAATGCAGTTGCATGCAGCTTGCATTCTGTGTGGACTAAATAGAATTCGGTGCAGTATTGTCTTGCCATTCTTATTTTATATGAATAAGCGCTTATTAAGAGGACTAGAGAGAGTTAGTTCTTGTGTTGGGGAAATAGTTCTTTTAAAATATATAAAACATTGATTTATATAGTAGATCTGGGTGTACATATGTACATATCTGAGGCTGTGTATCTGTGTGCAGAATTGGTAGGGGAATGAGGTAGAAATATATGAAGGATTAACTCACCTTTGAACTCTCTCTGGATCACAGACATAAACCCTCTTAGCTATGAGGTATATGACCATGTATATGCAAGCATGTCTGTATCTTGTCTGGTCTGTCTGGGTCAGTATATGGCCGTGAACTTTATGAGCACTCAGTTCAATACCACTGAGTGCGGATTCCTCATTCCTGTTTTATAACCCAGCCCCCGCCAGCCAGCCCGCCCATCTGTTAAAACATAGCGTGTACACTTCAGTCAGAGCACTGGGGTGCAACCTGGGTAGGGGGCAACCCTTAGCAAAACACCACAGCTACACACAAAGCCTTCCTCTTGACTTCTATTTTTATCCATTATTTAGGCTGAACTTGTAATTTTAATGAGGGAGATGAAGGGAAGATGTTGTCTCTAGAAAGAAGAGACTATATTTTCTGATATAACTGTAGCCATAATTTGAGGAGGGGGAATTTATAGGATAAAAAAAATTCCCTGAAAAGAATTGTGGTTGTCATGTCACCAGCAGGGCCGGTTTACACACACACACACACACACACACACACACACACACACACACACACTTTAATAGAAGTTTATTGCCAAGGCTGAAGTCAAGATTGCCTGAGTAACCCTAATGAAGCATGCCTTTAGGAATTTATACCCGGAAAGAAGTTCATATTTGGCATAGTCACTAGTAACAATGGTTCACAATTTGTAGTTTAAAAATAATAAAAAGGCTTTATCATAAAATTTTTGATGACTAAAAAGGTATGGGAGGAGTATTATTATAACAGCTTATTAAATTCCTGCAGGCAAGTGGCTGGTACTTTAAAAAGCTATAAATTCCTTTAGTAGTATAGTTACTTTTAGTGACAATAGAGACAATAATTTCAAGAAGTATAGCTTATCTTTTTTCACAATAGTTTCATGTTCTTAATTATAGTTTAACAGTGATGTTCATTATAAATTGGAGTGGTTTTAAGAAATCATCATAAGAAGTATTTTCATCTTTGTGGTAGATAAACATTTGGAGGAAATATATAAATATATGTATAGTTAGACATATATATATGTATGTATGTCTAAATTTGCAAAGAGCTATACAGATCCTCCTGTGGATGAATGATTCACATGAATCATCCAAATGAACTGAGTGGCTCCTGAGAAATTCAGTTCTTGTTCCACAATTCAGTTCTGGGGCCTAGGGAGCTTAGAAATCTGAATTTTCAAGCATTCAAGACAAGTTCTGATACAAGAGACCTCTTGAACATATTTCAAGAAGTACTGGAATGGTGTTTAGTTATAAAATAACATGGTCTGTGAGTTTCTGAATTGATTATTCTGAAATTTCCAGGTAGCATTTACTGGCCTTATAAAATTGATAGTTTATTAACTATGTATTAACAATGAGCCTCTTTTGTCTGTGCCTGTACTGTTCAGTCATTCCTGTTCTGAACAGCCCCAATTTTAAGAAAGTCAGTCTGTAGACACAAGATAATTTAATACCTCTGCTCTGCTTGGTTCCTCCACTTCCTGTCTCTGTACCAGTGATGTTGGGCTGTTCTGGGATACTTTGGCTTTGGGTATGTTTCAACACCCTAATACACATTGTTGCTGTTTTGTGAAAGGGCCTTTTTAATCTCTTGGTGCTAGGACAGAAGTATGCACATAATCAGGGCCAGCACAGACTTAACCAGAATCAAGTGTTTCTTTGGGAATCTGTCACTACTTGGCTGATCAGCCATGAGCCCCACCCACCATGATAGTCACATTATGAAAGTTAACTTAGATTTATTTTAAGTTGTTCCGTGAATTGAGTACAAGTTCTCATCACCACAGAAATGGATTGAAAATGTATTACTACCAGTATTCTTTCTGAAATCATTGTTAGTTTTTATTTATAAATCATTAGCAAATGGGTTTGGTTTTTTATTTACCTTCTGATCCTGGCATGTGTGTTCTGTGTTTTGTTCTTCTATTTCATCTGATAAAATTCTCCACATTAGACTCTTAGGCAAGGTTTCAAAGAGAATGGATCTATATAAAAAGTTGCCCTCTTTACCATTCAAATTAAAAAAAAAATCAGAGGTCAGAAATGTCAAGAATATTTACTTCCTTGACGACAAAAAGATTTAGGTAGGTAGAGACAATGAATTCATCATTTCAGATCATTGGATCATCCTGGAGACCTTTATGGAGTAATTTCTGTTTAGAGGAATACCTGGTATTTGATGGGTCACTTAACAATCTTTGGAGGACAATGGTTCTTTTCTCCACTTAGTTCCAGATGAACAAACAGCAGGATAAGACTTGGATTCTGTCTTTCATGTTTAGAGAAAATACCAATAAGTAAGATGGTGGCCTTACACTGTGAGCTAGCTGTCTTTGTTTAGTTTGTGATAATGCTTTTTATTTATTTATTTATTTTTACCATTTTCTTCTCATTTTTCTTTATATTAGATTTGACCTTATAAAGTTAACCAGCATATATAATAATTATTTGGGTGACCCTGAGCTTAATCAGCCAACCTTGACATGGAGAGGCAAATAGTTTGCTAAAGGTCACAGAGCACAACTGGGGACAAAGCCTACATGAGGAATTCTTTGGACCCATATTTTGGCCTTGTGCTATTTTTGTCTGTTGACACATTATAGTAACACTGCTGTTTTTACACTAACAAAATTGTTACTTAAATTCCATTTTCACAGCTTTTGCATGAGTTGATGAACTTAGAGAGGCTGTAAAACCTGAGGTATACCATAGCCCCAGACATAGACATACAACAGCACTAACTTATGCGAGAGAGAGAGAGAGAGAGAGAGAGAGAGAGAGAGAGAGGGAGGGAGAGAGAGAGAGAGAGATCAACCACAGTAGAATGCTGCCTTTCTTGAAACTGGGCCATAGGTCATTACAAGTGTCTATGCAACAATTCTAACTTTTTTTTTTTACCATGGAATACTTTTGGCATCTAAATTTCATTTGGTAAGTTCTTTTCAAGTGTTTGACCCTTTTTTCTTTGTCCTTATCTCTGTAGTGAAATAATTCTTAAAAAAAAAAAAGTTCACTTTTCAAGTCAATCTGTTCTAGCATCTCCTAATATATGTTTTAACCATTTTAACCATTGTTCTCTCAAAACACTCTTTTGAGTTCCTACCTTTGCTAATCTAGTAAAAAAAAAAAAAAAAAAAGCAGTTACTGAGCTAGAAAAATTTGAATGTAGCTTTTTAACTCTGTCGATTTCATGATGAGGCGCACCGGTGAAGGATGATACTGTAGTAATAGAGACGTGTATCAACCGCAGTGGCCCAGGCTTACAGTGTCATATTTAAGATCCAGATGAATGAAGTGACAGATGCACTCAGCTGTGGCCTCACAGACACTGCTAATACAAGCTGCAAACATGACTGCAGACAGCAGAGCCTGGGTTATACAAGAAAAACAAATGCCTGGCTCTGAAAAAAGAACTGGGCCGAGAGTGAAGGGTCAGGAGTCAGGGTGGGATGTGGAGTGTGTGGGAAAAAAAAATACCTCCAGTGCAATGCCAGACGAGTGGTAAGAAATTTATAGAAGTGTGGAAGAATTGGGGTTTCTTGCGGGCGTTGATTCTGTTTTATATTGTCTTTACAACCCACTCACCCTGCTTGCTTTTAATAATTTATTATAGCAGCAGGCCTTCCCCTGGTTAGTTTCCTTTTTTTTATAACTTTTTCCTTCTCATCTCAAGGTCTAATCAGAGGCATATATAATAGTGTGGCTGGTCTCAAGTACTTAGGAAAACCCATGATCAATATCACTACATCATAAACCCCTGGCTGTTCTGTTCTGTTTTGCAATGTTTCCTTCCCTGTTATACTGACTTGGTATCTATGCTTTAAACAATATTTTATTAATCTTTGCACAATGCGATGTCTGGTCTTATTCTTCTTGGCTGGAAATATCTTTCGAGTAATCCATCATCCGACCACCATTGATCTAATGATGTATTTATTGCTCACTATTGCAGCCCTGGCAAGAAACCCAGTGTGGTTCTAAAAATTTGATTAAAAAGAAATCAAGTTTTTGCAAGGCGTAGCCATCCAATTATATTAGGACCTGCCAAGTATATTTTATGCTAAAACACACACATTTCAAGTGAGCAAAATGTGCTCTTTTTGAAAGTTCTTAAAACTTTTTGCTATGAAATAAATAGAACAAGAAGATGGCCACATAACTGGAAAAAAATTATGAGTGTATATCCCAATATTTTCTTTTGAGACAAGGTCTCACTGTGGAGGCCTGACTGGACTGGAATTCACTATATAGACCAGGTTGGCCCCAAACTCACAGAGCTCTGCATTGCCTCTGCCTCCTGAATGCAAGCATATGTAGGCATGCTCCACCATGCCTGGTTCCAACATTCAACTTTATAAGGATTATTTTATTTACTGTGTGTGAGTGTTATGCCTGCATGTATGTCTGTGCACCACAGAGGCCAGAAGGGAGGACATCAGATCCCCTGGAACTGGAGGTGTATAACAGTTATGAACCACCATGTGGTTGCTGGGAAATGAATCTGGGTCCTCCACAGGAGGACCAAGTGCTCTTAACCGCTGATCCATTTCTCCAGCCCCCAAGATACAATATTTTTAAAAGATTATGCTCTTGCATTCTATATGGATAGATTTATGTTTTTAGTTGATAATAAAAACACATATGATAAGAACTAGCTCCCAGCCTAGAAATCAAAATAAGCCAAACTTAATTAACAAACATTAATTGAGTACCTACCATGGGCAGACATTATTTTTTTAAAAAGAATTGCAGTTGACTACTAGCTCTTGTCTGCTTAACTAGCTCAAAATTCATTTCAATGTTAACACTTGGGGACATTTTTCTGTACATGCCCCCTTTTGGACTAATGATCTTGTCTTATCTTGTCTCCTGCGTTCTCTTCTCCAGTCTGGAAGCCCCTTAAAGGCAGTGACCTATTTTTCATCTTACAATCTCCCAAGAAAGCTTTGCAAGAAATAATGGCTAGATGCTACAAAGAATTACAAATAGTCACAGTTGGGGCTCCAAATGGTAGGCATAAAGACATCCAACCCTAAAGTACAAGTGTAGCAGTAACTGAATTGTAAGACCAGTCTTGGCACTTCATAGACTGTTCATCCATGCCAGCGCCACCTTAAAGTCCCTTTGCTTCATTCCTGCCTTACCTTCTCCTCCCGCTACCTGCCTGTGTGGCGTCTTGAGGGATGCCTCCAGGCGTCTCCCTCTCTAGGCCATCCCCATGACCATTCTTGTTCTCATGTCCCTTGTTATATCTTGAAAGGCAGCCTTTCTTTGACATGTGGGCCTGCCTCACTCATGTCTTCTGAAGCCACCGATGGCTTGGTTCCTTTCTGTGTAAGTGACTTGATGGCATTGGTGGGGAGGTTTGAGGGACTCTTTGAGGAGCAAAATGTTGATGAGTCAAGAGGCTGCTGTTGTCCATGTTCACTGTGATGGGGAAGCTGTTAAAAATATCAACGAAAGTATATTTTCAGCTTAGAGACTAAGTTTTATAATAGTTATCGTTTGTAAATTCCTTTTCCTTGTGGAAGCACCTTCAGCATAGTTGTAGTGGTTTAATGGCTTAGGTAAGCTAGTGCAAGGAGTTGCATTCCTGAAGTCATGCATAGACCATGCATTCAAAAGCTTATAGTTCAGTCGAATTAAGCATAACTGCCTAAAATAAAGCCATTAAGATAGCTCTTTCATGATAGATCTTATGAGACCTTAGAGGATTCAAGAGATCAAGAACCAGGATTATCTGTCTTATCTGGGAGATTGAGTCTCACTTAATATGTGTGCTTTCTTCTTGTATCTTACAAGAAGACATTAGAACATTGAACAGATTAAATCCAAAGTCATTTAGATGCTCAAAGCCACTGGGAAGATGAGCAACATGAGCCCAGACCTGGTTTTGGATCATACAAACCAGCATCATTTCTCTCTGTATACAGGAGGGCCTTCCTTTTAACCGTTGTATCTAGATGCCTGGAAAACACAAGGGGTGCTCTGGGTAAAGTGCAGAGACAACATGTGCGATACAGATAAGTTCACCTTATTCCCTGCAACAAATGAGCATCCTCCCAGTGGTATGTCGTTTTGCAAATCTTTTTCCTGTATCTTAGGAAATGTCTTCCTCTCCTTACAGTTGTGAGGGGATGAGGGCGGTGAGGTGGGTGTAGGGGTAGTGGGGATGTAATGGTGCTGAGGGTCTGGAAGGACTTAAAAGATGGAGTAGAGTAGATATGATCAAAATACACTGTATCCATATATGATAGTCTTGAAAACAGCTTAAAATATTATATATTTTTAAAAGAAATGTATTCCTCTTAACATTTTGTGTACATGCCTCACAAATAGATATCCTTGGTCATAAAACTCTTATTCCTCAAGCTTTTAGATTCCCCTAATTTCAACCTTTTTCCATACTTCAGTCCCCACCCTCAAGTATTTTCTTTCCTGTGTATTATTTTCAGGTAAAATGCTTACTTGATAAAAGCTCTTTCACAGTCAGTGTTACCATTAATCTCCTCCCTGCAAGAAGCTACAATTATGACCATTCTCCAAGGACTTTCTGCAAGCATTCCATGCATTTTTCTGATGGGATATTAGATGTTCTGAGACCCTTATACAGCACAAGAGTAATTAACTTCACAAAACCTCAGTTTTCACCATTCTTACCCACATGTAGTGGTGAAATTCACCTTTGTCTGATAGCTTCTTTTTTTCTCCTAAAAAGTACCGACAGCAACCTGCTCTCTCGTACTTCACTGCTCTTTCTGACGGTTCGATTTGCTCCCCATGATCTGCCTAATTTAGGCTGTATTGTTTCTAACCTGTTCATCTACTGTTCTCCAACTTTCCTGCTCTGGCCACAGCTACACGTGTAGATGCCATCCACACAGAGCTTGAGTTTCCACCTTTGCTGTGCACTAATAATGAAGTCGTTAAGTAGGGTTCCGATAGTGCCCCTTTCACGAACTGAGGCATCATTGACTATTCTGGTCTTAATTGTGATCTTTTCCCCCATTTTTCAAGTAGTGTTTCTTAAATGCTGTATGAAAGAATAAAATCTGTATTTGTTATATTTATTCATGCCATTATGTTCCCATCTTATAATTCTATACTTTTCATGTAGGAAGGTATATATTAGACTGAAATGGTTAATTTGGTTTCAAAGCATACTGGCTTTGGCGTATTGTGGATCCTTGGGCATTATACCATCTCTTGATGTATCCCAGCCCTCATCATCTGCCCCACACAGTAACCCTGTTCCAGGTCCTCCAGCTTGTGCTTTATTTTGTAATAATGAGTATATTCGCAACCCCTCCTACTTATTTCATGTTAGAAACAACAACCAAAAAGAAGAATAAAAACAAACAAGCAAAAACTGAAAAACTCCACATATCTGGGAAAAGTAAATGTTCTTCAATAGTGTCTTAGTTTCTCTGGGCCGCCATGGCAGACTATCTGAGATTGGATAGTTTGTGAGCAACTAAAATGTACTACTCATGAGTCCAGAACACTGCAACATCATATGGCATACAGCGTGCTAGTCTCCGTTCTCTCTGCTAAGGGCACTAATGCTATTCACAAAGGCAGAGACCTAATTAGTTCCCATAGGCCCGGTTTTCTGGTACTGTCCTATTGGGGATTAGATTTCAACATATAAATTGGGGGGGGGGGGATACAAGGATTAAAAGCAGCAAACGGCTGCCTTTCCTTTCAGCAGCACGCATTGGCAAGGCAGCCATGCAGATTTTCAAGAAGAGGAAGCCTGTGGCTGATGTCATCTTCAAGGCTGAACTGAATGAGTTTCTCACTCGGGAGCTGGCTGAAGATGGCTACTTTGGAGTTAAAGTCCGAGTTACACCAACAAAGACAGAAGTCATTATCTTAGCCACCAGAACACAAAAATCTCCCTGGGGGGAAGGGTCATCGGATCAGAGTTCACTGCAGTGGTCCGGAAGACGTTTGGCTTCCCTGAGGGCGACGTAGAGGGTTATACAGAAAAGGTGGTCACAAAAGGTCTGTGTGCCATTGCTCAGGCAGAGTCTCCATGTTAAAAACTCCAAGGAGGGCTTGCTTGGTGAAAGGCCTGCTATGGTGTGCTGCAATTCATTATGGATTCTGGGCCAAGGGCTGCGAGATTATGGTGTCGGGGAAGCCCCGAGAACAGAAGGCAGCCAAGTCCATGAAGGTTTTTGATGATCCACAGTGGAGACCCTGGTAACTACTCTGTTGACACTGTCATGTGCCATGTGCTCCTTAGACAAGTGTACTTACTGGGCATCAAGGGAAGATGCTACTGCCCTGGGAGCCAAGTGGTAAGATCAGCCCCAAGAAGCTTCTGCCCGACCAGGTGAGCACTATGGAGCTGAAAGATGAAGTCCTGCCTACCACCCCCATTTCAGGACCGAAGGGTGGTAATCAAAGCCACCCATCATGCCCCAGCCAGTGCCTACAGCATAACAGAGTCTTGGAAGCTCATGACAATGTCCTTGTCCTGTAAAGATGTTTAATAAAAGCATGCACAAAGGAATGAAACCAAAAACAACAACAGTCAAGAAAGTCTCCTTTTCAGGTAACTCTTCCTCCTAATTCTCTAGAGGGTTTTTTTCCAACTTAGTCCTCTGGTCTCAGTAGAATATGAAGTTGCTTTGGCTTCTTAACATCTGGCCCATGCCTGGGATCTGTGTCAGCCTTGTTTGACCTCTGATGAAAATCTTGTAATTGGATAAAGGCTTATTTGGCAACCTTATAGAACAAAAGAGCCATGAAAACTATACTTTGTTTAGGTCTCTGAGGACAAATGTCCCAGACAACAAATGTCCCAGCAGGTGGGAGATAAAAGTAAAAACTTTGAAACAGGTAGGAAAAGCCACTGAGAGAGCATTTGGCACTGGCTACCCATGTGTTTGCCCCTGTGACTGTCTCAGGGATGCACAGTAAAATGCTGTATTACTCTATGCTCCCACATACTTAAACTTCACTGAATTAGGCTCAATAAGACTCCTACTTCTAGCCTAGGACCTGCTCAGAGAAAGAGAACTGGGTAGGCTCTTCTTCCTCAGATTTCCTGCCTCCAACTCAAATTGATACACATGCTAAAGAAATGTAAATCTCGAGTAAAAAACAGAGCATACGGCAAGAGTGACTGATTAAGTGATGCAATGTCATTCTCAAGGTAGGTACCTCTCCTCTTCCCCTGCCTCTGTCATGGACCATTCCATTCTAAGACTAATTCTTTGTGTATTTGTGACGTGGTTGTAGCAGTTTATATGCCTCTTGCAAACATGACAATGTCTAAAGCACATAAAAATGGAACCACCCCCATCTTTTCAAAGCCCCCTCTGAGCAGTATGAGAACATTCCTTAAAAGACTTCCAGAGGGGTCCTCACACGCTGATCAGAAGTGGTTCACATGCCCACCTCTCAGTCAGTCACTAGCCAGGGATCAGTGCCTGAGAGGGGGAAGGATGAGCAAAATTGGCATTCTGTTAACAAGATGTAGGTATTGGAGAGGTGAGGTACAGAATAGATACCGTAGGCACATGTGAATATCTGCCTCATGCTGTGAAATAACTGTGAAATTCCTTATCATGACTGTTAGTAGTTGGTAGGTACAACGGATGAATGGAAACAAAAAAAGGTACAATGCAAACTAATTAAGGACACAGACGAGAGCCAAGATCAATAATTATTCTGATTACAGCCACAATAAACCCTAATGAGTTTGAATGCACTAATTTATGACTTCTTGTACTCAAGAAGTATATGCTCTTTGCTTAGTGAAAAAAATAATTAAAATAATTTGCTTATTTCTCAATAATTCTATCTAGTATATTCTTCAGTATAGGTTTATATGAATGTAAACAATCTTATTAACTTTATATATCATTCTGTTAACAAGACTGATAATTATGGATAACTATGACTGTCATGATTTATTACGTACACTTTTATAAGTAAGAATTTAGCAACCAAGGGAATTTAGTAATTTACTGAGATCACACAACTAATAAGGATAAGTTAGGATTCAGACACGAGTCCCCTTATGTCCCTTCCTACTCAAGACGACTGCTCACTTCCTTGGAAGACAGTCCTAGGGCCATCACTGTCGGCAGAGCTTTAAGGGGTTGGACCCTGCCTATCTCCCTGACCTCATTATTTATCCTGTGGCCCTTGCTCAATTTTCTAGCCATATGGCTTTCTTATTGTCCGTGTAATAAGCCAGTCTCTTCCCCACCTGTGACCCTTTGCATTTGTGGTTCCTTCTGCTTGGATCACACAGACTCTGTTCCTATGGCTACATCCTCTCTACCCAGACTTTTAACTATTAACACTTTAATTTGGTATCTCCTCTTTGTAACTGTATCCAAGGACTATCCCATCTATCTGTTTAGGAGTCCGTAGGAGTACTCCCCAGGCCTGATTGTTTCCTCCCAACTTTTGTTTTCTTCCTGGCACTTGTAACAGTCTCATATAGTTTACCTAGTTTTTGATCATTTGTCTTCTACCTATATTTTAAAATGAATGAGCAAACAAATGGGTAGGTCAATGAATGAATGAGTGCTTGCAAATGTAGATTTCTAGTAACCAGGAGTCAGCCTTTACCCACCACGCTAAGGTAAGATGCCAGTTGTTGTTTGAGTCTGATATATCAAGTTTAGGATTTTTTATTGTAAAACTTGAAAGCTAATTAAATCTACTTTGTATTCTGTTCAAGGGCAAAAGAAGTGAATATTGAAGTTCTTTAGAGAAAAGATATACTTACTGTACTATAGTTATATACATATGAGCTTTTAAAGAGCTTAGGGCACTTAGGTAAAGTTCTGAATTTCTTACTTAGAATAGTTTATTGACACCAACACATTTAATTTGGTAGCAACTGTTAAAAAATGAAATTACTTATAAGGCTGAATTTTAAAGTGGGAGAGAGAATTATAGTTGCATTTATAATGGTAAATACACTTAAAATTGATTTCTTTGCATACACATTTTTCAACTCATATATGTGCTTAAATGACTCTTTTCTCGGAGCTGCGTTTCTAATTGTTCCAAAGTAATTATGGAGGTGCAAATTGAAAAGTAGCTTTACCGCACATGTTAATTCATAAGCAGTTGGCGTCCATGAAGCAGCATTTCCTTCCAAAGTCCTTTTGCTCTAGCTTCTCCTTCTTCATTAAAGTGAGTGCTTTTGTAAATGTGTGCAGGTTTTTATTTTATTCTTGTTTTATGGGATTTTACATGCTAATTACACTGTAAGGCATTCTTTTCTGATGCTTGCAGTGTGATATTGGCATGCATTTAAATAAACAAACCATCATTTCAGTTGGACAAGAACTTTGCATTCACTCCATCCCTGTTCATTTTCCCTACGTCCTTCCCCAGGGGACCTCACGAACTAAGATATCTCAGCCCATAGTACCAGTCAATCTACCTGAGGTTTTCTGTCACCTGCTGTTCCCTTGTCAGGAAAACCTACTGGTCACTTACTATGAAACACACCTCTGGCTAGGCTCTCTGCATCTGATTTCCAAAAACAGATTTAAATTTTATGGTGAGTAAAATGCATCTGTGCTTGAGAGATTTTTAGTGAAATTCTTGCAGGTGGCTGTTCTGTTAAGCCTCAAAAGCAAGTCGGAAGAAATGAAGAAAGGATGTTTTGATGTTCACGCCGTGCTTTCTTCCCGTGTCTCTTGGTGGAGACCCCTTTCTTCTTGCTTTATTCTTCCTTTATAACCCAAGTAAAACTGGAGGTATAATTTTGTGAGGGATCTGAGTGAAAATGAGATGAAGAATTAAAGGGTGGTTAGGTTAATGTATCATTATTATTTAAGTTTCATAGGCTTATGGTGGATGGTTCTTGGGGGCCTGCTTTTGGCAGGGTAGTTTCCATGTATAATAGATTGGCCCTTTTATAGATCAACTGGAGCTTTTCTTTTCCTTTCTCTCCTGTCAAGGCTGTGTATGTGAAAAGCAGCATGGGGTGATAGAAAATGCAAGGCAAAAGCAGTCGCGATGAGGAAGAATTCATAATGGGGACACACATTGCTGGAGTATTTCCCAAGTACTTTGCAGAGTGGCAGTGAGGTTTCTTTGGCAGAGGCAAAGAAGAGCATGTGCTTCTCCATGTGTGAACACTGTGGTTTGAAAGGCCCTTTATGGGTCACACAAGCAGCTGCTTTTGAGCTGGTGTGGTAGCCATAGCTTTGGAAATTCACTTAAATGTGTGTACTGCAAACTCCTGACATCCATGTGGAGATTTGGTTGCATGTTGGTAATTTACTTATTCACAAGTGACATAGAGCAAATAAGCACTCTTTTTTAGACTGTAGGGCCCTTTGTTAATTTCACCAGGGTTTGCATGTCAAAGCTCCATTCTGAGTAGTGTTTGCAGTGTTACACATATATGTACATTTACAATGACAACTTGATTCTTAATTTTGAAAGCTATGGACAGCAGTTTTACTTTGCCTAGTAAAACAACTTATTGACTTACCCTTAGATGTATTCCATTGTATTGACAGATTCTCTTCCCGGGGATTTGTGCTCTCGTGTGTATTGTTTCTCAGAGAGATTTTAGGTTTTGCTAAGTTTTCCTTTATGAAACCTGGGGCTCTTTCTGTGGCTTTCTAATCTGAGAGTTTTGTCTACTCTTTTTACTGATTTTAGTGAGTTAGCTTCACTTTTCTGGGTATTTCAGCTCTAAATGGTACTGGTAGCATTGTTTCCTTTCACTTTCAACAAATCGTTTGTTACTGGCTCTTCTCTTGAGTAACTAGGACAGGATTCTTCGACTCTTCATTAGTTTTCTATTCATTAAATACTAATATACTTTAGAATCTTCACAGGTTGCTTAGAAAACAAAGGATGAATATTTTATGTTTAGTGGACCATAGCTACTGTATTTCCAAATGACAAAGGAAAAAACATTGCAAAACAAGATTAGTGCAGATAGCTTAAGCTGGAAATCATTTTAAATGTTTCAAGGCTACATTTTGTGCTAAATATAAAAATAATTGTGTTTCCCATGTGCAAGCATCAAACGCTCCGCCTGGAAAACCTCGTGGTCTAACAAGTAGGTCACTATTGATGGTAAAACATGAGACAGGAAATGTCACAGCTAAGATTAGAGACCCAGGCAGTGTGTCTCACCATGCTCGCCTTGGCCATCCAAAGAACTAGAAGGGCTCAACAGGATACAACTAACTTTAGCCCAATTTGAAAGTATTAGCAAGGATAACCTTTTAATGTCTTATGCTCATTTGTTTCTAGAGAGTGCACTTCTCCAGTTGGGCAAAATAATTGAGCTGCTTAGGTCGGCACATTGACAGACTTCAGGATGTCAATTAAAATGGCAGTCATTACATTCTGTAAGTGTACACAGAAAGCCATAACCAGCTGTATACACTTACATGGATGGGTTCACTTGATGTTTGAAATTGTTAACAAGGAATAATAGATTGTGAACAGTTCTCACTCATTCTTTTCCAAGCCTCTCTCGTCTTCATATTTGAAAGTGTGGTAGCATAAGCACATCCTTTAGTAAATCCAGCTATCCTTTCCTCCTCTTTAGGGGCATTATGAGGAACGTTTAATATTTATAAGCGGGAATATTCACCACTGGAGACTCCTGAGTTTTGCAAAGACACTTTGATATTCTTGTTTTTAAGCCAAAGGCTGACGTGGGGAGACCTAGGAGCAGTACTCCCTAGTCTTTGCTTTGATGAGAGACAATACTATATTTGGGGGACTCAAGCCAAAATGGAGCCTTGGATTCTGGGCATTGCCACTCCCTCGTGCTACATTAAGCAGTTGAGTACATGCCCAAAGAGCCTGTGGTTATTTGGAACGGGAGATAGAGGCATGCCGTGATGATTGAATTTGGAGCTGTCATTAGAGCCGTAGTCATTCTCTTCCAGCCAAAGTCCTTCACAATTCTATCCTGGCTTACAGGCTCACTGTACTTTGAGAGTTTTTATTGCTTGGATCTCAGAGGCCTCCCTAGGCTTGTGTTTTCAAAGGTTATCAATGCAGATTAAAACACTCTATTTTGTACTGGGATGATTTTGTATAGGTTATAACTTTGAAGATTTGAAGAGGGCAGCGGAGTAGAAGAAAATCTCAACAGAATAGTATTTTTTAAAATTTCTTCTTTTAATGGGGTAAAATACAAGCATAACATTTACCACATTAGCTTTTAAAGTATTCCATTCAGTGGTACTGAACACCTTTATAGTGTGCACCTGTTAACACATCTATCTCCAGAACCCACTTTGTCTTGTACAACTAAAAATCTACACCCACTTAACAGTAACTCCCCAACACCTTGAAAAGCACCATTCACTATTGTTGTCGCTGTCATTTTGACTACTCCGTCTCCTTTAAGTGAGAGCATACAGTACTTGTCCTTTGGTGTGTCTAAGTTATGTCATGCGATATGATGGTCTCAGCGCTCACGAACACTATTATATACACCAGACTCTTCTTGTGGGGCTGAATAATACTCAGATGTGAGAAAAGTATCAGCGGAATTTTCAGTCTATCTTCCTTCTCTGACATAAACACAGAACCTAGATCTTCATGCCTAATCCAGGGAGAGTATCCTGGAGAACAGGTTGGAAATATAGCCCTCAAGAAGCAACATTCTGGGAGTTGTGGCCTATCAGCAGCAATAGTCTGATTGATGCTGATGGAAGAAAACACAGGAAGTATGACAACTCATGTGACAGTTGGCCACTTTCTCCCTTTATGTACCTGTTTTCATCCATCACCGTATGAATTGGTTGATGGGATCAGCTCCTTGTCTAGACCCGGGATGGAGACTGTGAGGGGACAGGTTTGTAGAATCATCTTAGAAAACATCTAGCTAGGAGTGTCTGAAAGACAGGTTTGCTTTTAAATGGAAGCTTAGGTTTTGGCTGCTCTTTCTAGTTTCCAAAATGTATGAATAATAAATATTTAAATCCTTATGTATTTTGTGCAACCACTTACCACCTTATAAAATTAGTTATCTGTTTTTGATTTCTACAATGAGATTTCTTTCTAAAGTCAATGTGAGTGACCAGATGGTCAGGTCTCCTCATCTGCTTTGATCCCAATCAAAATCCTGACCCTGACTCTAGCTGTGCCTCTGACTGGAGGTGATGTAGAAGGCCACCAGACTCCTTTCAGGGCCTTATGTTTCACTTCTGGGAAGGAAACAAAAACTTCGGTCTATGGACATATTCTGGAGTTAAAATCATGTGATACTATTCATGTCTTAAGCCTACTGCCTGACTTCCTTTCTGGGGTTGGGAAGCTGTAAGTCAGCATCTGGTTAGGAACTTTTAATTGTAAGGGCAGTGCTCACCAGGTTACTAGCTGGTTGCTTAAGCTGCCATTGTGGCTCATTATTTAGCCTGTGTTGCATTTAAGAACTCAATCAAATGTGTCTGACCGCGAAAGACTAGCCCAGTACCTTTCATACTTGAATGCAAGGAGAAGCAAGACTATTTTTCAGCTGAGTCTGGTGACTAGAGTCGGTAGGGTGTGGAGGGTTTGGTTTCGTGGGAAAATAAAGAGGGGAAATTCAATATGCAAACATGTAACCAGAATCTGGCGAGGAGTCATATAATTAGTTACTTCTGTCCCTTCATGTATGAAATATAACACCAGTGCTTATAAACCAACACTGGTATGTGAAGTAGCACAAACTGAAACGTTGTAAGAGACACCCTATCGCCTTCCTAGAGGCCCAGGGAAAAGGTTATTACAGCTTTAAATGAGATGCCGCTCTTTAATGATTCATCGTAGTCTTTTGGATAAGGCAGTATTGGTGGAATCTCCAAAGTAAAAGAAACAACATAGGTTTGATTATTTTTCTTTCTGCTAAGAAAACCTTTCCCAAAGAAATGCCGAAAAGATAGCTACAGATGTAGTCCTACAGATGTAGACTTAATTCCTTAAGAGTAAATTACCCTTATCTTTTGGGAGGGCCATCTCATTGGAAGACCAGTTGGCCTCTGGCAGAAATGAGAGGCCTTGGGATCTCTGAGTGGTCTCTAAAAACATGAGGGGTTGTGATGGGGAAAATGTGACCAGGAAGATTCTGGAGGTCATCTTTTGGTTCTACTGTTCTGTATTTTAAAACCTACTAAAGCATAAGAAAAAAATACTGCAATTTAGCCGGGCAGTGGTGGTGCATGCCTTTAACCCCAGCACTTGGGAGACAGAGGCAGGTGGATCTCTGTGAGTTTAAGGCCAGCATGGTCTACAAAGCGAGTCCAGGACAGCCAAGGCTACGCAGAAAATCCCTGTCTCAAAAAAAAACAAAACAAAACAAAATTGCAATTCTAATCAGTGTCATTCATTCATTCATTCATTCATTCATTCATTTTACATCTGAGTGAATGTGTGTGTGTGTGTGTGTGTGTGTGTGTGTGTGTGTGTACGTGTACATGTATCAGTGTCATAGTGTGTGTGTGGAAGTCAGAGGACTGCTTGTTGGAGTCAGTTCTCTCCTACCATATGGGTTTTGGGAACCAAACTCAAGTTCACCAAGCTTCTTTACAAAAGCTTTTTTTTTTTTAAAGGTGATAGGTACCTTTATCCACTGAGCCATCATCGCAGGACCCTCAATCTATTTTTAGCTCCCCAAAACAATGAAAAATAAGGTAATACATAGAGAAGTTGCCATTTGCCCTTCCTCGTAATGTGTTAAATGGGGACAAGGGTATTACAGGCAGACTTTCCCTGGACGTGCAGAGCTCAACAGTATTCCCTCACTAGCTTGCAGGATGTTGTGCTGGATTTATACCGTCCCCCTAAGTTAACTTGTAGAATATGAAATATTCTCAACTGTGTAATACAGTGATAACAGCAGAATATATCAGATAGCTTAATTATATCAAAACTAAAAAACCAAAGCCAGGTGAGGTGGCACACACCTTTAATTCCAGCACTCAGGAGGCAGAGACTGTTGGATCATGGATCTCTCTGAGTTCTAGGCCAGCATGGTCTACATAGTCAGTTCCAGACCAGCCAAGACTGCATAGAAGAACCTTGTCTCGGAGGAAGGAAGGACGGAAAGAAGGACCAATACAAAATATCATTAAAGCTGTTATGTTTCATGCAAGCACCAATATGCAATACAAAAATGGAAATGATACTTCATTCTAAAATAAGCTGCTTGTTAGCCAAATTATTAGCTAAAAATAACAATCCAATCATATTTTATAAGTTGATCTTCACGTCTCAAAACTGATACAATTAATTGAAATATAGGTCTGCACCCACTGTCATTAAGAATGAACAACATGGGGTTAAGCACATACTTTGCCTTGAGGCACTTCCTGATAATAACATGAAGGTATCATTAGAAAAGCACGGGCTGTTTTCAACATAGTGTAGTTTTAAAACTAATGCTTAATTCAGGTGGTGATCTGAGGGGCCTCCTGTTGTTGTTGTTGTTATCATTTGGTATCGGTGCTGTGGGTTGATCCTGGGCCTTGAGCTTGTTAGATACACACTTCCTCACTGAGCTGAATCCCCAGCCCATCACAGGGAATTTTAATAACATTTCATTAAACTGGATGATATGGTTTTGAATCATCTCCTGGTCCTTCTTTTATTTGCAAAAGTAGAGAAACTACTTATCTTTTGGATACACTTATTGCCTCCTGGTTCTTGTCTTAACATAAGATAAAGTAAGATGTTGAAAAAAATACTATCTAAAATGGTTTTCTTTATCAGAAAATGCGGTTGAAGAAATTGGAGAAGATGCCACTGAAATCCCAAAGCAAGAGCTTCCATAGGACAGCTGACATGAAGCAAAGCCATGTGGAAGGTGTGTTATCTAACCTCACACACCCGAACAGGCTAGTTTCTGCCTCAGAGATGAAATGTTAGGAGCTTCCTGTCAGTAAGCCACCACCGAAGCTCCTCTCACAGTCAACAAGAAATGTTTTATGAAAAGCAACTGAGTGGCGTTTCCTCTAAAGCCGCTGCTTCTTTGAGAAAGGCCCCAGGGGGAAGTGACAAGAGGTAGGCTCCTTCACTGGGCAGCCACTGTGAGCAGCTAGTGCAGCCAGTGTTAGAGTGGAAGGACAGGGTGTCAGAAGACACGACTAAAAAGGTTAGGTTTGTAAAAACCAAACCGTCCATCTGTCGTGTAGGGAAAGCCATACATGGTTGACAGTTCATGAAAAAATTTTTGTACCTCATAGAGATTTGCTGTTTGTGTTCTTGAAACATCTTTAATCGTGGTCAAACTTAAAGTTGTATTTATTTGTATGATAATACACTACGTTATTACTACCTACCAGAGAGATGGGGGTGGGGCACAGTGGCAAATCTGTCCTTTAAAGATAAATGGGCGTTCTAAGACTAACCAAGAAAATAAACACTATTCCAGACAGAATATTATGAAAAGTTTCTGGAAATGTTTTTCTTATATGTGATTTTATTGCTCAAACCTATGATAAACATTAAAGCCAACATATTATAATAAGAAAATTGAACTTAGAGCTGCACTTCCAAATTAATGTATCATGAATAATTAAATATAGATTTTCAAAGGTATCAAAGCACATTCAGTCATATTCCTCTTGGTAAAATAATCATTTAGCATGATAAAAGGTTTTATGTTCAGCTATATTAGAATATTTTTTCTTTTTTATTGAAAATAGATTTGTTTCTCATACAATACATACCAACCAAAGTTTCCCCTCCCTCCACTCCTTCTAGTTCCCCCCTCCACCTCCTCTCTCCCTCAGATCCACTCCTCTTTTGTTTTCTCTTCAGAAAAGAGCAGGCTTCCAAGAGTTGACAGCCAAACAGGACAAAACAAGATACAATAAGGCAAGGTGAACATCCTCATGTAGAAGCCAGACAAGGCAATCTAATAGGAGGAAAAGAGTTGCAAGAGCAAGCAAAGAGCCAGAGATACACCCACTCCCACTGTTAGGAGCCTCTCAAGAACACCAAACTAACAGTCATACTGTGGTAATATACAGAGAACCCGGTACAGACCCATGCAGGCCCCGTGCTTGCCATTTCAGTTCCTGTAACCCCATGTGAACCCTTAGTTGATTTGGTGACCCATGTTCTTGTAATTTCCCCCATCCCCCTCTGACTCCTAAACTCTTTCCTCCCCTTCTTCCACAAGATTCCCTAATCTTTGAGGGAAGGGACCCAGTGGAGACTTCAATATAGACTCTTTCTCTCTACCTAATGTCTGGCTATGTGTTTCTGCACCATCAGCCTCTCTGATGATGACTAGACAAGGCATCCATCCAAGGTCTCTGTGCTATCCAGGCAATGTAGGGCATGGCCTCAAGCTAAACCAGACAGTGGTTGACCATTGTTCATTTTGCATTATTCATTTTATGCTTTGTAATTCTGTTGTGTCTACACATGGCTGTGTGTAGACACACCACACATATTCTAAAGGTCCTCTGTGTCGAACTTCATGATCCAACCATTTTGCAATCTGCTGCTTTAGTCTAAAGGTTCTTAAACGTGTAGGTCGGGGAAGAATCATAGACTTAGAGCAACAGAAGATGCACACTCTCTTTTCCTAAAAATTACATACAGGTTCAGGGAAATAAAATTTTGCCCAGAATTTCAGAGTATTCACATGCCCACTGATGGCTGTTGTCATGGACTTCCCTTAATATCTCCACATGAATACAGGAATGTCCTAAGGATTACATGACTTACCTAGGGGTCAGAGAGTGACACGAAGAGGACATGAATGCCCTAAAGACTTAATGTGACTTGCATAGAGTCACAGAGTGGCATAAACTAATCTTTCAATCAAGTACATGTACCATAGTATATTTTGGTCTGTTTCCTAAAGGTGCACCTACAAAATGAGACTCTCTAAGACCCACCCACATTCACAAGTCTATTGGGGACTCAAGTATTCATTGATACAATTTGTGTTTAAAAGGAACTTGTTTGTCTCTTGACCAGCACCAGCTGATACCAACCGTGTGTGAATTCTATGCTGGAAACTCCATAGGACACATAGTCATGATAAAGTACTGTAGAGAAAGTCAGATCCCAATTACTCGCATGGGTGTCCAAGGCTGTTTCTAATACACCTTTTATATTGCTGAGCCTTGTGGCCCTTCTCACCAGGATTCTGCAACTGTGATTCATCTATGTACTAAATGATGTTTTAGTTAAAAAAAAAAAAAAAAAAAAGCAAAGCTGGGGTCATAGTCTTTCCCACTTGCGAGCAACTCAGAGCTCTCTCTTTGGATTATGAGCAGTGGGATAAAGAATCGAACCTTATATAAACTGGCAGATGGAAAAACACAGGGAGTACAGAAATAAGTATAGGATTTTATAAGCTTCATGATCTTCTTCCCCAAAGGCCTAAATCCATGTAATGAGGTAGTAGAACAAATGCCAATACTGAGTCTAAATTTATTACTATTTTTTAAAGACATGAAAATATTAAAATAAATTAGTCTTTTACTTTGCTGCCCTGGTCATCAGTAGATGGCATTCTTGAAGGTGATATGAAGTTTTTATTATAAATTTTGAGCTCTGCATAAGGGCTAAAAATAAGCAGAGCAGCATGGGGAAACGGGCAAACATTATTGATTTGTTTTAGGACTATTTCTGCTTTAATGTTTGCAAAAGGCACAGTGCAGCTTGGCAACCTATTTATAGAGAGCAGATCCTCAGTGCTATATATAGATGATAAAAGTAAGGTGGGTCCTCAGGTAGATCTGAGGTTATATTAGGAAGTAGAACCAGAAGGGATCTCCTTTAGAACAAGTACAAAGGGTATAGCCATGACATTTCTGTGGAATAAGGAGCCCAGAGTTGCGGGCCTTACTGGTGTACAAGCCTCCCCTCCCCAGTGTGCCTCCAATTGTTGTCTGCCCTTAATAGCTGCAAGTCAGCTTCCCACGGCAAGGGCTAAAGTCAACATGAGCACCTCCAAGAGCTCTCTGCCCTTTCATCTTTGCTAATGTTTATGTGAGTGTGAGTGTGTGAGTGTGAGTGTGTGTGAATGTGTGCATGCTACACTTGTGAAAACCTATGTACATGCATGATGTTTTTGTCGGATCCTTCCTTGACATTTAATTTCCCATCCATTGTTTGTAAATAGTTTTAACTTTTCCCTTCACTCCTCTGCTACTACAGTTTGTTGATTTCTGCAGCACACACTTATTTATTCTTCTAGATTTCTACCCTACTCACCAGCCTCCCCTCTCTAAGACGATTTTTTTTCTTTTATTTCAGTTGTCCATTCAGTTCAACAAGCGTTTTTGTGAATGCAGGGCAATTCTAGGTTCCAAGACTAAAGAGATAAATAAGGTGGAGTGTCTGCTCCCCGTTGCTCCATCTAGAGGGAATTGCTGTCACTGTTCTCTACTCTGATTATTGATTGCTCCCTCCAGGCAGAGTTTCTTCCAGCACACACCACTGTAGCAACAGCTAAGCATGGGGCCAATGGAAGTTAATTCCATCTTAAACTCTTGATAATGTCTGATTTACAAACTGAGTATTAGAAAGAAGCTCACTCAGCCTGGGGAAGAAAAAAAAAGGTACAAGTACCCATGGAATTCTGTGTAGGTGAAGCATGCCATAGGGAGACTAATGGGCCCAGCTACCTCTGAACACTTGAATGATGCTGTTTCACCTGAGACAAAGTTGTCCAGGCTCTAGAAAATGGCTTCTCAGCAATTCCCTCTTAGTGCCAATGTAGCAGTGGAGTGCTGAAATAACTAATTGTCTTTACGTTCATCACAGAAAATAACTAACCATAGTAACAATGCCTCCAGTTTGGAGCTAGTGAGCTTGCTGTCCTTGGCCATGCCCATCTCTTTTGTTCAAGATATTTTATATACACAAGTTTCTTTGCCCATATGAGTGTGGTGGGTGAGCATCATACTTGTTTCAGTGTGAGAGCCACCAAGAATAGAGGCAGGCAGGTATGTTTTTCATGGTCACAAAACTATGCCAGTTATATGGAGGCCAGGCCTAAGTGGTGAGGGAGGAACTTGAAAACAAGTATTTAAATATAACTCTCATCTCTATTGCTGAGTCTTCTGGTAATCAGCAGACGAGTGTCATTAGGGCTGAGATAATGCAAGATCTTTTCCCCTAAAGGCCATGTGGTATGGCTGGAATTCTTAACCAGTTTCATCACTCGCCACAGAGTTAACATCTTCCTGGTGGCTGGCTTGGTTTCCCAGCTTCATTCTTTAAATCCTTATGTGCCATGTCATTCTTCAAAAAGCCCATTCAGTTCCTCCTCGGTCTTCCTGTTTCCCACTCTATGTCTTCTGGAATGTGTCGCTGTGTGCAGTGTCCATTCTGTAGCGTTCTAAGTGGCATACATCCAAATGATTACAGCTGTCTTCCTTGAGCCCCATACAAAAGGATCCATTCTTGCCTTTTCAGAGTGCAGGGGTTGTGTGCGATCTCTATGCCTAACATATCCAGACGACCCTCGTCCCATATAGTCAGTGCCATATTGCTGGGACCAAATTCATCATGATTTATTTGTATTTCTCTGGGCACTCTGACCACTGGTTGCTCTAAAGAAGAATAGATTATACAGTGACAGAAAGTGGAGGCAAAGCAGCCAGCGTGGTCACTGCTGTAGTTCAGGTAGGACTTGATACTAGTTCGGCTAAGGTGATAGCAGCAGGGATGAAGAGAAATGAATTCAGTGTAGCAGAACAAACGAGACGTGGCAATAGGTTTGATACGTGGGGTGAAGAATAGAAAGAAGGCGAAGATGACCCCACTTTGTAGGCCTGAGCAACTAGGCCTATCGTGGTATGATGGGAGAGCCAGGTTTTGTGAGTGTAATTCAAGCCGTGTGAAGGTGCAGTACTTTGTGAACAGCTGTTAAAAGTCCAGTTCTATACATAATTTATGTCTGAGGACTTTAACTAGAATATCTGAATAGAAAGAGGCATCACCTTTCTGACCCATTATGGCAAGCAAGGTGGTGAGAAAACGACTAAATTGCCAAAATTTTCTGCTCTCCTTGTCACACAATATCAAAAGGCCTCCAACAGGTTGGCTGTAGTGTGTTTTTTTTTAAATATATAACCAGTATTTTCTTATTTTTAATATTTTCAACAATGAAACATGTATTAGTATTTTATAGAAATATCGAATTGATTTTTACATGTTTTTAATTGAAGTAGAATTATAAAAACCATAGGGCTTTTTAAGAGGACAACTTGAGAGACACGAGTCAGCACCTCATTTACTCAAAGATGGTTGTAAATGCCTGTATTCTGCCCTGTTTGTGAAGGGGCTCTACTTGCTTCAGTGACCCTGTGAAGTGAATGGTCTCAGCAGCATCTGTTCCCCTGTTGTCCTTCCTGTTCCCCATTTCTGTGTGGACTCTCGGCCTGCATTTATGAGGGTCTAGAATTATTGAGAGACTGAGAACCTTCGGCTCCATTGGCATCCAACCCAGTGACTCACTTGTGAGCCAGACCAACGGATGCTGCAGACCACCACATCTGATCTGCCTTAGCCCTTCAGGCCCTGCAGTGGCTTCTCCCATCAGTGAGAAGCGGTGTGTGAGAGCAGGCATTTGGGGGCGGGAAAGCCTAGGAAGCGTGTTTCCAAGAGATCCTTGTTGAAGCTACAGAGAAAGGAAGATTGATGAGGGAGTTATGCTAAAGGGGAACAAAAATAGCACAATCAAGGTTGTTTAAATGATGTTAAAGGTCTCTTTCAATTCACTAGTGAGAATTTAACTTAAGATCATAAATATTAAAATATATGTAACAGCCCTCTGAAAACTGAGCTCTAGCTGACATTAAGGAATTATTACTATTTTGCTTTGTTTCTATAATTTGGCTTTGATGGGACAGACAGATCTCTACCCCCTATGGTACATCAGGAGCAGTTAAGGGCTAGAAGGAGAAAGCCAAAGGCACAATGCCCTATTTGTTATAACTTTAGCATTGAGTGTCTTATAATAGTAGATGCTCAGTATATTTGTTGAATTACTATGTTATGCCATACCTGTTATTTCTAGAAAAGTCTATCATATAAAAACAAATAACATGTTTTGAAATCATATCTTTCTATGAGGCCACACTGAAGTGGCCAGGTACCAGAGTCAGCCTGAGAGACATTATCAAGGTGCCTGGGACAGGATGGTGATACTGTCACGGAGGTAAATCAGTAACTGGGAATAGATCAATGTGGATCAAATCAGAATGCCGTGAGGAGAAAAGGCTGCAGGAACAAGGATGAAGTTTGAAGCCCAGAAGCACAAGACGCAGGACCTTGTCCTGTACACAGACTCCATGTCTCCAAGGGGTAGGGTGGCCAGGAAGCTGGGCTGGGCTGGATGGCTCGAGTGGATTCACTGAAAGCTGGTTAGGGCCTAATTGCCATACAAATGAGCATTGTTTAAGAAAAAAGAAATCTACCAGCTGGAAAGGGGAAGAAAAAGGACATGTTTTCAGCACCATCTTATTGAATAAAAACTTCCTATGCAGTTGGCTTTTTTTTTTCCCCAGCTGAGTCCCATAGCTTAGAGACTTGCCAGTATTTCAGGATCAATATAAAAATTCCTGTTGTTTTGCTGACTTAGGTATTCACTGAAGGATTGTGTGGGAGGCAGACCTGAAAGGCAATTATGTAGAAAGTACAGTATGCTGCGTCTCCTTGAGGTCGACTGAGGAGGAACTTGCAGGGTCCCTTAGTTGTGATGTCTATAGCATGTGCTGATATTCTCCAGTTCTCTGTTGAAGGTTTTCACTCATTTATTATTGTTGTTGTCTGTGTGTGTGTGTGTGCATCCACGCATGTGCTTTAGCACACATGTGGAGGTCAGAGGACAATGTTAGGTGTCAGTTCTTTCATACCATGGAGTCTGGGAATCAAACCAGAGTCATCAGACCTGGTGGCAGCAAGCATTTTGCCCCCTGAGCCATCTGTCCAGCCTGGTTTTCACTCTTCTCTATTGCTTAGAGCATCTCCAGGTAGCCTCCATAGATATATAGGGGATTTTCTCTTTCAGTGGATCTCTGTGGTCTCTGAGTGTTGTGACATAGTCTGAGGATTGACAGGGAGGGAGGGGATGGTACAAGGGAATGCGTGCAACTTCTGTCATTTAAATGATGGGTTTTACCAGATTATCTTCATGATCATTTTCCAAAACGATTGGCAGTGCTTCTCGGTGATAGTGATAGTAGGGTCTGCTTAACTCCCCAAGAGTCAAGCCTATACCGTCAGCTTAGTCAGTTTGATATATCAAATGAATGAAAGCATGGCTGCCCCATCATTTCTCAAAAGAGGAGAAGAGAGATTCTGGGAGAGAAGGAAATAACTGAATTGTCCTTTGTGTGGGTTGGGCTTTAAAGCACCATACAGGTCCCTTCTTCCCCCTGCTCTGGGCTTCCTCCCAACTCATCTCCCTGTCTGCTCTGCTCAGGGTTAAACAGTGCATTTGCTCACTTCCAGCTAATGGCTCCTGTATGGAGCCTGAGCCATGGACTGCTGAATGTTTGCATGGAGTTTTCTTGGAGCCAAGTCAAGAAACAAGTATGTTGGGGACATGCCAAATGCACATCTAGTGTAGTGTCTCCAGTTTCGCTGTCATTCCAAGCTGGGATACATTCTCAAATAAGACAAACTGGATTCCAAATGGACCAGGGCCTCAGCAGTTTATCCTTAGCTCCTAGAGCAGAATTCTGACCACTGTAAGTCAGCACATTCTATTTTCTGATCAGCAAATGGGCCTGGTTGATTCCAGGATGGAGCTCACTGGGTGCCACACGGATCCATGGAAGCTGAGGGCTTTTCCACTTCCCTCACACTTGGAGGTTTCTACTGATTCTGTGACATACACAAAATTAAAGGGAAAACCTTCCCAGATCTAAGACGTCTCATGTTATGAAGAAATTACTTCCTGCTCTTTAAGAGGAAAGTTTTGAACAATAAGTTAATAATTCTTTTTTTCCTCTTAATATTTTCAATTGCTCTTAGGCTACTTATAGCCTCAAATGCTCCCTTTTTTTCTTTTTTCTGAGACATGTTTTGTGTGTGTGTGTGTGTGTGTGTGTAGCCTTGGCAATCCTGGACATGCTTTGTAGATCAGGCTGGTCTCGAACTTACAGAGATCTGTCTACCTCTACCTCCCCGAGTGTTGGGATTACAGGCTTGTGCCATTGCACCCAGCTTCTGATAGTTTCTATAATCAAAATGCTTGAATATTTTCTTCCTCTTGAGAAAAAAAATGGCAAATTATTTTTATGATCATTTTCTAAAACAAGTGTTTGTGTTCTTACTGATGTGATATAGTAGAGCCTACATTGTCAGTTTAGTCAACCTGATGTATCAAATGGGTGAAGGCACTATGGCTGACCTAACATAATTTCTCAAGAAAGAAAGAGAGGAGAAATTTGGGGAGTAGCTGGGCAAAAGGATAATCTTAGCAAAAGAAGAAGTGGAAGAAAAGGAGGAGGAAGAATATCCGGTTAATTTGAGGTAAACTGGGATTTAGAAAGATAACCTAAACAGGTTATTACACCATTTCTATTATAAACAGGATCCAAGAGCTGGAGAAATGCTCAGTGCTTAAGAGAATTTGCTGCTCTTGTAGAGGAAACAGTTTCATTTTCCAGCATTCACCTGGAGAGCTAACAGCCCATAACTCCAGTTCCAGAGGATCCAACCCCTTCTTCTGACTTACAAGCAATGGGCATCTACGTCGTGCACATACAAACAATGCAGGCAAAACAAAGGAAGAGAGTCTAAAGCTCCAAGACAGTTTGCCCTGGGAACTCCCCCACCTTCAGGTAACTCAACATGCTGTTGACTACGGAAGAACTTCCCCTTGATATGTCGGTGTGCTCCCGTCTTCTGACTTCAAAAGTGAGGTCATTTCTTGAGGAAGCACAGAGGCTAGAGTTTTGGTCAAATACTACTTCAAATACATGATAAAGCTTTAACTCTGACCCTCCCCCCAAAAAAAGGACCAGAAATTGCCTTAAAGTGTGTGTGTGTGTGTGTGTGTGTGTGTGTGTGTGTGTGTGTGTGTGTGTTAGCACTCAGGTATGCATGGGGCAAGGAGACAATTCTTTAATCAGTGTATAGTTCATTGTGAGTCTTGAGTCACTTTATCTCCATCTTTAAAGTCTTCCTTCCAAAGGTGTATATGCTTATGACTCAAAGGGATTGGAGTTTTTCAATTTCAAAAGGATTTGGGGACTATTTTTCCTTGTTTTCAGTGCTAATTGAATTTGAAACAGAATTGAAAAGGGGCTTACAGCTATGTGTTTGGAATCATATCCTCAGAGATGAAGTGGAAGAATCCAGAATCTTTCTCAAGGACCATGTCAAGCAGACTCACTGACTTGGTCAAATCACTGAAAAGGATATGTATCTTATTTCCCAACCTCAGGGAGATGAGAAAAATCAAGAGCCAGGTGCAGTGGCACATACTTATAACCATAGCATTCAGGAGACTAAGGCAAAGAGATTGTAAAGTCCAGGCTAGCCTGGGCTTCATAGAAAAAAAAACCCTGTCTAAACAAACAAACAAATAACAAACTAGCATCCCTTCATAACCATCTAATCTTCTGGACGGCTTCATTTGCTTCTCCTAACACATCTCTTCCCTCTGTCTTAGGAGTGCGTATTTCCCTGACTCTCGCAGTTGCTCTCATCCTAAGGTCTCTCTCTGTCACTAACCTGATATTGGTTCATCACACGGTTTAACCCTGAGCCATCCAGTTCTCCAGCACCAAAATTCCTTTCTGGTCCGGTGGTTCCCATCCATGCTTATGGCAAGAAACCCTGGTGTAGTCCTGGAGTAGAGAAGGGCAGTCAGTCTCCTTGAGCAATACTGCAGCCCTTCTGGAGTGAACCCTTACCACTCTGCCTCCCCTTCCTTGTCGCAAGGAAAGCCAGCTGTGTGTGTGTGTGTGTGTGTGTGTGTTCTTCCTGTCTTCTCACTGTGCTGTCTAGTTGTGTCCCTTCTGCTTTGACAATGCAAACCTGTCCTTTGATTGACTAGCTATATTGTGCATTCACACCATGAGTGTTCTCACCATACCATAGTGTTAGATGCTTAAGGATTGGACAGTAGCCACTTATTAGGCCAAGCTTCTTATTTGTTTAGTGTGTGTGTGTGTGTGTGTGTGTGTGTGTGTGTGTGTGTGTGTGTGTTTGAACACATGGGTGCACATACCCATAGACATGCATAAAGAGGCCAGAGGAGGAGGATGGGTGTCCTCCTTCATCACTTTTGAACCCAGAAACACAATATTTTGTATCTAGGCTGGCCAGCCAGCAGGCCTCAGCAATCTTGTTGTCTCTGTAGCCTTGGCCTCAACGCTGAGATTACAGCCCTGTGTAGCAATGCACAACTTGTATGTGGGTACTGAGCATGTGAATTCAGATCCTCATTTTGGGGGAGCAAGTGCTTCTCCTCCCTGAGGCATCTCCCCAGCCTTAAGCTAAAGTTAAGTTTGACTTCCATCACCTAATAGCCCTCTTATACCTAGTTTTCAGCTGGTGTTTCAGGCTAGCTCCAGAAAGTCCTCGTTAGCATTCTTCATTATAAAGGATGATTTAAAGAACCAGTCTGTTCTCTGTGAGACTCTGCCTTTGTGTGCTGTGCTGGGGAAAACAGCAGAAGACCACAGCGTATCCCCACTGACTTCATCTTCAGATACTTGCAGAACAGATCCCAGATGCAGTTGTGGCTCTCTGGACACATGAGGATGCAGCCAGAGGACTGGACTATTGGATTGGACAGGAATGTGACACTCATAGTAGATGATGCAGAAGATGCTCATGCTAAAAGGCAAGAAAACAACTGGGTCAGCTCATGCTCAGGGGAGATAATATTCTGCAGCCAAGTTGTCTCCAGAGACGCTCAAGGAAGTGAGAACCGGTTGAGAAGGCAATGCAGTTTGTAAGGCTGGGAGGTTAGCTCTTGCTCATGTTGTTTCAATTACCTTTATGTTATTAACAGATGACGATAAATGTTCTGGGGTTTGTTTTAGTAATAAACGGTTACAGAAGGATATAAATCGAATAGTAAACTTTTTTCTCTCCTACTTTTTTTTTTTTTTTTTTTTTACTTCCCAGCTACAAGAAGTAACCAGTATTAGCACTCACATGTATTCTTCCTCATATCCTTCTGGATTCTGGTTTTTAACTAATTTATACTGGACATCTTTCTCTTCACACTATTTTTCTCTCTTGTGGCTCTGTTGAATTCATCATGTATAAATCATCAGTGTTGATTTTAGCAGCTCCTGGTTGAGCATGTAGGCAGTTCCCAGCTTTGGGTTGCAGTGGTAATGCCGCAGAGAAGGCTCTCCTGAATTCACAGCAGTGCTTTTCGTTAACATCCCTCCAGAGGCCACTGAAGCTCCTAGATGCCGAGTCCCTGCTGACAGCAAGTGCCCAAGTCTCTCTCAAAGCATGCCGCCAGTGTGTCTTCCTCCCCTTTCCTGTTGTGCCCAGGCTCAGCGCTGACCATCCCTGTGCTTGGCCACAAGCAGTACACTCCCACTTGAGCCCCTGCTGAAATACCCTAACAAAAAACGTGGGTGACTCAAAAGGTGAAGTGGCAGCAAGAAGGACTCATCAGGGCCCCTTGCCCATTATCTGCTACAAGTTTCCCCACTAAAGCTGCGTAATGATTTCTTAATTGCTAAGTTAGATTGTTGGCTCTATTATGCCAGCATTTTGACCATGCCACAGCATTGAGAGTTATTATTATCCTATCTCTAGTGCTTCTCTTCCCCATTAATTGTAGAGTCTTTGAGACTTGTGGAGAAATGGAGAGGCTTGAGGCCTGAAAACTTTTAATTTGGGGGAAGTTTTTAAAAATATATCCATGATTTCCAAGTTCCTCCAACTTACCAGATAATGGATTGTTTAAACAAATATGAACTCAAGGTATGCAAAGCTAGTGCCTCAGGGCAAAATGTCCAGGGTCTCATGCCTTATCCATCCTTGAAGGACTCGGTGTAAATTCTGCCTTCTGAGACTGCTCCAGTCCCCTTCTCTTGCTGTCTTGGCAGTCAGTATATTATACGTAAGCCTTGCTTCTAACGCATCACACTTCACTTGCATTGCCAGTATGTGAGTAGCCATGGCAGCTGCCAAAGACCTAGCCTTTGAGTTGTTCATGTTGACTGTCCTTAGCATTTATTTCTGCATAGAGTTTTCTCCATTTATACTTGAATGATTTATTTGTTAAAGGAAGGATGGTGAAAAGTAAAACTTTAATACAAGTCATAGCCATTTAAAATGAAGACAGTATATGATGATTTTGCCATATTTTTCTGCTAAAGCACTAATTCTGTGGAAATACTCTATGAGAATGTCATCAAATTAGAGGTGGCTTTTTCCCCTCTGTGTTATGTCCAGACAAAATAATGAAGATTAATTCATTTCATCGTGGAAAACACACGGAGCAAGCTCAAATTCTCAGTCTGAAGTAATCTCTTGACTCCCATGATTGTGAAATCACTGACATCCAGCAAAGGGAACTAGAAACATGTGCAGCAGCCTGCAAAATAAATAGCACCTCAGTATCAGAATGACTGAGGCTTGTGAGGAACAGACTTCATACCCTCCGGAAGAACTGGAGAGCTGCTTCAGCAGTTAAGAGCACCATCTGCTCTTCCAAAGGTCCCAGGTTCAAATCCCAGGATGTCTTATGCCCTCTCCTCATGTGCAGGCACTCACAGGGCAAAATACTGTATCAGTAATAATAAATACACCCCATAAACATTGGCACAGGACATTTACACACTAGTGCTCTAGGTAAATGGTGTCTGAGAGGAACAAGGTGCCTGTCTCTAACGTGCCAGCATCTCTAGCTTTCAAGACTAGGGCTGCAGATCTTAATGAATGTGGGAAGTTAAAACTGTTGTCTTGAAGCCTGTGACTCTCACACTGAATATTTTACACAGAGATTTCATTTTGGTTTATTGGGACATAGCTTACCTATCATAAAATGAAACCATTTTAATGTATAATGCTACTCACTTTAACAAATACATATAGTCATGTCTCTATCACCACAAACCCAAATTTCCTCTTGCCCATTGGAGTCTGCTCCTCCTCCACTACCAATCTCTTTTCACTGTGATGTAGCCCTTTTGTTTGTTTGGTGGTGGTGGTATTATTGATGGTGGTGGTAGTTGTTTTTAAACAAAATCCCAAACATTCAATTTTACCAATAAAAACTAAGGAGCCAGATGCTGGGGTAAAAACCTGCTAGCTCCAAGAAGCAAAGAAAACACCCAGCTGACCTTGCTACTCAGCTAAAATCCCAGAAGAGACAAAACCCCTTCTCTACACTGTCTTGAATACCCTTCAACTCAGTGTCCCTCCTTCCTGTTTCTTATGTCCATTCCCTGTCAACTGGTTGCTTGTTCCCCTTCTTGACCTATGGTTGACTTTATTTAGCTCTTGTTTACAGAAAGCTTTTGGGTAAAGGTGTGTTCTAGGGCTGAGACACACCACAACTACTTGTTTAAAATAAACAGAAAGCTCTTGGGTTAAAGATGATTGCTAGGGTTAGACATGGTGATATATAGCTGTAATCCCAGCACTTGGGGAGACAGAGGCAGGCAGATATCTGGGAGTTTGAGGCCAGCCTGGTCTACAAAACGAGTCCAGGACAGCCAAGGCTACAGAAAGAAACCCTGTCTTGAAAAATAAACAAACAAAACAAAGGTGTGTGCTAGGGCTTAGCCACACCACAACAAGAAACAGGTTTTTCTAGTACACAATCGTAGTAATCACAGTGTAATCAAATATCCTGCAACAGGTGGTGGTGGTGGTTTGCCCCACTAGGGATCAAATTCAAGGTCTTGCACATGTTGAGCAAATATTTTCACACTGAGGTATATCCACAGCTATTGTACATGTTTTCTAACTCTGCTGTTTTCCATTTTCCAGGGAGTCATATAATTGAGATCCTGGTTTAAGTCTGGCTTCTTTGCCAAAGCCTTTTTACTTGAATTGTGCCCATGTTATTGTGTATACCAATAGTTGCTTCCTTTTTTTATTTCTATACAGTATTCCATTATGGATCTACTCTTTCTCTGGTGATCAGCTGTAGGAAATTGTGTTGTTTCCAGATCTGGCTCACTATTAATAAAGCCACAGCAAATACTCATGGAACTTTTTTGTTTTGTTTTGTTGAAACAGGATCTTGGGGAGCCCAGACTGGCTCTAACTCAGCTATGTACCAAGGATGACTTTTAACATCCCATCTTCCTGCCTCTACCTCCTAAGTGCTAAGATACAGGTGTTTGCCTTCATACTCAGTTTATGCTGGGAATTGAGCTCAGGGCTTCATGAATTCAAGACAAGCTTTCTATGTCTGAGTTACACACCCAGCCCTGCATGCCTGCATGGGGTGTGTGTGTGTGTGTGTGTGTGTGTGTGTGTGTGTGTGTGTGTATGAACCTATGTTAGCATGGGGTTACTGAGTAGGCTAGCAGAGAATATCAACTTGTTTACTTTCAGTAGTGGGGCTTACATCTACTGTTTTACCATTGGGTTCCCTCCCAGCTCTTTTCATAATCTTTACTGTGAAACAGAGTCTAAGTTGCTATGGCTAGCCTCAAATGCACAGTCTCCTGCCTCAGTATTCTCCGTAGTTGTGATTACATGTGTCACTACCCTTGGCAAATTCAACTCTTTTTTTTTTTAAGTGAACACCAGACATGGTATCACATATGTAATCAATACTACGGAGTCTGAGCAGGAGAATGAAGTGAGATTCTATAAATAAAGAGATGGGGGAGAGTGGAAAGAAACTACTTACTCCTTTCCCAATGTAGCTGAACTATTTTGCATTTCTATAATATTCATGAGAATTCAGAAAGTCTATAACTAAGATGTATGCACCTATCTACATTATTTTTAGATCATTTTAGTAGGATCACATGTTTGAGGTAGATTAAAGGCACTTAAAGGTTTTAGTTGGGTTGTGTTGTCTCATCTGCAGGTACTTCGCGAGGAAGAGAGATGTGGAATAGGGTTGTAGACCCCATCTTAACACCTTAAGCTTTTTATTTATACACAGCTTTTTTTCTTTCCTAGAAATGCTTAAAGAATGTTTGACTGTTTGGTGAGACTGTGCCCTAATACTCAGTGGGGATTGGGGAAGCTTTTCAGATGAACTAGGAAAATCTATTGGGCCACATAATGATTTCCCTTTGGGGGGATCATGAAAATTGTGGTGTTGGTGGTCTCTAAAGTCATGTATTGGAATCTTGAAGATAGACATTTCTTTACAGGATGATTGTCCCAAGATATATTCAAATTCTCAGTTGCCCAAGAACTCATCTTTCAGCTCTTCACCTGAAGATTTTCAGATTTGGGGCACTGGGATGCTTTGCTTGTCCATTCCCTGTCAACTGGTTGCTTGTTCCCCTTCTTGACCTATGGTTGACACCTTCTCTTCTGTATCCAATACGTTGTCAATGTTAGTGTTTTTTCTAGTTTGCTTTCTTGGTTTCAGTGATAAAACACTGACCAAAACCAACTCAGAGAGGAAAGAGTTTATTTGGTTTATAGCTCCTCATCACAGGCCATCATTGAGGGAAGCCAAGACAGGAACCAGGAGGCAAGAACTAAAGCAGAAACCATAGAAGAATGCTGCTTACTGGCTTGCTCTCCGTGGCTTGCACAGCCTTCTTTTGTATATGATCCAGAAGCACCTACCCAGGTGTTGCACACTCACAGTGGGCTGACCCTTCCTACATCAATAGCTAAAAAACAAAAAACTGTCCCACAGACTTAACCACAGGCCAATCTGATGGAGGCAATCCCACCATTAAGGGTCCCTCTTTCCAGGTGTGTCAAGTTGACAGCACTAACAAAGTACTAACCAGCACCTGGTTGAAATGGGGGTGGGGAGTGTGGGTATGTCTTCTACCCATGATCTTGGTACTTTGGCTTCTATAGCTGATGTAGGAACTTTGGCCTTAATTCAAGAAGGATGTGTCTGTGTGCTGTCTGGCTATTGCTGTAGTCCACATCTGCCATACTGAATAGAGAAATCAGCTCCGAAACTATTGGAGTGGAAGGTCTCACCTTCTTGTGGCTTGTTGTGGGTTGTGGTGACCTGACCAGTCTAGTCAGATGGCTGTCAAAAGCAAGAATGAAAAAGGTAAAGACTGGAGAACCTCCATGTTTCTTGGTAACTTTTAGAGTTCTAGAGTAACCAAATCATCATCCTGACTTGGAAACCTGGGCCGAAATCCCAGGAGCAGTTAACAGAAACACAGTGCTCATACCAGAACTAATAAAGGAACCTGACTAAAGCACATGTGTGGCCCGGGCCACAGAACTCTGGGGGTAGAGTGGGGAGGTAGGGGGGTGTAGTTTTCTCATAACACTGTTTTAGCCAAATAGAAAGGAGTGGACAACAAATGGAAAATTTTTTTGTTTTCTGTATGATTTTGCTTCAGGGGAAATGCCCATTTAGATACCTACCTTCCAGCCACAGTGCTACATGCACCCACTTCTTCAGAGGTGCCACAAGAGAGAGAGAAAGAGAGAGCATTCTCGGGCATCATTGGTGGGTTCTTGTGCTCTATGCTAATTTAAGATTCCTATGAATGTCACTTTAGACAAGGAGGTAAAGACCAACAAGTGTGGTGTCCTGTGCTGTCAAGATGAAGAGGTCTGTTTTGTTTTCAGTTCCTGATATCACTGCGGATGAATGTTTTCGAGCTGAACTCTTGGAAATGGGCACTAAGGGAAGCTGGAAAAAATGATCGCAGGTTTCGATTGTACCAAACGCCTAGCAGATTGGAACTGTCCACCGGGTATTAACTAAGCCTACGCAATATGTGCCCTTTTAGTGACCAGAAAATTGTTTTCTCAGATGGCTAGTGTTTGTAGACCTAGTGAATTGTCCAACTTTTTATTTTCCACATGGCCCCAAGAAAACCCAATTGGCAAAGCCTAGAGGTCAGTTCATAAAGGAAGCAAGAGAATGGAAATGTCTTTGAGCATTATTGTGAGGCACATGGAAAGTTCATAAAGGAAACAGGGAAAGAAAGGCATAGGCTAAAGAAGCTGAGGTACCACTTTATTTTATTAAATACAAGTTGTTATGACTGTAGAAGACACCATAATATAATAGGAAGTGATCCTTAATCAGCACTGATGAGCCTTAAGGATCATAATTAAAATAGTCATACTGGTAGCACCAATGAAATGGTCCCTGCTTTGAAATCTGTTGCAGCTTCTAGTTTGCTGGATCATAGGATGACTCACTAGTCACGCCACAGATCTCATGCCTTTCTCAACCCCAGGAAGGCTAAGAGATTAATTTTGTGCCCCGGTTTACATAGCTGTCATGATTGCACTTAGATTTCCAGTGCACTGGCACTATTCACTAAGGAGGTCCATGCTATCATCAGAAGGAAGAAGGCAACTAAAATACCAATGAATTTGGATCACATGTATACAGTTATAATATTAAAGATTTGATTTTGGTTACTCTTCAGACTTTGGCTTGTGAATGGCTTATGATGACATAATTTTCTACTTTTTAGGATGCTGCACCATCATTTAGCTCAATAAAGTCTTTGAGCCTTATAGACTGTTTGGTGCCGAAACTATAGCAGAATATAAACAAACAATTGTCATGACCTTATTCAGCCATTCAGAAATTCAGTACTTTTAAAAGTTCTATCTCCAGTTCCTTCAAAGTGGCAACAGGTAATTCTTGTCATACAGAAGGTAGTCTGATGATCAAATGACAGTGTGACATCCTCGGGAGAAGAAAAAAAATAACCTGAGTGTCTTAGCATTTTAAGAGCAAGGTTTGAAACTTGTAATTGTAACTTTTCAGCCTGTGTACACTTGGCCCAGATTTTAGTTCTTGGAGTAATGTGCTTTGCATGTTGATTGAGCCAAGGAAAGGACTACATTAACAAGCGAGTGTTTGGTGTGCATGTAGTGGTTGCTTTGCCCTGAGAGAAGAGCTTTCAATTGGGATTCAATAGTAAACTATGATTTTTTTTCGGGGGAAATAGTAAAAGGTGTACGTAATCTCTAGCTACAACTGAGCATAGTTCGTCAGCTTACCCTGTTTCCTAGTTTTTTTTATGTTACTGTGATAAAGACCATGACAAAAAGCAACTTGAGAAGGAAAGGGTTTATTTCATCTTACAGCTCCTGACCCTGCTCCATTCCTGAGGGAAACCACACATGGCCATAACATGGAGGAAGGAGCTGATGCAGAGGTCAGGGAGGGGTGCTGCTTACTGACTTGCTCCCCATAGCTTGCTCAGCCTGCTTTCTTCAACCACCCAGGACCAGGGGAGGCACTGACTCCAGTGAGTCAGGCCCTCCCACGTCAATAATTAATCAAGAAAACTCCCTGCAGACTTGCCTACGGGCAATCTGATGGAGGAGGCATTGTCTCAATTGACCCTGGCTTGTGTCCAGTTGACAGAAACCTAACCAAGAGCTCATGTTACTAATTTGTGTGACATCCTAACTCATATATCATTTGCATCTTATCCTTGGTGTCATCTCACAAATTATAAGACTTTAGTAACAAATGCATTTGATAAAAAATAAAGCCTCAATAGCACTCTGAGCATGGAACAAGATAGGAGCCACATACCCAGAAGGACTGTGCCTCATCACTCCAAAGAAAAGAGTTTACAAACACACATATCCCCCAGGTTTCAAGTTCTTTGCCACATAGCTGGCCCATTTGTTGCTATTTGCTGAAATTCGCCAGTAGTTATCACATTCAGAGTCAGGCTGGTAAGATTTTTTTTTCTTAGCACTGTTACTGTTACTCCAAAAGGAAACAGTCAGGGCTTCTCAACGCTGAAGAGCAGGCAGGCTTGGGCTTCCACCAGGGTGGGATTCAAATGCACACCATCCAGGCTTGTATGACTTCATCGTGGAGTGTAGCCCTTCACTGTCCTGTCACGTTACCTACCTTGAAGTTGTCTGTTTCAAACAGCTACATCACTCCACTAAAACAATGTTAAATTAAAAAAAAAAAAGTCTTCCTCTGGTGGTCTGGTGAGATGGCTTGTGGAGAAGATTGCCTGCTGCCAAGCCCAGTAGCCTAAGTTCAGTCCCTGGGTGAGGGAGAGTGCCAACACCCACAGGCTGTCTTCTGACCTCCACGTGGGAGCTGTCGTCCTCTTTCCCAGGACATTTGTTCTGATAATAGATGTGTGCAGGTATCTACAGTCTGTTGTACTTAGTGATAATAATAGTGACTTGCACATGCCAGTTTGCCATTTGACTCCTTATATTATGTTTCGCCCCTCCTAAGTTGAAAGGTATTATTTTAATTATTCTACTGGTCATCTTTATGCCTTAATAAAGGGTTTAAACCTCAGCATCTTATCCTGTCCACCTCTGTGGTCTACCTTGACTCTCCAGTCAGATAGATGCAGCATGAATGTGCATTTTTTTGAAATGTAGCCTGAATTTTCTTCAACTTCTTTTGTTTTTTTCTTCAGCTTCTTATGTTTTCAGGTATCCTGATTCCTGACTGAGTAGGTTTTTCTCTTTGATGGTTCTATTTTGCTTTTAAATAAGAGCAGTGGTGAGCTTTGGCTATCCATTCATATTTAAGAGCAAGGGCCTGGGTCTTATTTTCTTTGTAGATGGCGTGGGTTTCCCCTGCTGTTCTGTATGTAGATCTGATTTCCTGTTATTGCTGCCCATGAAAAGGACGTCTGTAGAGAACTTTGACCTTGGTAATTGCACGGTAGGATCCACTGAGAGTGGGCTGGACTTGAGCCGGCCCAGGCATCAGGGGATAAGCCTGTTTATGAGTCCTCTGGCCTACCTAATTCTTCCCAGTTTTTTATTAAACTTTGTGTTTTGGTCTACTTTTAGACTTAGAGACAAGTTACAAAAACACTTTCAAGTCTCTGTCCAACCACAACTCAACTTCCCTTAATGTTAATGTCTTAACTTACAGTATAACTTCCAGGCATTTGTTTTTTATGTTTCTTTATAAATATAAGTCTCTGGGGGGTTTTTTGCCCTCAAATACAATCCTGGTTTCCAAAACAATGCATGGGCTTAGGACAGAGGAGGAAGGATGAATGTCCAAAAGCCCAGTAGGCTTTGGGCAGACATTGCTTCCCTCTTCTCTTTTCCACCCCAATTCAAACTCCCAGTCTTCACTGCCGCTGCCCAGCGTGCTTGGAGCGCTTGGGGCGTGTGGCTAGGCAGCTCAAGCCTACTTTCTTAGTTCCCCATTTTTCTGCTGTATATTCTAAGCTTTTACTTTTGCTTGTCTATCTCAGTTTTCTTCAGAGAGAGAAAGTCAAAATAAAAGGCTGAATGATAGAGCAAAGGCAGAGAAGGAAAAAGGAGACAGGGCGGGGGCAGAGGTGGGTGATTGATTGGCTTGTGTTGGATTTGGCTCACCATTTGTGTGAGCCCAGAAGCTCAAAATTCACAGGATAAACAGACTCAAGCAAGAATTAATCTTGCAGTCTTAATATCCAGATCTACAGAGCACAGCGAGCAGAAACCTCAGCAAGACTCTATGCTGAGTCCCCTCCTAATTATCACTATTATTGGAGTAGTGGTGACTGTGCATTAGCTACCCTCTTGGCAAGTTGTTGAGTATACCATGCATTGCTGTTGACTGTATGTACAACATTGCACCACAAATCTTATCCAACTAAAATTTCTGCCCGTTGATTAATAAGTTCCTATTCTCGGTGCCACAATCTTGAGGCAGAATTCTTTCTCCAGGAAACCTCAGGTTTTGTTTATAAACATCAGCTGGTAGCATGAGGCATATCTAGATTATAAGGGATAATCTACTTCCAAGTGTCACTCACACCACAGCATCCAGAGCCGTGTTTGATGGAAAAGCCGGGTACCATAGCCCAGGCAATTTGACACATCATGTGCTCTCCTGGGCTGGTCTCTGTTAGGAAGTCTTTTTGACTTTCCAAAACTTGAACCAACTTCTTTTCCTGATATTCCTTCCATTCCAGCTTCTTAAAATGTGATGTTCTTCCCCCTTTTTGCATGGTACCACGCACCTTTAATCCCACCACTAAGGAGACAGAGGTAAGCTGATCTCTGTGAGTTCAAGGCCAGCCTGGTCTATAGAGTGAGTTCCAGGACAGTCAGGGTTACACAGAGAAACTGCCCCCCTCTGGGGGGAAGGTATACACACATAAGTATATGTGTGCTGTATAGTAATGTCAAGTTGACACAAGCTAAAGTCATCTGAGAGGAGGAAACCTCAATTAAGAAATGCCTCCATAAGATGGAGTTGTAGGTGTGCCTGCAGGACATTTTCTTAAAGGGAAAGAGCTAGCCAGTTTGGTGGTTCTGGGTTCTATAAGAAAGCAAGCCAGTAATAATAACCCCTCCATGGCCTCTGCATCAGTTCATGCCTTCAAGATGCTGCCATGTTTGAGTTCCTGACCTGACTTCCTTCAGTGATGAACAGTCCTGTGGAGGCATAAGCCAAATAAACCCTTTGCACAACATATTGCGTTGGTTATGGTGTTTTATGACAGCAATAGTAACCCTAACTAAGACAGTGTGTATATACATATGTGTTGTTTGTGTAGGGCTACACATGTGTGGGTACACATGCATGTGGAGGCCAGAGGTCAGTGTTCGAAGTCTTCCTGAATCACATCACTACTTTATTATTTGAGATAAGATCTATCATTGAACTTAGAACTCATAGATTGGTTAGTAAGCCCCAGGGATTCTCCTGTCTTTACATCCTCAGAGGTAGGATTACAGGTGCTCAGCACTATTCCTGGCTTTTTATGTGGGTTCTGGGGATCTGAACCCAGGCTCTTAGACTTTCACAGCAAGCACTCTATAAACTAGGCCAGCTTCCCAGGCCTAAGGGCATTTTGTAGGATATAAGCTGTGCACTCATTCCCACCATTGTCTGCTAGAAAACAAGTTCATGTATACAGTCCCTGTATGAAAGTCTTCCCTCCAACCCCATCCCATGTCCTTGTACATGCTGTACCATTGAGCAGTATCCTCAGCTCCACGAATGTCTCTTGCAGATATAGGCACAGGACATGGGTCTTTTGATATTTAAAAAAGAAACACGGAAAGTCACCTCATGATGCAGCTCAAAATGTACATGTGTCCAGGTTTACCAGTCTACACCCTTAGGTGTCCATTTGCTTTGTACTCATTTCAAATTTTTCACATATTCATTCTATTTGCTATATGTCTAAATGGATCTATTTGTTAACTTCTTTATTTGTTTATGATCCCATCCAATTTGAAATGTTGTTGAAGTCTTCATAATGTGAGTTCAATGTGTAAAATAGGCCAATATCTCTTAAAAGCTTATTTTTCCCTTGAATTCACAACATCTAAAGAAATACTTTATCCATAGTTAGCACTCAAAAATTACAGTTTTCTAAAACTACTAGCTTTATTATAAAATTTGCATACTTTCATATGGTACTTTAGAGGCTTGAAGTTTCATTTCTGATGTTCTGTTTCCTGGCCACAATTGATGCTATTTCTGAGATGTTGTGGTAGCAGACATATTTTCTATCATTTTGGACACTTGGGCTCTGTCTAAAATGTGTACTAATTTGCCTATAGCTATATACCTTAGTTTCAAGCTTGCTACAGACTCCAGGCCTTTGGACCCCCAGTTCTGTGCTTTTCACGTTGCACGGGGTACAGTGTGCCGTGCATATCCCTGGGGAGCATCTGACAGTGAGCATACGTCTATAGATGTTAGCGCTACTAGATAAGCTTACTGTGGACTCATGCAGGGCATGCTCTGCTAATGATTTAAACTTTCTTTTGTGAGAAGCTAAATTTCCTTGGACAATCAATCTACCCTACTGTTGCATACCCAGGGACCAAAATGAATCAAGCATAAAAACTCCTTCCAAGGTCAGTTTCTTTCCCAGCAAAAGTATGTTTAAGAATAAAAAAAAAAAAAGCACTGTGTGTTTTCAGAACCAAAACCTCCCTACCATGCCCTGAAAAATTCATCTATATAAAAAAAATATAGCTCTAGTATTAATATAAAATATAAAATTAAACCCCTTGCTTAATTCAATAATAGGACATGGAGCTGTAATCCTCTCTGCCCATACCTCCCAAAATACATCGTTTTGGATTCACATTATGGTTTTCATAAATGTCTAGATGAAAAGTATATATCTCATATAAAAGTAAATATATAGATCATGCCTCAGTTCAAAAAAGGGGTGGCCTTCATTTAAGTACAAGTACAGAGTCTCCGTGTGTGTGTGTGTATGTGTGTGTGTGTGTGTGTGTTACTTCATTTAGAAATGCTGTGTGTCTTAGTCTAGTATGAGATGTGGGCTTGAAAAGCTAAAGGGGGCTCCAAATGAAGTTCCATCATAGCTATGTCCGTCATTGTTCTGAATTGACTTTCTCTGTCAATATTGGCACTAAATAGAAGGTCGGTTTGCTCATCTCATTCCTTACATCTGCTTTTCTCATTTTTCTTTGTTCTCCTTTTCATTCAGGGCTGTTTCTGAGACTTCCCTACTGTCCTTCAAGCCCCGACCTTTCCCCTGGAGTCAGTCCCACACTGTCAGCTTAAGTGTCCAGTTAACCTTTGGGGCAAATTATGTATTATTCAGGCCAGGTTTCATATTATCTCACATAGTTTGCCAGAGGGTTAAAGGATTAAAGAACCCGCCAGGCATTTCCTGCCATCACTCCTCATCTTTCAGGGTATAGCAGCACCCTCTGGTCTTGAGATTCATAACCTTGTGTCTGTGCTTTGGCTTTGGGGACCTGTGATACCCAGCAAGTGAAAGGGAGAAACATGTGGACATTAGTTTATTTTCTTCAAGTGGCTTGGTAGTCCTCGTCTCCTAAAAAGAATCCATGACCCAAGAATGCTGAAATGTGACTGTTTCCCAGAGGCGCCCACCCTGGGAGCCCTGGCTAGCCAGCTTGTACTTGACCCTGGGCAGGGCTTTGGCATTGACCCAGTAGGCCCTAAAGCCGCAGCACATGGCCTTGTGGCTCTTCGTTGTATCTCTTCTCACCTGGCCCTATTTTTTCAGGGTCCTCCCCTTAGTTAGACCTGATGTGATTGGTTGCCCTTACTCCTTCCCATGCCCCTGTAGAAGATGTTTATTCCCACAGCGTACCACTGCCCCAGGGTTCTTTTCTGAATATAGAATATCAACAGAAATTTTCGCAAACCTTTTTTCACACACTCCCTGCCTCCTCCACCCCAGAACTACCTGTCCAATTACATTGCTTTCTCAGAGAAATAGTGAACCTCAAAAGAGTAACAGCATGCCCCTGTCATGGGGAATGCATTGCTGTTCTTGCCACCCTAGCCCCTGTCCCCGCACTGATCTTAAATCTCACGATCCTCTATCAGCCTTATATACTAGCCCTGCCCTTCCCTACCTAGAGTTAGCTGCAGACTACAAGCAGGTTTTTCCCTGATACAGTCTGAACTACATTTTTATCCTACTTGGTTCTTTTATAGCTGTTTTTACATATTCTAGCTAACATCTCAATGTTAGAATTAGAAAAAATAATAGACAATATGATTAAATATGGAAAGATCAAGAAGGCTGAAGATAATAAAAAAAAATATATGAGTTACAGGCTCCCTCTTGGTTTGAATGTTTGCTCTGGGCCTCTTCTAGGAGGATCCTTTGAGTCCTGTGCTTCCTCTGCTTTGCATCCCAAGGAGAGTTCCAGAACAGAAAGCAATCCAACTGGAAAGTAAGTTGAGGGATCTTGCTTCCTTACTTAGGAGCCTCGGTGGACAGATCCCAGCATCACAAATCATAAGTTGGCAGTGAAAATGGATTGGAAATCCCATGTAAACTGCCATTCCAGGCCAAAGTTAGGTCCCCACGGGTCTGCATTCTCAGCCTGCTGACACTTCCGATCACCTTTTCTGATGCTCCAAGGAGAACATTTGAGACCTGCCATTTTTAGATCCTGGCCATGTAAGCCAGAGTTCTGATGAGGGGCTTCTTTGCTGTTTCTGACACACGATCCTGCACTGAGGAAGTGACCAGCCTGTGGCCTCAGCAAATCCTCGTCATAGGCAAATAGCTAGGTAGTCCCTGTCCCAGGGAAAGACAGAGACACCACAGCCAGGTCTTTTGCCCATTCTATTTCTCCTCACCTACCTCTCACCCCTCTCAAGGCTCACTGTTCAGAAGAAGTCAGTGCTTTCATTACTCAAAAGCAAACAACCTTCTTGTAAAGCCCAAGTGGATTCCCCATGGAGTCCTAGGCAGTGCCAGAGTGTTGTCATGGCAGCCAGCTACACCATTCCTTCGCATGCTTCCTAACCAGAGCTTCTACAGAGGGAAGATGGGAACATAGTGAATGAGGGGACACGGTACCCCATTATCCTCATGTACTGCTCTACTTAGCATTGAAGAGACAGGGGGCTGTGCCTATGGCAGGATTAGTTGTTGGGGTCCCAGTATACCCAGACACATGAGCCTCTTGTCATCCATCAAAAGTCATCTTAATATGGGTCCTTATGGGAGACAGGCAAGTTAGCTCATGATTGTCACCTCAGTCATATTAGTGCCACAAGGAAAATCCAGGACAAGGTAGTTATACTCCAAATGTAGCCCCCATTCCAAAGTATCTTTATATGCCAGGAAACAGAGAGTGTCTTAGTTAATGTTCTATCACTGTGGAGAGACACCATGGCCAAGGCTTCTTACAGAAGAAAGCATTTAATTGGGGCCTTGCCTACCATTTAGGAGGTTTAGTCCATTGTCATCATGGTGGGAAGAAGGCAGATGTGGTGCTGGAGCGGTAGCAGAGAGCTTTATATCCTGATCCACAGGCAACAGGCAGGGACAGAGACAGACAGACAAACCCTGGGCCTGGCATGGGCTTTTGAAAGCTCAAAGCAAGACCTAACAAGGCCGTGTCAACTAATCCCGGTACACCAACTGGGAAACGAACATTTAAATATATGAGCCTCTGGGGACCATTCTGATTCAAACCACCACAGAGGGTGAAGAGCTGGTGTGCCTCCAGGGCCCCATGTAGCCACTATCCAACCGTCACTTGTGTATACTACACTGTCGTGGCAGTCCAGGAGCCCTGAAGACTTCACCTTAGAATCATACAGGTGGGATGTTCTAAAAATAATTGTTAGAACCTGTACAGATGGGGACCAGGCTGCCCAACGAGCTCGAGGCAGGTCAGCTTTCCATTCAGCACTGGTGGGACGCCTGACGCCCCAGCAGTCATCTCAAGCCCCAGTGTAAATTGAGGAAAGCCATGAGCTATCGTTTCCTCCCCATCCTTGCCTTCAAAATAGAGGCATTTGCTTCTGTCACCCTGGGAAGGCCTTAGCCATGACAGAGGAGACTGGAGCAGGGGGAGAGATGGACAGCCTTTGGTGGGACTGGGCCAAGGGGGATCACTGGGCCCATGGTGTATGGTGAGCAGGCAGGTGAGAGATGATGAAAAAGCAGAGTAAAGAACCATTATAGCATAATATTGATTGAGATGGGCTTGACTGAAGTGAAAACGTCTTGGTTTTAAAGTTGCTTCAGGCAGATGGTCTTATTGCTAGCCCAAATGCATAAATGAGGAGGAGCATTGTGTGTAGAGAGGGGAAACTGTGAAGTTATTTTCTATACGTGAGTTTGAGGTGCAGTAGAACACAGAGGTGGCTACTGGCTTGTAAAATTTTCAGAAATACAGAACTCTCTCTCTGCACTAAGTGCATCAAGGTGTGATGCAAACTGCCCAGTGAAGGTTCAAAGGCGAATAGCAAAAGCATGCTGTGCAGGTCCTTGGGGAACATTCAGACAGTACCTTTGTGTGTCTGTAGCACTTAATTTAGATTAGAGAATGTGGTCACTCTTGTAAACTTAATGTGGACTGAAAACAGAAAGCATTCCCTAAAGACCCTGTATTGTTGGTGCCATTTATATAAAATGAGTAGGCAAGTTCGTAAAGACTGAGGGAAGATACACTAGGATACCAGGAGCTGGGGACAAGAAGTAAAGAGGGGAGCTGGGGAATATGGGGTTGCCCTTTGGAGTGGTGCATTCCAAACTGACTACTGTGACAACTGCATGACTCCAGGGGTGCACTACACCCACCTGAAGTGAGTTGTGTAGTTCACAAAGTACCTCTCATATTTAAAATAAAAACATATGCAATATCTTGTTCAAACCATTTCTTTTTTTAATATATTTTATTAATTTATTCATATTACATCTCAGTTGTTATCCCATCTCTTGTATCCTCCTATTCCTCCCTCCCTCCCATTTTTTCCTTACTCCCCTCCCCTATGACTGTGAGTGAGAGGGACCTCTTCCCCCTCTATATGCTCATAGGGTATCAAGTCTCTTCTTGGTAGCCTGCTATCCTTTCTCGGAGTGCCACCAGGCCTCCCCATCCAGGGGACGTGGTTAAATATGGGGCACCAGAGTTTGTGTGAAAGTCAGACTCCACTCTCCACTCAACTGTGGAGAATGTTCTGTCCATTGGCTAGATCTGGGTAGGGGTTTGAAGTTTACATATTGTCTTTGGCTGGTGCCATAGTTTGAGTAGGACCCCTGGGCCCAGATCTGCCCATCATAATGTTCTTCTTATAGGTTCCTAGGACCCTCTGGATCCCTCTATTTCCCCATTCTCCCATGCTTCTCTCACCTAGAGTCCCAGTAGGATGTCCTCCCCTCTGTCCCACTTTCCTGGTAAGAGAAGACTTTCATCGAACATATCTCTTGCATAGCCATTTCTTTAACTGAAAATAAACTCCAAATAAACTGTCTGACTTACACCCAAGTTTTAGCTCCTGAGTATGTGTATGTGTGTATGTATATGTGTATATATGTGTATATGTGTATATATATGTATATGTATATGTATATGTATATGTATATAGACTCCTTATAAAGAGGAAATAACAGAGAGGCAGATCACCTTAACTGTGAGTTAGGAAGTAGTGAACAGCTTAAAGAATACTTAAGTGATCTTCATTTGTTTGTAGTAAATTAAAAAAAAATAAACTTGTTAGTATATTGTTTGGTCCATTGAACCACCTTTCACTTGCCTACTGTTTAAAGTGTAAATTCTTCTATAGCCATGAGTTGCAAAGATAGAATGGAAGATGTGAGCAGGTATATGGTTCTTTGGTGAAGGAAGGGGGAGGGGCTCACACTGATGTATAAATTTGATCCAGGTCTACAGATTTCTTCAACCTGGAAAGTGCAAATGCATGGACAGTCAAACCAGATGTTATGATCACCTAGTTGTCCTTAGGACTCATTGGAACGGGATAGTATGGTCTGAGGTACCATGAAACTTAGAATGGTCCATCTACCAGGCAAAGGCAATGAGGAAGGAAGGTAGGAACAGAAGTAGATGTGCTTCCTAGAAACAGTCTTAGGCAGTTCACAGCAAAGTTTGAGAAAGCTCTGGTATAGAGATTTTGAATGCCATGGCAGCCAAGCAAGAGCAGTCAAGGAACACTCATAAAATGAAAAGGCATGCGCCTGGCAGCCTGTGCTGAGGCACATGTCACTCTTATCATAATGTCTGATGTGCCCAGCAATTCAGAACTCTGGCAGTGTTGGCTAAAATATATGATGGGGACTTTTCCTTTGTTCCTTAAAGAAAAAATGGTTAAAAGTCCTCCACCAGAACTGAATGGTGAGAGGGAAATTTGTACAGGCACTTACAAAAAGCTGTCTTTCACTAACACTGCATGTAACACCTCCACTTTCAAGAGAAGCTGTTATTCCCCCAAGCTTCGCAGAGTCCATTAATATTCCACCTTGTTTCACTGGTGTCTTTAAAGAAAGTGAGGCTGCGAGATGCTGTTTTTTGCAGGTCTCCGAAGTCTCCTTTTTGAGTTTTCATGGCTTCCTTCATTAAAACCAGAGACCATGATGTCCACAAAGTAGGCAGCAAGCATGGGCTTATTTGGTGATTTTTACACCTTTGATGGAGTAAACGGAGACATTGGGGCCCTTGTCAGGAAAATTCCGTTCTTTGGAAAAGTTTTTCCCCTCCAATGGGGCATTGACTGTCCAGAGATGCCCAGTTCAGGTTCTTTGCAACTTTGGGGGAATTGAATCATGGATCATGAAGGAACACTTGCTCTCCCTGGCTCACTAAGCTTGTGTTCTTATACAGCCCAGGACTAGTTGCCCAGAGATGGCACCACTGACAGTGGGTTAGGCCCTCCCACATTACATCAAGAAAATGCCCCACAGATTTGCCTACAGGCCAATCTAATGGAGACATTTTCTTAACTGAAGTTCTCTCTACCCAGATGACCCCGGCTTATATCAAGTTGACAAAAATGTCACGGGGCAAAGGCAGTGTTTGTTGCTGGAGGGTGTTGTGCTGGCCTCAGAAGCATGTGCAGCGTAAGGAAGGCCTGCGTCGGGTTGTGGATTTTTCTGCAAGTTCAGCAATACTAACAGTCAGCTTGAAGAATGCTAAAGTCACATCAGTTCATTGTGCAGCAAAAAGCTTGACTGGTTGCGAGGGAGAAAGTAATGCACTATTGTTACCAGCCACTCTTGACTGAGGGTGTTTGCCATAAACAGCGTATTCCAAACCCACAAATACTCTAAAATAAAATTTAGCCCATCGTCCAATCCCTTTCCTCTCCAAGTACACCAACAAGCAGCAAAACTACAAACACTAGCTTCACCCCTCCTCCAGTCCCTTAATCTGCTAGAGTAGGCCAAAGGTGGCTCTTAGTACTCCCCAGATAAAACTCAGTTTGCAAGCTGGAACCCCACAGACCTACCCAGCCATTCATGGTTTATTTTATTTGGCACTAATGAGTTTTCAAATACATTTATGTAAGCTGTGATCATTTAAAACTCAGGCTTTCCACATACCCTCTATGTTTCTGGCTTCTCTTAGAAATCAGAAGACCAGTTTCTGGGCCTGTAAGGCCACTAGGTGGTCCCTCCTACAGTGTGAATGTGAGCTTAGCCTCCTGGATGTTGTAGTTCCTACCAAGACCTAGTGTGCCAATTCTGTTACTTACTGGGCACTGTAGCATTTACGTTTGTGGCCCTCGAGAAGACAAGGAGGCCAAAAGAAAGATTTTGCTCTTCTTATAGGTAACCATGGTAACAGGTGTTTGTCAATCAAATATCTGCTGAGGAACAAGATTGTCATTCACGCCCAAGACTTTTGGGATCAGAGGCAGGTGACATGGGTTTGGCCTACAGTATCGCATTTCCTTTTCTGTTAAGGAATGAAGACTATTTGAAACATGTAAGGAAAGCACAAACCCAACACGTCTCATAGCTTCTGATGTAGCCCTTTCTCCCACATGGCGTCAAGTTTCTTAGAGTGGTTTAATTTTGTTCTTTTAGTGATGGAGAATGAAATTAAAGCACGGTGCAGGCTAGATGGTGGCTCTTTCACGGAGCAATGTCTCCAGCCTCTGTTTCTTTGCCTAAATGATGGACACACACACACACACACACACACACACACACACACACACACACCAGCACTTTAAATCCAAACCTTGCTTTCACACAGGGCTGCTTTGGCTTGTTCCCCTGCCACACCTACATGTGCTCCAGCCTCTTCCTGGCCTCTACTCTTCAGATTTCTATATGCACATTCCCAGCCTCACTCTTCACCTGAGTGATGGATAGACATCGTCACACGTCATCTCATTCTGCATGCATTCATGCAACAGAATTTATAGAAAGTAATGATCATCAAATGTTTTTAGAACTTTCCAACTTGGGACTTTATCTTCCTCATCTACAAAGTAAGATCACATTAACAAACACTGCAAAGTCTAGTATACACTGAATACTCATTGTGAGTTGTGATTATTTATGAAATATCAGCTATTTGCCAGACTTTGTGCTAGACCTTAGAAATAAAAAACACAGCAACATGTGGCCCATGCTCTAAAGAGATTAAGTCCTGGCCTGATGAGATGACTAAGCAGGAAAAAGCATTTGCTGCGGGAGCCTGATGATCTGAGTTCAATCCCAGAACCCATGGAAAGGTAAAAAGAGAGAACTGACTCACGGAGTTGTCCTGTGACCTCTATGTGTGTGTGCCATCACACACACACATACACACACACACACACACACACACACACACACACACACACACACATACACACACACACACACACACACACACACACACACCAATCTTAAAGATTTATTCTTACTAAAAAAGAAAATTCTAGACTAATGAGTGAAATCAGTAACACACAGAAACCTTCTCAAGATGACTGCACTGCTACTGAAGCATAAATAAATGGGTAAAGTCACAGCCTATTAAATATCATATTAAACTAAGGGATGTTTCATGTATGGCACTGACCTTTAGAAATATGTATGCACATACCTAACAAATGTGGCAGAGGTAACAACAGTTTGCAACAAAATTCTTAAGACAGGTCTACATTAGACTTTTAAAGCACAGTCTATGGCATCTGGAGAAGCCACTTGTTGGCTGTGAAGCCAGAGTAGCTCACACATCTTTCCAGTGTTTGGGATCCCTGGAAGCCCATTACACCTGCTCCATTTAGGTCATGACTGGGTTCTTTGCACAAAATGAGGAAGCAAGTTCTGGAGAAGTGGTCGGTTGCAAAGAGAGAAGCCACACAGAGGAACAGTCTGACAGGAACAACCTGGCAGGGCCATAGTGTGTGCGGGGAAAGAGGTTCAGGTGCACAGGGGTGAAGTGGGCTGGGAGGAGAATTTGAAGGATAACTCTTTCTGTGTCTTTTTCAGCTAAAGCACATAATCTGACAACTAATGTTGTCAGAGCTAGCACTAAATCTATGTATAATTGTGGCCATATTAAGTTCATCTTAAGCTCGTTATCACACTCCCTGCAAATTAAACCCAACTGCAAATGTATTGGCAAGTGGGTATGTTTTGCTGTGTTGCGCACACAAAGAGAAAAAAACTCACCACATAAGGCAGAAACCCTAACAAAATTCCCATCGGCTGCCAGGGCCTTCCCCAAAAGCGCCCCCTCACCTCTCTATCATACCGACCATCCTGCCCACAATGTCTAGCTAGTGTTCTGAATGTAGCTGCCTTAGCAACCCTGCTTTGCTTCCTTACATTGCTGTGCATTATGAGAAGCCTCTGTGCTGCGGATAACAATTTCATTAACACAACACCACACAGTGAGTCCTGCTTAAAACTCACCAGTTTGTGGTGAGGTTTGGAGGAAGTTGAAATAACAAACACACCACTTCTCACTCTGTTGATCTTCACTGAATCCTTTGGATGGATTCGTTTATCCTCAGATACATAAGTTCTTCTCTCACTTAGAATAGCTGCACAATGGTCCTTTAGATACATGCAGCATTATGTGTTTATCCTGGTTTCTTTTCTATCACAATACTGTCATATTATACAAACAGATGTTGTGCAAACAGATGTTGCTCACTTACATGAGCATGTATATGAGAATAATATACTTATAGATACAAGGCACCAGATATTATGTTATATGAGGTTTATTAAATGAGCATGGGGAGAGAAGGAAAAGGGGGAGGGGTACCCCCAGAGAGAGACAGAGACAGGAAGAGGAAGAAGAAGAAGAAGAAGAAGAAGAAGAAGAAGAAGAAGAAGAAGAAGAAGAAGAAGAAGAAGAAGAAGAGGAAAGAGAGAGGGAGGGAGTAGAAAGGGGGCCACGTGGACCATTTGTCCTTTTATATGGCCCTGGGCAGGGCCACACCCCCATGGCAGGTAAGCAATGACATCACAGGTAGGCAGACTGAAGCAGAATCCTAACAATGACTATAGGGTAAATTCCTGGAATTGGGATTTCTATGTCATGAGTATATATTGAAACATTTAACAATATTGTCCTACACAAATTTATATCCCAGCCTACTGTGTAAAAGAGACACTGGTTCCATTTTCCATGTTACTTTCATATGATTGTTCATTCATGTCCTGACTTGATTAGGAAGGTACTAAGTGGCTGGTGAGGAAATAGAAATTATCAGTAGATGAACACCAAAAAAAAAAAAAAAAAAAAAAAAAAAAAAAAAAGTTAAACACAATTAAGTGCATATCCCAGCACTCGGGGAGGCAGAGGCAGGTAGATTTCTCTGAGTTCAAGGCCAGCCTGGTCTATAAAGCAAGTCCAGGATATCCAGGGCTACACAGAGAAACCCTGTCTCAAAAAACAAAACAAATCAATAAATAAGCAAACGATAAGTCAATAAGTGAATAAAGTAGACTGATGATTAAGATTTTTTAAAAATTCACATAAGTTTGTTTTCTGTCCCAAGAAACCTTCCTATTTTCTGAAATACTAAGTTTTCTGAAAACAGATGCAAATAGGAGAAACTGATTAACTGCAAAATATACTACTAAGAGAAAGCCATCCCAGTGTGATACCCACCACACCCTTGTATCTGTTCATTTACCTTAAACCCAAAATATGTTGCCCGAGCACAGAGTTCAGTCACGTACAGCCTGCTTCTTTTGGGTGGAGAACAGTCTGGCTAAGTCTGATAAACCTACCCCTGCCTCTCAATTTCTTTCAATACCACAAGATATCAGTGGGCAGGGCAGGCATCAGCACTCAAATATTTATGCTCTCTCTTCTCTCTCCCCTCTCTTGCCTAAGCTTCTAGGAACTACCTTCAGAGCTGGGAGTAGCAGCAAGTGTGGGATCAATAGATGGAAACCAGGTCAGGGCAGTGCTCCCTAGGAGGTGAGTGGGCAGGGTGCCAGAGGTGTGTGCTTTCCTGGTTGCCCAGGGCAAGATAGGGGCCCCAGGACTGCAGGAGCCAGGAAGAGGCAGGGCCTCCCGTGGAGCTGGAAATGCTCGAGTGTCTGCTTAAGAGAGCAAGGAACAGTTTAGCCCCTGACCTCAGAACAAGCAGATAGGGGGAAGCCAAAGTTGAGCTAATTAGCTGCCTTGGGTGGAGCGGGCAGGATAGAGGTGGAGGATGTAAGCAGGCCTAGTCAGATCTAAAGGAAATAGAAGAGCTTAGCTTTACAAAGGACCTTGAATGTCCTGGCAGAAGGCCAGGTGACTACAAAGAAACCAGGTGGTCCTAAGCTGAGGCAATAGAGCTAGAGAGAGCTTGAGTGGGATCTGGGTTGAAAACAGCCAGGCTCTTCCCCAAGTGAGTTAACCCAGAAGCAGAAAGAGTCAAATGGTATATACTCACTTATATCTGGACACTAACCCAAGGGGCATGTCCCAGGAAAGTCTTCACTTACCAGGAAAGTGCAACAGGGGAAGACTTCCTATTGGGACTCTAGGTGAGACAAGCAAGGGAGAATGGGGAAATAGAAGGATCCAGAGGGTCCTAGAAACCTATAAGTAGAACATTATGATGGGCAGATCTGGGCCCAGGGATCCTACTCAAACTATGGCACCAGCCAAGGACAATACGTGCAGTAAACTTCAAACCCCTACCCAGATCTAGCCAATGGACAGGACATTCTCCACAGTTGAGTGGAGAGTGGAGTCTGACTTTCACACAAACTCTGGTGCCCCATATTTAACCACGTCCCCTGGATGGGGAGGCCTGGTGGCACTCAGAGGAAAGATAGAAGGCTACCAAGAAGAGACTTGATACCCTATGAGCACATACAGGGGGAGGAAGTCCCCCTCAGTCACAGACATAGAGGAAGGGAGTAAGGGGAAAATGGGAGGGAGGGAGGAATAGAAGGATACAAGGTATGGGATAACAATTGAGATGTAATATGAATAAATTAATAAAATATATTTTTTTAAAAAGAAAGAAAAGAAAACAGCCAGGCCCAGAGCTGGTAAGTGCAGGGCAATCAGTGGTGGCTGGATCATGGGAGACTTCTGCCTTCAAAGCCCACTACTGTCAGCATACTCTAGTCTACTATGTAGACTCATAACTGTGTTCCATAGAACACATGACACCAGGAATGCATTTTGAACAAGGAGAAAAGGACTTAGGAATATGCGTTTCAGCCCTACAAATGCAGGAGAAATCGCCTACTACTTGGTTGTTCTCTGGGGGCCGGGGGGGGGGGGGGGAGGGAGCAGGAAAAAAGACATGACAGCAGAATCTAAGGAGCTTTTGTAGAGTGTCACCCTGGGGATCCATAAGGGAAGGACAAAAAGACTTCAGGCAGCTTCTGAGGGAGTAAGAGAAACCAGAAGAGGCCCCAAGACAGGCCTGGTAGGGGTATGGTAAAGGTCAGGGGAGAAAAGACGGCACATTTTCCAGGCAGAGAAGTTGATGTATTTAAAGGGCTTTTAAATCTGCTTGGTTTCTTTGGTTCCATCCAGCTGAAGGTTTGGGTTTTGAATCATCATGAGGCAAGCCAGAACAGTGCTGGGTGTTTGCACAGCAAAATAGACCTGGTGTACCTGCTGCATTGAAGCCCACTGCCCTTCGCACCAGTCAGCTTCCCGATTGTGCTGTTTCTTGGCCTGGAGGAACAGGTGCCTCATCTTGCATTCAGCATTCCTCCAGATGGCAATGAGGAGCTTCCGGGGGCATCTGACTTACACAGCATCCACAGCAGCATAGACTGTTTTACCAAAATATTATGCAAGTTAAAAATAATTTGAATTTCTATAGGAAAACATGAAAATGTAATCAGAAAATTCCAACACCATATTCTACTTTAGAATAAAGAATGAAGGTCAGACAGACGACTTCAGCTGTTGAGTGTATCTTACGTAGCCTTCCTTTAAAATTTTTAAGTCATAGGCAAAATTAATTTATTGGAATAAAGTAACATTTAAAGCATGATTGGATTTATAAAAACTCAGAAACAAAAACTTAGCTTACAAAAGCAACCCCCGTTTCTTTCCTGTTCACGTAACCACCGTCTACATGACTGCAATGTGGTGGTGATCTGAAATCTTGGCCGAGATTCCCTGCGATGGGTTTGAAGATGAGTTCATCAGAAAAACAGTGCTTCAAGGCCTTACCTGTGATCCGGTGTACTGATTTTAATTTCAAAACCTTCAGCTGAGGTTCTTAATCATCTCCCTAGTAACAGAGTCTCACACAAAGTGCAAGGGCAGGAGTATTAGGCAAAGGTTGTTTGTTCTTCCATCTGCTCTGATCATCCAGAGGGCGATGCCACAATATGGAGGAGACAAGCGGCAGCTCTTTGGCAAGCACAGAGCTCAGAAGTCAAGTACACTGAGGAGACTTCTCCCTCCCGTGCTGTGTTCTTTAGGATTTTCCCCTTTTAATCAAACGATGTCGCCCTGACAGGAGAGTAGCAGCCAGGCTCCTGCACCATCATTGCTATCGGTCAGATCCTCTTAGGGAAGGGGAGCTCTCTCTCCATCTGCTTCTCTTCCTGAGCTCCTCGCCGTGAAAGAGCTTTTGCTCAGTATTATGGAAGCGAAGTATGCTCTAAATCATCCTCTGTCCCCCAAGTAGAATTAATGCTTTAAATAATGTTCTTTTGTGCCATCACGTAGGTAGTTTGTTTAGTGATAAACTGTGAGATATATTATCTGTGTTCTCGCTCAGACAATCCACTGCTTTGTAATCCCTCAAAGCAATAATCTATAGGAACACTTTTTCCTCTAGTCATGGAGGACAAGAAATACTCAGTATGCTGCACATTAGGCAAAAGGGATGTGAGGACTGAGAAACGTAAACCTGGCCTCCCTCTGCCTACTCTGGGCTGTAATTGTGTGCTACCACCTCTCTAGGCAAGAAGCTGCTCCTGATGTGATCAAGAGCCTGTAGCCTCAGGACTTTGAGTACAGCCCCCCAGTGGTGCAAGGTACATGTAGCCAACGCCTCAGAGAAGGGGTTACACAGATAGTTTCTTAAATCTCCACAGGCCCACTTTGCTTCAGAATGTGTTTGCTGGGCTAATGTGACCAAGCTTGCACACATGTGGACAGAGCCTAGACTCAACTCCCACAGCAGCCCAAAGGAGCTCTGCAGGTCAGGTCAGAAAGCACCCCAGGCTATTCAGAAGGATGTTCAGGCATCATGGGAAGGTTGGTTTTGTTGTGAGCTGTGCTTGTTGCACTAGTAGAAAACAGTGTTGATTACATTTGTATTCTCTCAGACTTAGTGCTTCTCAGGGGAGATGCCTGCCGCATGATCCTCCAGGGGAACGTGGCAGTATGAAAGTAGGTCCTATAACCAAGGGTATGACAAAAATAACCAAAGCGCTAAGGAAGAAACACTGAAATTGCAATTCTAAGTAAAAGCAGACATACGAGGCTGAACAAAGGGGGTTGTATCACTTGTATTCAATGCAGATAAAGAGAGAGAATACTTTAAAACTCATAAGCCATCATGTCCTGTAGATAAAGAGGTACACAATTTTGGTTGATTATGGGGGAAATGCATGCATCAATTACAAAGAAAACTAATGTTTTCTGTTGCTTGAGGATATTTGAGATTGATATCAAAACTTCCAACTGTGAGCCTGGTGCTGTGGCTCACACTTGAATCTGAGCCCTTGGGAGACTGAGACAAGAGGACTGCTGTGAGTTTGAGCTAGCCTGGGCTATAGATTGAAGCCCTGTTTATTGTTGTTGTTTTATTTTTAAAACCCTGTTTTAGTTGTTATTGTGAGGTTTTGTTGTTGTTTTTTTCAACACTCTATCTTAACATCTAGAGCCTTGACAGGCTCTAGTGACATTATGACACTCTCAACCATGGATATAAATTATAAATTATTTCGAGCATATTCACCCCATCACCCTCTCTTGTCTACCACCCACTCCTCTTTCCAACTAATCCCTCTTCCATGCCATGTCTTCTCTTCTTGTGATCCAATAAGATTAGCTAGGACTGCTTCCGTGCTTGTGGGGGAGGAGTTCATTTTAGGCATAGGGTCAGATACTTGTCAGTCTCCCTTGAACAAGAAGCTAATAAATTCACATATGCAATAAGAAAGCCTGTGCTTCCTTCCTTCCCACTGAGCTCTTCACAGCAGCCACACAGCACAGTGCTGGGGTGTGAGTGGGGAGGGAGGAATATGCAAATGGAGGAATCTGGCTCTCAATTAATGAATGGCTTCAATACCTTTCTTCCTGCATGGCACACCCAAGGCCTAGGTGATGCAAGCAAGACAGGAAGATAAAGATCCTATCTTGTTAACTGACCTCATCCTCCTCCACCCCTATAACTACACACCTTGTAACACGGAACTTGCTTTAATTTCATCATAGTAACACAGCCAGAATGACAATAGTGATTATGAATACAGAAATATTGTGTGTGTGTGTGTCTCTTGCCATTTCTCCTATACACTTACTTAGGGAAAGCTGACATGGTACCCACTTCTTACTGGGGTTTTTATGGTTGGGGGTTATGTTAACAAAAAAAACATTTTTTTTTTAGTATTTTCTTTTTAAGTATTCAAGATCTCTGTTCCAAACAGAGTGCAAACCTATCTGTTGTATTGAACTCGAATGAGAAATGTTGGGCTCCACCAAAGCAGCAACAGTAATGGTGTAACCAGTGTGGATAATGAAAGCTTCTGGTCTAGGAAAGGGGAAAAAACTAAAGGACCCATTCAAAATTGCAGAGCCAGGGAGTCTGGCAGTTTTCCCTCATAGTTCACAGTGATAGACAAATTGTTAGCTACCACATGTATAATTTATTAGTAATTGCTCTAATTTGCCTCCTAAGTTTCTAAGTTGCCAGTTCACTGAGATCAACTATTTTCTACCCATAAAATAGAAATCATATGGTAATTTAATGAGGTAGCTATCCAGTTAGGGCAATTTCCATGCAAAGGGGTTATTGCCTTTGTAATTTAGAAAAGTGGGAGAGGAATAACAATATCTGCTTCTGAGAAGCCCAGTGACTAATATCACTCTGGGATTAAAATGCTACATGTGTTTCCCTCTGGTTGACATATGGCCACTGAGATATCTAGCTTTCCTTTGGTTTGGGTTACAGCCTATTGGAAAGAAAGCCTTTCCTTCCTCTTTGAGCATTATCAGGGCTGCCAAGTGATGGAGGTGTATGTAGCATGGGTGATGTAGCAGGCCGAGAAATATAGTCTGCAAATAGAAAGGGATCATAGTTGAGAGTGCTGTCAGACTCACTGAGGGAGGTTTAGAAAGCGTTGGTACAGAACTGGGTTTTTGTTTTTGTTTTTTGGGGGGTTTTTTGTTTGTTTTTGTTTGTTTGTTTGTGTTTGTTTTTGTTTTGTTGCTGTTTTGGTTTGGTTTGGTTTGGTTTGGTTTTTCAAGCCAGGGTTCCTCTGTGTAGCCCGGGCTGTCCTATATTCACTTTGTAGACCAGACAGATCCTCCTGCCTCTGCTTCACCACGTGCTTTTTCCACATGTAATTAGTTGACTTCAAGTATAGCTAACTCTAAGAGCTTAAATGTGTAATTGTCTTCCCATGGCCAACCTGGCACGGTTTCTCTCTCTGCTCTTTCTTTTCTTTTCTTTTCTTTTTTTTTTTTTTAATGGTTTTTGTTTTGGTTTGGTTTTTTTGTTTTGTTTGGTTTGGTTTTTTTTTGAGACAAGGTTTCTCTGTGTAGCCTTGGCTGTCCTGGATTCGCTTTGTAGTCCAGGCTGGCCTCGAACTCACAATGATCTGCCTGCCTCTGCCTCCCAAGTACTGGGATTACAGGTATGTGCCACCACGCCCTGCTTCTCTTTCTTTATTGATGTATGTTCATTGTACACAGTGCTTAGTTTCATAAAGACAATCATGTTTTGAGGAAGGGCTGGGTTGGTTGGTTGTTGTTTTTCCATTTCACTCCCCCATACCTTCCCTTTCTTCCATACATACAAACACTTTCTTAAACCTATGGTCTTATGTTACTATATAAGAACCTAGGATCCACAAATGAGAGAAAATATCTGATTATTTGTCTATCCCCAGTCTGTCTTATTTTACTTAATCCAGTGTTCCCTGGTTGTATTCACTTTCCAACAAATGGCATCATCTCACTGTTCTTTATAGCTAAGCAAAGCCTCTAGTGCTTGTAAGTCACATTTTCTCTGTGTATTTGGTGAAGGACATCTAGGCTAATTCCCTAACTTGGCTACTATGATGGTGCTGTAATAGAAACTTACTGCAGGTATCCCTGTCATGTATCCCAGCTGTGGTACAGCTGGGTCACATGGTAGTTATGTGCAGGTATCCCTGAAACTGTATCACAACAGTGCTATAACTGGGTCACATGGAAATTCTGTTTCTAGTGCCTTAGAAACCTCCAAACATTTTCATAGTGACTAAATGAATTTAAATTCCAATAACAGTTTATAAGACTTCTCTTTTCCTCATATCCTGCCCAACATTTGTTGTTATTTGTTTTCTTTAGGAAAGACATTCTGCCTGGGGTGAGACAGAATCTCAGAATAGTTGTAATATGCATTTTCTGATGGCTAAGAATATTAAACTTTCTTTGCTATGTTTATTGGGCTTTTGTGCCTTGTATTTTGAGAATTGTCTATGCATTTCATTAGCTATTGGTTGATTGACCTGTATGATTCTTTGGTGTTTAGGTTTTTTCTTTTTTTAATTTCTTCTTGTCAAATACAGTGCAAAGACCTCCCATTCTTTGTGCTGTCTCTTTGGTTGATTGCTTTGCTTCCACTGCTGTGCAGCTTTGTATTTCATGAATTCCACTTGTCAGTTCTTGATACTATTTCCTGGGTTGTTGGAGTCCTTTTCATAAAATCCTTGCCAATATATGTATGTTCAAGTGTGTTCCCTTAACACTTTCAGAGTTTCCAGTCTTGCTGGACCTTTGATCAATTCTGAGTTGATTTTTATATAAGGTAAGATTTGGATATATTTCATTCTTCTACTTGAGAATATTAACTTTTCCCAGCATAATTTGTTGAAAAAGCTAAATTTTTCCAATGTGTGTTATTAGCTCCTTTGTCAAAAATCAGATGACTATAACTGTGTGGGTTTAATTCTGCACTCTCTATACCATTCCATTGACCTGGATGTCTGCTTTTATGCCAGCACCACATTATTTTGTAATTAAGATCAGGAATAACAATACCTTCAACCATTATTCTTTTCCTCAGACTTTCTTCTGTTCTTGAAACACCTCAATTTTCCAATGAAACAAATTTTCTGCTTATCTTTCTTTATTCAAGTAAGCTGAGGTCTCAGTCTGTATCATATGACATCAGCTATGAAGGCCCTGATGCTTACTAGTCTCTGTTATGGCCAATTTGTAAGAGGCAGGGGCATAGTTTAACATTTTCTTTTCAGGTTTAAGCTATACTCTTAGAAATGACAGTGATCAGAAAGTCAAGTTCTTATCCAACTTTTAAGTTAATAGAAAGTAGAGGTGACAGAATAAATGTAGATTTTTCTGGGCATTTTTGGAAAATTCCTCTTGTAAGCCACTCAGCTGGCAGCCACCCTGGGACTGGTAAAATCCCTTTGCAGATCATCAGCATATCACTTTGGTTCAGTCTGTCAAACTCACAACCACATCTCTCCAGAATCTCATGGCCACAGGTCAAATACATTACCTCAAAAATAGAAGTTGTTCCTAAATAGCTTCTTAACCACAGCTGATGTCCACATGGGTTGAGCAAGATGAAATGAAAATACAGAAAAAATATAATTTGTATAATCCACACTGATATTTTTGAAATCAAGATACTCTCATAATGGCCAAATGACTTTTGAAAAAGAATCTTCACTGAAATAAGACTCCTGGTGATTAGGAATTTGAAGCAAACTACACTTACAGACTTTTGATCTCCTTAGCATACTGTTATTTGTTACCAAGCAGGATCACCAGCCCCATACCCACTGACCAAGGTTCCGGGAGCACAAGGACAAGAGCATCACTGTATTTACAGTAGTGCTACTCCATGTGCAACCACCACAGCAGAAGCGTCTGGAGGCCATTGGCAATGCCAACTGGTGGCCCCATCTCAGCCTTCCATAGCAGAAAGTCTAGAAGAGTCTGGTCTACAAACTCTCAAGATGATTCTGATCCTCATGCAGTCTGAGATCCTGACCTCTGCATCCATGGAACAAACTGTCAACCAGCAATTGATAGCCAGGGCTTCTGCTTAGATGCCTTTCTTTCTGCCAGTGACAAAAGTGTAGCTGTCCATACCATCATGCCTCGGTAGAAAATTAGGTCCTACCTGTTGACTTTCGCTTTCTTTTCTTTAAATTTCTCAACCCATTGGCCAACATTATGAGGCATCACAACTGAAACTGCCTTAAGATAACAGTGTGTGTTTTTAGGCTTGGAACCATAATGAGCCCCTCTCAGCCATGTTTGGCGCTTTATTGGTATGAAGAATTAATCTCTGCAGTGATATATTTATTATATGATTATATAATTAGCTGTGGACCTCTGTGAATACCTCAGCCATTTGCAAGAGAAAAAACAAAACAAAGCAAAACCAGGAACCAAAAAGAGAACAAAAAAGCCTCCTATTATTCCAAATGAATATTGTAAAACTGCACTAAAGTTTTCTCCTCCTCCTCCTCCTCCTCCTCCTTCTAAACTTTTGTCACAGTCCACCCACTTTCTAAATTTCTTTTGCCTGAGAGGTACATGAGAATCTTTTTTTTTTTAGATGCACAAGATAAAATGTAAAAGCTAAAAGTATAAAATTATTGAAGGATTCAGATGCAAATCTTCATTATCTTGGGTTAGGCAGTGATTTCCTACATATGTCTTATAAAGCACAAGCTAAGGAAAAAAATAATAAAACCTAAAACTTTTGTGCTTCAATAGGCACTATCAGTATAAAAATAAGAATAGAGCCTGTGGAGAGGAAGAAAATATTTACATATCTGTAAAGAGTCTAATGCTCAGAATACATTGATGCACACACAGACACACACACACTCACACAGAGGAGAGGGGAGGATCGTATTTGCAAGTTAAAAAAAATCCTAATCCATTGAAAACTGGAAAAAACTAAAAACAAACAAAAAGACAAAATGACAGGAGCTTCCTATGTAGCCCTAGCTGACCTGGAACTCACTATATAAACCATACTGGCCTTGAACTTGCTGAAATCCTCCTTTGTCTGCCTCCCAAGTCCTGGGATTATAAAGCATATACCACCACACCTGGCATAAAATGTCAAAGTAGTTAGGAGATAGGAGCAAGAACCTCAATGCCACCCCTCCAATCATAAAAGAACTATAAAGTCATTAAGCTATGGCAAAGAATCCACTCAGAAAACACTACCTATTTCACAGTCACACGCACATGTAATGTTCATCCTAGGCAAAGCCATAGAGACAAAGTTGACGAGTGCTTGCCAGGAGTTGAGGGGTTGGGAATAAACAACTGCTAGGGAATGCATGGGTTTCTTTGGAGTGATGACAATTTCTTGGAATTTGTTGGTGATGATTTCACTACATTGTGAAATGTTAAAAACACTGAACTGTATATTTTAAGGAAGTGAAGTTTATGGTTTTGTAAATTATATCTGAATAATTTGAAGTCATAGTTTTTCTCACTCTATTTCTGATGGCAAAGATTGGCAAAATGTTAAATATTCTTGAAGCCATATGATGGACTGGTGGTTCATTATACTATTTTCTCTACTTCTGTTTTATGGACGAGTATTTCTGTAATTTTAAAATCATGAGTGAGGCTTACTGAGTTGGCTATTAAAATTTCCAAGGATAGAACCTGGGCATCTATCATCATGTTTGTTATTTGTTTCCAGTGGCATTGGTGTTGGTAGTGGTTGTGGTTGAAAACAAAGTCTTGACATGTAGCTCAGTCTGGCCTGAAATTCATTATATAGCCCAGAATGGCCTCCAACTCATCCTGCTGAGCTCACTGGCATCTACGACCACGTCCAGCTTCCAGCTTATTCTCTTGAAATCAGTCAATTGCTAGTTTGAAAATCAATCCACAGGGACTAGGGTTGTGTACACTTCTGAAAACATGATTCTCTTAGCAGGTTTGAAGAGAAGAAAGCAACTCTGCTAGGGAAATAAGTAGACAAATAGGAAGGAAAAACAGAAAGTCCTGATGGCTCAAGAAGAGAGGCAGAAGAAAGAAGGAAGACACACACACTGGAGCTTTAAAAGGTCATTATCCCGGAGCAACTTAGTTTAAAACTAAACATCCCAGTGCACCATAACAAACCTGGAACCCAGTACCATTCACAGAATGATGTCATGTTTCTGTCCATAATAATGCCCTGGAAACATTCAGAAAGGATTAAATTATGTTCAAAAAATGCAACTTAAGGCAAATAGAGGCAAATGATTGGTTTAGGAAATAGCATTTCAAAAATGTTGTATTTCTAAAACCTCAGATATCTAGGAAATCTGACTAGCCAGGTAATTTTACTTATAAATCTTTAATACCTTAATTTTGAAGTCTAAATTTTCTTCTTGATGTTTAAGCTTTTTGAAGATTTAGTTTATTGTATATGAATGAGTGTTTTACTCATATCAGATGTCTATACCTGGTGCTGGAGGAGGCAGTGGATTCCCTGCAAGTGGAGTAGTGGGCAGTTGTGAGCCACCACGCGACACTCACACTCAAACTGAGGTCCTGTGCAAGAACAAGTGCTCGTAACTGCAGAGCATCTCCCCGGCTCCTCTGCTTGGCTTTTAGAAACAAAAGTCTACCTCACTGCTGAGGGTGAACAGGGTACAAGTTTCCTCTCTGAAGTGAGCACTGGATATGCTAAACTCTAAAAATGCAAGCTGAGAAGAAAGAGGTTTTCTTGGTGTGTGTGTGTGTGTGTGTGTGTGTGTGTGTGTGTGTGTGTGTGTAATGCTTTCTTCTAAGATAGAATGTTTCTTTAAAACAACAGCACTGGGATAAAATTACAAGTAATTAAGTATTTTAAGCATAATGAAATATTTGCAACATTTTGATAAATGCATACACTTGTATAGCCATCATCTCAGCTAGCATATAGACCACTCCTACCTTTCTGTGGTTTCTATGCCCTTTATAATCATGCCTCTGTCCCAACACTAGGAAATGCTGGTGTGATTATCTTACCATGACTACATGCATGATATCATAAGTGCATGCATGTAAAATGTTCAGACTAAGAAGAGCCATCCATTGGTTGTATCATATAAATTGTACAGGCAAAGACTTAAGCTGTGTGCTTTCTTGTTTCTTGGCTCTTTGTTTCTGTATATTTCCAAGTTGCACCTGTGTCCTTGCATGTTATTAGTGGTCATTTGATTTTACTGTTGAGAAGCAGCCACTATATGAAACAATGCTTTACCTTTTCAAACCTGCTGTTTCTGATTGTGTGAATATCTTTTAATGGATCTGTGTTTTGATTTCTCCTTGAAAAATACACAATGTTCATATTAAATAGATGCGTAGCTTCTCAAGAACCTGCCAAACTCTTTCCCCATATAGTTTCAATGGTATATACTCCATTAGCAATGCAAGAAAGTGCCAGTTAAAGCCTATGACCTTGGCTTCCCCTCCCTTCTCCTCTGGCTTTTTCTTTTACTCATTTGCTGTTTTTTCTACTGCGTTAGAAGCTTCACCTTGTATTTATGTAAACCTCCCCCTATAGGGTTATAAACCTTCCAAGACTCATTCAAGCATTAATATTAATGGCCTGTTGCTAATAGCCCACAAAAAGTTTTAAACACAAATTTTTCTAAACAATGATGAGTAAAATGGTTTCTAAATCTGCGTTTATTTCTGTCACTTTCTAGCAGATAGGCAGTCAGAGGATGTGCGTCCTTGGCCATTCCTGTCTTGGCAGTTTTTGTGGCTTACTATTTTTTGTTGTTTTGGTATTGCCTTTCTGTGAAAGTCAGCCCCTCACAGGTTTTTGTTCTGTTTTGTGTTTAACAGAGTCTAGGTGTGTAGCCCGGGCTAGCCTGTAACTTGCTACATAAAACCAGTCTGGCCTTGAACTCACAGAGATCCCCTGCCTCCACCTCCTAAGCGCTGCTATTCAAGGCGTGCACCCCCACGCCTGGCAGCTCCTCTGTTAAACAGCAGAGCAGCAGTACAGCACACAGCTCAGGCTGCAAGAGGTGGTCTGACCAGTGTAAGGATCTCGGTTTCTTTCCACTGACCAACCTGTACCTTACAGAGCTTTGGTTTCCTCACCTATAATCTGAAGAGTAGGGGTGATAATTACTGATATTGCATACAATTATTATGATGACAATGATCTCATTGATGTAAAGCCTTTGGCAGTGCTCCTGAGCATACTTATTGTGCAGCCAATGGAAACGAAAACAGATGTGTTCCAATATGACTGAAGCAAGGTCATCATAAGAAACATGGAGATGTGTTCTAGAATATAAATTCAGTCATCTCCTGCTCTGTCCTGGACCATTTCCCGTCTCCTGGACAGTCAGATGTCCCCGTTTGTTCTGTAAGCTTCTAATGAGCACCCCCTTCTTCCAGGTTGCCCCCTCTTTGCTCTGCACTTGAGAGGCAGTGAACCACCTCTCATGTCCTGCTCAGACCTTGGGCCAGGCTGGCTCGTGGTGCCTCTGTCTGTCTCAGCCATTTCAACTGCTTTCACACTGAAGTCCCCTCTCTCTAGAAGCTGTTTCTGACTTCTCATGTGCTTGTCTTAAAGGATGCTTAGCTTCTCCAGAAACTGTCTAACTCCTTTCCCAAGCAGTTTCAACATTTTATATTCCATTAGCAGCAGAGACCCATAAAATGTATAGTTGAGGACTCATGATGTATCTACCATGAAGTCCTAGGCTAGTGAAGCTGTGGGACCTCTTTTTTTTTTTTTCTCTCTTAAAAAAAAAAAAAAAAACAGAATATGACAAAGGCCCAGAGGAAATCCTGGACTCACTTCTGAAAATGACAGAGTAAATAAAAAGCAATTTATCCCATAAGTAAATATGATATATAATTTTAGTTTATCTTTTAAAGAAAAATTACATTATTTTGGGGTCCCTTCTCTTTACTAAAAAATACATTGCCAAAATTCAAGTGTTTTTTCTATCACTGTAATTTATCAAATAAATTGCAATAATTCGAAACAGGTTTCCCTTTCAAGTAGATTCTCACAAGACCATTCCTGCTTTGTTCACTAGTTACAGAGTAAGAACAGAGTAGAAAAGTACTACTGAGCACTTGCTAGGTACCATGCACTGAGCTATCCATTACCTCGTTAATGTTCACAACATGCCATAAACAACGTTAGGGCCATTATTACTTTAATCTTATATAAAGAGAAACTAAAATAGCAGCAGCTTTCCTATAGGTACATGAACAGAAGACAAAAAAAAATCCCTTTATTATTAAAAAATAATAAAGTGAACTCTGTACCAAGTTATAGCATCATGGGTGCATATTAGTTTTATTATTGTTGCTCTTAGTAAAAGCATATAGTTTTGTATGTGTATACACATAAACACACGACTATTGTTACATAATCTTAGGCTGGAAGGGAGGGGCCATGAAACATCTAATGCTCCCATTTTGAAAACAAAATTAAGGGCCACAGGAGTGAGATGATTTGACCATGGGGGAACATCCAGCTAATTGAAGAGCAGAATCAATCGTCACATACATATCATGTGCCCCTCTGAACATGAGTTCCCTGAATATTGGCAGTATGTCCAAAACTCCTCCTTTTATTTCTCACACTGCAAAACCACAGGTTAATGCTATAGTCACATACTCGTTTCTCTGCATGGCGCTGCTGCCCACACTTTGTAGGTCAAGGAGACATATTAGACATGCATGGTTTGCAGGTGCCTGTCAGTTGACGTTGCGATTGGGCATCCTGGTTACTTCAGCATTCTATCAGGAGAACACCCATGGAATTGTGGTTTCACTAGGGTTGCAAAACAACTAGTACTAGTCTCTGTTTTTATATTTAGCAGTGATTATTAATGGTGTGGTTGTAGAATGTAAGCAAACCCCTCCCGGAGAGTGTGTAAATGACTCAACAATTGCCTGGGGACAGGTTACCCAATGCTATTGCGTTCTGGAATGAAAATATCTAGCCTAGACAACTTTATTATGACTATAAATTTGGCTTCCTACTCTTACTCACATCAAGCCAAACCATGTGTTTGATGAGGCATAATTTCTTATTAGATCTCAAGACTGCTAGTACAGACCACATCATGATAGAAATATAATTTGAGTTGTAATCAAGTTTTGTTCATTTGCAAATGTTAGCTAATAAACCAATCCAGTACTGTAGTCACACAAGTGAATAGAGAACAATCTGAGGCCAAAAAGAAGAACACATTGTATCACTTATCATAAATATTTTTATACTAGGAAGTGCAACTGCTGATGCCTTTTCTGACCTGGCCTGAACCCTCCTTGATCAGCTTAATGTTTGGTGACTTCTGAAAGACAGATGCCTGGCTCTGCCTTTTGGCATCCCTAGGTTTCATACGCTGAATTCTGCCCACCCATTCTCTAAAATTTTGCTTTGATAATTTCTCCCCAAGCCTGCATGTAGATCAGCATTCTTCATTTCAGACAAGGGCGGTAGTTGAAACCTTTGGAATAAAATATCACTAGCGAGAGGGAAAACTTACTGTGAAGGAAGGCTGCTGGCGTGTTCAACTCTGTTGTTGTTTCTCTCTTTTCTTTATCTAGCACATGTGAGATTCAGGCACTTGAAATAAATGTTACAAGGGATGTCATTGAATATATGAAGTCAGAGCTGGAATTGCATCCAACAAGTGAGAGTCTCTATACCACCCACATTAATAGCTACATAAGAATAATATAAATCATAGAAACATTAAGGTTCCTAGGCCATTTTCAACTCATGTTTGTGAGTACTTAGCTTCTAATCAGGGTATTTATTATCTGATCATTTTTCTGAGTTGTACATATGAGTATATAAAAATTAGTTTCATAAGGTTTAAGGAAACAGACAAAATAAGCCAGTGGGTGCAAAGGGATTTAATTTTGAATATTAAAACTGTGGCATTGCCACACTGCTAGATAATTATCTTTATTTTTTAATTGTAAAAAATAACAAAATAATAATGCTGTAAATGGTTTGGGGCCCTGGAAATATGTTATTTTTCTGAAAAATTTAAGTCATCAAAACAGTTACAAGAGGTCTAGTATTTTTAATGTCTAGAGGCAGATTAGGAAGATAACATTTCATGGGGAAATATTAATAAACATTAATATAAAATTAAAAGGGGAGGTTTTAGAGTTTGCTTAAAATAAGCAGGAATAAGATATATGCCCTGCTTCCATAGGGTATTGCATGCCATTTCAACTTGCAAATATTGATACAACTGTCATATTATTTTTAGATTGAGAAATTTTTGAATTTTCTTTTCACAGAAGACACTGTGATTATTAAGCTAATCTTTATTCATGATTTGCACAGCTTGACTCAAATCTCTAGAACAAAATTAAGAAATCACATGTCAGTGGAGTAAATGGTGTAGACTACACACGGGATGAACCATTCTACGTGAGTTGTGCTGCTTAAGATATTCAAGTTCTCCGGATCCCCTGGAGACTGTAGAAGTCCATGTTCTTGCCAGGTTCACTCCAACATGAGCTGGAGCTAGACTAGACTGAGCCACTGTCTTCTCAACTAACGCTTTAGAAGGCAATGCGCAAGGAATATTAGAAAACTGGACTTCACAGCACACCACAACCCCAAGTCAAACCCACCACCCCTCCAGCAGTAACTTGCGTCCGTTTGTTCTCACCCTTTCCTCACAGGAACCCTTACAAGTATGACCAGGTGCCCTCTGTGCAACTCTCATTAAGCAGTAACCTAGGAGACAAGGTGGTTAGTGTCGAATGTGATGCTGGCCAGAATGTCAAGCAGGATGAGCTGCCTGTTAGTTACTGAGCAGTTTTTCCATAGAGAGTAACCGTGACTTTAAAAATATACGGAGGAGCTGGAGAGATGGCTCAGAGGTTAAAGCACTGCCTGCTCTCGCAAAGGACCAGGGTTCAACTCCTCACACCCACATGGCAGCTCACAAGTGTTTCTAACTCCAGTTCCAGGGGATCTCACATGCTCTTTCTGGCCTCTGTGGACACAAGGCACACATGTGATGCACAGACATACATTCAGACAAAGCACTCACATACATCAAAATAAATAGGAATTTACCGAAACTATTGGCTGTGATCATTTAAGGCATGACCTTTTAAAACCAAGTTCTTTTTCAGAAAATTTTCCATTTACAAAGGCATACAAGGATAGTCCAAGGAGTTATAATTAACTCTTTTGATTACCCTATTAACATCTTGCATTGGTACTATGTATTTGCTACAAATAATAAACTGAGACTGAAGCTTAAAGTACATACTCAATTCAAATTTTCTTGGGGTTTTAAGATTTAAATGTAATGTTTACATTAGTACATAAAAACATGAAACATATTATTCAGAGAACTATGTGATGCTATGTTCTCTCTCTTTTATTAGTGTCTAGTGTACAAGAATGGGTTTCATTACTTTCCTTCCCCGCCCCCAAGACAGAAGACAAAAGAGTTCCTCTGTATAGCCTTCCCTGTCCTGGAACTTGCTCTGCAGAGGCTGGCCTTGTATGCACAGAGCTCTGCCTGTCTCTGCCTCCGAATGCTCTCATAACATTTTACACGTGCATTTGCTCATACTCAGTTGCTCTCCCCTCCCTACTCTGTTCATCCACTCCTCAAATAATTGCTCTTCTACTTCCATGTCATATGTGAATATATTTAAATCTAGATTCTGCACATGAGAGAAAACAGACAATATTGTCTTTCTTGCATACACTGTATAATATTCAAATCTAGCGAGACATATTTCTCCAGCTAACGTCCCTTAGTTTTTGTCTCATAATAATACCGTCTTTCTATTCTAGGACCCACGCAGGATGTTGTAGGACAGATTCTTCTTGGGCTTCTCTTGGCTCTGCTAGTTTCTCAAACTGTCCTGGAAAGTGTTGGCCAGGTACTTTGTGTACTATCTGTTGTGTTAGGCAAGCTGACATCATTGGGACAAATGAGAAACAATGTCAAGAGAAGACTTATTTATTTTGGCTTATTTGTTCCTGAGATTTCCATACATGACAGCTGTGTCTGTTGTGTCCTGGCCGTAGTGACGTAGGACACCATTTCATGGTGACTAGAGTCAGCTGGAGCATTATGGCTCCAGCATAAGATATGCCCTTTAAAGCCCTCCTTCCTGGAGTCCCCCACCCAGTGACTACTTCCTCCAGGTCTAACCCAACTCCTAAAGTTTCCTCCTGAGGACCAAGCCTTTAATACAGGAGCCTGTGTGAGATATTTTAAATATATTCAAACTATATATACTACCCACAAAGTAGGATGTATCTGATGTGACAGTAGTATATACACTGCAGTTGTATATTTGAGAAAGGAAGACATGAAAGTGTTTTTATCATATCATATCAAAGGAGCATGAAATCAAATGACGTGATGATGTTGACCTTAACCACCTGGGTGAGGTAGTGTTTCTCAGCTTCCTTCCCGGTCCTTCCTGGTACTCAGCTTCCTTCCTCTACTACACTCACTGGAAAAGAGGCACTGTGTTCAACCCAGATGTAAGGAGCAGAGACATATATTCTACCTCTACAGAAATAATTGCAGTTTCTTCTCTACAGAGATGTTTCTATCCCCTGGCTCTTATTTACTTGCTCAACCACACTCGAATCAGTATGGTTCAAACTGAAATGTAATTCCACTTTATCTTGTCATGGATTGCTCTGCTCTTGGCCACTGTGACCTCCTTTTTGTGATCCTGTGTCACTTTGAAATGGCTCCATATTGTGAGGTTCACTTTCTTGTCTTTTTTTTTTAATGATTATTTGTCTTAAGTTAATTTTATATTACACTCAAACATATCAAACAAATGGTAGTTGTCAATTTTTCCTACATATGACAAATACTAATCAATTTCTATTCAAATGAGCATTTGAATCATAGCATATAGACTATGGTTGTAGATAGCATATTGAGCTAAATATTATTCAGTTCTCTTGGTCTTTCTTTCTACTATGTACTACCCAGTTCTGATGTTATTATTTGGAATCTAGGATGATTATTTTAAAGGTAATAATAAACAACTTATATTAGGAATAACTAGGAACTTAAGACTAGATTATAAAAATTGGGTAAAAAAATAAAAATAAAAATTGAGTGTAGAACAAAATTCAAAATATAAAATCAGTAGAGGTTTAGAAATTAAAATTTGAGCTCTTAAAACAACCTACAATTCAAGACAGTAAATCAACTGGACTACCAAACTAACATCTCAGCATAATCAAGTGTCCTAGCCAGAGAAACAACTTAGAGCGTCCTTAATTGATAAACTGTAGCACCTACTTCAAATCAGAAACAGCAAAGCCACTACTCATTTTTCACTAGGACCATCCTATTCTGAAAGTTACAGTTCATCTAAGGAACAAAAATTAGGCAAAGGGAGGAACAATATAATCATATTTTATGCTGTGTTTCTATTTACATAGAAACTTTAAGAACCAATGAAAAGTAATGAATTAATATATATCCAAAGTCAACTAAGGTCAGTAACTTTATTGCATATTGGCAATTCATAGTTAAATACAATGGAAGAAGCCTGTTTACATGAGTTTAAAATATTGCATGGTATCTAAATTTAGAAAACAAGTACTTCATAAGCAAAAAAATTGTTTTAGTCTACAAATAAGTCATTTCTAAAGAAAAAGACAGAATATGTTCAAGGTTTAATTTATTTACCTAATTGCCACATACACACACTAAATAAATAAATAAGTAAATAAATGAATGTAAGAACATCTTTAAGTGAATTATAAGGCTCTAATGGCTTTACAGCTCTTGTTTTACAAGAGTATTCAGATGAACAAGTCAGAATCTAGACACAGACTCTATCTACGAATCTACTACAGATAAAAGTGACATAAGTCAAATTGTTAAATAATGTATTTATTTGGCACAATTGAGAAACCACTTGTAGAAAATTAAGTTAGCTTTTAACATTATAAAGGAGTTGAAAAATTCATGAAAGCATAAAAGTTATAGACAAATTTTAGGATGTCTGTTGTTCTGAAGATAAAGGAGTAATGGAGAGACGCAGAGAAAATGACAATGTGCCTAAGTTCTGAGACTTTTATCAGCTAGATGTCCAACAAATTTAGAAACCAGGGGCTGTGCTTGGCACATACCTCGGTGGTAGAACATGTGCCCAGCATGAACAGGACCCTGGGTTTGATCCCTGGCACTGGAAAAAAAATCAAAACAAAAACAAGATTTTTTGAAAACTAAAAGAGAATGATTATAACAACTAACTAAAATCTGCATAGAATTCTTAAGCAGCATTAATTAAAGAGAAAACAAAATAAAGACATGAGTAGGCAGAAAAAGATTAGATACTGTGGCCAAAAAATATATAATAAACCTTTAAAGAGCTATATGCTATATGTTTTATATGGTCGTTACATATAGTTAATAATTTAAATGTTCACATCAGCAAACTCTAATAAGGAAACACTTTTTTTTTTTTGAAACACCGTTCTTTACCTGCCAATTTGAAGGGATGTTACAAATGATAAAACCCAAGTTTAGGAGTTGGAAGGATGGCTCAGGAACTAAGCCATCCTTGTTCTTATAGAGGACCCAGGTTCGTTTCCCAGCACCCATATAGTAGTTCAGAGCCATCTGTAACTCTGGTCTCAGGGAATCCAATGCTGTCTTCTGAGCTCCACGAGTACAAAGCATGTATGTGCTGCACATATATATATATATATATATATATATATATATATATATATATATGTACATATATATGTATACACAAACATACACACAGGCAGAACACTCACATATAAAATAAATAAACTTAATAAATTTTTAAAATAGGTTTAACAAAGATATGGAGAAATGGGCAACTTTACTCAAGTTGACAGTGGAAGCTTTTAGGGAGCGGGTGGGCGTGGAGAGCGTCAGGTGCTAGGGAAGGTCTAGTCTTGGCACTGTGAGGAGCTTGTGTGTGAAGCTGTAAAGCCTCTGAAACTCCATTTCTCTGCCTGTAGACTAGGACTTGCTTTTAAACATGGTCAGCCAACTGGAGAGATGCTGAGACTGGGGGAAATGAGCAGAAGACCAGGAGAACAGAAGGAAGTTACTTTGAAAACATTTAAGGTCAATTCTCTGTAAGTGTAAAAGCTCCAGAAACAATAGCCAAAATGTATGTAAGAACTTAGTTTATGGCAGACAAAGCATTAAAATGTTGACAAAGAATTATTTAATAGTGATTTAAGTTTTATTATAGAAAAGAACAGGGTACTGGCTTTTCGTCCTATACAAATAGATATATTTTAAATATGTTATGAATCTAAATGTGAAAAATAAAACTTTAAAATTATCAGAAGAAAAGGAAAAGAGTATCTTCATGACCAGAGGGGAAAATTATTTCTCAGTACACAAAAAAGATAGTTCATAAGCGAAAAATTACATTAAGAGGTAAAACTCTTTTATGCAAAAACCTCTATAAAGTTAAAAGAAAAACCTTGGACTGGACATTTTTAGCGCATAAAACAGAAAATATGTTTGTTTCCATTCTGTATAGTTGGAGAATCCATATGAATCAGTATGAAAAGAAAGAAAGAAAGAAAGAAAAGGAAGAAAGAAAACTAGTTACAGAAGTAGGAAGCAAAGGAGAGTGTCAAGAAATACAGAAGGAGCAGATTTAAGTGAGAAATGGAAGAAGACATGTTGACCTTTGCTGACAGCTAAGAAAAACACTAAAACAAAATGGTTCCCTCTTTACCCATCATAAAGGCACCACTAAGGAAGTGATGCTATCTGCTACAATACATAGAATGCATAGAAGTGATGCATAGAAGGAGAATTTTCCCAGCTTGCTGCTATGTGGAAAGTAAGGTGGAAAGGCCTGGTAAACCTGGAAATACATATATTTTCCACCATTTTTACCCCTCTTTATATGCTAAAAGAGCATTTGTAAAAGGACAATCAACAAAGCAGTCTTGCCATGCCAAAACCCAATGCCTCTTAATGAAGGGACCAAAAAATAAATTAGAAATGACTGTGGTTTTGTTTCATTGGTATGTCCAGCCACTAGAACAGTTTTTGGAACATTGCTAGTGCATATAAAGTTTTGTTAAAGCCCACAGCAATTAAAAATAAATAAATGTGAATGTTAATACCCATGTATCAACATGGGTAGATTTCAGAAAGAGCATTGAGTTATTTGGAATATATACATTACTGCATGACTATAATAAACAAAGCCATACTGTATATTACTCATAGCTATATACATGCAACAATATATTAAAATCTGGGCTAGAAAAGGCATAATTTCTAGTGGTAGTTACTTCTGGCAAAGAGGAGAAAGGAAGACAGAAGAATAAGCTGACAGTGGAGAGCTTTGGGACAGAAAAACTTGAGCATGTGCCTAGGGTGGTGTCTCTTTTAAGGACTAGAAAACTCAGCTGAAGTACAATGACAAGAATATAAAACCTAAAAAAAATCCTAATTTACAAGCATGTGGGCTCCTGTTTTTTCTGTTTAGTAGGCTTTTTTAAATAAAAAAAATATCTTGTTTTCATACAAGAAGAGGTAAATTGAATATAAATATATAAATTAAACAACAAAAGTAAGCAATAAAAACAATAGAAATTAAAATATGAATGAAATTAAAAATATACTTCCTGGGTTTAAGAGAAAGTCAATTAAGTTTCCTAGACGGTAGAACAAAAAGATAGAAGATACAATAGAAGGTTTACTGGGCGTCAATAACCAATCCCAGAAGTGTGTGGCATCTGGCTAGCAAGGGCCTCAGGAAGAGGGACCGAAAGCATAGACCGGAATAAGCAGTAAGTGATTCTAGGATACGTCCCTGAGCTGAGAAAGGACAAGAGCCTTCAAGTTACACGATAACATTTAAATGCAGAAGACACAGAAGGTGCTAACAGTATTGAGGAGGTTTAAACAAAAACAAAAGCAAGAATCAAACAGGTGGTGCTGGTGTATTTTTTAGCAGCTTGTAGTAGACTTCAAGTTCTTTGAGGAGACAATTTCCAACCTATAACTTATATATCATCGGGACATTCATCAGTATAAAGGAAGAATAAAGAATTTGGAAATCTTTGGAATATTGATTTCTTCCAAAAACTGAAAATAATCTCTAGCAAAAGAGGCAAAGAACTTAAAAGAGAGAAGAAAAAGCATTCAGGAAACATTAATCATGGGTGCTGAAAACAGGGGGAGTGACTAGGAGAGACAGAACAGTGGCATCTCCTCGGTGCACACACATACGAACAGCCAGGAGTTACTGTCTTAAGGTGGTGGACTAACAAATAACTGTAGGCATATCATTTAAAGGGGAAAAGGTAGTATTACGATTTGCACCTTGTGCATCCCCCAGTGACTCACACACACTGAGGGCTTGTTTGCCGGTTTGTAACTGTTGGACAGGGTAAAACTTTTAAAAGTGGGGTCTGGTGGTTTGAAGTTAGATCCTTGGGCATTTCCTTGAAGAGGATGTTGGGAACACAGTCCCTTCCCAGCTGCCAAGAGACGCACAGCTTCACTCTGCCACACTGTACTGTCCTGCCGTGGGCCCCGAGCAGCAGCATCAAGAGCTTGTGGCTGATTCTTCTGAAACCATGAGCCTTTCCTCCTTTTAAGCTGATTTTTTTTCCAGGTGTTTTGCCAGAGTAATGGAAGTCTGACTAACACAGATAGCCAAAAGTATAATAGGAGGGAAAAAATGTCAGGGAAAGGAGGGGAGCAAAGACACTGATAATATTTGTTGGTATCTGTCCAGTGATGAGTGAGCAGGGAGCACCCCCAGAGGGATTCAACCCAGTAGTTGTTCCAGCATCCCTGGGACTACAGATGGTGTATTAACTGCTGAGACTACGCCTCCATCTAACAAGGAACTCTACTTCATCCTGAGAATATGCTGTTCTATGGCATGTTATGAAAGGGGAATCAGAGAAACGGAAGGTTCCCTATGCTGTGATGGTTCTCTCTCCTTTCCCTATGCTCACTACAGAGTCTGGCTGAAGAAACTGGAAATACGTGCTGTAGCAGCTATTTGTCTGGTCAATTCTGTATGCCTCTTCCAAAATAGAGAGCCTAGATTACAGCTGGACCAAGACTCAAAAGCCTACAGAAGAAACATTAAGCCATGGACAAACGTGTATAAGGACCTTGAATGGAAGCATTAAAGGGCAGTGCCTCACAGACAGAGCTCTCAGCTGTGTCTAACCAACCATGGGCCAGGTGTGTCTAATGTCGCCCTACGCCCTGTGAATGCAGTAAACAGAAAAAGAAGGAGTATAGGGGCCAGACATGGAATAACAAAGATGAAACTGTCCAGTCAAGTTCAGCATTCCCTCAAAAAGTTTTGCTAGAACGTATCATTCAGAACCTTCCATGAAAACAAATTCTGTAATAGCACAAAACATATTCTACCACTTTGAATTTCATGATTACTATAAAGGATAATCATTCTTATGGCTAAAATTCTATTTAATGCCTATTATCTGCCAACTTACTCATGTTACTAGGTGAGGGCCATGAAGGACTGGGTGCACGTAGAAACTCAGTGGCTCACTAGTGGAACATGATTAGCGAGAAAAGGACAAACTAGGAGGCAGCGTCAGTGAGGAAAAAGGAAAGCCAGTCAGCTGTATGACCTCAGAAGTGAAGTGAAGCCAAGTAAAGGAAGTGTGCTTCCTTGAATGCTATTGAGAATGGTCCAGAAATAAGGAAAATTTGATGATATTGAACAGAAAGATGGCTCCTAGTGCTCTTGTAGAGTAGAAAGACATATAGAGGGACAGGATTTAGTGCACAAGTGAGGACAGGTGAGAAGTAAAGTCCATTGTACAGACAGCACCATATGTGAGAAGTGAGATCATAGGACTCTATGGAAATTCTAGATCTCTCCAGTCTTCTCCATGAAATATGAGGCAAGGTCAGCTAATCGTAAGAGAATATTTGAGGTTGGAGAAAGGTCAATGTGAAATGTAAAAAAAAAAAAAAAAAATTTAAATTGGGCTGGAGAGATGGCTCAGCATGAAGAGCACTGTCTGCTCTTCCAGAGGTCCTGAGTTCAGTCCCCAGCACCCACATGGTGGCTCGCAGCCATCTATAGTGTGATCTGATGTACACAGTATATATAATAAATAAACAATCTTTTTTTTAAAGTTTAAATGAGTGGAGTGAGGAACGCTTGCTGACGTTATAGTTCTCTTGATTATGAATCTAAGGTGTGATGACTCAAGATAGGCAGCTTTCTCCAACGTGTCCCGCAGCAAAAGAGCAGCACAGGTTCAGCAGAGAGCTTGGTGATTGTTTTGCTAGGAGACCAGTCAAAGTATTGATGTGCATGAAGAGGTGGCCACTGTTTACACTGGATTCTGAGGGAACAGGAGATACTAGTAGATGGGCAGAAGGTGAAAAAGAGGGAAGAGTAAGCATCCTAGATCCTGGGGAAACAAAGATTGTTGGTGTTTGGGTAGTAAAGGAAGTGAGCTGGAAAGGTGGGCAGCGTCAGAAGACAGGATGCTTCTGTGGTATTCATATATACATACGTATGTATATATACACATATACATATACATATATATGACCACTTAAGACTCCTTTCTAACCATATGGTGAGGGAGGAGGTCCCCTTCTGTCACACACCTAGGGGAGGGGAATAGGGTGAAAGAGGGAGGGAGGAATGGAAGGAGAAAAGCAAGGGGATAACAATTGAGATGTAATCTGAATAAATTAATTTTAAAAAAGACTCCTTTCTAAGATATAACTGGAGCATCACAGAAGTCACACATCTTTATTACTAATTCTACCTGTTATTTCTTACCAATTGGCTGTTTCCCCCTTAGGTCACAGGAAGTTTTGCAGAGTCCATTCCCTTCCTTCTCAAAGCACCTAACCCCAACCTAAGTGTTCTCTCTGGCCATCTTTACCTCCCTAATCCTAGTGCCTGCCGTACCAATGGCTGCCCTTGAGTTAGGCTGGGAACTTTGATTCCCTCTACAAGAAGAAGAGAGGTGAGAAAAAGGACAGCCTGAGTATCTCGTCTGTCCCTAGTAGGTCTTGCAGGTAGCTTGCCTCCTTGTTGGCTGCTGGGTCTTAGATGACAGGCTGCTAGAAAAGTAGGGGGTTTTTTTTGTATTATTTTGCTTTGCTTTGCTTTGCTTTGCTTTTACAACTTGGGCTCTAGATCCCTGGTCCAGGAATGCAATGATAAAAAAGTTTAGACTTTCCCTGATGTAACTCTGCCTCCAGACAGTTCTTGCAGTATGGAATGCCATCTGCCACTCTGTCCTGGCAGGCATCTGTGCTTCCTGTCCCATCAGAGCCATTGTAAATGTTCCTTGTAAATACGCCAACTATTACGGTATCCTTGTGGCTTTCCTGGTTTAAATGATTTGTGTGTTGTGATCATTAATGGCAAATCAGTTTCACAAGATAATTAAATCCTCTAAGAAGGATGAATTTGAGATTTCACATAATTTATTAGCTGCAAGTGTCTTGTTTCCTTTAACATATGTTCATGTGGGCGTTGGCATTTAGGTTTGAAGGCTTTATGACTGTGTTTACCTCCCATCATATATTTTAAAAGTATTTACACCACAGAGATTTCATTTTAATAGAGTTAGACTGCTATTCAAAAGAACTCTATGCTTGTATCACAAGCTTTGTTGATTAACATGGCAGGTTTTATTTCAGGATAAAAAGAATCCTCACTGTATGTCCACAGGTTCACCTTCCCCCAACAACTTAGCTGCAAGCTGACAGCAACATACTCAAAATGCTGAGGACTGACAAATGCTGCCTGTCCAGGAAACCCAGTCTTATGATGACATATTCCTCAGATTGCCCTTATAAACGTTATTGGTTTGTTTGTTTTTTTAATTCTTGCAAAAAAAAAAAAAAACCACACACCTAAATTAACCAGACCCAAAGTTTATGTAACTCGCCAAACTTCCATATAGTTGAGCAGGCATTTGGAACAGAAGCTGTGGGTTGGGTATTTAAGTCCTTCTTTCTAACATCACATCAGCATAAAACTGTGGTGGTCACACCCACAAGTGTGTTTTCCAGAGGACTCTGCCCTCCTTGTATATCAGAATCTGTCTATAGCCGCCACTAAGTTCTGCACTGCTGGCCTGTATCACAGATATGATAAGATTCATGGCACTTATGAAATAACCCCCCAAAGGTATCCCAAAGATAATTACATAGACCTTTATGTAACAAGGAAACTCTGGGGCCACCACTTGACTGTGCTGTCAGCTTTTCTTTCCTTCATACACTTTTTAATTCTGTGTATTGTTTCCACTGTGTTCCCGTGGTATATGGAATCTATCTATAAGGTTTCTGTTCTTATTCTTTCATGTTCTTCTGTACAGACCCAAGCCTGGTGCACATGATGAACGGTCAGCAGAAACATAATGGCCTGAGTACCAAAGGGGGAGTCCCACTGAAGACATCCAGTGGGCATGGCAGTTGTCCATGAACTCAGGGTTGTAGGGGCTCCAAATGATGCCTGGGTAATAGAAGTGGGAATTTTCCAGCTCAGCACTGTATTACTGACTTGGCAGATATATGTGGTTCCTTTTCTGGGTGAGAAACATATTAGGAGAAAGCAGCTAATTCAGGAATTGGGCATGGGCAGATCGCCAATGGAATGTCTCTGACTAGATACACAATTGACATGTTGAGATCTGTTCTCATACTGTTCATCCCCAGACACACTCCCAACCCGTGTGAGATGCATCTCATAATGCATATGGCTTCAGTGACCGCCTGTGGTGTACCAGGGAAAAGATGATTTGAAGTTGAAGAGCTGGTCATTTGTGAATATATATTGTTTGGTTTTGTTAATGTATTTTACTTTAAAATTGTTTTATTTTATTACATTTAGTACAGGGCATGCCAGAGCACATGTGTGGAAGTCAGACAGCAATATATAGAAAGTGGTTCTCCCCTCAATCACCATGAGGGTTCTGGGAAATGAACTCAGGTCATCAGGCATAGCTAGTGCCTTTGTCTATTGAGCCGTCTCACTATCCCCTAAAAACTTTATTTCTAAAGCAGCTTTGGGGTCACAGAAATATTTGAAAAGCCTCTCCATCACCCCACAGCTTTACCTATTAGCAGCATCTCCCATTGGAGTAGCATATGCGTCCAGGAGCCCATTGTGACATATCCTAATCTCCCTAAGTCCAGAGTTCATATTAGGGTTCATCCTGGATGTGGCACATTGTAAAGCTGTGTATGCACCATGTAGTATCTCACAGAACAGCGTCACTGCACAAAAACAATCCATGCTCTGCTCACCAGCCAACCTGCCCTGCCACCATGTTCTTTTTTTCCCCCACACCTTCCTCAGTTAAATCAAGGACTTAAGAGGCTTTTTTCAGCCACTTTAATCTGGAGGAAAAGGAGAGAAAGAAGAAAATAAATAAAGGAGCCCTGATGTCGGTCACAGCTTCCTGTAAAGAATGGGCTTTAAGAAACATCATTGGTGAAGATTAATTCCTTTGTCAATAAATGTCGGCAGCTAATCTGGTGCCACTTGCATGTCCCTGGGGAGTGAACCCTGTGAAGACTGAGGAAACTAAATCATCATGGGGTGCTTGTTTTTTCTGCCAAGCACTGGTCAAGCCCCCACCACTATTTTCCATTTTTAAAATTGAAAAGGGAAAAAGAAATGCCAAGCAGAGTTTGCAACTCCAAAGGGCAAACTGGATATATTTTGACATATGTTGAAAATAAATTATTCTAAAGTCAGTTCACATATAGAATTATCTTTCTGGCAAACACCAAACTAAAAGCAAGTTCATATATTCTGTCCCTTCATCTGCCGAGTTACTGGGTAGTATTTTGCCTTAGATAGTTCTAGTCTCTGAGACTGGCTCAGTCAGGGGTGTCCTTGGTAAAAATAAGGCAGTTGAAGGTCCTTAATGCTTCCTCCAACTTGATTGATTTTGTGGTACTAGGGTTTGAAACCCAGAGTTCATGAATGCTCTACCACTGAACCACGCACACAGCATTGATGTGTGTGTGTGCGTGTGTGTGTGTGTGTGTGTGTGTGTGTGTGTGTGTGTGTGTGTGTGTCTTGTCTATGTTTTGAAGTGCTAATCAAGACTCAACAAACTGGCTGCACTGCTCAATAAATGTATCAGCAGTACCAGGAGAATGATGAACACTGATAAGGAATGTTCTAGATAGGAGAACCCTATAGAGTATGTACCTGTGCTTGCTGGGCCACTAGCCTGTACTTGAGTGCTTCCAGAACAATTCCTATGAGCCAAGCATGTTGCTGAGCTCTATGCCTGTACCTTCGTGACATCCCCAGCAGGTAGGAGTTCTTTGGCTACCCCCCTTTTATAAGTGAGGCTCACCTGGCTACCCCCCTTTTATAAGAGAGGCTCAGCTGTCATCTGAGGCAAATGTGCTTCTGAAATCACTTGGCTAGAAGACACAGAATTTAAATGCCACCTCCCTGACTCTGAGACCATCCTTATCACCTTCATATGCCTGCTGAAAGCCCAGTGATCGGCAGTTACAGTCCTCGATGTAAATCGGATCCTTTACCCCTTTAGCCTCATTCTTCTTCACTTCTCCATAGTGCTTTGCGCCAATGCCTTAAGGAAATGCCTTCATTTTCTTTAACTCTTGCCTCTGTCAGCTAGTTCCTATTGGTCTTTTTGTCTCAGCTTAAGACTCATTCCACAAGAATACCTCTAATTGCCTCTGGCCATCCCTCATAGCTCTGGTAGCTCCCTACCTACTTCCAAGCCACCCTATGCTCTCAAGCCTAGCACTTGTGATAGTTTGTTAGTTTGCCTCTAAATCCAGATGTGTGCTTATAAATATGCAGCAAGTAGTTTTATAATTGGGAGGATAAAAGGAGGATAATGCATATAATCTGCCATTCCCGTGGTTTAAATACTCCCACCATCACAGATTTCAAGGTCTGGTTTCCATGAACTGGAGTCAGGCAGAAATGGAGGAGATAGGACAAGCTGGCTCCAGCAGCCAGTGTGTGTCTGTATCACCATCTCTACTCAGTGATAGGAGTCAGACCCAAGGGGAGAGATCAAGTCCCCTCCATGAAAGAGGAGGGAAAGAAGGGTCAGCCAAGACAAACACTACAAAGGTTTGTGATAGTCAAATATGCTGCCCGCATACAATGAATACAGAGGAAACAGAAGAGAGAAGATGGAGGCTTTGTGAAATAAAAATAACTACCAACAGCTATTCTGTGCTTAGAAATGATAAAATACTTCCACACATGTGGAGCCATCTGATCTTGTCCATTAGAACAGCTGTTGTTTTGTCCATGACGAAATCAGATCCCCCAGAGTTAAAGTGACTTAAGTAGGGTCATCACTCATACATATCTAAACAGGAACCAAGGTCGGCTGAGTTCCAGCCCCACACTCTTACTGTTCAGTGTGGCTTTCACATGAACACACCTGTTCAGAGTGGGAAACAGACGACTAGACCCCTACAGAATGAGAGCGGAGGGAAATGGCGTGGTGAATGCGTGCTGTAGAAGTGATTGGCAACGGAAGTGACCGAGGCTTTCCGGTTAGACCCCTCACTCAGCATTGGGAGGTGGGAGTATGAGTCACGGAGAGCATGGGCCCATGCCTGGGCTCAGACTCTGCTAAGTGACCACGGACAGTGAGCTTAGCCCCGCTGTGCTACAGCCTCCTACTATTATAGTAATAACAATTTTTGGAATTCCTGTCTTGGGATCATTACAGGGTTAACTGGGATAACAGAGGTCAGATGTCTGGAGCTGCAGTGTTCCCATATAGGAAACACTGTTATTTTTATGTCCTCTATTACTTCCTCCTCTTCCAGATTTTTTTTATAACACACTGCTATGTTTTAGCATAATTTCTTAATGCAAATCCTAGGAAAAGAAAAGCTTGCCAATTGCTGTTAATACAGAAGGGATCGAAAGCTGCTCAGTGTTTGAGTTTGAGCATGTAGTAAGTGCCTCTGAGGAAATTTCAAGAGAGTCACCAAGTTAGAATGAGAGGCAGCAATCATGTGGACTTTTCTCAGAGGAAGCTCTGCTGGTTTCTCTTCTTCTTGTATGTTCTCCAGTGCCTTTAAATGGCCTAAGACATGCCTTGCAACATACCGCCAGCAGTAAAACCTTAGAGATTTAACCGGCTACTAGAAATAGCTCAACCGAAGCCATTATCTTCCCACGCTGTGTATACAGTTATCTCTTATATTTTAAGTATGTATCATTGTTTTTTACTTTGGCTGATGAATCCCTATTGTGCAAGGACTATATTTACTTTTTCAGGCTATGATAATAGTTTTTATATTCCTTTTTATTTTTTTTACAAAACTAAAATAAAGACTGACACTTTGTGACATATGAACTTTATATGAAATTTAAATCTCAGTGTCCCAAATTAAATACTGTTGAAATGCAGCTGCACTAGGTTGCTTAATGTTTTTGGATGTTTCCGTGCTGCTGTGGCACCGTAAAGTAACCATGACAAAGACCACTTAGTCTACAAGACCTAAGGTGTTTACTAACGGTTTGTTAAGTCCTGCCTGGCATAACTAAGACAGATTCCCTAATGAGTTAAGATGTCATTAGTAAAAAAAACCTCAGTGGTTACACTGGGGCTTTCAAGGTTTTTATTGCTTCTTAGACCTTGTGGGGAGTGGTAGAAACTGTATTGTGAAACCATTTTTTAAAACCACAATGTGATTAAATAGCTCAGAATACTCGAGGGTTTCTGTTCAGTCTTTAAGAGACTGTAATGGGGTTACGAAGTTAATTTTAGGTACGAAGCACTAGGCAAGAAGACTGCACTGTGGGTCTCAGAAGCACAAGAGCACCACGGTTGTATAACCAGGAATCATGACGCATTATGCAGGAATGGAGTCCCTGAGACAAACTGCATTGCTAATAGCTATGACACCCTCAGTGTGTGCATGCCCTTACAGAACAAACCTCTCAGTTCCTTCAAGCCACCCGGGATGGAAACGGGTGGTGATGGGGTCAGGATCTGATGGCCACTCTGGCAAAGACAAGGGACTCCAGACAGTTCCGTGGTGCTCTCACCTATGAACCATCAAACAAATGACTGAATGAATGAATACAATTTCCTGGGATCGGAGCCAAATGTAAACAGCCCTAACTGCAGTGCTGCCAGGCTGGAGGAAGTGCCAGTCAGGCCCGCCTCGTCCGTATTCTGCTCTTCAGGGCACCATTAGCACATACAACATGCATTTTTGGCTTAGGTCCTGAAAACCTAAGCACAATTCTGAAAGCTGTTTCTAAACAAGTGTGAATTTTCTCACCTATTTTGTTGTGAGTTTGTTTTTATGTATTATACCTCTTTGTTGGGGGGGAATGGTGTCAAAACCTTCCTAGATTGCTTAGGGATGACAGCTTTTTTAAAAAAATATATTCAAACTTCTAATCTTACCTGGTATCAGAAAGCTCCTGAAGTGTAGCTTAACACACAAAGTGCTTAAAGAGACAGAGGCCTCATCTTTCCCAGGTGTTCCTTTTAGCACCTTTTCTAGAATATTTGGTGATGTCTTTTCAGTCTACAAAATTATGAAGCAAAGTAAGTTATAGAACAGCAGGGGATTGAAGCAGATGCTGAGACTCACAGCCAAACTTGGGGGTGAAGCACAGGGAGTCTGAAAGAAGAGTTGGGGGAAAGAAGAGTTGGGGGGATAGAAGAACCTGAAGGGGACAGACGCTCCACAAGGAGACCAATGGATCCAATAAATTGGGCCCAGGGAAGTGCTGCAGAGACTGATGCATTAACCAAGGCCCATGCATGGTGAGGACCTAGTCCTCTGCTCAGATGCAGTATATAGACAGCACGGTCTCCTTGTGGGCCCCATAACATGGGGAGTAGATGCTACCTCTGACATAGACTCTGGTGCTCGCTCATTGATCACTTCCCCCCGGTGGGGCAGCCTTGCCAAGCCACAGAGGAAGAGGATGCAGGCAGTCCAGATGAGATTTGATAGCAGAAGTCAGATGATAGGGGAGGAGGGCTCCCCCTTTTGAGGACTAGGGGGCAGGGGAGGGGAGATGAGAGAGGAAGAATGGGACAGGGAGAAGAGGGATGGGGCTACAACTGGGATGTAAAGCAAATAATTAAAAAACAAACCATCAAAAAAATAAATATTTAGCACTTTATGTTTAAAAAAATAAGATAAAATAATCCCTGTATTTACTCACATAACTCAGTCTCAACACTTTGCCTAATTTCTCAAACAGGAAAATAGAGTTCTGGAAACTTGTCACTCTGTGTTTTCCACCAACCACCCTGTTCATTCACTTTTGAAAATCCAAGCTCCTACCTCTCATGTCAATAAGTCAGTAAGACAGTTGGACTGCAGTTGTGGGTGCTGCACAAAGTAAAAGCATTTCTCGCTGTTTAGCATGAAAGATTAACAGAGTATCAGAGAAAAAGAGAATCAGAAAATCTTAGGGAAAAAAGAGAAAGAACACAGGATATGCTATTGAATAAAAGGTAGAATTTACACGTTCAGTCTTTGGTATTCAAAGCTTCTCTATATGCAAATTCCCATCCTCACTAAAATGTATTATAACTCCCAAGCCAATGCTCAAGGCAGTTTGAGTCTTCCACAGACATACATGAAGTGGCAAAAATCTTGAGTCACCTTGTGTGTGTGGTCCAGCTGAGGTCAAACAAGGGAATGAACGCCGTGCCTTCTTGTTTTAGCTTTAATAGACATTTTTTAAAGTGTCCTTTTGTGGTCCATTGAGTGCCACATTTTTCACGGTTTTGTGCTCTGGGTTGGTGATCTCACTCTTTCAAGTAGCCTCTAAGGGCAGCTAAAGTGCTGTTAAGTGTCCTGCAGTACAGGAAAACTAGTACTTTATGGAGAAAATACGTGTGCAGATAAGCTTCATTCAGCCGCGACCCACAGTGTTGGGCATGGGTTCAATATTAATGAGTCGCCAATGTATGTTAAGTAGCATTTAATCATTCAGAAAACAATGTTATATACTGAATATGCTCTAGCTGGGAACCTATCCCCAAATTTCCCTAGGAGAAATGGTTCAGTGTCCACTGATTCAGTGTTTGTTGAAATTTATAGATGATTGCCATGGATGAATAACAAGAAGGCGTAGCATTTAGGTTTCTTTCTATTCACATCTCATCTTTGGGGCTCACAGACTAGTAGCCCAGAAGAATCTCTGATGTTAGAATTATACCTATTTCAAAAAGTGCTAGTAAACTTTCTTCCAAGGTAGCACCGTGCTCTGCTTTATTAATTCTATACCATGCTCCAAAAGGAATCCAATGAAGAGTGATTCCCCAGCATTCTTTTATAGGAAGGGTCAAGGATGAGAAGAGCATGAGGAATGGGTAGTGCTAAAGGACGAATGCTCACATCCAGACCACTCCTGTGCCTCTTGTCAGCCATGTGAGGAAGCTTCCTATTCCAATGAGAGGGCATAAAGGTAGGAACTATGTAGATGACAGGATGATGGCAACCTTCGCCCATCTGGAAGACATGTCTGAGTAGATGGTGTTGCCAAGTCATACACAATAACCATAATGCTTAAGGTGAGCATTAGGCGCTTAAATCAGCCACAGCATTAGGTTCCTTTTCTTGGTGAATCTGTAGTTACAGGAGTTTGTAAGTGTACAGTTACTACACAGAGTCAGGAAGAAGAAACCTCTGGCAGCCTTTGTAAGGTGAACCAAAACAGCCATTTGTCATGTTTCTGGTCACTTACACCCAGTGAGAAAAAGCCTTCAACTTCTTCCTGTTTCCAAACAGGAAGATTTCAGTAGCTAGAGGAGATCACCTGGGTTTCTTTGCTATGCATAAGAAGTAAGGGAAATTATTTGTTTGAGCCCCTGAGAAACTGGGGAAATATTACATTTTGTTCATTGTAATGCACATGTGAAGTTATTTCCCTCAAACCAGATTCTAATTTCTGTAATTCACTAGGACAGCTCCGAGAACTTTTTTGCCTACAGTTCTAAAGTGCTGTGGGGGAAATTAAATCATTGAGAAAGATGGAACATGAGTGAGTTTTGATGCCTTAAACCTTGTGATGATTCATAGATGTAAGATGCTGTATTCGCAGTGTGAAATCTTGAGGACACTAGGAGACCAGGGTCCACTTGGAGGTTCCTAGCATTTGTGTGTGGTTTTGTTTGTTTCCTCTGCTTGCAAACTACTGGCTTAAAGAAATAGGTTTCTTGAGAAAAGGATCCGCAGAACAAAATGATGTTCCACACTCCTTCAAGACGCTGGAGGAAGCAGAGGTGCCCATCATGTTGGTGATAGGCACCATCAGGACACATTATAGAATTTTATCTGGACACCCCACAGTCTTTCACATGGCCTTCTCCGAGGGTTAAATGCCAAGGTTCTTCCTGTTTTAAAATTCACGTCTTATCAATAGACCATGTGCTTTCTTTAAGCCTGCAACCCCAGTCAGTGTGATCAGGAAACTTGGAGAGTTTTTGTAGAATACGTTTGTCTTTACTAGAGTGCTCACTTGTGTATGTGTGTTGGGGGGTCCTCTTGCCCCATTGTTTCCTTTTCATCCCACCTTCACCCACCCCCAAGCGAAAATGCCAAGGCCCCTGTTATTTAATCTATACCTGAGAATAATAATAATGGTAGCTGGTCATAGAAATTGAGGTCAGAAATAGAATTAATCAGTTTTTTCTGCTAACTTTAGGGTGCTGAGAAAAATCATAAAATCCCTTTGCTTTTAGTTTTCTCATTATGAAACAGAGGCCCGCCAATTCACATGAGGCCATGTATTTAAATATACATCTGCTGGCCAGGCAATTTGGATGTATGAATTCCACAGAGGAATGATAAATGGTGCCTTATAAAAGCTCGGCAGACTATTGCAGCAAGCTGCTGTTTATAGATTCGTCTCCACTCACAAGAATATGACTCTTGTTAAGTATATGGATTTTTAATTTGATTTGGCATATTTCTGCTTGAGAATAAAAAAGTCAACTAAATGCTAATTTAGGCACATTGTATTTGTGCTGGGAGAAAAATGAGAGTATCCTGTCTCGACCATATTGTCCTTCCACAACCAGCATCTGTGGCTGCCACCAAGAAGCAGGAGACCACTAGAGGACATAACTATGAACCTGGGGCTGACCACTGATAACCACTATTGACACTGCTGCACTGCCTTGTAGGAATTTGTAGGTTTGCCACTTCATTTTATTCTGACAATACCTGCCATAGCTCAGAGGATGATTTAGTTTTCATGTGTCTTTGATGAAAGACCTGCAGCTGAGGGACAGTAAATGACATGCTGGTAGTCCCAAAGCCTGCCAGTGGCAAAAAGCCCAGGGACCTGTGGGACCCAACCAACATCTCCCCATTAACTCAGCTGTTTCCTAGAGCAGGCAGCCATGGAGAAAACTTAATAAATTTCTTCCCCAGAGATTTATAGTGTCCTTTCACACCTCTGGAATAAAGGAAGTCCCTTGGTTAGTATGGGGATTACTTGTGATGGAAGCATATACTTTTTGGGTTTTGGTTGGCCTTACTCTGGTTTGGTTTTCGTATTTATTGTTTGTTTTCTCAGGAAGTGGTTTGATATGCTTCCCCTGTAAAGCCTGTAAGAAAAATGTGTGTGGGGAGGGGACATTTGTTCACCCATCTTTTAAGATATACTAAAAATGTATTTTATTTTTAAAAAGTAAAGAGCATAAACAGCAAAAGTCCGCTAGAACGCACTTGTTGCTTAGAGAGAGTCACTGTTCACACACCATCTTTCTCTCTTTGATAAATTGGACTTGAAAGTCTTAAGTATACACACTGCACATGCTATTTTTTTCTTACAGAGTCTTTAGTTTTATTTTCTAGTTCCATTAAACATTTATCATAAAATAATGCCAATGGTCCCACTTATAATCCATGATATGGATTATGGTCTATTTAACCATTACCCAACTGTTGGACAGTTATGTTACATTGTGCTGCAAGAAAGGAATGCTGCAGGGTACAAAGAGGCACTGATGACTGTATAAATCTGTTTGCATTTCTGAATATGTTTTTCAAATAAATTACTTAAAGAAAAGACCCAAGTATTATGTCCTAAATGTAGATTCCTAAAGGGAAGTCTGGGCCCTCTTGAGACTATTCATGCATACCTCCAAACTATTTCTTTGTGTGAGAGGGCCTGTAACTCATCCTCAGAAAAACCTTTAGTGCTCCAAAAAGCCAGCGGTGTAGTTTTAGTCTGAAATCTAGCAGGCTGAAGATCCAAGAAGAGCCAAGATCAGTATGTACTCAAGGGCAGGTAATGCTTCTGTCCATTTAGAAGGCAGGTGGGGAGGAAGCGTTCCCTCTTCCTCAAGGGAGCGTCAATGGTTTTGTTTTATTCCGGCCTCTAAATTCCCACATTTAGGGTGGTGGTCTGTCTATCAACGTAGACATTAAACTTATCAGAAATAAACTACCCAGGATAACGTTTGATCAAGTATTTGAGCACCTGTGGCCCTGTCAAGATGATACGTAAAATTATACATTACAGCACTGTGCTACCTTTGTCTGCCTGTCTTTTTCAGCCTATAGTTACAGGTGACTATTTGATAGTAATTTTTTGTTTTCTTTACAACAGTTGCTGTCTCTTGTGCTTTTGGCATGTCCCCAGCCCATCACTCAGAAACAGCATGCAGGCCTTTCTCCACTTGCAGGCATTGTATAATACAACAAAAAGAGACTGGATTATGTGGTGGTTGGATCCTAAAACTGGTTCAGAAAAGTCCAATCACAAATAGTATTTCTCACTGGCATGCCTTTAATCCCAACACTCAGGAGGCAGAAGCAGATGAATGATCTTTGAGTTCAAGGCCAGCCTGGTCTACAGAGAGAGTTCTAGGACAGCCAAGGCTACTCAAAGAAATCCTGTGTCAAAAAACAAACAAACAAACAAACAAAAAACAAAAGACAAAACCAAACAACAACAAAAAAGAATTTCCAAGCATGGAAGTTGTGGTACCATTCCAAGTTTCCCCAGCCATTCTGTTCCCTGTGAGAGAATGTAGCCATGACTTTCTATCTAGGAAACAGAACCATATACTGCCATGCTCACACAGCATCTCACACAGCAAGCCAAGGACCTGGGCCTTGTGTAGGGTAAGATGGTCTTATTTATTTAGCACATGGCAACCCCCTTTGCTATCCTACAGAAGTATTCTGAGTTGGTAGGAAAATGGAGAGTCTCTTCCCTCTTAGGTATTCTGGCTCTTCATCTAAATGTTCTATTATTCTTTGGTTGGTGAGTGGTTGGTTGGTTGGTTGGTTGGTTGGTTCGTTGGTTGGCTGACTTTTTGAGACAGGATTTCACTGGAAAGCTAAAATAGCCTTGAAACTCGCAATACTCTGCCTCAGGCTCCAGAGTGCTGGTATTGCAGACAAGAGCCACAAACTGCACTTTTTCCATTTTTTTCCTAACAATTCTCTTCATTGACAACTGAAAGAGACTGTGAGGGGGGATAATATTGAAAAAGCTTTATTTTAGATATACCACCCATTACTGTGTTGAGTTTAAATTCATGGCATGCCTACTCATTTTCTCTAATGACCAAATAAGAATAACTAATTTCCAATGTGCAATGAATACAAAAGTCATTCAAAGTTAAAGACAGAAATAAAAATGACAGCTATCAAATAGCAGAAAGGATATGAGAATGCTTCAAAGCTGTCAGAAAAGTCATATTTCTAAGTAGGAGGTCTGTGTCGCCCATATGACTATATGGCTTAACAAAATTTGTTGTCAAGATAGTAAATCCATCTGTTCATTCAGTGAGTCAGAAAATACCTTTAAGTGCCCATTGTATGTCAGGACTTATTAAAAAAAAAAAAAAACAGGTCCTAAAGGTGGAAAGGGGCTACCAAGTGGAGAGAAGGAAGTCTCATGAAATTTGCCTTTTAGTGCCATCTTGCCATCACTGCCTTGCCATTAAAGAAGATTGCTCATGCAAGAAAACCACGGATGCTTCTGTAGTTTAAAAAACAATGCAGTTTACTGAAGCAGACTGGAGCTCTTTTCCTTGCAACTAATAAAAGAGGCTTATGGGAGTTAGAAAGAAATAAAGAAAATGACTTCACAATCATTTGTAGATACACAAGCATCTTTAGATGGCCTTTTTACTCTTTTCAATGAAAATATTCCAAAACCTCCACAGGAATGGGCAATTCACCTAAGGAACTTGTTTTCATTATTTGTGCCATTTTTAATTCTCCCGGCTTTCAGTTCCATGTACATCAGAACCGCTTAAAGGCTGTAAAAATATGCTGAGAATTTTTAGTCTACAGCTGAAAATTCTGCTATTTGGATTTGCCACAGTGATTGTCATTTGTAAATTTAAGAAATGAGTCCAGTTTATGAAAAGGAAGAGCTGGAAGAATCAGCAAGGATTGTTTACTTGCATACACACTGCCATGGGTTACTTTTGGTCACATATTTTATGTCTTCTTGAAAGTAGAGCTCAATAAAAGCCTTAGAGTCTCCTTAGAGAGTACATATCCTTATGACCCAGATCCAAGTATTGCAAAGGCTCCTTTTTTTACTTTTTTATTTATTATAATTTATTCAGATTACATCCCGATTGTTATCTCTTCACTTGTTTCTTCCCATTCCCACTCTTCCTCCCTTTTCTGCCCTATTCCCCTCCCCTAGACCTCTGACAGAAGGGGACTTCCTCCGCACCATAGGACCACAGCCTATCAGGTCTCATCATGATAGCCTGCCTCACTTTCCTCTGTGCCCACAAGGCCACTCTGCCAAAGGGCAGTGATCAAATCATATACATTCCTCCCTAGTGTGCCTAGTAATCATGTACGTAGGTCCGCACAATCACTGTGTAAACAACGTGAAGGGTGTGCCAGGCTTATAGAAATGCTACGATCAATAGATTAAAGTACAGATGTCAGAAAAATGTAGACATATCCTGGAAAGAGTAAAACCACACAGTCCTTTGTATCTGCACTGAGTCCTTCAGAGTAGTCTCATTCTGAAGTCAACACGGTACCCAGGTGTTTTGGAAGCTTGGGGAGGGCAAAGAGAAAGTGCCAGGCACCGGAGTGGCCATCTGGTTCTTCCCAGACCCTCATATTTACTCCCTGAGACATAACCGAAGGGAGAGAGTTTTCTGTGCTGTAGTAATGCTTGTGCTGTAGGCAAATAGGCTCTGCACAGTCTCACCTTCCAGTAGCCCTTAAATTTCTCGTGTGCCTCAGTGTGTGCATTTGGTCTTACCCAGATGTTTCCCGGGCATGTTCTAGCTGGTCCTCCCCAGCCCAAGATCTAGTGACAGAGTTTCTCAGCCATTCTAATCATAAAGAGAGTGACCATGCAGCCTGCCTCTACTCAGGTGAGGCCCTTTAAATACTCTGTGGCACAGCTGCAAAGTTATGGTGAGGGCATCCTCCTTTCCCATCTATGAAGGAGTTTAATGATTGAGCCCTACTCCCTGGTGGCAAAAGCCCCATTTGCATCATTGTCAACCACATTTTTTTCTGCTTTGCATTCCATATTAATGAATGTCCGTATTAGAAAGGACATGTGTGTTGCCTTGATCAGAAATACCGGTGACTAGTAAATTCCCTGGAGACATGTGAGGTTAGATAGCCCTTGGACAGCAATCACAGAGAGCCCTGTTTGCTGTGGTACTAGGTACTTCATACACATTATTTCACTTCATCTTCAAACAGACATTATGGCCACCATTTTGCCCCCAGCTTGCAGAGAAACAACTGATAAAATGGAAGACCTAAGGGATTCAAACCCAAAGTGTCTAATTTGTAGACTCACATATCAAATCACTGTACAAGGTAACTTTTTCCAGTCTTTGAAAAAAAAAAGAAAGAAAAAGTTGTGCCTAGGTGTGGTGGCACACACCTGTAATTCCAGCACTCTGGAAGCAAAGGAAGAAGGATCGAGAATTCAAAGCCATCTTGGGCTACATAGTAAGATCCTGTCAAAGATGTGGAAGGAAAGGGAGTAGGCAGGTAACTCTTCTTGCTGGTGCAGCTGGTGCTTTCCGGTTTCTATGTTACTCAAGTTGACTATGCCAGCCACTGAACCACCTGACACGTACTTTCTTCCTGTGTACCCACATTGGAATGTTCTAGTAGGGGTTATACTTCAGTTAGTCCCTAAGATCTGTGGTTAAATCTGCGACACTTAAGAGTTTATGGTTAGTGTTAGCATAAGCATAACCTTATAAAGGCCCATGTAATGATATGCTTTGATTTACACTAATAAAGAAATCAGGATTTGGAGATGAAAATGCTGAATACAGAGTCACTCTCCAATCAGAGCCATTCACTCGACTGCTGCTCAGCAGCAGCCAACTGCTTCTGTTAGTTTATCTGAAGTTTACACTCCTCTTTTACTTTTGCACATACTGCCCTTTTCATAGCGTGTGCAAGACTGTCACTTCCAGAAGCAGAATATGGCTTGCCTCTTTTGGTTTGACAGCTCTCAGTAAGTCCCAACGAAGCCAGGAAATGACTCCTCCCTCCTGCCTCACCTCCTTGGAAAATATCTGCTAGTGCATCCCTCTCTTCCAAGCAGTTGCTCACAGCAGTGTCTCGGGGCCAGGAGGGAGTCTCCTGATTCCACCCCGCCCATCCCTCCTGTCACCGCTCTTCTAGTCTTCATTCAGTTCAAACTAACTGGAAATGCAGATGGTTTCCCAACTACATGTTTTTCACAAGTACTTCTTGATCTGTGTGGACAGAGCCAGCATTCCCATTATCACTCTGTCTTAATGTCTAACTGACAGATGCCTGTCAGTAAATTAAGGAGATAATGGGCAGAAGAAGAAGAAAAAGAAGAAAAGTGACTGCTCTGAGAGAACAGAAAAGAAAAACGCTGGATTCTTGTCTTGGAGACACTTGTCAACTGTTGTTTTAAAAGACTTATAGGTGCCTCTACGGGGGATACCTAAGAAGCGTCTAAGCACTTTCACTGTTTTTAGAAGGAAGGGGAAACATTTCTCATACGTGTACAGGTGTGTCCCCTGGGGGAAGCTTGCCCAACATGTTAATGTATTAACCAACATGGCACTGGCGAGGATGTGGCCACCTGTAAGTTTCATTGGGCAGGATCACAGTCGAAGTGGCCTTTACTTACCCCTCTGCCATGCTACCCATGGGCTTACAGTGCCTCCAGGTGCCTCCAATAAATAATATGAGATTGGAGGCCTTCAGGGGACAAGAGACACCACTGATATGTAGAGCAGCAAGCAAAAGAAAACCTATTTTAGAGTTGTTCTCACTATCCCTGAGGAATAAGTAAACTCAGAAAGCCTTTGTGTACAAAGAGTATGGGCCTGAGAGAAGGCAGCACCAACCACAAGAAAATAATCTTGGATACCAAAGCAGGTAAAGGAAACCATGAAGCCTTCCAACCTACAGTGCTATGATATGGTAAGACAAGGCCCCTGGTTTATTTTACATCCTTGAAGCCACAAGTCTGGATTCCCTCATTTAAATACATTTGTTCGTGTGTGTGTGTGTGTGTGTGTGTGTGTGTGTGTGTGTGTATGAAGGCATGCATGTGCCTTGGCATTCATGTAGAGGTCAGAAGATAACCTTAGGTGTCAGGTCTTGTCTGCCACCTTGTTTGAGGCAGTCTTGCTTGTACCTGTATTGTGTGTTCCAGAGTAGTTGGCTTCTGGGGGGTTCTCCTGTCTCTCTGCCTTCCTCCTTGCAGTAGGAATGCTGGGAATTCAGACGCACTGGCTTTTACATAGGTTCAAGGTTGTCAGACTTGCTGAGCCCACTCCCCAGCCTCTAGTTTTCTACATTCAAAAAGAAAGCCTTGTTGTTCTGTAATGATCTGATCATTTCACTGAAGACAAATGAGCCCTTTAAGAATAATAGGAGCAAAACAAAACGGCTTCGTTACTATAGGGTATCACCAATTCCTATAGGAAGACACCATTTCCTCACTCTGAAGGTTGACAGTGACAGCAAAGAATTGAGCAAGAACCCTGCCTTTCATTTATAAATTACAATTCAGAATAATTATGTTGCATTAGTTGTTGAAGAAAAGTTGCCAAAGAATTCCAACTACTAAATGGAGAGGGGGAGTATAACTGAGGGGGGAAAAGTATTTCTATCATCCTCAATGAAATAATTCAGGTACACACTGCTGATGGATGCAATCATTAGATCCTCAGTGTCAAACTGGGAACTTTCTGCAGCCCACCAAAAATGGACCTCCTAGTGTGATATGCCAAAAATTACACAGTACAATCTGTGGGCTCTTTTCAACTGAGCGGTGAACCTGAAACTAAGCTGAGCCGTGGTTCCAGGAAGTAAAGGGGCTAGAATAAGTTCAAGATACCACACAAAAAAAGCAGAAATAAAGAAAATGTGCATTGAGTTAGGGCTTTATAGAGACATATATACTTCCAGGAAAGGGATAAAGGGGCCAGTGAGATGACTCAGGGAGAAGGCGCTGCCACCAAACTTAATGGTCCTCAGGGCCCACATGGTGAAAGGAGAGAACAGTCTTTCGAGAGTTGTCATCTGACTTCCACATGCTTGCCATGGCAAATAAACACACAGATAGATAGATAGATAGATAGATAGATAGATAGATAGATAGATGATAGATAGATGCTGTTTTAAATTTTAAGATGAGGGAAGAAGGCATGGAAAGAAAGTAGTACTATGCATAAGGAAGAAGGACTCAATATATAAATACAAATGTGATTTATACAATTTATTTGAATCATCTTTTAAAACATTGTAAAGGGGTTTTTTCAATAGTATATCATATTTAAATATGATATAATATTACAAAATAGCAAATTTATTCATTTATTCATGTACTGGTTTTTGTTTGTATGTTTTGTATTGTATTTTGGGATAGGAATTTCTCTTGTGTATGTAACTCTGGCCGTCTTGGAACTCACTCTATAGACCAGGCTGGCATAGAACTCAAACATCCACCTGCCTCTGCCTCCTGAGTGTTTGGATTAAAGACAGGAATCACCACAGCCCAGCTCATTATAGCAAATTTATTATAAAGTTTGTTAGGCATAATTACTTTGTACTGAAATAAGAAATGCTCATATTTTTAGAACATACTAAAGGGTATAGAAATGAGATGACACGACTTCTGGGATTTGCTATGAAGTCTTAATATAAAAGAAAAGAGGGAGGGAAGGAAGGAGGGAGAGGATGGGGGAGAAGAAAAGTAAAATGATAGTCACAAAGCCCTGATTACTTTTTACATTGAAATGACGTGGTAAATGTGGGCTTGATGTACTGTCCTATTTGGTGTCTTTCATGATAAAAATCTTTTAAAAACTTGAAATGTTTTTGAGGACAACAGTAGGGGTCACATTGTCTATAGACAAATTAGGACCTATGACTGTGATTAGCTAATGATTAGGAGATGATATGTTCTTACTGTTTTTAATTACCTTTATTACAATATAAATTTGAATAACCTCTTCATTTGGGCAATAGTCACTACAAAGCGCTTCATTATTTTACACCAGGCAAGGGGAGCAGAATCTGGGCACCCATCTCCAGTGTCAGTGCCGATCTTAGCTGGGGTGACTTCACACCCTTTGGCAGCTGCAGTGGCTGGCCTCTGGGGACCTACCTAACTACATGTGTTTTTCACATTTATTAGTGAAATTGGAGATTCAAGAATAAAACCCTGTCCTCAGGAACATTGTGTTAATTTGTGACACACCAGATATATTCTTTTTTGGCCCATAAAGCAAATGAATGAGCTCTGTGGGGCATGGCTGTTATTTTCTCCCTAGACAGCTGTAAAGACCTGTAGTATTTATTGAGCACTTAGAAAAAGGGAAATGAATAGCGTTATGAATGTAGAAAAATACACTCACCCTGTTTCCATTAATAATGTGGCTTTTCTGTCTGTTTTGAAGAAAAACAGGATACAAATTTTAAAAAGTGGCCCTCTATGCATTATTGGGTTGTTTTGTTTGGGATAATTATATAATTCAATATCAATAAAAAGTTACTTCTCTTTCTGTCAAACAGACTGAATTGAGTTAAGAAACCTTAGTCATTAATTTTGATCGGGTGGAATATACAGAGAAAGCTCCAGGCCAAGTGTTCAACTCCAGGCCTTTCCTCTGTGGCTGTAGGGGGTCTTCTGGTGGGTGACAGCCTTCTTTGTAAGGTGCCAAACACACTGGGAGGTGGGTGACTTCCTGGGAGGATCAGAGAGAATGCAGACCTGCCCTCCCAAAGAAAAAGGCCAGGTGGAGCCAGCACCCCAGAGGTGGGGAAGAAAAGAGGCCCGTCTGCACTTTGGTACAGGGAACTGTTGCAAGCTCTTAAGTCAAGGCATGGCATGGGGACAGACTTTGCTGGCAGGTTCCATCAAAGGTGCAGGTACAGGGTGGAAAAGCTGATGAGCTCATTTGGAGCTGGGGTTCTGTGAAAAGATTGTTAAACGTTTTGCATTGAGGTCAGCATGAAATAAGTTCCAGAATCAAGGAAGAGACTCTATTGGCCAATTTCATGGTTCACAAGGATCCAGGATACAACTGAAGTGGCTAAGTGATAAAGTGGTCTCAGGTGGCTATTTTATTTTGTGCTTGTTTTTTTTTTAATCCTACCTATAAAAACAAAAAACAAAAACTGTAGCTGTTTTAAGGAACCAATAAAAAGGAGAAGAGAGTCTTGAGTCCAGCCTGTGTGATGGTGCATGCTCACAATCCCAATACTGGATAGGCTAAGGCAAGAGGTTCATGAGTTTGAGACCAGGCTGAGAAACATAGCAAGACCCTGCCCACCCCTCCAAAGAGTACAGGTGAATTTTGGAATAAGAAGAGGAGATGCAGAGAGCAGTGTCTATGGCCAAGAAAAGCCATTCCCTGAGGCATTCCTGTGATGTTTACTTATCTTTATGAAAGCTGTCAAAGCAGATACTAGTGGTACTCACTCACACAAACGCATGCACACATGCACTCACTCTCACACACGAGTGCATCAGATTCATGTCTATCGATCACATGTGAAACACTTAGTGTTTTGAAGAAAGTCTATGAGCAAGCCTGGTTTAAAGTAAGTCAGCAGTCGGCCCCGTGCAGGGACACAGGAGGCTCAAGTGACAAACTGGCACATCTGTACAGCTAATGCTTGAGGATAGAAAGGGGAGTTACAGATGGGAGACCAGTCCCAGATCAACTGCCTCCGTGCCAGGCATTCACTTGCATGCTGAAAGAACGTAGGTGTGAATCTCACAACAAATTAGGAATTTCTCATTTAGAATGTGTTTAGCTTCCTGGTAACTAGGAAGTTTCTTTTCTTGCCAATATACTTTCCTCTGCCTCCATATCCTCATGCATGCTAGACAGGGGGTGTGTTTGGTTGGCATAGGGCACTCTGAGAGACATTTGAAGACTATACTATACTTGTGTATTTCAGTTCCAAGAGGCATCATATAAGCATCTCTGTCTGTTTTGCCTGCTCTCCCCTTACTATTTCCTAACGTGGTATTTTTAAACGTCTTAGCCTGCCACCGCACTCACCTGTAGAATCCCACCTCCTCCTCCTCGGCCCAGTGGGGGCTCTTGTGTGCAGCAGCCAGTTGTTATTTACAAGTGTAATTCAGCTGCCGCTGTATCTTTGAACACACAGAGTTGTTATGGGATTTTTTAATTGCCATTTTCATCTCTCTAATTAAAATTAAATGGAAAAAATGGATAGCCTCCAAAATCTGAATTAATTTCACGAGAACTTCTTCAGGGGAAAAATATGTATAAATATGATAATTGGTACTTTATTTGCCTTCAGCAGAAAGAGAAGGCTTTTACCTGGATGGAGAAAAAATATAGTCATCTCTAATGCGAAAAATAAGGCTTGTCTGATGCTTGTGATACTTCTTGTGACTACAAATCAGAATTAATTACATGGAGAAAAAATGACAAATAACTTCGCATGTAACTTTAACACAGTGCACTAGGACTATGTTGTCAGAACTCCTGTGGCTGGCTTCCCTTATACTCAAGAAAATGCCATTAGCCCATAGCCAAAACCTTCATCATGCTTAGAAACGGGCAGGGCACTTGTTTACTGTGCTCTGCATGTGTGACAATAAGCAGACAACGGGGAAGGGGCATAGTTTTCTTCTGTCTTGTTTTTTTGTTTTCACTTATTGGGTCAGCCAGTGTTTCCCTCTATAGACACATCGAGTGCCTGATGGACATGTTTAGTAAAACATGGTCACTTTATTTGGAATGGCATACTCTGCCTTCTACATAATGAGGGCGGTGAAGCATCCAGAAAGAAATGTATAATTTGGAAGCATGAGTCTATAAGCACAGCCTTGCTGTGGCCAAGTAATGAAGCAGCGACTTTGTGGCCCCACGTGCATAGTGAATGACCTCCTCAGCGTGATTTTGAAAACTTCAACGTTGCTGGTAATCGTGTCCCAGAAATCTCCTTGGAGAGCCTTTGTGTCCTGTTCTCAGAAGAAATGTGTGGCTTTTACACATTAATGGTTCTGAAATTAGTCATTTGCTCCAGTTTCATTGGAAAGGAAGGTCACTGTGTGATTTTTCTGCCTCCCTTATTTGCTCTGAACATTCAAGACACTCTAAGTTCATCAGCCATGCAGTGCACTGTCTGCTTTCAACATGCCTGAGAAGCCAAGGAAATGTCCCATCAAAGAGCATTTCTATTCTTGGGGACTGCTCTTAGAATCCAGTCTGCCGAGCTACCTCAGAAGGGAAGATTTGGCATTATCTTTTATGTCCCTTAGGTTTTCATCCAATTAAAGGGTTAAGTATATTTCAAGGTCTTTGATTTGAAATATGTAATGTTATGAATACCTTTAGTTTGAAGAATTATTTCATTAAGACCCATCCAGGGCATTTATAATCACACTTCCATATCTATTTTGGATTTCCTGGAAATAATTAGCTGTTGGAGTATAAGTGAGGTAGAAACACCTCTTTTTATGTGTATATTGAATCAATAAAATAGGTGGACAGACCTTTAAAAAAAAAAGGAAGGGAAGTCACAGACAGGCCAACATTGCTGCCTTTCTCATCCCAACCACAGGTGGCACTGCACTGGTCTCATTAGAGCAAGCCCTGCTCCTTGAGCCTGCAGCCCTTGAAGAAAGCTAGGGGCTGTTTTACAGCTCCTTTCCAAAGCTGATTCATGCAGGGAAGTTGAAGTCAGGCTTCTGAGTTCTGGACCAGTGTTAATGATGTAGAACTCAGCAAGCTAGAAGATATCCAAACCGTTCCATAGGCCGAGCAGTGGTGGCGCACGCCTTTAATCCCAGCATTTGGGAGGCAGAGGCAGGTAGATTGCTGTGAGTTCAAGGCCAGCCTGGTGTACAAAGCAAGTCCAGGACAGCCAAGGCTACATAGGGAAACCCTGTCTTGAAAAACAAAAAACCAAAACAAACAAACAAACAAAAAAGCCTTCTGTGAGGTCTTTCCCTTGAAATTCAGGGCACCGGGGTCCCCTGACCTATCAAATGCACAAGTGGCAATGAGAAAGTGCTAGTCTCTGCAGCCTGGGAGAGGCCTGGGCTCCAGATTGTTCCGTTCTCTGCGCTTCTCCTTGGGAAATGTCACGTAAGAATTGGGATAGCTGCACCCTTTACTACTAGGAACTTCCTAGGCCTAGCTAACACATCCTCAATGTCAAGGGTATATTTAGATAGAAGAGTGAATAGCACTTTCCTTCTTGTATTTGCTCTACTGGCCAGCTTTGGTTATGGAGGTGGCCCAAGACCCCTCCAGGACAAGTTTGCACCTGTAGCTCCAGCTTCTCTTACCTCTGGAGTTCATTGTGGTCACAATAGTTAGATGAGCTCTTGACCCCTAACAAATGTTTAAGTGTTCAATACATTATTGCTAACTATGACTACAAGATCACAGGGCAGATCTTTGGGGCGTATTCACTTCACTTGACTCGATCCTGTGGACTAGTAACCATGCAGTACTTGCAAGGGTCATTGCTGTCTTCAGTTCCTAATTCTGAAATCCTCTGCAGTTCGGCATTGAGGTTGGCTGCAGGCCACACAGCCTAATACCAGCCAGCACTCACATTCTTTGCTTGCGATCCCACCTTTACACCTTGTGGGTAAATTAGAAACGGAGAGATGCCAGCTTAACACAGTCTCTTGCTTCTCAACCTTTGCCTAAGAAACTAAAGTGACTTTGTACTGGAAATTCAGTTCTAGTACAATTGGGCCTGGAGAGGAACTCTGGAATGGCTTCTGCTTTGATTTCTAGTGTCTTCTCATGTGCTAGATTAGTTAAGAGTAGGAGTAAGTGGCTGTTGTAACAAGTAGACCCAACCATCTCCAGTCTCACAGCAGTGTTGATCAGATATCACTATTACACATTTTCATCATACATGAAGTCAGTGAACATGGACGAGGTTCCCTGTCCAGCACATGGAGTAACATGATGTCAAAGTTCAATTATGATGCAAAACTACAGTGCAAAATAAGTTGAGCATCATGGGCAAAGGTGATTTTAAAAGACAGAAAATCAGGGGCCTGGAGAGATGGCTCAGAGAATAAGAGCACTGTCTGCTCTTCTAGAGGTCCCGAGTTCAATTCCCAGCAACCACATGGTGGCTCACAACCATCTATACTGGTATCTAATGCCCCCTTCCATCATGTGAGTATACATGCAGATATATCATTCATACATTAAGTAAATAAATAAATAAAATCTTTTTTAAATTATAAAAAAGACAGAAGTCAGATGTAGCCCAGGCTAGGAAAAGAATGCTAATTAAAATTAACATAAAATTATGCGTACATAAATAGTCCAACTTTATTCATGTGTTTTAACTTTTTACTCTTTTTTAAAGATTTTTTAAAAATTTTGCGTGTATTGTGTTTATCTGCTATGTTTATGCACCACATGTGTGCCTGGTGCCCAAGAAGGCCAGAAGAGAATATCAGATCCCCTGGAACTAGGGTTGTAGATGGTTGTGAGCTGCCATGTGGATGCTAGGAAATGGATGTGGGTCCTCTGGAAGAACAGCCAGCACTTTTGAGCACTAAGCCATCTCTCTAGCTCCCAGATCAGTGTCATAATCATGGTGGAGTGGTTGAATATTTAAGACGTGAAACCTAGGGCTAGAGAGGTGGTTTAGAGCGGTGGTTCTCAGCCTGTGGGTTGCAACCCTTTCATGGGGGCTCATATCAGATATACTGCACATCACATATTTACACTATGATTCATTTTTTTTAGATTTATTTATTTATTATTATATATACAGTGCTCTGCCTACATGTACACCTGCATGCCAGAAGAGGGCATCACATCACATTATAGATGGTTGTGAGCCACCATGTGGTTGCTGGGAATTGAACTCAGGACCTCTGGAGGAGCAGTGCCCTTAACCTCCGAGCCCTACGCTATGATTCTTAACAGCAGCAAAAATATAGTTATGAAGTAGCAGTGAAATAACTTTATGATTGGGGGTCCTCATAACATGAAGAAATGTATTATAGGGTTGCAGCATTAGGACACTTGAGAACCGCTGCCATAGAGGATTAAGGTGCCTGCCACCAAGCCGGACAACCCAAGTTCAATCCCCAGGATTCTCCTGGATGGAAAAGAAAACCAACTCCTGCAAGCTGTCATCTGGCCTCCATCCACATGTCTGTGTGTGAGTGTGTGTGTGTGTGTGTGTGTGTGTGTGTGTGTGTGTGTGTGTGTGTGTGTGCGCGCGCGCACACATGTAAATGTATGCAACACTGCAAGTAGAAGTCAAAGGACAACTTCACAGGAGTTGGTTTCTCCTTCTGTCATGTTTGAGATCTCTCTTGTTATTTGTGTTGCTTCACATACCTCAAGGCTTGCTGGCTTCAGAGCTTTTGGGGAAGTGTCCTTCCTGTCTCCCGTCTTCCTGGAGGGGTGATGCAAGCCACTGCATCAAGGTTTTATGTGGGTTCTGAGATCAGGTCATCAGGGTCTCTCAGCAACCACTTTTGCCATCTGAGCCTTGACCCCAGTCTGAGTGCAAGGACTTTTGTTTTGTGCCTGAAGAGCACTTACCCCTGAAAGATCTAAAGCGTGCTAGCTCCTTATGTGATCTCTCCCATTGGAAGAGCTCTACCGTGATGCTGCCTACCATGATGCCATGCAGTCAGGGAGGCCCTTATTTTCAAACTGTGCCATGCATGCCCTTGGAGTTTTAACTTCCAAACCATGAGCTTAATAAGTTTCTTTTCTTTACAAGCAACCCAACCTCAAGGATTATGCTATTGCAATGAAAAACTGACAGGTTAGTTTCAGGCCTCACAAACCACCAGGTAAGGAGCCGCAGAAAATATAAATACTCAAAGTTCGGATAGCCAGGAGAGCTCAGGGAAGTCTGAAAGGCTGTCTGGTCCTCATTGTTCATCCTGTGAATGCTGTGTCTCTGGTATGTGCAACGTTGAGTGTCACAGAAAGCCATGGATACAGCCCCAACACATTGTAGGTGGCATCATGTCACATTGGACACCCAGATAAATGGTGTGCCTCTAGGAACAGAGGTATAGGGTTTTTTTTTTCATTTGGGGGCTTTGTTTTACTTTGCAATCCTCATGGAGCTCTCTGGTTCCTGAGGTACTGGGCTGTAGAGGTGAGCCCAATGTGCTTTCTGCATTCTTTCCTTCCCTTCCCCCATGTCCTGAGTCTGCGTCTTCATGATGCCAGCCACGTTCCCATGGAAATCACTTACCAGTAGCGCACTGTTCCAGAAACCCAGTAATGATTAGCTGCGGCCTGGTTGGGCTCCTGCTTTTGTGAAACCTGTACTTTGCCCTTTGCGAGGGTCATAGCTTGAATAGGCAAGCCTTTTTATTTTAACAATTCTCTAATCAGGCTTTCATTTATTTAGCCCCCTGATCCGTGTTCACTGTCTCCCTCCTGTTCACCTTCGCCCACTCTTCCCACTGTGTACAGCTGAGTCTGGCCAGGACCAAATCATCCTTTATTCTCAACCTGAGAATGAAATTGTACAAGGTGTCGTATCCAGCCAACAAAGGATCATCCTAGCAGTGCAGCTTGGGATTTCAAGTTTACACATACCCAACTTCTTCCTGGCACTGTAGACGTGTTAGAGAAGAAAATTCTTAGATGGGCTTGGAAGCTATTTTCTTTTCCCACAGAGAAGCACAGGAATACTACTAAGAAAGCTGTCGAATGAATGGTGCTTGAAATTTTGCAAAAAGGTCAGTGGAAGACCAGAGCTAGCTGCAAACCCATAGCTCAGCTCTTTTGAGCATCCAAGGCAACCGCCTGCTGTTTTCCCAAGAGACTCCAACCAAGACAGAGAAATGAGCTGGGCCATTTGTCACTGCCCCAGGTGCAACATATGCATGCCAATTGGTGCATACAGCCTGCAGGCCCACTCCTGCCCACCCATGCCTCCTCTCAAGCCCTGAACTTCCTCCTCTATAAGATCAGGGCACAGTGAGCTCTCTTCCCTCCTCCTCAGCATGAGTAAGTGTTTGGATCCATTCAGCTGGGGCTGGAACCAACTCAACCATCTCCGCTGTGGTGGAGCACATTCATGCGCTGTGGGATCCCTCCCTCCCACCTCAGTTTAACTCAAAGAATAGTCTTGTTAGGACTAGGGGGATTCTCTGCCAACATGACAGTCTTTGAATCTCAAAGGTATTCGGTAGTATAGAGCGGGCATGCTGGTTTGTTCTTCAAGGAGCGCTGGACTGGGATAGCTCTTCCATTTACTCCTAAGCTGACAGATGGCTTAGAGCAGCGGTTCTCAACCTGTGGGGATCGAATGACCCTTTTGCACTGGTCACCTAAGATCATCATAAAATGCATATTTTTACATTATGATTCATAAGACTAGCAAAATTACTATTATGGAGTAGCAATGAAAATAATTTTATGGCTGGGGGGTCACCACAACATGAAGAACTGTATTAAAAGGTCGCAGCACTAGGAAGGTTGAGAACCGCTGGATCTGGGGTGCATGGCTCTATAAACATGGTACAATAAAAGAAGCAGAAGGCTTGCTTGAAGGAGAAGCAAGGTGGCGGTACCCGTGTCCCTTTGTGTTGAGCACAATGCCCAGAACCTACTACAAAAGGAACTCTCTATCCAAGTGGCTGATAATGTCCCTTTGCTTGTGAGAAGTGACATGAAGTACATCACTCAGAAGCTGAATCACAGACAAAAAATAAGCCCAAGAGAAACGGCTGCTGGAATATTTTAAGGGCATTTTGTTGTGGATGTAAGTCACTACTTCCTCTGAGGAGAACTTCTTCTGTTACTAGTGAATGGCCATGCCTGCACAGGGTAACCTAACTAGGGAAAGCCCTGGCTCCCACTGGCCACTGTGAACCCTTCCCTGCCCCCTTCCAGCTCAGCAAGCACAGGGAGAGTGTGCTTCACTCTCTGGGCTGGAGTTATGCAAAAGCCAAAAATAGACTCTCCGAGTGCACCCAGACATAATGATTCCATGCAGCAGAAGGTCACTGTGTCTGCTTTTCCTGCCAACACACCCCTGGCTCTTCATCTATGGCTGCTTTGTGAAGCGAGAGAGCTGTGCCAGGAAGCTGTACTCTGTGGCTGGGAGGCAGTATCAGAATTTAAAGTCATGTCAATGAGGTTTTGTCAGGGTAGGCTAAAGGAGGGGTTACACACAGTTTTAGAGGAAGACAATCTTTTAACGTCCTTTTGTTTGTTGGCCTGAGAGCTACTGTAATTCCATTTAGAAGAAAAAAAAAAGTCTCTCTGGTTCAGCTACAATCAATCTCCACCTTGCTAAGTCTGCAGATAAGACAAAAAGGTATCTGCCCCAAAAGAGTTCTGTGGTTCTGAGGGGTGGGATCATAAGTGGGTTTTCCTTGTGCTTTCTAGAACACATCATATATGTAATATAAAGTAAAGCAACAAAACTTATTTTTGCACGTGTATGCATGTTAACATGTAGGCGCATGTAGGGAGTGTGCAGATGGGTGTGTCACACAGGCCCAAAGTTGGCACCTCAGTCTCTCTGCACCTTATTTATTGAGACAAGGTTCCTCTCTGATCCTGGAGCTCACCAATTTCTGTCAACTAACTAGCAGCTTTCTCCAGTGATCCCCTGATTGTATTTTCTGAGTGTGGGGTTACAGGCAACAACCATATCTGCTGCTTTGCATGTGGGGTCTCGGGGCCTGAACTCTGGTCTTATATTTCCACAGCAAGCACTTTATCCACAGAACTATCTCCTGAGGCCCCAGAAAAATCCTATTTTTCAAAAAAAAAAACTATACTCTATACCAATGATCTATATTTGTTTGAATTTTCAATATTAAATTCTATAAAATGGCATGGATGGACAGCCACTGCCTGTGTTCCTGTGTTGCTATCCACAGCCATTCCACCATTATAGAATCCAGAGAAATACTAGACAGGAACACACACCCACAGAGACACAGAAACACACACACACACACACACACACACACATACACACACACACACTGAGAAGATTCTAGCAACAAAGAAAAAGGGAATCAGCCACTCACCTCAGTAGCAAGGATGAGGATCATGACCATTTGTCTGAAATAATCAGACTTGTGCCTGTCAGGAGGCAACCTGTCCACTCAAGTATATCTGAAAACACTGTTCTTACCCTGATGCACATCATTCTGAAAATTGGAAAGATCCTGTTTTCCAGGCCTGTAGGGATCAAGCAAAATGTAATAAGTAGAGACAAATATCCAGGAAGAAACGACCCCTGGAGGAATCCCAAGTATCTTGTTTAGAGTTGGAGGGGGGAAGGCAAGGCTTCCACTAGCTAGACTTGAGCTCTGATGACCCTGACTGCTTTCTGACAAGAGCTCAGTCTGTGAGCCAGTCCTGTCTACTAAGCTTGGGCCATGAGGTGAATAGCATGATAGAAATGGCACAGTGGGTGGGGGTACAATGAATCCTGCAAGTTTCCTCACGGCTCACACATGTGTCTTTGGCTGTTCAGTGGTACACAAACAAAAAACTAATGCTAATGTATTTATTTTAATGCCCATGTGAAAAGCAAAACATTTCATCAAACTAAGCACTGCCTGAACAGCTGTTTGCAACTGGCTTAGCTGGGTGAGCTTCTTATGGGAAGCTAACTCTCTGGCTTGCGAGGTGGAGTGGCACATTACAGGACACAGGTGTGGCAGAGGTTGGAAAGTGATTGAATGACCACACTTGGAAATGGTGCTCAAGAATGTGGAAGTTGGCCAAAATTCTTTGCTTTTCCTTCCTTTTCTCTCCCTGTTTTTAATCTCAGTATCTCTGAATAAAACTGCATAGAGAATAAATTGCTTACAAGAAAAAATAGTTGCAAGCAGCTTTAATAATGATTCTAGTAACTTTTAGAGAGTGTCAACAAAGACTTATTGCATCTCTGGGGCAGAGCGGGAGAATAGCTTATCTTCTCTTCAGATCTGGGCTTCAGAGCCATCACTCTGTCCCCTTCCGGAAAGCAGGGCTCCGGAATGCGTGTGTGTGCACACATGCTTGCTGTCTTGTTCATAAGCAGGTGTTCATAACTCTTGTGGCCTATGTGTGTATGAGTGTGTGTGTACAAATGTATGTGAGTATGCTTGTATTAAATAGTAACAAGATAATAATGCTACATCTGAGCTACCCCAGTATTTACATTAAATAATGGCATGCTGATGTTGGTGGTCCATAATTCTCCTTTTTCCATTAACCATCCAGCCAAGTAAACTGTTTTCTGATCTCTTGTAGATGGAAATCTTCTATGAATGTGGAAGCCATTAACAGAGTAATTGCTGTCTGTTGCCATGACAACCAGCCGCTGCAGTCACCTGCCCGAAGTCTTGCCAGACTGCACCAGCTCAGCTGCGCCTGTGGTGAAGACCGTGGAGGATTGTGGCAGCCTAGTGAATGGGCAGCCACAGTATGTCATGCAAGTTTCAGCAAAGGACGGGCAGCTGCTGTCAACAGTAGTGCGGACTCTGGCCACCCAGAGGTAGTGCCACAGTTAAAATGAATGTATCTACAATTGATCCAAAGAGCTGTTTGTCAGGTGGAGAATGCTAAAAGGAGTGTAATTAGTTCTCAGGTCTTTCTGTCAGGGAAGGGAGGAACTGGGCAAAGATTAAAAAAAAAAAAAAGACTACCCAAGTTCTGTTGTTGCTGTTTCCACAGCAGCAAGAGCACAAAGCTAAAATTCATGTTGTCACATTCCTCCTAAAGCCACTGTGGAGAGCGAGGCAGGGGAGAACTGCCACAGGATGTGGGGTTGCTTGCTTTACATTTGTTATTTTGACCCTGCTGTGGCTAGTTTTGTTTTGTCTTTTTGTACCCAGCAGCTAACAAAGCTAGCCCTTCGTTAGGACAGAATGAAGAAGTCACCTGATTTCAGGTGACTGAGCTAAAGTGGTTGGATTTGTGGTCTCAGGTAGCCCAGGCTAGCCTCAAACTCACTGTGTAGCTGAGGGTGGCCTTGAAGGCCTGGTCCTGCCTCCACCTCTTGCATACTGGCATGTGCTACCATGTCTGGCCTTGTGGGTAAAACTTTGAAGTAACATTCCTGGTGTGCATGCTATTTAGCGTTACCCAGTGGATACGCTCTCCAGGCTGGTCTCTGGGTGGGTCTCCTTTTGCCATGTAGGGATCTGTTTTGTCATCTCCTCCTTTACACTCTACAGAACCCTCCAACCTGTGACATGCTACTGTCACAACTGGCTTCTCTGTGTGAAGAAGAGTGAGGTCTCTGAACAGCCTGGAGACCACTTATTCTAGTCAGTACCTTATCCCTGGGGTCTCCTCCTATGCTGCTGTGGCCCGTGGACAGTGTAGCCCTGGGAGCTACAGGCTGCCAAGATAATGGGTGTACCAAAGATTCTCCAGTTTTCTTTCAGAAAGGAAAAAAACATCTAATTTCCTAGTATCCATACCAGCAGCTTATAACCTCCTATGATTCCAGTTCCAGGGGATCTGACACTTCTGGCCTCCCTAGTCTAGTATACTCATGTGCACACACATACACACACACATACACATGTATATACACACATGTATATACACACGTACATACTATCAAAAATAATAAATATCAACTTTTAAGATATGTATGTGTGGCTGTCACAGAAGAAAGAAAGACAAATATGTAGTGTATATTTTCCATTTATTAAAGAATTTCCAGCAATTGTTCAGGACTCCGAACATAGAGAGGTAGGAAACGTCATTGACTCTCTGTGAGCCAAGGACAGCAATATGTACTCCAGCCACCCTGGCAGGCATCAGGGAGAGCAGGCTGTTTGATGTAACAGAGAGCTCTGTGTGTGTGTGTGTGTGTGTGTGTGTGTGTGTGTGTGTGTGTGTGTGTGTGATGTGTCTTTCACCTACTCCTAGGCCACATAGTACTGCCCATCAAAAGGCTGCAGTTTTTTCTGCTTATGACTCAAAGTGAACAAAGACAGAACACAAAGGATGCCAAGAGGCAAAAGCCAACTGCCACCTTTCTCTCCTGGGAGTACAGATGGGTCTCCTGGGCAAGTGAAAGGCAGTCCTGCCTGCCTCTAGCTTCCATTCATCCTCGGGATCATTCCTAGAGAAGCCTTTAGGGATCTGCAGTGTTTCTGTGACTGTCTCCATCTAGATCAGAGACAGCATTAAAAAGTAATGGACCTAGGTTAACAGCGTCTCTGGAGAACTTGGGAGAAAGAAGGCAGAAAGTGTGAAAGGATGCTGTTTGTCGCACACCATGACAACATTCTTTTAAAATGTCATTCATACAGGGAGTTAGCCCCTCCCATTGGAAAAGAGGCCATCTTAATTTGATGTTTCCATTAGACCTACATGGTAAGGGCTATGCTGCTTGATTTTCCTCAGCCTAAGAAATGCTGTGAGTGAGAGCACAGCCAGCGTTAACTAGGTTTGGCTGTGTGCTTGTCTCCTAGATGTAAGTCTGTTCTAGGCCACCTCTTCTCACATTCTCACAGGCACAATACAGAAAGGCTCCACTTTGGAGCCCATTTTTAGAGGTCAGGAAACTAAAGGATGGGAAAATGGAGTTACTTGTTCCTAGCTGGCTGACAAGCCCCAGAGCCTAGGTTTGAGCCCAGGCAGCTGGATTGCAGAGCTGGGAACCATTGATGGTGCCACGCCCTCTTCAAGAAATGGGAGGCAGTGGCCTTCTCACATTTGAACCCCAGACAGAGGCCACCTCAGTAGGACACAGTCACCACTCGCTCCCAGTGTGGTGGCTTCAGCATACCAGAGAGTATCCTCCACACCTCAGCGTTGAGCCCCGCTCAATCTGCAGCTTCAGAGTTGGGTACCACTTTACTTCCCTGCCCTAGCTCTCCTGCAGTGTTGAAAAGAGAAATGAAGGAACCTTGCATGTACCTTCATCTGACTCAAAATATGCAGTTTGTCTAGAAACTACCATTGATGTCATTTCAAGAGCATTTGTTCTTGGGACTGCAGAGAAGACTCGGCTGTTAAAAATACTCATTGCTCTTCCAGAGAACCCAAGTTCAGTTTCCAGCAACCTCGTGGTGGCTCAGAACCATCCATAACTGCAGTTCCACGGGTCCAGTGCCTTCTTTTGACTTCTGTGGGCACCAGGCATGCATGCAATGTGCATACATACATGCAGGCAAACCACTCACACACACAAAATTAAATAATAACACATAAATGGCTTTTTAAAAGAATTTGTTCTTAATTGTGGTGGATGGTTTTTATAGATTTATTTTGTGTATTTTGTCTGCATGTATGTTTGTGTATGTGCTGGTGCCTGCAGAGTCAAAAAAGATATTGAATTCCCTGGAACTGGATTGTGAGCCACCGTAGGGGGTCTGGGAATTGAACCCACGTCCTCTGCACGAACAAGTGCACTTAACTACAGAGCCATCTCTCCAGCCCGCAACTTTATTTTTTTCATTGGTCGTTTGCCTGAAGTTTTTCTGTGTTCAAGACAAAAGTATGGTGCTGGAGAAGAGAGAGAAGAGAGAAGTGGGCTGGGAGATGGCTCCGTGGATAAACACTTGCCACTCAAGCGTGAGGATCAGAGTTTGGATCGTCAGTGCCCCCATCAAAGGCAGGCAGACGTGGCGGCTAGCTTACAACCCCAGGACTTGTGAGACAGAGACGGGTATCTCCAGAGCAAAGTGGCCGACTAGATAAGTTATCTATTTACTAGATCTGAACTCAAGAGAGACCCTGCCTTAATATAAGATGGAGAGCAGCAGCCATGATGACATCCCATATCAACATCTGGCCACTAGCACATACACCTGTGAGTGTGTGCCCATATATCCATGTGCCCACACACATGTAAACCACACACACACATATACACAAGCAAAAAAAAAAATCCCTATAAATTATGAAGACATATAGGCCTATTTAAGCCTATCAATCACAGGGATGCCAAGTCTTTCATCATTTTAAAGATAGAAGAGGAACAAATCTTTATTTTTGCTGGGATCAGGCTCTAAAGTAAATAAATAATGGGAATTTTACCTTTATTTTTCAGAATAAGCTATAATAAAACAAGTATAAATCCTAACACGCCTATATGTAGTGAGGTAACCATGTAAAAGGTAATGTTTATATCTAAAAGCATTTCAACAAAGAAAGGAAGAAAAGAGGTAAAATTAACACATCATTATTTGCCTATATTCAGCAAACTAACAGATCAAGTCATTAAGACACAATGGCCTCTGACCTCACACACAAAAAGACATCGTGAGTCAGCAGTGTCCAGAGGGATATATAGTCAGGCACAAGCACAGCTATGAAGAAGGGAGCTCAAAGCAGTTTATATTCTGAGCCGCTGCCGCTGGGGAGGGCCCAAATGCTGCAGATCAGGGGCCCTCCCCGGAGCAGTGAGTTGCCACCCCGTGACTAGCAGGTGCCCTCCTTCTCTTGCAGCCCCTTCAATGACCGGCCCATGTGCAGGATCTGCCATGAGGGCAGCAGCCAAGAGGACTTGCTCTCTCCGTGTGAATGTACTGGGACCTTGGGGACAATCCACCGGAGCTGCCTGGAGCACTGGCTGTCATCCTCAAACACCAGCTACTGTGAACTCTGCCACTTCAGGTTTGCAGTGGAGCGCAAACCCAGGCCGTTAGTGGAGGTCAGTAAGTGGAGCACGTCCTGAAAACTTAGACGGAGTGAGCGAGTGATGTCTGCTTTTATGCCCAGCCACAAACCCTGTAGGGGCTTCACTGGAGCACAGCAATAGCTCTGAGAGGGAAGGAAATGGAGAGAATGTGAGGGAAAGGGAGAAGCAGACAGACAGCAAGAGGGGTCGCTGACCATCTCCCTCAGGAGCCAGCAGCACACGAGTGACCTCCACAAAGGGTGGAAACAAGAAAGGATCGTTCAGTGTAAGGAGAAAGAGGAAGTTTAGAGAGATGACCGGCATTTGTCCATTCCTGTGAGACAGAACAGCCACACCAGACCCCTCTCCGTATACTCTCTGCCCAACTTGAAGCAACACATAAAGGGGCATTTGGGTTGTGCATCCTAGAAGTCGCCTTGAGGAAGGATAGCTGTGAGGCACAGTGGATTTAGACCCAGACTTCCTGAGTTCTGCCACCAGGGTAAGTCATCTCACCTCTTGAAACTGCTGTAAGGATTAATGCAATCACTGAGTTTAAAAACACTTAGAATCAGGAGACATTGGAAAACATTTGGATGAACAAAGGTCTTTCTGATGCTTCTCAATGAATTTGTCTTGCACTGGAATTTCTTTTCGCAAAGGGTGATGCTGTCAGATCAGTCACCAAAATAGCAGGACGCTCTCCTTTATGTATTACGATGCACAGGATTTTCCTTGAGACCCAAGGACAGGCCTGGTCTTAGAATATTTGGAGGAGGGGAGGAGGGTGGTTCTTAGGGTAGTTCTGCCCTCTCTCCTATTTCTGAATCCTGCTAGTCAATTAAAGCCCCAGAGTTGGCAACAATAAAAACTTTAATACATTATGAGGCAGTGAATACTGAGAGGGGCCAGAGTGCAGATGTGCTAAGAATCATGTTACTGTGTCAAGGCTATCCCTGAAAAACTGCAACCAGAGCTGGAACCTGAAATCAAAAGGCCCTTCCTGGAGTCCGGGTAGCAGATGCTGACACTGAGATACTGACAGCTCCGTGTATACCTTCTCATGGTCTTCACCTTGAAACTTTAACCCGGCCTTACAACTGGAGCCAGTCTGATCTGTGACTTACGTCCCAAGTAGTGCAATATTTATTTGGCCTTCCCCAGCTGAGTTGCTTTTGTGAAAGCTGAATCGAGTGGCCTCTTTGTGCAGCCATCTTGCCACTTGACAGCCACTTTCAGAAATTCATATTTGTAGATTGCCTGTCATGATCTAGCCCTATACCAGATTCTTAGGACCCTAGCATGTCAGATCCCCTCTGCAGAGGGACAGATACCACGGGATAATAAACAGAGGGCATGAAGGTTTTCCAAGCCCAATAGCAAGGGTCTATTTGTCCTTTCCAGCAGCTTCTGGAATCTCCCCCGTTTGCCACTGTAGCCTCTCCAGGGAAGCTGGCTTCCCAGGGTGAGGAAATCAGGCTTTTAAATGGATTCCTCCCACTGGTCTCCTTTGCAGAGGCCTTCAGATTGGCAACAATCCCAAAGAAGGAAGGGCTGTTGTCGGTGCATGCTCACACACTCACACTATAGGTTTTTAATAATGCACAGTGATCTCTTCCCATCTTGGAGAGTGTAACGCGAACAGAAGGCTCTTTAAAGTTGCCAGTGTCAGGGCCCCAGACTGGCCGGCAGGAGAGCTGGCAGCTGTCATTAGACCAGGAACCGAGGCCAATGACCTTGAGGATGTGTGAGGCGCTCTCCAAGATTTAGGGCCTCACCTACAAAAACTTTCACCCAGACGGTCACCAGCGGTGAAGTTTTCATTGCACAAATGGAATGTGACGATTTTCAGAGTTAATGATGATTGAACAAGTTGAAAGTGAAAGGCAAGCTCCCTCAGACTGGAGGGGGGCTGACCGTTTGATCATCTCATGGTGAGGTGAACTTGCTGTTTGACCACAAGCAATAAAAAGTTGTCTTTGGTTTCTCAGCTGGAGAACAAATGAGAACCAGGTGCAGGCAGATTTAAAAAAAAAAAAAAAACAAGTGACATTGTTAATTGACTTTTCCCAGTCTTACCGAAGGGCAGCATATTCACAGGGGCCAATGCATCTCAATGATTTCATCTGAGATGAGCATGCATCTTCGTAGTATGCCAGCCAAAGCTGCCTGTTTGGGTAAAGGATTAGGAGTACTGTTGCATTAGTTCTCCATTTTTATCCTCTTAATTGCTTTAATCATTACTTTGTTTACCACTTGGATCTGCTTTCTCATTAAAGCAAGAAAACTCTATAGCATTTCATTTTAAAATCAATGTGACAATAGCAGCTCTTGTTGCTAGAGGAAGCAGTTTTACAAGTCATTTATAAATTGTATTTGTCAGCAAGGAGATGCTAACATAGCTGCAATTACTCCAGCATCTTAGATTTGCACTTTTAGGAAGCCCTTTTGGTTCTTCACAACCCTTCAATGCCTTTTAATCCCTGTCCCTGAGGCATTCTCTTTTGCCTCCTTTTCTGCACCCTGCAGCCAGTTATTAGCCATTCATTTTAGGTCCAGAGTCCAGGACTGATGTGTATATACAGGCTGTGATGCAAAATACTTTTTCCTCAGAGGGTGAGTTTCTGCTCTTAATGGCCACCCATAGCTGGTTTTTATTAGAACCTCCAGACTGACCCTGCCCCACTCCCCCGCCGTCCCAGTTTGCCCCTGACCATCTGTGTGGTCATCTGTGTGGCTTGTTCAGTTTCTCTGCCTCACTATGGAAGAGGGTAGGTGAGGAGCTTTCCATGACATCTTTTGGTCTCTGTAAAGCTAAATGTCCTTATGATTTTTTTTAATACATTCTGAGATTAGATGATGTCCACTGGGGATTACTTGCTTAGTGTGCAGGAGGCTCTGGGTTTGATCCCCAACACAACAAACAAGCCACGCTTTAAATGAACATTCCTTATCTCTCACCTTCTTACCTAATTTGCCTGCTTGCCCACATCATAGATGTTATGTCCTAAATATTTTCCTGCTACAAAGCAAGCCAGTGAAACAAAAGTTAGTTCCAACCCAACCCATGAGAGCTACAAAGCAGCTATCTCGTTTAGTCAGGTGTGGATAAATTCCTGTGTGGTCTAACTAATGCAGTCTCATGAGGTCTCTGTCCAGTTGTGCATGAAAGAAAGGAAAATGTGAGAACTAGGAGACATAAACAAGGGGCAGTTCTAACACACATGCACTCCACACTTTCACAACCACCATGGCCTGCAGCAAGCTGTTGTGAGGATGCTAACAATGACAATGTACCCAGAGGCAGTTTGTAACATGAAATGGCCCCCAAGAACAATGGCTCATTAAAATGTAGTGAATAAACATTCACTGACCATAAGAGGACCCACTGGATGCCTCGCCTGGAGGTCTGTGGTCTCCTTCCAGCGCCTCCTTAGTTGTCCTGAGTGAATGAGGTGATGCTATTCTTCTTCAACAAAGAGTAAGATGCAGCTAACTGAGAACACACACGCACACACAGTGTTTGCCTGGATTCCAGCCCACTGCGATGAGCCCAGCACTCTGAAGGCAGAGGCAGGGGGAATCTCTGTGAGTTTGAGGCCAGCTTGGTCTACAAAGTGAATTCCAGGACAGCCAGAGCTGTTATACAAAGAAAAAAAAAAAAAGACAGTGGTTCTGGTTGACCACTTTGCCAAGGAGACCCACATCACTGTGTGCAAAGAGACTGTAGGCAACATCGATTCCTAAGGATGGAGAATTTGCTACAGATTCTTAGGACATACATGTGTAATAGTCACCTTTGTCCAGAAAACTCCTAAAGTTAGAGATCAGTTAACAATTGGTGATTGATATGAAACAGCAAGATATGGTAGAAATACGGTTTTTTTAAAAAAACATTCTGAGTCAGTTCTTCCTCAGTCATAGGAGATGTGATTTTTCACAGAGGGCATGGTTGGGTTTCTACATTCCTATTTCCTTTACAAAGGCCTACATAACTGATAAGAGTTATATGAATAGTTTGAAAAGCTGTTCCCTGTGAGTTTTGGTTCAGAGAAATTGAAACCGAGAAGTGTTTTCACACATATCAGCTACCTACAATAAGAGAATATAAAGCTAGGGAAATGAAGTTTAAGGATTTTTTTTTATGAAAAATGTTTTTCTTTTAAGACACTATAGGAATATGGCTTTAAAATGTGCCCTCAATTCAGTGTAATCTCCAGCTACCCAACAGAGAGAACTACATACAGAGTAGAGGGAACTACACACAGAGCAGAGGGAGATACACACAGAGCAGGGAGAACTACACACAGAGCAGAGGGAGAACTACACACAGAGCAGGGAGAACTACACACAGAGCAGAGGGAACTACACACAGAGCAGAGGGAGCTACACACAGAGCAGAGGGAGCTACACACAGAGCAGGGAGAACTACACACAGAGCAGAGGGAGCTACACACAGAGCAGGGAGAACTACACACAGAGCAGAGGGAACTACACACAGAGCAGAGGGAGCTATACACAGAGCAGAGGGAGCTACACACAGAGCAGGGAGAACTACACACAGAGCAGGGAGAACTACACACAGAGCAGAGGGAACTACACACAGAGCAGGGAGAACTACACACAGAGCAGGGAGAACTACACACAGAGCAGAGGGAGCTACACACAGAGCAGAGAGAACTACACACAGAGCAGAGGGAGCTACACACAGAGCAGGGAGAACTACACACAGAGCAGAGGGAACTACACACAGAGCAGAGGGAGCTACACACAGAGCAGAGGGAGCTACACACAGAGCAGAGGGAACTACACACAGAGCAGAGGGAGCTACACACAGAGCAGAGGGAGCTACACACAGAGCAGAGGGAGCTACACACAGAGCAGAGGGAACTACACACAGAGCAGGGAGAACTACACACAGAGCAGAGGGAGCTACACACAGAGCAGAGGGAGCTACACACAGAGCAGAGGGAGCTACACACAGAGCAGAGGGAGCTACACACAGAGCAGGGAGAACTACACACAGAGCAGAGGGAACTACACACAGAGCAGAGGGAGCTACACACAGAGCAGGGAGAACTACACACAGAGCAGAGGGAACTACACACAGAGCAGAGAGAACTACACACAGAGCAGAGGGAGAACTACACACAGAGCAGAGGGAACTACACACAGAGCAGAGAGAACTACACACAGAGCAGGGAGAACTACACACAGAGCAGAGGGAACTACACACAGAGCAGGGAGAACTACACACAGAGCAGGGAGAACTACACACAGAGCAGAGAGAACTACACACAGAGCAGAGAGAACTACACACAGAGCAGAGGGAGAACTACACACAGAGCAGAGAGAACTACACACAGAGCAGAGAGAACTACACACAGAGCAGAGGGAGAACTACACACAGAGCAGAGGGAGCTACACACAGAGCAGGGAGAACTACACACAGAGCAGAGGGAACTACACACAGAGCAGAGAGAACTACACACAGAGCAGAGGGAGAACTACACACAGAGCAGGGAGAACTACACACAGAGCAGAGGGAACTACACACAGAGCAGGGAGAACTACACACAGAGCAGGGAGAACTACACACAGAGCAGAGGGAGAACTACACACAGAGCAGAGGGAGAGCTACACACAGAGCAGAGGGAGCTACACACAGAGCAGAGGGAGCTACACACAGAGCACAGAGAACTACACACAGAGCACAGAGAACTACACACACACAGAGGCTGGAAAGATGGCTCAGCAGTTAACAGCAGTTCTCTTCCAGAGGACTTGGGCACAATTCTCAGCACTTGTGTGCCAGGTTACAGCTGTCTATAACTCTAGTTTCAGATTTCCCAACACTTTCTTCTGGCCTCCATGGGCGCTACACACATGGTACATGGGCATACATGCAGGCAAAATACCTATGCACATAAATAGAAATAAGTAAACATTTAAAAATTTTTAATACTTGTGTATATGTTAATTTCTTACATATTACTGTATTTTTACAGATATGTGAATAGATACATTTATTCATATATGTCAGACTTAGAAACAATGTTGTACTCTTATTGTGTTTTGTTTCATTCTTAATATTCATCCAATTAAAAACAAGAGAGTTTTGCCTTAGGATGTCCATCAGCAACCCCTTGTGGCAATGGGGTTAATTGGGGAATAGCACCATAGGAGGCTTAGGCTGATTTGAATATTGTTGCTTTTGGAGCACCTGCAAGTTTCTCTCTCTATTGCAGTCTGTGAGCGCGGCCCGGGGAGTAAGGTGTGCAAACCATAGTCCGACCATGTGATATTTGAATTTTATTGGAATAATAACTTCATTTTTCACTGAGGCTCTGGAATGACTTCAGGAGGGACCCGCACTTTCCAATTCCCCAGCCCGCATTGTCTGCCTACTGTTCACTGAGATTGGAGGATTTCTCCCACATTTAAGGGTGTTATTTATACATTCCTTTCTACCAGTATTGTTCTTTGAGGGGCTTATAGATGAACCCAGTGATTTCTTCCCTCTTTTCCCAACCAATGGATGTCTAGAAGAGTGTCCTTGCATGGACAGTAACAACAAATAACTAGCTATATGCCTGGCCCCTGTGTAAAACTGTTTCTAGCCACACATTCCCTTGACCTTTGGCAGGGTCACTTAACAGGCCTTCCATCATGGTTCCATGTGGCCTTGTGGTACCATCCTGACTCTGCCAACCACTCAGGTGCCAGGTCTGGTGCCCAGAAGCCACAGCACCCCTGGATCCTACAGTCAGTCAGCCTTGTGATTTCTTGGTCTGGGTGGCTAATTTGGCAGTTGTTTCGTTACTTAACGCTTAGCTACAAAGAAGCTGTTTTAAGGTATCTATTAAATTCACAGCTTGCTTCATTAAAAATCACTTCATTAAAAAAGCAAGCCAACCAGAGCGCTCACATGGCCATGCCAGATGGAAGTGAGCTAAGTGCTCAGCGCCTGTGCTTCCAGCCCTTTCGTTGGTGGTAAAGGATTAATTTGGAGGGGGGCGAAATCCAATTTCCTGCATAAAAAGAGTTACATGAGAGGATTCTATTATTTTAAATTGTACTGACACCCGCAGTGAACTTGCGTTGAGATACACCTTGGAATCCATGCTCTCACTGAGATCTAGTTGCTCTTCCTGCTTCTGTCTGAAACCTTCAATGGGATGAGATGCAAAGACAGGAAATATCAAGAATTATTCCGTGTGGCTTTATTTTCACTTTTCTCTGTTTAAAAAAAAAAAAAAAAAAAAAAAACAGGAGGCAAAGCACAGCATAGCAAACAGGTGTGTATCTGCTGCCCAGACATTAGCAGCACACCTTCCCAGAGCAGCCTGTTGGTGGCAGAGAAGACGTCTGTGCTCTTTACAAACTCACCCCTACGTATTCCCACATGTGAGAGAAAATCCAGCCGCATAGTCTTTAAACACATCTGGCCAAAGAGGAAGAGGAAGTCAACACAATGAGACTGGACTCCAATGGCTGACTCCCAGTATACGAGCCAGTATCTACAGCAAACGTTGGCGGCTAAGGGCTTGAGTCTTTGAAAGGCAGAGGATTAAATGTTATTACGTGGGAGTTGGGGGGGGGGAGGTGGAGGTAAGGGTGTCCCCAGGCTGCTGGCAGGAGAGCTTTGTAAAGGGGAGTCACAGAGAGGTGCAGCAAAATGTCACCGAATGGCTGCAGCTCCTGAAGCCTGCCGAAATAACGAGGCACGGTTACGCTCAGGAATTGCCTGTGCATGTTACAAGGCACGTAGGAGAGCCAAAAGGAGGCAGAAACTGCAGGAGGCCTGTACATATTTCTGAGACAGGGTTAGAGAATATGCACAGGACTCCCTGCTGAGGGCTCCCACCAGGCCCCCATGTGCCCTGCAGTCTTAAGTAAGCAACTGGCTTTTAATTCTGAAGAAAGAATGCATAGCCTTAAAGAAATCCACTGAGCACTATTGGGAGTAAGGTAGGTGCTGCCTAGCGGACAGCTGTTACTGGCAATAGGTATAGGCATAGCTGATGTGGATATGGCAACTTCTCTTTGCCATAAAAAGTGGAAGAGGGATCAGTCTATACTGGGAGCTCATCCTTTATCCCTGGTATTAATACCCTACTGTGTTCTATCGTGGTAAGAGCCCCACTCCCCAGAACAGGCCTGAATCAATTACTTTACTTTGAATCCACCTATATTTTAATTTTAAGATATTCACACACCAGGTTTTTTCCCTCCTATTGACCCAAGTGAAAAGAAAATATTGTATGCTATCCTATCTCAATGTCTCCTGTATTCCTACAATAACAAAAACTTTTTCTACTTGTAGATAAGGAAACTGCATCTCAGACGTATTAAGATACTCTTCCAAGATCTTAAAATACTTTCAGCCTCTGGGCTAGTAAGGTGGATGAACAGGCCAGGTCCCCTCTCATGAAAGTCCACATGGTCTCTCTATACCTAATGTCTTGGTCTGATTGGGACTGCTATAACAAAATACCATAAATACGATGACTTATAACCAATGGATGTTTGTTTCCTACTCTTATGGAATCTGTTAAGCCTGTGATCAGACGTCAGGATGGCCAGGTCTGGCAATGGCTCACTTTCATGTTGTAGCAAGAAGTCAACAACCTACATCTTCAAACATCAGGGAAGAACTCACTTTCAGTGGTCTCTTCTCTAAGGGCACGAATGCCAATGATGAGAGTTCTGTCCTCATGGCCCAATCATCTCTCAGATGCTCCTCCTGTAAATACCACCAACCTGGCTGTTTGCTATTCTTTCTTCCTTTGGTCATCAGCACATGCATGTGCACAGAGCCCAGGGCTTGCTTACCAATCACCAGGCTTTCCATACAACTAGGTATACTTCAGAAAGGGCAGAATGAGGGTTACAGATACAGTCATTGGTGGAGCACCTTCCTGGCATGTGTGATGCCCTAGGTTCATCCCTTGCTACAGGAAATAAAGGCTGGGAAAAGAAGAGGAAGTGAAGGAAAGAGAGAGGGAGATGAAAAACATTGTTAATAAAACCTTAGTTTCCTATTGATACTGAGTTTGTCTACTAAATCCAGAGTTGGTCTCCAAGAGGGAAGGATGTATAGATGGAACACAGGAGCTTTTTAGGGAAGTAGAACCAATTTAGTATTACAATATCATAGTGAACATATGTCATTATACATTTGCCAAATGCAAAGACTGTATAACACCAAGAGCAAACTCTAGGGTCAGCAATGGACTTTGGGTAACAGTAACATGTTAGCATAATACCATTGCCATCCTGTTAGGGGACGTTGATGATGGCAGGTATTAGTTCCTTACCTCATTTCTGTGACAGAAACAACCTAAGGCACAGAGATCACTGTGGTAGAGAAGGCCTGCCCATAGCAACAGGGACATAAGGAGGCTTGCTCTCATCATGGCCAACCCGGAAGTAGAAAGCACAGCCCAAACTGGGGTCAGGCTATAACCTACAAGGCCTACCTCCCCTCCAGCTGGGCCCCACCTCCTAAAGATCCCACAAACACCAAGTGTTCAAACTTGTGAAGGGGATGTTCCGCTGAATATTGGGAGTGGGAACAGTGGTATGTAGGAAATCTCTACATCCCACTCTACATTTATAAGAACCAAAAACTGCTCTAAAATGAAGTCTATAAAAAAAAAAATGAATCCCAGGGCCAGCAACATAGCTCAGTGGGTAGAGGAATCTGCCAGAAAAGCCTGAAAACTTGCATTCAACCCCAGGACCCATGGAAAGGTGGAAGAGAACTGACTCCACAAAGTTGTCCTCTGACTTCCACATATGCCACATGCTCACAATTAAGAATAACAATGTTTTTCTTTTTTAAATTTTTTATCAAAAGAATTCTATTTTTACATGTACATTTATATTATTACACATATATAATAAACTACATACAGCAAGAAGAACCACGAAACAATCAGGAATTATATAACTGTTACATTCATAGTGTTTTGGCTATTTGTACTTGGCAACTTTGAAGAAAACATCTTTCCTATCTTGGTGAGTCTAAAATTCTGATTATAAATCAATATCTATCATATCTCATTTCTATCAACTTAGAACATCTATCTAGACCTAAAAGCATATTAACTCCTAAAAAACTAAGCTTAATTGTAAAATTAAACAATCTGGTATGTGGTCTTCAACCCCATCAGAGACTTGCAAAGGAATAAAATTAATTACTTGAGTAAACAGGAAGTGCAAGTTAGCAGCTTCCAAAGTAAAAAACAAAAAAAACAAAAAACAAAAAACAGAGACAGTATGCTGTCTGAACAGTCACCCAAAACTCTCTAGAACGTTGGAGCATCATCTTCAGCCTTCTGGCCCAATATATCTGACATACATATTTTTCAGGCAGGAACTATTGAGGACTTGCTGATCCTGTCTTGTCAGAGTTTGGCCATCGACTCTGCCTGCATCCAAGCTTGTCCATTTCAGGCAGAATTCTGTCTGTGGCCAAAATGAGAACATTTTGCACAGTGGCTTGTTTGCCACATTTGAAGCCATCTCCATAAGGAGATTCTTTGATGCTCATCATCTTCTTTGAGGTAGGCTGGGGATTGCCAGGAGTTAACCTGTCTTGTTGTCAATGAATTTTTAAAATAATAAAAAACATTTTTAAATGCCATATTCTTTGGGTCTCTGAGGTGTTTGAAGACCTTATCTAACTTTTTTACCTTATCTGTCTATCAAACCTAGGATGTATATTCTCGTAATATACATAGACTAGTAATTGACATGACCATGATTTGATCAACTAACAGTTAACTTTATAACTTACTTATCCTAAACAGCCTACAATAGCACTTTCAAAGTATTGGGAGTAAACCTTGTTTTCTACTTGAGTCGTATGGGTACAATAACTCATATTAGAGTAAAAATAGACACCCCATTTCCCTTAATGGGGGTTAGATAGGTTTTGGTTGTTTGCTTTTTCATTGGGAGTTGGTTCTAAGCCACTATTGGTCTTACTCATAGAGAAAAGGCGGTTCGACTCAGGGATATCTCTCTTTTCCTTTACTTTCTTAAGTTTGGAGCTAGGGGTTGAAAAGAAAGAAGGGGGAATATAGAAATATATAGGGAAGATAGGACAAAATACATTATTGAATCTACTCCTCAACTTAAGGCCTTTATTGTTACTCACAAGGTTATTTTTAATTCATTGGTATAGAATTTTGTACATTGATGCAAAATAAGTTTAATTTTGGTACATTGGTATAGAATTCAAATTTAAGATAATTCTTAAGAATAATTTTTTAAAATCCCAAAATGTACTAGATCAAGTCCTAGGATAACAGAGTGGGGTTTCTCCTCCATCTCTTGACTCTAGTCTAATTGAGAAATAGATGTTAGCTATGTGAGTCCATGCAAAGATAGAAAACCATTCTTCACTTTGTCCTGTCCCGTCCTCTCCCCTCTCACCTAGTTACCCTTCCTCCACACTTGCATCTCCATTTCACTGATTCATTATGTCACTAGCTTCCTCTGAGACCGCTTGCAAAGGAGAAATGCATCAGAAAGCCAAGAAACTCAACAGTGTGGAGAGCCTTGCCCCTCCTTCCATGTGCGGCAGCCAAACACAATGAGCTTAAGTTCTCCAGAGATGCCCACGGGAACAACTCACATTGTCAAACTTTGTTTTACAACCTCTGAAAAGCAGCACTGAATTTTCCCTGGACTTTCTAGTGTAATTGCCTCCGTTTTGCTTCCCTTTCCTGACAGATGCACCTGATCTGGGGAAAGACAAGAGCTGGTCCTCAGGCTTTGCCCTCCTTCTCTGTTATTCACCACACGCAGGTTTCTACCCTTGCCTTCTGCTACACGGCTTCCCGTCACTACACAAGCATGGGGACTGCATGAGCTTGTCTGGATAAATGCTGGCTTTGCAGACCATCAGCACCAAGTTAGAGGGACAGATGTGCCCTGATGGCGTGCGAGAAGAAAGCTGGTTGTGCCTAAGTAACACTAATAACACAGAAGCCAGGGGAGTGCCTTTAAGCTTTTCTTCTCTTTTGAATTCTGAAAAATTGTTTGCAGTTTTAGCTGCTTCTCTTGGGAGGATGTATAAATGTATAAGACCTTGTGAAGAGGGATCAGATTGAGAAGGAAACTGTCTTCTATTCACTGTTGTATTGTGGCTCTATCTTCAGTGATGGTACTAGCAACTGGGAGATGGAACAAGTGGTCAGGTTTCCCTGAAGGAAAAATGGCTGATAGTTCATATGAGACTCTGGCAGTAACAGCATCAGGAAAGGCGTAAGATGGAATGTACAGACACCTCCTTCCCAAGGTTTCCTCTTTGCATATAGGTGGTGTGAGAAAAGCCTCAAGAAATAGAAGTAAAATGGCTCCGATATGAGCTGGATATGGTGGTGTATGCCTGTAATCCCAGAGGCAGGTGGATCGCTGTGAGTTTGAGACCACAAAGTGAGTCCAGGACAGCCAAAGCTATGCAGAGAAGCCAGAGAGAGAGAGAGAGAGAGAGAGAGAGAGAGAGAGACAGAGAGAGACAGAGAGAGAGAGAGAGAGAGAGAGAGAGAGAGAGAGAGAGAGAGAGAAGATGAAGAAAAAGAAGGAGGAGGAGGAAGAAGAGGAGGAGGAGGAAGAGGAGGAAAGAAGGAAGGAGGAAGGAAGGAAGGAAGAGGACTAGAGGACTCAGGTGTGCCTTTAATCCCAGCCAGCCTGGTCTACACAGACAAACCCTGTCTCAAAAAGCAGAGAGAGAGAGAGAGAGAGAGAGAGAGAGAGAGAGAGAGAGAGAGAGAGAAGAGAAGAGAAGAGAGAGGAGAGAGAGAGAGAGAGAGAGAGAGAGAGAGAGAGAAGAGAGAGAGACTCCATGTTCCTAAATATGTGACTTTAACGTGGAGCCCCAGAAGTCACTCATTGGTCACAGTACATTTCCAGCTGCTGGAAGATACACGTGGCGTTCATCTAAACACACAGCCTATCAGGTGAAGGGTGACAAGATAATAGGACACTCCTGCAAGGCTCCTCTTGCGAGCTGGATTTCTTTGAGGGAATCGATAGGAGACTGCTGTAGGTGTTTTTAAACAAGGAATTTTCAAGTCTCTATTTTTTTTTAACAGCTTTACACACTGAACTAGAATTCACACGCCTTGATTCCCACATTTAAATCATGCCAACTCAATGGCATTCAGTGTTTTCTCAGAGCTGCATAAAACCCATCACCACAACCAACTTTGGAGCATTTTCATTGGCCCCCAGAGAAACACCACACACCTCATTCTCCTGCCGCCTCCAGGACATGTCACTCAGCCATTTGCAATTGGCCTCTCTCACTTGGCACGGGGTTTACAATCCAGCTTTGAATTCACAGGAAAAGGATGGCGAACCTCCTGGCTGTGTGAGGTGTCTTCTTCATCTCAGGTTGTTTCTATTCCCGTTGTCCTCTCAGTCATCGCCTGTGGCCTTAGCCTGTGCCACTGTTCTGAGCACGTAATGCTCTCCTGTTTATAGGCACAATCTCCTCAATGTTAGCAGTAGGAAAACTAGTACAGGGATGGTAGTGATATTTCCCTCTTGAAGTTTGGCTCTTTCCCTATCATAGTAAGATGATGAAACCGTGTTCATATTTTCTCTCATTTCATGGAAATAATTTGTACTTTGATTTTTTAAAAATATTATCTGAATCTTTGCTATTCTTCCTCAGCAAGCTCTTTCCTCAAGTTCATTTATTCAATTTACTTGCTTTCTCGTTGTCTCACAGAGTTCATTTCTTAAAACCTCACTTTTTATGCCTCTCTTTGATCTTTGAATTTGGGGCGGGGCGGGGTGGGTCTAAGGAAAAATCTAACTCTCAGGCAACCAAACCCTACTCTCGATGTCCAACTCATCAAAGCCCAGAGAATCATGCTGGACCAGGAGTATCCTAAGGAAATGTGGGGAATGTTCTAAAACCCTGATTCTTACCCTCTCCTGTGGCTCCTGGATATTTGAGATTCTGATAAAAGCTTATGTTCAAATGCAAGTTCAAAGGGATGATAGGTTTTCTCAAGCGCTTCACCATAGGCCAATGTACCCTCATCTAGGAAGCTATATAAATGAAAAGAGAATAAGGTATCTTTTTCCAAAAGTGAGTGCAGCACCCACAAAATACCAGAATTTTGAAAACTGACTTCCTCACACACAAGGGGACCACATTATATAGTATGAACCACAACAGTGGGTGACTTGCTGTCTTGGGTGACAGCCCACCATTTGGTGGTGCACTTGCGCAGGGCCTGGGCTAGTAATTAATTTGGTTTCTTCAATGGTTGACTAGGCTCTGCCATCAGGACACCTCTGGGTACATGTCTCAAGACCAGTGAAGCTCAGAATGTGTCTGTTTCCCAGCTGGAGTAGATGTTTCCCACAGACAGCAACTACTCATCCGGTCAGGGTCCACCATGCCCTCCTCCTCCTCCACGCCTCAGTCCCTGAAGTCATGACTCATGTTTTTTGAGCCTCACCCTACCCATGAAGAAAATTTTCTCTGGAGCTAAAATATGACTCAGTGGTTGAAAGCACTCACTGCTCTTAACAGAGGTCCTGAGTTCAGTTCCCACCACCCACGTAGGACTGCTCACAGCAACCTATAACCTTAGGTCCAGGGAATCTGATAATCAGATATCCTCTTCTGGCATCTACAGGCACCCAATATACACAGCACGCATGCGCACACACACACCACTTAATTTTTAAAAAGAATGTCATAGTTCAAGGCACCTCTACTTAGCAAATGATCTATATCCATTGAGCATAAGGTAATGCCACCAAAATAGGCAACACTGCCCTCCCCTCTGTGACAGCGCCACAGCCTCACCTGCTCTGATAGCCACGCCCCTAGAGGAGATAGGCAAAAAAGTCCAGGAAGCAGTAAGAGTAGGCAGCAAGTGGCAGTTACCAAAATATTTAAAAGACAGGGACGCAATGAAAAGCAACTTTTTCTTTATTAATATATTTTGTGGTGGACCAAGTAATTATCTTTGAAATAGCAATAGTTCATACTACTTGCAACAGTTGTGATGTGCCTTGGGGCTGGCAAGTGCCACTAATGACACTGAGATTTTCTGCATAACTCAAAGGGAGGCTCAACTACAGTTAAGTCTGTAAAATTAAAAACGTTATTTCCCCCTTCCAAAACCATAGATCCTGTTACCCTACCATCGACCCCTTAGGGTCTGCGTATATAAATACAAAAATCATGCAAGACTCTTGAGAGAATGTGGTTCAGTCTCACTACTCCAGGACCACAGGAGTATAAACGATTGCTGCATGGCTGAGAAAAGAAAAGAGAAAGGGACCTTGGCGCGGGGGGGGGGGGGGGGGGGGGCAGGGGGGGGGCCTAATAAATGGCATTAGAAACCAGGTGTAATGGCACCTGCCATCAGTCTCAGCACTCAGGAGGCTAAAGCCCAACCAATCCCAAGTTTGAGGCCAGCTTGAGTTAGCAGCGAGACTGTCCTGGGGTTGGGGGAGGAGGTGATGGCATGAGAGGGACGTGAACACAACCAGGAGACAGAGCTTGCTAAGTGAGTGGACTTGTAGCTGAGAGCAGAGGAAGAAGTGGAAGGTAGCACGCGGGTCATTTATCCTGCTGCTGCTGTGTGCAGGTGTGGCTCAATCTGAAAGAAGCATGGGGCCACAGGAGTGGTGGAAGGCTAATTCATCATTCCACTGTCTGCCTTGTGAGAGCTGAGCTGGTTATTCCACACATGGAGAGGTACAGAGCAGCTCCCGTGCACACAAGCCCAGAGCTCATAGAGGGCAGCCTGGACGATGGATGCGTGCTGTCTAGTTGAGCCTGTTGTTTTCACTTCAGTGGGAACCTACAAGTTCTATGTCATCTCTGTGTCAAGTAGGGAGGGCCCTTTATTACCCCCAGAAAAGGCTGAGCCTTCTACTCCTTCCTAAGAGAGACTCCCACATTTTACTCCTTAAGAGTTGAAAGAACTTGAGAAAGGTCAGGGAAGCCTTTTGTAGAGATAAATGCGCTACGTCCCATGCCCTCTACCAAGCCTGTGCTGTATGCCCTGCCTACTGCCTTCTCAGTACTATCCACACAGGAAAGAATGGGTACAGAGGGTTGAAGCCAGGCATGGTGATGCTTTAATCCCAGCACCCAGGAGGCAGATGCAGATGGATCTCTGTGAGTTTGAGGCCAGCCTGCTGGTCTACAAAGCAAGTCCAGGATAATCAGGGCTACACAGAGAAACCCTGTCTCGAAAAACCAAAAAAAGAGAAAGTGAAAAAGAAAGAAAGAAAAATGAGGATTGAGATAGACCCAGGTAGAGAAAAAGCCAAGGGAAAGAAGTGGAGGCTGGAAGCTCTAAGTGTTGGCTCCTCCACCATCTGCCCTTGAAGAGGCAACTTGACCTCCTGAGCGTTAGCTTTCTGTCTGGAATGGGAATAATGACACCAACCAACACGTGTACATTCAAGAAAACTATGGGCACATGAGAAACACTCGATGCATATTTCTGGTTAAACTAGAGTTGTTTAATTTTTAAATGGATATTTGCTATTGTGGACTTTTCAATTATTTCAAGGTAGTTTCCTCAAGAGAGAGAGAGAGAGACAGAATAATTGTAACCAAATGAGTACAAAGGACCTTGAATAATTTTGCTGGGCTTCTCATAATATTTCATGACCTGTGGAAAAAAGACAGCGTTCCACAGTCATAATCATTTTTTTCAAAAGCTTGAATAGAAACTACAGGTTTTTCATCTTATACTAATAACAACGGCAAAAAAAAAAAAAGTAGCTAATTCTCTCAGGAACCAAGCGATATTTTCTATATATGGTTGTCTTTAGTCTAGAAGACTAAAAGCAATGAACTTGATGACTTGGTGTTTGCACACAACAAAATACTTTCTTTCCCGTCAATTTAATTAGTCTAGCTAATACTATGGGAGCATCCCTGGTCAGGGCTGGCGACAGCTTATTTACTGGTTCATTTTCATTAAGTGTCTAACATGTCCCAGTACTGCTTTCAGGTCAAGCTACATATGAATAAACAAGAACAAAGTCCCTAGGGCCAGGGAGATGGCTCAGCGGGTCACAATACCTGCTGCTGCTGCACAAGACCCAGGGTTCAGTTTCCAGGAACCACCCATAACTCTGTCCCAGGGGACCCACTGTCTGGCTCTGTGGATACCAGACACATACATGATGTGTACACATACATGCAGGCAAAGACTCACATAAACTAAAAATGATGGGGTTTTTTTGTTTGTTTGCTTGCTTGCTTGCTTTGGGGGTTTTGTTGTTGTTGTTTTTCCCCAAGGCAGCATTTCTCTGTGTAGGCCTTGCTGTCCTGGAACTCACTCCCCAGAACCTGGCCTCTAACTCAGAGATCTGCCTCTGCTACTGAGTTCTGGGATTAAAGACATGTACCACCCTGCCCAGCCCCAAAATGAAGATTTAAAAACAAACAAAAAACTCAGTGGAGGGTTTTTGTCTCATAACACTTTGGATCTTTTTTTATTTTATTATTTTTTTTGTCATATAGTACTTACAGGTCTTTTGCTTATATATAACACTTTCTGATTTTGTATTTTTATGAGATTTCCATTTGTGTCACTGTGGTTTTTCTTTGGCTTTCTTTTTTCTTTTTGTTTTGTCTTTTTCTGGTTTGTTTTCTAATGAGAAAAAGAAAGGGTGTGGATTTGGGCAGAGGGGCAGGTAGAGAAGATCTGGAGGAGCTGGAGAGGTGAAATTTAAATCAGAATATATTGTATTTAAAAGTCTATTTTCAATTTTTAAAAAGGGGGGCACTAGGGTATTGCTAGACTAATACTGTAAGTGCACAAAGGGAAGGAGAATTAACCTCTTCCAGAAATGAGCCCTGGCTTGGTTATCCAACACAAAATGGCCAGCCCTGAAATCGCATGCACACAAGCAGCACTAAATGTACACAGCAGAGTGTGTGTGTGTGTGTGTGTGTGTGTGTGTGTGTGTGTGTGTGTGTGTGTGTAACATGTTACCTTGTTGTATAACAATATGAATGTCTTCAAGGAGGTTTTGTTGCAATGAGTGGCAAGAAATGAATAAGTAACAAAGGAGTGATGGCCCTTCAGATGGTCATTCTGCACCCTGTAGAAAATACACCATGAGGGGTTGGGGATTTAGTTCAGTGGTAGAGCACTTGCCTAGCAAGCGCAAGGCCCTGGGTTCGGTCCTCAGCTCTGGGAAAAAAAAAAAGAAAAGAAAATACACCATGTATTCACAGATGTGTGTATGTGGTGTGTATGTTTATAGGTGTGTGTGTGTGTGTGTGTGTGTGTGTGTGTGTGTGTGTGTGTGTGTGTTGACACAAAGTACTTTCCTCTACTGCTGTCTGCCTTGTTGTTCAGACAGGGCTTTTCACTGCCCCCCTGGAGCAAGCTGATTGGCTAGACAAGCTGGCCAGTAGGCTCTGAAATCCTCCTGTCTCTGCCTCCCCACCCCACCCCCACCCTCCAAGCTTTAGGTTATAGGAGCACACACCAAGCTCAGCTTTTAAAACATCCACAATCAAGCCCCTGTGCTTGCATAGCAGGTGTTTTACCTAGTAAACCATCTCCCCAGCTCTGTAAGCATTTTCAGTGCGAAGAGGTTTCTGAGTGAAGACTTAAATGACAAGGAAGTAACCATTCAAAAACGTGGGTAAAGTCCGTTCTCATAAGGCAGCTACAGGTAAATGTTTAAAATAAAGGGGAAGCTAGTGGGGGACACAATCAGAGCACTGGGGTAGGGTGAGGTCTGGCCCTGGATTTCCCAGCAGGTTGGAATTTATCCTAACAGCTGGGGAGTTGGGAATAGAGTGTATGATCTGCTCTGTATCTCCAGATGACAATGACTGCTTCTGACTGGACAGGGAGGGAGGCAGGAGGTATTGTCTCTAGGCAGTGAGTGATAGGGACCCAGACTGAGGTGGTAGCAGTGGGGGTAGAAAGAAATGCACAGAGCATAGCTCTCAATTTAAAGTAATGCTGACAGGACTTCCAGAAGAACTACAAGAGTGAGGTCAGGCACAGAAAGGGAACAGGGCTCCTAAGTGAGGATAGCAGCGCTGTCACTTACTGATAAAAATAAAGGCCCACGCTGGTTCTGTTAGACGGATGGCGTTTGATCTGTCTGTTAGTCATCTTAGTGGCGAAGTCCAGTGGGCTGTTGGATGTGTACGGCTAGAGCCTTGGAAGGAGGCCATGACCTGAGCAATTGTCTGACAAGTTCTGGTGTGAAGTGCCCTGCGTCCAGCATGGCTGCACGGACATCTGCAACGAGCATCTCCTTAGCTTCCGTAGAGTCTGGCTTTCCCTCTGCCCAGATCTAGCTGACCAGGAAACACACACATGGACAGCCTGGGGATCTGGGGACTCAAACACTGGCCGCTATGTGTAGTCTTGTTCGCTAATTTTTTTCAGTCAAGTGAAAAAGCATGCTTTTCAGGGTTTATCTCCAGTTTTTAGACATACAAAGGATCTGACAACTCCGTTCATCACATGGCCCAGCTCCACAGACACTGAGACAGGTCATCCTAGAATGTGTGCACATCTGAAGTTAGAACTGTTACTAAGCCAGAACTTGAATGTTCTTGTCAACCTCCCAAGGGCCACATTAACAGGGTACATCCAGACGAGAACCCTCAAGTGAGTACACACTGAAACCTTTCCTTGTCCACCCCAATTCCAGATCCAGGAACTTGTGGGTGACTTCTCCCAAGTTCTTTAATTCTCCTGATGGCTTCCAGCTAAGGAGATCTGTGGGAGGAGTGTCGTTGGTGGGGACTGTTAGCCACCACAGTGTGATCTGTGGGAGGAGTGTCCTCGGTGGGGACTGTTAGCCACCACAATATGATCTGGTTCTAGTACAACCTCACCTACAAGGTGTCCTTCCTAGCCTGGGGACTGAAGCTTTAACTTGAAGTCTCAAGGCAGAGTCGGCTCTCCCCTCACATCCACCCTCCAGTTAAGGACTGTGCTGGCTGGTTTTATGTCAGTTTGACACATAAGCTAGTAGTATCCAAAAGGAGGGAGCCTCGATTGAGAAAATGCCTCCCTAAAACCCAGCTGTAAGGCATTTTCTCAATTAGTGATCAATTGGGGAGGTCCCATCCCTGAGCTGGTGGTCCTGGGTTCTATAAGAAAGCAAGCTGAGAAAGCCATGAGGAGCAAGCCAGTAAGCAGCTCCCCTCCATGGCCTCTGTGTCAGCTCCTGCCTCCAGGTTCCTGCCCTGCTTGAGTTCCTGTCCTGACTTCCTTCAATGATGACAGCAATGTGAAAACATTAGCCTTTCTAAGCCCTTTCTTCCCCGACTTGCTTTTTGGTCATGGTGTTTTAATGCATCAATACAAGCCCTAAGACAGTGACTTAACATAGTGACACTATAATTAGGTTGACCCCACACACACAGCTGACCCACCTCAAAGGCTCCTCCCAGCCAGTGAGAGAGACCATGTCATGGTAGTACAATGCCGCACTAACTCCCTAGACTGTCTCAGGCCCTAATCTGCTAATTACAGTTGGGTTTCTCCTTGCTTGCTTGCTTGGTTGAACTTACTTCAAAGAATAGATCAGCATTGTGATTCAGGAACAAGTTAGTGACTCAAGTGAGATTTCTAGAAAAAAGTAGTCAGATCAGCTCACTGCTGGGTATTTCAACACAAGGATTTTGTCTGTTGATTTGTTCATTTGTTTGTTTGGGCTTTTTGAGACAAGATCTCACTCAGTTACCCTCTGCTGACTGCTGCCTCCCAAATGCAGGGATCATAGATGTGAGTCATCAACCTGCATGCCTCATTTTTTTTTCACTGTACCAGAGAAATCAAAGCATGAAGAATGCCCCTGGCAGCCACATGAAAGCTGCCATACAGATAGTATCCTCCAGCAGTGACCTTGGCCTTTCCAGGGCAGCTAACCACCAAGTATCATAGAAGTAAGAGTAAGCTGTTCAGCACCAACATTTTAGCTGCACAAGCCATCCACAGTGGCACGGTGGGGTCTCACACCAGGGCAGGCAAACGCCATCCACAGTGGCACAGGGGGGTCTCACACTGGGGCACGCAAACGCTATCCACAGTGGCACAGTGGGGTCTCACACCAGGGCAGGCAAACGCCATCCACAGTGGCACAGGGGGGTCTCACACTGGAGCACGCAAACGCCATCCACAGTGGCACAGTGGGGTCTCACACCAGGGCAGGCAAACGCCATCCACAGTGGCACAGGGGGGTCTCACACTGGGGCAATCAAATGCCATCCACAGTGGCACGGTGGGGTCTCACACCAGGGCAGGCACACGCCATCCACAGTGGCACAGTGGGGTCTCACACTGGGGCAGGCAAACACTATCCACAGTGGCACAGTGGGGTCTCACACTGGGGCAGGCAAACACTATCCACAGTGGCACAGTGGGGTCTCACACTGGGGCAGGCAAACACTATCCACAGTGGCATGGTGGGGTCTCACACCGGGGCAGGCAAACGCTATCCACAGTGGCACGGTGGAGTCTCACACCAGGGCAGGCAAACGCTATCCACAGTGGCACAGTGGGGTCTCACACCAGGGCAGGCAAACACTATCCACAGTGGCATGGTGGGGTCTCACACCGGGGCAGGCAAATGCTATCCACAGTGGCACTGGTGGGGTCTCACACCAGGGCAGGCAAACGCCAGCCACAGTGGCACAGTGGGGTCTCACACCAGGGCAGGCAAACGCCAGCCACAGTGGCACAGTGGGGTCTCACACCAGGGCAGGCAAACACTATCCACAGTGGCATGGTGGGGTCTCACACCGGGGCAGGCAAATGCTATCCACAGTGGCACTGGTGGGGTCTCACACCAGGGCAGGCAAACGCCAGCCACAGTGGCACAGTGGGGTCTCACACCAGGGCAGGCAAACGCTATCTACGGAGGCATGTTGGGGTCTCACACCAGGGCAGGCACCATGAGCAGATACTCTTTGTACTGGTAAGAACTGTTGAAGGTGTGGTCCTCCTCTGTTCTCTCACCTTAGTTCTGGCTAAGGATGAGGACATGGTGGGCTGGTTATGAGCACACTCACTAGAGCTAGGCTACCTGAGGCAGAAGCCAAAGCCACTCTTGGACAGCTCACCTTCCTTAAAAATTATTGTATGAATTCTTACATGCCACATATAAAATAATGCTGGGCATATACAGGAAGGGCTCAGGAAGCAAGCTGTTATCATTGGTTCCCGATTAGGTAACCTGTGTGTGGCACACACTGTCCTGGACAATGCTAGTGTAGATGAGGCCCAGCAGGAATACCAAGGGTGCTTATACCTTCCCTGCCAGCTGCTGCGTGCTTAGGCGATGAGACGCCACTACAGAATGGGCGCCTTGCCCAGTGTATGCTTAGTGTAACTGACAGAGAAGCAGAAGCCACTCAAGAACAAGAACAGCAAAAACACCGTAATTGAGATCAACCTTTTTTGTCTGTTACGAATTAGGCCAATGTGCATGATAATGTTTTTGAGATTAAACGCTCAGAAACTGGACCTCATTCTGGTTAGATACACGAATTAACATCGATCAAAGCAGCAGCCCAGGAAATCTTGTAGAATTACCATGATAACATCCTGAGCAGCCAACCATTCAGCAACTTGGTAGACATCCATCGCCCAACCTCCTGCTTTGCAGCCACAAAGTTACCATGACCTAGGACATCTCACCTAAGCTGAGGAAAACCTATCCTACACTTGCACTCACACCATTTCCATTTGGTGTAAGATGAAAATGCTAATATGGGGAGCAGGGAACAAAGAGTGGAGGCTAGTTCGAATCCCACCTCCACCACTCACTTGCTAGCTATCCTTAGTGAGGTTACTAAACTCCCTGCTCCCCCATATCTGTATCTGTGAAGTGGGGGCATGTAGGCTCAATTTTCTTAACAAATATATTTTATTACAAACTTGTTAACTGAGAGTACGTCACTTATAACCCGACTAACCGAAACAACAGGAAAAGAGGATTAAAGAATAAAATAATAAAACCGTAAGGATGTCAGTTCCGAGGAACAATTCTCCTGGCATAATCAGCAGGATTTCTTCTGCTGGAACCTCAGCAGGAGCCCAGAGCCCTGAAGCCTTCGCTTGAGCAGTTCTCTCTAGGAGCGTCTCGAAGTGGAGCGATGAGCAGCCAACACTATCCCAAGTCTCCAGAAGCCCCGCCTCTTGTTTCTGGCTCATTTATATATCTCCTCCCAGAGTCTGTTCACAGATCTTTTCAACTGGCAACAATCAAGCTCCCGAGAGGTGGTTTGCCTTCTAGTGGATTAACATCACCTGTTCTCTCACAAGACCATTCCCCATCCCACACTTGGGATCATAACAAAAACAAGTTTATCTTTCCTTTAGGGGCACTTTTGGGGGGCACTTTCACAGCCTTGTTATAAGCAAGAGCTTTTACTGCTTTAGGCACCTGCCTCCCCCACTGTCTGCTACCCTTCAGTTTCTCCTTCTGTCTCCCTCTCCCATCCCAGTTTCCCTCTGTGTCTGTTTCTCCCTCTCTCCCTTCCCTTTGTCCCTTTCCAAATGTGTTTGTATGTATAAATGTTTTATACAAAGGATGTACAGATATAGCTATGTGGTCCATGTTCATTTCAGAAAACAATATATTTCACAAAATCTTAAAACCACTCATAATCTCATAATTCCACGCCAGGAATAGGTATTATTTTATCAACTATCCCTCTCGTCTTTGTCCATGCAATATACCGTGTCTAAGAAAATGAATGCTTCTATGTCTGTGTACACAGATCTACATTCACAGGATCAGAGTATATTCTCTACCCAGAGGAGGTTTTTCTACTCAACAGAGTACCATGTCTATAAACAAAAGGTGCATTATCACTTGATCTTTCTATTTTAAGTAAATACTGTAATTTATTTCATTTCACATATTAGAAATTTAAGCTAATCAAATACCCTGTTACAACCCGACTTGAATGAAAACCTCTGTTTTGGTTTATTTAGGTATTTGTCAGTGTTTTTTCTCAACAGCAGATTACTGCCACTCTCCTTGCTCAGAGAGGCGAGTGGCACATGGGGTCCAAAGAAAACAAATACTTTGCATAATAGTACTAAGAGCACCTCGTTAAAATATAAGCAGAAAGGTAAGCAGGGCCCCCCAAAACGATACTAATAAAGTACAATTGGAGACATACAAAGTAGGCTAGACATTTCTCAGGGATACAGAAGATCGGAGAACAATTAGAACGCAAGACCCAGGGACCAGGCAGTCGTAGTTTCCGCTGTGCCTGTCACACACTTGTTTTCACTTTTGTGGAGGAAGGGGGAGCAGTGAGGTTGAACCCAGGCCTTGTGCATGCCCTGCATTCACTCTGCCACCGAGCTGCATCTTAGCCCCCTGTGTGTCTGTTTACTACATAATGTGGGCTTGAGGAGGTAATCCCATCGTTAAAGTGTTTTCCGTGTGTAGAAGTGAGGACCAGAGTTCAGATACCCAGAACTTCATGAAGCCAGATACACTAGTTCTATCTGTAATCCTACCCCCGGCCCATCATACTCCAGGAAGATGGGGATCAGAAAACGGAAAATCCCAGTTCAAGGACTAGCTTAGCCTCATGTACCCACCAGTGTAAACTAAGAGACCCTGTCTCAAACAAGGTGGAAAGAGGAGACCAACACCCCAGGCTGTCCTCTGACCTCTACACATGCACCATGGAATATGCACACCTGCACTCACACACATACAAAAATACATTAGATGAATAAATAGAAATCTAATATATGTTTATCAAGAAAACACTGGTTCATAATCATTTTCTCTCATGGCTGGATCATCCCTTGCACAAGGCATCTTTAGAAGCCACATAGATATGTAATAAATTAATGTTAATAAAATAATTCCAGCCAGATATAGTGGCTCACTCTTTATTCCTGGCATTTGAGAGACAGAGGCTGATGGATCTCTGTGAATTGGAGGCCAACCTGATCTATACAGCAAGTTCTAGGCCAGCCAGAGATACATAGACCCTGTCTCTAAAAAAATAAAACATGTCCAGAATTCTCCAGTAAAGGAAAAGAAAGTTGCAGAGGTAAGTACATGAACTTCCTGTCTGCTTCCAGGGAAAACCCAAGTCTAAAGGGACTGCTATCCTAAACATTGAATATTATTGTTTTAAGAACATGAGTAATGTCTTGCAATTTAAAATGTCATATACTCCGCGTGTGGTGGTACACGAATTTAATCCCAGCACTTGGGAGGCAGAGGCAGGCAGATCACTGTGAGTCCGAGGCCAGCCTGGTCTACAAAGTGAGTCCAGGACAGCCAAGGATACACAGAGAAACCCTGTCTTGAAAAACAAAACAAAAACAAACAAACAAAAAGTCATATGTGTTACTAATAACATATCATGATGACTGTGGAGAGAGCCTGACCAGCCGTCCCCTCACTTCAGCCTGTGTGTCACATGATGCAATCATTTAACCTTTCTCAGTCTGTAGAATTGGGTAATAATGACCTATTTCTATCTTCCACTTCTTAGGGGTTGTGCCAGTATTTAGGCAAGAAAATGCTAATTAATACGAGCTCTTTGAAATATATGCAGTGGCCTGACAGCACAAGGCAGGGTTAATATATTTGCACTTGATCAATTGGGTATCTGGTTAAATAAGTGGACTCCCCTTATCTGCGTCGTCATATTAATTCATGCCCACTTTTGAGCTGAGATCGACTCCTTTCAGCATCTCAGCCCAATTTCCAAGAGGGTTATCACTAGAAGCTGGTATGCTGGGATGCAGGCACATGTGGGAGGGAACCCCCACACACACGGACATTGTTTTGTGCTTCATCTTCCAGCCCCTTCTCTGTCTGTGTAGCGACTGGTTTTTGCCTCTGTCCTCACATATGACCCTTCCTTCCTTCTTCATTCCCACCCTCCCTTATCAGCCAATCACAGTGTTGCAGGAATTGCAGCCCTGGCCAATTAGGGTCTCTCCTCAGCATCCTATAGGGCTCCTATTGCTGCATTAAATGGCAGCACTGGGCATGTGCTGACAGATAGTGCAGGACCTGCTTGTTGGTGGGGACAGGATGGAAGGCAGAGCCCCAACATGTCAGTCCAACCTACGCCATCATCTGTCCTACAGAACCTCACTTGTCATGACTACATGGGACAGGTGAGCTAGAAATGTCCATTTGGTTGGGTTTGCTTCATGCTAATCTTTAGAAAAACCACCTTCATTCCCGGAGTATGCTGACACCAATTGTTAATGCAGAAGTGCTCTGTGACCCCCTGAGGACTGCAGACTGTGCTAGGGGAAGCAAGTCCCTGTCTTCAGCAGTCACCGAGTGAGGTGACAGCAGCCCATATTCCCTTCATAATCTTTCAACAAGAAATCCTCTTCCCTGGTCTTTCTGCACGCTCTGGCAGCACTGTCAAAGTGTTGGATGTGAGGCAGGCGAGGTGGTGCATGCCTGTAATCCCAGCACTCGGGGAGGCAGAGGCAGGCGGATCTCTGTGAGTTCAAGGCCAGCCTGGTCTACAAAGCAAGTCCAGGACAATGAAGGCTACACAGAGAAACCCTGTCTCAAAAAAAAAAAAAAAAAGATGTTAGAGGTGATCCTAAGTGAAGACATTAGGGGTCTGAAAAGCCAACCGAGAGGCATTACTGAGTTCATGGCATCAGGTGGGTCTCATTCTGTGCTGAGAGTCCCCGACATTGTCCTCAGATTCAGTGATTCACTGGGACTCATGGGACTTAGAAAAGCTGTCAGACTTGAGGTTATGGTTTATGCCATCAAAGGGACCCAGATTAAAAGGAAAAACAGGACAAGGTACCCAGGACACAGTCCCAGCTTCCACATGTCCTTTCCCAGTGACGTCACACCGGTGTGCTAACATATAGTAAAGATCGCCTTGCACTATGATTCCTGAGCTCTTCCTCCCAGGTCGCAGGACTATGGACATAAGCCACCATGCCCACCTAGACACGCTTTGCTTTTAGCGGTAGTTTGTATTAATATCTGTACAGTGTTGTCTAGAACGTAGCTCACCCGAGTCTTAAGAATCCCTCTGTCCCTGTGGTCAATCATAGGTGTAGAATACCTGTGCAACTGACCTCAGCCACTTAGATTACAGATCCTCTGGTCAAAAATAGACAGTAAATATGTGTCATGACTGGCATAAACCATCCAAGCACATGGCGTAAGGCCTGGGGCATGCAAAATGCTTATCAGACAGACTATTATAAGGACTTGGCTTGTCTTCAGAGCCGATCCAAAGGCAGTCCCGCCACCAGACTTTTCTTAGGGATTTGCAGGATTTCAGCAGTGCAGCCTAGCACACATTCTCAGAGAGAAGATACAGGCAAGCCGAGGGGGTGTGAGCACAGGCCTCAGGCCTCAGCCTTACCTCCTGCATTGGTCAGCTTCCTGTCACTACAAGGAACTACCTGAAGCAAAAAACAGACAAGTTTTACTCAAGCACATGCTTCTGAAGTGCACGGCCAAGGGTGGCAGTGATGTTGGCTTGGTCCTCTGATGAGCGCAGCACAGGGTTAGAGCATGTATCAAAGCAAGTGGCCTCATCCTAAGGAAGCAAAGGAATTAAGCCCACAACCCACGACCTCCTGTGGGACATGATTCTTATAAACTTTGTGGCTGCCTCCCTTTGAAGCACCAGCTCCCCAGAGCGCCCCAGTACCCACTGTCACCACCCTGGAACCAAGCCTTCACATCTGAAAATCCGGGGGCCACTCACCACAGAGTGTGGCAAAGGCGTGTTTCCTCCACCTTCAAAACATCATTGCAATTCACTGAACTATCTTCACAAAAAGCAGGTCGTCCTCAGCGAGGACATTACAAACTGTTGTTGTCATTATTATTCAAGGGACAGAGGCATGAGAATAAGTCTCCAGTGATTCCTTATCATCTTAGGTGGGACAAAAGTGCCTTTTTGTCCAAATCCCAAAGCAAAGGCAGCTTGAGAGCAGTGTGCTCCCGCGCCTCACCGCCATCCAACCTTCCACTGACTTCTTTTTCCTCTGTGTCTTTTTCTGGCAGTGGCTCAGAAACCCCGGCCCCCAGCATGAGAAGCGGACTCTGTTTGGAGACATGGTGTGCTTCTTGTTCATAACACCCCTGGCCACCATCTCAGGCTGGCTGTGCCTGCGGGGTGCCGTGGACCACCTGCACTTTAGTAGTCGGCTGGAAGCCGTGGGACTGATTGCACTCACTGTGGCACTCTTCACAATTTACCTCTTCTGGACACTAGTGAGTATGGCCAGCGACTGGGGTTTGGGTGGCTCGAACTGGCAGCCCTGTCATCACAGGCTCCCTCGCTTCTGCAGCACCTCCCACCTGCCCAATTGACAACAGCCCTTCAAACGCTGGCACGGCACACATAGTGTGGTTCGGAGGCATTGGGGGGCTGAGAATGTGAACAAGAATCTATGTCCAAACACATCACAAGGAAGAGCACATCAAACAAAGAAACCCAGGTTCCCAGCCTTCCCCAGTCAGACGTGCACTCTGTATGTTCCTCTCTGGTGGACTAGGATTCCCACTGGTATAAGGCACGACGCTTGCTTTCTCTGGTTGCTTCTCACTGTGGCTGGGCTCGTGGTAGGTTATGAATGACTGTCGCACTGCAGCCCCCTGCACAGACCATGAACCCTGCCTGCTGGCTATTTCCTGCCTGCATCCTGACACAGCCTAAAGTCTTTGCTGGACGTGGCACCGTGCTCTGCCTAATGATTATTCCGTGTGGTGGGATATTGACTCTGCTACCCATAAAAGCACTGATTTATCTAGCTGAGAAGGCTTTCTGCCACTGAAGAAAAGCCATTTCCCAATAAGTGTTCCTGCTGTGTATGAGGAAGAATTTTTCAGCACTCCCCTTTTCATTCAACTTCGTGCTGTAGGTTGATTGCTGGGGCACCAGTTGGAAGCACCCACAAAGTACACCGCTTGCTTCCTCCTTGTGTTGTCCTGTGGGAGAGCTGAAGAAGGGCTGAAGGGAAGGCAGGCTGTTTCAAGGAGAAGGAGAACCAGGAACCAGGCCAGCCGCCACCAGCCTCCCACGCCCCAACCCCTACCCCACCCCACCCCCCCATCCCACCCCCCCACCCCACCCCCTCACACACACACACCCGGCTTCCTGGTCTGACACTCCTGTGTGGGCTCAGCTGTAATCTGAGCACATCCCGTTGTTCTTCGGGAGTATTTCCTGTCAAAAGCACACCCTTCTCATATCCCATAACACAGTGTCAGCACCTCACAGTGCTCCTGGCTCGCCCTCCCTCCCTCTTCCTTCCTCTGCCAATCAGACCCCTCTGTTCATTTCCCTCTTGCTCATCAGGAGCTTTCCCAGCTCTGGCCCCCTCTCCTCCCCCACAGTGATGTGCAGACAGTCAGGGGACATGACTTAAACTGGGTACATTCAGATGCCAAGAGCTCAGTGGGGCTTCCGCTTGATTCAGAAATTCTACTCCTAAATAGCCAAGCCCCCCGCCCCCCACACACACACACGAAACTGTGTTTTCCTCCTGTGATGGCCCTTGCTTTTAAACTTTGTCCTGCTTCACTATGAACCAAACAAGGAAACGGATGCCAAGCTTTCATTGTGGTGAGAGAATGGTTAGAAATAAGGAAGTAAGCAGGGCTGGGGAGATGGCCCAGTGCCTAAGAGGACACAGGTCCAGTGCCCCTCACTTCAGATCCCCAGCACCCACATAAAAATGGAGGCATGGTTGTGTGTGCCTATGACCTCAGTGCTCCAGGGGAGGCAGGCAGAGACAGACAGCACAGAAGCTTCCTGGCTGATCAGCCTGTGAACAGATGGGCCTCTGGTTCAGCGACAGACCCTTTCCAAGGCAATAATGTTTGTGATAGGTTAAGATGCCCTGCTCTGGCCTCGTGCACACACACCATACACACAAATTAAGCAGTCTCCATCTCACTCTGTCACCTGCACCCCTTGTATGTCACTTCTCCAAGCCTTAGTTATTCCTATCATGACCCTCTTCCCCTGGTGTCAGGACATTGAATTAAAGGAATGCAAAGTTTACAACTTTGGAAAGTAATAGTTAAGCACAGGGAAGTTTTTCATTTGGTTAAATTTTTTTTTTACACCCTATTTAGTCCTTTTGCGGTCTGTGATTTTTTTTAATAGAACCATATTGATGATGAAAAGGAAAAGAAAGCAAAACCCACATGTTGGGCCCCCAGAACCAACTGAGGTCTTGATAACATGCTCTGTAAAGTGTACACCTGCCAGAAAGGAGGGGCGGGTAGAGACATGAAAAGATAAAGGTGACTAGTTAGAGAAAAATGTGTGTGGCCCCATCTCATCTGTTATCTCAGATGAAAGGAAGGGGTGGGTGGGAACCATGCCTTAAGCCAGCCTTTTCTGGGATGGCATGTCGCCCTCCAGAACGCTTTTGCAAGGCAGTACTGTGTAGCACCTGTGTTTAGAAGCCAGGGCCTTCAACCCAAGAGTCCGCTTCCTACCTAACAGCTAAATCACTCTAAAGAGGACACATAACCATGCCTCCTCATCCCAGTACCCAAAGAGGAACGGAGGAAATAATCGCCACCTCCTGGGCTGGGCTTATTGTGAAGGTAAAGTACCACAGCATCTGGTGGCTGTCTAGGCACCCACCACAGGGCAGGCCCAGGGTCATCTTCCTGTGTCCTCCCTGCCCCTCCAACTTCCACCTTCCCCCAGCCCTCCAGAAAAATGCAGAGCAGCGAAGAGGAAGGAATGGTGCTCCTCTGCCTTGACTGGTGTGGGGGAAAAAAAAAACCACTGTAGAGTCAGCTCAGCAATAGGTTACTGAATATAGAATAATTCCTTCCCAGATAAATGCTGTACTGAGCAGCCCTGGCAAAAGCCGTAATTCAGGAGCTGACAGCACTTGGAAAGTGCCCTCCGGCAGCAGCCCATTGTAAACAAGCTGTCAAGCTTAAGGAGAATATGCTGTGGAAATGTCTCAGATAAACAAACGCGGCATCAGCCCAGGCCCCGCTCCTCAGAGGGGCCATTCCTGGAAGAGCTTCTCAGCCAGGTGCTGTGACAAGGGACAAGCACTCACACTACAAACCTCAAAGTGCCTTTGGTAACTCATGGCCACAAGGGCCCTGTCATCATGCGAACGCAGAGACTAGCCTCCAGGCAGCCATCGCCTCTGTTCTAGAAACCCACCTTGCACACAGGGGGCCAGGCCCTCAACAGTTTGCACTACCCATGATTTAGAGCAAGAGGTTCTCGTCCTGTGGGTCACAACCCCTTTGGGAGTTGAATGACCCTTTCGCGAGGGTCACATATCAGATGCCCTGAGTTTCAGATATTTACATTATGATTCAGGACAGTAGCTGTTGTAGAAAATATAAAAACATCTAATGAAGTTTATTATTAAAGCCTATAATTATTACAGCAGTGTTATCCAACCCACTATCATAATCAATAAAGACCCAGACACCTGTACTATTTCAGAATAGCCTCATTTTACCTGAGACTGGGCAGATATTAACCCTCTAAACTACCCTTATCACTTCCCAGCCCCCACCCTAGGCCGTCTGCTTTAACCATTCCTGTCTGGGCTACTTCCGTTGCAGACGGGTGCTTCTTTGCACACTAACCATTCCCCACCAATTCCTCCTTCTGTCCCTTGGTCCCCCGACCTCAGACCTGAGAACCTCAAACTCTGCCCCTCTCTCTTCTGCCAAATCCCAAGCTTCAGCAATTTTTATTAACCAATCAGCTTTAAATAGGTAGAACAAGTTTACACAGGACAGGTATACATGAGACTGTGCTTGTCTGAGCAACAACTAGATCTTGGGGGCCAGTAATTAGCATCAGAATACAGAGCACCAGACCAACACCCAACATGTACCAACGAAATCATGGTTGGGACTCACCACAACATGAAGAACTATGTTAAAGAGTCACATCACTAGGAAGGTTGAGAACCACTGGTATAGGAGAAGGTACATGAATTTAAGTCTGTACACAGCCAGACAGCTGAGAAGTGAGTCTACCACAGCATGAAGACACTGAGGGAACTGGGTGTCAGCCTGTGTAGACTGAAGAGACCCATGCTGTGGCATGGGGCATCTCTGCATGTGTCGTATTACCCATGCTGCAAGGCCCAACCCAGTCAAGGGAGGACCAAGCTCCTGCCTAGATTTGTCCCATGGTTTATTATTTAAATTCTGGACATGAGAGAGGACTTTCCAGTTCTAATGCTGCCCGCCCATGCTGCTTTGAGGCTGGCTACAACTACTTTTCTTTGTTCCTTAAGGGTGCATGGCTGGTTTTGTTGTGTGTGTTGGGGTGGGGTGGGGGGCCTTCTTGTTGTAGCCTGTGACCTTGGGCTAGTGAGTCATGCTTGCCCTCAGCATCTAGAGTGTAGGGATTACAGGCATGAGCCAAAGAGCCCAGGTTTTATCAGGCCTAAGCAGGATTTTTTTTCCAGTCAATCCATTCCTTTTCAGATCTCTCCTGTGGTACAGTCCGACAAGGGAGCAGGGCCCACTGCAAGGAAGGTGGTACCCCAGAACCCTGGTCTTACCTATATGCTTCAGTCACCCCAAAATTTCCCAAGAGAAGATTTGATTGGATTTCCCAAATCCTGCCATGACATCACCACAGGCCTTCAAGGCCCCATCTGCCTCCCTGAGAGGAAAATTTGGACACTGAAGTCCCCTTCCTTCAACTGTCATGTGATCAGAGCTCACTATAAAAAGACCCCAGCCAGGATAGGAGTTGAGTGTCCTTTAGGTGAATAAGCAAGTCAACATTGGAAAGCAATCCATAAGCAGTAGTAGTTTTAAAATAACAATTCTGTACCCTTTCCTACCCTCTTCTTAAAAACCCAGAGCCTAAATGAGGCTCTTTTCATCCCCGCTTCTTTTCAGTTAGTTGATTTTCCTTCCACTTCTCTTCATTTCTCTAAATTAAACCTTACTTTTCCCCCACTATGATAGTGCGTTGTAAGGAGGGAGTGCCTTGGAACATCTGGAAACAGAAGCAAAGATTAGCCTGGAGTCACTGCAGACCTGTGCTCTCCTTTGCCTTGTGCTCAACTTCCTTTATTTTCCCTAAGAAAGATCTTCAAGATGTTCTCATTGATTGAATTTGCCTGCAGACTTTGGTAGTTAACAGTAATTAAACAGATTAATATGGTCTTATCTGTTTGTCTACACAAGTGAACGCTTTTTTTTCCCCCCTGATGACAGAACAAGGAAACCTGCTAAGTCCTTGACTCCTGGTGTCCCTTGGAGCAGTACTTCTCAGCCTAACTTTGGGTCACCTGGGGATCTTGTTAAGACATACTCTGATTCCACAGGTCTGGATGGGGGCCAGAATTTTCATATTCTAACAAGCTCCCAGGAGCTGCTGCCTGCAGCTGGTCCACTACCACACTGAGAGCCAAACTCAGTCTCTTTTCAGTATCTTAGGAAGTTGTCACAAAGCTAATAGCATCCTTTTCATACTTATAATATGTAAAGAAATCCAGGTCCAGAACACTGGTGTCCATGCCAGACCGTGCTAAGTGGTTGGGACCCCCTCAGGCCACATTTCACACACAAGAGCAGTAAAGCTTGAGGCCTGGAGAGATGGCTCAGCGGCTCAGAGCACTGACTGCTCTTCAACTCCCAGTACCCACATGGCAGCTCAAAACTCTCTGTCACTCCACGATCTGACACCTTCACACAGACATAGACGCAGACAGAAAAACAATACACATAAAATAAAAATAAATAATAAAAAAAAAAAAACCTAAACACACCAGCAGCAACATGGCGCAATAGTCACAAGAGAAACAAGCTTTTAAAAAGGTGGATCCGCTCCAGCATGGTCAGGGCATTTGGGAGGAAGTACATCCCTGAGAGTTAAAATCTTCTCTTTTCCTACCCAAATCTATAGGGCGCTCAGCCTGGGCATCTGCTTCCTCGCCTCAGAAAGTTCAGTGGTGGCCTTGGATTTCATGGTCCTACCCTGGAAGCCGACAAGCCTTTTTTTGTTGTTTTATGAGACAGGATTTCTCTGTCCTGGACTTGCTTTGTAGACCAGGCTGGTCTCGAACTCACAGCAACCCACCTGCCTCTGCCTCCCAAGTGCTGGGATTACAGACATGTGCCACAACACCCCGATACTGACAAGCCTTTTTAATCAAAGCTTCTACTTTATTTCCAGAGAAACTGGAAATGTCATTCTAGATCATTTATATTTAAAAAAAAAAAAAAAGGCAGCACTTTTAGGTACAATTAGGTCCTGAAACTTGAAGCAGTGTTTTCTTCTGAAAGCATGGGGTCTTCTCACTCACTCAACATATTCCAGCAGCTTCCCCAGGGTCGGGCACTATGAGAAGCACTGGGCCTGCAAAGCTTGGGCAACCCAGGCTCTGCTCCCAAAACGCTTGGAGTCAGTCCACGGGGAGAGACAGGAAAGTACAGCATTGAGCGCGAGAGCCGGTACCGTGGTCAGGCCAGAGCACAGCTGTGCAGACTGGCACGGCCCAGGACGAAAGATGTCCTGTGTTTCTGAGTGGGACTGGGGTCTTTTACACTGTGCAGTGTTGAACCTGCTGAAGAGTACATGACATCCCAGCACACCTCCCCTCTGACTAAGCAGCATGGGGGACAGGCAGGTGCATTGCCTGGGGTTCACAGCTGGACGGGGGGCCTGTCTCTCCTGTCAGGCTTCTTCAGGACTGAGGCTTTCGGTGCCAGGGCACCAATAGGAAACAAATCTCAACTCAGAAAGAATTTCATTTTCCTACTCACATCCTGATCTCTCCCAGTATGGGGAGGAGAAGAGGTAGCAGCCATATGCTAGCCCCACTGGGGGGGCTTGGTGGGTACCCAATACCCTAGCACTCAGTTCCTTGATAGAGGCCCTTGCCCACTCTAGCACTGTTTTAGGTGACATGTTTATTTCTTGAATTGACTGTCGACTTCTGCCACCTGTGGGGCTCTCATACGTCTCCTCTCCTACCCCAGGTGTCATTCAGGTACCACTGTCGATTGTACAATGAATGGCGTCGGACCAATCAGAGGGTGATTCTCCTCATTCCAAAGTCTGTCAACGTCCCTTCTAACCAGCAGTCCTTGCTGGGGCTCCACTCAGTCAAGAGGAACTCAAAGGAGACAATTGTTTGATGTCTGTGTCGCCCGTTGATGGACTCATTGTATGGGGTTTGGAAGTCTCTGCACTGGGACCGCGCGCTGAGCCACCCCAAAGCCCTTCCCTTAGTCTTGTGGGTCTAAGAACATCTGGAGCCATTGTCACCATGTCGCCTGAGTAAGGAATTCGGCCAGAAGGAAACAAATGCTGTTTGACTTCAAAATCATGGATGCTGCACTCATATGACACTTGCTAAGCTGCCAAACATGTCTATTTAGCAGATACTGAACGGAATTTTCTGAACACCTCTTTATCATACGAGGGAGGTTGTCCTGCTGAGGATGCAATTCAATTCTTCCTTTTTTATTACTATTTCAAATATATATATAAATATATAATTTAGATGATAATCAAAATTGAAAAGCCAATGTACAAACTGGCTTCTTGGTTTGGATGGGTTTTGTTTGGGTTGGTTTATTCATTTCCCGGTTTCTACTGTGGATTCTTTGGTGGCTAACTGGATAGCCTGAGTGGTCTTTTTCATCTCTCTCATGTCTCTTATTCAAGGGGTCAGCATAATTACTTCAGAACAAGTCACATTTAAAGGGTGTTTTGTACTAAACCTCATTTAGTTATTTAGTTTTTAAAGGGAAAAAAGGCGTGGCAACACGCCACAGTGAGCTGTTTATTTAAATATTAAGAAGGAAAACTTATTGAGATGCTCGCTCCTTTCAACTTGTTTGGTACTGACAGCTGATAGAGCTATTTTCTAATAATAAATATCCGGTGTGTGAAAGACAAATGTCACTGGTGCAATACTTTTTCTTTTATTTCTTAAAACCCCGTATAGTGTCCCAGCTAGGTTTACAAAATGAAAGGGGCGAAGCAAAGCAGCTGGTTTTGCTCCTGCCTCTCCTCAGTTAGCTCGAGTCTGCCTTCTGCTTTTGCTAGGAATTGAGCACCAGCTTCCAGGACCCCTAGACCTGTTTTGCATATCAATTAGCTTTCCTGTCGCTCTACTGAATTTCTTGCCGGGAGAGGTAGATGTGACAATAAAGCCTGTCCTATCGGCCTAGCGCTTAGTCGGAGACCCTTTTGTCAGATTTTTAAAAAAAATAAAATAAGTGTGCCACACAGTTCCTTTCCCCAGCCACAAGCCAATTCTGTCACAGGCCAAAATAGACTTCATCTAAGGGCTCCGTGTCTCCCTTTTATCCAGCACAGCATAGATGTCTGACCCCTAGCCTGCATTGTGTCCAACTGAGGCCAGGAGCGGATGTCTTTGAGGCAAGCGCAGACTGGGACGGCTCTCAAGCTTCCCAGCTCTCCACCCATGCATACATGCACAGGGTGAGAAGGCTGGCCCAGCTTCCAATACGGATCTCTGGAGCATGACCCACATTCTGAGTGTCACTCCAGGACCCACCTCCTGCTCCCCGGCTGAGATGGCGTGAGTGCAGCCGCCACCACACAGGCAGAGGCAAGGAGGGTAACGATTCTGTGGGCAGATTGATGACGCTGCTGCAGCTGTCCCCTTTGTGGGCCAAACCCTCCTCTCACGGGCTGCTCTCCATGCTGCCCAGGGACGGAAACAGCTGTACTATCTTTGCTGCAAAAACTCAGATGTGCTTTATGGCTTATGACAATAGGTTTCCTCCCCAGCACGCTTCACTTGGACACTTCAATTCCAGTAATATAGGTCTCAGCCCTACTGTTTACACGGCCCTGCTCACCGCTCTGGGCTGTCATTAGCCGCACCACCATCAACCGTTTCTTAATTGACCTTTTTAAAATGCTGGACACCGCTGGCTGCACACAGCTGCCACACATTTCAATTTCCTCAGCAGAGTCCAGCTTGGTAGCCTGTGAACTGCTGCGCTGCAATATACTTGATAAACGATGTCCATCCAGCCTTGGGCCCTGAGCTGACGGAGGAACCCGTGACACCTCTCAAGCGAATGGCACAACCTTCAAGAAAAGTTTATCCCCTCCCTTCCCTGCCTCCTCTGTGAATTAAAGAAGTGATGACTTCTAAGCGTCTCCGGAGAACCTGCTGCCTTGGGTCAAGAGATGAAAATACTATTAAAATTAGGGCCGTTCCGAGAGCCTCCCCGAGGCGTCTGCACTGGGGAGAGCAGCACACTGGCACTATACAAATCAGAACCCACCTCCAGGAAGGAAAACAGAGGCCCCACTGGAAGGCTGCACGTCCGGGGGCATGAGAGGGGTACCTCTGACAGCCAAGAATAGCATCAGTGCCTACACCTCCTAGGTCACCGGTGCTCAACTCTCCTACAGCTTCTACCCTTTAAAACACTTCTTCATCTTGGGGTGACCCCCCAACCATAAAATTATTTCTGTTACCCATTTGTAACTATATTTTTGCTACTGTTATGAATCATAACGTGAATATCCACAACTTCCAGTGGTCTTAGGCCACCCTTGTGAGAGTCACTCAACACCCTCAAATGGGTCACGACCCACAGGTTGAGGACCACTGTCCTAGTGAGAGGTCCCATCAGCAACAGCACCCATCTCAGATTCTTGAACCCCTGAAAAATACTGCATTTCCTCTTAGTCACTTAAGCCCAAAGCTGTGCAAGGCAGAGTCTGTGGACAAGGGTATACCTGGGGAAAGAGGGCTGCTTTCTAGTTGGTGCAAAGCCACCACATGGGGAGTAGCAGCCTGCTAGCCTTCCTGAACTATCAAGAATGAAGCAGAGAAGCCAGGCATGGTGGCACACGCCTTTAATCCCAGCACTCAGGGAGGCAGAGGCAGGTGGATGGTTGTGAGTTCGAGGCCAGCCTGGCCTACAAAGGGAGTCTAGGACAGCCAAGGCTACATAGAGAAACCTTGCCTTAAAAAACCAAAAATCAAACAAACAAACAAAAAGAATGAAGCAGAGGAAGGGACAGGAGGAGACAGAAAGATTAAAGGTGGCTCAGTGACATATGCCACCCTTGCTCCTCCACATACCATACTGTGATCCGAAGAACGATGAAGGGGACCCGCCTTTTCCTTAGTGATTTGAAGGTGTTTAGTACTGTTGGAGTTAGTTTTTTTTTTTAAATCACTATTCATGTCCTTGGTAAGTTCTTTAAATTCTTGCTGCAAATTTTCCTTCTTCTGTTGGTTTCCTGAATAAGTAAAAACTGTGCAATATGGGGCAACATGACTCCCGTAATTGGCAGCCGTTGGACCCTCCCTGGCCACTCTGAGTAAAAGGATTGCCCATCCAATATCGAGTCAAACTAGCATTATACCATTGATAGCTATCTTGAACACTCCACAGACACCTTGAGCAATTACGTGAAGATCACAGCTGTTTGCTCTCCCTTAAAGGAACAGCCTCATCCAGGCCTGTACCAGACTTTTTGCTATCACAGCCTCTGCCTAGATGATCCTACAACCATTTGGGCCAGAGGACATCATTTCCCTTGGTGACCTAACAGAGGGACTGCTGTGATTGGTACTAAAAGATAAGGCTGTGACTGGTCCAAACACACGAATCTCCCTGACTGTGAGTGGGCCTAAGCATCCTGTCTCAGGCTATATAAGGCAGCTAGAGCTCTTATAAGTCAGTCATCTGGGTGACAGTCCTGCACTCCCTCCCTCGAGCCAGCAACATGAAGTCTAATAAACGGCTCCTCTCATGTGATCTTGTCTACTTTTAGTGGCGCAAGGTGAGCTGGTAACAAAGAGGCAGCAGAGTGGCAGGGAACGCAACAGCTGAGCAGTCAATGCATTGAGCTGTGAAAGCAGCAAGGCCCGCTGGCTGATTGACAGCTGAAGCCGCAGCAGCAGCTGAACAAGGAAGGAAGACAGTGAAAGATGGGCAGAGAGGTCAGAGAGCAAGATAGTGACGGATACAAGGTAGTAACGAATCAGAGAAGAAACTGCAAGCTCTAGTCACCCTGAGTTCCAGAAAGCTGCTACGTCTCTAGGACCAAGAATCCTGATCCTTGGGCCTGCCTGGAGGCTTCATTGCCGGCTACAGTCAGGGCATGACGAATCCCAATTATCTGTGCATACATAGCAACAGCAACATTGTAGGACTGAGGATGAGATGCCCACAGTCTACAGGAGTACCCTAACGCTAGAAGGTGCCACCTGCTGCCGCTCCCACCTGCCTGCTTGCCATCGCACTCTGCTGCCAAACATTGAGGCAAACAGAAGCTATCAGAGACAAACAGTAAGATTTGCCTACCCATGATTTCTGTCTAAGCAGAGCAAAGGATCCCAGCGAGCCAACTGGCAAAGTTCCCTTCCTAGCTATTTATCTCGAGGCTGTCACGGAGAAACAAACGTGTGTTACACTGATGCCAGGAAGACCACTCAGCGAACAAGCCCAGTGTGCTGCTCTTGCCTGCCCTGTGTGTGCCCTGTGTGTTTCCAAGTGTCCTCATCTGGGGAAGGAACAGAGGTTGCGGAGCAAGCACATGAATTCTACAGCCTAGGCCAGATAGAAGCTAAAAGGAATAGTTTGGAGCTTATTTTGTCTTTACTTGGCCTGGTCCCCTTGTCCTACTTGCTGGGACACTGCCACAGATTACCACTTTCATCTGAGCGATAGGCACAGCCATTTCATTTCCAGTGAAAGTCACTTGGAGCATGAAGGAACCAAAGAAAGAGAAGGGGAGAGAAGTTGGTCTATGCTTGAAATCCTCCTGCCTCTTCCTGAGTGCTAGGATTAAAGGCGTGCACTACCACACCCAGTTTATAATCCAGTCTCTTTTAGCTAATCTTATTCCCCGTTTCTGTTCCTCAGGGTACAGTTAGATCTTTATGAATCCACACAAAACTAGATACTAGGCAGTCTCAATACGCCCAGCTCCCTGGCAGTGAGCTGGCCTTCATCCCAGAGAACCAGGCTCCTTACCTTGATCATCAGTATTATTAGGTACCAAACCTTCATAATTAAAGCATTTTCTGTTCTCTTAGTTCCTCTGTCTTTTATCTCTCAGGCCTTTGTATTATCATAGCTAATTTTTCTTGTATAGCTATTTTTTCAACCTTTTCTGAATGGAAAAATATGAAGATTGCAATTGACAATAGAGAGGAGTTTACTCCAGCAGTCATAATTGCAGTGAGTACTACAGTGGCTTTTTCAAGTAACATTTCTTGCCCCCCTCCTGCCCTCCCCCTCACCCCACCCCCGAGACAGGGTTTCTCTTGTAGTCCCAGCTGTCCTTGACTCACTTTATAGACCAGGCTAGCCTAGAACTCACAGAGATCCTCCTGCCTCTGCCTCTTGAGTCCTAGGATTAAAAGCATACGCCACCACACTTGGCTCAAGTTCTCTATGGATCAGAAATGGAGCTTCCCTTTCTCCTCGCTCCCTCGCCCCCTAGACAGGGTTTCTCTGTGTAGCCTTGGCTGTCCTGGACTCACTTTGTAGACCAGGCTGGCCTCAAACTCGCAGTGATCTGCCTGCCTCTGCCTCGGGAGTGCTGGGGTTAAAGGCGTGCGCCACCACCACCCAGTTGTTTCCCTTTTTTAATGCAGGAAAAGTCTGTCTGTGTCATTTAAGTTGTCTTTGGGGTGGCTTACTGTGATTCACTGTCTGAGAGGCTCCTTGGTCATTCCTTGCTCCGAGGTCTCCCAATTCTTTTTGGGCATCCAGCCGAACTCAAAGAACTGCATCTTCCTCTGGAGATGAGCCCAGGTGAATTTCTCCTCTCCGGCTTTCTGTCAGATGCCCTCTGTTTTTGCAACATGTGTAGGCTTTCTTCAACCATGGTGGGTTTTCTCACCAACCACATTGAGCACCATTTGAAAAAGTAGCTTTTATTCTCCTGGCTCAGTTGTTGTCTGGGAGCCTTACTGCCTCCTTCTGCTGGTCTAGGCCTCGTCCTGGAAGTTCTAGCCTTTGCCCCATCTAACCTAGGCCTAGAATGCTTTCAGCCTCTGAGAATTACTGCTTAATGAGCTCACCTTTTCTTGTTCTTATTGGTCTAGCTGGTTCAACTCAGCTGTTCTGGCTCAAACTCTTTTCCCAGCTGCTTTATTTAATATGGTTTCTCTCGTGCCCCAGAATTTCTCTGTTTGGCCTCAAACTAATTTAGCAATCTTCTCTAGTCTTCTGGCTTCTAATAATTTTCTAGCTCATTCCATCTTCACCTGAGCACTTCTCTCTCTCTCTCTCTCTCTCTCTCTCTCTCTCTCTCTCTCTCTCTCTCTCTCTCTTTCTCTTTCTCTCTCTCTCTCTTTCTCTCTCTCTCTCTCTCTCTCTGCAATCCATTTCTCTTGTAGCTTCCTTTTCCTCTCTCTTCTCATGAGAGTTGGGTGTACCCTTTCTGTCAAATCTTCTCTGATTTGCTACCTTTTCTGCCACTCAATTAGACATCACTTTCAAACATGGGTGCTTCCCTCTACAAACTAACTTTACCTTCGTTTGGGATTAAAGGCATGCACCACTACACCTAAGCTTTTCTTTACTTGATATTTGCTCTATACAAAGCTGGCCTTGAACTCGGCTCTGTTTGCCTGACTCTTGGATTAAAGGCATGTTTGTATTCCAGGCAGCTCTCACAGACCCAGAGGATTATTGGATGTGATCTCTTGTCATCTTGTGAATTAACATTCCTCTACATATTTACCTAGTTTTGTGTGTGAATATATGTATGTGTAATTCTCTCCTTCTGCCACGTGGGTCGGGTCTCTGGGATCAAACACAAGTAGTAGCAGAAGCCTCTACACTAAACCATCTTGCAGCCAAGACAATCTTTTTGTAGGACCTGCTTCCCCATCAGGAAAAGGTAGAGGCATCTTCTCTAGAAGAGATTTTGTCTTCTTTTTGAGTGTCAAGCACAAAAGAGGAAATCAGTCAGACATTTAGGTACATGAGACACTCTCTTTAGTCCCCCACATACTCTAGTGGGGTGTTGAGGTGTTGGGCTAGGGAAGGCAGGGGCGTCCCATTCCACCCACTGACCACAAATGCCGTGCACCTGGGTGCTGACTTCACTGTTTACCTTGGGTTTGTTCAGGGTCTTAGTCCTAAGATATCAGTCAGTTTGTGCTTGGAATCCGAGAGCATTCTGTTACCGGATTGTTATAAAGAGTGTTACAGTGTTTACCCATGAACACCGGAAGCAATACATATAGCTAGGCACCGGCAGAGGGACACCGACACCGAACCTCCATATGCACCTGCAGCTACCTGCAAATTCTGAGTCACAGGATCGCTGTTAGTCTGCACAGATCCTGGCTCTCCTTCCTTCCACAAATGCACATAGTGCCAGGCACTTCCTGTTAACCATGCACCCAGCAAAAGGGAAAATATCTTCATTATAGATGGTTGTGAGCCACCATGTGGTTGCTGGGAATTGAACTCAGGACCTCTGGAAGAGCAGCCAGTGCTCTTAACTGCTGAGCCATCTCTCCAGCCCTACAAAAATCTCTTTCCAGCACATGTTGGCTTGGCCCTGGCCATGCAATTCCATACACAGAGCCCCTTCCAGTGGTCTGACATGGTCAGGTGGTGCAGGCGCTCCTCCACGCGGCTTGTCGCTCTATGCAGCACCCCAGCTTTAAGTTTTCCTTTGTCCACCCCCACCACCCCCACCCCAGGTAAGAGGGGAAGCCTTCCTCTGCATCCTATTCATCCACTAGGTCAAATTAATCATAAGTCCTGCCTCCTGTGGGAGGAGCTCCAGAAGCCAGAAGAGACTCAGACTGGGTCCATCTTGGGAGAGATTATTTAGCAGAAATGGTAAGAGCCACATCAGGGTCCCAAAGCCAGGTAGTCAGCGGCCTAGGCTCTTATCCAGGGAGCTGTGATGTCCCAAGCAGCTAGCTTTAATCTCTTCCCATCCCTACCCTATCCGAAGCTCTTCTCATCTTCCCCCAAGAAGCTCCACAGTGTGATATAAACTCATTCAATGTTTCTCTCTGTAGTGTTTTGGGTTCTGCAGTTTGACCTACATTAAAAGCATAACTATTTTCCCACTTACTGTGTGTGTTCCTGTGTGTACATTAGCTCCTAGGAACTGCCTTGGGTCCCATCTTACTTTGTGTTCCCTTAGTGTAACCAACTGAGCGGTAGCACACATGGGGCGCACAATGTCTCCACAGGAAGGACTTCCTGGATTTGCATCCATTGATGGGTCATGACGTGGGACATCCTGGATGTTCCTATGTTCATCCCACAGCAGTGGTTGCTTTTCCAGTTCGCTGTGTTTTAGCACTGTAGTTTTTAAGATTTGCTCCTGAGCAGGTTTGCCTGAATGTCGTCTGTGTACATGAGTGCAATGCCTGCAACGGCCAGGAGAGGGCATCGTATCCTCTGGAAATGGAGTTACAACCACTTGTGAGCCACTATGTAGTACAGGAATCCAACTAGAGTCCTCTGGAAGAGCAGCCAGTGCTCTTAACTACTGAGCCATCTCTCCAGCCACAGCACTCTCACTTGTGTCTTCTGTGTTCATTGTAACCAATTTTATAAGACTGTCCTCTTGTTTAGGGTCAATTTTACATTTCTCTATTGCTTCTTGCAGCCTCTCTCCTCTACAGTCCCCAGTGCCTGTGATGTGCTGTCCGATTTACTCTCCCTCTTAACATTGACATGTGGAACAGAAATCCTCAATTTTCACAGTCAAATCTCATTGTGTTTTCTTTAACTATGAGTAGTCTTATTTTAAAAGTGTTGTCTCATTCCAAATGTAAAAGTATTATTTTCCTAGGCTTTCTTCTCCAGCTTTATGGACTTGTCCTCCACTCTTCCGTCTTTAAAAGCCCTGGAGTCCATCTGTCTGTGCTCTAAGGGCTCAGTGCAGTCTCCTTACAGGTCAGTTTTCCTCACCTTCCAGTAAATGGTCTCTCCCTGGCTCATCCCCTGGCCTGTCAACCAGGTCTTCCACCCACGTGACTTCCGCCTGCCTGGGGGGGGGGGGGGCGGGCTGTAGTCTGTCTGACCCACCTTTCTCATGTACCTTCCCACTCCCTACTACCTTTCAAGTCCACCCCGCCCCCAAAACTGGCTTATTTATTGTCAGGCTAGTTACCTTTGTATAGAGATTTCAGCTCCTAAGGCAGTCTTGCTGAAATTAAAGATTACTAGATTCCAGTGAATTGACACATAAATTCCATGAAAATCAACCTCTTGACAACTTCTAGTCATTCCGTGTCCCGTTTGCTCAGCTCTTTGTGCTCTGCAATGGAAGCTGCATACAACCCCAGTCCTGACTTGTCGGCCTGCTCCCTCGTCCGTTGGTGCTCGCAGGGAACACTTTTCTTGCTGCGTCTCTGCTGAATCTTATGTTTGTCCTCCCACCTGGGTGATCCTGGGCACTGCGGCCACCTGCCCTGTGCCCACCCATCCTAGCGCCATGGCGCGTCCTACCCCGGCCTTTCTGTGGCAGCAAAATGTCTGCTGGTCTCTCAGATGGAACGTGCCCAGTTTCTCCACTATTGTTACTCGGTCCCCATTTAATCTCTCTGAAATTTTCCATTTCTAATATTTTGAAGCTATCAAAATGATCAGATATAATAACATTGAGAAATACGTATAATTCTGTTTAACCCATTCTAGAAGACACGGTGATGTGCACGATTTTTCCACTGCTGGGTACATTATAGCGGGATTTTTAAAGATCTAGTTCTGTTAAAACCCAAAAGTTCACACACTGACACCACCATTCCCATACACTATTGGAGAAATGCACCTTGTCTGTCTCCACTGCCGTACTTACAGCTCCCTGACTTGTGAGGAGACTGGTACTACCATCCCTGCTGTTCGCTAATTAAATCCCTCTCTCTCTGTGTTAAGGGCATTTGCCATCTCCACTACTGCCCCTCCCCCTATACAGCAGTTAGCATCACCACTCTGGCCCCTCCCCCTGTACAGCAGTTAGCATTGCCACTCTGGCCCCTCCCCCTATACAGCAGTTAGCATCGCCATTCTGGCCCCTCCCCCTATACAGCAGTTAGCATCACCACTCTGGCCCCTCCCCCTGTACAGCAGTTAGCATCACCACTCTGGCCCCTCCCCCTGTACAGCAGTTAGCATCGCCACTCTGGCCCCTCCCCCTGTACAGCAGTTAGCATCACCACTCTGGCCCCTCCCCATGACGATGCCCACATCACCCTGTCTGTGCTGCACCTGATGGCTGCTCTTCATCTCCATCTGCATCTACTTTCCCATGGCTGTTTGGTGGGCCCCTCAGTTCCGTCTTTTGGTATTCTTTTGTTTGGCCGTATGAATTTCAGCAATCTTTTTGAAGAAACTTTGGCTTTGGTTGTGTTTGGTTTTGGAGACAGGCTTTCTCTGTGTAGCCCTGCCTGACCTGGAACTCACTTTTGCTGGCCAGGTTGGCCTTGAACTCAGAGATCCACCTGCCTCTGCCTCCTGAGTGCTGGGAGCAAAGGTAAACACCAGCACCTGGCTTAGAACTTAATTTTCTCTTCCTCCCACTATCTTTTGCCCTCTCACACTATTTTTGTTTGTTTGTTTGTTTGTTTGTTTTGTTTCTCTGTGTAGCCTTGGCTGTCCTGGACTCACTTTGTAGACCAGACTGGCCTCCAACTCACAGAGATCTGCCTGCCTCTGCCTCCCGAGTGCTGGGATTAAAGGTGTGTGCCACCACACCTGGCTTCCCTCTCACACTGTTACTATATTATCCTTTAATTCCTCCCTTTTTGTTTTAATTCAAATTTGGTTTGGCCTTCTTTTGGCTGAATTTTAGGACAAATGGCATAGACTTACAAGTTTTCTTCCAAGTTCAATCTTTTTTTTTCCCCGAAGAATGATCTTACTGGGCTGGAGAGATGGCTCAGAGGTTAAGCACACCATCGACTCTTCCAAAGGTCCTGAGTTCAATTCCCAGCAACCACACGGTGGCTCACAACAGTCTGTAATGAGATCCTGTGCCTTCCTGTGGTGGGCAGGCACACATGTGGGCAGAATACCATATAAATAATAAATAAATCCTTTTTTAAAAAGATCTTACTACTATCATTTTTAATTTTTCTAAATTTTAGTTATAAGTACTTTAAAATGTTTTGTTTCCTTCTTTAACCAGGAACCCTTTAATAGTGAGATTTTATCTTTTATCAGTACTAGGGGATTGAAAGGTAGAGTTATTTTGTTTCAGTTACCTTATTATAACCAACTGTGACCTATATTCTTTAAAACCATAAAATGTATTTATTTTTATTTAATTGTTTGTTTGTTTGTCAAGGCAGACAGGGTTTCTATGTATAGCCCTGGCTGTCCTGAAACTCGCTTTGTAGACTGGGTTAGCCTGGAAAACAAAGATCTGCCTGCCTCTCCCTCTATCTCCGGAGTGCTGGGATTAAAGGTGTGTGCCACCACTGTCCAGCTAAAACCATAACATTTTTCTGGGTTAACACATGGCTGCTTGTTTCAAATATACCTACATCTATACTAATGTGCACTTGTGTACACATGCATACACCAAACAAGTGGCACATGTATGTATAAACTACAGCTTGTAGGTCATACCTTTGAGGTTGACCGGGTTCTGAGAAGGAAATTTCTGATTCCATTTCTTCGTTGACTTGCTAGTAGCTGCTTTATGTATTTAACCGTATATTGATGTTAATCATTACATCTCAATATATTGTCCCTCTTAGCAAAATATATTAATATCCTTCTTGTCCATTTTGATGTTTTGAAATATTTTACTCAATATTAAACATACTTCCTTCCAAGTCTCCTGTAGACAATATACTGGTAGATACCTTAAAAGAAAAAAAAAATATGCCAGGCAGTGGTGGCACACACCTTTAATTCCAGCATTCCAGAGGCAGAGAGAGGCAGATCTCTATGAGTTCAAAGCCAGCCTGGTCTACAGAGTGAGTTCCAGGACAGCCAGGGCTACACAGAGAAAACCTGCAAAACAAACAAACAAACAAATAAGAAAATAAATAAAAATATAATTTAAAAGCCAGTCAGGTGTAATGGCTCATTCTTACATCAGATAGATAGATGGATAGATGATAGATACATAGATAGATAGATAGATAGATAGATAGATAGATAGATAGATAATTCAATCTAAGAGCCCAGTGTAGTGGTGTACCCCTTTAATCCCAGCACTCAGGAGGTAGAGGCAGGCAGATCTCTGTGAGTTCAAGGCCAGCCTGGTCTACAGTGTGCCTTCCAGGACAGTAGGGGCTACATAGTGAGACTCTGTCTCAAAAAAACAAAATATATGATCCAAGACTTTGAATCCCCTCACCTTACATCTATTTTACTGCTCTGTTCAGCCTTCATTCCACTATCTTCATGTCCTCTTTTTGCCCCGTGGTCTTAAATTGTCTTGGTGACCGTGTTTTGTGAAGCATTGCATGGAAAGGGGGCTCATGCCAGACCACCTCTCCGGCACCCAGGTCACCCTTCGTACTCATCTTGTTGTCCGTGGGATCCAGCGTCACACTCCAGCCTTCTGGCAGTAACTGCGGTGGAGAACCATTGAAGGAGCCACATGCCTTCTGCACCAGCACAGTGTCTATCTTCGCGCCATGGAGCTACATCGGGGACAGGACATAGAGATGGGTAGCACTGGCCTTAGCAACCTGGCCCCATTCCACTGCTCTGCAGCTTCAGAGTGAGCGGACATCTGGGCTAGATTTCACAGCAAGGGGCCCAGCTGCCACATATCAGCATTGGAATGTTAAGTCCTTAACAGTCTCTGGGTAGAGTCCACTGGCTCCCTGGCTCTTGGGAGCGATTCTGTTCAGTACAAAGGGTAATTAAGTGTACTTGGTAGGACAGCCCAGCAGTGTGTCTGCCCTATTCAAAAATAACCACAGAGCTGTCCCCAGGCACAGCTCAAGGAACGAGACAGCTGTGGCCGTCCCAGCTGCACACCACTGCCAGGCAGTGTTTACTCTGATGGAACTCAAAGGCTGTTGTGTTCGGATGAGTGTGTGTGTGTGTGTGTGTGTGTGTGTGTGTGTGTGTGTGTGTGTTGCTTTTCAGTTTATAATCCGAGGCTTCCATGAGGGGGACTCTGCAGGACCCAAGTCACCAGCATCACAGATAACACCAAGGATGGGCCAGGCGTACTATTTTTACAGTGTAACAAATTTCTCCCATACCCTTTAAGCGGAAGGCACAGACAAGCTTTGTGGCACCTGGCAATTAACTTTGCTGATATATAAAATGTCACTGGGCTTTCTCCAACACTGACCTTCCTTCTCACTGGCCCCTGACTAGCAATGGCAAGGCTCACTGTGTCAAATGCCTCCAGTTGTTGAGAAAGCTGTGTAGCCCAGCTTGGACCACAAGATCCCACAAGGTTAGGCACACTGTTCATTCAGCAGCTAGAGGCCCAGAAAGTCCAGACAGACAGATGGACAGACTCTGTGGAAGGCAGTTCGAGGCTCTGTTATCTGGTACATCTGCAGTGTGTGATGGCCCATGACTCAGTCCTGCAGGCAACAGCTAAATGACAAAACTAGCAAGCCAGGTGGTGGGGGCTCACACCTGTAATCCCAGGACTTGGGAGGCAGAGACGGGCAAATCTCTGTGATTTCAAAGCCAGCTTGGTCTATAAAATGAGTTCCAGAAAAGCCAGGGCTATGCAGAGAAATCCTGTCTCGAAAAACTCAAATAAAACTGAAAAGATTAAAACTGGCACAAAGGCAGGGCAGTATTCTGGCCCTGGCAGCATAATCCTCTTGGCCTCTCACTGGTGTGCAGGAGGCTTGTGACACGGGTCAGGGTGGGGTGGGGGTGGGGTGAAGCATAGACCCTCAAAGGGAAATAGGCTATTCCCCCTGGAGAGGTAAAGAACCAATGATGAAGTGAACCATGAGCCATAGGTCCAAAGCTGGGTCTTTTACAGACGCATTATATACATCAAGGTAAAATATTTTGGTGTCAGGAGAGTGGAAGTTCAGCACATGCCAACTGCAGTCAGTCACTGTTGAGATGCATGGACGTCAGAGAAGAGGCCCAAGTTTGCTCCCAAGCATAATGCTTAGTTTTTCTGGTCATGGGCAGAAGACCAGCAGGCCCCAGAGCATCTGGCTAACCATATCGTCTTCGAATTAGAGGATTCTGATCTGATGAGGCCACCACTGCTCGGCAGAGTTGGAGTGAATCAGGACATCCCTTCTTCTCCAAAACTAGACCATACCAGGCCCCAGAAGCCCTGGCACTGCCTTCATCGGGCAGGCAGCACAGTCGCACGGCAGCACAGGCCAGAGGTAGTGGGCTGCGGCTACCCAGGTAGAGAAAGCCCTCCACTGATCTGCACTCAATACTGAGCGCTGCAGTATGGACGCAGGGGTGGGGCAGGGATTGTGATCAAGTCTGTCCCCAGCTGTGGCTCGCCCACATCCTTCAGGACGTTCAGCAGCCCTGTCTGCCTCACCCCGTCCAACAGCAGACAGGCCACATCGAAAAGTGTTCCCTGGGATCCGTCCCATCCCAATGGGGGCCACAGGACATTGCAGAAACCTCTACCACCCCAATAAAGACTTGTGAATCGGGGAGCCCTCACTGGCCCAAGTGAGTAGATCCTGAGAAGCCAGGCGTGGTGGCTCACGACTTTAGTCCCAGAACACAGGAGTCAGAGGTAGGAAGATCTCTGTGAGTTCCAGGACAGCCTGGTCTACACAGTGAGTCCCAGGACAGCCAGAGCTACAAAGTGAGGCCTTGACTAAAAAACAAAACAAAACAAAACAAAACAAAACAAAACAAACAAAAAAACCTAAAAGAAATAAATAAATTAAGCCTAGGACACTCAGGCTCCTCTGAGAAAATACCTTAGCTGCACTCTGTGTATATATGGACTCTGACACTTAAAAGCACAAGTAAAGCTTGTGAAAACGCAAAACAGTGAGAGAATCACAGGGTAGGCCAGTCTCAAAGTGAAGCCCAGCTCCCGTCTCATGCCCAAACACTGCTCCATTGGGCCACATGAGCGCCAGTCCAGGAGGAAAAGTGCATGCACCAGGCTGGCTGCAGGACAGAGCAAGGCCACCCAACAAGACGTCAGATAAAGCAGCCCAGGCTTCCCACACTGGGCACCAAGAGCTGAGAACCATCTGTCTCCTGGCTCCCTGGTAGCTTGTCCAGACAGGGACAATCTGCTGTGTGTGTGATAAAAGTCAGCAAACAGCACATGAGTTCATCGCCTGCCTCTCCCATCTCCAGGTCTCCTAACAGCAATCTCCTGAAAGGCCATGGCCTCCCTCACTTCCCCCAACAGCACTGGCATTAGCTTGCTCCCCACCAGAATCATCCAGTCCCTCAGCCAGGCCAGACCTTCCCCTACAGGGTCTGTGGGAACCACACATGCAAAAACAAACTGCTTAAGAGCAGGAGACCTGCAGGAGGCTTCAGAGGCGGATCCCGTTACTATATATTGCGATCCAAGTGCCAAGGATGACAAAAGGCTCTCCTTCCTTTATTTCATAATTCAGTGTTTCCCAACACATATTTTTTTTTTTTGGAAAACAGTTGCCAAAGATACCTCGTCACTTCTCAGCAGCCTGGGTGAGGAGCACAGTAGAACCCTCCAAGGGGCAGCTGTGGCTCCAACATGCCTGAGGCTGCCTGTTGGCACACGCACACACACATCAATCCTGTCCCCTAGCTAAAGGCTTACATTATCTGTTTAAGTGACAGTCTGACATAAAACTACAGTTTTCATCAAGGACAGGAGCACGGCCGTCAGCTCACTTCTGTGGATCAAGCAGAGCGGTATCCAGCTTTGTTCAGGGTGGAAGCGAGTGTGTCCGGCAGGAAGGAGAGCTCAGGCTCAGCAGCGCGCAGGCGCACACGCACGCACTCCTAGTGTCAAGTGCTCAGAGGTTGGCCAACTGGCAGGAACAGAAAGACTCTTAGTACTTAGGGCCTCAGTGGGAAATTCAGAAATGACTGCCACACACGTTCCAGAATTCTCCATTTCCTGCTTGAGGCTTAAGCACACAGGTACCTCCAGAGTCACTGTCATCTTCAGTTTTAAACAATGGCAATACCACTGTCTACCAGAAAAGCGAAGGATTCCAACAGGGCCACTCAGGTTCCCCCAGGGTACTTTGAAACAAAGGAAGTGTTTTCTGAGGACGCTCTGAATAATTAAGAACAGGGTGGGAGGCGGCTCTCCATGAGGCACTGACATTTGCACCTCCCAGAGCTTCAAAGGGGGACAGTCACTGGCCCTCCTGGAAGATGCAACCATGCAGGGGAGAAGCAGGGACCGCTCTGCTGCTGTTGCAGTAGTCTCCCACCTGCGTGGTGGGTGCCAGGGGTGTTCATCAGGGTCTCTTTTTGAAGGCAACACAAAGTCCAACCTTTAGGTTCCCAAACTCCAAGCTGCACAGTAACTCCACACTCCAGTCCAGATGTCATCTGCTGAGCAGTAGGAGCCATGCCCCAAAGAACCTTCCATCTTGGGGTTTGGAGAGATGGCTCCGTGTCTGCTCTTCCAGGGGTCCTGAGTTCAATTCCCAGCAACCATAGGGTGGCTCACAACCACCTATACTGGGATCTGACGCCCTCTTCTGGCCTGTGAGTGCATATGCAGGCAGAGAACTCTATACATAATAAATAAATAAATAAATAAATAAATAACTAGGAGCCGTTCATCTCATGCTAGGCTGAACTTCTGCAGGCTCCACTTTCAAGGCCCTAGAGTCTGACCTTGGCCCTGGAACAGTGTTCTCAGCCTTCCTACTGCTTTGACCCTTCCATACAGTTCCTCTTGTTGTGGTGACCCTAACTACAAAATAACTTTCATTGCTACTTCATAACTGTAATTTTGCTACTGTTACGAATCATAATGTAACTCTCTGTGTTTTCTAATGGTCTTAGGTGACCCCTGTGAAAGGACTCCCACAGGGTTGAGAACCGCTGCCCGAGGTTTGCTGCTTTATCTGTCATCCCTAGGACCTCCTGGGGAGTGCAGAGAAACAGGCTCAGGCTGGGCTGTGTGACCATGACAGTCCTAAGCTCAAAGTGAGAGCCGTCCTCTTGCAAACAGCACTTGACAAGTCCTTCCCAAAGGCCATCTGTCTCCAGGTCAGCGCCCCCTGCAGCCTGGGTGGCAGCTCTCGCCCAGAGCTGGAGTTCTCTGCAGGTCAAGAGTCGGGAAGAGGGTCTCTTTTTCTGGGTCCTGCACTCAGGCATCTCTAGCTGCGCATGGCTGTTTGTAAATGACTGGCAAAGCTCGCTGAATTATTTACTCATGAAGAGGAAACTGTGGTGCTTCTGGTATTCTCAACAGCTTTCCTTGCTGAACCACTGATTAATTGAAGAGGTTGACCCTGAGCAACACCACGCGCACTTACAACTTTCACAAGCCTCACCACCCTGTACCAAGTCTCCTTATCCCCAGCTCTCTTGGTCAATTAATTTTAAGCTCAGTTTTAGATCCCTATATGCTTATAACCTGCTGTATTGTCATGACCTTTTCACACATCTGACTTAGTTCTCCCACCAACACCGGACTGGACTTTTAATCTAAACTTACACCAAAGCAGAGATCTAAGGATGTTTGGTTTTCCAGGACCATGCCATGCTCCTGACTAAGAGATACTGCTGTCAGGAACTGCTTTTCTTATGGGGGGGGGGGGTAGGGAGGGAGCCTGTTGGGTTTCCTTTCAAAGAGCGAGGTTAGAGGTCATCAGTGTTTTTCTGTTTGAGCCCTGTCTATGGAAGCTCGTCTGGGAAAGTACACATTTGGAACATAACCATGACTGCACTTGGCAAGTCCTAAACAAAGGTCAATCTGGTTGTTAAGATCCTTTTTACTTCTATTACCTCACAGCTGAATCACCAGTTCCAATAATCCCCACTTTCAGCCTATCCCCCACCCCACGTGGGTAACTGGGAGATACTGGCACACACTCTGGGTCACCGTCAACAATTCACAAATACTGTCAATACACTGCTTCCCTCGGGCCAATTACTTTCAACTGCTCCCTCTGCGCACCAACAATCTGCATAGCTTATGAATGGTGCCCCCCTCCCAGAGGACACCTTAACAGATGACTTAATAGCTTCACTGAACAAAGGCTTTGTGTCCTGCAACGCAGCCACAGCCGGCTTGGCAAAGGCCAGTCCTCGGGGGGCTGTGGTCCACGTCTCCAGGGAGACGTGGTTGAGAGGTTAAACGCACCCAGGCTTGGTTCCTAGCACCCATATGGGGGCTCACAACCTTCCCCGGGGCTCTTCTAACCCTCACAGGCACCAGGCACACGTGGCACCCACACATCCGTACAGGCAAAGTCTTACACATAAAATTTTAGCCTTCTGTGCGAGGCAAAGTCAGGTAGTTTTACCATTTGAGTTCCTTGCGGGTAAGCTGGGACTTGAATCCAGGTGGGCATCACACAGATCCTACTGTGAATCTTGTAAAATGCTTGCTGTACGATGCTGCCTTGCATGAACATTTACATTGGAACCTTTTGATGTGTAACATTACAAGAAAGTGGTCCTAGCTTTCCCTAAGATATGGTATCTGAGGGGTCCCGTAACTGGAGACAGGCCAGTGCTCTACAGGAAAATTAAGAATAAGCTCCAGTGGTTACCAGCTGTAAGCAGTTGGGGCTGCACTAACTAGTTGGCTTTACTACCACAGCCAGTGAGGATGCCCTGCCCAGAGACAGACTTGAGTTGTGATTTCACTTTGAATTTTGCGTTTCAGGCGCCAGGCCCACCTTTGTGTGCTGGCATCCAACTGCGATCGATGAGCCTGTGTACGTCAAGCTGATGGAGGCTCCGTGTGCTGAGCACCAGCTCAACCTGATTGAGGTTGATGACGACAAGAAACTGGGGGAATGGTTGGTTAGGCCTCTGTAAAATCCCTCCAGAGGGGAAGCCACAGAGAGTGGTTGGGTGCAGTTGTGTAGTGGCTAAGGACTACAGCAAAGACTCTCAGGCCAACGATGTCATCGAGGAGCACTCCAAGTGCAAGAAATGAATAACATTCTTGGCTCATTAAAAACCAAAACCAAACAAACAGAAAAACCAAATCTTTTCAAAGACAGACCCGAGTAAGAGCTCAGGCTGGGAACAGAACCCCTCTCCGGCTCTGCAGCCCATTTGCCGGGGCTCTCTTCAAATCACCCCTAAATTGTACAGTATCTGTAGTACTTGTCACTGGTTTGACGAAGTTTGGATCCGACCGGGATTGGGAGGTCAGGTGACACGTGGAGTGATTCCAATCTCCACTTACTGAGGGTGGTGCTCTTAACTGCCTAAACTGTCTGCTGCCCACTGCCCACTGCCCACTGCCCACTGCCCACTGCCAGGGACAGCAGGAGAGGCAGAGCTGTTGAGGACAGATTTGACCAGTCAGAAAGAACCAGCTCTCAGGTAGTCCTGAAGCCAAGCCACGGCCTCTGTGAGTACTGAGGGGACAACAAGCAGATACATGGCCCCTACTGGACCTACTCAGTACCCTACCTACAAAGTGAATGAGGAGGCATGGGCAGTGTTTGGGTCAGGTGGTATGTGGTGTGAACATTTATGGAGGAGCATGTCCCTCCCGTTCTTCCCTCTGCCACCCCCACCCCCACCCCATGTATGAACCATGTCTCAGGACCCTGCGCTCCAAGTCCGCCCCCTAGCTGCGAGGCACGGACCCAAGTCAGCTTTAGGCTTCTTTCAGGACACTCTGGTGTCACAGCAGCCCTTTCTGGAACTGGCACTGATACTTTTCCTGTCACTCCATGGCAGCCTCTCACAGCAGAGGCCAGGCCACTGTTTCTTTTGTGAGAAAGAATGAGCGGTCTGAAGTGTGGACTTCCGTCCGTCACTCCACCCCCATCCCTAAGGTCAAATCTCTTAATTCCCCCCCCCCCCCCCGCACGACAAAAACATAAGGAGAATCGGTCTGACTTGTCATCCAGGAAAACGGCTCACAGGAAATCTCAGCTTCTAGAACAAGGAAATGGGCAACTGGCAGCCAAAAAGGGGGGGGGGGGGGCACCATGGCCTCAGGCACTAGACCAGACCGTGTGAATGGCTGGTCTAAGTCCAAACACCTGGCGCTCCCAAGGTTGGTACAAGCAGCGTGAGGCAGGAGGCTCCCTGGCTTAGCTGGAGGGAACCTCAGAGCTGGCACTCCCTTTGGGAACTGGATAAATGAACAGTTAGCTGGAGATCATTGCCAGCCACAAAGTTCAAAAGCCAACACAGTGAGGCAGCTGCCCCTCTGGTGCATACAGCGATGCCGTCTTTAACACTTGTGGCCAGACTTGGGTCCCAGGACGACAAGGGATTTAGCCAAGTTAAAATGCCCATGTATTCCTCAGACCAAAGCAGACCAGTTAAACTGGGGAGGTGGGGAGGGGGCACAGGAGTTGGTGCAGAATGCATGTTGCGACCCACCACACATCAGAAAAGAGAGGCAGAAAAAGAAATGATTTTGCAATGGCATACATATGAGGAATCTTTAAGATCCAACATGTGGCTCCCACGGTGACCCACAGAAACAGGGCAACTAAAAATCCAGCAGAACAGAACAGGGTGCTGGCAGGGAAACCAAGACTGTAGACTGTGGAGAAAGCACTCGCATATAAATTTGGGCAAATCTGTGTTTTATTGTTATAAAGTCATTAAGCTACTGGGCAGACTGTCCCCTGAAATTGAGAGGTATACTTTGTCCCTGGAGAAATGTCAGCCAAGGACGGGACTTAACTGAGCTGTTGTGAGTGAGAAAGCATTATTGTGGAAGTGAGCAGGAGGTAGGAAGTGAGCGATTTCACACCCTGGGCTGGCACACATCTCCAGGGCAAACTGGCAACGATGCCTCCTCTGTGTACTGTTCCCTGCCCTCAGCCTGACCCTCCAAGCCGGCCCAGCCAAGCGGCTTCCACTCGCAGAGCTGTGCCCTGTGAATTTGCTGTCCTTCCCACACAGCACACGTATTAAGGTGAAGCTCTGATCTCCCAACAATAAGAAATATGCCTTCTCTACTTTGGGCTATTTTACCTAACAAGTTCCCCTTCCATCAATTTAGCTGACTGTTCCTTTCAAAAGGCTGCCAAACAGAAGAAGCAGAATTCTAAATCTTAGCTCCGTGGGTACCCACTGCTTCCGTCAGCAGGACAGCACCCGTGTCAGAATGCTAGGTTTTGCCATAAAATATCAAACCTTTGCTTCAAGGACTCCCACACTGGACCAGAGACACTCCTCCACACAGAGCCTTCTGAAACACAGCTACCTCATGAGAGAGGTGTAGGGGGAGATCCCTTCTTGTTTTAAAATGCATTTTGGCCAGGAAAAGAGATATTCAAGTAACTTTTGGGGGCACAGGGGGGTTTAAGACATGGTCTCTCTGTGTAGCCTTGGCTGTCCTGGACTCGCTTTGTAGACCAGGCTGGCCTCGAACTCACAGCGATCCACCTGCCCCTGCCTCCCGAGTGCTGGGATTAAAGGTGTGCGTCATCACGCCTGGCGTCAAGTTAACTATTTAAATATGAGGATTGTGCATTAAGTTGATAGGCACATCACACCTTTAATAAAAATGCACATAGGTATCTATAGAGGTCTAGATGACAAATTAAAATGGCACGAAGAACCTCCCCTCCCTCCCCCCGCCCCCAGCTAAGGCTGGTTCCGTAGTATGGTGCAGGCAGGTCTAATACCATCAAAACCCCAGGACTGCTAACAAAACAGCCACTCTTGCAAAAAGGTGGCCACAACCCTAGAACCCCAAGAGGCGATCCATCTACTCCTAGGAAATCAACAAATGTACCTATATAACATAAAGACAACCACCCTAATACTCAATCTAACAGAACTACTAAAACTATGAAACCAATGATTGAAAGAATAAAATGTATAATGAAACAAAGGAACTCTTCAAAGGGGGGGGGGGGCGGGGTGACACAGGAGTGGACTAAGGATATGGCTCGCACGAGGACCTGAGTTCAATCCCCAGAACCTACACAAAAAACTCGACATGATGATGCACGCTTTTAGTCTGGTGCTAAGGAAACAGGAGGATACCTGGAGCTTCCAAGCCAGCCCAGCAGTGATGCTCCTGGTTGTCCTCCAGTGTGTACACACACTCTCCCTCCCTCCCCCCACCCTCCCCTGCCGAAAGAGAATCCAAGGCAACTTCAGAAATGAAGCCAATGAAATCAGAAACTCAATGGCTTGGATACATGCCAAGGTGGACAAAGCTATGAGCAGAATGAGTGAGGTAAGCACAAAGGACTTAACTAAGAATACAGCACGGAGAAATCTAAAACGCAGCAGAGGGTCAGCGTGCATCTTAAAACCCTAGGCCGGAGGGACAGCGAACAGAGATGACATGGCTTCCAACAAGTAACAACATGCAGAAGAGCCCAGGAGGAGAGACGAGACCCACGTCAGAAAAACAGCGCAGCGCAGCATGAAGGTCAGAACCAAGCATGCAAGACGAACCTAGGGGAGAAAATGGAATCACATGTGTTATAAGAGGGTCATCCTAAAGGGTGTGTCCCCCCCTGGCTGGCCTCCACCAATGCAGAAGCCGTGTCCTCAGCGCCCCAGTGTCCACAGGACAGGCTGAGAGCAGCTGAGCCCTGCAAACAGCCAGAAGCGCCAAACTACTTTGGTTAATTAAATGCTGGATTTTTACGATAAAATTCACCACATCACACAATATTCTAGTGTGTTACAACTGCCGATTTGGGGGTTTCCCCCCTTAATGCATACCTAAAGTGTTGGGTTTTGTAGCATAATTAATCTGGTAGTAAACCTAGGGTACACTTTGATGACAAGAACCCCATCTTGTGGCAAAATGTTTCACAACCACGGACAGCTGTCTTCCCTACAGCCATTCAGAAGATAAATCTGTGTTGAGAAGTTATCATTTTATCTGCTTCAGCAGACAGAATTTCTGACCCAGCATCTATCTTGTGTCTGCGACAGCACTAGTATATGCAGTAAATCTGTGGAGCACAGTAATTTGGGGCTTTGTGAGTTATTTTCAAGTGAAAGCTGGAGGCTTTGCACAGCTTACTGCAGGAATATTTTAAGAGGAGAGCAAATACTGGCTTTGGGTTAGTTTCTGAAATATCACCCAAGGCTCCCGACGCGCAGCTCCTCCAGGTTAACTGGCTCTGCTAAAGCAACCACAGGAGAAAGCTCCTCAAACCCATAGCCAGTGATGCCCTGGTGACGAACGCCAGCCACCACGTTCTCGTCTTCGCTGCTGCTCAGTCACTCTCACAACAGGAGATGCCTAATGAATCTCTTTTCCCTTTCTATTTTAATCAAGAGTAAGAACAGACTCTAAACTCTCTTCATCTTCTCCTTCACTATGAACGCCACCGACTCTGTGTCTTCATCCACTGTTGATAAGCTGAAAAGTAAGCACCAAGCACTGTGCTATCACTGCCGAAGAAGTACCAAGGAGCCTCAGTGGTTCTCTATTTCCCTTCCTTAATTGGGAAAGCATCAATGAGAAAGAAGTCCAGTTCACATAAGCCAATCAAAACTCAACATTTCTTTCTACCCTATTAAGATCTGTCTAAGGCTATGGTTCTCAACCTTCCTAATGCTGTGACCCATTAACACAGTTCCTCGTGTTGTGGTAACCTTCAATCATAAGATTATTTTTGTTGCTACTTCATAACTGTAACTTTGCTACTTTAATGAATCATAATATATGTATCTGTTTACCAATGGTTTCAGATGCCCCTGTGAAAGGGCCAGCCCACCTCCTCCCATAGGGTCACAACCCACAGGCTAAGAACTGCTGCTCTAAAGGATTAAAAAGGACAGTAGATTAATAGTAAAAACAACTTTTTATTTGTTAATGTCGCATAAGAAATTTAAGCATGTTACACTATCTTAAAAAACACAACTAGCGCGTTTGAAGAGAAGCCCTTCCCCCACCCTAGCCCCGTCTGCACCTTTCCCCTCATGAATCAAGAATCTAAGAGAAGTAGCCGACACACAGCCGCTCTGAGGAAGCTCCACCCAGAGTGCGTGCACGATGACTGTCTTCTTACAAAATTTGTCTTCTCTTTTCTATTTAAAAAATTTGTAACCTTGATCACTTATTACAAAAAAATTCCATACAAAAGTTCAATATATTGAAAAACTGCTTTCCCCCCCGCACAGCACCATTTTACATATAGCAGGGAATGACCAAGAGCAGATGCCCATCTACAGGGAGCAATCTTCAAATTATGACGGACACGCAGTGGTTTTCTTACCCTCCCCCTTCTTAAAAGAACTTTAAAAAAAAAAATACATACACACATACAAAAAAATGCCAAAAACGTGAGGGCCCCTTTCCAAACAGTACAGTCAGCTCAGTGTCGATAACTCACATCTTGAAACCACGTGTGTGGATAGGATTTCTTTTACAAAACTTTCAGTGTCACAAAGGAAATTAAGGCCATCAGATTCGCAGCTTAAAAATTCACATAAAGGAAATATAAAAATATCGTGTGCTTCTGAGAAGGCTCTGCACTGAATACAGGGTTACCATGCTTCTATCTTGAGGAGTTCACATAATGGCACAGCTTCTATTGGATGCTCGTGGGGCTCCCTGAGGGGAGTAACAGAAGGAAAGGTCAGTACCAACAATATTACAATGTTCTAAACACAAATCATTTCAAATACAGGCACTGAAAATCCACATCACTGACTTAAAATAGGCCTGCTCACATCTTACTCTTTCTAGCATTCTCCTCAGGACTTTCTTCAGCACATGCCACAGCTGAGTTTCTACTCTGGTTGTACCAGTTTTTTTCCAGAAACATACCAACAGAAACTGATCTAAGCCTGTAAACAGTTAAGAATTTCCCACCTAACTTAAAATAGATGCTCAGGCTACCTGAGATTATGACCATAGCCAGAGCTCATCTTAAATAAACAAGAACAATTCTAAAAGGTGTTTTTTAAAGAGCTGCAGCGGGGGCTGGAGAGGGAGATCAGATGGCTGGCTGCTCTTTCCAGGAGGACCTGGGTCTGTCTGAGTCCCTCTGTAACATCAGCTCCAAGGGGTCCTATGCCCCCTTCTGGCCTCCACAGGTACTGCACCATTAGGTGTACAGATATACAGGCAAACCACTCATACACATAAGAGCTGGGACATTCATTGCTAAGTGTCACTTGCCTAGCAAAACTCCCTGTGTGTCTTGTGACTCACTTCATGGGCATTGGATCATCACCATTGTGCTCTTCTGCCCCTTTGAACTCCAAAGTTGCAAAACTGCAAACACCTTGGACTTTTTCTTCTCTCTTCTTGGAGTATGCTAAACCTCCAGTGAGTCTGAATCTGTCTACTTCCTCAGTGGCTCTAGAGCTAACTCTTTGGCTTGCCCAGAGATGTTGTGATATTCAGTTTCTCCTTTGCTGTAGACTGTGGTAACCACAGGCCTAGGGAATGTATGCAGCACCAGCCCAACACTCAAAGACTACTTTTCAGTCCTCTCCAAACCCAGGCAAACCACAGCATCATGAGGACTAAGAAAAACCTGTTTTAAGCCCAAATTGGTTTATTCTGACAGTTCAAATACTATCATTTGTTCTTTCTGTAATAGCCAAATAATGTCCCTTCCTTCAAAACACTGTCCAAGGAAGTGAGACCGAAAACGCCTTCTCCAGTGTTTGACATGACACATCCCCGCACACCACTTGCCCTCAGCTGCGGCCTTACTTCTAGCCATCATGAGGTTTCCGTCAAGGGTAGGAAATGGAACTTGACCTCATTCTTCACTAAAGCCAACATAACATACATTCTTCACTATGCCAAGCAAAATGACAAGGTGTGCAGATTAAATAAAACCCACTACACAAGTGGGGTAACGCACATGAGGTCTGCTGAGAGCAGGACTGGGAAAGCGATGTGGTGGTTTGAATAAAAACACTCCCCACCGGCTCTGTATTTGATCGGTTAGTCCTCAGGGAGCAGCTATTGGAAAAGATTAGAAGGATTAGGAGGTCTTCGTTGGAGGAAGTCACTGGCAGTGAGCTTTGAGGTTTCAAAAGTCTATGCTAGGCCGTGCACGCACATGTACGTGTGTGTGTGTGTGTGTGCATGCGCGTGCACACGCATGCATCTGTCTCTCTCTGCCTGTGATTAGGATGTAGCTCTCAACTACTGCAGCACTATGCATACCTCTATGCTCCCTGCCATGACAGTAAACTTAAAATCTGAACCTGTAAGCCAGCTCCAATTAAATGTTTTCTTAAGAGTTGGCTTGGTCATGGTGTCTCTTCACAACAACACTGACAAAGACACAAGGCCAACCTAGACGCTAAATACGAAGCTAAGGAGACAAGAAAAAGAGACCAAGTAATGACCGTACTCAACATCTTAAGAATATATGTTGAAGGCTCATCAGTTATGTTAAAACAGACTTTGGAGTTTATTTGGAGAATTCTACAAAGCCCAGGTGCAGGTAAACTCTTTTGCAATTACTTACTGAATAGCAACTTAATGTAACAGTAATACATTTGGCTCCATATTGAAGCTAAGTGTGGCTCTGGGTTTTGTTTTCTGTTTTGAGTTCCTATGTGAATGCTGTAACCATTTGGTAGCACAAATTTTTCAGGGTCCAATAAATAAGCTTTGAGGCATACAATGCAATCTGTGTGTTCAGCACAACACATTATCTACACCAGGAAACTAAAGACAAAAGCTGTAAGCGGACAGCAAATGAGAATGGAAAGGGCCGCCATTTCCACAGCACCCAAGCCTGCGGCCTTGCCCACTGCTGGGGTGCACACCCCAGTGGGGGCAGCTACTGCTTGGGGCCACCAACAGGAAGGCGCCCACAACAGGCTTTCAGGAACTCAATTACTAAAAATCAGAGCAATACCTGCTGGTGGAAGTGCTCCTCCTCGACAGCCACTCCCAGGGGCTCTTCCTCTTCCTCCTCCTCCTCAGGTATGGTTGTTTTAAAGACTGTGCTCCTCTGAGCAACTTCCTAAAGCAAGAAGAAAACTTCCAATCAGAAGGCGGAGTGAGGGGAGAGAGGCCACTTTTCCTTACCTTAGGAGACAGCATTGTTGGAGCAGGGATTTTTTTTTTTTAAAGCCATTTCATTAGCAGCTAGTGAATCTTGCATAATTAGCAGCAGTTAGGAAACCTTCTATTTTTCCTGCAGGGGAGCTACTGGTATCCAATTTGAAATACCCATGGAGCAGTTTCTAGTGCTTTTTATCCTATTCTGTTACTAAAAATTCTGTGCAAGTGATTTGGCATACTAAATTCTTTATAAAACTCAACATGAATTCTGCTTAAAGATCTTAGCTCCTAGCAAGAAAAGGTGCTAAATAAATGGTGAATAAAACAAAGCTGGAGGCCAACCAATGTAACCTCAGGGACCGCGGTGGCAGCAAGACCACCTGAGTAGTGCGAAGACAAAGACAGCACCTCTCATTCCAGCAGGAAATGGAGCCAGGATGATGGCCACTAATTACTAGTAACATACCGCAGAGGTCCAGATAAACTGTAAGGAAACAGCTCTGGTCCTTCATAAAAGTGCAACAGAAAAGACCCATTTCCATTTTCAACTAGACATTCAAGCTCAGGCTACTCTCCCGGAGAGAACGCTGAGCTGGGCCAACACTGCGCTGTTTAAGCACAGGCTAACCTGATACTCTTAGCAGCTAGTAAGTAAATGTGTCCTAGAGTCCTGTCCAAAGTCATTCGAGAAAGAACTCCAGGGTGGAATTGCTTCAGTAGGAGCTGATGGGAAATTTAACAGCCCCTTCCACCACAACCCCTGCCCCCCACCAAGAAACCCAAATGACAGTGTTACTCGGCCTCCATGTGACCATGTGACCTATCTCCGTCAATCCAAGGACACATCTTATAAACACAGCTGGGTGTGAAGGTGGCTCTGTGGGACTTGAGCTAGGGCAGCAAGACTACGGAGGCCAGAGCCTAGCCAGAGCTGCACTTCTACGAGGTCGGTCTCCACAGACACGCAGTGCACAAGCACTCCTCTGACTCAAGCAAAACAGCAATGTTATTATTTTGTTCTGTTTTTTTTTTCCCAAGATAGGGTTTCTCTGTGTAGCCCTGGCTGTCCTGAAACTCACTCTAGAACAGGCTGGCCTCAAACTCAAAAATCCTCCTGCCTCTGCCTCCAGACTGCTGGGATTAAAGATGTGCACCACCTCGAATCAGCAACAACAGCATTATAATGCAGAATCGGAGTCCTTACATAAAACATGAAATACAGCTATGCTTCTTGTTCAAGAATCCTAGAACTAACTGATATGGTGAAAGTGCCAGAAGTAGACGCTACAGTTACACACCTAGTTTCCTGAGCACGGAGAACTAGTAAGGTTGACAACACAAACATTTACTAGGTTAACAATGTAAGCATTTACCAGGTAAACTTACTATACTAGATGCTGTTTTTGATAAAATGTGATTATTCAAAGGTGAAATTATTTTAAGTCCCAAAGCAGTAGAGACAGGACCTAACCAGGACAACTGGACCCTCGAGTGCTAATAAATCAATAAAACACTGTTTTTCAAATTTGTGAGGGTTTCCATTTACTCAGCATCAATTACTCGGCAGCCTTGGTCTGACTGGAGCCTTAGTTACATCACATTGCAGTGGGATTTCTGGTGAGCCGCACAGTGACCCTTTGGGGGAACGGGGTCATACCTCTCCCTGAGAATTCTTCAGTATGACCTTCACATCCTCACCAGTGCCCCAAGAGTTCTGGTTCTTCCAGATGAGGTCAGTTGGAGGACTGGCTGTGACTCCGGCATTTGCAGCCCATACCTGGGAAAGAGAAAGGACATCAGTCCACCCAGAACCCAGCACTCACAGATTTCAAGTTCAGCAACATGAGACTTAATTGTCACATCTAATGTCTGAGAACTCTGTCCCAGCTCCTTTGCTGTTAGCTAGCTGTCTGTGGTGACTACAGCTCAGAGCTTCGGGAGCCATTCAGCTTCCTCATGACAAGCATATGGAAACACGAGCCCTTGAATTAAGCTGACACACTCTGGCCTTACTTTCTTCAACCACAAAAACAGGGCAGCAATGGTACCTACAACAGGTGGGATTGTTGTTATATATAGAGCAATGACCAATGCAAAGGCCCCAGATCACTATTCAATGGAGCATTAATAATCGATTGTGCTATGGACTACTCTTCCAAGAGACCCTGACACACACACACACACATACCGCCCCCCCACACACACACCATAGAACTCCAATTTCAACAACAGAAGTTGACCTTCTATACCTAACAGTCTATCTGAAATATGCGAGAGAGTGGCTCATCCCCAATCAGAGATAGTGTCACAGTGCCCTAGCATGTCTCAGATTATGCTCCACAAAGAATTCAGGAAATGTTCCAGGCAAAACATAATTGCTATTGAAATCAGCCAAAAATAAATAAATATACTCCTCTCATCAGCATGGAAATTCTGCCATAGTTTTATGTATTTCTTGGCAGAGGGAAAAAGGTAGAATGGAAAAAAATGGCAATCAGAAACCCACGTCCGCCCGGGAGTTGGGCTGTGGGCATGCGCATGCATGTGATGCACACATCAGGACACAGGCATTAAAAAAAAACCTAGGTATAAAGCCTAGAAAAATCACTGTATCTTTGTGATCTCACTGTCCCCAGAGGCAGATATAACCAGCCCTAATTTAACCTAATAAGTAAACAAATAGGTAGATAAACAAGTAAGCAAGTAATAAACAAGCAAATGAAAGAATAAATTAAATGGGTAAAAATAAAAAAAAAAATCTGTAACTGGCTGTAGAATACAGAAGACTTGATCACCAAAATTGCAGAGTACAAACTCCAGGCCCTGAATTTCTGTAAGACACACCTCTTCCTCCCTTAAGTCACTCTCCATCTCAGAAGAGTCAGGCTGTGGGGTCACACTCCTGCAGCAGGTGGACTAAGAGTGTTTAAACCCCACAAGAGGGTGGCTGGACCTGTACCCCAGAGAAACCAAGTTACCTGCCCCCAGTTCAGGGCAGAAAGGCCCATGGAGGCTTCCAGATCGTCCATGATCGGTACAAACAGAAAGAAGCATTTACCAGGAAGAAATGGAAAAACGGATGAACAGGGCCTGAGCTGCTTCCAGACAGTGCAGTGTTTCCTGTTCTAGGCTCTGGAGACACTTTGCTTAGTCTACATAGAATCACATAGCTGGTTTAGACTAAGAGCGCATCAGTATGAGGCCTGAGAAGCGGCTAATCAAACAAGAGGTATGCTGGGCATCCCAGATCCCAAAAATGCAGGGAAAAGTTACATGGCCAGCTAATACTATCTTCTTTCTTTCTTTGCTGAGACAGGGTTTCTCCGTGTGGCCCTGGCTGTCCTAGAACGCCTGTAGACCGGTCTCGCCCTTCCTGGTGCTGAGATTAAGGGCATGTGCCACTACGCCCTGCTCTTATATCATATTCAGAAACAAATAAACTACATACAGTTCCTTTGTAAGTTTTTAAACTATAGCAATAACTGTTTAAAGGCATAGTTAGGGCTGCCTTGTTCACTGTCAGAGGGAACTGCCCCCCCTCACTACTGTCCCACAAAGCTGATCACACTGAATGCGAGCCACTGAAGAAAAGTGCAGTGTCCTGCCATAAAACACCTATGGGAGCAACCTCTTTAGTCCCTGGGACAGTGCATCCTGCAGGAAAAGCAGATGATTGGCATAATGGCTCCACATTGATAGAGAGAGAATATTCAAATCTAAACCTTCTGAATTAAAATACCAAGTGTAGTGTTCCTTTTAAACACATTATGCACTTGCCCTAAGACATATAATGGAACTAAGCAATCGTCTCTCACTGTAATTACTAAAGAGAAGAATAGAGTAGTTAAGGTATTTGTTCTCATTTCCACCCATTATTACAAAATTAGCACCTGCTATGTTCAGAGAGATGTCAAAATTCTCTACACTTTAGACAAGTTCTAACCTGCGTTTTAAGCCTTTGGTCTTAAACATTAAAGTCTGTACTGATCAAAATTATAAATATGTGAGAGAATTGTGATGACTTCCAAGTCAGCCTGGGCTACAGAGGGAGACCTAAGGTGGGGAGGGGGAAGCTGGATGTGGTATTTAATCCCAGCATTCAGGAGGCAGAGGCGAACAGAGCTCAAGGCCAGCCTGCTCTACAGGGCAAGTTCTAGGACAGGCAAGGTTACAGAGACCTTGTCTCAAAAAAACAAAAACAAACCCCACTGCACTAGGCACCAGAGGGTTGGGGTTTTTTTTGTTTTTGTTGTTGTTGTTGTTGTTGTTTGAGATAGGGTTTCTCTGGGTAGCCTTGGCTGTCCTAGACTCACTTTGTAGACCAGGCTGGCCTCAAACTCACAGTGATCCGCCTGCCTCCCTAGAGGGTTGGGTTATAAACGTGCTAAAACAGGTACCTTTTTGCTTTCCTGATACAGACTCTCATGTAGCCCAGGCTGGCCTCAAACTCCCTCTGGCTGTGAATGACCTTAGACTCCTGACCTCCACTGCCCAAGCCCTAAGACTACAAGTGTGTGTTTACCACGCCTACAAGTACTCGCTACTTTTTAAACCCATAAAAATAAGCCATCTATACTCTTCAAGGAAGAAAATGCTTTTTTTTCCCCTTTGTTTTTTGGTTTTTCAGACAGGGTTTCTCTGTGTAGCCTTGGCTGTCCTGGACTTGCTTTGTAGATTAGGCTGGCCTTCACTTCACAGCCTCTGCCTCCCTGAGTGCCAGGATTAAAGGTATGCACTACCACACACAGCAGAAAATGCTTCTTTAAAATCAAAAGTTAGCACATTTTACTGTTTCATAATTAGCATGCTAAGTAAAAACAAAGGAAGTTTTTGTTTGCTCTATAATTTATACTTCTCTAAACTTGATATGTAAACTGTTTAAAATGTAGTCTTTCAGAAGACATCAACAGAAACCCAAACCAGAAGAGCTAGAAAGCCATTTAGCCCAGGAGGACATTTTGTGAGACAAAGTCTTTCTAATATGCAGGCTAGGATGCCTTTATACTTAGAATGTTCTGCCTCAATCTCCCAAGTGGCAGAGTTGCAGGACCTGTTAGAAGCCCAAGCCTGGGGCTCGGAGGTTGAGAGAGCTGGCTGCTCTTCCAGAGGTCCTGAGTTCAATTCCCAGCAACCACATGGTGGCTCACAACCATCTATAATGTGATCTGATGCCCCCTCTGGCCCATAGGTGTACATGCAGGCAGAGCACTGTACATAATAACAAGTAAATAAATCTTAAAAAGAAAAGAAAAGAAAAGAAACCCAAGCCTGCAACTCCAACCCCGAAAACAGCTAAGGGTTAAGTGGAGCCTTAAGATACCAGAACATCAAGGCTGCCCGCCCAAGGCAACTCAGGCAGCGGCTGCTTTCCGTGGATGCTGGTATCAGCTTCAGAGTCCTGGATTGCATTAGGCTACAAGTACCAGTCAAGAGGTAAGTAGCTACTTTATACCGTCTAGAAGACAAAATAACCCAAATGTCAATTCCTCCCACCACTCTAGGACAGAATTTTAAAATCTTTAATAGCACATGTAATACCCCAAAAGCCTATTTCTAAAACACTTCTCTTTCAACCAAACTGTTGTTTCGTTTCTTGCTACAACTGTTTTACCTCTGACTAAGACAATGACGTTAGCTGATGGCTGAGTTCACTTACTGTAACAGTCTGGCCTGCCTTCAGCACATATCTTGAGGTATATTTGTAACTGACTGATGTGTCTCCAATTTTTCGGATCATCTCCCAGCCTCCCATTGGTTGATCCTAGTCACAAAACACAAGATAACAAGGTTACTCACATATACAGAAACTATGAAATAACCAAACCCATGAGCCACGCAGGCTCTTCAATGCTAAGGCTTTCCCAGGATATGCAATGACCTCTGCTCTCAGTAACCAGTGATGTGAGGAGCACTACACCGCCCACAACCACCCCGAGAAGGGGACAAAACTGGGGAAGAGATGAAAATCACAGCAAAGGATCATATTCACTGCTAAGTCTGATTGGGTCTTTCAGATTTACAACACAATCCAGGCATCAAAACACAAATGGAACACCCAAGATATGACGGCTCTCCATGCTTAAATCATACACACTCATGGCTAACAACGGAGAAAAATTGTTTTTATCTCCTTTAACCCATTCCAGCTTTGTTCAAATTAAGCTGCTAGTGAGGGTGTAAAACTGAGCCAAAGAAGCAATAAGGCAGACCTAGCTGAGTGCTGTCAACCCCAGGCCCCTACCCAGGGAGGAGCCGTGTAGACGCAATAAGGTTTCAGTGTAGGCTGAGGTTAGCTGCACTCTCCTGGGGCCCTGCCTCAGGAATCTGGAAGCATCAGGATAGACCAATGGCTGCTACTCTGCTTCCAAGTTGTGGCCAACCAGCCTGAGAAGCCACTCTCTCCTGGAACTGCTTGTGCTGTCTGATTTATTTAAGCACTTACAACACTCACAGTTGTCCTAATAATATGGCGAGAAAAGGAGAGCTCTCACAAATTTTTAGCAGACCCTGAACATATGGTTCAAATGACATTGCCTCCCCTGTGCCTGACTCTGTTTCCTCAGCACCGTCCCACATGCTCACAGGCCCCTCAGAACCATGGAGCTCTTTAAAGTTCCAGTTCCAAACCCCAGACTCCCTGCAGTTGACACTTGCTGTTCACACAAACTATTTCAAGATGAAGATTCATGTTGTTTTTTCTATATAAATCAGATCATGAGCATTTGTTTATTCATTAACTTTGAGAGCTCAACACACCTGAGCCTACATCCACATCCTTCCACAAAGCTTTTATTAATAGCTTCACCTTCTTCACCAATCTGGCTAAGGAAAATTTACAATTCATCTTTGGGAAGGCCATCATGAAATGGCCAGGTCTCGGGTGAAGGAGCATGTAGCATTATAAAGCAAGTCGAACGAGAAAAAAAATCTCAGGCTCGTAAAATGGTTCAGTGGGTAATGGTGCCTGCCACTAAAATATTGCACATGGTGGAAAGAAAGATGAACTCCTCTGGCCTCCACACCCAGCTGTAGCACATGGATGTCACCTCCACAACCACAAGAAATAAGCATAAGAAAAACCAAGGAAAATCTGCAGGCCACAAAAGGCTTTAGACTTGCGGCAATACACACAGGATGCAGCAGCCCAGCAGTGTGCAGCCCAGGCCTGAAGGCGGGTGCGTCCACCTACCTGTTCAGAAGTGTTTTTCAAACGAATAAACTTCCCATCGACATCTATCTCTTCAATGCACACGTTCCCCGTGGCTGAGGCAGAGTGGGAAATGCTAACACTACTGCTCGCCTCCGACTCTTCCACATCGACTCTCTTCCGCTTTCCTCTAGTGGTGCGCACACTGCGACTGGATGATGCTCTGGACACGGTCACCCGGGAGGAAGGGCTTGGCGAGAGCTTTAATCTATGCGGGGAAAGAAGAGTCCTGCTGATGGAGTCCAAGTGCCTGCCTCATAAAGGCTTTGGTCTACACACGCAGTTCCAAAGCAAGTCCCTCACCATGTTATACAATGCAGATAAATGTTTTAACTAAAGTAGCAATCAGTCGTGCTGGTGTGCTCATTACATTACTAAAACACCTGAAACCTCCAATGAAAGAGCACACCAGAGGGCTGGAGAGATGGCTCAGAGGTTAAGAGCACTGTCTGCTCTTCCAGAGGTCCTGAGTTCAATTCCCAGCAACCACATAGTGGCTCATAATAATCTATAGTGAGATCTGCTGCCCCCTTCTGGTGTGCAGGCATGCATGCAGGATACTGTATACATAATAAATTAATCTTTAAAAAAACAAGGGGGGGGGAGGGGAGAGCAGGAAAGATGGCTCAGAGGCTAAGGCCACTAACTACTCCTCCAGAGGTCCTGAGTTCAAAGTTGCTTTTCTCCTTTTTAAAATGAGTGTTTTCTTTTCCCTAAAAGTGAGAGATTTTAATAATGTAATTTCATCCCATTCAATACACTTGGAAATATACACTGATGGAAATGCAAAACAATGAGAAAGGTTGTGTTATCCCTGCTGGAGAATGCACTGGGTTTCTCTAGAAACCCTTCCAAATGCTTGAGCTCCTTGCACAGGGCGGCTAACTCCTAATCGGGCTGCTCTTTACTATGAGCCATTTGTAAATGTCTTAATGTGATGCAAACATCTCTGAGACAGGAGAAAGGTTTTAACCCAGAGCATTTTAGAGTCCTAAGTTACTGAATATAAAAAGGACAAGAAAAGGATGTGAGAGCAAGAACTAGCCCGTTGGCATGGGGACGCCTGAGGCCCTTACCGCTCTTCTTCGCCTTCTAGGAGCTTCCTGTAGGCACTGATCTCCATGTCCAGGGCCAGCTTCACGTCAAGCAGCTGTTCGTAGTCACTCAGCTGCTGCTGCATCTGGTCTCGTATCTCCGCCATCTCTCTCTCTTTGTCAGACAGCAGGCGGCGGGAGTTGTCTTTCTCTTTAGCAAGCATGTCCTCCAATTCTTGAATCCTTTCCAAACACGCTCTAGACTTCAGAGTCAAAGGAAAGCATTTACTTTCTAGGACCATTTCAACGTGAGCACAAAGCAGCTATTTTAAACCGTCTCCTGAGCTAGAAAGCAAACACAGCCCTGCAGGAGTGCTAACTCCTAACTGAAAAGATCATGACAGTGAGAAATTAAACCCCCAAATCCTTAAAATATAAAACACAGCTCTTAAAAAAAAATTAGGGTAATGAAAGTCTAAGAAGAACTATTTCCTACATTAAAGTTTGAAAACATTCAAGGAAGTTTTCAGTATTAGCCAAATAAATGTTTGCCCTACAGCTGTGGAAACCTCAAGTCTGACTTCCCTACAAGCTCCTCACTTCAAAAGCATCAATTAAGTAAAGAATGCCAGCATATTCTCTCAAGTGAGAATCTACTATGAAGAACTGCTCGGGCACATTCTAAGAACAGGAAAAAGGGGGTCCTGGCTACATGCTGAATGCAGCAGAGCCTCTTTAGAATGAGCCGCCATCATCTCATCTTCTGTTTGGTTAGCACACAAGGCACAGAGATGTAAAATATTACAGGAACCACAGAAGCCGCATTTGGCATACAGGGAGAAAAATCACACATCCTACATGATCAAGTTCATCTTCAGAACCTTGTAGTTTACCGAGTAATCACTCACCTATGTTTCTCCATGACAGAATTGATCTCAGCAGCCTCAGAAAATGACAAGGGTAATCAGCTCAAAAACAATGATGGAAGCCAAGACCCCAGAACCCCGTGTGCCCACACCAGCGGCACAGGGAGGGGCCTATGGTGGACGCTGCACTAAATGTTGCGCTACAGGACTTACTCCTTGAACAAGTGCAGGCTCTGCGACTCAACAAGTAACAACATGATAAAAGCAAAGTTCCCTGGTTACAAATATATGAGAGGGAAAAAAAGCCAAAAAAGAACCTTGTAGTGTCAGATTTGAGACAAGTGAATTATTCCCGCTTAACTTAATGTAAACACACATATGACTAGATAGAAAAACAATTACAGATTATGACTATGGTAAGTTAGCATGTACGCAGCCTGTTCTATGAGAAGATGTGTGTACAACCTACTCCATAAGAAGGCCCAGGTGTTCGTTGGGGCAGGGGGCGATATTTACAACATGTTCTATGAGAAGGCCCAGAAGCAGAGGCAGATCTTAGCACTCACATACCATTCTCAGGAAAAAGAGCCAGCACTTCTTAGAGAAATGCATGATTCTAGGGCTGGGGCCGGGAAACACATGGCAAACCTAAAGCACATTATAAAACCAGGTAACAAGATGCCATGGGGTGACTCCGTGGTAAAGCGCTTGCAGAGAATGCACGTGGTCCTGGCTTCAATCCCCAGCAACACAAGAAAGAGGTGGCCTGGCAGTTAGGAGCTCTTGCTGCTTTTCCAGGGGTCCCAGGTTTGCTTCCCAGCACCCATTGGGTGGCTCACAACTACCTCGTACTCCAGCCTCAGAGGGTCTGATGCCCTTTTCTGGCCTCCAAAGGCAGCGGTACTCCCATGCATATACCACATGCGAATAAGCACACAATTAATAAAAAATAATAATTTACAAATAATAAAGTAGTGAAAAGTAAGGCACCCACGAAACTGACAACAGTAGAATTGTGTGAGCCAATCAAATGATGCAGCACTGGATTATAACCAAAGCAGTAAAAATGTTCACAATCCAGTGATGAAACGAAGGGGAAAGGGAGAAAAACCCTTTATAGAGCAGCTCTCTTAGTGCGTATAGGTCCCCCTCTCTCTATTAATTCTTGTCTGGGTGGACCAGACAGCAGGAAATGAAAAACTACTGACCCCAAAAGAGTTAAAAAACAAACAGAACAAAAATCTGTTAAGTCATCCATCCCCAGTTATTTGCACGTGGTCCTTGATATGATGTGATGAAACTGGCACTTGAAACTCATAACCTTGGTCTAATCATGTGAAAAGCCCCCGACAAACAGAGACTGAAGAGCGAGCACCTAATGGGACACCACCCCGTTCTCCTTCACACTCAGTCACGAAAAAACAAGAAAGTCCTACAAAACTCTTAGACCAGAAAGAGAAGCATGTGGTGCTCTGAAAGAGAAAAATTAGTGAAATCCAAATGGTCTGCAGTCTAGATAACAGCAATATGTCACTGCCAGTTTCTGAGTTTGACCAACGTTCCATGATAGCAGAAGACACTACCAATAGGCAAAGCAGATAAGGCATAGGAGAACTGTCCTGTTTCTAGTTTACTCTGATTTTGACCAATGTCCTGTGGAAATACAAGATGCTACCAATAGGCAAACCAAATAAGACACAGAAGAACTGTCCTGTTTCTACGTTAGTCTGAATCTAAAATTAGACCAGTAAGGGGCCAGTGAAATGGCTCAGCCAGTAAAGGCCACTTGCCACCAAGCCTGACAAAACAGAGTTCCATCCCCAGGACCCACACGGTGGAAGAGGGAACCAACTCCAGGAAAGTGGTCCTCTGACCTCCGCACAAGGCAGCCAGAGCAGATAAGATGTAAAGAACTGTACTAGGCCTCAACCTACCCTGGACTCACACCCAGCGCCACGCGGAGGCGCCTCTCCCCACCTGTGCTTCCATTTTCTATTTCCTTTCTAAAAAGGCCAAATCTAAAACATCTTGTCTTCAATCTCTTTAGGGTTTTTTGGTTTTGTTTTTAGTCTTTTATTTATTTTTCCTGCATATATGTATGTGTACCACATGAGTGCCTGGTGCCCACAAAGGTCAGAGGAGAGTGTCAGATCCCCTGGAACCAGAGGTACTTATGGTTGGTTTTGAATTGTCCTGTGGGTGCTGGGAACCGAACCCAGAGCCTCTAAGAGAGCACTAAGCGTTCTTAACTTTACCACTGAGCCACCGCCCCAGCCCCAGGTTCTATCTATAATTGCTAACACAGCGATACTGATTCATTAGGATACAGATGCAGAATCTGGATGTTAGAAATCATGGGTGCTTCTGGTGTGCCCGAAAGACTCTTGCAAGGCAGGCAAACAAGTACAAGTGTGCATGAAATCCCCAATGCCCAAACAATATTGCTCTCATCTCTCTACCTAAATCTTCTAAAAGCTTCCCCCCCACCCCCTAGACAGGATTTCTCTGTAACCTTGGCTGTCCTGGACTCATTTCGTAGACCAGGCTGGTCTCCAACTCACAAAGATCCTTCTGCCTCTGTCTCCCCAGTGCTAGGATTAACAGCATGCGCTGCCACCACCTGGCTATAAAAGCATTTCGTGAAAGGCTGTTTCAAGCTGAAATTGAAGAACGTCAGGAACACAGGTCCTATTCGCAGAGGAACCTCTTATGGCCCAAGACCAGCATGATGAAAGAACCATGACTCAACACTCACACACAATGGAAAAAGCATTGAACAGATTTTTTTTTTCTTTTCTAAGGGTGAAACACTCACCCCTATCAGGCTGAGCACAGAGGTGCACACCTACAATCCCAACACCTGAGAGTACAGGCAGGAAGCTCACCCAGGAGTCTGAGGACGACACTACAGAGTGGGATGGAACAGGCATGTGTACGTCTGTGAGTGTGTTCGTTTATTCCTCAACATAAATCCTTTACCAGGAATGAGTACAGGAAAAGTCCCTCTGCCCTGATAAATGAAAAGCCACTCCAGCTGAAGCAGGTGCTTGTCTATTTACCACAGCAGCAGGCTCTTAGGATCCCCAAGGATGACAGTTTAAAACCCACTAATCTACAGCAGTTGCAGGGCAGGGGGTAGAAACAGGAGAAAAACAAGAAGGTGACCTGAGGTCAGAGGACACAGGCTTCCAAGTCCCAGAACTCACTGCTGTTTAACCACAGTAAGTTGCAAGCTCCTCAGTGGTAAAGTAAAGATTGGCCACAAGAGCCACACAAACGGGAGACAGGGAAGTGTGAGCAATGTGTGACTGAGTGCTGTATCCACTCACCACAGGGGCAGAAAGGCCGCTTCTAGGAGCGTAAAGTTAATGTTCCTGGTTTCACGTGCTTGAAACTCCTACTCTACTCTGCAACATGGCAGTGCTAAGAGGGGATCTTTCAGCTGCGCCCTCAATAGGCCCTGGGCAGTTGGGTATATTTATCCTCCTGCCACAAGAAGACATGGGCACCATCTAAGGGATGAAAATGGGACCTCCTCATTCAATCTTCCCTGGCCTTAGCCTGCCCAACCTCCGGAACTGGGACCTACAGTAAACCGCTTGCCAGGGGTGGGTGTGTGTGCGTGTGTGTGTGTGCGTGCGTGTGTGTGTGTGTGTGTGTGTGTGTGTGTGTGTGTGTGTGTAAGAGAGAGGGGGGGGCACGCACACCCATCTCAGAGCTTGGGAGAAGTAGTTTGTAACACTAACACTGTGTAACAGTAGCCCCAGAGGACTAAGAAAGTCTAAGAAAGAGCAAATTTCTCAAAGATAAAGGGAATATTGGGAAGAAAGAGAAAAACCCTTTGTTACCCTGAAGTCTCTAGGCAAGTCTGCGGTTTCAAGTGGGATGGTCCATTGTTACACAAACTTCAAAACACTAGCAGAACAAATTTATTCTAAAATAATTTAAAGTTTTGTTTTGGTTTTTGGTTTTTCGAGTCAGGGTTTCCCTGTGTAGCCCCAACTGTCCTGGACTCACTGTAGACCAAGGCTGGCCTTGAACTCACAGTGATCCACCTGCCTCTCTGCCTCCTGAGTGCTGGGATTAAAGGCGTGCACCATCACTGCCCAGCTAATAATTTAAAGTTTTAAGACACAAGTGATAAAATACACAAAGCAGCAATGTACAAAAATCTGTTTTATGGGACTCATTTCCTGCCTTATTTTTTAAACCCCACAATAACTTTGTACCTTTAAAAGATTTTGCTAAAAATAAGAAAAAAGAAACAAGAAAAACTTACTCGATGAATGAATAAAGGAAGAATGGCATACAGTTTAAACAAGATTTTCTCCCCTCAGGAAAATGAAAACTGCCGTTACTTCCCATGTAATTAAGACAGAGGCAATGCTGAATGCATGCATAGCTAACGTGTCATTTCAGAAGAAACCTGACTTGAAGCCACATCCAGGCCTACTACACACCACCTGGAGCACGCCACCACAGCGGGCAGCCAACCAACACAAGGACAGATGCAGGCACCTGCCACTAAGGTATCCACCAGTAAGTCGATGAGGCCAGTGCCTTATGAATGAGTACAGAAAGTCACATAACCACTATTTCAACTGCAAGGAGAATTTAGAAAGAAGGCATTCACCACCCACAATTTTTGTATGTTTTTCTTCATTTTGGATTCCAAGTGTGACCAAAAAGAATGTGCGGGGAGCCGCACAACAAAGTCGAGATTGAGCAGTACTTCTGAACACCAGTGGTGTGTCCCCTGGGCGACCGACCAGTCTTCAGGCAACCTACTAATTAGGTAGGGATAGCGGTATCTTACTCAGGTGTTTGGGGAAGAGGGGGGATTTTGAAACAACATCTCACTATGGAGGAGCCCTGGCTGACCAGGCCGGCCTGGAATTGTGCAGGGATTATTGATGCACACCACCACAAAACTATAGGATATTTATGTTATGGGAAAAAGACATCTTTAAAAAAAAAGAAGAAGAAGAAGGAGGAGGAGGAATGCCTCATCTGTGACAAAGGGAGAAGTGGCATCAGGTAGGCAAAACAGGTAGACAGTGATGGCACGAGCCACAGCCTTCCCGTTTAACTTCAGTTCTGCTCGAAGGAAGACGCCTCCTTACCTCTTTCTGCAGGTTAGAGAGCTGTGAGGAAAGGCTCTCGATCCTCATGCGGCTCTCCATCAGCTCTTCCCTGGCGCTGTTGACAGTGGATGTGTTCATCTCTGAGGACAGTCTGGCGTTCTCAAGCTGTAAGAACAGGAAGCCGCAGTCAGTCTTTCCTAGTAAGTTAGAACTAACAAATGAGGAACCATGCATGACTCACCAAGGCATTTCAAACGTAAGCCCTGCTGGTAACTGGCTGATGAAACACAAGAAAAGCATGGTTGGTTTGCTGACGTCCATCACCACAAACCTCTCTTCAGACTCACTTCTAAAACTACAAATTTAAACAACTTCAATATCTCTAGGTCATTAGCACGGTTTGTTTTTTCAGTATTTCACCCACTCAGCAGTTACTACCTAGAGTGGCACTAACAAAGAAACTGGACAATGGACACTGGACTGTAGTGATGTCTCATAGGAAACAGTCTTTAATCCAAACCCACCAAATCTAACGCAGAATAGACTTTTACCACACTCTGCTTTTCAGAAGCAAAAGCAGTTCTCATAAAAACAATGTCCACAGGCTGGAGAGATGGCGCAGAGGTTAAGAGCACCGACTCTCTCTTCCAGAGGTCCTGAGTTCAATTCCCAGCAACCACATGGTGGCTCAAACCATCTATAATGTGATCCAATGCCCTCTTCTGGCCTGCAGGTGCACATGCAGGCAGAGCAATGTATACATAATAAATAAACCTTTAAAAAAAAAAAGTCCACATCTCCAAATGGGGTGCATGTGTGCGTGCACATGCGTGTTTAACAGAGAGAAGGAGTGAAAGCTATCAAGAGCCAAGAGAGAGAAACAGACAGAGAGCCGAGAGAGTACTTCCACGTTCCTCCCAGTACTTGTAACCCACAGTCAGTGGGAACCCTGCCTCCTTCACTGTCTAGCTCAACGCAAGCACTCAGCAAGTGATGGGCGGCCGCTGGAGCAAGTGATGGGCGGCCGCTGGAACTCTCCGTCTGGCCTCGTGTGTGTGATGCCCATTCCCACCTCATTAAATGACTAAGATCCAACCTGGACGGTATGAGCCCAAATGGAAATTATTTTAAAGGACTTCATCAGTGTTCTAACTCTGCCTCCAACTAATAATTTTTTATTCAGTTATATAGCACCATATAAAAAATAATTTGCAAACAAAGCCAAGACTTATCATGTGATCTGTTCATGTAAATGGGATGTTTCCACACTTCCGAAATGAACACTGTCAGGTTTTCCATTTGGCCTTTCTATAATCTCAAACAAAAGCTGCCCAAAGGGAGTGACACATCTATAAACCCTGGTGATCTGGCCATATGGAAAGGCACCAGAAGTGCTTAGAATCAGAAAGTACTTAAGACACTTTGAGCTTAATTACTCCAATGTGACATGAGTGACCACTGATACAAACATCAACTTTTACTATTTTCATCTATATCCTAGTAGTTTTAGTCTATATTTAGCTACATTAAATATACATTCATTATTTTATTCCTAAAGAACAAGAGAATCATTTTTTCTAATTTTCTAAAGTTTCCTTAATTTTTTTCATTATTTAATATGTACATGTATTCTGCTTGCATGTATTATTTGTGCACCATATTGAATGCAGAGGGACTACAATTATAGATGGTTGCGAGCTGCCACGTCGGTGCTGAGAATTAAATTCATAGCTCCTGGAAGAGCAGCCAGGGCTCTTAACTTCTGAGCCATCTCTCAAGCTGCTTGTGCTGGTTTTTAGAAATGATTCCTGGGGCTGGAGAGATAACTCAACAGTAAAAGTACTGGCTACTCTTCCAGAGGACTCAAGGTTCAATTTTCAGCACCCACACAGCGGCTCACAACCAGCTATAATTGTAATGTCCTCTTCTGGTATGCAGAGGTACATGCAGACAGCACCTGTATACACAAATGAACAACAACAACAACAACAAAAACTTTAAAGAAAAGAACTAGACAAACATTTGTCATCAGACCCTTCAGGGTGGCCAGGGTGTTGCTGGGGTGTGGAACCAGCACCCTGACAGGCGGGCGCTCACTCTTTAGGGTGGCTAGGGTGTGTTGCCACGGTGTGCGAACCAGCGCGCCGACAGGCAGGCTCACCTTGGCATGGTAGGTCTGCTCCAGCTCTTCCTTGTACAGCCTCACTTGCGCGTCGTGCTGCTCTCGCATTTCGTGCAGAGCCTGAGCCAGCTTGTACTCATACTCAATCTGACGCCCAGAATCCACCTCCACCAAACGTGTTTCATGTTTTCTTCTTGTCTCATTGATCTCCTGCAACGAGAAAAATAACCTCAGGGCCACTGCATGCTTCGTGCACTAACCTCCATGCCTGTCCTGTCAGAACAGGTCCGTGAGTACACTGCTGTCTTTTAGTTTTCAGGCAGAAGATCTCTGGGTCTTCTAATGTCATAATGACAGTACCTCAAGTTCCAAGAACTGCCCAGCTCTTTTCAGGGGTATAGCTATTTTGTTTCTCTGACAACAAAAAATGGCCTGATGGTTTACCAAAGCACCAGACACTAAAGAGTGTTTGTTTCTAAATTGCTTTCCTGACAATCTCTATGGATACCTCTAAAAAGACATTTTCTTTTTTTTTTTTTTTAAAGAGGTACTTATTTATACGCTGTTCTGCTTGCATGTGTGCCCTCATGCCAGAAGAGGGCACCAGATCTCATTATAGATGGCTGTGAGCCACCATGTGGCTGCTGGGAATTGAACTCAGGACCTTTGGAAGAACAGACAGTGCTCTTAACCTCTGAGCCATCTCTCCAGCCCCAGGACATTTTCTTAGATACAGTAACAGTTTACATGACTCCTCTTAGAATCTGGTATTAGACTATCAGTAACAATGTGTGCAGGGTCTTATTCCTGGCAATGTCACCTGACTATCTCAATCCACTACTGAAGAACAAAAGCAGTAGTTGTGATCATTCACTGCTTTAAAACACTGTCCTGCTGGGTGGTGGTGGCACACGACTTTAATCTTAGCACTCGGGCCTATGAGTTCAAGGCCAGCCTGGTCTATAGAGTAAGTTCCAGGACAGCCAGGGCTGTTACAAAACAAACAAAAAATATGTTCAAATAACCTGGGATAGGGAATTTGTGGCTAGGTACATAAACCTACTAATAAAAATTGTTCAATTTAGCCTCTTTCTATGAACATATTTGTATTGAGAGGGAATAATTAAAGAAACCACAAGGGGGCACTGTAACTCAAAAGTTGTTTGTGTAACTTTGTACAATGCTGAGGATTGAACCCAAGACCTCAAAGGCTGGGTGCGTACTGTGTCGTCTAACTAATGCCTAGTCCTAACTGTGTGTTTCCTGTACCTTGTGCAGTTACCTGCAAAGTACCTCCTATCCCCAAAGTCCGCCATCTCTGTCTTTGCCACTCTTCCCTTATAGGAAGGAAATAATGCTTCTGCTTGTTTGTTTTTATCTTTTCTAGTGTGTGGGGATGTGTCACACACGGATGACCTGCACCACACAGAGGTCAGAGGACAATCTGCAGAAGTAGGTTTTCTTTCCACAATGTGGGTTCCAGGGACCAAACTCAGGTTGTTGGGCTCGGCAGCAAATGAGGTGTGACAAGACGTCTCAGCAGCCTAGGCTACTCTCAAGCTTACTACCTCATAAGAATGACCTTGAAACCCTAATTTCCCCGTGCTAGCATTCCAGATATGAGCCACCAGGCCCCATCTATGTTTGCTTTAAAAAGAAAAACTTGCCAGGCAGTGGTTGTGTACACCTTTAACCCAGCACTCTGAGTTCAAGACCAGCCTGGTCAACAGAAGGAGTTCCAGGATGGCCAGGGCTACACAGAGAAACCCTGTCCTCAAAACAAAAAACAAAAAACAAAAAGAAGGCAAAGAAAAAATTTCTGTAGTTACCTCTTCGTACATATTTTTACGAAACTCTAAGTCCTCAGTCAGGCTCTGACAACGATTCTCCAAATCCACTTTAAGTAACGTTTCATCAGCTAACTGCTTTTTGGCGGCAGATAAGGATGCTTCCAGCTATAAGGAGAACGAATGAGTAAGATTATATGGCAATCATTTAGTGCTGACAAGATACGAATCAGATCGTGCAGTGGGGTCCCTATGTATTTATTAACATGGTTATCTCATTTTAGCTTTATGGTCATTTGCTGGTCCTACCCCAGGGGGTCACAAGTCAGATCACCTATCTGAATGTAGTCCTCAGCAGAGAAGTCAATTGGGAGGGGGAGGGGTTGTCATATGGTCTTTTATTGAAATATTTTCTCTTTGCTTCTTAACTAGCTGGACATTCTACTGTACCACTGTTGGTGCCGTCTATGAGGTCATGAGGGTAGAGGCCATCCACACTGCAGCCCACAGACTATACAGTGCCCAGGATCTCATTAGTTCCAGAAAGCTCTCTGGCTAAAGACTGGTGCCGCATCTGCCCAGCAATGTTGACAATCTCATCAAAAGTGATGTTTCCACTGTGTTTAATGTTCTTCTGCTTCTTCCTGTCTCTCGGTGGCTCCTCGAGGGCTCTGATGATCAGGGCAGAGGCAGAGGGCACCACCTCAGTCTGGGCCAGTCTGTTCTGGATGCTCAGTTTCACTGTAATCCTCAGACTTTCCCAGTCATCAGTAGCCTTAGCAATGTCACCAACCGTTTTTGGAGACAGACCCAGAGGACCAAGCTTGGGGGCCAAGGCGGATGTGGCACTGATCTTGCCTCGAGTGCACCTCGGGTACACGACTTTGCTCTCTTTGGGGTCAAACCTGGGCAGCACGGTGGAGGCGGCTGGTGTCGGATGAGCCCAGATTTGGGACAACAGAAGAAAGTTGCACCATAGCCTCCACCGAGCCAAAAACTGAAAAGCCAAACTCATGATTTTTAGCTAACCACTTTCACTTTCCAGTGTGCAATGACCTCCTCTCATTTCAATTTCTAGGACAACAACAAAACAGGCTTTGAAAGCAGAGAGAGGGCGAGTGTCCAGGAGAGCAGTACCAAGACTGATCTGTGGGGAAAGCCACCGAAGAACACAGATAGGGCTTCAAAATTAATGAATTAATAAAACAATCAACCCACAGGCCATGGCTTACAACTGCCATGTAACTATACACACGTGGGTCGGGGCCAATCTTACCTGGGCAATCTGATCTTTCAGATCCTCCACGTCTCCCTCTAAACTCTTTTTGTCTCCGAGGGCTGTAGCCAGCGCTGCATCCTTAGAGTTCAGTGCCGCCTCATACTCACGAAGCTTGATCTGGGCTCCACTGAGATCAGACTCCTTCTTGGCATAACTGTAATATCAGAAGAGCACAGACCATCACAGCCCCGCCTTGAGGACTTCTCTTTGTCTGCTTAAGGGAGAAATCAAGGCAACTTAAATTCCGGCTGCCTGAAGCTAACCCAGGAGCATCGGATCAAGAGTCTGCGTGGATAACATTTCTCCCTCTGCGTGGATAACATTTCTCCCTCATCACATGTTGACTGTGTTTAGGTCCCAGCACCCCCATGGTGGTCATCTGTAACTTCCGTTCCATGACACCAGACACCCTCTTCCAGCCGCCACAGGCCCCAGTCACAAATACAGGACGTAGACATACATGTCGACACTCAGTCACATAAAATCTCTGATACTAATAGCAGCTAACTGATGCCAAGAGGCTTGCAAGCACCTTCCATTTCTAACATAAGAAGTAATTTGAAATTTCACTAATTACATGGGGTTCTATGTTGGTAAAGTAATGTTCTTTTATAGAGAGCATCCATGGATGTGGGCAGTAGGCCATACCATGTAGCCCTGACTAACCTGGAACTCTCTATGTAATTCAAGCTGGTGTCAAACTCATAGATCTGAGGAGGCCTTCCTCTGCCTCCAAGTACTAGGAGAGAAAAAGGTATGTGCCACCTAGTCCAGGGAATAATTATGAGAACAACTAAATTTTAAAAGGCAAAATCTTTACAATTTAAATAAGTCTTCACTGTTACTTACACAAGAACTTACTATATCAAGATTCTGAATATTTGCTATTAATTAAAGCTGGAGTGTTGCTCATGTTAAGTGAAACTGGCTCAATAATAAGAAAGGATATTTGAGACATCTCCTTACTCTATGTGGTACAGTAAACAGTCAACAGACGCTTTTTTGGTGAGTCCTATGTTTTAGGGCCACAAGGTGGCAGGCTTTAGCTGAAAACTAGTCTAGAAGAAATAAAGCAACTGTTTAAAACTTAACCTAAAACAAAAATCTTCTGTTTGGGCTAGAGAGACAGCTAAGTGCACTTGCTCGGCCATGAGGTGCAGGATTGGAATCCCAAAGACAAGCAGCTGCAGCTCCAAGAGATCTGACCTCCTCTGCTGGGCCGTGGTGAGTACCTGCATTCGCATATGCACATGCTCATATGTTCTCAGATACACAGATACACAGACACACTCACATGTGCACATACAGTCTCAGATACACACATTGGACATGCACTCTCTCTCAAGACACACAGGCGACAGACAGACAGATAGATAGACAGACAGACACACACACACACACACACACACACACACATTTTCTAAAAGAGAATCAAATCTTGGAGAATTACAGCCAAATGAACTCATTCAAGCCTTAGGTCTCCACAGAAATCCCATGTAGAAGCCACAACCTTTATCCCACTATAAAATAGCCAGAACTGAGTACATACCACGCATACCTAGAATCAAAAGAAAATTACTCTTTTTGAGACAAGTTTCCTGTAGCCCATATCAGCCTGGAACTAGCTACGCAGCCAAGGCCAACCTTGAGGTCAGATCTACCTGCCTCCACCTCCAGGTGCTAGGATTACAGACACACAGCCTCAACCAGTTTTACTGTGTTCTGGGAATAAACTCCAAAGTTTCATACAGCTAAGCAAGCACTCTACCAACTAAGCTATATTCCTAGCCCTTTAAAAAAAAAATCATATTTTAGGAGTTGAGGAGGCTCAAGAATGGAGCAAGTGTTGCTCTTGCAGATTCCACTCCCAGCACCTCCATGTGCCCACTGAGGGACTCCCTAACTCTGTAACTCCGGGTCCAGAGGAACTGAGTCCTCTTCTGATTTCTGGGACCACCAGGCATAAGTGTGGGGAACTGACATACATACTAGCAAAACACTCATTCACAGAAAACAAATCTAAAAAAATTTTGATAACGTTTTAGTGAAAATTACATAATACTTACAAAAGCTACCAACACAAATTACAGAAACTACTACAGCATTGCCTGGAGTATAAATTACAGAGCACAGTGGTGCTTTGTGGGCCATGCACCTACCCGCAGCAGGCTATAAGCACTGTCACTGCACTGGTGTAATGGAGTGATACATGCACAGCTCAGAATTTGTTATACCACGAAAAAGACACAAGGCTTTGTGGGACAGAGAAAACAGAACAAGCCAAAAGCTACTGTGCAGCCGTTTATGTGACTAGTCACTTCTTCCACAGAAAATAAAACCACGTAAGACATGGAATGGAAGGATAAAGGAAATGCTGATGCCGTCTGACTACCAAGGTCAGGTTCTTAGCTAATTCGAGCACTGATATGCTGCCCAGTACACACTGGCTTACTATGCTGTAACAAGGGCCGGAAACCCAAACACTCACAGGATTAGCATTAGGTAGGCACAAGCCAGAAACTACAAACACGCTTTCTGTTGTTGTTTTAGGTTGGTTTTTGTTGTTGTTGTTGTTGGTTTTGTTTTGTTTTTTGCTGTTTTTTGTTTTTGCTTTTTAGAGGTGGGGGGTTGGTTAGAGACAGGGTTTCTCTGTGTAGCTTTGGCTGTCCTGGAACTCACTCTGTAGAGCAGGCTATCTTGGAACTCACAGAGATTCCCCTGCCTCTGCCTCCCAAGTACTGGGATTACAGGCATGCGCCACCACTGCCCAGACAGAAACATGTTTACTTTTGTACAAAAACTGAGTCTGTATGTCCCCACCCACAAGAGAAAAAAAGAAAAGAAAGAAAGAAATAGCTCTTATTTGTAAACTTTTGGTCTTCTCTCTAAAAGTACATAAAAGACCTATAATAACTTGGGAAGCACAGGCAGGCGGATCTCTATGAGTTCGAGGCCAGCCTGGTCTACAAATCTAGTCTAGAACAGCCAAGGCTACACAGGGAAACCCTGGGGGGGGGGGGAGCCTATAATAGCTCTTTCCAGAAAAACTCAATGGATAGATTTTCATAATTTTCTATAAGAAAACTATAATGATAAAAAAAATTACAAAATTAAACTCTCCAAAGGAATTAGTGATAATCATTTCGTAGGCTCTACTCTAGGCACACACATCAATACACAGACATGTGATTATGCAAGACAGCATTTCTAGCCGGGCAGTGGTGGCACACACTCTTGATCACAGCACTCGGGAGGCAATGGGAGGAGGATCTTTGTGGATTGAGACCAGCCTGGTCTACAAAACTAGTTCCAAGACAGCCAGGGGTATTGCACACAGAGAAACCCTGTCTCAAAAAGCACACAAACAAAAAGCGCCCAAAGGGGACCTAAGTTCTATCCCAGCACCCACATAGGGTTCACACCTGGCTGTAACTCCACAGGATCTGACACCCTCCTCTGACCTCCATGGGCACTGCACACCGATGGTGTACAAGCATAAAAGCAGGCAAAACACCATACCTATAAAATTCAAAAAATAAAAAATGAAAAAAGGATCACTGTGAATGATGACCTCTGGTCACAGGACCAAACTCACTCTGAGACTCAATCAATCAAGAATCTGCCCTACATGCCACCATGGCCTTCTCTTCAATTAAGACAACAGGCCCTGGACTGCACCTTAAGAAGGGCTCCTGCATCAGCCACTTACACATAGTTACATGAATTAGAAACAAAAAAGGGCTCAGTCGCGTCCTTAAACTTGGGGACCTATTCATTTAACTGAGCAAATATTACTGAGGGTCTAAAGCAGCAAGTTGGGCAAGGCTGCCGTGGAGTGGGCTCTGCTTATGAGCGCAGCTGTCTGAAGTGGACTTGTGGGTGTGCCTGCATGGAAGCTGGTGGCACTGTCCCTGCAGCTGCCCCTATGTCCACAGCAAGTGTCTGTGTCGTACATTGTTCTCCTCCTCTCCTTCAGTCCACGACATTAACAGTGAACTGTGGGTGTCTACAAAAGCTGACAAAGGGAGGAGAGCATGATGCACACTGAGGCTGTGCACCGACAGACGGTGTGCACGGAAGACACACACAGAATCTGTCCTGTGTGATTCACTTAGTGGGGCCCTCAAAAGAAGGCAAGGCCTCTTTACTATTCCTGCAGTTTCTATACAGAAAACCTGAAGGCAGCAATGGTCTTTGTGAGGCTGCGGAGTACTCAGCAATAGACTGTGCGCTTGTCAACACAAAGCCAGAATGCAATTCCATACCAAAATTACACCTTCCTCAAAGCCTCCTCCTGCATTTTTTATGAAAAAAAGGGCCGCAATACTTTTATTATCTCTGAAATTCACTTTGCTAAATGTCCTCCATCTCACCCTGCCAATGTCAATGAATCATAAAAACATTCTTAAGATAACGCCCATCTCCTGATAAGAGCCATCAATCAGTGAGTTTTATGTCAAATGAGTGGCCAGTCAGTGAACTAACAATCTAAGCATAATCTGGTCACGGTTTTCTAATTGTTTCCTTATTTCTGTTTCATGAAACATGGTGTGGAAAGTCCAAGTGATATCAGCACATAGTCAAAACACAGGGGCTGCAGGCTGGTTTTCTGAAACACACACTGTACCACTTACACAGTGTGACACCTGACACTGTCAAGAAATAGAGACCAGTTTAGATAGGAATCCAAAGTTGTTAGACAGTCACAGTTAAAGTGCTACAGTACATTTTTCTTTGACTACTCCTTGAGTTTTTTCAGTGCTATTGATCAGTCTAACTCAACTATTTGTAACTCCAGATAGATCAAGTTTTCAATTAAACCCAGCACATGATTCTAATGCTACAAATATGCACACTACTGAAAACAAGTCATAAAACATTTCTTCAAACACTTCACACAAGAACCAAAACCCTGACTGCATCCAAGAGCTGAGCACTTTTATAAAATGAGTTGGCACTCTATCATGACACAAAAATCTCCACCCCAAAAGTTAGCTTTCCTTTCAAGAAAGCTCCAGTTTTACTAGAAACATGAAGCAATTAACTGGGGTCTGACCTGACCACTAAAGTAACCAGCTTGTGCGACTGTCCACTCACATTCCACAGCACCAATAGAAACAGACTGTAGGGCTTTCCTAGCACAACTAGCACTGCCTGGGACACACCCACTCCCCGGGGACTGGAAGACTAAGTCCAAGTGCTTAGTTACTCAGTACTTTCCAGGTTGCTCCTAACTGTCTCCTACTCCAGCACTACCCTGTGCTCCCCTGCTGTGTTCACACACAGCTCCTCTCCTTCACAGTCCACAACATCATCACTGAGAACATGGATGCCACCATAAAGCCACTAATAAAGGGGGAGGGAGCCGACTGCTACTCCACCTCCACATCCATACGCACTGCCCTCTGTGCCTGTGGATGTGCTGAGGGTGTGTGTGACCTTCCCACACATGACTTTCTCTGTGTGCACACTGCCCTCTGTACCTGTGGGTGTGCTGAGGGTGTGTGTGTGACCTCCCCACACATGACTTTCTCTGTGTGCACACTGCCCTCTGTACCTGTGGGTGTGCTCAGGGTGTGTGTGACCTCCCCACACATGACTTTCTCTTGTGTGCACACTGCCCTCCGTGCTTGTGAGTGTGTGTGTGCTGAGGGTGTGTGTGTGACCTCCCCACACATGACTTTCTCCATGTCCTATATTTCTGTAGGTGTACTCAAGGCCAGTCTTCCCAATGAAAAGAGTTACAGCACTACTGGAAATTAATCTCAGTGGAGCTGAGCAAGGTGGCACACATCTCTTATCCTGCCATTCCAGTGACAGAAGCCAACCAAGTCTACATAGCAAATAGATTCCAGGCCAACCAGGGCTGCAGAGTGAGACCCTGTCCCAAAAATAGGGAAAAGAAAGCTCAAGGGAGCTCTTCAGAAAAATCATTCAAGACCTAGTATGACAATAATAGCATTTGAAAAATGAACCTAAGAGCCTACAGTTAGCATTGTCCTGTTTCTTGAAGAAAAAATAAATAAAATAAAATGTGTGTGAATATATATATGTGTGTGTGTATATATATATATATATACACACACAGTAGCAATTAAGTTGCTAAAATACATTTTTCTTTGATTATTCCATTTATATATATATGTTTCTTTTTTGGTTTGTTGTTATTGTTCTGGGTTGTTTTGTTTTCTTTTTGGCTTTTTTTTGGGGGGGAGGGGGTTTCAAGACAGAGTTTCTGTGTAGCCTTGGCTGTCCTGGACTCCCTTTGTAGACGAGGCTGGCCTCGAACTCACAGCAATCCCCCCGCCTCTGCCTCCTGAGTACTGGGATTAAAGGTGTGCACCACCAATGCCTGACTCTTTTTGGCTTCTCAAGATGGGGTCCCTCTGTTTAGCCTTGAGTGTCCTGGAACTCACTGTAGACCAACCAGGCTGGCCTCGAACTCACAGAGATCCCCCTGCCTCTGCCCAGCTTCATATATTGGTTTCTTTGACACGTCACACTATGAGTACAGTCAAGTTAGCCTTTGTGTGTGTGTGTGTGTGTGTGTGTGTGTGTGTGTTTTAGGGGGAGGAGGGAGGGAGCAGGCTCCTGCTTTGAACTCCTCATGCCCCTGCCTCCATCTCCTAAATGCTGGGATCACAGGCATGCTTAGCTATGCCCAACTATAACAATAAACATTTGAAAAAAATTAGACCAATTAAAAGGAGAACCAAGATTTTGTATGAAACAAAAATCAATGGCCAAACTCTAAGAAGAATGCTTAAGTCATAATAAGCAAGGGTAGTGAATGGCACTCACTCATTTTTTTAAAATGTTATGTGCATCTGTATTTTGCCTCCATGTACGACTCCATGATGATGTTGGATCCCCTGGAGCTAGAGTTACAGACAGTTGTGAGCTGCCAAGTGGGTGCTGGGAATTGAACCCGGGTCTTCTGGAAGAACAGCCAGTGCTCTTAACCACTGAGCCATCTCTCCAGCCCCCTCTTCAGGCCCCGAGTGACACCCGGTTCCCAGTTATAATCTCAGTACCCAGAACCCTGAGGGTGGAGAATCAGGAGTTCAAAGCCAGCCTAAACTATATACACAGTGAATTCCTTCTTGCCTCACTTAAATAAACCTAATTAGCAGCTCATTACAGAATAGCTCCAGGTGGGTGTTATGAAATGATTGCCCTATTAACACTTTTTGTCTAGTGTTACACCGAACAGAAATTCTCATCCAAGTGAAATTTCTAGTTTGACCAGTAGCACCTACAGCGGAACGAGCAATTTCTACATCATTCAGAATAGCTGCAGACATGGAATCTGCATTCACCTTAGCCGAGATCTAGACAAACGCGTGGGTTGGGATTCTTCCTGCACGTGTTCTACTTTTGTCTATGTTATTTGATTTTTCACATACAAAGATAATGTGTAAGGGTTACATTAAGGGGGTAGTGAGTTACTTCTAATCCCAATGCTGCAGACAAGATTCTTGAGGCTCACCAGTCAGCTAGCCTAGTCTAGCCTGAACTTGGCAAGCCTCAGATCCCAGTGGGACCCTGTCTCCAACTTCAGGGACAGCTCCTGAGTTAGGACACAGAAGGGTAGCCTCTGGCTTCCACATGCATGGAAACACACACACACACACACACACACACACACACCAGTAATAATATTCAAGAGAGAAGGAGGCAGGAGGGTGGAAGTCAAGACCAGCTTAAGTTAGTATGACCCTATCTCAAGTGGGGGAGAAGGGAGGATTCAGCAGACTGCCACAGGTTAAAAAGGTCAGCCTGGGCCAGGAGTGGTGTCGCATATCTTTAATCCCGGCACATGGGAGACAGAGGCAGGAGGATCTCTGTGAGTCCGAGGCCAGCCTGGTCTACAAAGTGAGTCTAGGACAGCCAAGACTACACAGAGAAATCCTGTCTGGGGGGAAAAAAAAAAAGTCAGTCAGCCTGGCTGAGTGTGGTGGCCCATGCTTTTAATCCCAGCACTCAGGAGGCAAAGGCAGGCCTGATCTACAAAGAAGAGTTCCAGGACAGCCAAAGCTATACACAGAAAAACCCTGTCTCAGAGAGAGAGAGAGACAGAGACAGAGACACAGACACAGACACAGAGAGAGAGAGAGAAGAAAAAAAGAAAAAGAGAGAAAAAAGGCTAGTCTGTTATACAAAGCAAATCTAAAATAATAAACAATGAAAGACCTAAATTATAAATATCTGGGTTGATAAAACAGCTATATCTAAGAAAAAGGTATGTTAATTTCTAATAACTAAATGTACATGACCTCTGCCTCTAAGATTTTATATATATATATATATATATATATATATATATATATATATATATATATATATATATATATGCACAAATATGAACAAGGCCAAAAACTTGTGTTTAATAAATGTTTGCTAAATGAGAAACAAAAAATCCCTATAGGACTGTTCCTACTCAGGGCAGTTCTGAGGTATAACTGTAAATGCTCAGCTTTTTACTTAGTAGCCATAAGTCAAATCACCCTATACCACACAGTGCAACCCAACAAACACTATTATTCCTACTCATCCCAAGTGAAGACTTTTTCATTGTTGTTTTGCAGGGTTTCTCTATGGAGCCCTGGTTGGCCTGGAACTGACTTTGTAGACCTGGCTGGTCTTGGACTCAGAAACTACTGGCCTCTGCCTCCTGAGGGCTGGGATTAAAGGTGTGCACCACCAGGCCAGCAGTATAAGACAATTTTTAAACTGCTAGAAACAGGTTCTTTCTACCCAGTGAACCAAGCCCAGCTGTCATAGCCACTGCCTTGGCTCTGTTCCGGTTCTAATCCACCATGAGGTGATTCTGAACAGCTGTACCGAGGCAGCTGCAAGGCACTCAACACTGCGTACTCATCACTCACACAACAATGCTCTGGGGATTTACTCACAATCAGAGCTCAGAATCTGCATGCCTTTACTATGTGCACATAGTCCTGGCTGATAATCCTGTACTCAGGAGGCTGAAGCAGTAGGATTGCTCCAAGTTCAAGGCTCACCGGAGACAGGTTCCCAAAATAAACAAATCTGCTTTCCTAAAATCAAATAATCGGATTTCAAGACAGGTTCAAATTCCATGAGAACACTCCAGCGCTTACTCCAATGTACTGACCATTTTCACTGCCGTGTTAAGGGAAAAGGGACGTGAGCCACGATGTTTCTCATGAGGAAAACTAATGAACTTCCCTGCAATTATTATAATAGATAAAATACTCCCCAAAATCTTGAGCACAATTCCCACCAGCAAGGGTTTTCTTTGGCGTATGCAAGGAGTACAACAGCCTGGGCACACTCAAGAGTGGCTCACTAAAGGTACAATAAACTGTCTGTCCACTGACAAATGCACAGAATCCAGAAGGAAGCCAATTCTAGCAAGCCAAATTAAAATTAGGAAAATACCAAGACTGAAGCTGGACCACAGAACATTTCTTTCTTCAGTATTAAATAAGAGATTCCGGGGCTGGAGAGATGGCTCAGCAGTTAAGAGCACTGACTGCTCTTGAAATGATCCAGGTTCAAATCTCAGCACCCACATGACAGTTCACAACTGTCTCTAATTCTAATTCCAGGGCATCTGACACCCTCACACAGGCATGCAGGCAGAACACTAATGTAAATGAAATAAAATAACAATGAAGATTGGATCCAAGACTCTTCTTACAAAATAACAAAAACCAGGAACTCCTTTCTACAAAGTAGTACGTTATAGATAGATATTGTGTGTTATATATTATATAGGTTATATATATTATAGATATATGTATCTATAGATACCATATCCTATATTTTAAATCACCTCTAGATTAGCTTAATACTTAATACAAGTGCCATGAAACAGCTTTCTACTGTATTTGGTGAATTAGGGCAAGAGTCCTTACATGGTTAACATAAATGCAACTTTTAAGCATTTTCAGTTGAAGCTCATGGGCATAGAGAGACAACTATGTACTAATATGTAACAAAATTATTCCTCCTAGCTGGGTGTGGTGGCAGAGGCAGGTGAGTCTCTGAGTTCGAGGCCAGCCTGCTCTACAGAGTGAGTTCTAGGACAGCCAGAGCTACACAAAGAAACCCTGTCTCAAGAAAGAAATAAACAAACAAAGAAAATCATTTCTCTATTTACTAGTCACATGAGCTAATGTGTCACCAAAGCGTCTGCAAGAGAGCACAGGAGCACTTTAATACCTAAATATGGATGGTCAGAGGTGTTTTCAGGGCACACATCACAATAGTCTGAGTCAGGGAAGACATCCTAATTAATCAACAGTGAACTCAATTCGGTGGAAACTACTAAAGGTGAGAGAAGCCCAAAAGAAACTCAAGTGAGTGAACCTGATGTGAGGAACCTGGTAAAAAGGCTTGAGAAAGGCTTTCACCAGAGGAGAGATCACGTCAGATAGACACACTGTAGGGAGCCAGTCCAGAGAAAAGACCCTTCCTGAGGCAGAGCAACATGTCCCAAATTGCTCAAGACCATTCATTTCAAGTAGCTTGCTGTGCTCTTCAAGAGGACTCAGGTTCAATGCCAACACCCACACACATGGCAGCTCGCAAGCATCCGCAATCTGAGAGATCAGAGACCTGCTTCCGGCCTCCAAAAGCACCAGGCACAGACATCCATGCAGAGAAAGCAGTGGCACACTAAATAAAAGAATGTCTCCTGAGGGCTGGAGAAACGGCTCGGCGGGGAAGAGTTCTTGGTGCGCAGAGTTCAGAGTTCAGCACACACCTGTAAGCTCAGCACTGCACGGGAAGGTGAGGATCACTGCGGCTTGCTTGCCACTACCTAGCTCCAGTCACAATGTCTCAGGTGAGACACTCCTACAGAGCAGAGTGATAGGACAGGACACTTCAATCTTCTTCTTTGGTGTCTGCCAGTGCAGTGTGCTAAAAAAATGTTCTGTGTCTTCTCTCACTGGCCTCAAGCACAGCTAGTAGCTTTATTCCACTGCATTTCACTAACACCAGGCTCTCCACACAATAAAACCATCTCTCAGGCACCAAAGACAGTAGATGCTTTCTAGGCTTTTTCTAACCCCACGCCCCAAAACTCTTGTTCAACTTTTTTTCTGTCTGATTACTACAGATCATCTCCACTGAGTCTTCCCCGCCTTCTTCCTTGACTCCAGTATCTCAGAACTTGCCAGCTGACATCTCCACATCAAAGCCCAAACACCGCTAACTTGTCACTACCCAGAGCAGGGTCCTAGAGGGTTCCTTCCCTAGCAATCTGTCAACCCTGACTGTCAATACTTCCAAGTGTCCGCTGGTGTTCTATCTCTGTAATACAGCCAGACCTATGTCACTTTTCTAAGATTGCTGAGGTCCCTCAGGACTGAGATGGAATCCTCAACCTCCCATTTATACACCCCTCATTACATGAACTTCTGGTACCCAGGGTAATTGCATTTTTTCCATTGAGAATTGAACTCTTCCTTACTTTCCAGTATTTAGCTTAGACATCACCACCTCCCGGTTCCTGAGGTGGGGTGAGTCTTTGCAATTTTCTCACGGCTCCTGGTAAGCCTTAGGTGGCAACCCTGGTTCTTTAGAGCATCAGGCAGCGGCTGCTGTCACAGCACTTACTGCCTGTACATCACAACACTGTACTGCTAGATGGAGGTTTCTGGCCCCCATTCCAGACTGTAAGCAATATGATAACAGGGACACTGTCCTACTCTGTCCCCACCACCTGCTGCAAAGACTTAACACACAAATCTGGTCCAGCATGTGCTGAATATAAAATGGAAGCACATTTCTGTCATGGGTATTAAAGATTTAGAGAGGTATTAATTTCTTCTAAATTATTAAGGCATCAAGTAGGAAGGCAGCTTTGTGCAAAGAGAAAAAAAAACCTTAATAATTTATTCTCACTCGTTTCTTTTTTTAATTATTTATTTATTATGTATACAGTACTCTGTTTGCATGACAGAAGAGGGCATTAGATCTCATTATAGATGGTTGTGAGCTACCATGTAGTTGCTGGGAATTGAACTCAGGTCCTCTGGAAGAGCAGTCGGTGCTCTTAACCTCTGAGCCATCTCCCCAGTCCCTCTCACTCATTTCTTAAGGGGGGAAAAAAGGTGTATTTTATTTGGGAATAGAGCAATGGCTCATTGGTTAAAAGCACTGGATGCTCTTCTAAGACCAGGGTTCAATTCCCAGCACCCATAAGGTAGTTCACAATGGCCTATGCCTCTAGGTCCTGGAGATGCAGCAGCATCTTCTGGCCTCCACGGCAGCAGACTGGCATGTCATAGGCTGGCATGTCAAAAGCAGACACACACGCAGGCAAAACACCCACATACATAAAAGTATGTTTAATTTTTAAGATCTTCAAAAGATTAATTTTTCTTTTTAATTCTGTATACATGTCTATGAGTATACACAAGCAGTGAGGGTGCCTATGGAGGCCAGAGGCGTCGGGTTCCCTGGAGCTGGAGTTACAGGTGGTTGTAAGCCATCCAAAGCGGGTCCAGGGAGTAGAGCCAAGCGCTCTGGAGGAGCAACCCGCCCTCTTAACCACTGAGCCATCTCTCCATCTACTTATTAGCAAATGACACCCTCAGCATTTCAAACAGCATCTAAACCACAGCACTCTCCTGACAAAGCCAAAGTTACCTCCCTGAACACTATCAACACCAAAAAAAAAAAAAAAAAAAAAAAAAAAAAACACAGCTGGTACCACTACCAAAAGCCACGCCCTGAAGGCCAGCTGTCCTGTGTGAGATTTCTAGTCCAAACGTCAGATGTCAGTGCTGTGAGATGCTTCCTGTTAGGAGACCTGAAAAGTCAGCCTGATCAGCACTACTCTGACAGGCTGTTAGACAGCGATCAGCACTGCATCTCGACCACTCAGTCATCCAAGTGAGCCTGGAGCCCCATCTCCTCAGTCAGCAGGGTCATCACCGCGCTTACTCAGTGGTATCTATAAGGCTCCGACAACCAGAATGGAACAGAGAGGAACAGCTGTCAGCTCTTTGTCCAGCATCACATGACACTCAAGCCCTCCAGGCCGTCCTCTCAGAATGAGCTGATTCTGAGAGGCAGATGCTTCATCTAGCAGCAAAGGCTCACTCTCTCAATATCAACAGAACACTTTTAAAAGAACAAGTAAGCATGTTAGCTGAGGAAAGCCATATAACAGAGGCCCAAGCACAAATGGCATTAGACTTTGAGTCCCATGTAGACAGGGAGCTTTTGCTCTGTTAGCATCATAAACAGCAGCATGAAAACGCCAAGAATTAGAAACAGCGTCCAAAAACTTAGCTTAGCCACTGCTGCTAAGACCAAATACTCGGAAAAACTGCCATGCCTTTACCCAGTAGCTAATACTTAACCAGCATATTAGGCAACATTTAACCAGGAACCTGATACTGTTTGCCAGAAGGCTCCTGGGTGTTCATGGCGCTCTCTGGCCTTTGAGAAGTTGGCTAGCTTCCGCCAGGGCAGAGTGTCTTTCTTTGGTTACAGCAATCGACAGAGCCGGTACAGGTTATCCTGTCGTATCTTTAAAATGTGCTAACTCATGGCCCTGAACAACACATTCCCCGCCATGTAAAAATGCTAAAGAAAACACTACCTGCTTATACCATGAACTTTTTTTTATTAATGGCATAAACACAATTCTGGTTGGGCATGGTGGCACACACCTTTAGTCCCAGTACTGGAGAGGCAGAGGCAGGTGGATTGCTGTGAGTTCAAGGCCAGCCTGGTCCACAGAGTGAGTCCAAGCCTACAGAGAAACCCTGTCTGGAAAATAAACAAACAAACAAACAAACACAATTCAGAACTTTTAACATTTTCACCATTTTAGCTGGATGTGGTGGTGCGCGCCTTTAATCCCAGCACTCAGGAGGCAGAGGCAGGCGGATTGATGTGAGTTCCAGACCATCCTGGTCTACAAAACAAGTCCAGGACAGCCAAGGCTACACAAGAGAAACCCTGTCTTGAAAAAAACAAAAAAAAAATATTTTTTTCACCATTTTAAACATGTTTTATGAGGTGGGGTGGATGAGGAGGTAAAGTCAGAGGACCTCTTAGTCTGGCCTCTCCAACCTTGGGCTCTGGGAATCAACTCAGGAAGTAAGGGCCGTTACCTGCTAGGCCATCGCACTGGGACATGTTCTTACTCTACAAGCCAGAGTTAATTAAACTCTGGATCAGGAGTGACACTGTGCCCCCCCACTCCCCCCATGCCCACCCCTCAGCCCGAGCACAAAGATTACTAACTAGTGTGAGCTACCACACCAGGTTCTCAGATCCTTAATTCTATTGGGAAGATGCGTAGTTTTTATTTTATACTTGATGTTTATCTGTTTTCTCATTTCCTTTTTGTATAATTTTTAATTTCGTGCGTGAGTGTGTGTTCCCAGATGCTCATGTGCCACAGTCTTTGTGTGGAGGACAGAAGTCAGCGTTCAGGAGTTGGTCCTCTCCTACTGTAAGTTCCAGAACTGAGCTAAGGTCAGACTTGAGCAGGGAGCCCTTATTTGCTGAGCCCTCTCATCAGCCCTAAAAATATTGTTCAAGTCCCCAAATATGATAGTATAATCTATTTATCATGCAGGTACACTAAAAAGGAGGGTTAACACTAGTTGGTAGCCATCTTTGGAAGTTATTCTCTTAGGCGCCTGTGGCGGCTAAATGGCTGAGACTCAACCTTACCATGTGTGCATGGTCCAGACCAAGTGAAAACCTAACAAACGAAAGGACACACCAAACCAGTGACTTTAAAGAGGAAAGACTGCATTCTTTTATTTGCTGTATCTTTCATTCTGTTTGCTTCCTAGAAACTGAGCGCCCCCAGAAGACTGCCTAATTCTTATCCCCTGAATTATACAAAAAATTCCAACAGGTATGTTATCTTCCTTTGCAAGTATAGAAGTTTTGAAAGCCTACCGACTCACGGCCCGTTTCCTAGCCTGTCCCGTCAGTTTGAAATGGTTAGCCATCCAAGGCTCGTGTGTTAACCCTGGGCTGTTCTGAATTCGGTACTGTTATCATCTTGGAGCCTAGAGAAGGGTGTCTACCAACAGCATGGAAGCACTTACCAGATTCCAGCAACAGCAAGAAATTTCCACACACGGTTCTGGAATATGGTTCTGTGATTTGGTGTTGTTTGGTTTTTTGATTTGGCAGATTTTGTGGTAAGGTCTCTACGGTGGTTTCAATGAAAATGCACCCCCCTCGCCCAGGCTTATAGGAAATGGCACCACTGGGAGGGGAAGGCCTTGTTGGAGTAGGTGTGGCTTTTTTGGAGGGCTTCAGAAGCTCAACCAGGCCCAGCATGGCCGAGTCTTCTTGTAGCTGCTGACCCAGAGGTAGGACTCTCAGCTCCGTGTCCGTCTCTGCCCTGCCACGCTCCCTGCCGGATGGGAACGGACTAAACCTCTGAGCTATAAGCCAGCCCCAATTAAATGCTTTCTGTCATGAGAGACACTGTTCAGAGCAACAGAAACCCTAAGACAGCCTCGGGGACTCCTGCTCACTTCAAACTTGAACACCTCCAGGCTCAGCTTCCCAAGTGCAGGCATTTCAGGTGCCACAACATCTGGACCAGTGAATTCTGTCGAAGGTGTAATGGGTTTTGTTTTGTTTTGTTTTGTTTTGTTTGTGGAGACAGGGTTTCTCAGTGTAAACCTGACTGTCCTGGAACTTACTCTGTAGACCAGACTGGCTTTTGCCTCCTGAGTGCTGGGAATAAAGGCCTGCACTACCAATACCTGGCTCTAAAAGGTGATTTTAAAACTATACAACTGTTTTCTTAATGTAAGTCTGCCTAAATGGTAATTACTCCATAAGCAATGGCTCAAAATAAAACCATACAGATTATTTTTAAACAAGTTCAAGAGCCAAATGGACTCAAACCAATAAAACAATCCTTCCTTTTCATCTACCAAATTATACATACTTCCTTTATTGCTCAACACTAACTTATCTGAAAAAGGTTGGGATGTTTAACACTTTCCCTCTCACTAGTCACTAACCATAAGACAGTATACACGAGCACGGTGGCACATGCCTTTGATCCCAGTGTTCGGGAGGCCCAGGACAGAGGATCTGACTCTGAGGCCAGCCTGGTCTACACAGAATTCCAGGCCAGCCAAGGTGTCATAGTGAGAACCTATCTCAAAAAGGAAGAATGATTGCTGGAGGAACGGCTCTGCTGATTGAGGAGCCTGTGAGCATACCTGGCAATCCAAAGTGAATATTCAGAGACCACGAAAGGGTAGACAAGGAAAACTGAGCCCACAGAACTGTCCTCTGGCCTTCACACACTAACTAGAGAATGCACATCCACAACCCTCACTCACAAATTAAAAACCAATAATAAAGCCGGCTGGGTGGCTCACACCTGTAATCCCAGCACTCAGGGAAGCAGAGGCAGGTGGATTTCTGGTCTACAAATCAGGTCCAGGACAGCATAGCAAAGCTACAGAGAAGCCCTGTCTAGAAACAAAACAACTAATAATAAACAGGGTGGGAGGCCGGGCAGTGGTGGTGCACGCCTTTCATCCCAGCACTTCGGAAGGCAGATGAATCTCTGTGAGCTGAAGGCTAGCCTGGTCTATAAACCAAGTCCAGGACAGCCAAGGATACACAAGAGAAATCCTGTCTCAAAAAACCAAACAAATCAGGATGGGTGTAATGGCATAAACCTTTGATCCCAGCATTTGGCAGGCAGAAGCATGTAGATCTCTGTAGATTCAAGGCTGGCCAGCCTGTTCTACAGAGTGAGTTCCAAGCCAGCCAAGGCTATATGAAATCCTAACTCAAAAAACTTAGGTTTAATTAAATTAATGCCATTATTGAGCTGGAAATAATTTGTTTAAGATTTATTTATTTATTATGTATACAATGCTTTGCCTGAATGTACACCTGCAGGCCAGAAGAGGGCACCAGATTTTATTATAGATGGTTGTGAACCACCACGTGGTTGCTGGGAATTGAACTCAGGACCTTTGGAAGAGCAGGCAGTGCTCTTAACCTCTGAGCCATCTCTCCAGCCCGAGCTGGAAAGAATTTAAGGTGATTTTCTAGTAAATAATAAAACAAGAGTGTGAGGCCTGTCTGTAACGTCAGTACCTGGGGTATGCAGCCAATCCACAAAAAGCACAATGCCCAGAAAGGACTGGGGAAAAGGGTAGCCCAGCAAGAAAGGACAGAAAGGAAACGGAGTACAGAAGAGGCTGTGGTGACATGTGCTTCCCAGAGGGGTACAATTAAGAACTAAATCACTAGCCAAGTGCGGTGGCACACGCCTGTAATCCCAGCACTTGGGAGGCAGAGGCAGGCTCAGAGAGTTTTCTAGGAAAGGAGGTGAGGAGACTCTGCTGGCTAGCTTTTGGCAACTTGACACAAACTTAAGATACACTGGGAAGAGGGACTGTCAATTGATGAACTGCCTATAAGCCAGTCTGCAGGGTCTGTTTGTTTGTTTGTTTGTTTGTTTGTTTCCTGATAGATGTGGGGAGGAGTTGGGGGGGGCTGCTTACTGTGAGCATGCCACCAGCCTGGGCAGTGTTCCTTCATGCCCCTGCTTACATTCCTGCCCACCTTCCCTGCACGATGGGCTCTATCTAGCCTGTTCGGCGAAGTAAACCCTCTCCTCCCGAGTTGTTTTTGGTCAGTGTCTTATCACAGCAATAGAAAGCAAATGCCAGGCGGTGGTGGTGCACACCTTTAATCCCAGCACTTGGGAGGCAGAGGCAGGCAAATTGCTGTGAATTCGAGGCCAGCCTGGTCTACAAAATTGAGTCCAGGACAGCCAAGGCTACACAGAAAGACACTGTCTCAAAAAAAAAAAAAAAAAAGAGAGAGAGAGAGAGAGAGAGAGAGAGAGAGAGAGAGAGAGAGAGAACAGCTAACAAGAAAATAATAGCATCAAACAACCAACAATAAATGCTAGAAGACAGAGGAACAAAACTACACTTTCTTTGTACTGAGACAAAATGTTAACATAATCTTGTCCCACTATCAATCAAGTATGAGACAGTTATTCTCAGATATCCAGACAATTTCCTGCTATCCCTTCTGCATAAGTTACCTAAAAGATGTTCTCCAGCAGAGTGACAAAACCAAAGGAAAATATACAATCCAGACAAAACTGGATGAAATTCCAATATATCAGCATACGAGTGAGGCATCTTAAAAACCTAGAGCTCCCAGGGCACGGTGATGTACACCTTTAATCCCAGCATGTAGGAGGCAGAGACAGGCTCTGTGAGTCTCAGGCCAGGCAGATGTAGAGTGAGACCTCCTCTTTAAAAAAAAAAAAAAAAAAAAAAGCAGAGAGTTCAAAGAATGTAGATTTGTATAACAGATGCTATGTCTAAATATCTTCAAAAGGTTTGCAGATATGAAGGTGACTTGTTGATTTAATTAGCAAGAAAAATGAGCTATTTAAGAACAAAACTATACAAAATATAACAGGGGCCCACCATGGTGGCGCACTCGGGAGGCAGAGGCAGGTGGCAGATCTCTGTGCCTGATCTACAAATCAAGCTCTAGGACACCCTGAACTGTTACAATAGAGAAACCCTGTCTAGCAAAACAAAACCAAAAAAGACCTTCACCTAATCCTGACACTTAAAGTATACAGTGTAACACAAATCAAGAAAAATATAAACCCACATGACATGTGGCATCTCAAGAAAATTCTGAATTGTCATCTTTCAGATAGGCATGCCTTGACTGTACTATTTCTTTGCTGCTTAACTTTACTCTCCTTTCATTGGTTATTGCCTAAATTATACCATCTCTCTAATAGGTAAACAATCACATGTGTTCTTTTTCAGTTTTTAATCCTCCTGAAGCTAACATGTGCTTGACCAATAACGTTTACTGTCAGCCAGATGGCAGTATTGCTGCTGTGTGGAACCCTTCAATGGCTAGGTATGTTATCTTCTGTCAAAAGAATATCAGAGCCCCAGCATCAAAATGCCTCAGACTACACACACACACACACACACACACACACACACACACACACAAATGTAATTGAAGCTGGGCTTGGAGACGCATGCCTTTAATCCCAGCACTAGGGAGGCAGTGGCAGATGGATCGCTGTGAGTTCGAGGCCAGCCTAGTCTACAAAGGGAGTCCAGGACAGGCAAGGCTAACACAGAGAAACTGTCTCAGGGGATGGGGGGGGGGGGTAATGATGATGATGATGATGATGATGATAATAATAATAACAACAACAAACATTTGTTTGCTTGCTATATGGTTCCCCTGCTATACCCTAAAACCAGGACATTGGTTTATTTGTTTTGTTTTGGTTTTTGGTTTTTCGAGCCAGGGTTTCTCTGTGTATCCCTGGCTGTCCTGGACTCCTTTTGTAGACCAGGCTGGCCTTGAACTCATATCAATCCGCCTGCCTCTGCCTCCCAAGTGTTGGGATTAAAGGCTTGCCCACCACGGCCAGCCCTATTTATTATTTTAATCTGTGACCTCAACACACAATAATAGCCAAATTTTACAAGCAATGCCATTTAAGATTTAAAGAAATGCAATAAGAAAAAGAAAAAAGAAGTTGAGACTTTTTTTTTTTTTTTAAATCTTTCAAGACAGGGCTTTCTCTATATAGCCTTGGCTGTCCTGGAACTCACTCTATAGACCGGTCTGGCTTCAAACTCAAGAGATCTGCCTGCCTCTCCTTCCCAAGTGCTGGGATTAAAGGTGTGTGCTACCACTGCCGACTGGAGGTGAAAGGCAGGCAAATATCTGGGAATTCCAGGCCATCCAGGAGTACAGTTGAGGTTGTGTCCTTAAAAAAAAAAAGGGCATGATAACCGTACCAGTGAATGATCACTTCAAAGGATGATCCCAAGTGTTGGTAAATCGACGAACATTGTTCGCCTTGCAAGGACAGATATCCCGCCCTAGTTCCAACACTGGGGAAGGGGAAAGTTGAAGACCAGCTTCAGCAACTGAAAATCCATCTTAAAGAAGAAAGAGGAGAAAAGGGGGGAGGGACAATAGAACTCTGGGCATGGCAGCAGATGCCTCAGTTCCAGTTAGGAGGCAGAGGCAGGTGGGTCTCTGATTTGTACACCATCTTGGTCTACAGGGAGCTCCCAGCCAGCCGGTGCTACACAGTTGAGACACTGTCTCGGCCGTTGGGAACACTGGACTCCTCAGGAGCATCCAGGGTCCATTCCCAGCACCCACGTGGTAGCTCACGTGCTAACTCTAGTTCCAGGGCTCTGAGGGCACCGTGAATACATGTGGTGCAGACATACATGAGGGCGAAACACACATACACTTAAAATAATGGGGGAGAAACAATAAAGACACGCTATAGGTGGGCAAGCCTGTGAATCCCGGCTGCCACACGAGTAACACTTCAGCTCAAGAGCTGCAGGTCAGCCTGGGGAACAGAGTAACTTCTTGCCTCAGGAACAAAAGGGAAATCGATGTTTATTCTAAACCAGCCTGTATGCGGTTTTATTGTCAACACATTAATTTTTACGGATTATCTTTAAATATATAATAAGGTAGTATACACAACTTCAGAGAAAAGGATGCTTGGATACATATAGAAAGAGACCCCTTCCCCCCTCCCCCCCCCCCCCCCGGGCAAACAAAGTCTGAACCAGATACCTCCCAGAAAAATCTACTAGCAGTGGCTAAAAGAATTCCAAACTGAAATTTAGCAAATCTCTATCTAAAGCGTGACACCAGCACTTGTTGCACACAACAGACAGTTGCATATTTCACTCATCATAAAATCAAGGAAAGGACAGCAAAGGTATGTCCCGGTCTGAAAACTCAGCTCCCGTTAGGATTCCAAGCTGACTCAAGACATCTCATACCCGGAACCCTTTGACCTTCCATGGCCTGCTGACCGCACCAGACTGCAGGTGTCAGGGGTCACCAGCACGGTCTCTAGGAAAAGGACTATTTTAAAGGACTACATCGAGGAAGAGTCAGTCCTACTGCCTGTGGGGTGGGCGATAGGCGACTCAAAGGACGATAGCTTAGGCGTACAAACGCCCAGTTCAAGAACCTGGTGCCCAGAGCACCCAAGGACCCGGCCGCCGCCAGGAGGACGCCCTGCTGCAAAGCAAACTCTCTAGTTAGGGAAGCTAACTAGCCCTAGGCCAAAGGCGTGCAGCTCTGCCCCCGCCCTTCCCGCGCTGAGAAGGCAGGCGCAGACAGCTGGCAAAATGTCACAGGGCCCAGGCTGAGCGCGCCAAAGCAAGACCCACCCCCGGGAGCCACGGACGTTCCGGGCGGTTCCCTCCCCTTCCTCTGCCCGCCTAGAACTCATTCATTCTTCGGGCGGTTGGCTAGTCCACCCAGGCCAGGCAGCTCCGGCCCAGCAAACCCACCAGATGCTTTGTCTCCCACCAGCCGGAAACACGGGCGCGCAATCGAGCGCGCGCAATGGCATCGGCCCCCGTACCCAGAGCCTACAGATGGGGGGACATGGGGTCCGAGGTCAAGTCCCAAGCCCAGTCACCTAGAAACGATCGCCACAACCCAACCTTCTCTAAAAGTCCAGCACCCTCCAAGGGACCCCCGTTCAGCTCTAAATCACTAGATTCCCCCCTTCTGCTTTCAAGACATATGGGTCTAGTCCCCTTCGGAAGGCCGAGACATCCGGCCTGTGGCCTGCGCTGTCCCTCCCACGGAGGACGGCGTCCCGGAGCCTCTCGGCGTGACAATCGAGCCGGTACTCACTTGAGCAGCAGCTGGTCGTGCTCGGCCTTGAACTTGCCCAGCTCGATCTGTAGCTTGGCGCGCTCGCGGGCCGTGTCGTCGAGAGCGCGGCGTGCGTCGGCCAGCTCGGTCTCGTAGAGAGCCTTGAGGCCGGTGAGCTCACGGCCGCGCACCTCTTCGCGCTCGGTCACCTGCAGCTGCAGCGCGCTGTTCTCCGTCTCCAAGCTGCGCACCTTGTCGATGTACACCGCCAGGCGGTCGTTGAGCTCGCGCAGCTCCTCTTTCTCCTGCAGCCGCGACAGCCGAGTGGGGCTGAGCGGCGTGGAGGGGGCGCTGGCCCGGCTGCCCACCCGCTGCGGCACGGGGGTCGCGGTCGCCATGGCGGGCGGCGGGATCGAAGGTACAAACCACAGGCCGGCGGGGACCCGGAGCACCTGGGATGGCGGCGGCGGGGCTACCGCACAAAGAGCGAAGCGGGAGGGCCACGGAGAGAGAGCGATCGCCCGCGAGACGCCCTTTGTGAGTGAACACGCACACTTCGCAGACGCGCGCGGGAAGAAGCCAGGGCAGCCGGGAGGCCGAAAGGGTGTGCGCCGCGAACCGAGTCTCCCGCCCGCTGCACTTTTGTTTCCTCTCGTGCTGCTCAGAGCGGCGGGCGGGCCGGGAAGGAGGAGGAGGAGGAGTGGGAGGGCGGCGAGAGGCGGGCAGGAGGGGAGGCGCGGGGGGCGGAGGTGGCACGGGCCTCTCTCCGCAACATGGCGGAGGGCCCCCCACGTGACCGTCGCCGGCCAATAGCGAGCGGGCGGCGCGCCCCTGCGGCTTAGGGGCCCCGGCCTGGAAATTCAAAATCTGACCCTTGGGCAACCGTCGGCCTCGCGCTCCGGGCTGGGCGTGGTGGGGAGGGGCGCCCCGAACTGCTCGTTCCTCAGCCCGGAATCCAGCGCCCGCCGGTTCTCGTGCGGACCCCTGGGGACCCCTGGGAGGGCTGGGCCGGCAAGTGGCGGGAAAGAGCCGGAGGTTTCCGGGGCGGACCCGCGCCGCCTCCTGCTTCCAGCCGTTCAGGGAAATTCAAAAGTAAACGAGGCTGATCGCGGGCGCCGTAACCTCACCCGGAGGCCTGACCTAAATGGGTGCTAGCAGCGCGAGCGCTCAGCCCTGCTTGCCTGTCTGCGTTTCTCTAGCATGGAAAACTGTTCGCGGGAGCACCTACTTGTGTTGAAGCCAAGAGAATGTTTATCAGGAAAAAAAGCAGCATTGATTTCTTTTTTCTTTAAATCATTGCCTACCAGTACTGATGGGCGGTCCCTGATCCGTTTCTTGATGTACAGTTTTATAAAGTCAGAAACAGCCCACAAATAGTGCTGAGATTACAGGTATAAACTGTCACCCTCAAATATTTTCGAATTTTTCAGACCTTTTTTTGGCGGGGGGGCTTGTTTTGGGGTTTTTTTCGGGGGGGGTTCAGAGACAGGGTTTCTCTGTGTAGCCTTGGCTGTCCTGGACTCGCATTGTGGACCAGGCTGGCCTCAAACTCACTGGGGTCCCCCGCCTCTGCCTCAGGAGTGCTGGGATTAAAAGCGGGTGCCACTACCCGGCTAATGTGGAGTGATTCCAGCCACTCCCTGCCCTCTCTCCACACCGTGTGCTTTCCAAACTCAGATTGCAAATTTGCAGTTGATACATTGTATTTTGTGTGTGAGCTCGCTGGGGTCAAAGGAGATCAGAAGGGCAACTTGGGAGTCTTTTTCCACAGTGGCTTCATGGAATGGAATGGAATTCAGACATGACAAGTCCCTTTTATTGGTTGATCCAATCAATCTGCCCACGCTAGAAAGCTGTGTCATCTTGAAGACATTTATACCACGATGTTCTCTTGGGAAAATGGAGTGATAGTTTCCAGGAAAAGTATGTAAGGATTAAATAAATTATACAAATTGGGTTAAGACACTGTATTGTGGACAGTTATAACTCTTGCTAATTGTAATCAATTATCCCAATTAAAAGCAATAAAAAAGAGTTCTTCTAGGTTAGATTTTTTGGCCACATATTTTTCTAAATGTACACTTGCCTTACTCTGCACTTTCCCCACACTTAACTTTGGGTGGGGGAGGGGTTGTACATCCTATGCCTTCTGTTCTTCCCTGTCCCCCCTCATTTAAATAATTTCTGAAATCTCATCACCTCCAGGAATTTCCATAACTAGAAATTGTTTTGTTGTTGTTTTGTTTTGTTTGTTTGTTTGTTTCGTGTTGCCTTGGCTGTCCTGGACTCACTTTGTAGACCAGGCTGGCCTCGAACTCAGATCGATCCCCCAGCCTCTGCCTCCCGATTGCTGGGATTAAAGGCGTGCGCCACCATGCCCGGCCAGAAATTGTTTTAAGTAAGGTAAGAATACTTCTTATATTGACTATTATAACCATGATTTCAAATGTAGTGCCTTGTTTTTCCTATAAAACTCAACTTGTCAGGACACATATATAATTATTGGTTAGTTTACATACATACCCACCAAGCTCCAACATGCCATGCCTTTGTTTTCTTCTTGTATAGTCTGACTGTAATGACAACTACCTATGTGACAATTACATATAGAGAGCATATGTGGCATTTTGGCCTACATCATCTGGATCATCCGGATCTGAGATGAAAAATGTAGGATACCCAAAAGATCTGGAAAGAAGGGAACTGGGGCGGGATGGGGATTGCCAGGTAGGGGAAGTGGGGATGGGCAACACTAGCAGAAAGCTACTTCTCTCCCAGGAGAGGAGAGTGACAGCTGGCAGATAGCTGAGCATACAGTGTATGCAAAGAGGGTAGCTAGTACCGAAGCCCAAAACTGAAAAACGCTAAAAGGCTGCTCTTCAGTAGATATTTACTGAGTTAATAAAAGAGATCATTGAAAACATGGTCCTCTATAGAGCTCAGTGCCTTCATATTTGCTTTTCAAAATGTTTTTTCCAGTTGTAAAGGTATAAGAAAAAAAAATTATGTTTCAGGAGGTTGAATGACTATCCAGGATCTCTCACAATTCTAATTTTGATTTTTGTTTGTTAAAAGGAGCCTAGAAAAACCGGTGGTGGTGGTGGTGGTGGTGGTGGCGCACGCCTTTAATCCCAGGACTCAAGAGGCAGAGGCAGTGGATTGCAGTGAGTTCGAGGCCAGCCTGGTCTACAAAGTGAGTCCAGGACAGCCAAGGCTACACAGAGAAACCCTGGGGGGGGGGGGGCGGCTAGAAAATATACTAGGATTGTCCTCATAGTACAACCTCTGCAAGTTTGTATAGGACTCAAATTTGTTCTCCAAGTCTACTTTTTAAAATACGTTTGATAATAGGATTGGTGGAGTTATTTGTTATTTTTCTTTAACTCTGTAGCTTCATCTTTTTTGTTGTTTTGGTTTGGTTTTTTTTTTTTTTTCAAGACAGAGTTTCCCTGTATAGCCTTGAACTCAGAAATCTACTGCCTCTGCCTCCAAGTGATGGGTTCAAAGGCGTGCACCACTACCATCCGACTTACACTTTCCTTTTACTACTGGCTTAGGGTTCTTTTTGTTGTTGTTTGGAGTTTTTTTGAAAAGTGATTAGCACTCTTACTCAGTCATTTGAGTCATCTGACAAAGTGTGACCATAATACAACAGCTAAATCATCATAAACATATTTTAAATCAATTTTTATGTATCTGATTTTTAAGTTTCTGTTTAATCTCAAAAGGGTTGCCCCTTCACCATGCATCTCTGCCCTTAAGCATGATTTTAAAATGGGTGTTAAAGTGTAAGCTTTGCAGATAATTTGGCTGCTTCTGATCTGATTGGAATTGGCCCAGCACAAAAAGTTAGGCACTTCACCTTCCTCATGATCAACACTAGGTAGGTCACTTCTTTTATCTTCAGATATGGCTTACCCACTAATAGCTAAATTTATTAGCTTAATTTTCCTACCACAGAAATGAGACTCTTCTCCCTGAAGCACTATGCACTTCATAGGGGAGTCATTTTCTTCAACGATGTAGGCACTGATAACTGCTCTAATAAGTAACACCCCCCTTACACACACACACACACACACACACACACACACACACACACACAGCCTCAAGCAAGCAACTTTGATTAAATTCAATGAGTCACAAAACTAAAAAGGAAAAAAATGAAAATACTAGGGAGATCCAGTATGGAGCACTCGGGCAGAAGTGGGCCAGCCTGGACTGCATAGTGAGTTCCAGGACAGCCAGGACATAGAGAGACCCTGTCTCAAAAATTAAAAGAGGGGAGACTTGTAAAGAAGAAGAAGGAGAAAGAGAAACCGAGTGGTGGTGGTGAAGAGGCAGGCAGATCACTATGAGCTCAAGGCCAGCCTGGTCCACAAAGTGAGTCCAGGACAGCCAGGGATACACCGAGGAACCTTGTCTTGACAAAAAAGAAAAGAAAAGAAAGAAAGAAAGAAGAAACTTCAGGAGTGGGAAATGATTTGAGAGGGTAATTCTGATTAAAATAGCCAAAATATATCCATGCGTGAAATGATTCAGTAGGAAAAGCGCTTGCTGCCGTGAGTGATGCCAGGAGTGACACCATGAGTGATGGCCTGAGTTCAGTCCCTGGGATTCAGATGGTGGAAGAAGAAAATGGACTCCCACAAGTTTTCCTCTAACTTCCATGCAAATGGAGAAATACGGTGTAGACATGGGGGCCTTTTCTGTGCCTGCTCTAGCTCCCAAATAATTACAGAGATCTATTAGACATATCCAACAGCCTTAATCCCTAACTGGCAGACACGTTATTCTACCCCAGTGACACTAGTGTGGCTACCTCCCTCCCAGCCATGTGGCCTTTTCACTTGCCATTCTCAGTCTCGCCTTGGTCCTTCCGCTGTAATTCTCTGTCCTCGTGGCGAAATCCTTATGGTATCTTCTCTTCTTCCTTCTACTCACCTGAGACACCCCTCACTGCCCAGACTGGGAATGGAAGTCCAGCCTCCTTGTCCTCTCTATCCAGCCATTGGCTCTCAGCTTCTTTATTACCTAATCAAAGATAACTAGGGACCAGTGTTTACACGACATTGATACAGAAGATTCTTCATAGACATGCCAATGCCATTGTCCCAACTGTAGTCCGATCTTGGGGCCCAGAAATCAGCATCTGAATACACAGAGCACTAAAACATCTTCCATTACACAAACACCTACATGCATACACACTTGTGCATGCATCGCACCTTGAATTCACCCGCACATGCCTTGCACGAGACACACACACACAAAATTATTGATGTAGTTGGTAAGGAATTATAAAGACTTTCTAATACATCTTTCTCACTTGGCGTCCTCATGTTTCCTGAAGACATAGTGTTCCGAATCTATATGGAAAATAGATGGCACCCTTTCCAGTTCCTGCCACTGAGTTCAGGAAAGAAGGAGACATACAGCCTGTGTAGAACTGTGATGGTTGGCAGCTCCAAAAAGACAACAAATAGCAGACACATGCCTAGCCCTTGCCCACTTCCGAGACCAGAAGGCTGTAATAAAGGGTCAGAGGAGGAAATGCACAGAACAGCTGAACCCTGGCTGGCTAGTTTGGCTGAGGCGGCTGCTGCCCAGATAGATAGTGCAACTTCATTCACGATGTTTCTGTAAGGTGTGTGGATGGGATTTCATTTCAGTCGGTAGTCTTTGAATGAATGCGTCTCATCCAGGAAGTGACAAGTTGAACTAGAACAGGACTCTCCTGAGGAAGGGAAAGGGGTTGCTAGCTCTTCGTCACTCTCCAGCCTACAACCTACCCTGTAGATGTCAGGCTCCCCAGCTTTGAATGGATTCCTTAAAATATATCTGTGCCCTATGTAAATATACCTCCTGTCTGCCTGGGGGAATTTAAGGGAAACTAGACTAATAACACCTTCCTTGAGCCCATCCAAAATATCTGAAAGAGCTGATGAGAGCCTGCAGCTTGGAATGAGTGATTGAGACAGGAAAGGTTCAACCACCTGTTGAACATCTGTATGTTGTGGTGTAGTGCTCTATATGCACTGTGGCGTACTGCACATACCAAGCAGAAAACACTAGGGTGGGTGATTCCCCATTTTGAAAGTCTCATATAAATAATCTAGGCCGCCAAGTGCTAAAAAGCCATGAACAAAGTAACTAAGGAGCAACTAAGGGCTGGGCAGGTCTCTGTGTGGTCGGAGGGAGGAGAAAAGATAATCTATGAGCTGGCTTCTAAGAATGTCAGCCTCCAGGGACTGGCAAATGGATACCTTGTAGAGACCTGAAAATGGCAACCCACAGCCTCCAGGGGAAACTGGGGGAACTCTCAGGTGGCATCCCTAATCTCCTTATGTTGTGCTTTTGATTTTAAACCGTCCCACGTGGGGAGTTCCTCAGGAAGTGGTGAGGGATTAGATCTCAGTCACTGGGCTGGCCTTCACTACTCAAGAAGAACGGAAGAGGAAGACATTACTCTATTATGAAAACAAGTAAACTGGTTAGGATGGATACAAATGTGTGTCTTGCCTAAAACACAAAAGAAAACCAAACAGGAAATGTTCTTGTGTACCTACTGTGTGTAAGGCACTGCTCTGAATACTTGAGAAGAGACGTATAAGGAGAGGGAGGATGTTCTGCCCTTGAGAGCACTTGATGGACTTTCAGAGGACCCAGGCCCTGTTCCCAGCAGCTACCCCCCTCTGGAATTGCAGTTCCAGAAGACCCGACACCCTCTTCTGGCCATCATGGGTACTTTATGCATGTGGTGCACTTACACACATGCAGGCAAAATATTCATATAAAAAGAATTAAATCTGAGGGGGGTGGAGGGACCAGGTGGTGGGGTCACACACCTTTAATCCCAGCATCTGAGGCACAGAGGCAGCCTGATGTCTAAGTTTGAGGCCAACTTGTTCTACAGAGCTAGTCCAGGACAGCCAGTGCTACACAGAGAAGCAGTCTTGCGGGGTGGGGGAGGGGGAGAGGTATGAATCCACCCCCTGCAGCCCTAACACATGTGGTAGTGATACCCAGGGGGCCCCCGGGAGCTCTTTGGCCAGCCAGTCTTGCCAGTTGGTAAGCCTCCGTTTCAGGGAGAGACCCTTTCTCAGAAGACGATGTGAAGAGCAATTGAGTGAGATTCCCAACTTCAACTGCTGCCCCCGGCACACATAATACACCACCCTTTGATAAAACCTTTTATAGAAGTTTTAAGTTTCACTTGGGCACATAAGGAAAGACTGTAGACAGTACACATCCCCAAAGGCACGTCTCAGATTTGAAGGGTACATGGGATTTTTTTCCCCTGCTCATCAAGGGATTGTGGGGTGACGGAGGTGTGAGACTAAGTGCTGAGCCTCAGCTCACTGGGACTCCTGGGTTGCACACAGAACTATCGAGGTAAGCATCAGATCAGGAACAGAAGGTAACTAGATCAAACAAGGTGCCGCGACAGCTGGCACTACAGAAATGGCCTACCATCTCCACATTCACTGGGGAAAAGCACCCTCCCTGTGCTAACCCTTGAGAGTTTCCAGAAGTGTGCGATCACTTAGAAGAAACAGGTTTCATTTCCCTAAGTTCTTCATTCTTTTCATTTGCTAGACTTCCTTCAAAGGATTTTAGTTGGTTAATCTTAAGATGAAGGATAGAGAAATGAAATCTCAATTGTCATAGGAAAAGGGGAAGTCACCAAATTACAGGAGTCCAACATTGTTATTTCTATTTTTTTATGATTTTTAAAAGTTAAATCATTTTATTTGAGAAAAGAAGACACCCAAGCCCTGCCATTCTCTCAGATGACACAGCGGTGCCCTCCAGATCCAGTGGAACCGGAGCCCAGCAGCAGAATCACCACTCAGTGACACTAGGAGGACCACAGGCGCCGGCACAATGTTTTTGTTCTTTGATTGTAATTACATCATCGGCCTTTGATCCCAGCACTCGGGAGGCAGAGGCAGGCAGATCACTGTGAGTTCAAGGCCAGCCTGCTCTACAAAGCAAGTCTAGGACCGCCAAGACTACACAGAGAAAAATGGGAGGGAGGGAGGAATGGGAGGATACAAGGGATGGGATAACAATTGAGATGTAATATGAATAAATTAATAAAATATATTTTTTAAAAAAGACTACACAGAGAAACCCTGTTTTGAAATACAAAAACAAAACACACATACAGCCAGGCGCAGTGGCACAGGCCTGTAATCTCAGCACTCAGGGAGGCAGAGGTTCGCTGTGAGTTCGAGGCCAGCCTGGTCTACAAAGAGAGTCCAGGACAGCCAAGGCTACACTGAGAAATCCTGTCTTGAAAATCCAAAAAGCAAACAAACAAACAAACAAAAAACATACACATATACATGAAGGATGCTGAGATAGGATTATATGTAACCTAGGCTGGCCCACACTTGCTGTATAACCAAAGATGACCCTGAACTCCAGATCTCCCAGCCTCTACTTCTCCAGTGCTGCGATGAACCCTACCATGATTGGCTACTCCACAACCTTGAAAGTTCCTGTTTGCTATGAAAGGAAAATGAAGGCTTTTCCAAGGTTGTCTGTCTTATTTTGTCATGCGCACTGTTTACCTTAGTGTAGCACTGGTGTTTAGGAAATTATAAATATGCATACAGTAATTGAATTGTTATAGTGTGATTCAGTCTTCTTTTGTTGTCTGCTCTCATTGTGGTTTTTGTTTGTCAAGACCGGGTTGCTCTGTGTAGCTGGGGCTATCCTGGAACTCACTCTGTGGCCCAGATATCCAACTGCCTCTGCCTCCTGAGTGCTGATATTAAAGCCTGCTGAATTTAACAAACTTTCAATAAATTCAGATGCAAGCAGCCCCAGAGAAAGGAGGAAATATAAAGGCAGTCTCCCTCCCACAGGCATGTTCAGGGAAAGACAATGGTTGGTTTCTTGACTTGTGCTCTCAGAAATTGTCTTACAATGACCCGGAAGCCAACCCCTCTCTAAACACAAGCTGCTCGGGCTACTGAGTGATAACCAGTCACTTTCCATTGGTGTCAACGCCTGAACAGGCACCAAGCTATTGCAAAAGGCCAAAGGAGATAGGATCTATTTTTCTTAGACACAATATTTAAACTGTCCCCCATATGTCCACCACTTCCACATTTTTGAAAAGACAAGTACATGTGTGCTCTCTGCATGACCACAAGGCTAGCCATTGTTGCTTGCTGGACAGAGAAAGAATAGCATTAAAGATGCAGCCATCTGCTTGCCCTGGCTCACAGGGGCTAGACAGGCTAATTGGCACCCTTACCCCGCCCCCATACCCATCCTTACCATCATGCCTCCACCATCTGGCCACATGGTCCTGTCTGCCCACACCAGCTCCTTACAGCTTCCTCTGGCTGGAGCAACCCATAGCTGTTCACCCTCCTACAAGGACAAAAGCAGCCCCAGTGATACTTTCAGCCATGAGTTTGTAACATTTCAAAAGGAATCACATAGGTTATCGTCTTTGTCCCCACAGCCAAACCCTAGCCCTAGCCCTCACTAGCCCCTGGCATCTTTCCTTCTCCACTCGGGAAAACTGGTAGGTGTGGGATCCTGTGTGGTTTGGTTTGGTTTGGTTTTCCAAGACAAGGTTTCTCTGTGTAGCCTTGGCTGTCCTGGACTCACTTTGTAGACCAGGCTGGCCTTGAACTCATAGCAACCCACCTACCTCTGCCTCCCAACCGCAGGGATTAAAGGCGTGCACCACCATGCCCAGCCTTTGTGTTTTTCGAGGCAAGGTCTCACTTTGTATTTCTAGCTATCCTAGAACTCACTTTGTAGACTAAGCTAGCCTCAAACTCACAGAGATCCTCCTGCCTCTCTGTCACTATGCCTGGCCATGCCTTTTTTATTTTTAATCTTGTACTGCCATCATTATAAACCTTACATCTATATTACATATAATATAATGCTAAATATATATAAATATGAGAGATTCATAGATATATAAAACTAACCAGGCCTGTTTGAGACAAAAACCAATAGAATGCACACTTTGGACATCACAAAGCTGTCATTGACTCCCAGTGGGAATTGGTTAGGCTGTTGGTGATGGGCTGTAGTTACCCTGGGAGGAAGGGATCTGCTCCGTCATTACATTGTGCACACAGCAATGTAAACTTGGAGGAGAGAAGAACACAGCACAGAGGTTACTATGCTGAAGTAAGCTACTCAGGGAAAATGCCCAAATGTTCTTGTTACTTTTAATAACAGAGGCCAAAAACCTTAGTGTAGCATATTTTTCTAAATTAGGCAAAATTAAACTGTGACCCAGATCTGCACAGAATGCAAGATATTCCAACGTATAGGAGATTCTTCTCTGTCTTTTTCAGCTGCTCATGTACTCTACTGTTTCTGAGTGTCTGGTGAATTCTTCACCATTTGAATTTAGCAAACAAGGATGGCTACCTTCCATCACTTGTCCTCTCCTCCTCCTCTTCCTTCTCCTCTTTCTAAGTACCACTTTATTAGAACTTGAAAGAAAAACACCTGGGAAGGCAAGCTGTAAGCCTTGGAAGCCTCTGGAAGGGGGAGGATGGAGAAGAGGAAGAGAGATGACAATGCTGCTAGATTAGAGTCTAAGAAAGCAGCTTGGAAAGTGAAGGGTCAGCTGGCCAGTGGTAGTACACACCTTTGATCCCAGCACAAGAAAGCAGAAGCAGGCAAATCTCTGCCTTTGAGGCCAGCCTGGTCTGTAGAGCGGGTTCCAGAACACGTAGGGCTACACAGAAAAATCCTGACTCGAAAAACCAAAACAGAAAGAAAATAAGAAAAAGAATAAAGAAAAGAACATGACGGGTCTCTAGAGAAAGAGTGAGAAACCCCAGAGTGTTAAGGAAAGAATGCTTAAGCCTTTGAACTGTATCCAAAGAAGATATGGAAAAGCAGAAAAGGAAAAGTTGTTCTTAACCCTCACCCCTAAGGCAGGTAGCCCTGGCTGTCCTGGAACTTGTTCTGTAGACTAGGCTGGCCTGTGAACTCACAGAGATCCACTCAAAAAAGAAAGTTATTCTTTTTTGAGTTTGAACTCAGAAAAGCCGACAGGCTGAGGCCTAGCAGCCTTGCTGTTGGAAGCTCTGTACTGAGGAATGGCCCTAGAGATATCTAAGCAAATCATCTCACTAAAGAGGTAATTACTCCCCCCAACCTCTTATCACATCTTCTTGTGAATCAGCTTTCCCTCAGTGGTCTCCGGGTGATTGACAGGCTTGACACTAAACTTCCAGCTCCCCATTTCTTTGGCAAGTTTAAGGAAGGGCCACTCAGGAGAATCAACTCCATACTTTGACCCAAAACCCAGTGGCCCAAAGCAAGAGAAGAGTGCTGAGTCCGTTTCGGTAGGCTCACACTGTTCTTGGTGGCCATGGGGACATCAGTACCCTGTAAGTGCAGTCCTCTAGATGGCAGCCTTACAGATGACGCTTCTTGAGTAGCAAGAACATTCTGACCAGAAAAGTCCAAGGAATCCTGCATTAGCCTCCTTTGACCTTGAACTTCTGGCCTTCCCAGGAGTCTGTGAGCTACACAATGCATTTAAGGGCTTCCCACTTCCGCTTATGCCAAGATCACTTCCTACTGCGTATAACGAAGGACCCGAAAAGAAGCAGCCTCGAATAGTGACTTAGAAAGAATCAGAGGCTGGGATGGAGGTCAGTTGGTGGAGTGTTTGCCCAGGATGCCTGAAGCCCTTACGTGTGATCTTAAACTGGAGAATGAGGTCAGGGTCATACTCAGCTACACAGCAAGTTCAAGGCCAATGTGTGTGAGAGTCTGTCTCAAAAAGAAAAGGAAGAGGCAGGGAGACGGCTCAGAGGCTAAATCGCTTGTCAAGAAACTAGGAGGACCTGAGTTTAAACCAGCAGAACCGTGAAAACCCTGCGTGCAATAACCAATGTCCAGTGTTCCCACAAAGAGGTAGGGCAGCAACAGCAACAGGACAATTCCAAGAAGCTCAGGAGCCATCTAGCCTGGCACATACAGCAGTGAGTGACAAAGGGACCCTGACTCAAATAAGGTGGAGGGTGAGGACTAGCACCCATCGTTGTCAGTCCTCTGATTCCTACACGTTTGCTGCAACACCCCAATCTCTCTCTCTCTCTCTCTCTCTCTCTCTCTCTCTCTCTCTCTCTCTCTCTCTCTCTCTCCACCCTCCTTCCTCCCCTCCTCCCCTCCTTCCCTCCCTGTCCTCTCCCCTCTCTCACACACATGATTTCTCTGGAAGGAATGAGGGAAAGGAGAGAGGAAAAAAAGAAAGAAATTATAAGCCAGGTGCACTGACATACGCCTGTAATCCCAGCACTCAGAAAGCAGAGGCAGGTGGATCTCTGTGAGTTTGAGGTTAGCCTGGTCTACAAAGCCAGACCATGATAGCCAAGGCTACACAGAGAAACCCCTGCCTCAAAAAGAAAAAAGAAGAAAGAAGAAAAGGAAGAAAGGAAGGAAGGAAAGAGAAATTATAAGAACTGTACATTTGTGGGGTATCCATCAGAGAAGACTACCAAGATATGGCAGACAGAAGTTTAAGCTGACAGCAAGTGTTTATTAGCTGGGTGCTTGCAATCCCAATGTAGCCCTGATCCTTCCTCAGGGTGAGCTTTGAAGCACAAAAACCATGTTCTGAGTTGACATACTTCAGTTAACAAGAATGGTTGTCAAGAAACAGAACTACAGAAGCCAAAAAAGCAAGGCGAGTACATTAGACTTTCCCACACCTATGGACTTTGATGGGTGGGGTCTGTGTTTGCACGTTGGCAGGTGGTTCTGTCTATGTGCTGAGTCTCGTAGCTTGAATGGTTCTTTCATCACGACATCAGTCATGCTACTGTCTGGGAGCCGAGAAAGGGAGTGTAGGGACTCTTAGAAGCTATAAACTGCTCACAAAGACATGAGTTAAGGGCAAAGTGATTACAAAGAGTGTATATTTTGCTTGCTATAGAGGAAAAAGGAGTGATTATTGATACTTGAAATCAGTAAAGAGAAACCTTGCCTTTATCTAGGTCTGGGTCCCAAAAACTATGCAAAATGAAGGACTCGTATCTGAAGGTCCTTGGTCCACATACCTGGTACCATTTCCTCTGTCCTCAGGTCTCCTGAAAAGAAAGAAACTCTAGCCTTTGGGCTTGGGTAAGAGCAGAGCAGATAGATCTTGAAGGTAACGTCAGACCCCTTTAATTCTGTAGCTCCCAGCTCAGATTCCAACAAGCAGCAGGGGTTAGACAACACCTGGTGGACAGCCAAGGGCAGAAATTTGTAATGTCAAACTCTTTGTCTTTCTCTCTCTCTCTCTCCCTCCCCCCCTCTCTTTATCTCCCCCCCTTCTCTCTTGTTGTTTTTTTGAGACAGGGTTTTTCTGTATAACAGCTGTGGCTGTCCTAGACTCACATTGTAGACCAGGCTGGCCTTGAACTCACGGAGATCTGCCTGCCTCTGCCTCCTGAGTGCTGGGATTAAAGGTGTGCGCCACCACCCCAGATTATAACCACAAACCCACATAAAGTCTTCCTTCTATCAGTTGCCTTTGTCATGATGTCCTATCAGCAACAGAAATATAGAGTTATACACTTATACTAGCACATAAGAGACTGAGGCAGAAGGATGGCAAGCTCTAAGCTAGAAAATAAATCTAGGCTACATAGTAAACTCAGGGCAAACCTGGGCTACATAGTGAGACCTGTTGTTTCTAATAAAATCTCAATTGATTTTGCCATTAAAGACATGGGAGCCAGATGCTGGGGTGAAAGCCTGCTAGTTCAGAGAAGCACAGAAAGAACCCAGCTGAAAGCACCCTTCCTCCTCAGCCAACATCCCAAAAGAAAGGATTACTCCTTCCCTAAACTATATCAACCCCTCAAACTCAATGTCCCTCCCCTCTACTTCCTGTGCACTTCTCTATTCGTTCTCCTGACTCCTCTTACTCTATGGTATTTTCCTATGTTTACTTCCTGTCAACTGGCTGCTTGCTCTGCCTCTTGACCTAGGGTTATTTTATGTAATCGTGTTTCTAATACTCAAGCAGAAAGCTCTTGGATCAAAGGTACACCGTGTGCTAGGGCTGAGCCACACCACAACTAGAAACAGGCTTTTCTAGTAAACAATGCAATCTCAGTGTTCACAGTGTGATCAAATATTCTGCAACAGAGACTGTGTCTTTAAAAAATTAAAATCACATGCCGGGCGTGGTGGCGCACGCCTTTAATCCCAGCACTCGGGAGGCAGAGGCAGGCGGATCGCTGTGAGTTCGAGGCCAGCCTGGTCTACAGAGTGAGTCCAGGACAGCCAAGGCTACACAGAGAGACTCTGTCTCAAAAAACCAAAAAAAAAAAAAAATTAAAATCATGATATACTTCAAAATAAAACAATTTAGGTGCCAGGTGTGGTATCGCACACCCTTAATCCCAACACTCAGGAGGCAGAGGCAGGCAGATCTCTGTGAGTTTGAGGCCAGCCTGGTCTACAAAGTGAGTCTACGACAGCCCAAGGCTACACAAAGAAACCTTGTCTTGGAAAAAAATAAAATAAAATAAATAAAAAATACAATGATTTGACCAAGTGTAGTGGTACATGCTTTTAATCCCAGCACCCAGAAGGCAGGTGTATTTCTATGAGTTCAAGGCCAGCCAGGGATATACAGCAAATATATATCTGTTCTGTCTCCAAAAACAAAACAAAAGCAACAACAAAAAGTTACCGAATTGTATGCATTAAGTGAATCAAATGCATTGTATGTTAATTAAATCTCAACAAAACAATCAAGAATATTACTCTTTTAGGCCAGTGCTGCATGCATTTAATCTCAGCATTCAGGAGGCAGAGGCAGACAGATCCCTGTGAGTTTGAGGCCAGCCTGGACTATATAGTGTGTTCTAGGATAGCCAGCACTGTTTAGGTAGACCCTGTCTCAAAACTGTCTCAATGGACAGTGGTGGTGCAAGCCTTTAATCCCAGAACTCAGGAGGCAGAGGCAGGCAGCTCTCTGTGAGTTCGAGGCCAACCTGGTCTACAAAGTGAGTCCAGGACAGCCAGATCTACACAGGCTACAGAGAAACCCTCTCTCTAAAAAACAAAAAAAACCCATGGTCATGGTGTCTCTTCACAGCAGTAGAACACTGACTAAGACAGTAGCTAAGTGGAATTCTGAGAGGTAGGGCCTAGTTAGAGGACGTGGGATGATGGGATATGACCTTTGAAGGCATATCATCTGTGTAGTCCCTTACCCTCTGCTCTCCTGCTCCCTTCTGTCTGCCACATTATGCTCTCTGTTATGATATCATAGGCTCTCTGTTGTGATATCATAGGCTCTCTGTTGTGATATCATAGGCTCTCTGTTGTGATATCATAGGCTCTCTGTCGTGATGTCATAGGCTCTCTGTTGTGATATCATAGGCTCTCTGTTGTGATATCATAGGCTCTCTGTTGTGATAGTCTTCTGTCTCACCAAATATGAGCCCAGAAACAACAGAGCCAAGTGACCAAGGCCTGAAGCCTCTAAAGCTATAAGCCAAAACAAACCCTTCTTCCATTAAGTAGTTCATCTCAGACAAAAAAACTAAGCACAGACATCTTTATCTAGGATGTGGCAGCATGGCCAGAGAAAAGTTAATAATTATCAAGTGAGGGTGTAGTGGTACATGGAGTAATCCCAGCACTTGGGAGGCAGAGGCAGGTGGATCTCTGTGAGTTTGAGGCCAGGCTGATCTACAAAGCAAGTCCAGGACAACCAGGCCTACAAGAGAAACCCTGTCTGAAAAAACAAAAAACAGCAAAACAAAAATTATCAAGTGAAAATGAAAACTGCACTATTGTTTTTAATGAAAATCTCAATTGTTCTATTTTACCAATAAAGACTCAGAAGCCAGTTACGTTTACACTGCACTTGGCAAAAGCTGATTTAAGAAAAAAAAATCTATGAAGGTCTCATAAGAAGCTGATGGCACTGGGCATGGTGGTGCACGCCTTTAATCCCAGCACTAAGGAGGCAGAGGCTGGTGGATTGCTGTGAGTTCAAGGCCAGCCTGGTCTACAAAGTTAGTCCAGGACAGCCAAGGCTACACAGAGAAACCCCTGTCTCCAAGAAAAACAAAAACAAACAAACAAACAAGCAAAGAAGCTGATGGCTGTAGACCCACTTTCTCATCAGATAACATGATGAAAGCTCTTCAACAGATTCGGCTTCGACTGAAGGTCTCAGCTTCCTCACGGCCCACACCTACCAAAGTATACAGATTCACTCTGCACTGATTCTTCGCTTCTACACCTGCACCTGACGTGCCTACTTCACTGTAATTACTCTAGCTGTTCCCTGTTCCTGGAATGTCCTTTCTACTTATCAACATACATCCGGATCCTGCAAGTTACTCAGGGCTCAGCCAAAGGCTTCCTTCCTCTTTCTTCTGCCCCAGCTTGGGTTTAATACAAGGATTGCAAAATGCTGATTGCAGACACAGTACTTAGATGGCTTTGATCAGGATGGGTGGTGATTGGGGATAGCAGAAAGGCTAATGTACTAGCTGAGGGTGGAGCTCAGTTGGTAGAGTGCTTGTCTAACATGCAGTAAGCCCTGGGTTTGATCTCCAGAACCAAGGAAAGTAGACATGGTAGCACAAATCTATAGTCATAAAGCTAGCTAAATAAGATTGGAAATCTCCCTTCCTGCTAGCTCGCTTTCATGATCTCAGAAGGCGTTGTACAGGACACTTGGAGAGAAAAAGCATCAATCATCTTAACCAGCTGGGAATGCAACCTGCCAGACAGGCTGTGCCCCTGGTGCAATAGTGGCACAACCGCTATGGCAGTAACCAACTTTGTTCTGATTGGATTTGAGATGTGTTCTATAAAAAGGAACCTATGCATGTTACTTTAAGCCCAGTCCAAAACTCATGGTTAAAAACTGAGCACGCGCTTGTAATCCCACCAGTTGGGGAGGCAGAGGTATACAGATCTCTGTGAGTTCAAGGCCTTGAACCCACGGAGATATTCTCGCTCTCAGACTCTGCCTCACTCAAGACACATCTAGCTCTCACAGCAACTCCTATAAAGGAAAACATTTAATTGCCGCTGGCTTACAGTTCAGGGGTTTAGTGCACTATCATCGTGTCAGGAAGAAACATGGTGGCACGCAGGCAGACATGGTGGCACGCAGGCAGACATGGTGGCACGCAGGCAGACATGGAGCTGCAGAGTTAGCTGAGAGTTGTGCATCTGAATCCAGCTTATTACATGCTGAGGGGCTTACAAACAACGGAATTTCTTTTTCTTTTAAGTTTTATTTTATTTTTTTTCTGTGTGTAGGTGCAGCTGTGTGTATGTACACATGTAAGTACAAATGCCAGTGGAGGCCAGAAAAGGGCACTGAATTCCTTGGAACTGGAATTATGGATGAGCTACCATGAGGTTACTGGCAATCAAATCCAGGTCCTCTGGAAGAACAGCCAGTACTCTTAAACCACTGAACCGTCTCTCCATCCCCAAACAAAAGAATTATATTGTTCAGGAGACTGCAAATCAAGATCAAGACTGGCAGATTCCATGTCTGTGAGGACCTACTTCTTGATTTACAGAGAGCTTTGTTTTGCTGTTTCCTCCTGAAGTGAAAAGAATAAGGGGAGCTCCTGGGAACCTCATAATATGGATAGTAACCCCATTTGTGAAGCTCTACCCTTATCGCATAGTCACTACCCCGAAGCTCCATCCCCTAATGCCATTACTTGGAGAAGTTCACTTACTGTTTGATTTGTTGTTGTTGTTGCTTGGTTTTTTGAGACAGGGTTTCTCTGTGTTAGCCTTGGCTGTCCTGGACTCTCTTTGTAGACCAGGCTGGCCTCGATCCTCAAACTCACAGTGATCCGCCTGCCTTTGCCTCCCAAGGGCTGGGATTAAAGGTATGCACCACCATGCCCAGTTAGAATTACTCTTAAAAGAACTTTTATGCAGTCAGGCATGGCGGCACATGCCTATACCCAGCCCTTGGGAGCCAGAAGCAGGATGATCTCTGTGATTTTGAGGCCAGCCTGCTCTACAAAGAGAGTCCAGGGCAACCAGTGCCACACAGAGAAACCCTGTCTTGAAAAACCAAAACCAAAACCAACACCATTTATTTGCCTATTTCAACTGTTGCCTCAGAGGGAGGATTACTGCCTCTGTCCGCTAATGTATGCCTAGTCCTGGAAGCTTCTAGCCTCCCTACAATCTAACCTAGGCCTAGAATGTCTCAGCCTCTGAGACTTACTGCTTAATAAGCTCACCCTTTCTAGTTCTTACTGAGCTCTGGGCTGGCTGGTTCAACTCAGCTGTTCTAGTTCAGACTCTTCTCCCAGCTGACTTATTCAATCTGGCTTCTCTCTTGGCCCCAGAATTGCTCTGTTTGGCCTCAAACTAACTCCAGCAGTGTGCTCTAATCTCCTAGCTCCTCATTCTCTGGCTCCTTCTGTTTTCACCTGTGTGTAGCTTGTTCTCGCATTCAGCCTCTCTCAATAAAACCAAAAAGAAAAGAAATTAGGGTAGGCACAGCATTCAGTCCACTAGTAAGCTATTTGACCTAGATTCTGTCAGACACTCTAGAAAACCCTCGTGGGCAAGGGAGTCCCAAAAGCTCCTGTTTCCAAACAGTCCCCAAAAGTGTGGGGAGCTACGGGGCTTGCAATTGGCATCTGAAGGGAACAGAACAGGTCCAGGTGACTGTGTACCTCCCACCCATGTAGTGGTGAGGAACAAACTTGAATGAGGGGACATCCTGGTACCCACTGAAGAGCTGGCAAATGGGTTGCCAGTGTAGGGACAAACCCACGCATTTGGAATCAGAAGTGTTTTGAATGGAAGCATAGTGTTCTCCTTAAGAACCCAATACAAAACAGTGGCTTCTGGACAAACTGTTCTTCTATAATTACTATGGGAATAATATCTTACATACATATATATTTTTTCTCCCAGCTTGACATTTATCTTTGGTTGCTATTGGATGATATTTCTAGTGACTTCCAAGGACTCCTTTGCTTTTCTTAAAACCGTGTATTCTAATTTTCTAGTAGTCACATATATGGATAGTGACAGTTATTTACAACTGCAAGAGCAAAGCAACAAGTCAGTTTCGACCAATTATTGCCCAGTGCCCCAGCTCCTGGTGTTAATGAACTAATCCATTCATTTCTACCTCTCCTTTCACCACCAGATCCCACAAACAACCCTTGTGTCAGGGAGGGAGTGTATAAATGTGTTCATGTTTGCCCCTTGGCATGGAGGCCAGAGGGTGACATCTTATGTCCTCTTCAGTGTGTTCTTCCACCCTATGTATTTTACCTTAAAATTATTTGTCTGTTTATAGGCACACACCTTTAATCCCAGCACTTAGGAGGCACAGGCAGGTGGATCGCTGTGAATCTAGAAAGAGAGTCCAGGACAGCCCAGGCTGTTACACAGAGAAACCCTGTCCTCGGGGGGGAAAAAATAAAGCCATGAATCGCTTCATAGAATTTTATAATTTTCTCAGTTACAAGCATCCTAAGTGATCTTGAAAAAACGATCAGGGTCCCTTTCTGAATTCCAAAGGTGAAATAACCGCCTGGGGAGCAAGCCAGTAAGCAGGACCCCTCGACGGCCTCCAGGTTCCCGGCCTGTGGGGGTTCCTGCCCTGGCTTCCTTCAACAGTAGACTACAATGTGAAAGTGTAGGCCAAAGAAACCCTTTTCTCCCCAAGTTGCTTTTTGGTCATGGCGTTTTCTCACAGTAACAAAAACCCTACAACACTTACTTGCTTATGAGGGGGCCACATATGCCAGTGCAAGCGGAGGTCAGAGGGCAACTTGGTGGAGTCATTTCCCTCATCTACGCTGTGGGCTCCGGGGATGGAGCTCAGGTCATCAGGCTTGGGAGCAACTATCTTCCAGCTGAAGTGTGTCTTAACGGGCCCCACTTTCTTTTCTGAGTCAGCTCTCACAGAACCTGAAGTGAACGGGATCGGCTGGTCAGTTCCCTCACGGGATCTCACTGTCTTCACCTAATCAGTGCTGGCCTTCCTGGCACACACTGCCATGCTGGCTTCTCACATGGGTTCTGGACAGCTGAACTCAGTCCTCCTGCTTGTGAGGCAAGGACTTTACCCACTGGGCAGGCATCCGATGTTGTGTTGTTGCTAATTGTTCTGTTTGAGGGGAGATTTCCCAGCAAACAGCCCAGGTTAGCCTCAGATTCTTCTCTTTTGTTTCACAGTTTATTTTTTCTGTAGGGGTGTTTACCTGTCTGTATGCATGCCTGGTGCTCTCAGAGGCCAGAAAAGAGCATCAAATCCCCCAAGACTGGAACTAGGGAGAGTTGTGAATGTCGTGTGAGTCCTGGAAATGGAACGTGGACTCTGAAAAAGCATCCAGTGCTATTTACTGCTGAGTCTTCTCTGGCCTCTAGCCTCAAATTTCTGATCATCATCTGATCTGACCTCCACATCCCAGGTGCTAGAAGTATAGGTGTAGGCCATCACCTCTCTGTCTGTCTGTCTGACTCTCTCTCTCTCTGTCTCTCTCTCTCTGTCTCTCTCTCTCTCTGTCTCTCTGTGTCTGTCTCTCTGTGTCTCTCTCTCTGTCTCTCTCTCTCTCTGTCTCTGTCTCTGTCTCTGTCTCTCTCTCTCCCTCCCTCCCTCCCCCCCCCTAGGATAAAGGCTGGAAATGGAGATCATATACATGAAGCAAAACTAGAGTCACAATGACAGTAACCTAAGTTGCCTCTCATGTGTGACTCTAGAACGTAGGCGTGGGGAACCATGAAGGTGAAGAGGTGATACATGCCTATGAGCCTAATGTATGGGAGGCTGAGGCCAGGGAAGCAGAAGCCTTAGCTACCTAGCAAGTTCAAGGCCAGCTTGGGTTACATGCTCAAACAAGCAAACAAACAGAAAAATAAGAGCAAGAGAGGGAGCAGGGCGAGAGGGGAGAGAGAGGTAGAGACAGGCAGACAGACACATATACAGATGGATAAATAGTTTATTAAGAAAGAGAAAAGCTGGGGCTGGAGAGATGGCTCAGTGGTTAGGAGCACTGGCTGCTCTTCAGAGGACCCAGGTTCAATTCCCAGCACCCATTTGGCAGCCACAACTGTCTGTAACTCCAGTCCCAGGGGCTCTGACATCCTCATACTAGACATCCAAAAGGGAAAAACATTAATGTATTAAAGAGAGAGAGGGAGGAGAACAGAAAACCACCAAACATGTTGTAAAAATCAAAAACAAAAACGAAAACAAAACACACCAGGCTACAAAGTGAGTTCTAAGACAGCCTGGGCTACACAGAGAACTCCTGTCTCGAGAAAAGAAAAAAAGGAAATCAATTGGGAAGAGGAAGTAAGAGAAGTTAAGAGGGTGAATTGGACTCAACCATGTCATATGCATATATATGTATATATGTATATACATATATATACAATGTACATTAAAATCTATACAATGAAACCCATTGTTTTGTACAATTAATATATATTGATAAAAGTTTTAATATTTTTTTCAGTCTGAAGTAAAGAGTTCTATGAGTCTCACAAATATTAAGGCCTTGAAAAAGGAGAAACTGCTTTCTATGTTCTGTAGGAATGAAGAAATTTTATCAACTAAACAGGAAGTTCATCTCCACCCTCCTAGCCTGCTGCATCTCAGAGCTTCAGTGAGCATCAGAAACCGAGACAGCTGGGCTGGGCAGCCCTCTTCCTGCTAATACTTTGTGAGACTGGTGTTACAACAAGTGTGCTGAGCCCTTCTGGATTCCTAGGAGAGTATTTCCATTCTGTCCAGTGACCCCTGAAAGTTGTCCTCTGACCTCTATATATGGACAAAGGCACATGTGTGTCCCCCCACCCACCCACATACACACCAAGAGAAAGAAGAAAAGGGACCAGCCTGGCCTATGTAGAAAGTTCCAGACCATTCTGAACTACAGAATTAGACCATGTCTCAAAACAAACAAACAAGAAATAAAGGAAAACAGAGAAACATGAGACCTGTTAACTTAAAGGTTCTTTCTGTTTGGGGGCTGGGGTTGAGGAAAATCCATACACTTCTTTTCCAAATTCCAGTGTCACACAGGAGACTATGAACTGCCACCTTAAAACACCTTAAAACAAAACAAAACAAAACAAAACAAAAAACCATTTATTTTATTATTTTATGTGTATGAGTGTTTGCACATACATATATGTACCACATGTTTGCCTGGTGCCCTTGGAGGTCAGAAAAGGAGAGTCAGATCCCCCGCAATTAGAGTCTTAAGCCACCACGTGGGTTCCCGGACACAAACCTGGGTCCTCCACTCTCAACTGCTGAACCACCTCTCCTGCCCCTTCAACTAACTTCTCATAGCCAAATGATTCTTCCTGAGTTTAGTCATCAGACATGAATGTTCTTGCCTACCTATTCAGGAAGTAAAAGTCCCAAGTCTCTATGGACCAGTAAAGTTAAAAACAAAATTTAAATAAAAGGAAATGGAGCAAAACCATCACCAAAACAGGCAGTGCCCTGTCTTGTCTGTGCTACGACAGCTCTGGGCTCGTAGGCTCTGGAAGGAGGCACTAGATGCTTAGAAGGAGCAGGTAGCATCATTTATGCCCCTAACTCTGAAGTTCAGATGAAACCAACCTTTTGTCTGCCGTTCAGAGTTTGTCTCCAGTCAAACTGGACAACTCACAGAAACCACGCTGGCTGCTCTTTCAGAATCTCTGTCATCAAAGTTTTTACCCTGCTCCAGTGCACTCCAAGGAGCAGCAAGACTTGTCCCTGGCCCCGACAGTCTCCATTCAGGGCACAGATGAGCACCGCGGAAATTATCTCCTGTGGTTCCCAAAGATGTGGATGAGAGTTCCGGTCTGTAGCTAATTACAAAATCCAGTCGTTGAATTCCACCCTTTCACCAATTAATTGGTCTTTTCAGTCACACAAACAATGTTTATAAGAGCTCTGAAGGGAATCTTGCCTAGCCTTGCTAACCCAGAACTCACTCTATATACCAGGCTGGCCTCAACCTCACAGAGCTCTGCCTGCCCTTACCTCCCAAGTGCTGGGATTAATGGCCTAGTTCACTTTGGTCCTTCCTCCCCCACTTCTGAGCACTGAGTCTGTAAGCTTGCATCTCTGCATCTGGTTTATTGAGTCCTGCGGATCAAACCCAGGGCTTGGTGCATGCTAGGCAAGCAAGCCGCCAACTGAGCCATCTCCCCTACACCTTGTAAACGATGTATTATAAGGCCACGCTCTCCCTGGTGTAAACGAGACTCTCAAACATGACTTAGAGGTCTTCAGTTAATGCCAACAACTGAGTTTCAGTGTCGGCTGAATGGGACTGTGCCCACTGTGCTACCAACTGAGAACCAGAACTTTGTACTATTCACCTTACGTCCCTCACACCTCATGTCACTCTGCTATTAAGAGTCAATAAAGCTGGGTGTGGTGGTGCATTCCTTTAATCCCAGCCCTCGGGAGGCAGAAACAGAGGTGGATCTTTGTGAGTTTAAGGTGAGCCTGATCTACTGGTCTACAAAATGAGTCTACACAGAGAAACTCTGTCTCGGAAAGAGAGAGGAACAGAGAGACAGAGAAAGAGAGAGAGAGAGAGAGAGAGAGAGAGAGAAAGAATAAATATTTGTCAAATCAACATACCCTCTCTATTTTCCCCACAAAATTTTTGTTCTCAGAAACAAGAAAAACCATGTAGACTTAAACTTTAAATGTGACACAGAACTGATAGGTCAAACCAAAAGTGCCTTGCAGTCTACTAGAGTTTTCCCTCTTTATGCAACTAAGACAATATCCTTGGTCTATTAAAGAGAGGTCAGAATATACCACAATAAAGAGTACCAACTAAAAGCCATTTTAAAAAGCACAGGAAACTTCACCCATTTCCCTTCTGCAAAAAGCAGAGCACAAATACCCCCTTGTAAACATTCCCCACACCTTTACTAGGACTCTTATGTACACCCCATATTTATTATGTCATATTTAATCACCTCCCTATAAATAGCAGCTTCTAGAAGCCAAAACCCATTTTCCCTTTGCTAAAATGATACATAAACTTCTGAGTCTAAATCACCTCTTTCAATTTCTCACCTTTTACTTGAGACCCATATGCATATAAAATACTAGCAGCGTCTTGGTCTATTTTTTCTTTCTATAACAGAATACCTGAGGGTAGAATTTATAAAGAAAAACATGGAGCTAGAGTCTGGAACGCCCAAGTGTGTAGCAGCAGCATCTAGAGAGGGCTTTGTGCTGCTCCAACTCATGACAGAAAGAGGGACAGCAAGGGAGGGAGAACTCATGATAAGATGACCCATTCCTGCTAGAAAGCCATAACTCCAGCTGGGTGTGGTGATGCATGCCTTTAATCCCAGCACTCGGAAGGCAGAGGCAGGTGGATTGCTGTGAGTTTGAGGCCAGCCTGGTCTACAAAGTGAGTCCAGGACAGACAAGGCTACACAAAGAAATCCTATCTTGAAAAAACAAAACAAAACAAAAAACAAAGGAAAGAAAGGTGTAACTCCATTCTTGAGCATTTGCTGCTACCAAGCAAACATCACCCACTGGAACCCACCTCTAGATACTACTGCACTAAGGATTTGGAATCCCATGTATAAAGCCCTGCAGTGATGCACACCTGTAATCCCAGCACTTAGGGAGGCAGAGGCAGGTGGATCTCTGTAAGTTCGAGTCTAGTCAAAAAACAAAAACAATAAACTGGGATGGGGGTTGAATGAAAATGAGGACATGACCACGCCTAAGTATGCTTAAGAGAAGAAAGATGTTTGTTTGGTTGGTTGATTTCTTTGTCTTGAGTTTTTATTTATTTATTTATTTATTTATTTGGGGTTTTCGAGACATGGTTTCTCTGTGTAGCCTTGCCTGCCCTGGACTCACTTTGTAGACCAGGTTGGCCTTGAACTCACAGCAATCCACCTGCTCTGTCTCTGCTCCTGAGTGCTGGGATTAAAGGCATACGCCACCTTGTCTTAGGTTTTCAAGACAGGATTTCACTGTGTAGCTGTGACTGTCCTAGAGAGCTCTAAGACCAGGCTGGCCTTGAACTCACAGAGATTTACCTGCCCCAGCCTCTTGAGTGCTTGGACTGATAGTATGTGCCAACCCCATCCAGCAAGAAGAAGGTTTTTATTGTAGATATGGGGAGAGAGCAGCTAGACACATCTAGAAGGGCTGGGTCTGAACCGGGCCATGAAAGGAAGGAGAGGCTGAGAGAGTAAAAGAGGAGAGAGGGAGCCACGAGGGCTCATGGGAACCAAGAAACCAAGAGGGGGCAAAGCTAGCATGGCTGAGTTCTATAAAGATCAGAAGCTGCGGGGAGGGAACCCCAGCCTAGGCCCTGTGCTGGAGGCTGTTAAGGTACCAGGCAGGGGTGAGAAGTGCTCGGAGGAGCCACAGATACTGAGTGAGACTTGTCTTGCGACCTGACATTCCTGAGTGCTGGGATTAAAGGCATGGGCCACCAAGCCTGGTGACACAGGTATTTATTCATTAACTTCCCAGAAGACCTGACAGGTTCGAAGTTGGCGTAGGGTGAGTGTGTAGCACTTAAACTAACAATTATCAACCTGTATGTCCCCATCCTTTGGGGTCAACTGACCCTTTCAAGGGGTCACCATAACAGTAGCAAATTACAGTTATGAGGTAGCAACAAAAATAATTTTATGGCTGGGGGTCACCACAACATGAAGAACTGTATTAAAGGGAGGCTGAGAATGACTGACTTAAACCACAGCAAACATCACTTAAAGAGCAGGCTTTTGTCCTAACTGCTCCCTCCTTCCTTCTCTCCTGTCTCTTGTCTTTTTTGCTATAGGATTGGGAATTGAGCTTGTAAGCCTTGTGCTGAGAGGCTGAATCCTCAGCTGTCAGTCTGTAAGTCTGTAGATCTAGAAGACCTGGCTGGCAGGAAACAGGGACAAAACAGCAGAAATCCAATGGTAGGATAGGGCTGGGAAGAGTGACTCACTTCATGTCTTCAGGAGCGGGAACGTTCGCTGAGGGTTAACTTGCTGTCTCTTCTCCCCTGGAACTGGAAAGACAGAGAGAGCCGCACACATTCCCGCTTCCCAGACATTTCTACACATCAAGCTCTGAAAATAACTCTTTATCTGGGCCTTAAGTGAGAAAGCTGCCAATAGGATTTCACGTGTAAGAGGTTCAGGGTTTTGATATGGAAACAGCTAGTACGGCAAATGTTACTGAAAGGTACACTTTAATTTGGTATTTTTGTTTGCTTGTGTTTTAAAGCAGCTTATATAGTGCAGGATAGCAATAAATTCCTGGTACTCGTCATCCACCTCCAAAGTGCTGTGGGATTGATTACAGGTTTGGACCACCACACCAGCTTGTAATATATGCGATTTGTTTTGTTTTTTTGAAGATTCATTTGTATTATTTGGTTTTTGTTGTTGTTCTTGTTCAGTTGGGTTTTGTTGTTGTCGTTGTTTGTTTGTTGAGGTAGGGTTTTTTGTTTGTTTGTTTGTTTGTTTTTGTATAGCCTTGGCTATCCTGGAACTCATTCTGTGGAACTTGCTGGCTTCGAACTCACAGAGATTCACCTCCCTCTGCCTCCTGAGTCTTGGGATTAAAGGTGTGCACCACTATGCCTGGTATATTACTTGTATCATTGGTGCATATATATGTGTCTGTGTGTGTGTTTATGTGTGTGTGCATGCATGCACACACGCATGTGCGCAGGTATGCAGATGCCCAACGAGAACAAAAGAGCTCTGTAAACTATCCCATGTACATCCTGGAACAAAACTCCTGTCCTCTGCAAGAGCATCAAATGCCCTTAACCACTGAACCATACTTTATATCTCACACACACACACACACACACACACACACACACCACCCCTTTGATAAACATTCTTCTGCCTGATGAAATGAGCCAGTTTAAGCAAGATTAGAGCTTTTTTTTTTTAACATTGACTGATTTATTTAATTTGTTTTACACATATGCATTATTTTAAATTCTGTGACATATTATTTTTTAGACAATTCCATTGTTAGATTTTGTTTCTCTTACCAAATATTTTGATGACTACTTTATTTTTTTGATTAATTTATTCATATTACATCTCAGTTGTTAGCCCATCCCATGTATCCTCCCATTCCTCCCTTCCTCCCACTTCCCCCCTACTCCCCTCCCCTCCCCTATGTCTATGTCTGAGAGGGACCTCCTCCCCCTGTATATGCTCATAGGGTATCAAGTCTCTCCTTGGTGACCTATTATCTTTCCTCTGAGTGCACCAGGCATCTCCCTATTGAGACTTTAGGTGTGAGAAGCCTGGGAGAAAGAGGAAATAGAAGGATCCAGCGGGTCCTGGAAAACTACAGGTGAGTCTGGGCCCTGGGGTCCTCCGCAAACTATGGCAACAGCCAAGGAAAAAATAGGCAGTAAACCTCGAACCCCTACCCAGACTAGCCAATGGACAGGACATTCTCCACTGGTGAGTGGAGAAGAGATCTAACTTCCACACAAACTCTGGTGCCCCATATTTGAACAAGATTAGAGTTTATAAATGCAGGTTTATTGGGGGCAGCTCTCAGAGTGTTCACTGGTCCTAAGGAAGTTGCCATGCAGGGGGAGGCGGGAGTGTGAGGGGAGAGAGAAAATGCAGAGAGAGTGAGAGAAGAAAGAAATGCAGGAGAGAGAGAAATGCAGAGAGAGGGAGGGGGAGGGGAGCTAAAATGCAGTCTATAAGGAAGCCAGCCCCTAGGCCACAACATTCAGGGTAGAGGGTCTGCTACGCCAGCCATGCCCTGTACCAGGTAAGAACTGAGAGATTCTGAGAGAACCTGGAGGATAGGTCCACTTTGGTTAAAAAAGGCTTGTCCCAGGTCTGAAACCCAACACCCTTTAATTTAGTTTTTGCTTTTGAGACAAGAGTCTCACTGTGCAGACCAGACTGGCCTAGAACTCATTATGAACACTACACTGGCCTTGAACTAACTAGATAGACCAGGCTAGCCTTGAATGAATAGAGATCCGCCTGCCTCTGCTTCCTGCCTGCTGGGATCAAAAGTGTGTACCCCATCAGGACCAGCTGAAATACAATTTAAAAATGATTCATAATTGATTTTATGTTATGATAAGTTTACACCAAGAAAAGAAAAGTTGAGAAGCAACGAAATTGCTACCTCTGGAAATCGTACCCACCATCATGAAATATGTCCACATTGCTCTGTGTTTGCGAGGACCTGGACAAAAGACCAGAGGATTCAGCCCTTTAAGGAGACTGAAAGCACAAAATCTGGGCTTCACTCTCAACTCCGCTACATGTTGAGATTATAATTTTAATCCCTTTTTGTATGTATGTATTCATTGACTCTCTTGTTTGGGAGGCCCCAGGATATTTTATGGGTGTTGTCATTGTTCAAGTCTTGTTTAGGCAGTCATACTGTTGAGGTATCTCTGAGCATAGCTTCTCTGTCATTTTTTAAAGTATTTATTTCTAATTTATATGCATTGGTGTTTTACCTGCACCTATGTCTGTGTAGGGGTGTTTGATCCCCTGGAATTGAAGTCACAGTCAGCTGTGAGCTACCATGTTGGGGCCAGGAATTGAACCCACGTCCTCTGGAAGAACAGCCCCTGCTCTTGACCGCTGAGCCATCTCTCCAGCCTCCTTCTCTGCCTTTTCTAGGAGACACAATCTTAACAGCAGTTTTTCTGGCCCCCTGACTCTTACAACCTTTCCGCTCCCTCTTCCACAATGTTCCCTGAGCCTTAGGTACAGGAGTTGTGTTGTAGACGTAGACATTGGGCAGGGCAACCCATGAGTACGTGCTCTCTGCATTTTAACTAGTCGTGGGTTTCATTTTCTTTGATGAGGAGCAAAAGCTACACTTATCTATGTGTATAAGGATACATCTTTAGAGTGCTTTAGCAAAGCGGCAGTCGTTAAGTTCTCCTGAGACCCATGACCTCACAAGCTGCAAGCAGGTGGCTAGGATTCTAGCACTGTGCGAGGTCTCCTTCTTCTCATCAGGCCTTGAGTCCAGTTTGATGGCTGGTGGTTACGACCAAGGCATGCACGTCACTGTTGCACCCTTAGAAATGCAGGTCACTGTTGTCGATTACAGGTGTCCCAGCTGGGTAGGACTTTTGCTTGATTCCCTCCTTTAGCAGCTTGTTGGAAGGACCCTGCCATTTGAGGCTGCAATCCTCCTGGTCTGGCTCTGAGCTCAGCTTTAGGTGCAGGACTCCCTCTCCCCAACAGGGCCTCTGGCTCTCTGCCTGACCCCATCTGGAGAGTGTTTTTAGACATAGATGCCCCTAACCACATTTGATATATGGCCCTCCACACAGCTCCCTGCCAGCTCTCCCCTCCCTGTTGTTATAGGCTAGTTAGGTCCTGTGTTCCTGTTCAAATGATAAGAGTGTGCTGCCAAATGCAAAACAAGCATCCTATAAGTGCCTGGTCCCAACCAATTATGAATGCCTATCCTGGAAGCCCCCCACCCACTCCCCAAGGGGTATATAGCCTTTGTTCTTCCTGGTTGCTTTGTGGGCTGGTGGCCAACAGCCCCCCAGGGAAGAGGAGAACCACAGCAGTTTGCATACCATCTTCCAGTGCTAAGACCACTCCTCAGAGAGGAGGCTTTTCAGCCAGTTCCTGCTCTGATTCTCCAAGTCCTGTGTCCAAAGCACATGGTGTCTTAGCTATAGAGGATTATGTTCAGCCGCTAGAAGATCACCAAGGACAACAGCAATAGCCTATAATGACTGGGGGTGGAGTGGGGCAGTCACTTGGAAAGTTCTTTTCATGACCTTTATGCCACTGATGCTTTCAAATGTACAAGTTAAATAGTTAAAAGTTTCATCTAAGAGCCGGGCAGTGGTGGTGCACGCGTCTTTAATCCCAGCACTCAGGAGGCAGAGGCAGACAGAGTTCTGTGAGTTTGAGGCCAGCTTACTCTAAAAAGTGAGTCCAGGACAGGCAGGACGACAAGAGAAACCCTGTCTCAAAAAAAAAAAAAAAAAAAAGACAATGTCTCATATAGACAAGGCAGGCCTTAAATTCTCTATATAGCAAAGTTGGCCTTGAACTCTCGACTCTGCTGCCTCCTCTTCCCAATTGCCTGAATGTCAGATGTATGTCACCATGTCCAGCTAACACCTTAAAGGTGTTTTTGTTTCTTTGTTTGTTTTGTTTTTGTTTTAGCTTTGTTTTGTTTGGTGGCTGGAGAGATAGCTGTGGTGCTGGGAACTCAACTTTTATATTTTTGGTTGTAAGTCTACACTTTAACAGCTGAGCCATCTCCCCAGCCCATTAAAGATTTGTTTGGTTGGTTGGTTTTGTTATAATGCCATCTCTTTTAATATAAAAAGTCATTTTAAAGAAGACTGTTTTGTTATGTGAGAATGGTATGTTAGTAAGGGTTCTCTAAAAGAATAGCGGAATGAAAGAAAAAAAAGAATGGCAGAGTGGTCAGAGTGGATGTATCATACTCACCATACACATGGATGGTGTATCAGAGAGCCTTACGGACTGTCTGGGCTCAACAAGGGCTGTCTTGCAATAGAAAAGTCAAGAATCACATAGTGGCTCAGCCCTCATGACCAGATGTCTCGTTGGTCCCAGCCTGATGCTCGAGTCCCTGAGGATTCCTAGAAAGCAGCCCCTCTTTAGTCTACACTGAAGTTCTGAAGAAGAAGAAGGCATGCCTCAGCAGCAAGAATGGGGGCAAGCAGTCAAAAGGCAAAAGCCTTCTTCTTCCGTATGGACTCCCACCAGACGGTGTTACCTAGATCTACAGTGGGTCTTCCCATCTCAAATGATCCAGTGGGAAAAATTCCTGCACAGCTATTCCTGGATGCTTGTGTTACAGTTGATTCCTATGTAGTCAAATTGACAGCCAAGATTAACTATCACCTGTGGCCTATAGTTCCCCCTAAAAAGAAAAATAAAGTCCTAGCAGGGCACAGTGACTCATGTCTGTAATCCCATTACTTGGAAGGCTGACCAGAATTGCCAGGAGTTGAAGGCCAGCCAGCTTGGGCTACACACTGAATTCCAAACAAGTCAAATACACACACACACACACACACACACACACACACACACACACGCATGTGCATGCACACATACATTGAGGACAGACATACATGTATGGACACAGACATGCAGGCAAACACACATACATAATATGCACACACATGTGCTGACAGACAAACAGAGAGAGAGAGAGAGAGAGAAATGGAGGGAGAGAGAGAGAGATGGAGGGAGAGAGAGAGAGAGGGAGGGAGAATAAAATCTGAGTCACTTCTCCTGAGGCCAAAGGGGCTAATTAAGAACAGCTGGAGCAGCAATGGCCCATCCTCCACAGAGTATCTGAGAAGTGGAGTGCTGAGGGCCTCAGGATAATCTCTGGGTGTGGGAGGGTCATTGAGGACTGCTGGTAAATAAAAGCCTGCAGCCAGAGAGGTGTGCCCCAAACCACCAGCTAAGTAGCCATGGGCGGGTGTTGGGAGATAATGCAGAGCCAAAGGAGACAGGCTGCTTGGAAGATAACAGCAAGGAATGTCGGGAGCTGGGAGCTGGGGCTCAGGGGGTAGAGCTTGTGCTTTTGTTCAGGAGGGTGTGGGTTCAGCCCCCAGTACCAGGGGTGGAGGGGAAAGGATATCCCCTGTGGTGCGGAGAGGGAAAAAAAAAATGTCTGAGAGTCAGTTTTATATTCGTAGTAACCACCTAAAGCTAAGCTTTATATCTGACTGATTTCAGACTATTTCCCAATGGAACCCACAGGCAGGAATAAGAAAGTTAAGGGTTGGGCACAAAATAGATTTAAATTCGAGCATCTGGGAGAGCTGACTGAATCGGTTAGTTTTAGAAATCAGGGAATGTTTATACAATTTAAAATTCTTCAATTCCCCCTGTCTGCTAAAATACAGGATCAAAACGGTGTGCTGTTGGTGTCATCTAGGAGGCTTGATTGCGTTTGGTTTTTCACCAGTTAAAGAACCAAAAGGCACTAAAATCTCTGGCTCAGTGGGTAGGAAAGGAGAAATCTTGAGCACAGCAGACAGAATGGGCAGGGGTTTTTTTATTGGTAGTGTTGAGGAAATACACCCATAAAGCAGACACAAGGAAAACCAAAATCAGTCACTTCTCTTTTTGGTTTTGTTTTGTTTTTTGTTTTTGCTTTTGGGTTTTTTGTTGTTGTTGTTGTTGTTGTTTTGTTTTTTTTTTTTTTTTTGGTCTGTTTTCGAGACTGGGTTTCTCTGTGTAGCCTTGGCTGTCCTGGACTCGCTTTGTAGACCAGGCTGGCCTCAAACTCATGGCAATCTGCCTGCCTCTGCCTCCTGAGTGCTGGGGTTAAAGGGATGCACCACCATGCCTGGCCCAACCAGTTGTTTCTTTTTTTTTTTTTTTTAATATTTATTTATTTATTATGTATACAATGCTCTGCCTGCATGTACCCCTGCATACCAGAAGAGGGAACCAGATCTCATAGATGGTTGATGAGCCACCATGTGATTGCTGAGAATTGAACTCAGGACCTTTGGAAGAGCAGCCAGTGCTCTTAACCTCTGAGCCATCTCTCCAGCCCCAACCAGTCATTTCTTGAAGGCTGTTTTGTTTTGTTTTTTGCTTTGTTTTGCTTTAAGTTGATGAAGGGTCTTCCCTTCAGATAGAGTTGGTCAACCTGAAGCAAGGCTGCCTGGCCCACAACTATGGGCCACAAACCATTTCTGATCCAACTGGAACTTGTTGAGCCAGTCCATCAACAGGGGGCTTCCTGGTAGGAGAAAAGGCCCACAGGGCCTTTGTTTTATGAGGTCTGGCTTTCATCCCAAGTGAGATGGGTGAGGAAAAAGCCTTTGGAAGTTTGCTGCTTTCATTACCCAGCCCTGGCCTCCCTCTGTATCTGTCCTCCCATCAGTCAGGGAATCTAAGTCCCTGCCCTTCTGTGTGATGTCTCTGCGCCACACACCTGTAATCACAGTACTTAGGAGGATCCCAGGTGTGGGGCCAGCCTCAGCCATCTGGTGAGACTGTGCCTCAGAAAAACAAAACGCCAGGTGTGGTTGCCTATAGTTCCAGCCCTCTGGAAACCAGGCAGGAGGCAGGAGGAGCAGAGTTCAAATATTCCTCCAGCTACAAAGCTAATTTAAGGTCAAACTGGAATGTGTGAGGGCCTCATCCCAGGAAACTAAATTAAATAAAAATAATTATATATATATATTTGTTTTTTAAGATAAGGGTTTTTCTATGTATCCCTGGATGTCCTGGAATTATTACATAGACCACTTTGGGGCCTCACCAACTTATTTGGGGCTATATTTTGCTCTCAGAAAATAAAGGTCACCTAAAAACACTTCTTTGTTAATCTATTCACCTGGAGACAAGATGAGCAATTCTGAGTGATGCTAAGATAGAGTCAAATAGGTAGTTTTATTTTCCAGGGTGTCGTTAACACTTGAGATAGTAGGTGATTGTTTAAGAAGTAGTAATTAGTGGTGTGGTGACATGGCTCAGCGGATCTGCTTGCCTCTGTCTCCTAGGTGCTGGGATTAAAGATATGCACCAACCACCATAGCCCTCCTGTCCCCCTCTTTTATTTTGTAAAATGTCTTATTTGTGTGTCCGTGTCTGAATGAGTAAATGTCATGTGGGTTGGTACTCATGGGAGCCAAAAAAAAGAAAAAAAGGACTGTTCCAGGGATTTGTGAGCTTTCGGACATGGGTTCTAGGTACAGAGCTCAGGTTGTGAGACCAAAACAGGAACAATATACCTTGCAGGTTAAGGTTAAGAGCCTCTGTTTGCAGGTAAGCCAGTTAAAAAGAAGTTCCTGTTTGCTCCATGTCAACCCCTTGCAAGTTAAGCTTTCCAATGAAGAAGGTCCTATTTGTCCTCTGTTAAATCCTAGTTAAAAAATAAATTCTTCTTTGTTCTGTGTTAAGTTCTTGCAAAATAGGGTTTTTGTTAATCCTACAGTCAAGAATAAGAGACCATTACCTCAATTTTGAACCAAATTTGAAGCAAGCTTTAATTAAATATTAGCCAGGATGACGGACTCTGGCCAGGTCCATTCCTGGGTTCCTAGAAAATGGTGACAAGTCCCATTTTTGCAGAAGCTTAAAAAGGCAACTTTCTAAGGCCACCATGTTTGCCATAGGTCCAATTAGGGACAAGCATACATTGTGATGTCCTTCCTGCCCAGGTACTTCCTACCTACACTTGGTTTAGCACATCAGATGCTGTTAGGTCAAACAAACTTATTTAGGGAGGTGACAACATGCACCTTCCCCCCCCCCTCCCGCACCCCCCCACCCCGCATCTTAGTGAGGCTGCAGTGGTTGTCACCACTCTCCTAGCTTGGCCATGCCGCCCAAGGATGACAAGAAGAAAAAAAAGATGCTGGAAAGTCCCCCAAAAAGACAAAGACCCAGTAAATAAGTCTGGTGGCAAGGCCAAAAAGAAGAAGTGGTCCAAAGGCAAAGTTCGAGACAAGCTCAACAATTTAGTCCTGTTTGACAAAGCCATATACGACAAACTCTGTAAGGAAGTTCCCAACTATAAGCTTATTACTCCAGCTGTGGTCTCTGAGAGACTGAAGATTCATGGTTCCTTGGCCAGGGCAGCCCTTCAGGAGCTACTTAGTAAAGGACTTATCAGGCTGGTTTCGAAGCACAGAGCCCAAGTAATTTACACAAGAAACACAAAGGGTTGAGATGCCCCAGCTGCTGGTGAAGATGCATAAGCAGGCTAAATCAGCTGTACATTTGGGAAAATAAAATTTTATTAAGTAAAACAAAACAAAACAACCATGCACCTTGTTATATGGACAACAGCCTCCAACATTTTAGGAAGGACCCGTCCTTGGGTGAGGGGCTTATGGGTTAGAGACATTTTTATTTCACAAATCTCTTGGGTATAGGTATTAAAACTTAAAACATAACTTTGGCTCTCACAGTTTATATTCATAATTAAGAAGTTCCTGTTTGAAGCCAGGCGGTGATGGCATATGCCTTTAATCCCAGTACTCGGGAGGCAGAGGCAGGCTGATCTCTGTGAGTTCAAGGCCAGCATGGTATACAAATCCAGTCCAGGACAGACAGAGAAACCCTGTTTCAAAAAGACAAAAACAAAAACCCCAAAAAAACCAAATAGTAGATTCCTGTTTCTTAGGTCTGATGTAAACAGCTTGCAACCCCATAGACATGATGCACATTGTTGCCTTTGTTCCTCCCCGTTCACTGTATCCTCCTAACAGTGCATAACAGCCAACCATCTCGGTCCTGGGAAAACACCTCTCTCATACAAGAGAGACTTCAAGAGGCCAGCAAGGGCTGTTCTTCCAAAACCTGGCTTAGAGTGAGGCAACCAGCTGGCCAGCCCCAGGTGCACGCCAACGTACAGCTTGCTTTATTTGAACAATTGTGAACTTGGTCTTTTCTCCTGGAGAATCTCGGGGTTAACAAGATCCTCTGGAAGAGCAGAAAGAGTTGGCCCCTCTCTCATGCCCCAGTAATCTTGTTTATTTTATTTTATTTGATATGGGGGTGGGGTATATGGGGGACGTCAGGAGACAGCTTCCCTACAATGGGATCCAGATATCAGACTCAGGGCATCAGGCTTGCCTAGTGACTCAGCGTACTTTCATGCTTTTCTCGGCTGACCCCTCTAATACTTTGAGCTCTTTTTTAAACAAACAAACAAACAAACAAACACCCTCTGTGGTGGTTAGAATGAAAATGGCCCCTGTAGGGTCATATCAAGTGGCACTGTTAAGACGTGTGGTCTTGTTGGAGGAAGTGTGTCACTGGGAGTGGCCTTTGAGGTTTTAGAAGCTCAAGCCAGGCCCAGTGTCACTCTCTCTCCCTGCTGCCTGCCTATCCGGCTGTAGAACTTTCAGCTCCTTCTCCAGCACCATGTCTGCCTGTGCACTGCCATGCTTCCCGCCATCGCCGTAATGTTAATGACCTAAGCTCTGAACTGTAAGCCAGCCCCAGTTAAATATTTTCGTTATAAGAGTTGTTGTGGTCATGGTGTCTCTTCACAGTACTAGAGACCCAAACCAAGACACCATCTTATAATGTAAGTTGGGGTTTTTAAAAAAAATATTTAAAAATGAGCCAACTGCCCTTTCGTAAAGGCATAGCTGGCTCTGCGAAATCCTCTGTGGGAAGATTTGTCCTTTTTTGTTGTCTTAGTTTACATTCCATGCTGGTGGGGAGGGTGCCTGTTACGCATTGCAAAAGGGACTCCACTTCATCTGGCAGCCGTAAAAAGAGAAGGGAGGCGAACAAAGGAAGTGTGTCTTCCGGGCTTGCCAAAACCTCCCAGGTGTGTCTCCCTGCTGAATGCCTTGACACTTTACTTTGGCAAATTGGAACTTGTAACATTTCCACAACAAACAATATGACTGATTATTTCTCACCCACATAAAAGGAGTTGAAAGGATCTCTAAAACGCAACAAAAACTCAATTTGTTAGAAGATTATTTTTTGTTCATAAGTACACACACACACACACACACACACACACACACACATCGTCAGACTGTGTCGGTGTGCTTATGTTAGGGCGGCATTCACAGGAAAGTCTCTCAAGTATACTGACTTGTATTGTCTGCTTATATAATCATCCTTGTCCAGGCTAGCCCTGAACTCCTGGCCTCTCTTGCCTACACCCACGTTTTTATGAAGAGGTAGGATCAATTCTGTAAACACTGAGGACCTGCCGTGCAGATCACTGTAACCATGACACTTGTACTGGATGTGTTTTGCACACATAAGTATTTCTTTTAGTAAGTTCATCAAATCCACATATTAGATCCTTGTTATATCTGTTATGGTCTATAAAAAAAGGTTGGGTGGCAGGGGAGCACCATGGCGGGCCCATGCCAAGGTGTACACCGTGCGCCCCCCCCCCCCCCGTGAGGAATTATGTCACTCAACAGATCTGGTATAGAGGAGGTTTATTGGGTGCTGAAGGAAGGGAGGAGGGCCTGAGGAAGGGGTGGATACAGTGAGTAGGCCATAATGGCAGGGAGAGAGGGGGGAGAGAGGGAGAGAAAGAGAGAAAGGGGGAGAAAGAAACAGTGGGAACAGAGAGAGAGAAAAGTGGAACAGAGAGAGAGCTGGGGGTGGCGGAGGCAGACCCTTTATCCCGAGGGTGCATCTTGTGGCAGGCAAGTGACGATGTAAGACATTGCGAGGTCCCCAAGGGTACACTAGTGGGATCACCTATAAACTAACAATATCTAAAGGTTTGGGAGCCAACAAGATGGCTCAGCATGTAAAAGTGCTTGCTACAGAACCTGACGATCTGAGTTCAATCCCTGGAACCTACCATGGATGATAAAAATGGATCCTGAGCCCCGTGTGGTGGTGCACACCTTTAATCCCAGCACAGGCAGGTGGATTGATGTAAGTTTGAACCCAGTCTGGTCTAGGTCAGCCAAGGTTACACAGAGAAACCCTGTCTCGAAAAATCAAAAACCAAAAAAAAAAAAAAAAAAAAAAGGAAAGAAAGAAAAAAGAAAAAGAAAAAAAAGAATGGACGCCTGAAAGTTGTTCTCTGACCTCCATATGATCACCATGACAACATGCATTCGTGTGTGCACACACACATACACACCACTACCACAAACAACAACAACAATAAAAACAGCAGTAGTAACAGTAATAATAGTAAATCAAATAAAAGTTTTTAACCAAAGGATACAGAAAAGATAAAAACAAACTATTTAGCAGAAATATCATTCATCAACATGCTTCACAAATAGATGACTGGTAAAAACATAAAGATCTGAGGTGCAGCTGAGACCTGGAGCTGCCTGCTACGCTGGTTTGTTGTTGTTGTTTGTCTGCGTGTTGTCAATTTAACACAAGCTAGGGTCATGTAAGAGGAAGGAACCTCAATTGAGAAGATGCCTCCAGTGGACTGGTGTCTGTGGACGTCTGTAGGGCATCTTCTTGATTAATGATGGATGTGGGTGGGAGGGTGAGGTCCACTCAGGGTTAGATGCTCCTAGGTTGTATAAGGAAGGAGACTGGAACCCTGCGGGGGTGGCGCACGCCTCTAACCCCAGCGCTTGGGAGGCAGAGGCAGGCAGATCGCTGTGAGTTCAGTGCCAGCCTGGTCTACAGAGTTAGTTTCAGGACAGCCAGAGATACACAGAAAAGCCCTATCTCAAAATAAACAAACAAACAAGCAAATAAATGCCAGGTAGTGATGGTGGTAGCGGCGGTGGTGGCAGTTGCAGCGGTGGCAGTGGCGATGGCCTTTAATCCCAGCATTTGGGAGGCAGAGGCAGGAGGTCTCTGTGAGTTCAAGGCCAGCCTGGTCTACAAAATGAGTTCAGGACAGCCAAGGCTACACAGAGAAACTCTGTCTCAAAAAACAAAAAAACAAACAAACAAAAACCCCCAAACAAAACAAAACAAAACCAACAAACCAAACCAAGAACAAAAAAACAAAAAAGGAAAGAAAGAAGGAAAAGAACCAAGATAGGAAAAATGTCTTCTTCAAGGCTGTCAAATACAAATAGCCAAAACACTTTAAGAATATAACATTTATATAATTCCTGATTGTGTCACTCTTCTTCTTGCTATAGGTAATCTATTGTATATGTGTGTAATAATATAAATGTATATGTACAAAAATAAAATAATTTTAAAAAAAAAATTTTTAAAAAGAAAGAAAGAAAAGAAAGCAGATGGAGCAAGCCTTGAGGAGCAGCAGTCTTCTGTGGCCTCTGTTTCAGTTCCTGCCTCTAGCCCCTAGGTTCCTGCCTTGAGTTCCTGCCCCAATTCTGCTTCACTATGTACTGCAAACAGTAAGCTAAAATAAACCCTTTCCTCCCCAAGTTACTCTGGGTCACGGTGTTTATCACAGTAACAGAAAAGTAACTAAGACATTGACTTCAAACCCCATCACCACAAAGACAAAAGAACTTAAGAAGTCTTCTGTTCTCAGAATATCAGGACTGTCCAGAAAGGCTGAGCCAGCAGCTGGACGCCATGCAAATAGCAGTTTCATGTCTTCGGCAACGAGTTTGTCTATTAAAGTTTATACTTTGTGAGTGTGTGTGTGTGTGTGTGTGAGAGAGAGAGAGAGAGAGAGAGAGAGAGAGAGAGAGAGAGAGAGAGAGAGAGAGACATGGTTTCTCTGTGTAGTCCTGGCTATCCTAGAACTCACTTTGTAGACCACGCTGGTCTTAAACTCCGAGATCTGCCTCCCTCTGCCAGTGCTGGCATTAAAGACATGTACTACCACTGCCCAGCAAAGTAATACTTTTTAGACTCAGCTGAAAATACTTACATTTGCATGATACATGAATATTCCTGAAGGGACAAAAATGAAGACCTTGAGGAAACCTACTTGTTTTTTTCTTCAACAAAGTCAGCCTTCAAAAATGATTAAAACCAGCTGGGCGTGGTGACACACATGGATCACTGAGTTCGAGGCCAACCTGGTCTACAAAGCAAGTCCAGGACAGCCAAGGCTACACACAGAGAAACCCTGTCTTGAAAAACCAAACAAACAAACAAACAAACAAACAAAAAACCCCACAGAAAACCACAATGTTTCCAGGGAATCCACTGCTCCACCAGTCGGATACAGAAGGCCTGAGAGCTTACTTTACATGGGTATTTCTATCCCACAGGAAACTGTACCACAGACTGCTGTGCTTAGAGCATGCAGGACGGATTTTCTCCAGCCACAAACATTTCAGAAACACACACCTAAGCCAGCCATGGCCAGGAGCCAAGATAATATAATAATCCACTCGGACAGCTGAGAAGGTAAAGTTGGGTCAGAGATAAGCAGTGGCTTAATGTTCCAAGCTTGCGTACCACCTGACAAGCCCAGGCACGGGCTGGGCAGCACAGCAGGTGTGGCCCGCAGTACCTGCCCAAGGCTTAAAGACGCCGTGGTCCAGCCTCTGATACTGTAGCTACATGCTTCCCTGGTGGCACTAAACATTTGCCAAAGAGAATACATTTCCTAAATTCATGCATGGGTGCTGAAATAAAGTCCCCCAGTTTTTTGTTTGTTTTAGTACTGTAATTTTACATCTATCCTGGGTTTTCATTTCACTTGCTCAATAAATATTTATTGAGTGCCTTCTGTGGCAAGATTTTCCCTGTGGTTGAGCCAAGCAGAGGACAGATGCCCACACTGGCCATGTTCAGTTTCCCCAAGTTCAACAAATCCCCCCAAGGAGTCACGGTTTAGAGTTTTATACTGTGACCGCCCCCAGCTGCAGGGAAACAAAACCATCATAGCTTACTGATGACAGATGGGAGTAACAGCTTGGGTTAAAAAGGGAAAAAAAAGCCAAGTATCTGGACCAACAAGATAAAAAAGCCAAACTTATTTAATTTCACACATCTAAGCTCCAAAGTAGTATAAGAATCTGCCTGAGCTGGGCATGGTGGCACACACCTATAATCCCAGCACTCGGGAAGCAGAGGCAGGCAGATCTCTGTGAGTTTGAGGCCAGCCTGGGCTACAAAGCAAGTCCAGGACACCTAAGGTTACACAGAGAAACCTTTTCTCAGGGGGGGGGGAGGGGAAATCTAATTGAGATGAAGCCTTTCCATGCTGTCACAATACTGATAGATCTGAGAAATAAAACATTATGCTTCTGATGCAGATTAACACCCTTTGTGGACCCCCAGTTTCTCCTGCAGTAGCTGGCACCTTTTCCTTTGCAGGTGACAGAAACCCAACTCAAGACAGCCTGGGTGTGAGGCAGTTTTACAGGTTTGTGTCATTGGTGTGTGCAAAATGGAGCTGGTTTCAAGATGACAGGGCTAATGTCCCAGATGAGTTTGTAAGACTTTTCTCTCAGTATAGGTTTGTGGTGGTTGTTTGTGTGTCTTTGTATTTTCTTTGTTAGTTTTAAGAAATGGTTCCACTGTGTAGCTTGAGTTGGCTTTGGACCCTGTATCCTTACTGCCTCAGCCTCTGGAGTGCTGAGATGTACAGCAGGCAGCAGCTAAGTGAAGAGGTATGGTAGCTCTAGAGCTAGTCTCTTCTCAGCAGGTGGGCTTTCCTCACAACCCTGAGGGGCTCTCAGACACTGTGCACTCAGTCAGGTCTGTCTGCTCCATCTCCACAGGACAAAAGAGAAAGCACTCTCTCCTGCCTGGAACAATTAAAAAAGCCAGTAGGATGTTAGAAATGTCAGAAACATTAGGAACCCACTAATGAGCAGGTTCCCTGTTTACTTGTCCCACTAAAGTTACACAACACCATTGCTGTGAAGAACAGATTCCCCAAAGGGGGAAATTAGTAAATGAAATCAAAAGACATTTTGGAAGATTGCAATCCAAGTCTGAAACCTGTTCTTCCCTTTTGTTTCAGCCATGTCCCGTTGAGTCACTGAGTAACACAGCTGTGCTTCTAACCCCGTGTGTCTTGAACTTTAACACAGAACAGAACCGTGCCTGTTATCAAAGCGTAGAGTTGGGATCCAGCCCAGAGTCCTGACTCGGGGTCACAGATGCTGCTGGCCCAGCATCTTGGTGAACTACTGCTCAAGAACCTCTCGTTCAAATGAGTGGCATCCCAGGTATCTGCAGACACGTGTTTGCATCTTTTGGGAACACGTGGAGCTCTCAAACTGTTTAATTCCGACACTTCAGACAAGTTACTCCGGCACTGGAGCGGTTTCTTTCTTGTGTAAAGTGGGAATCATTGTGGGTGTTTCAGTCTCATGTTTTGTTTTGTTTTGTTTTGTTTTGTTTTGTTTTTTAATCTAGGGTAGTTATAAGGGGCCCCTCATCGTGGGTGTTTCAAATGTTCATGGCAGAGATGAAATGAGCCAGGTGTAACTGACCTAGGAAAGTTCTCAGTACGTAATATGCAGCAGGCTAATGTTTGAAAGCCTGTAAGATGCTCCAGAAATGGTCAAGGAAGAAAACCATCTGTGATACCTATAGTGGGATCAAATGAGGAGCTAGATTCTGAAGATTATGCACCTCACAGATAAGCTAGCCATGAGGGAAAAATCATAAATATTAGCAAATGGCATCCAGTTGAGTATTAAAATACAACTATTAACTTTTGTCACTAAAACAGCTGACAAAAGCAGTTAGGAAGACAGGGGTTATTTTGGCCAACAGTTTCAGGGACATTAATCATCATGGCAGGAAGAAGGTAAGGTGTACCCCAGTCAAGAGGCTCAGTGAGATGCTCAGCTTGCCCCTACTTCCTGTGTGTGTGTGTGTGTGTGTGTGTGTGTGTGTGTGTGTGTGTGTGCACTCGAGCACATGCACGCAGGTATACATATCGCCAGAGAAAGAGATGAATGTTGGTACTCAGAGGTCTTTCTGCGTTGTATGCATGTGTGTGCTGACATATATAGAAGCCAGGGTTCAACTTAAAATGTTTTTATCATCATGCACCTTTTTCCTCCCCAAGACAAGGTCCTCATGATTGTATATCAAGCAATCTACCCACAATGAATCATGTACCCCAGTTCTCTCCTTCTCCCTCTCCCTCTCCCTTTCCCCGTCTTACTCCCCCCTTCTCTCTGGTTTTTTGAGAGAGATTCTATCTACATAGCCCTGGCTACACTGGTATTCTCACTCTGTAGACCAGGCTGTCTGCCTCCCAAATGGTGGGATTAAAAGCATACATCGATACGCTTGGCCCACTTAATCTCTTGAGACAGAGTTTTTATTTCTCAGCTAAGGCCAAGCAAGCCCCAGCATTCCTCTTGTCCCTGCTTGCCTTCCACCCTACTCATCTTTAGCATTAGGGTTATAGATATGTGTGGTCATGGTTAGCTTTAACTGTGTAGACCAGGCTGGCCTTGAACCCACAGCCTGCCTCTGCCTCTGGAGTTCTGGGATCAAAGGTGTGTATCACTAGGCTTTGTAACTGGGCTTTTTGGCTGCTTTATTTGGGTTCCTATATCTACCACCCTTCTCTACCTCAATCCCTTCCAACCCCCAACACTAGGTAGGTGAGAAAGGTTAGAGGGGAAAGGGGGTTAGATCTCTTTAGACTACTTCCTGCTGACTAGGGGTGTTGAGTTCCTTGGGACAAGGCTGATCTTCGAGGCCAAAATATACAGTTTCTTCTACTCATCTCTTTGTACATGACTACTTGACAAATCAGCCAACAGCCAACAGCAGCAGCCCCCACCTCACAGGGCTCTAGCATTTAGACCCTCTCAAAATTTCCCAGAATTCCAATCACACTCACAGAAACTATCCGCAGCTAAAAAAAACCACACCCCTGCTATAGGATGGGGCAAATTATAATCAGCAGCCTCTTATTCCCTACACCTAGGATTAAAACAAAAAAGTATTCACATAGCATAACTGGGTTTTTAAAAAAACAAAACTCTCACTACAAAGCCTGGATCTTCTTTTGGGGGTTGAGGGTGGGTACTGAGGATCAAAACTCAAGTCTTCGCACTTGCAGAACAAGTGCTTTTACCCATTAAGCTGTCTCCCCAGCCCTGGACAGTATATTTACTGATGAAAACAAGAAATTTTCCACTAATGCCAGCAAAAGACATGGATGCTCCATGCCCGTCTCTAGGGATTCTGTTGTCACTTTGATTTATTGGGAGGATGTGGAAAGGAGCAACTTTTACTCATCAAAACCTTGTGAACACTGTATGGGCAAGGTGAGTAAAATGTCCCAGTAAGTCTCGGGGAACTTTCCATAGGCCAAGCCAAAGGGGAACCTAACGATATGTCTAAAGAGGCTTAACAGATGCCCATCCGCTTCTCTCAGGGGGTTGCCTCTGAGATCCAGCCTAAGAAAATAATCAGGGCTGAGAACAAAGATGTGTGTGCAGCAAAGAAAATCTGCACCTGGCCTCTACTGATGACAAGCAGCCTTGTTGTGAAGGAAGAAATGGCTTTCTTTTTCTTTTCTTTCTTCCCTTTCTCCTCTCTCTTTCTCTTTAATTAACCTTTAAATTGCATTATTATTATTATATTCTGTTTATTTATTTATTTGCTTTTGGATACAGGGTTTCTCTGTGTAACAGCCTTGGCTATCTTGAAACTCACTATGTAGACCAGGCTGGCCTCGAACTCACTGAGATCCAGCTGTTTCTACCTCCCAAGTGCTGGGATTAAAGATGTGTGCCACTGTGCCCAGCTATTACTCCCTTTCTTTTGTGTGTGTTTGTACACGTTACTATATACATGTGGAGACTAGAGGTTAATGTTCAGAGTCCATTTTCTTCTTCTACCATATGGGCCCTAGGAACTGGACTGTGTTCATTAGACTTATTGGAAAGCACCTTTTACCAGCTGAACCCTCTTATAAACCCAGTGCCCTGTCTTTTAAAGAAAGAAACTGCTTTCTTTTTGTTTGTTTGTATTTTTTTTTTCTAGACAGGGTTTCTCTGTGTAGCCTTGGCTGTCCTAGACTTGCTTTGTAGACCAAGCTGACCTCAAACTCACAGAAATCTGCCTGCCTCTGCCTCTCGAGTGCTGGGATTAGAGGTGTGCACCACCATGCCCCACTCCCATTTTTTTAATCATTCCTCAGTTTCCCTCATACATATAGGAGCTAGGTGGATGGCTCAAGTCTGTAATTCCAGCATTTGGGAGGCTGAGACAGGAGGACTGCCACAGTTTGAGGCTAGCCTAGGCTACATAGTTCCATTGCTACAGTTTTAATAGAGGAAGGGAAGAAGAGAGGGAAAGAGAGATACACTGACAGACAGAAAGACGCAAGAGAGAGAACCTACTTTAGGCTGGTCCACACTGATACAGTGGGAGAGCATAAGGTGACGCTCTGAATAACGGGAGTTTCCATGCTTGGGCTTTGAAGCCCCAAATGGTAGTCCTCGAATTCAGAATAAAAAGAATTTGTGCATTGTGGTGGGGGCGTGTCCTAGGATGGAGGAGATGGATGCTGGCATCACTGTAGCAGCCGAGAGTTTCTGATTCCTACCGTGAAGGCTGAGCGAGCCCGCGGTATCTGCGGTATCTTTGTCAGCAACCAATGAAATTCTAGTTTGCTGAAGGTGGCACTGAAGACCCACGCGTACAGAAACGCAGCTTGTGTCAGCGAAGGGCTGAGAGGGACACACGGGAGGACGTGGGGCCTTGTGTCTACAGGGTGGAGCTCAGGAGAATCCGAGTCTTCCAGGAGATCAGTTCTCACAGCTGCTGGGACAGAGCTAGGCTTTGAGAAACAAGGAGAGCCAGGCGTGGTGGCGCCTTTAATTCCAGCACTCGGGAAGCAGAGGCAGGCAGATCGCTGTGAGTTCGAGGCCAGCTTGGTCTACAAAGTGAGTCTAGGACAGCCAAGGCTACACAGAGAAACCCTGTCTCCAAAAAAAAAAACCAAAAAACAAACAAAAAAAAAACCAAAAAAACAAAGAACAAAAAACAAAACAAAAACAAAGGTGGGGGGCAGATTTAACAGCCCTAAAAAAAGTAACAGCGAGGGCAGTGGGATCTAGGGCCTCCTGAGATGTATGTGAGGCTATCTAGATGTTTAGTGGGACTCAGGCGTAGCTGCCTTCAGAGAACCCCAAAATCCCATACATTTAGATACTTTCTTTCCTTCCTTCAAAGTATTACATGTATCTGTTTTGAGTTTGCACACATGTGTGTGGACACATGCATGCCACAGTGTGAGTGTGGGGTTCAGAAGGGTCCAGGGGATAGAATTCAGGTTGTCAGGCTGTGTGACAAACACCTTTACCTGCTGTTTTTTGTTACCTGATTTGTTTGTTTATTTATTTAGTCAACTTGACACAAGCTAGAGGCAATTGGAAAGAGGGAACCTCAACTGAGATAATACCTCCTAAAGATCAGCCTGTAGGAGGGCCCAGCTCACTGTGGATGCTGCTACTCCTGGCAGGTGGTCCTGGAAAGCAGATTGAGCAAGCCAGCAGCAGCAGCCCTCCGTGGCCTCTGCTTCAGTTCTTGCCTTGTATGATTTTGTTCTTCTCTCTCTCTCTCTCTCTCTCTCTCTCTCTCTCTCTCTCTCTCTCTCTCTCTCCCTCTCTCTCTCTCCCTCCCTCTCTCTCTCTCTGTGTCTGTCTCTGTCTCTGTCTCTCTGTGTCTCTCTGTGTCTCTCTGTCTCTCTCTCTGTCTCTCTCTCTGTCTGTCTGTCTCTCTCTCTCTCTCTCTCACTCTCTCTCTCTCTCTCTCTCTGTGTGTGTGTGTGTGTGTGTGTGTGTGTGTGTGTGTAGGGGGGTGTTGTTTTTGTTTTTGAGAGAGGGGTATGATTTCTCTGTGTAGCCCTGAGTGTCCTAGAACTCATTCTATAGACCAGGCTGGCCTCAAACTCAGAAATCCTCCTGCCTCTGCCTCCGCAGTGCAGGGACTAAAGGTGTGTGCCACCACCATCCAGGCCTGCTTGAGCTTCTGTCCTGACCTCCTCACTGTTGGACTGTTATCTAGAAGTATAAGATAAAACAAACCTTCCCCTCCTCTCCTTCCTTTAGGTGTTGTAGGTGTTTCCTCACAGCAATAGAAACCCTAACTAAGACACCTGCTGAGCCAGTTCATCTGTTTCCTTCCTTCCTTCCTTCCTTCCTGTGTGTGTGTGTGTGTGTGTGTTTTATTGCTTGCTGTTGTTGTTTTGACACAGTCTTATTATCTATAGCCCAGACTGACCTCAAACTTGATAATATCTTGCCTCGGGATGGTAGGCAAGTGCCACCGCCCCCTCACTTGGATGCCAACTTAAAGTTTTCAAACTCACCATCAATTCCAGCTAAAAAGCCAGCCCTGCCCAGCCCCGGGCCCCTGTGGCCAGTCCACTTTATCCTCTCACTATGGGCCCTTTGTGTGCAGCTATTGAGATCAAGGTAAAAAAAAAATTTGTTTGAAGATGACCTTAAATTTTTTTCTGTGATTTCATAAGTCTTTTTAAGGTCCAAGCAAGCATATCTGAGGGCATGTATGTAGGCTAAATTTTCTTAACAGTTATACTTTATTATGAACTTATTAAATGAGCATACCTCCCTTATAACCCAAATAGCCTAAATAAGAGGAAAAGGAGATTAAGGAAAACAAGAATGAAACCTCTGGGTATCAGTTCCTAGGAGCAATTCTCCTGGCGTAGTCAGCAGGATTTCAGCAGAATAGCAATCCCACCAAAGTTGCTGCGGGAACCTGGAGCCACAGGAACCAGAAGCCTCCAAAGCCTTGAAGCCTTCCCTGGAGCAATTCTCTTTAGGAGCATCTTGAAATGCAGTGATGAACAGCCAAAAACCAAGTCCCAACCAAAAGCGCCCCAGCCTCCTGTTTTGGATATATATATCCTCTCTGTCTGTCCAAGGATGTTTTTCACCAAGCTCCCCCACTAGTTTGACTTCTAAGTGGAAAAACATCCTGCTCCCTCCCCCATCCCACACTTGGGATCAAACCTCTTCACACGTATACTACAGATAAGTATAAAACAAATACAGTCTAGCAAGATGTTAATAAAGAAGGGGAAGAGCAGGTCATGGTGGTGCACACCTTTAAACGTAGCACTCAGGAGACATAGGCAGGTAGATTTAACCATTGCTTTAATTTATTTATTATGTCTTTATGTGTGCGAATGTGCTTATGGCTAGCAAGGAAAAGCGTTCTTCCAGAATGAAGATGTCAGATCCCTTAGAGCTAAAGTTACAGGCTATTATGAGCCTCTTGATATAGTTTCTGGGGACCAAACCCAGGTTCTCTGTGAGAGGAGCAAGGTGCTCCCAAGCACTGGGCTGTGTCTCCTGCTCCTGCGCTACTGCTCTGAAATTCTAGGGTCCTCAGTTTGGACTTTAGTCTCATTAAGCCCACACCATATGCTTAGGCCTTGTTGCTCGTGCGCCATCCAGCCTTCTGCACCAGATCTTAGATGAAACCCAGGGTTCTGTATCCTCTTCACTCTCTGTTCAGAAAACATGAAGGCTGTGCTATTTGTGCCATGCAAGCTGAGCATGGTGGCTCACGCTTGCAATCTGAGGAACTAGGGAGGCTGAGGCAGGAGGATTACTGTTAGGTAAAGGTCAGTGTGGGCTACAGGATAAATTCAGCCTGGCTTACAGAATTCGACCCTGGAGTGGGAGTTCTGGTTATGTTATGTAAATATGGTCTTGTTTTTTATTTCAAGTGTGGGATGTAAAACTGCCTTTAGTTTATTCACAGCTGATAACAGCCTCATGAGACGGGCGAATGATCTTTGTCAGCGGGGGAAACTGCTGCATGAGGGGGTGTGGTCTTTGCCAGCTGCAGACCGTCCTTGCCCTTTGTGCAGACTCTGAAAGGGTATAAATAGGACCCCAAAGAGAGTAAGAGGTGGCTTTGAGATGCTCCTAGAGAGAAACACTTCTGAGAATGCTTCAAGAAGGCTGCCGCTGATTAATTATGCTGCTGCTGTCGGCTGTTTAGCTGGACTGCTGGAATCCTGGCAACACAGAGTGAAATTGCTTCAAGGAACTGAGTCTAAAAAGGGCTACATCCCCCATCACTACTAACCTTCTTTCTCTCCCATCTAGGGATAGTGGGTTGGAAGGGAGGTAGAGGGATTAAGGAACCTCAAATAAAGTAGGTTTTAAAAAATCAAAGCCTAATTATGATATAAAAATTCTTCCCAAATACCACGGGGGAAAAAATCAAAGCCTAGCTGGGTATGGTGGCGTACAGCTTTAATCCCAACACTCAGAAAGCAGAGGCAGGAGAATCTCTGTGAGTTCAAGGCCAGCCTGGTCTACAAAGTGAGTCCAGGACAGCCAAGGCTACACAGAGAAACCCTGCCTGGAAAACAACAACAAGATCAAAGCCTACAAGACCCTACCTCAACAAATAACCAAACAAAATTAATTAATTAATTAATTAAGCTGAAATTGGACGTTTTAAAAAAATTTTTTTTCTTATGAATACAGTATTCTGCCTGTGTGAACACTTGCAAGCCAGAACAGGGCACCAGATCTTATTATAGATGGTTGTGAGCCATCATGTGGTTGCTGGGAATTAATTGAACTCAGGACCTCCAGGAGAACAGACAGTGCTCTTAACCTCTGAGCCATCTCTCCAGTCCAAAATTTGAACTTTTGTTTTAAGCAATGTAGCCTGAGTTTAATCCATCTTCCACAAAGCACCCTCAGGAATCTGAGACCCTCTAGTTTTTGGGTTTTGTCTGTTTGGTTGGTTGGCTGGCTGATTGGTTGAGTTTTTTGAGACAGGATCTCTCTGTGTAGCCTTGGCTGTCCTGGAACCTACTCTGTATACCAGGCTGGCCTCAAACTCAGAACTCAAAGATCCACCTCCCTCTCCCTCCAAAGTGCTCGGATTAAAGGCCTGTGCTACCACCGCCTGCCCAGACTGTCTGTTTTTTGTTTGTTTTGGGTTTTTGTTTTCCAAGATAAGTTTTCTCTGTAGAGCCTTAGCCGTCCTGAACTTGAGTTTTCCACAGACTTTTTGTTTTGTTTTGTTTTTTGAGACAGGGTTTCTCTGTGTAGCCTTGACTATCCTGGACTTGCTTTGTAGACCAGGCTGGCTTGGAACTCACAGCGATTCACCTGCCCCTGCCTCCCAAGTGCTGGCATTAAAGGTGTGCACCTATCTCTGCTTCCCTGAATGCTGGGAAAGACCTTCTGTTTGGGGTTTGTTGTTGTTGTTATTATTGTTCTTAATTTTTAAAAAAGATTTGTTTATTTATAATTTACATAGTATTCTGTCTGCATGTGTGCCTGTACACGAGAAGAGGGCACCAGATCTCATTATAGATGGTAATGAGCCACCATATGGTTGCTGGGAATTGAACTCAGGACCTTTGGAAAAATAGTCAGTGCTCTTAACCACTGAGCTATCTCTCCAGCTGGAGATCTTCTGTTTTTAAAGCCAAACCCGCTCAAGTTTTAGGGGTTTGAAGTTTTCTGCTTTATCTCCAGGAACACTCAGTGGTGATGTGTTTCTCCTTGTAGGAACTAACTGCCATGCTTCCTTCTGCTGTTTATTAATACGGGCTGGGGTCATACTGTCATACTGGAGGGCGTTTTGTGGGGCAGGGGAGAAACCTCAACATGAGTTTGACTGCTCCAACTACTGACCGCCTACAGTAGATCGTGTGTGTGTGTGTGTGTGTGTGTGTGTGTGTGTGTGTGTGTGTGTGTTAGGCATTGCTTTTGTTTCTCTCCAGGCAATTGCTGAGCTTTTGGAGAAACTCAAGTGTCCCTAGGGGTCATAGTCCACCAGCTTAGAAACAGCTAGCTGATCCAGGCTTCCAGATTCCAAGCAACACCGTGACTTCAGTTACAGGTTTAGCTGCTCATAAACGAGTGACAATGTTTTTTGGTTTTGTTTTGGGGTTTTTTGGAGTTTTTTTTGGGGGGGTTGTTTTTTGGTTTTTTTGTTTGTTTGGTTGGTTTGGTTTTTTGTTTTGTTTTGGTTTGGTTTGGTTTGGTTTTTCAAGACAGGGTTTCTCTGTGTAGCCCCTGGCTGTCCTGGACTCACTTTGTAGACCAGCCTGGTCTTGAACTCACAGTAATCCGCCTGCCTCTGCCTCCCTGGGATTAAGGGCGTTCGCCACTATGTCAGACCTGAAAAGGTATCTTTTAAACATAAGCGAGGAAGCCAGATTCAACAAATACCTATTGCTATTTAGATAGATCAGCCGCACATGTTTGGATTTTCACATAAAGTTTTCATTCAATTTCACAATATTCTTTTTTTTTAAGATTTATTTATTTATTTATTATTATGTATACAGTGCTCTGCCTGCATGTACATCTGCAGGCAGAGGGGGACATCAGATCACATTATAGATGGTTGTGAGCCACCATGTGGTTGCTGGGAATTGAACTCATGACCTCTGGAAGAACAGACTGTGCTCTTAACCACTGAGCCATCTCTCCAGCCCCTTCACAATATTCTTACTAGTCCAGTTCTGAAAAACTAATATTGTAGATTCTTAGCAGGAGGGAAATGTAGTGGAGTGCCTGATGAGAGTGTGCTGCGGATTGAACGGATTGAACGCAGGGTCTCACAGTCAGCCCCCAGACCCTGCCCCTGATGCCCTCCAACCGCCAGGCTCCGCCCACTGAATACTGACAGCCCTGGCAGATGCTGCCCCTGATGACCTCCAACAGCCAGGCTCCGCCTACTGAACACTAACAGACAGCCCCTGCAGACTCAGATGGCAAAGCTCCACCCTACAGAATAAAAAACACACTAATCCCCGCTCTGGAAAGCCCCACCCTGGAAAGCTCCCTCCCACTCCACCCCACTCCACCCCACCCGCCTCAAGAAACCATATATATGCCCTGTCTTCTGCCCAGTTTCCTGCTGTTTATTCACCTAGCAGAGGAAGTCAGGCTCCTGGGGTTTTTTCCCTCATGTGAGATTGTTGTGCAGCATTCCTCTGTTGGTGCACACCTTTAATCTTAGCACTCGGGCAGGCAGAAGTAGGTGTGTCTCTGTGAGTTCGAGGCTAGCCTGGTCTACAAAGCGAGTCTGGGACAGCCAAAGCTACGCAGACAAACCCTGTCTCAAAAAACAACAACAAAAAAAAAAAACAAAACAAAACAAAAACCAAACAAACAAACAAAAAAGGAAGTATCATAGGACTTTTCAAAGCACCTGACTGTTGCCCTTTTGTCTCGGCTTAGCTTAGTGAAATGCTCATAACCGCTGCAGTTGGCATTACTCAAGGAACGCATCAAGGCAAAAATTACAGCGCTTAGAAATGCCAGTTCTTAGATACTTGGCACAGACCGAGAAATCTGTCAAATTCTTAGGAACACGAGATTCCAGTCTCATGAGAATTTTTTTTCTTCTCTTTCTTTTTCTTTTTTCTTGGTTCTGGGTATTGAACCCAGGTCCTTGGGCAAGCCTCTACCCTTAGCCCAAGACTCTAAGTTTCATTAAAAAAAAAAAAAAGTTTCTTATTTCAGTCATTAAAAACACCTCATAAACAATTTAGCTGTGTCTAACTTATTAACCTCAAATAAATGACCTCATACTTCATGATGCAAGTGACAGCATTTTAAATTACATCTGGACTTATGCTGTTGTAACCTTACCCAGGCACATATTCCTGAAAGCGGAGGGCGAGCAAGGCTGCCAACAGACTCGGTACTTAAACAACTTTACTTTTCTTATGGGATTATGTGGGGTGACCACCAAGACAGGCTGAGATTTCACTCTCTGAAAGTAAAGAAATAAAATGAGGGTTTTTGTTTTGTTTTTTGAACAAATACTGAAGAATAGCCAAAAACCCACTGGTGTTAATCCCCTTGCACCATCCACTTGAACATGGATGCGACTCCATTTAGGGCTGGCCCTTCCTCTCTTTGCCAGGAGGCCCACTCCTGGCTGGAATTTCTACAGGCAGAGTTGGCAAAGATAAGCAGTGTTGTGTGAAATGTGAGCTCAGAGGTAAAAATCAGTACCCTTTCATCTGTCCCAGCCCTCTTCCTGTCTACTACTCAAGCCTAAGTTATGAATGTAAGGGAAGGTGCTGTCCTACTGTTCCACTCAGTGGCAGGTCACACCCCACTGCTGTCAGATGCCAGCCATGTGGCCAGGAAAAGGCCAGCTGGGTTGAGGGGGGTGGTGGAGGACAAGGCTTTGTTGAGCAAAGGGCTTGTGTTCCTCATAGGCCAGAGTGTCTGGTGTGTGGCTCACTGTGGGTGCCTGACAGAGCAGGACGGACCATCACCAGACCAGACCAGTTAGCGAGGAAACCTCACACACCGGATGGCCTGGAGTTGTCGCTAACACTGGTTTCCACAGTCCAGTCCAAAGCTGAGACTCGTCCTCAGCACATTCCGTGTGGTCTTTCCTTTCTTTGCTCTAATGGATTCTTTTTTTTTTCTTTTTTAAATTATGATTGTTTGTTTTTCTATGCATGTGTGTGTGGTTGCATGACCTGCTGTGCAAACAGTGTCTGAGGCTGTGAGAAAAGCACACAAGGTCCCCGCAACTGGAGTCACTGCCATTATAAGCTGTCCTGCAAGTCCTCTGCAAGAGCAGTAAGTGCTAACTATCTCTTCAGACCCTTTAGTGGTTTCTTTATTTGGTCTAGGAGGTAGGGGGAAGGCACAGTACTATAAATATTTATGGGAATTTTTGTCTTTACCTAGACCAGTGCCTTTGTAACTCCAGTGTGCTGTAATGGAATGCTTGGCCTAAAGCCAAGGCTGACTCAGATTTAGCTCACTGGGTGAAGCTTTTGAGGTACAAGGAAGAAACTCGGTGAACATGGTGTGTTCAAAAGGAACACAGATCACACACTTATCCTTTGAGATTTTCTATGATTAAATATTCTTAGGGAAAAATGGAACTGATAGCTTATAACTAAAAACAAAACAAAACAAAACAAAACAAAAAAAACCCCTAGTCATATTTTAGGAGTAATGTGTCTAGATTCTATAGGGAAAACGTAGAAAAACAAAGACACTGTATGTCCCTGGGGGTGGGCTGTGAGAGTGAAGGGTCCTGCTCTGCTTCTGGTTTGTTCCCCTGTTTTTTCTTGCCACTGTGGATGTGCTGTGAGCATTCAGCTTCCTGCTCCTCCCACCACGACTGCTGCTGGTTAACGGGCCACTTTACTGAAGCCCACTGAGAAGCCTGGTGACAGTTCATCACTAGGAGGAGCTGGAGGAGGACTCTGTGGTGCTGGAGCTTATTGAAAATAAAATGTAAGGCCGGGCAGTGGTGGCGCACACCTTTAGTCCCAGCACTCAGGAGGCAGAGGCAGACGGATCGCTGTGAGTTCGAGGCCAGCCTGGTGGTCTGCAAAGTGAGTCCAGGACAGCCAAGGCTACACAGAGAAACTTTGTCTTAAAAAACAAAAAACAAAAAACCAAGAAAACAAAAATGTAAAGCCAGCAGCAAAGTCGGGGTTAACTAATAAGAGCTGGTTAGAGAAAATAGAACAAATGCAAAGCATTGATTCTGGGGTATGGCAGAGAGGTGTGATATCTGGGAGAGGTGGCTCAATGGTTAGTGCTCTTTCAGAGGACCCGAATTCAACCCCCAACACCCATATAGGGCAGCTCGCTAGAGGGTGACAATATTCCATAGTCACTGGCTCGGCATAGAATAAGGTGTGCACATAGCAAACATAGTGATAGGACTAAATATTTATCTGAGCACTTTTTTTTCAGACAGTAGCATTTATTTTTGAAATGCCACATATTTTCTTGATCATGTTGAAAAAAGGTGTTGAAAATACTGCATTTGCATTCTACTGCAATGAAAGAATGAAAAATTGGCTTATAAAACTAATAATAGAATAAGAAAAAGAATAATGGGCCCGTCTCTGCTTCTTATTACCATTGCCATTTTAGGTAAATGGATTTAATGACTGTTTCTTTTGTTGTTGTTGTTTGAGACAGGGTTTCTCAGTGTCAACCTTGCCTGTCCTAGACTCATTTTGTAGACCAGGCTGGCCTCGAACTCACAGCGATCCGCCTGCCTCTGTCTCCTGAGTGCTGGGATTGAAGGTGTGAGCCCAGCTATGACCTTGTTTCTTATTCCTCCTACTTACAAAGTAACAGTTCTACTGTGTTTTGTAGTTCTAGATGTTACTACAGAGTCTAGCAGCGCATTTTTTATGATATGACTTTGTTTAGACAAAAAAGAAAATAAAGAATGCGCTGGTGAGCCAAAGAGTGGGTGTGTGTCCACATGTGCATGTGTGTGTCCACATGTGCATGTGTGTGTGTGAGTGTATGTGTCCACATGTGCATGTGTACACACCTGCATGAGCATCCCAGGAGAGAAGCCATGTTCATTTCTCACTACCTATAATGTGAAGTCAATAGGTGACACCTAGGAAGAAAGTTGAAGAAGTGCTCCTGTAAGCATAGTATCTACAGACACGGACGTATCAAAAGGATGAGCCAGAACACATGAAGCATTGCCCTAGAAAATGGAAGCTGGACATGTGGTGTAGGGTAGGCTGCAGTCTTCAAGAGAGGTGCCTTCCTTTTCCTTGTTTATATTATAATTTATAAGACTATCTTTTTGTTTGTTTGTTTGAGACAAGGTTTCTCTGTGTAGTCCTGGCTGTCCTGGAACTCACTCTCTAGACCAGGCTGGCCTCAAACAAAGAAACCTGCATGCATGCCTCTGCTTCCTAAGGGCTGTGAATAAAGAGATTTCCTAACACACCTAAAAGACTCCACTTTAAAACTATATTTATTGCTGGGCATGGTAGCACACACCTTTAATCCTAGATTAGATTGGGGAGGCAGAGGCAGGTGGATCTCTGTGAGTTTGGTGGGTCTAGGACAGCCAAAGCTACATGAAGAGACCTGTCTTGAAAAACCAAAAACCTGGCCAGGCGTGGTGGCGCGCGCCTTTAATCCCAGCCCTCAGGAGGCAGAGGCAGGCAGATCGCTGTGAGTTCGAGGCCAGCCTGGTCTACACAGTGAGTCCAGGACAGCCAAGACTAAACAGAGAAACCCTATCTTGGAAAACGCAAAAGAAAGAAAAAAGAAAAACATAGAAAATAAAAACATTTATCATCATTGTGACTGAGCATGCGCTGGGGAGTGGTGTCATGGGACATGTGCTGAGAGCAGAGGCCAACTTTGTGGAGTTGGTTCTTTTTGCACCTTTCTGTGCATTCTGAGGATCAAACCCAGGTCTCCAGGCTTTTGGAGGATCTGTCTTTACCCATTGAGCCCATCAGCCCAACACTGTTATAAAAAGCACTTATTTACTCACTTTCATAAAATTTCTGTCTCCAAACATGGTGACCTGGGAATCAGAACTTCGGAATATTAATTATAGAGTCATAAATATTTAGCATAAAACAAGGGGAATACTAAATGATATCTCATGGATTTTATTTGGTTTTTTGCCAAATACTGATGATGTTGATCATCTTTCTACATTTATCAATCATTTACACATCTCTTTTGGAGAACTATTTACTCAAAACTGTTGACTGTTTTTATATTGGTACTTTTGAGTTTTTTTTTCTTTCTTTTTTTTTTTTTGTTTACTTTTTGGGTGTTTTGTTGTTGTTGATTTTGAGACAACATTTCTCTGTGTTGCCCTGGCCACTCTGAAACTCTGTAGAACAGGGTGGCCTTGAACTCAGAGATTTCCCTGCCTCTGCTTCTGTCTCCCAAGTCCTGGGATTAAAGCATGTGCTGCCACTGCCCACATGTTTATTTTTTCTTTATAATTATTTATATTTATTTTACGTGCCTTTGTGTTTTGCCTGCACGTGTGAAGGTGTCAGATCTTGAAGTGATAGACAGTTATGAGCTGCCATGTGGGTGCTGGGAATTTAACCCAGGTTCTCTGTAAAACAGTCAATGCTCTTAACTGCTGAGCCATTTCTCCAGCCCCCAGATGTTTTTTCATTCTCATTTATATATTACAGTTACAGTTCCCTTATTAGATAGATAATTTGAAAAAAATGTAAAGAAACAATTTTGGGGGCTAGGGTATAGATTTGGTATTTAGAATTCATGCCTGAGATGCATGAAGCTTTGTGTTTCACACACACACCCCCAGCGGTACATAAAACAGGTGCAGCGGCATACATCTATAATCCCATCCCAGCATCAGGAAGTAGAGGCAGGAGGGTCAGAAGTTCAAGGTCATCCTCAGTTACAAAACATGTTCAAGGGCAGCCTAAAATACAGGAGACATTGAAAAACAAAACAAAACTGGACAGAAGGAAGGCATTTGTCAGAATTTAATACAGGGCCTTGTATATGCTAAGTGTACGCCACACTTCTGAGCTATACCTCAAGTCCCAGGAAACTTCATAATCATAAAATTTATGAAACGTAGACTTCTGAAAATATTAGTTGCCAAAAAAGCAAAGAAAAATTACATTATGAAAAAAATGAAATTATAAAGACAGGAAATAAAAAGGAAATAACAGAACCTAGACCAGATGTGACTGTTGTATGAGAAAAATAAAAATGCGCTTGAATCCCATCTGGAGGCAAAGCAGATTGCCAGATCAGATCACAAGGCAACTATCCAAATCATAATGTGCATGAAAGAAGAACAGCCTTTTGAAGCAGAAGAATACCTTGGTAGACAGGGCCAACAAATGACACAGAAATCACATCACGGCACAGATTTTACACAAGAGAATTATTGGGGATTCAGCCTGGGTGAAAGGTGGCCTCGGAGTGGGGACAAGAGAGAGAGGGCTGGAGAAAGAGACAGGGTCAGAGAACAGGACTGTGGTACCCTGCTGTAAGATCCAAGTTTGGTATCTCTGGATAGCCTCTGAGCTTGGTAGATGATGGCAGACTCCCTTTCTCAGCAAGGGTTCCCTCTTCACCTGATCTGGGGACCCTAGATCCCCTAAGGAGTGTTACAGAGCCTTCATGGAAGATTACAGGCCCAACCTTTTCCTGCTAAGAAACCTGCTCAGCAAGGACCTGGGGATTCCTAGAGATACCTACCCTATGCTAATAAGATGTCTTGGTGTCTTGGCTTTCAACCAATGACCTTTAACCATACTGGAGAGTCCCCATAGGATAATTAAGTACTACTTTACCCTCTTATGTAGGGCTGTATTGTTACATGTAGATTAAGTATCCATGGCACCCCTAGCCCCAGTTTGTTGAGATTATTTTTATAAAGCTATGTTTGTTTCTCTTAGCTTATTTCTTAACCCGGCTATCACACAGATCGTTGAAACTCTTTTATAATACAAGGCTTCACAACACAATCTTGAGCAGCTTAAGTCTGTTCTTAACCTTCTATGCTATTTTTGTCTTATTCCCAGAAAACATCCCAGTGATACTGGCACTTTGTAGTTTTCCTCAGCTCCAGCTCCTTCCTCCTGATCTTCCTTGGACCTTATAGTTCTACAAAGAAACCATAGGGAGTGGGACATGATGACATATGACTGTAATTCCAGAATTTGGGAAGCAGAAACAGGATTGCAGGCTTGAGTCTAACCTGGGATACACATGGAACCAAGGAAAGCTACAACGTGTAAGTATCACTTGGATATTAGCTGATAATAAGACCTTAATAACATTAGTCCTGCAGTACCCAGGAATTGAACCTGGGCCAACTGCTTGAAAGGCATCTACACTAACCACTATACCACCATGGTGGTGGCACACACCGGTAGGATTTGCTGAAGGAGGCAGAGGCAGGAGGATCACGAGTTCGAGGCCAGCCTAGGCTGCACATGGAGCTGGGAAAAGCTACAAAGTACAAGTATCACTGGGATGTTATCTGGGAGAAAAGCCAAGACATCAAGACATCTTATTAGCATAGGGTAGGTATCTCTAGGAATCCCCAGGTCCTTGCTGAGCAGGTTTCTTAGCAGGAAAAGGTTGGGACTGTAATCTTCCACGAAGGCTCTGTGACACTCCTTAGGGGATCTAGGGTCCCCAGATCAGGTGAAGAGGGAACCGCCACTGAGAAATGGAGTCTGTTGTCATATACCTAGCTCAGAGGCAGGTGGATTTCTGTGAGTTCTAGGCCAGCCTGGTTTACAAAATGAGGCCAGTACAATCAAGGCTATGACACAGAACCCTGTCTGGAAAAACAAAACAAAATGTTCTCCATCATCTCTGATTGGCTAATAAAGAGCTGAAAAGCCAATAGCTGGGCAAGATAGTTGAGGCAGGACTTGCAATCCTAGGAGGAGCATCCCAGGTGGAAGAAAGAGAGGAGAGGGCCAAAGAGAAGGTGGTCATGAAAAGGTGGCCAGGAGGAAGTTGAGATGAAGGAGTCACCATGAAGACAAAGATGGAGCAGGAACAGCAGGGCAAGACTAGATGGCAGGTACTGGGTGATGTGCCCTATAAATAGTTCAGACCAGTGTGGATGGATTAGAATAGATAGATGGGTGTCTGCCTAGCTATAGTGCTTTAAAGCTTATTAATAAATGTACTATGTCTTCATGTCATTATTTGAGAGCTAGAGCTGGCATAGAAAAAAACTACTATTAATTGTACACGGTACTAGAAACATAGATTCTATGCAATTGGCATAATGCCTTAGGTATATTCCTACAAAATACATAAAGAGGGTTCATTTTCCTCTGATTTTTATAAAATTAATAATACTGAGTGATTATATATAATATATAGTGTGGGAAAGATTAAGCTTTGTCACAGGTGGAAGCAATCTTGGTGGGCTTTACCCTTGGGGCACCCCATGAATACCTTGTGATAGACTAAGTGGAGCCATCCTGGGCCTGGAATTCAGGAAGCAGACCTGGGAACCCCACTTGGGCTATTGTTTTCCTAATTGACCCTCTACGGAGAAGGAGACCACCCTTTTTATGTGACTGAGAGAGGTGGGGAGGAGAGAACAACAAGTTCAGGTCAGGGGAGAGCGTGTGGGGAGCAGCGACCAGGCCAGACCAGCACGCGGGCCAGAGAGACACCTAAGGACCCGTCCCGTGGAATGGATACCGGAAGATTCACTCTTTTGTCCCTTTAACCTTTTTTCCTTCTTATGTAAGCTAGTTGGGTTGTATAATAAAGTTTAATTGTTAAGAAACAGAGCCAACAATATAGTTTGCTTGTGTGTGCTTACTTATTTGAAGCAGGGTTTCTCTGTATAACTCTGATTGTCCTGGAACTTATTCTGGAGACCAGGCTGTTCTCAAATTCAGTGATCTGTCTGAGTGCTCGGATTAAAGGAGTGTGCCACCATGCCTGACACTACATTTTCTTATTTTTTCATTTCATTTATTTTTAAGGCATCTTCTTGCTATAACCCACCTTGGTTTAAACTTACAAATTTCCACCCTCAGCCTCCTGAGTGCTAGATTTACAGGTGTTATCTTAGTTTGGGTTTTATTGCTATGAAGAGACACCATGACTATGACAACTCTTATAACGGAAACATTTCCTTGGGGCTGGCTTAAAGTTTCAGAGGTTTAGTCCATTATCATCATGGTGGGAAGCATGGCAGCGTGCAGGCAGACATGGCACTGGAGAAGGAGCTGCGAGTTCTACATCTTTTTCCCCCCTGAGACAGGGTTTCTCTGTGTAGCCCTGGCTGTCCTGACTCACTTTGTAGACCATGCTGGCCTTGAAGTCACAGAGATACACCTGCCTCTGCCTCGAAAGTGCTGGGATTAAAGGTGTGCGCCACCATGCCTGGCGAGATCGACATCTTGATCCTCAAGTAGCCAAAGGGGTCGGTGTGCCTCATTGGGCATAGCTTGAGGATAGAACTCAAAGCCCATCCTCACAGTGACACACTTCCTCCAACAAGGCCACACCCACACAACAAGGCCACACCTACACAAGGCCACACCTTTTAAAAGTACCACTCCCTATGGGCCAAACATTCAAACACATGAGTCTATGGGGGCCATCTATTCAAACCACCACAAGTGTGTGCTAGCTCTTCTGGCTCAGAACCTTGATTTTATAGATTCTATAAAATGTAAAATTCTTACACCAATAACCTTTGCCTTGTAAACATCTGCTTTACGTCTTTCTGCTTGGTTTCCAGAGTTTTCAACGTGGTTAATAACTTCTCTCTTTAGTGCCAAAGCATACTGTCAACTTTCTCAACCACATTTTTAAAAGGCAATTAAACTCAACTTATATACAGAACAAGCAGCAAAACCTGTTAATACTGTCATCCGGCCAAAAGTCATTATAAATATCCATTGGGTATTTTAAAATGCAAAAGGAGGAAATTGTGACTTGGAATCTCAGACTGAGGATCAATCCATGGTTGCACAGAAAGGACAGGAAGACCGAGTTGTGTAAGTTGTTCTCTAACCTCCCCACACCCTCAGTAACACGCATGCAACACTCACATCTCACGCACAACAGTTGCTTCTGTGTGACATATACACACATACATACACACATGACAAATACATTTAATAAATAAGGAAAATCTACTAAGGGACCACTGACTTGCAGTAAAGTACTCTTATTCTGGTGAAGCCCTTGAAAACTTTAGACAGGAAACCATTCTCTGCTGAGTAGGACCACTCTGCAGGTGTTCTGGCATCTCTGCCTCGGCCAATTAAATACCCTTGTCACATCCTTCCATTACTGGGAGAGACAGATAATATGAGCCCTATACATTTCTGAACACATGTGTTAGGATGTGTGCCCTTTGACCCTCTCTGCACAGTCAACTGGGTCAGTCTAATCTCAGATTGGTCCTAAAATTAAACACAGTGTTCAAATGTCTTTTCTTTTTTTTTTTTTTTCTTCTTCTTTTTTTTTTTTAAAGATTTATTTATTTATTGTTATGTATACAGTGCTCTGCCTGCATGTACACCTGCAGGCCAGAGGACAGCATTAGATCTCACTATGGATGGTTGTGAGCCACCATGTGATTGCTGGGAATTGAACTCATGACCTCTGGAAGAGCAGTCAGTGCTCTTAACCTCTGAGCCATCTCTCCAGCTCAAATGCCTTTTCACTCAAAGGTTTCCTATGTATTATCACCAATAGTGTGGGGCAGCTGCATACCGAGTGAGCCTGAAAAGGCCTTCCTTTACACATTAGAAAGACCACAGCTTCTTTTCTTCTTATCCCTGTTCCACACAAGCTTGGCTCCCTTGTCCTTGTCAAGAACAATCTATCTTAGGTGGGAGGTGGTAGCAAACACCTTTCATCCCTGTACTGAAGAGGCAGAGGTGGGCTGATCTCTGCGAGTTCCTAGCCTACAGAGCTAGTTCCAGACAGGCAAGGATACCCTTCCTAAAACAACAACAACAAAAACCCAACCAACCAACCAACCAAACAACCAAAAAACCATCTACCTGAAGAAAGTTTGTTAGCACCTTATCTGGAGGATTTTGGAGCATTTCATAAGGAAGGTAGGACTGTTTTCGTGCTATAATGTTCACGTTTAAATAAATACGCTGTTCTGATTGGAGCAACTACAAGGAACCATCTGCTCAGAGAACAACTGGAACGAACACTTCCGAGGAAAGAACCAGAAAGGTGGGCTAATGCGTTAAGGAAACACTGGTTAGTTTACAGCATGACCTCAGGTACCTCCATCCTTTCCTGCTTCAGTGTACAAAGTCATATGATACATGTTGGGCCGCCCTAATAATTTGCAAAGCTCTACACTACCAAATTTGTTCAACTCAGCCTTGTTTGTCCAAAGGAGTGAATTTGATCTTAAGATTAAAAAGGTAGATGAATTAATAACATCATAAATTCTATATGAAAAAAATTCTAGCCGTAAGTTCCTAGGCTTACTCCTCCTTCTTTTCTATTTCTTTTTAATTTTTTTTTTTTTTTAATTTTAGAAGGTGGTAGTGGCATATACCTTTAATCTGAGCACTCCAGAGGCAGAGGCAGAGGCAGGCAGAACTCTGTGAGTTCAAGCCCAGCATTGCCCATCGAGTTTGTTCCAGGACAGCCAGAGATACACAGAGAAATCGTGTCTTAAAAAGAAAAAGAAAAACTTAATCAGGAGTTACAAGGGTTTTCAGATGTCAGATGTGAGTGATGAGTATCAAACACAGGTCCTGGGCTAGAGTTAACAAGTGTTCTTGACCACTGAGGTCTCTTCAGTCCCTCCCTTTTCTTTCTTCCCTCTCCTCTTCTTCTTTCTCCTCTTCCTCTTTATCCTCCTTCTTCTCTTCCTCCTTCTTTTATCTATTTTTGGTGCCAGTGATTAAATCCAGGAAATTCATGGGATACAGGAAATGCTTTTTAAAAATAATTGTATCTATCTGGGCATGGTGGCCAGCCTGATCTACAAGGTAAGTCTAGGACAGGCAAGGCTACACGGAGAAACCCTGTCTTGAAAACAAAAACAAACAAACAAACAAACTAGCTGCTCTTCCAAAGTTCCTGAGTTCAATTCCCAGCAACCATATGGCAGCTCATAACCATCTATAATGTGATCTGGTGCACTGTATGCATAATAAATAAATAAATAAATAAATCTTTTTTAAAATATTTATTTGTTATGTATATAGTATTCTGCCTGCAGGCCAGAAGAGGACACCAGATCTCACTATAGATGGTTGTGAGCCACCATGTAGTTGCTGGGAATTGAACTCAGAACCTTTGGGAGAGGAGCCAGTGCTCTTAACCTCTGCACCATCTCTCCAGCTATATATATTTATTTATTTGTGTGTGTGTGTGTGTGTGTGTGTGTGTGTGTGTGTGTGTGTGTGTATGGTGCACATGTGGAGAGGTTAGGGCAACTTTTGGAAGTCAGTTCTCTTCCCCATGTGGTTTCCAGGGATTGAACTCATGTTAGCAGGGTTGTGAGCAAGAACCTTAATCTGATGAGCCATGTCATTGGCTGTATACCAGTGGTTTTTAAGAATATAAATGGCTCCAGGCTGGGCATGGTAGCACAGGCCTGAGACCCCTGAGACGGCAGCCACTTAGAAAGGATGGTAAGTACAAGCCTGTCTGGGCCTCTCCGTCTCCCTCCCTCCCACTTCTCTCTCTCTCTCTCTCCAAAAGTGTGAGAAGAAGCATGAGCATGCCAGAAGTGGTAGTCACATGCCTGTGATCCCATAACTCAAAGACAGGCAGCATTACAAGTTCTAGGTCAGCCTGCAGTATCTGACTCAAAGCTCAACCCAACCCAACCCATTCAACAACAGAGTACCAAGGGTGGGATGTAACTCAATGGTAGAACACTTGCTTCAGCATCCCAAGGTCCCGGGTTCAGTCTCCTACAGCGTGCTCACACACGCATGTGGACACGTGCACCCGCGCAAGCATGCGCGCGCGCGCGCACACACACACACACACACACACACACACACACTTGTGGAACATCATCTCTTAGTACAATCTATCTGAACTCAGCATGAAGGGCTCCTATGTGAACAGGATTATTGTTAGAAGTGAGTGTCAGGCACTGTTTTGCTTTGATCATAGGAGGAACAAGTCAAGGAATAATGAGAACCCATTTCTCCATCCACAACCTCACCAAATGCTCAGTTAATTATAGCTTTATTCATTGGGGGTTAGTTTATATGACAATAAATGAGACTGCCACAAAAAATTAAAAAAGTATATATCATGTCCTTACTCTGACACATAGCAAGTAGCACTGGGTTTTCTTTTTCATGGCCTCAGTTAATGATCTAGTCTGTCATCTATGAAATGCTATGTGTGGGAAATTACAAGGTACAAGTATCAACTGATGTAACAATGTAGCCATTAAAACAAGAACGCTGAGGCCTGATGTTCCCACCAATTATGTAAATGTGGAGGAGAATTTTAACTTGGCAGATGTTGGTTTTGTTTCTTTAATTTTTTTTCAATATTTATTGTATTGGTGTGTGAGACAGAGAGAAACCCTAGGAGTCAGAAGCAGGTGTTAGATCCTTTTCTGCTGAAGTTTCAGGCATTTGTGAGCCACATGTTATGGTGCTAGAATCCGAACTTGGGTCCTCTGACAGAGCAGTAGGCAATCTTAACAGCTGAGCCACCCTCTCTCCAGCCTTTTGCTTTTTAAACAAAATTATATGGTTTCAGATTCTGTGAGATGGCTCAGCAGTTCTTACTGATGAGTGAATCAAGCTGTTCTTACACGTGTTCTTACACTAGTGTCTGGGATTGTGGGTGCACACCATTGTGCCCAGCTTACACCTTAGTGGCTTGAGTGTCTGGGACTATGTATGGGTACATACCACTGTGTCCAGCTTCACTGGAGTTTTAAACAAATTCTCAACTTATTATTATTAAGTTTCAAACTGGTAACAAATGGCTGAGGTGCCTATTTATCCTATCAAAGCTGATCTAAAGCTGGGCATGGTGGTGCTTGCCTTTAATCCCAGCACTTGGGAGGCAGAGGCAGGCGAATCTCTGTGAATTCAAGGCCAGCCTGGTCAAAAAGTTAGTCCAGGACAGCCAAGGCTACACAGAGAAACCCTGTCTCAAAACAAAACAAAACAAACAAAAACAAAAGCTGATCTAGCCACCAGGTTCTCCCAGCATCCCTCCGTCCCTACCTGTTACAGGGAGGGTATGGCTGGCATGCTGCTACCCTACCTTAAACTTCTCCAGCCTGGGGACTGAGCTGTCCTTTCCCCAGCTGCCCTTTTCTATGTAAACCAGCTATGCTAAGATCTTGGTTAGTCTCTTGACCCAGGCGCCTGATTTGGTCGGTGGCTCCTCTCCCTTCCCCCTCTCTTCACAGGGCTCTGGGTCACTTTCACTCTGGACTCTCCCCTAGATGTTTCCGCCTCTGGCTATGCTCTCCCTTTATCTACAATAAACGTTCTCCTCCACCATACCTAGGAGCAGTCATGTCTTTTCCTTATATTTTCTTTTTGTATTCAATTATTTCACTTGTAAATATCTTGCTATGTTGCTGATACATACAGATTTAAATTTTATGTATATAAATAAGTACTAATTTTTTGGTATCTGTGTTATTCAGGTTTTTGTTACTATAATCATGGGACAAATCATCTCATAAGGAGAACAGAATTGTTTTATTTATTAATTTGTTTTTCAAGACAGAGTTTCTCTATGTAGCCTTGACTGTCCTAGACTCACTTTGTAGATGAGGCTAGCCTCCAACTCACACCAATCCACCTGCCTCTGCCTCTCAAGTGCTGAGATTAAAGGAATGCACTACCATGACTGGCTTATTGATTTATTTTTATATTTATCTTCTTTATATGTATATGAGTATTTTGCCTACATGTGTTTCTGTGTATCACGTGTATGCCTGGTGCCTAAAAGGGGCAGAAGACTGGATCAGACCCTCTCACACTGGAATTATACACAGCTGGGAGGTGCCAGGTAGATGCTGAGAATCCAACCTCGGTCCTCTGAAGAGAAGCCAGTGTTCTTGACTGTTGAGATATCTCTCCAGCCCCCAAGAACAGAATCATTTTTTAAAGATTACTTTATTTGTGAGCGAGGCATGAAGATAAAACACTCATACATATAAAATAAAATTTAGAAATGTGTGTGTGTGTGTGTGTGTGTGTGTGTGTGTATGTGTGTGTGTGTATGTGTGTGTGTTGAGACAGGATTTCTCTGTGTGTAGCCCTAGCTGTTCTGGCAATTTCTTGGCAGACCGGTCTGCCTTGTGGTAGCATTGAAGTCATGTACCACCACTCTTGCTTTAAACCAATTTTCTATTTTTGTTTTCTTGTCTTTAGGCATACATTTAATACACGGGCATAGGCTTTCTTTCTTTCTTTCTTTCTTTTCCTTCCTTCTCTTTCCAGGGTCTTCCTTAGCCCAAGCCTGGAACTGAGCATGACCTTGCACCTCCAATCTTCCTGCCTCTGTCAGCATTGTGCTAGGACTACAGGCATCCACCACCACGCCCCCCTGGAGATGGAGCACAGGTCCTCCCATATGCTATGCCATCACTCTACCAACTGAGCTACGTCCTCATCCCCAAACCTACCTTTAAAATGTAAAGAGCTCAAAATTAAATGTAGCTAAGAATGTACAGTTTTGGGGTTTGGTGTTTTTTGTTTGTTTGTTTGTTTGTTTGTTTGTTTTGCTCTTTTGTTTGTTTGGTTTTGGTTTTTGAGACAGGGTCTCTTTGTGTTAGCCTTGGCTGTCCTAGACTCGTTTTGTAGACCAGGCTGGCCTCGAACTCGCAGCGATCCGTCTGCCTCTGCCTCCCGAGTGCTGGGATTAAAGGTGTGTGCCACCACGCCCGGCCCTAAGAATGCACAGTTTAAATTAGATAAAGTGGAGCTTTTACAATATAATTCTGAGGTCTTTGGGATAAGATAGGAGGGCAAAGAGTTCTGATAAGTCAGAGCAGATAGAACCCTGCCTTCTGTAAAGGACAGCTTCCAGTGTGGGAGGGGCTTTCAGTTTCTGCCTTCTATGACTCCAGGGCAAAGTCCTGGCTCTACCCACTCCACCAAAGCTATCCTCATTTGTTATTTTCAACAAACTTAAACACCTGCCCAGATGTTGTTGAGGGCTCAGGAACCAGTCCTGATGCTGTGGGGCAGGGCAAGTGAGAAGTGCAGTCACCTGGGAGCTGGCTTTCTACGGCCTGCTCAGAAGTTTCCCCTCGGCCAATGGCTGGCTGCCTGCAGGAATTGGGATACAAACTTCTATTTCCTCATCTCAGTTTGGGACGATGCTGAAAGACTATCCTAACTGGAAAGGCCACCAAGGTACTGTAGAACAGGCCTCAGCCTCAGCCTCGATGCCCCCATATGTCAACTTCTCCCTGTGCCGAGGTTTCCTTTCTGGCTTTTGTAGGTGTGTCCCTGAAAGCCACTTGCCAATAAAGCTGCATTCAGTTTTGTCTGAGTTTGTTTTCTACAACTTCCATCTGAGGTGTTTGGTTAATAATAACAACAACAACAACAACAATAATAATAATAATAATAATAATAATAATAATAATAATAAAACAAGGTCTTCCATTTTTCTTCTCCAGTGTTCCTGCCTCCCAGTCTTTTCCTAGTGTCAGTCATCTTTGTCAGCTGATAAACCCTTACCATACAGGTATAAACAAATACATATATTCCATCTCTATTAATTTGCACACAAGTGATAGTTTAGTTTACAAACCAATCTGCATTTTGCTTGCCTCCCACTTTAAATCATACATTTATCTTTTAATAGTATATCTTGCAAAGCTGTCTTATTATTTTTAATGGGTGTTTGCAGTGGTTAGATCACACTTTATCTAACTGTCACTCTATTATTATTGGGCCCATATATAAGCCGTTTCCATCTCTGCTGTTGCATACCAAACTGCAACAAACAGCCTTCTGCATGCATTTGTGTTTTCAGACATATGTGATTATGTCTCCAGAGCGCAAATCTAGAAGCTGAAATGACTGATCAAAGAGCATGTGTGCTATTATAATGATAGCGGGGCTGGGGTGGAGTGAGCTTAGAATGCAGACTAGGCCCTGGGTTCAATGTCCAGAGGCCAAAACAGTAATAATAATGATGACAGATGCTGCCAAATTGCTCTCCATAGAGACTGAGAAATGAGAGTAGTTCAGCCAACGCCCCGAGTGACTAACATTTCTGATCTTTATCAACCTGGTGAGGAAGAAGCTGCCTTATCATAGCTTCAACATTGAGTGCCTAATGTTTAAAAAGCATCATCATCATTTCATGTTTGTGTACACCTGTATGAACAGTCTCTTCAAATCCATTCCCTGTTATTTTTACCATTGAGTTCCTGCTATTGTTTATTTGTTTATAGTAATTTTTTATTAAAGATTCATTTATTTATTATGTATACAGTGTTCTGCCTGCATGTAACACCTGCAGGCCAGAAGAGGGCACCAGATCTCATTATAGATGGGTGTAAGGCACCGTGTGGTTGCTGGCAATTAAACTCAGAGCAGCCAGTGATTTTAGCCTCTGAGCCATTTCTCCAGCCCAGTTTATAGTAATTTTTTTATTAGAATAATATATTATAACCCACAATGCTTTTCACAGTTTGTGATCTGTATTTGGATTTTTGCCTATGGAGGGTTTTGCTATGGTTTGTATTTTATATATTATGTATATTCTACTGAGAGGCTCACCCAGTGTTGACTAGACTGATTCTAAACTTATGATCCTTGTCCCATCTCCTGATCAACTAAGGTTACAAAGCATGTGTCACTACACCTGGCAGCTTTTTGTTTTGCTTTGTTTTGTTTTCCTTTTTGAGATAAGGACTCATTGTGTAGCTAATACTGGCCTTGAACTCATGATTCTTCTAATTCAGCATACCAAGTAGTTGGAACTACAGGTGTGAGAGCCCACCACACGCTTGTCCTGCTAATATTTAAAGTGCGGCTTCTCAATTCTCTGTGGTTTCTGGGATTTGAGCTATAATAGTACAGAAGAAAAGGGGGGGGGGCTGGAGAGATGGCTCAGAGGTTAAGAGCACTGGCTACTCTTCCAGAGGTCCTGAGTTCAATCCCCAGCAACCACATGGTGGCTCACAACCATCTATACTGGAGTCTGATGCCCTCTTCTGGCATTCAAGTGTATACCCAGATGGAGCACTCATACATAAAATAAATAAAAATTAAAAAACAAACAAACAACAACAACAAACCTCCTTCTCTCCTGGTTTACCACATCTCCCATTTGCTAAAGAATGATCTTTATCCTTGTTATCTTTGGTGCATCTTTTTTTCCTCTCATCTTATAGTCAAACCCTAACCCTAACCCTAACCCTAACCCTAACCCTAACCCTAACCCTAACCCTAACCCTAACCCTAACCCTAACCCTTTGTTTTGGGTTTTGATGCTTGGTATTGAACCCAAGACCTTATGCACACTAAGCATATGTGTTGGTATATAAGTGGCCTACCCTCTAGGTTGCTTAGCAACCTCTGACATCATCACCTTCTACTATTGCCACCAAGGGCCCAAGATAAAAAGGACAAGCCTGCCACCTTGTCTCTCTCTTGAACTCCTCTTTCTTATTCTCTCTTTCCTCTCTTGCACTCTCTGTAAGGGGGCACCCCCTTTCTCTCTCTCTCTCTCTCTCTCTCTCTCTTCCCCCCTCCCCCCCTCTCTCTCACTATCTCTTTGTCTCTGTCTCTCTCTACCCTCATGGCCCACTCAGGCTCTAACTCCTCTCCTCTTCTCTTCCTTCAAACGAATCTCTCCATCATATCATGTCAGTTGTGTGGCATCTCATTTTTAATCCTAACAGTGTGATGCACCACTAAGCTAGGCCTGCAGCACAACTATACCCTTAAAATGTATGTATAACTGGACTTTTACATGGCCTCCTGTTGCACGCCTTTTCCCAAGGAGATATGAGTGAGCAAATGCCCAGTCACTCCACATAGGTCCCCATCAAGAGGCCATCGAGTATGCCAGTCTCCCACATACTTCCCTAGCTTTACCTAGACCTGCAGCACTCATGCTCAGGCAGTGAGGAAGTCCTTCTGATAAATGGTTCAGGACACCCTGCTTTCTACTATGTGTTCTGGCTCTCAGCAAAAGTTCCCGTCCTCATAGTGCCATAGAGTTCACTCTGCCCCCTCCAGCTGTGCTCTCCATCACCCACCGCCTGTATCACTCTGGTCCCCCTTGTTATTTAATGTTTTAATATAGCAAACTCATGTTTATGGGCCTTTGTGTGCTACTTTCTGGGGTGCTCATTCTTGAGTGACAAGGTCATTTTTGCTTTTGTTTTTATTTATTTATGTATGAATGTTCTGTGTGTTTGTATGCTACATGCCAGAAGACGGCATTGGATCCCATTATAGATGGTTGTGAGCCACCATTTGTTTCTGGGAGCATATCAAAGAGGAGCGACCAACAGCCAAATGATAGGATGCAATGCCAAAACCAGAAAAAGACAAGCATCTTGTTTTAAGTGTATATATATATACACTCTCAGAGTCCGTACAGTTGGCAAAAACCATGCCCCTGAAAGATCCTCTTCTAGGGAACAAACACCATGTGTCCTCTCAAAAGTCTATTTCCAATGGACAAATACCACACACCCTCACACAAGTCTGTATCACATCCCACACTTAGGATCAAAACAAAAACCTGTTTACATCCACTACAGTTGACTAAAAGAAAGTAAATAACAAACCTAGACCCTAACCATGTGGGGAAAAGTTCCAAGGAAAAACTATATTTAAGATTCTCCTACACGCATGAGTAAAATTAGAGTGAGCAGAACACATAATATGAACAAAAGTACTAATCGGTATTCTTGCCACCAACGAAATGAGCCAATTCAAGGCAAATTAGCATGTATAAAGGCAGATTTATTGGAGGCAGCTCTCAGGGGGGTTTGCTGATCGCACAGGAGGTAGTCAGGGAAGTTGCTGTGCAGACAGGGAAACAGAAACATGGAGTGGGTGGGGGTTATGATTCTTGTAGAGGGAGAAAGCACACATGCAGAGAGAGAGGAGAGAGAGAGAGGACCAAAATGTCTTATGTAGAGGAATGTTAATTCAGAACATGGCTGCTCTGGCAAGAGAGCACATCCAAAGATATTCTAGGTCTGTGTGGTCTGGCTGGAATACAAACATGCCTCTTAATCCAGGAGACAGAATCAAAGAGATCTGAGTTCAAGGCCAGCCTGGTATAGAGCAAAGTATCAGGTAAAGAAAAGCTTAGGTCCAGATGTGGTAATACATGCCTTTAATCCCAATCGAAGGTAAAGTTAGATTATGGAAGGAAGCACCCATGTTTGAAAGTGATGTCTAATTGAGTGGCAGAAAGATTTTGACAGACTAGGATACATCCAACTCTCACGAGAAGCGAGAGGAAAGAGAAGCTACTTAAGAGGCAGTTTTACAGAGAGAGGAGGCAGTTTTGCCAAGACAGTAATAGAGAGACAGGTTGCAGAGAGAGAGAGAGAGAGAGAGAGAGAGAGAGAGAGAGAGAGAGAGAGAGAGAGAGAGAGAGAGAGAGAGAGAGAACTAAGAAGAAAGAGCCAGAAGAAACAATTGCTGGAATTAGTTTGAGGCCAAACGTAGCAATTCAGAGGCAAAGAGAAAAGCCAGATTGAATAAGTCAGCTGGGAAAGGAGTTTTAGCCAGGACAGCTGAGTTGAACCAGCCAGCCCAGAGCTCAGAAAGAACAAGTAAGGGTGAGCTCATTAAGCATTAAGTGTCAGAGGCTGAAAACATTCTAGGCCTGGCTTAGATTATACAGAGGCTAGAAGCTTCCAGTGCTGGGACTGTTAGCTGACAGAGGCAATAATCCTCCAAGACAACAATAACCTCAAGAGAATAAAAGTTCTTTTCACAGTCTGGATTCTATAGTGAAGAGCCTCTCTGGGAGAGGAAGCCCAGGGTAGAGGAGTGGGTATGCCAGCCATGCCCTGTAACACGTAGGACTGAGGGATGCTGGGAGAACCTAGAAGCCAGGGCCACTTTGGTTAAATAGGTCCCTCAGCCTCTTGTCCCAGGTCTGAATCCCAACAGGTACATATCTTCATTTTGTTGCTGCTGTTGTGAGAAAATATCTTGACTCCACCGCTCCCCGCCCCCCACCAAAAAAAAAAAGCTCAGGGAGAAAGGATGTATTTGGGTTTACAGTTTCGGGCTACTATCCATCTTAGCAGGCAAGTCAAGGGAGCAGGAAATTGAAGCATCAAGTCACATCATAACCAAGGTCAAGAGCCAAGAGAGCATAAACGACACAGACTTTGCTCCGCGCACTTTCTTCCCTCTTATTCAGGCTGGGGCCCAGCCCATGCCACGGCTCCGCCTACATTCAAGATGGATCCGCCCACCTCGCAGGCATGCCCACAGACCAACTCATCCAGACAGATCCTCACAGAAACTCTTTCAACAGGGTGACTCTAGACTGTGTCGAGCTGATAATTAAAATGATCACAGTATACACGTTTGAAAAGGCTCAAGCTCTTCCAGGTCGCTATAGTACAGCAGGTTCGTGACATCAATTTGAGAGAATTAATGCTGGGAAATGCAAACTTCGCTTAATTTAGGGAGAGTAATTTAAGAGTAGTGTTATAGTTAAACAGATGTGCAATAAAGAAACAGAAGGAATGAGTAAAAATTAATATACTGGCAAATAGATCTGAAATGGCTATTCTGTCTAATATTATGTCAAGATACGTGGGATCTGTCTGCAGCAGAGCCTAATGCATGGTGTCACTTGGAGGACCTGAACTAAGTGGTGACGGCTTCAGAAAGGAATGACATGGAAAACCTGATGTATGCCCAATAGACTCAAACTATCAAGCGGGTGGGTTGCAGAAAATAAGAAAGAAGAGATGGATAATTCTAAAATTCAAAATGTGGACCAAAGAGACACAGAGTCTTGTGTGTGGAATGCCATTCCTTCACAATGTGCTATGGGTTGCTGTCGGCTCCTTGTGGGCCAAGTGCTGCCACCACTGGAGGTCTCCTGTGGGTTGCCTGGAGGGAGTCGTCAGCAGAGGAAGCCAGGGATGCCTTAGCTCCATGTTCTTCCCTTTACGCTAGTGATAGGGGTATAAAAAGGAAACATCGCAGCACACCCCCAGATCTGCAACAAGTAGTGAAGAGGGAAATGTATGGCCAAGAGGCTGGAGAAGGGGCTGGAGATGTGGCTCAGTGGTTAAGAGCACCGCCTGCTCTTCCAGAGGTCCTGAGTTCAAATCCCAGCAACCACATGGTGCCTCAAAACCCATCTATAATGTGATCTGGTGCCCTCTTCTGCAGATAAAGCACTCATATACAATAAATAAATCTTAAAAAAAAAAAGGCTGGAGAAGGCTTGTGCTGTAACTCAGTGATCGAGAACTTGCGGAGAGTGCATAAAGTTGGATGGACTGACCCGCTCCTGAGCATGTGCAGACACATGCGATGACAAGAGGATCGTGCACACTGGCTACCTCTTTAAGTGCTTCGTGAGTTGCCATGGCTCACGCTGCAGACAACCTCTATACTTTGAGAAGAACTAGCATAGCTACTCAGCAAGGCTTGACCTGATAGCCCAGGCTGAACTCAATAACCCTCTTCATACTGTTGGAGATTGCTCAGCAAGCACCCTTCACTGTGGGAAAGTCGGCCCAGTGAAAATACACATGAAACAGAATGGGTAAAGCACAAGTGGCCAGGAAAGGGCTAGAAGTACCCTACACACACTCCCCTTCTCCTATGTCTTTGCCTAAGTTTCTTATACAAACCTCAGGCAGCCAGAAGCCTTGCTAACTACACAAAAACAAACCTGTGATTCGGAGAAGCAGATTATCTGTGTCGGCGTGTGGACATTTTTCTTTACCAATTGAATGCTTTCTAAAGTAATTTCTTTAGTTTGTTTATTTGTTTGTTTGTTTGTTTAGTTTAGTTTTTTTGAGACAGGGTTTCTCTGTATAGCAGTGGCTGTCCTGGAACTCTCCTTGTAGACCAGGCAGGCCTCAAATTCACAGATTCGCCAGCCTCTGCCTCCTGGAGTGCTGGGATTATAGGCACAGGCCTAGTTTGTTTGTTTGTTTGTTTGTTTTTACAAGTGACTACTGATACATGTAAACACAATTTCTTTGGAATACAATCATGCCTGCCTGTCTATAAAGGAAACAAAACTCACCCGGCTTGTAGCTTGATGTGGGACCCATCCTCAGCCTGAATTGTAAGTCGGTGACACGGTCTTGGCCAGGTGCCTTGGTTGACTTTGGCATTGCCGAGCAGCTGTTTCCCATTGGGATTTCTTGGCTCTCTTTAAGACTTCTCTGAAGCATAAATCATTCCATATTCCTTCCTTAATTGAACAGAATCTTCAAACTGCCAGTCAGTTTAGCTTACCGCTGGCACCAAAAGCCAAGATCATAGTATCTTTGGCTCAGCTCCTAATTTTAGAGTCCAATAATAAGAGATCAAAAGGTTTATGTATTACAGGGTAAGTCTGTGCATTATTTAGCATGCTGAAGGTTTCTATTCCCCATCCTCCTGTTGCTTAAAAACTGCTGCAACACATTTCTTGGGGCAACTTCTTTCTGTTTTGTTTTGTTTTTATTTTTTGAAACAGGGTTTCTCTGTGTTATAGCCCTGGCTGCTCTGGACTTGCTTTGTAGACCAGGCTGGCCTCAAACTCATTAAGATCCACCTGCCTCTGCCTCTTGAGTGCTAGGACTAAAGGCAACTTTATTTTAATACAACACAGAGTCTTGAAACACAGGCAAATGTTGGGGAGTTGGCTTAGTGGATTAAAGTATTAGCTGTGCAAGCCTCTGGTCCTGAGTTTTATTCCTGAACCCATATAAAAAGCCAGATGCAGTAGAGTACACATCTGTAACCCCAGGTTACACTCCTTCAGTGAGTGAGTGGAAGAGACAGGGGAGTTGGCTAGACACTCATGGACCAGGCAGCGTGGAGTACGCAGCTCAAGCACAGAAACAAGAGACCCTGACTCAACAAGGTTAAAAGAAAAACAGACTCTCAAAAGCTGTCCTTGAACCTACACACACACACACACACACACACACACACCACTCCCTACAAATATGTTCCTTGAAGTCATATTGTCCCCATTTCCATGTCATTTTCCATGTCAACTGATGAGACTAAAACTAACCAAGATAAGTTTTAAAAAAGAGTTATTGACTGGGCGTGGTGGCACATGCCTTTAATCCCAGTGAGACACAGAGGCAGGCAGATTGCTGTGAGTTCGAGGCCAGCCTGGTCTACAAAGAGAGTTCCAGGACAGCCAAGGCTATTACACAGAGAAACCCTGTCTCAAAAAACAAAAACAAACAAACAAACAAAAAGATGTACTTGGTTTACATGTATGTCTACACACCAGAAGAGAGCTTGAGATCCTGTGGGCCTACAGTTATGGATGGTTGTGAGGCACCATGTGGGTGTGGGAGTTGAATTCAGGAGCTTTGGACGAGCAGCCACTGCTCTTAACTGCTGAACCAGCTCTCCAGCCCAATGATAAAGTTATCGAAACCAGGGCTTGGAGAGACGGCTCAGGGGTTAAGAGCACTGGCTGCTCTTCTAGAGGACTTGAGTTCAATTTCCAGCAACCACGTGGTGGCTCGCAACCATCCGTAACTTCAGTTCCAGAGGATTCAATGTCCTCTTCTGGCCTCCGAAGGCACCAGACAGGTGGTGGGTGCATGGTGCTCATACAGGCATGGAGACAAAACAGCCATACCCATACATTTAAAGAAAAATTAATTATCTCAACCAGACCCTATAGTAGGCTGATAGTGAAACCAAGATTGGCATCAAGTTCCTCTGATCCAGTGGCCTTTGACCTCTACTGTGTTTCCTATAGGGGAATAAAGAAACTAGCAATGTAACAAGGGAAACAACAGCTAAGGCTAAGGCAATGGTGACTTCCCAAAGGAAGTGTAGCAGAGACTGTAACAGGAAGGATGTAGGGAGCAGCAGGCTGACTCCCTAGACCATCAGTGATCTCATCAAAGTTCACAGGTTAGGGTAGGACCCGCTACCGTGACAACTCCTCATCTAGTGGCCAAACACAACACACATTTATTTGTTACTCAATTCCAAGGTTTCCTCAAATTACTCAAAATCCAGGAAATTCCGGCACGGATGCTTCCAGCTTATAACAGCCTTCTCCACAGTGATTTGGGAAGCCAGGTTCTCCTTATTCCCAGCGTCCACACTCTTGCAGACAGGAAGAGGGTAGGGAAGGAATCGGCACAGAAGACACCTCAGTCCTCTTGACCTTGGGAAAATCAAAGCCATTCCCCACATTTCTGAGAAATCATTCCTCTGCACTCATTCGAAATGATCCAATCCGAGCCAGGTTAGAGCATATAAAGGCAGGTTTATTGGATGCAGCACCAGGGCAGGTTCACTGGTCCCAAGGGGCCAAGGAAGTTGTCATGAGAAGAGGAACAGAAGGGAAGAGGAAGAGCACTGAGAGGGAGAGAGATCCCGAGAGAGGGGGAAAGAAAGAGGGGAGAGTAAGAGAGATGGGGAAGAGGAGGAGGAAAAGGAGGAGGACAGAGGATAAAAGAGGAGGATAGAAGAGAGGGGGACCAAAATGTCTGGATGATATAGTGAAGGGAAGAGGAAGCCCCTGCCCCTAGGCTGGAAAGTTCAAGGTGGAGGGTGAGGGAGGGCACGCCCTGCAACAGATAGGGACCTTGAGAGATGCTGAGAGAACCTGGAGCTCCTTCCTTGCCCCAGGTCTAAAGCACAGCATCTTCTGCTGGTGAGCACTCGTCATGGACCTCAGCTCACTGTGAGAGGCTAGGAGATGCAGTCCGTGACCACCCCACCCCCCGACTTTGTACACTCAGGAGTGGGGAGCACAAACGTTTAATGAGCCCCTCCAGAAACAAGGAGCCTGGACCTACACCCCTGCATCAGTCTGTTACCGACCCCAGGGAATCCATGAGGTGGGGAATGAAATACCTTTTCCAGTTGTGTCTGGCACAGTCAGCTCCCCTCAGCCCAAGGGAAGCCAGCCACCTGGGAGGAACATCACAGGCATGGCCAGCCTGGGAAAGTGGTTTCCAGAGAGCAGCAATAGCATCTGGTCCAGTCAAACATTTGTGCCGCTCAGCCCCAGTCACCTCTCATGGTAATGTCACTCCATCTGGCTTCTAATCTGCCAGGATTCTGAGTACTCATGAGAGGAGAGTTAGTGTAATAAACTTAAACGGCTTGAGTGGTCTGATGCAGATGGTCCTGAGCCAAGGATAAACACCATCATCCTGAGGATGAATGGTTGCTTGTTACCCCCATAAAAGACTCTGATGTAGTCATTTTGCCTCTGTAAGTGCTTACTTGGTCTTCTCAGAGGAGTGTCCTCTATGGAGGGCTCAGTGTGGCTTTTCCTCGTGGATGCTTACAATGCAGCAGCAGCGGTAGCTGTGTCAGCTTCACTGAGGGTCCATGCTGTTGAACTCATTAATAACTCCATTTGCTGTTCTGTTCACGAGGCAACTGCATAGGAACTGGTGTGGCAGCAGGGCAATGGTGGTACACACCTTTAATCCCAGCACTCATGAGGCAGAGGCAAGAGGATCTCGGAGTTCAAGGCCAGCCTGGTCTACAAAGTGAGTCCAGGATAGCCAAGGCTACACAGAGAAACCCTGTCTAGAAAAACTAAAACAAAAACAAAACAAAAGAACTGATGTGGCTGAGGCAGAAGCTGTCTGAAACCTTCTAGGTGGTGTTTCCTTTTCATTAAAAAAAAAATTACTATAATTTTATATGTTTAGGTGTTTTGCCTGCATGTGTGTCTGAACACCACATGCATACCTGGTGCCCACAGGGCCTAGAAGAAGGTATAGGATACCTTGGGAAAAATTCCTGTCCCAACCTACAAACAGTTGTCAGTCACTATGTATCTTCTGGGAATCAAACCCAGATCCTTTGAAAGAGCACCTGGTGTTCTTAGCAACTGAGCCATCTCTCCAGCCCCCTGTTTTCTGACTTTTGTTTAGTGCCTCATCTACTATTGTTGGTTTTGGTGTGCACTGGTGGTACTCTACAAAAGATTATTACATTTATTTGTTTATTGGGGAGGGGGCATACCATAGCATGGTGTGGAGCTGGGAGGGCAGCTGACTGAGTCAGTCTTCCGACTGCACTTGCACTGTATGGGTTGCAGGAGGATGCAATTCTGGAATTTTCTTTTCCTTTTTCCTTTTCTTTCTCTGTTTCTCTTCCTCTTTTTCTTCTTAAGACAAGGTCTCACTATGTGGTTCTTGCTATCCTGGAACTCACTATCTAGACCAGGGTGGTCATGGACTCAGAGACCAGCCTGCCGCTGCCTCTTGAGTACTGGGATTAAAGGTGTGGACCATCACACCCAGCAGAGGATGGAATTCTGATGGTCAGGCTTGGCAGCGAGCACTTTGACCTGCCATACTGGCCGAGCAGACTTCCTGTTCACTATCACAGAAGCAGTCACATCTGCCAATCATTCATGGGCCCTCCCACAGTGCTCTTTCCAGGCACACCACTGGTCAGGCCCATGATCCATGATGTCCTTTTGTTGGAACAAGGATAATAACAAGGAGTCCTCCCTGAAGTTCTAGCCCCAAACCATCCTCTTCCTTCCTTCTCTCCTCTTTCTTGCAGTGTTGAGGATCTGTCTCGCTTTCTAAACCATCTCTCCCACTGAGCTACACTGCCCCCTCCTCACACTCAAGGCTTATGCTTTTCCTGTAGTGGTCAGAGACACAAGGCACAGTATCTCCATCAAGGAGATGTCCTGCCATGTGCCAGAACACTGGAGCCTTGGAAACTTCGCCAGTGTAGCAGGGCCCTTCATGTTTTGAGGTGCTGCCTTCCATCTGTAGTGCATGGGTCTTGGCAACATTCCAGAGAAATGCGTTCTTTTTCCTTACCAAGTTCATCTTTTTTATATATAAAATAAGATAATGATAGATACAAGGTACCAGATATTATGTTATATGAAGTTTATTAAATGAGCATCAAGGGAGAAGGAAAGGGGGAAGGGGTACCTCAGAGAGAGACAGAGACAGGAAGAGTAAGAAGAAGAAAGAGAGTAAAGTAAGAGGGAGTAGAGAGGGGGGCTAGAGAGAGGAAGAGTAGAGAGGAAGAGAGAAAGAGCACCACGAGGATGGTCTGTCCTTTTATATGGCCCTGGGCAGGGCCACACCCCTGTGGCAGGTAAGCAATGACATCACTAGTAGGCTGACTGAAGCAGAGTCCTAACAATCTTGATATCAACAGGGTTGACCAATATAAATGTCTATAGAGCCAGGTGTGGTGGCGCACGTCTTTAATTCTAGCATTTGGGGACACAGAGAAACCCTGTCTTGAAAACTCTGTCTTGAAAAACCAAAATAAAAAAAATAAAAGTTTTATGTTATGTTTATGAGTGTTTTGCCTGCATGTATGTCTGTGTACTACATGTGTGCCTGTGTACTACATGTGTGCCTGTGTACTATATGTGTGCCTGTGTACTACATGTGTGCCTGTGTACTACATGTGTGACTGTGTACTACATGTGTGCCTGTGTACTACATGTGTGCCTGTGTACTACATGTGTGCCTGTGTACTACATGTGTGACTGTGTACTACATGTGTGCCTGTGTACTACATGTGTGACTGTGTACTATATGTGTGACTGTGTACTATATGTGTGACTGTGTACTACATGTGTGCCTGTGTACTACATGTGTGCCTGTGTACTACATGTGTGCCTGTGTACTACATGTGTGTCTGTGTACTATATGTGTGCCTGTGTACTATATGTGTGCCTGTGTACTACATGTGTGCCTGTGTACTACATGTGTGCCTGTGTACTATATGTGTGCCTGTGTACTACATGTGTGACTGTGTACTACATGTGTGACTGTGTACTACATGTGTGCCTGTGTACTATATGTGTGACTGTGTACTATATGTGTGACTGTGTACTACATGTGTGACTGTGTACTACATGTGTGACTGTGTACTACATGTGTGCCTGTGTACTACATGTGTGTCTGTGTACTATATGTGTACCTGGTGTTCCTGGAGGCTAGAAGAGAGGATCCTCTGGATTTATACATAGTTGTGATCCACCATGTGAGTGCTAGGCACTGCACACAGGTCCTTTGCAAAAGTAACAAGTGCCCTTAACTGCAGAGCTCTTTTTGTTTTTTAAACTATGCTTTCAAACTGTGCATGCTTGGGCTGAAGAGATGGTTCAGCCGTCCAAATATATATATTTGGTTATTCGGACTTACTTTGTAGACCAGGCTGGTCTCAACCTTACAAATATCTGCCTGCCTCTGCCTCCCAGAATGCTGGGATCATAGGCATGCACCACCGAGCCAGGCTAGGAATTATACTAACTAATATCTACCATCCTACCCAGGATTCCATGCTGTTTTCGGTTATTGCTATTTAATTGTTTTTAGCATCAAGTTTATGTTTGGAAATAACTAGAGATTATTATTGCAACAAGAAGTTGCAAACTACACTACAAGCAGCTCCGTGGAACCAGTGTCTATACCGCCCGGCCCCCCATGCTTCCAACGCCAAAACCAACTCACAACTCAATGCAGCGTCTGTCAATCATATTCCATCCCAGTGGACCGCAGAGGGATTACCTACTTGCCTTGTAAGTAGGTAAGGGCTGGGTTCATGTTGGCTTGCAGTTCCGAGGGATACAGTCCCGCCATGACTGAACAGTAAGACACCAGGAGGCAGCTGCTCGTGTTGAATCTGCTGTTGGGAAGCAGAGAGGTATGAGTGCTAGTTCTCAGCTCGCTTTCTCCTTTTTATCACAGGCCAGGATCCCACCCCTGCTACCGCAGCCACCCCTACTCCCACTGCCGCCCATGGAATGGTGCTAGCAAAGTTAAAGTGGATCTTCTCACACCTCAGTCGACCTAATCTAGACCGTCCCTCATAGGTATGCTCCGAGGTTTGTCCCTGGGTGATTATAGGTTCCCACGTCTGACAGTATTAGCCATCAGCAAGCATCTTAGCAATTACAGACTAATAATAGCACACCCACCACGGATGATGGGGTTCTTGTCGCCATCTAGTGGACGAATGATGCAAAGCTTAAGACACACTTCTGTCACCAAGCACGTAGGTGTCTCCTGAGGACAGAACTTAGGGTGAGGAAGCCGAAGAGATGGTACAGCAGTCCAAACAATTCCCAGTAATCACACAGAAACTCATGACCCTCTGTAACTCAAGTTCCAAGGGATGCTCTCTGCTGGCTTCCACAGCACCTGACGTGCATGCGGTGCCCAGATATACATATATGAATGCATGCAAAACACCCATACGCAGCAAATAAAATAGATATTTTTTTAATTTACGCAAAAAAGAACTTGGAGTGGGAGTTTTTACTTCTGTGATTCCAGAGGGGAAGGTTTTAACTGAGGTGAAATGTGAAGAAATCAAGACTCCAACTAACTCCAAGGTGTGCCCTAAATATGAACTGCACCACGGGTGTCCTGCCCAAGAGGCTGCTGTGGTCCTCCATCTGTTCATTTTCGCATCGGTCTCCTCCAGGAGTCAGGCACAGCCCTTTAGACATTGGGCGCCTGTCAAGCAATGAGCATCCTTCCTCCATACAATGACAGAAGCCCGAGCCCTAGGAGCTGGCAGTTCCATGACGGAAGGGGATGTAGAGTCTGGTGTAGGGGATATGGGTGGGGCAGCCATCAGCATCCACTCTGCTTCCCAAAGAAGACAGAACTCAATATAAAAACTGAAGGGATAAGAAGGAAGCTACGTCAAAGTCTTGGGGTACCACCAAGATGGAAAGAGCCTTAGCATATGTGACGTCCGGAGAGGACAACATGGGTGGAATATGAAGGAACCAGGCCAGCTGGCCCTGTGCATATGACAGAGCATGAGGTAAGAGCAGCTGGCTCTCCCTCAGGACACAGCAATAAAGTGATTTAGTTTCTGTATTAATGAATAATTTATACAGGGAATCACTTCTCCTTAATAATTGGAGAAACGAGAGCCATAGTATTAATTTGACGGGCACTAAAACACAGAGAAACTCAGGTCCATGACCCGGCTGCATTTGTTGTTTCTCCTTTCATTAAAGTTACTCACCCACACATCAGCTCATCGCTCATTCCCAGTGTATCAGATCTTAGCTATCTCGGCGCTCATGAATTTTTATGAGATTACAAAGCAGGTCCGGCGGCTCTGACCTTGAGTGTCTTATCTCTCGGTTAGGCTGGGCTGGAAGCAGCCATTCCCGAAGGAGAGAGTGCGTTAGTCATACTGAAATGCTCCAGCACAAACGAGCCCTGGACTTGTCATTTCTGACACGAACATCGACCCTCCCCTCCGTGTCACTGTCTGTCTTTGTAGTAGAAGCGTTTTATTCCCACTTGAGGGATAAAGTGGTTCGCCCTAATAGTGCCTCCCTGACCTCATTATAAGGTAACTGTCTCGAGCAGCTCAGCAACTCTAGTGTGCCTCTCGCCCGTCACCGTGTGCTGAGGCCCCTGTGGTGCGCTTCATGTACCGTCAAGCTCTTCTCTGTCCCCTAGCTCTCTGGTCCTCAGCGGAAACCCTCACCTGGACTTCCCCTCCCCTACCCCCCCCCCCACCCATGCAAGCACTTACGTCTGTTACTCTGCAATTCATCCTTTGAATTGTTTCCAGATTGCTTTGTGTCAGGCCAGGCTCTGTTCATTAACCTCGTCAGGTGAGCCACAGTAGCTTGTTACAACCGGTTGTTTGGGAATTTAAAGTTCTTTCTGAAAAGCCAGGAGTGGTGGGGCACACCTGCAATCTTAGCGTTCAAGATGAAGCGAGCGGATCTTAAGTTCAAGGCTACAGGGGAGACCTTGTCTAAAAAACAAATAAAGTTCTTCATGAGCTGATCTTTTTCCCTAGTAGTGTTGTTTGTTGTCTTTATTAAATTTATCTTATTTTATTTATTTATTTGTGTGTGTGTGTGTGTGTGTGTGTATGTGTGAGTGAGGGGGGGGGAGAGAGAATGTACCAGCAGCATGTATAGGTCAGAGGGCAAGTTTGTAAAGTCAGTTCTCACCTTCCACCTTTCCATGGGTTCCCAGGATCAAGCTCCCGCCATCAGGCTTGTACAGTAAACACTTATACCATCCCAACAACCTGGCCAGCTGCCAGCTCTCTATTTCTGATTCTTACAGGGTCTCATGTAGTCCAGGCTGACCTCAAACTCAGTATTTAGCCAAGGATCACACTGAACTTCTGGTCTTCCTGTTTCAGAATCCCTAAATCCTGGGGTTAAGGCATGCACCACCACACACAGCTTTTCTGGCTGGTTTTTGAGAGCAGCCTTCAATGCAGGCCGTGAACACAGAATCCTCCTGCCTCAGGCCCCTTCGCACTCTCATTATAGGCGTGTTCCACTAAGTTCAGCAAACCAGTAAGCCTTTCTTCTTCTTCTCCTCCTCCTCCTCCTCCTCTTCCTTCTCCTCCTCCTCCTCCTTCTTCCTCTTCTTTTTGGTTTTTTGAGACAGGGTTCCTCTGTGTGGCCCTGGCAATCCTGGAACTTGCTCTCTAGACCAGATTGGCCTCAAGCTCAGAGATCTACCTGCCTCTGCCTCTGCCTCCCGAGTGCTGAGATTAAAGGAGTGCGCCACCATTGCAGCATTTTGAGATGTAGCTTGAGAACCTTCGAAATGGTAAGTATGGATAATGTTTAAACAATTAAGGGCTTCCCCCCTTGACGAGCCTACCCACGTGCAGGGATGCCTCAAGCCCCTTTCTCTGGCCTGGGAAGCACGCCCCCCACCAGGTGTGCCACACTTTCCCCTGGGCACATTCTCCTCACCTTTATGCTTAAGCCTGTGTTAAAATCACTCTAACAAACTCCCAGCTTTGCTTCAGTAACCCGCCGGGTCCCGAAACTCTTTCCAGCAAGGAAGCCACAAACCCAGGTGTGATAGGAGTCAAAATCCCTAAATGTCCCTCAGACGTGTGTGGGTGGCAGTGTGGAAATGTGTCTGTACTCTTACCACTGACAAGCACTGGGATTTGGGCTGTGATGAAAGCATTTTAACACAGCATTCCCTGTTGAGGGTTGGTCAGGTGCTATGTATTCTTTTTGTTTGTTTTTCGAGGCAGGGTTTCCCTGTGTTAGCCTTGGCTGTCCGGGACTCTTTGTCGACCAGGCTGGCCTCGAACTCACAGCGATCCGCCTGCCTCTGCCTGGCATTAAAAAGGTGCTATATATCCTAATGCTAATTACTGGCCCTCAAGAGCTCATTCCCACACACACCTGTCTTTGTTGTGTAAACCTTGCTCTACCTAATTTAAAGTTGATTGGTTAATAAAGTTGCTGAAGCCTGTGATTGGGCAGAAGAGAAGTAGAGGGTGCTTTAAGCTTTTATAAACCCAAAAGGTCTCTGTCTCAATTATTTGGACGCTAACTAGAGTAGAGAAGCCCTCCCTAATAGCTTTACCACAACAATCCCTAGGGGTGCTTGAGCAACTCTGTGAATACTCTAATTACCCCTAAATGGTATGAGAAGGGCAGTTCTCTCTTCAGACAGGTATCAATGCAAAAACAAAATTCTCACTCCAACAAAGGGATAAGCGATAGCTAGCTTCTCCAGAGGCCGGCTCGTGACCATGACCAGTAACTAACACAGATTTAGTGCACACCTGCAAACAGTTTTATGAGGTTTTTACCGTAATGAAACAAAGAAAAGTAAACCAAGGCATTTCTCAGCTAAGTTGGTTGAAGCACCAGGGAAATGGGTTATAGCTAAGTGGGGAAACCTCTGCTGTAGCCTCGGATGCTGCCTGATGACACTGAGTGTTTGGGCTGCTGGAAGCCAGTGCTCTGTAGATTCCAAATGGTTTACTGTTGGGGACAGGCCATATGGCCAATGTTCAGCCATCTTGTCAGAGCCTAGGTTCCTACCCCAGCAGTCTGTCATTTACCAGAAACCAGCTGACCCTGTTGTGGTTCGGCAGTTAGACTAAAGATAAGATTTAGACGGAGCCACCCTGTTGAAGTTTAGCAGTTAGATTAGATAAAGATAGCAAAATATTCGGTGTGGCAGGACGTTGTAACCTGTTTGGAATTCCTCGACTCTTGAGATAGCCTGCAGCTGGGTTGCCATAGCAACATGCTTCCCTGCCCCCTGCCTTATAAAACCTTCTACCTGAACAGTAAAGTTTTGAGAGCGTGATCAAAGACTTGCTCCCCTTCTTTGTGTCTTGTGTTCTGTCCCTATACAGGAGAATTCTCCTCCCGAGCGTTAGTCGAACCCCCGCTGGCCGGGTCAGTTTACCCACTGGCCACAAAGCTGTTAGGCCAGCTACAAAGAAACGCAGGAAACGGCTATAAAGAAGGCTAGAGATGAGGCTTGGAGAGCTGGCTAGGAGGTCAAGAGAACTGGTTGCTCTTCCAAGACGACCTGGGGTTCAATTCCCAGCACCCACATGGCAGTTCATAATCACCTGTATCTTCATTTCCAAGGGACATAACACTCTCTTCTGGTCTTCCTGGGCCCCAGGCGTGCACATGGTACATATACATACACGCAGACAAACATGTATGTAACATACAATGAAAGTAATAAATAAATAGGAGTGAGACTAACAGGCTAAAGCTGGACAAGATGCCTAGGCTCTGGTCCTGAACCTCCCACCCTCTGCACAATCAGTGTCGCTCTAGTCAGCCAATCCTGATGCAGAGACTCATTTGAAGCTTCTTTCTGGGGACTTCTGTTTCCCGGTCACCCTGGTGGCTGAGCATCACATTTTGTGCATGTGGAGTCAGGTACTGTTCATTACATGTGGTTAGTGTCTGGGATCAAATGTAAATGAGGCCTGAGTAGCGGTCAGGAAAGCAGCCTTCAGGAGAAGGGAGTAGCTGGCACAGCCATCCAGGAAGAAACTGGATCACATTAAAATCTAGACATTACAATCTGGCTCTGATTTAAAAAAAAAAACTATTTAAGCGTCTGTATTTGATATAACATGTGACATATATTAAGAGAAATATACCTAAAAATAAAATAATATCAAGAACATTGTCAGACAGATGGAGGGCATATACATTTTAAATAACATATATATATATATATATGGTTTTTCAAGACAGGGTTTCTCTGAGTAGCCTTGGCTATCCTGTATTCACTCTGTAGACCAGGCTGGCCTCGAATTCACAGAGATCTGCCTGCCTTTGTCTCCCAGAGTGCTGGGATTAAAGGTGTTTGCCACAGTGTCTGGTTTATTTCAATAGCCTTTATTTTATTTTATTTTATGGTTTTTCAAGACAGGGTTTTTTTCTTTTTCTTTCTTTCTTTCTTTCTTTTTTTTAATTTTTTTTAATTTTTGGTTTTTCGAGACAGGGTTTCTCTGTGTAGCCTTGGCTGTCCTAGACTCACTTTGTAGACCAGGCTGGCCTTGAACTCACAACAATCTGCCTGCCTCTGGAGTGTTGGGATTAAAGGCGCGTGCCACCACCCCCAGCTTCCATAGTTATTAAAAAACTAAATTGAAAGTCAAATAAAACTAGAGTGCTTTAACTTTATTCCTTTTCAGCCATGTGTTGACCCCTTTGTGGTAAATATGTTAATCATTTAACAAGTATTTTACCTAAAGTATTTATCTTTATTTAAAATTAAAAGCCCAGACACGAATAATTGTCCCACCTGTTATTATGATTGTGATTGATAGGATTACCTGTAAACTTTAAGATGTCTTTGTAAGCCTTGACTCACGTCTTTAAAATTACCATTAAAAAATGTTTAGAGCTGGGCGGTGGTGGCGCACGCCTTTAATCTCAGCACTCGGGAGGCAGAGGCAGGCAGATAGCTGTGAGTTCAAGGCCTGCCTGGTCTACAAAGTGAGTCCAGGACAGCCAAGGCTACACAGAGAAACTCTGTCTCAAAAAACCAAAAAAAAAAAAAAGTTTAGAGTTTAGAGTTATGCCTTACTTAGGTTTCAGTAAGATAAAGAGTGTTGAAAATCCTCTTTAGCTTAGTTTTAATCAGCAATTGTCCTCAAAAATACCTTTAAATCCTTTAAATGTACACACATGAACATACACCCACATATGTGAACATAAACCCACACACATGATCTAAAAGCACTGATATTAGTCATAATTTTTGTTGTTGTTGTTTTATTTTTCAAGACAGTTTTTCTGTGTCGTCCTGGCTGTCCTGGCACTCACTCTGTAGACCAGGCTGGCCTCGAACTCACAGAAATCTGCCTGCCTCTGGAGTTCTGGGATTAAAGTCGTGTGCCACTACCACCCTACTGATCAGCTATATTTTAAGTCATAAAAAGCTTAGCATGTGAGAGGAGGCAAGTACCCCCAAAGGAGAAATTGCACCCAGAGCAGAAGCAACTATCTTTTCCTCAAGCTAAAGAATTTTTACATTTATGCCAGGCTTGGTGGCACACACCTTTAATTCCAGCACTCAGGAGGCAGAGGCAGGTGGATTGCTGTGAGTTCGAGGCCAGCCTGGTCTACAAAGTAAGTCCAGGACAGCCAAGGCTACACAGAGAAAACCCTGTCTTGAAAAAACAAAACAAAAAAACAAAACAAAACAAAACAAAAAACAAAAACAACAACAAAAAAAAGAATTTTTACATTTAAATTTTAAAGCTTATGTTAATTCCAACAAAGTTAGAGCTGGGGCTATCAGCGACCTGAACTTGTTTCAGGAAGTGCTCACGTTGACTAAACACCTTCTTTGTCCTTTGTCGTTGTCCCTTCCCTCCCAGTGGTGTACTGGATATGTGACCAAACTTACTTGGCCTGTTGGGGCAGTTGACACTGACACTTCTCCTCTTGGAATTTGAGTTTTACTCTGAGCCAAAAGGAAGCTGGGCCTATTTAACAGCTTTAGTTTGCATGAGCACGTACAAGCCAATTCGGTGCCCAGTAAACAATGCATGTACACTGTAGGCACATAAATAAGCATATGTCTGCTTCTTTTTTGTTGTTTTTGTTTTTGTTGCTTGCTTGTTTTTTTGAGACAGGGTCTCTCTGTATTAGCCTTGGCTGTCCTAGATTGGCTTTGTAGAGCAGGCTGGCCTCGAACTCACAGCAATCTGCCTGCCTCTGCCTCCCAAGTGCAGGGGATTAAAGGCATATGCCACCATGCCCGGCTTGACGGCTACTTTTAAAAAAGGAAGCTGACTAGCTGGCAGATGGGCAGCTACCTTTACTGATAAAAAATATATATTTTTTTCCCAATGTTACTTTAGGGCAAAGTTTTTTGTTTGTTTATTTTACCATCTTAATTATATTTGTCATGCTTGCTTTTGTATCTAAAGAAGGGTGAAGGAAGGAAATAAAAGAAATATAGATTCTTGGATCAGGGGTTATCTACTGGCCCAGTGTCCATCTGGAAAATAGCTCCCTTCTTTGATATTTCAGTGTTGGTCGGTATCTTTTCTGGATAAGACAACAGACGCCTGTCCCTTTACCCAGCCTTTCTTTACCCAGCCTTTCTTTACCCAGCATCTGGTCTTTCCCAGTGTTACAGAGATAGCTCCTTCTTCCCTTTAGGCCTTGCGGAGGCCCTGGGATCAGGAATGTTTCTGTAATATTTAAACACAAACACACAGAGGCTTCATAAAACTTCACATAAAATGAGGTGATAATGAAGCTTAAATTGATCTGTTTTGACCTGAAAAGTTCCAGAAGTCAGCCTCTTCTGAATGTCCCAGGAGAAGGGAGCCGGCAGGGTTCTCCCCCTGGTCTAAGCTATTAGCCTTACAGTCAGCAGAGGAGACAGGCAGGAAAGCGATGGCGAGATGGCGGGGAGAGCACACTCCAGTCCTCAGATTAGGAGGAAGATAAGAGGCTGGTGTTGCCATTGTGCTGCTTTGGGGAGCTGTTTTCTCGGAGGCAAGACGCTGGCTTAGGGCATCTGGCGATAGGCTCTTAAGATAAGCCACGTCCTGCTCCACCAGAGCCAGGAATAGGGTTTGGATAAGTATAGGTGACTTTTATTTTTGTTGTCGGTGGCACTTAACCATCACTACCTGCATCTCTGGCCAGAAAAACAGAAACAAAGGAGTGTATATTCAAGTGATGTTTAGCAGGGTAGATCAGCCAAGCCACAGTCAGGGGAGCTCATGACAATGCCTAAAGATGGATCTCACCACGGGCACCTGGTGAGAGCATGGAGTGTAATTAGATAAGAGTAAAACCAGCTGGAGTACCAAACAGCTATTATTTTTCCAAACTCCTCTCCCTTCCCTAGGTTAGCTATAGAGAACTGTTCTTGGGTGAGGGATTAAAAAAAAAAAAGAAAAGAAAAGACTAGCAGCTTAATAACAAAACACCTTAGAAGTATGAGCAGAAACAAATTGGATGTCAGAAATCAAAATGCTTTCAAAGCAAGCAAACATGTAGACACCTTAGACCAAACACCTTGAAAACAAATCCAAACCAAAAAGGTATTTGCCAAGCAGGATCCTTAAACAGCTAGCTCGGAATAAACAAATGGTCCATCCACAAACCGGAGGAGGTCTGGCAGCACCAGATAAAACTCATCAAAACCCACCCGGCGGAGATGAGGTCAGATGGGCTATCTGCCAATCACAGAAGGTTTAGATTCAAAGGTGGGTGAGAGTAGCTGTTTAAGGGGCTAAAGGCAGATTGTAAGAGTCTGGCCTGGCAACATTCCAACCATTCCACGGTCTTTGCAATTCTGATCAGTTTTTCAGCCTTTCAGAAAGTTCTGCTGAAGGTAAAATTTCTTTCTGGGAACTTCTTCACACAGCAATGAGGAAGACTCACCATCACCACCACCACCACACATACACACACACACACACACACACACACACACACACACAGAGGCACACATATATCATGCACACACATAAACACACAAACACACCTATTACACAGAGAAACACGTACAAACACACAGGTACACACACCCCACACAGGTACATACCCACACACAAATACACACAATACATGTGTTTGTACATACAGATAACAGAATATGAACACATACAGTTGTATAATCTTTTTTTATAGTAAGCCCTTGGACTATAAAATGGACAGATATTGCTGCTGTATAAAGGAAAGAGGCAGTATAATCCCAGAACTCCTCTCTGCTGCTGGCAGAGAATCTAAGGAAAGCTGGCTGTCTAACAATGAACTGAAAATTCACAATTTGGAATTTGCTGGCAAATTCAGTGAAGAAAGCAGGAAAGCTAATATTTCGAAAATCCAGCTCAGTAAAATGTTACACCAAAGCATACAAAGCCTGTCAAATGTCTTGTGAACCCACTGGGATCGGGCAGTGTCAGTGGTAGTACCAACACCCCCCCCCCCCCATCCTAGGTGAGTTTCGGGGCTCCTTTCTGTCTTCTTTGTTGGCTCTTCAATAAACAGCCACTTCAGGTCTGCGTTCTGCAGTGCACTGTGGTAAAAGCAAGGGAAATGCCAACAGGATTAGGGGATAGCTGAGATCTCAGGAAGACTTGCACAGGAAAAAACAGTGCTATAAAATGTGACTGAACCCGAAGCCAGAGGCAGGAAGAGATTGTTTAAAACACAAAAGGGAAGGCCTGAAGCACGGAACACAGCTGAACCAGGCTCCGAGTGGCTGGAAGACCAGCATATGGCTGCATTAGGCAAGCAGGGAGAAGAAGAGAGCTGTGGGCATCCAGGCACAAGCTGTACCTGGGAGCCTGCAGGGAAGATGTGCAGAGAAGGGGCTGGGAATGCATCCCTAGTGGGAGGGTAGAGAGGAATGTGCTCTGGACAGTCAGTCATTCACACATCCTTTCACGGCCAGTGTGCCTGAAGCTGTGTGAACGGACATAGATTGGGACAGCGTGTTGATGGCCTGAACACTATTCTGTAGTAAAATACGGATCACACAGACTTTACCAATTAGCTATTTAATTTTTTTCATTTTTGTTTTGTTTTGTTTTTTGTTTCTTGTTGTTGTTGTTGTTGTTTGAGACAATGATCCTCTGTGCAGCCCTGGCTGTCCTAAAGCCAGCTTTGTAGACCAGATTGGCCTCGAACTCAAAGATCTACCTGCCTCTGCCTCCTGAGTGCTGGGACCAAAGGCATGTGCCACCACGCCCAGCTTCAACTAATTAATTCTAAGTATACAGTCAATGGCACTAAGCACAGCTGTGGCTATACATATTGCTGGGCCACCACCATCACCATCTCTCCGCGTTAGCCTTTCTTCAGTGCTCTTGATCTGCAGGAGGAAGGATCTGAGCAAGCAATCTCTTTCTTTCCTTTCCTTTTTCTTTGGCTTTTTTGAGACCTAGTGTGTTTGTTTATTTGTCTTTGTTTTCCTTTTCTTTTCCTTTCTTTTTTTATTTTTTTCCAAGACAGGGTTTCTCTGTGTAGCCTTAGCTGTCCTGGGCTGGCTTTGTAGAGCAGGCTAGCCTCGAACTCACAGTGATCCGCCTGCCTCTGCCTCCTGAGTGCTGGGATTAAAGGTATGAGCTACCATGCCCAGTTTGAGACCTACTCTGATGTAAACCTAGGTGGCCTCAGTCTCACCATGTAGCCAAAGATGATATTGAATTCCTAATCCTCCTGCCTCCTCCTCATTGGTGCTGCTATCACAGGGGTGCATCACCACACCAAGCCTTAATGGGCACTTCAGCAAGCTTATGCTGAATTGACTGAGCAGATCCAACTTACAGATGGAAAAGAGGAAATGAAAAGCAGGGAAGAGTAGCCGGGTGCCTGTGGCGCACGCCTCTAATCCCAGCACTCAGGAGGCAGAAGCAGGAGGATCACTGTTGAGTTCGAGGCCAGCCTGGCCTACAAAGAGAGTCCAGGACTGCCAGGGTGACACAAAGAGACCTTGTCTTGAAAAACAAACGAAGAAATAAAATCAACAGATTCGAGGCCAGCTTGATCTACAAAGCAAGTCCAGGACAGCCAGGACTACAAGAGAAACCCTGTCTCCAAAAACCAAAAAAGCCAAAACCAAAACCAATCAACAGGAAACAAACAGCACTCCTATGCACCCACGGGGCCACTGAGCAGTTTTGGTGGGGTGGGAGTGAGGGCAGGAGTGGGGGTGGGGGTGGGGGTGGGAGTGGGGGTGGGGGTGGGGTGGGAGTGAGGGCAGGTGTGGGGATGGGGGTAGGGGTGGGGGTGGGGGGCAGGGGGGAGACAGGAGTTTAGAATGATTTCTGAGACCCACAGCACTGAAAATAAAGGGGATGCCTTGAACTGTGGCACTTATCAATACTAGACCTTCAGAAAAAGGTAAAATAGGCTGAGTGTGGTGACACGGGCCTTTAATCCCAGCACTAGGGGGCCGGTCTAGAGTGAGTTCTTTTTTTGTTTGTCTGTTTGTTTGTTTGTTTTTTGTTTTGTTTTGTTTTTTGAGACAGAGTTTCTCTGTGTAGCCTTGGCTGGCCTAGACTTGCTTTGCAGACCAGGCTAGCCTTGAACTCACAGCGATCCACCTGCCTCTGCCTCCCGAGTGCTGGGATTATAGGCGTGCACCACCACGCACAGCTTACACATAAATTTAAAAAGAACAACAACAACTAACTTAAAGTTGAAACTTGAAAGTCTTGATGAATTTTTGTTTGTTTGATCAGTTGGATGGTTGGTTGGTTGTTGTTTTTTTGTTGTTTGTTTGTTTGAGACAGGGTTTCTCTGTGTGCAGCCCTGGCTGTCATGGAACTCACTTGAACTCAAAGAGATCTCCAGCCTGTGCATCCCAAGTGCTGGCCTTAAAGGTGTTCACCACTACACTTGACTTCTTGATGAATTTTTAACTCTACTGTCTCTAGTATCATAATGTCTCTAAAGAAAACCTTTTGATGTAAATACAAAAATCAGGCCCTTCCACTACTGAAGAAATATTAGAAGCAATGGTTGCTGGGGGACATGAAGTCAATTTCTTTCCAAAATGGCTTATTTTTATTTTTAATAGTTGATTTATTTTTAGAGCACTCTTTAGTGGTTTGCCTGCACGTATATCTGTGTGAAGGTGTCAGATCCCCTGGAACTGGAATTACAGACAATTGTGAGCTACTATGTGGATGCTGGGAATCGAACCCAGATCCTCTGAAAGAGTGTCCACTGCTCTTAACCACTGAGCCATCTCCCCCAGCCCCAAGGGAGGCAGTTTCTCCAGTAGTGTAGTCACTGTAAGTAGCCCACACCCAGGCAAGTAGCTCCACAACAATGCTCAAGTAAGTGACCTTAATTGGAGTCATTGGTTTGTAAAAAATAAACAGAAATATTTAAGACATAAAAATAGTAGGGGGCATGTTGGGAAGAAGAGGCTCAGAGTGGGAAGAGGATAAGAAGGGATAATGGGGGCTGGAGAGATGCCTCAGTGGTTAAGAGCACTGTCTGCTCTTCCAGAGGACCCAGGTTCAATCCCCAGCACCCACGTGGCAGCTCACAACTCTCCAGTTCCAGGGAATCTGACACCTACATACCACTGCATAAAAGAAAACTAAATAAAAATATTTTTAAAAAGAAAGAGTAATGCCGGGCATGGTGGCACATGCCTTTAATCCCAGCACTTGGGAGGCAGAGGCAGGCGGATTGCTGTGAGTTCAAGGCCAGCCTGGTCTACAAAGTAAGTCTAGGACAGCCAAGGCTACACAGAGAAACCCTGTCTCGGAAAAAACCAAAAAAAAAAAAAAAAAAAAAAAAAAAAGAGTTAAGCCGGGCATGGTGGCACATGCCTTTAATCTCAGCATTTGGGAGGCAGAAGCAGGTAGATCACTGTGAGTTCAAGGCCAGCCTGGTCTACAAATGAGTCCACGACAGCCAAGGCTACACAGAGAAACCCTGTGTCAAAAAACCCGAAAAACCCCAAAACAAAACAAAACAAAAAACCATATAAAAAGCCGGGGGTGGTGGTGCATGCCTTTAATCCCAGCACTCAGGAGGCAAAGGCAGGCGGATTGCTGTGAGTTCGAGGCCAGCTTGGTCTACAAAGTTAGTCCAGGACAGCCAAGGCTACACAGAGAAACCTTGTCTCGAAAAACCAAAAAAAAAAAAACAAAACAAAAAAAAACCATATAAAAGAAAGAGTAATGTGAGATGAATAGGATTGAAATACATTATATATGTATATAAAATTGTCAAAGAGTAATTTTTTTAACTGTAAAAAAATGTTCTTCAATTGCATCTTTCTTATTTTGTAAAACTTTACATATATTTTTAAATCTTTGATAATTTCATGCGTGTATATAGTGTGTGTTGGTCATACCTATTACTCTCTCCATCGCTCCATCTTCCCTTAACCTTCCAACATAGTTGCCAGTTTCATGCCTTCTTTTCAATAACCAGCTACTTTCAATTAGTGCTGCCCATATATGCACAGCATGTGGGGTCGTCCACTGGAATGTGGACAACCTACCATTGTATGGAGAAACTACCATTGCCTCCCTCCCCTAGAGAAAGATAACTCTTCCTACTTCAGCCCTCATCAACTGCCACTGGCTTCTCAGTCAGGGATAGGACATAGGAAGCCCCCTTTTCTCCATTATGCAAGCTCTTTTCTTCCCTCCCTCCCTCCCTCCCTCCCTCCTTCCTCCCTCCCTCCCTTCTCTTCTCTTTGAAAATAGATTCTTATCTCATACACTAAATACATCCCGGCCATATATCTGCGCCCTCCCTCCACTCCTGCCAGCTACCCCAACCTCCCTTCTCCCCCAGACCCACTCCTTGCTCAGTTTCCTCTTTAGAAATCAAATTGCGACTTAAGTGATGCAACAGAGCCCCCTTCTGGTCCAGCCAAGGAACTGTCACCTAAGGAAATGTCACCTAAGGAAAGATGAGAACACCTGTAGTTGAGTGTGAAACAGGGTCCCAGAGGAGTTGGTTTTGGATCTTAGTAACAGGACAGAAGGATAAGCACTTCCCACCTGAGGAAGAATTTCTGTTGATAAGAATACATGTTTGTATTTGCCTGTACTCCCAGCACTCCCATGTTCAAGGCTAGCCTGGAACAGAGTCTCAAAAGACCAAAATCATCATCACCACCACCACCACCACCACCATCCCCACCAATGACATCACCCACAGGTACTAACATTGGGACCATTTTGGTGTTCTGGCTTCCAGCATTGTTTCTAATTGTGTGCATCATTATTATTCATACACATACACACACAAAACAAAAACAAAGAAACCACAAGTAAACTGGCCTCATCATTCAGTGTGCTGGCACATACATGTCCCACATCCTTTGCAGAACACCCAGGTCCTCTCTTGCCAGAGCCCAGAGAGTGGAGAGCCTTGGCTGTCCTAGACACGCTTTGTAGACCAGGCTGGCCTCGAACTCACAGCGATCAGCCTGCCTCTGCCTCCTGAGTGCTGGGAATAAAGGCGTGCGCCGCCGCCGCCGCCGCCGCCGCCGCCGCCGCCGCCGCCACCGCCGCCGCCGCCACCACCACCCGGCAATAAAGCAACTTTAATTCCAGCCACTGCTCACTTCTCTGCATCTCCCCCTAAGCCCCCACCCCCACCCCTGTGGACCATGCCTGCATTGCTGGTCCTCAAGACCCCTTGGACAGAGTTAGTTAGTACTGGTTAAATGCAATCGCCAGCCATCTCAGCAGAGGAGAGCTGTACCCACTGGCAGTTTGGACCTTGGAATTCCGAAGGATTGTGCAGTTACGGGGAAGGACCCACCTAGGCTAAGGTTCATCATGCAATAGGCTCTGTTGGGAGGGAATGCTGTGACTTCAAGCTAACCCACAGTGGAAGAGGGAAGCCAAAATGGAGTTGAGCATGAAAGTAGGCAAGGGGCAGTCTGCAAGAGAACACCCAGGCAATAACTTGGTAGTCACAGGCGTTTAAGGAAAATCAAGTGGGCCGGGGAGTTAATTACTCTTGTACAATCATGACTGACATCCCTGAGAGGACGGTTTAATGGACAGAGGTTTGTTTTGGCTCCTGGTTTCAGACAGTTTGGCCCATGACACTTGGGCAGAGCATATGGCAGCAAGAACTGGGACAAAAAGAAAACGTTCAAAGGCGCATCCCCAGTGACCTACTTCCTCCAGTTAGGCCCCTCCTCCTAAGGTTTCCCGAAATAGCACCATGAGCTGAGATCAAACAGTTAAACAGTCCCCTGTGGAGGGCATTTCAGATCTAAACTGTAACAGACAGAAAAATTCATGTCGTGGAATCGCTGTCTCAGAGTCAAACTTCACAGAGGGTAAATAAATCCTTAGACTGTTCTGTTTGGTTTTTTGTTTGTTTGTTTGTTTGTTTTGTTTTTCGAGACTGGGTCTCTCTGTGTAGCCTTGGCTGTCCTAGACTCACTTTGTAGACCAGGCTGGCCTCAAACTCACAGCGATTCGCCTGCCTTTGCCTCCCAAGTGCTGGGATTAAAGGCGTGCGCCACCACCGCCCGGCTCCTTAGACTGTTCTGGTTACTATACGGTATAGTCACAGCTAGATGCATTTATAAAGAAAAGTTCGAACCAGGTGTAGTGAAGTAGGCCTTTAATCCCAGCACTCGAGAGGCAGAGGCAGGCAGAACTTTGTAAGTTGGAGGCCAGCCTGGTCTACACAGTGAGACCGTGTCTCAGAAAAAGAAAAGTTTGGGCTGGAGGCATAGCTTAGTGGTCGAGTGCTAGTCCAGTACTGATGAAACTCTGAGTTTGATCGCCAGAACGGAGGAAAAAAGAGAGAAAAGAGCTTTTTTTATGTAGCTTGTAGTTTGAAGGCTGAAAAAGCGTAGCCGCACCGGTTCAGCTCGTAGTAGTGGCTGGAAAGATGGCTCAGCTGTTCCAGGCGAGGCTCACAACCAAAAATAGAAGTGGGCTCCTTGGTTCAGCTCTCTTTTAGAGGCAAGGTTAAGCGGTTATATGTGAACATCTACGTATCCTAAACAGCTTTTAGACACTCGGGGCTACTAACCTCTCATGTCTTAGATGTGTAATTTATATAAATGTATAGAGTACCAAGGAGCTGTAGACAATAAGTCCTCTGTGGGGAAGTCCAGTTCTTAAGTTCTGGATTGATCATGGGACAGAATGACCGTTCCCACGAGTGTGGCATTACATAGAAATGCCTGTGCTTTCCCACCAAGTCAGAATCTACAATGAACTTACAAGCCTCATTGGTTTCATCAGCTGTGGCTTGTCAAAAAGTCCCAGCTTCCCTTGCGAGCAGTGTTGGCAAACACAAGTTTCTTTTATTCCAGTCTTAACAGCTAAGGTTAACTCTAGGTCAAACGGAAGAAATCACACAGCAAATCACTCTCCCTTTCTCTCCCTCCCTCCCTCCCTCCCTCCCTCCCTCCATCTTCCCACCCCCCATGCACGTGTGCACACGTGTACATGTGTGTTATCGAATGGCCACGAAGAGTTAGAGAGGATGCAGCCGAGTTCCAAACAGGCCTAACTAGAGGCTAGCAGACAGTTGCTAAGGATGCAAAGGCAATCTCCAGGAAGTTCCCAACACAGCTGGAGGTCAGCTGGAGGCACAGCGGGAGAGTCAGGGTGGCAGGGGCAGAGTTGGGCAGAAACTGAGAGTCAAGTTAACAAAGGTGGAGTGCAGGGCTGTGGAGGTAGTAGAGGTGAAGGGCAGGACAAGGTCCAGATGGATGAATGAGAGGATCAATGCCGGATCCAGATGAGCAAATGGAACAGCCAGCAGTCTAAGCAGGCCACACCTGCAGGGAGAAGCAAGCCTGTCTGCCCTGGATGCGTACAGAAGGTGGTCATAGAACAAGCCATAGCCATCACATTACTGGGTGTTCTGTCTGTGGAGCACAGGTGAGAGCGTTGTACACCTTTCTCAGTCTGGTGTCTTTGGTAAGTTCTCAGGCCTGGCTTTCCTGTTATTTAAACACATCATTGAGCTGAGGGCCTGAAATCCCAGCACTCTGGGAGGCAGAGGAAGGCAGATCTCTGTGAGTTTGAGGCCAGCCTGGTCTACAAAACAAGTCCAGGACAGCCAAGGCTACACAGAGAGACGCTGTCTCCAAAAACAACAACAAAAAAAAAAAAGATGAAAAACCAAAGAAAAGGAAGAAGAAAGAAAAAAAAAAAGGAAAGAAAAGAAAAGAGCTGGGCATGGTGGCGCACACCTTTAATCCCAGCACTCGGGAGGCAGAGGCAGGCGGACCGCTGTGAGTTCGAGGCCAGCCTGGTCTACAAAGTGAGTCCAGGACAGCCAAGGTTACACAGAGAAACCCTGTCTCGAAAAACCAAAAATAAAAAAAATTTAAAAAAAAAAGAAAAGAAAAAAGACAGTAGTCATTAAACACAGCCATGTGCTCATATGGTCCTAATTGCCTTTCTGGGGTGGAGTCCCTTCTACTTTTAGCTATAAGTTATTCAGTGGCCTGTGCCTTCTGGGTTGTTTACATTCCCACCGAGGCACCAAATCCTCTTTTCCCTGCATTTGCTGTCAAAATGGAGTAAAGGGCTGTTTGTAACATGTAGTCACCCAGGGCAGGGCACAGCCCGAGAAGTCAGCGTTTGTACATCGAGTGGCATCGAGCAGGGTACCATCCACTCTCAGCAGTTACGGAAGCTATATTCCACAGCCTTTCTCTCTCCTACACCTTTTCTTAATGGTTTTAGTTATTCTTTAGGAATTTCATACGTGAGTACAGTAGATTCCAACATTTCCACCCAGCTCTGTGCCCCTCAAACTCCTCCTGGGAGCCTCCCTTCTCCAGCTATGGTTTTCTCCCAACATTTTGTCCTTTCATCTTTCATAACATACTGAGTGCAATTAACATTTCCCTACATAGTGTGAGCCTACCTACTGCCGCATGGCCAACCTACCAGGGGGCCAGATTCCTGAAGAAAGTGGTTCTCCATCCCCAGCAGCACTCAATTGTCAATAGCTCCTCAGCTAGAGACGAGGCCTTGTGGGTCCCTCCTCCCTCCATGCTGGAATGCTGTGCAGGCGACCACAGATGCTGTGAGTTCACGAGGGTACCAGCCACTCACTTCATATCCAGAAAACACTACTTCATAGCAGCTTTCCCCAAACTCTGGCTTTTGCAAACTTTTTTCTTCTTCTGTAATGTTCGTGTGGTTGTGTGTGTGTGTGTGTGTGTGTGTGTGTGTGTGTGTGTGGTGTGTAATGTAAATGTTCTATTTGGGCTGAGAATTCCATAGTGGCTTATTCTCTACACTTTGACCAGTTCTATGTTGTCTCTATTAGTCATCATCTGCGGCAAAAAGGAGCTTCTCTGATGAGCACTGAAAGCTGCGCTAGTCTATGAGTATAAAAATAAGTACTTAGAGGTCATATTGATACTATGCCCACTTAACAAAATAACAGTAATAATAGAAGTACATTTTCCCTAGGATCTATGGGGACCTCCTTGGCTATGGGTTCTTAGCTGGGTCTACGGGGTCATACATGAGTTCTCTTCTGTAGAGTGGGCCTTAGCTTTAATCAGAAAGCAGTTATCTGCCCCCATAACATCCATGCCACCGTTGCACCAATGGGGCTATCTTGCCAGGCTGGTAGTTATTGTAGCTTGTGGGTTGACAGTTAGGTAACACTGACTTACTTTCCCCCAGCTGCCTTCATAACACCTCCTAGTACCATGAAAGTCATCAGCAGAGAGGAAGCTCCCAGTTAGTACCAGTTTGATTCCCCCGTGTCCTGTTACCCACTTATATGGTGTCTTCACCAATAGGGTCTTATCATTGAGATCTAGTGGGCAACCAAGAACAACTGCAATAGCATCTATCATTTGGGGTGGGGTCTCTAGAATGCTCTGACCAGCAGCTTGAGGAAAGGTATCCATACCCTGCGCTGAGAGTTTTGTCTGATGACCTAAGTCTTTCGAGAGGGACATTATCCCCTGTGTAAGCTAAGTCCAATCTCTTTTTGTTTAATGTTTTTAGGAAAGCTTATGAAGTAGGTTTCCATATGGCTTTTCTAGCATCCGCCCTTAGTGCTAGTTAGCCTCTCACCTTTCCTCTGCCCTCTCCTCTCATCTCCCTCCCCGCTGGAATCTTCCCCTCTCCGTGATTCCCCATTTCCCTGCCTATACCATCTGTATTCAACAATCTTTTCTCCCTTGAGAGCTCTCCTTCCCTACCCCCATCTCTACACACACACACACAGACACAGACACACAAAGACACAGACACACACACACAGACACACACACACAGACACACAGACACACACACACACACACACACACACACACACACACACACACACACACCTCTTGGTTGTTTCCTGGCTTCTATAGATACTCCAAGTAAAGATTCAAAGCTAAGATACACACATAAGAAAGAGCACAAGGTGTTCGTTTTCTGGGTCTGAGTTATTCAGCTCAGTACAATGTTTCCTCTTTCAAGTTTCTTTCCTTCCTTCCTTCCTTTCTTTTCCCAAGACAAGGTTTCTCTATATAGCTCCGGCTGTCCTGGAATTTGCTCTGTAGACCAGGCTGGCCTCAAATTCAGAAATCTACCTACCTCTGCCTCCCGAGTAGTGGGATTAAAGGCATGTGCTACCACTGCCCTGCTCTTTTTAGATTTCTAATTAAAAACAAAAAACCAAAAAGCAATTTTGTTTTGTTTTGGGCAGTCTAACTGTGCAGGTCTGGCTAGTCTGGAACTCTTGGTGTAGGCCAAGCTCGGCTCTGCCTCCTTTGTGCTGAAATTAATGCTGTGTGCCACATGCCTGGCTAGATTTTTTCCTTCGTTTTTTAATTTTTATTTTTTATTTTTTGGTTTTTCTGAGACAGGGTTTCTCTGTGTAGCCTTGGCTGTCCTAGACTCGCTTTGTAGACCAGGCTGGCCTCGAACTCACAGCAATCTACCTGCCTCTGCCTTCCCAGTGCTGGGATTAAAGGCCTGCACCACCATGCATTTTTTTTTAATTTTTAATTTTTTAATTTTTAATTTTTTAATTTTTAAATTATATGCGTGTGTCTGTTTGTGGGTTTATTCCATGAATGAATGCAGTGTCCGGTGAGGTGAGGTCAGAAGAAGGCTTTGGATCCTTGTTAGATTTAGAAGAAGAGGCGTCAGGGGACACTGAGAGGGATTACTGAGGAGTGAGGAATTGGTTAGAAGAGTCATTAAAGCTGCAACAGACAGAGAGAGAGGCAGCTGAGGGGTGGGGGGGGAGGATAGAGGGTTGGGGGTGTGCGGGGTGGGGCCTTGAGGAGATTCGGCTCTCCACCCCGGAGAAAGACAGCACGGGGAGGTCCTGGAGATATCAGAGCCTACAGGCAGAGGAAGGAGCCTCTGATAGCTGAGGATGGGGAAAGTTCTATAGAAAGTGGCTCTCAGGCAGGTGGTGGGTAAGTGGGTGGGGTACAGGAAGCCTCTGATGTCAACTCACTTTCCAGGTAGAATCCTGGCACAGGAGCCGTGTGTTAGCTAAAGGACTCACAGTGTCTCAGCAGTTGTCTATCAGACTCCAAAATATGGGAAGAGGAGGCTGGACAGATAGACACACAGACAGTGTGGCCTGAGCAGAGGCTAGATTGTAACACCATGGTCTTACAGTCCCCTGGAACTGGAGTGGCAGGCAGTTGTGGGCCATCTGACAAGGGTATGGGAACTGAATTGGAGCCTGATGGGAGACTAACAAGTCCCCTTGATCACTGAGTCACCTCTCCAGCCCCAGTTTCAGCTGTCTACGCAGCTGAGAAAAATTCCATTGAGTGTATGGACCTCACTTTCATTCCTCACCCATTAATTGCGTTCTCCCTCCCCTCTGTTGGGGTTTCGGTCTTGTAAAATGACGAGTAAAATGTTTCTGGCATTCCTTCTAATCCTTCTGATTGGGTTTTATGTTTTTCAGAGAAGATGAGTTTAAAAGGCTTTCCTATTCCATAGGGTTACGTTTAAAAGCAGACTGTCGAGATGGTTCAGTGGTTAAGAGCAAGCACCTACTTACCCTGCAGAGGCTCTCAGCACTCACTGGCCAGGTGGCTCACAACTCTAACTCTAGGGCCAGGGAAATCCAGTGCATCTGGACTCCAAGGTCACCTACACTCATATATAAGTACACGCCCACACACACACACACACATACACACACAATTTAAAAGTAATAAATAGAAACCTTCAAAAGCATGAGGTTGTACGGTGCTCATGAACTCAAAGGTGCTGCATGTGTGAGCCAGAGGACTTCAGTCACAGACAGGGGAGGAACTCAGGGGGCCCAGCCCCAACCCATGAACTATTTGTAGCTGAGTGTTACTGGGGGAGAAGTCATTGTCTTTTTTTTTTTTTTTTTTTTTTGAGACAGGGTTTCTCTGTGTAGCTTTGGCTGACCTGGACTCTTTGTAGACCAGGCTGGCCTCAAACTCACAGTGATCCACCTGCCTCTGTCTCCCGAGAGGTAGGATTAAAGGCGTGCGTCACCACCACCCAGCTTTTGGGTTTTTTTTTCAAGAGGGCTTTTCTGTGTAGCCTTGACTATCCTGGACTCACTTTGTAGACCTGGCTGGCCTCGACCTCACAGAGATCCCCCTAAAGGTGTGCATGGCCATGCCTGGCTGGAAGTCATTGTCTTAAGTGATGTAATAGTCTCTGGGAAGTTACTCATGTTTCAGTGGGTAGCTTTATACCTGTGGCCAGGAGAGTCCCTGGTTAAACCCAACGAGTCACAAAGTGAAAACAAAACGAAAGCAAGAAGTCGTGAGCATGTAAGGGGAGTAGGTTAGAGGAAAGGAAAGAGTACTGGTGTGGTGCAGGGAGGAGGGACTGAGGCATACATGCACCAGAACATATCACATGTATGAAACCGAAGCAGCTCGCTCGTGATGCCTGTGGAGGCCTGCTGGGAACACACTTGTAGAAAGCAAATGTGTCTGGAAGACATGCGCAAAGCCCTCATCACTGACCACAAGTGGGGTCTCCAGAATCAGAGAGACAGCAAAGCTCTTCTTAAAGTGGAAGATATTTATGGCTGTGCTGAAATGAATTAATTATACTTAGGTAACAGATGTGTTCATGTTTATAAAGCAAAAAACAACACAGTGTCCCCTGGTAGCAAACCAAACAAACTTAGGATAATGTGGAAAAGGCAACTCCCACCCATGGAAACAGTGGCATACATAGATAGTACCAAATTCCAAACCAACCTTCCTTTGGTGGCTACAGGACAGAGAATCTATGTGTCTATTTATGCCTTGCAGATTTCAGCTAATGAAAAGTAAATGCATACAAAGTGCATACAAATTTGTGCTCCTGTTTAAGAAAAGAAAATCTGGGGGATGGTAGCGTACACCTTTAATCCCAGCACCTAGGAGGCAGAGGCAGGAGGATCTCTGTGAGTTCGAAGCCAGCCTGGTCTACAAAGCAAGTCCAGGACAGCCAAAGCTACACAGAGAAACCCTGTCTTGAAAAACCAAAAAAAGAAAGAAAGAAAGAAGAGAAAGAAAAAGAAAAAGAAAAAATGATAAAGAGTAACAATAAAAATGTTTTAAATTTGAAAAAGCATAAGGCTAAAATTTAGCTTCTCAGGTGGCTCTCATCAACTGGCTATCTGTTGAGGTAAAGCTGGGCCCCACCTGGAGTTACTCCCTACTGTGGAAAACTGGGATTTTTCACATTGTTTTTGTTTTTGTTTTGTTTTTTAGGTTTTTCATGGCAGGGTTTCTCTATGTATCCTTGGCTGTCCTGGACTAGCTCTGTAGACCAGGCTGGCCTCAAACTCACAGCGATCCGCCTGCCTCTGCCTCCTGAGTGCTGGGATTAAAGGGATTTTTCACATTGTACTTTGCTTTAAGAAACTCCATTTTGGGGCCTGGAGAGATGGCTCACTGGTTAAGAGCACTGTCTTCTCTTCCAAGCACTGTCAGCACCCACATGGCAGCTCACAACTGTCTGTAACTCCAGTTCCAAGAGATCTGACATCCTCACACCAATCCACATAAAATAAAATTAAATAAATTATTTAAAAAAAAGCTGAACTCCATTTACAAGCACTTTGAGGAGGAAGGATGGCTGTGCATTTGAGTGGACATGTAAACAGCATCTTTTGTCTGGGACCATCCATGCAGCCCAGACTCATAAGAAGAAATACTACACATTTATCATGATGCACTGAAGCTGCAAGTGCACAAGGATGTATTAAAACCATATTAGGACCAAGAAGAGACTTGATACCCTATGAGCATATACAGGAGGAGGAAGTCCCCCTCAGTCACAGTCATAGGGGAGGGGAGTAAGGGGAAAATGGGAGGAAGGAATGGGAGGATACAAGGGAGGGGATAACCATTGACATGTAATATGAATAAATTAATAAAAAAATAAAACCACATTAGGGAAACCAGGCCCATGCTCTTAACAAACACCAGGCCAGGGAAAGGATATAATTTTTTCATGTAAGACCCCAAAAAGAAGTGGGCGCGCAGCACTGAGACAGCTAGAGCTCTCCCACCAACTGGCTTATCTTGTTAGCTAGCTAGACAGGCTTTAGCAGGCTTGAGGCCATTGAAGAAAGACCTTCTTCCTCACGAGGTCCTACCTTCTGTTTCTCTGATTATCCGTGTGTGTGTGTGTGTGTGTGTGTGTGTGTGTGTGTGTGTGTGTGTGTGTATGTATGTTCTGACAGGCTGTGTGTGTGTATGTATGTATGTACCTGACAGGCTGTGTGTGTGTTTGTGTGTGTGTGTGAAGTGATAGGCAGAGATTTCCCTGGGGCTTCAGCTAGGCTCAGTTCCTACTGTTGATGTGGCCTACTCAACTGCCACCTCTAGTCTGGCTGTTTGCCTGTTCCATTCATCCGCTCCCCTGTTCTTTCATCAGGACCTTCTGCCTTGGCAGCGGCCTCAGCTCTATAGCTGCTCTCAAGTGGCTGGCACACAGCTGCTGCCCACTGAGCGAGCCTCTTCCCTGTGGTGGAGCTTGGGTTTCTTGTCTTACCAATACAGACCTTTACCTCTGAGACCTGTTGCTTTAGCCCTTTGTAGTCACATCATAGCCCATAGAAATAGATAGGCTCACTGTGTGACACATGATGCATGAGCTGAGGGCTAATATTAGTAATTAAGGTTGAAATAAAAGTGCTTGCCTCAGACAGGTTGCCAAGGAAAGGTAGGAATATCTGCCAAATTGTTGCCACTGAAACCTCTATACCTTGTGAATTTATTATTTGATAAATTTTGGCAATGTAGAAGGACACGAGAGTGCGCAGCTCTGTTTCTCAGCTTCAGACAAGTGATCAAGAGGTAGGGGATCCTCCTTGTACTTAATTCCAACTCACAGGATGGCAGATGTCCCTTGCACAGAGCCCCAGAGAGCACTCCCTCGCTCAAGTGCTAAGGTGGTGGTTCCATGGTGGTGACCTGAGAAAACCAGCAGCTGTGCCTTCCCTCGCTATAGTGCTCAGTGCTGTAAATGACAGAAGAACAGAGAACTGTACACACGAAGTGGAGAGGCAGCGGCGACCAACCACCCTCCAGACCAAGCTTTATTAGGAGAAAGAGAGCTTTGTGATCATTGGGGCATTGACTGGGCCTTGGGGTGGGAGAGCATTAAAGGAGCCAGTTAAAGTGGAAGAAGATAAGATGGTCATTGTGCACAACATTACGAGGTAACCTGAAAAAGGAAGAGAGTGGATGCACAGACAGACAGACAGCCAGACAGTACCTTCAGAGAAATGCTCTAAACAGTACTGGTGAGATGGTGAGATGGTTAGCAGGTAAAGGTGCTTGTTACAGGGTCTTCTACCCTGCCTACCTACGTTTCATCTCCAGGATCCACACAGTAGGAGAACCAACTCCTGCAAGGTGTCCTCTGACCTTGACACACCTGCCATGGCATGTGTGGCCTCTCAGAAATAATACAGAGATGTCTTTAAGGAGAGAAATCTCTCCAGTCCTGGGCTGGAGATATGGCTCAGAGGTTAAGGACACACTGACTGCTCCTCCAGAGGTCCTGAATTCAATTCCCAGCAACCACTTGGTGGCTCACACCATCTACCGTCTATAATTTGATCTCATGCCCTCTTCTGGCCTGCAGGTGTACATGCAGGCAGAGCACTATACATAATAAATAAATCAGAGAGAGAGGAGAGAGGAGAGAGAGGAGAGAGGAGAGAGAGAGAGAGAGAGAGAGAGAGAGAGAGAGAGAGAGAGAGAGAGAGAGAGAGAGAGAATTTCCCCAAATAAAGCAAATAAAGGGGATTTTCCGACTTCTCTAAATTTTCAGGGTGTGGTAAGAACTTCCACACCAAGTACATTTAGACGCCAAAGAGCCAGGTCCTACTAGATAGGACCATGAATTTATCTTGAAATTGTAAGAGAGGTGCTGGCTTTGCTTTTTGCCCCCTTTCTGAGATCTTTCTGTGACAGCAGGCCCACTGCCATGCTATGTGTCCACTCTGCTAATGCAGCTCCTTGTAGATTTTGTTTTGTTTGTTGAGACAAGGTTTCTCTGTGTAGCCCTGACTGTCCTAGATTCACTTTGTAGACCAATCTGACCTTGAACTCACAGAGATCCACCTGCCTCTGCCTTCCATACACTGGGATGGCTCAGTGGTTAAGAGCACTGGCTGCTCTTCCAGAGGACTCAGGTTCAATTCCCCCGCAGTCACTTGGCAGTTCACAACTGTCTGTAACTACAGTTCCAGGGGATCTGACAACCTCCCACCAATAAAATAAAATAAAATAATCTTAAATTAAAAAATGCTATATGGAAACCTACTATAGAACCTTCCTAACATCTATAAATACACACATAGAAAAGGAATTTAAATGGGGGTGCTCTATAACGTAAACACCGTAGGCTACAGAATAACAAGCCCAGTTCTAAGTATGGGTGACCTGCTTTCAAGCTGTTGTTCAGCAAGGTTCCATAGACATCTCCCCCTAATATTACAGGCCATTGCCTTTGCTCTCTGATGCCCTCCAGAACTTAATGGTAAAACCTTATTGCTGGGAGGTTCCATGCATGCCAACCAAAGAAGAAAAGTAAGTATCAATCTTACCCAGTGATGACCCTGTAAGCTATGCCTACTGTTACAACAATGGGATGGATGTTGTGGGAGTAACCAACCACTACCCTTAAGTTCTTTGTCTTTTCTTTTCCTATTTATTTATTTATTTATTGTCCTTAAGTTCTTATCTTTATATCCATAGCTCAGTGCATCTCGCCACCCTCATCAGAGAAGTTTCTCTGTAATACAGACAACCCACAATTGATCAGTGTGCAGAGAATAAGAGGCTATAGAGCTCAGCTCTAAATAGGACATCCATATCACATTTCCTCTACACCCACTCAGGAATCAAAGTAGAAGAGGATGTGGAAAGATTGTAGGAGCCAAAAAGTGTTTGCGACAAAACGGCAGTTGTAGGACATTCTACCTACTAGCTCACAGTGGCTGGGATGGCATGCACGAGACAGTAGGGCTGGATCCTTCTGTTACTATTTATCCCACTTGGAGTGAAATCACCATAAAAACAGTTTCCTTTCCTTCCTCTCCTACTTCACCTCAGATAGCCTCAGAACTGATACTCTTTCTTTTTTCTTTCTTTCTTTCTTTCTTTTTTTGAGACATTGTTTCTCTGTGTAGCCTTGGCTGTCCTACACTCGCTTTGTAGACCACGCTGGCCTCAAACTCACAAAGATCGGCCTGCCTCTGCCTTCAAGTGCTGGGATTAAAGGCTTGCGCCACCATGCTTGACTTACCCTTTCTAAAGTTTGAAAGCTTGTAAATTATGTTGTTGACTTTAAGAAAAAATGTACTTTATAGTCCAATCTTGGCCCCCTTCCTTCTCTCCTCCGGGTCCTACCCACCTTCTCTCTTCCTTGTATCCCCTATTCCTCAGAAAAGGGGAGCCTCCTCCCACCTACCCATGTCAGCAGGTCAAGTGGCATCAGGATTGTGAGCATCCTCTTCCTCTGAGGCCTGGCAAAGGAGCCCCAACAGGGAGAAGTGATTTGAAAGAACTTAAGAAAGTCCTTGTCAGAGACGGTCCCCGGTCCCCTTACTAGGGGGCCCACATGAAGACCAAGCTGCCCATCAGATACATCCATGTAGAGAGCCTAGGTCCAGTCCATACATGGTCCTTGGTATCTCAGTCTCTGCAAGCCCCCTTGGGCCCAGATGAGTTGGCTCTGTTGGTCTTCCGCCCCCCCCCCCCCCAAGACAAAGAGTTTCTCTGTATATGCAGCTTTGGCTGTCCTGGACTCACCTTGTAGACCAGGCTGGCCTCCAACCACCTGCCTCTGCCTCCCAAGTGCTAGGATTAAAGGAGTGAACCACCACAGTCTGGCTCCATTGGTCCTTCTTATGGAGCTCCTGTCCCCTCCCGGTCCTTCTAGCCTTCCTCGCACTCTTCTTTCACAAGGCTCTCTGCGCTCTGCCCAATGTTTGGCTGTGAGTCTCATGCTATTGACTTACAATCGTTACATAGATCACACTTGTAGGCAAAATGCAATGAACTGAAAACACCAAAACTGAGGGAGGGCAAGAGGTTGAACTACTTTATAATTTTATTCTTTTCAGTAGGAATGGGGTTCACACCCTGAGGCACTTGTGTGTCAGGCAAGCACACCGAACAACAACTGCCCTAAGACCCTTAGAGGTACGCACATCAGACCAGTCGCCTCCTGAAGCCATGGGAGATCACTGTGCTCTGGAACCTGGAGAGCGGCGAATGCAAAGGCATGTCGGCAATCTTTATCTCGGGCGGGCCCTTTTTCATGACGGCTTTCCGATCTTCTCCATGACAAAGGCGCTCGCTGTAACCCCAGAACAGAGAGTCTTCCAAGGGGCCAGAATAGATCCCACAGGCTTCTGCTTGCTAAGAGAGAAAACGCTCTAGCTGAACAGCATGCCAAAACGCGATGTCATTTTCATTTTAGGTTTAAAGCCTCTTTCTTGTCTTCTCCACCCCCCCACCTCCCGACCCCATGACTATATTAAAATTTATTACTAATGTGGGTGCTGAGAATTGAACGCAGGTCCTCTGGAAGAACAGCCAGTGCTCTTGCCTGTAAGCCACTGGTTCTCAATCTTCCTAATGCTTCCATCCTTTAATACAGTTCCTCACTCTGTGGTGACCCCCAAGCATAAAGTTATTTCATTGCTACTTTATAACTGTAAGTTTGCTGCTGTTATGAATCTTAATGTAAATCACTGACATGCAACTCCTGTAAAAGGATCGTTCATTCCAAGGGGTTGAGACCCACAAGTTGAGAACTCTGTGTGTGCTAAGTAATCTCTCCAGCCCCCCCCCCCCCAATCTTTCAGGATCTTACTAGGTAGCCTTGGCTGTCCTGGACCTATGTAGACCAGGCTGGCCAGAGATCCTCCTGCCTCTGCCTCCCAAGTGCTGGGATTAAATGTGTGTGCTTTTTCTTTTCTTTTTAATTTTAAAATTACAGTTATGTAAGTGCATCACCATCTAAGGAAAAACAGAAGAAGATAGAATGTTTGGCAGCTCCCCAGTGTGAGCATGCTGTTTCATGTCATTCTGCTCCTATATTTCGCGGTAACTCCTTAAGGGAGAACTCTCTATACACAGAGTCACTGGTACTAGTAAACTACACGGAAAGAGTGAAGCATCCTAAAACCTGTAAAGACCAGCTCAAGAGTGAGCTGAATGGTTCTGTGTGCTTAGCAATGCAGGAAAGGCTGAAGTCAACCCTCACACTTGAACAAGGAAAAAAAAAAAAAACAGAACAAAAACCTAAATAAATACAACAAAACACAAGGAAAGAAAAAGGGGCTGATGAGGTAGCTGAGCTGGTAAAGGCTCCTGCTGTCAGGGGCACTGGCCAGGGTTCAGTCCCTGGGACCACACACATATACACAAAATAGGTGAAACATACTTTTTTATAAAAGCATCGGTGCTTTCCTTAATACACCGTTTTTCCAATTTTTGTTTGTAAAGTTTGTTGCCTTGTATTTCTAATATGTGAAAGATGAGTAGTTCAAATATGTCACCATGCAGTGCTATTTGTTAAGCCATCAGAAATAGAGTCCAGCTGGGCATGGTGGCACATGCCTTTAATCCATTTAATTTGGGAAGCAGATTCAGGTGGAACTCTGAGTTTGAGGACTCTCTCTCTCTCTCTCTCTCTCTCTCTCTCTCTCTCTCTCACACACACACACACATTAAATAAAATTGAAAAAAGTCTTAATATAAGCATATATAGACTGGCATTTGATACCTGAGTTTAAATTTCCTTAGATTTTTGTTTTCTAAATTATTAGGTAAAAACACATATCCCAGGGAAAATATAATCTTTTATTTTATAGCATTTACATTAGCATTTTATAAGAAATAATTGAGCCATTTTTATAATCTATTTTATCCCATGTAAATATAATTTGTAAGAGTTCTGTTTTGCCAAAACGTTTTCTCTTTAAAAATAATTTATTTATTTTTGTTTTATTTGCATTGGTGTTTTGCCTACATATATATCTATGTGAAGGTGTCAGATCTTGGAGTTACAGACAATGTGAGCTGCCATGTAGGTGCTGGGAATTGAACCCTCATCCTCTGGAAGAGTAGTCAGTGCTCTTAACTGCTTAGCCATCTCCCCAGACCCCCAAAACATATTCTTATTCAACATTATTTATTTTATTGAAATTTGCAAATGATTTATACCATAATACACTCTAACTCTTCTTTAAAGAAACAACTTACTAGACAGGTATGGTGAGTCTTGCCTTAAATCCTAGCATGGGGGAATCTGAGACAGGAGGACAGCCATGAGTCCAAAGCCAGGCTGGGCTATATAGTGAGTTCTAGGACAACCTGGGCTCCAGTGAGACTCAATTTGAGAGAGAGAGGTGGAAGGAGGGGTGAGAGAGGAGGAGGAGGAGGAGGAGGAGGAAGAGAGAAAAAGGAAGGAAGAGGAGGAGGAGAGGGGAAGGAAAAGAAAAGAGACCTATAATGGCCAATCTGAATTTGGAAAACATTTTCAAATTATGTAGTAACAGTGAGTGGGCAAGTCTTATCCATAAATCTAGCCCAACTATTTCCATGCCTCTCTACTTAAATATCAGTACAATCTGAAAACACAGGTCCTGGGCTAGAGAGATGGCTCAGAGGTTAGAGCACTGGCTGCTCTTCCAAAGGTCCTGAGTTCAATTCCTAGCAACCACATGGTGGCTCACAACCATCTAGCATGAGATCTGGTGCCCTTTTCTGGTATGCAGGTGTACATGCAGTCAGAATACTGTATAAATAATAAATTAAAAAAAAACAAACCACAGGTCCTGGGCTATAGCTTCACTATTCATGACCCCTACTCCTGATGGGCCTCTAACAGTGCAAGTGAGCCTGATATGACTTTCTCAAATGCCTGTAGTATATCCACTTTAAATTTGTATTTGGATTATTTTAGTTTACAATTGTAAATGAAAATACATAAAAATAGTTTTTTTTTTTTTTTTTTTGCACAGCTACGTATGTCTTGGAGATTATACTAAATTGGTTTTATTTTTATTATCATGTTTAGTTTATGTAGTGGTGTGTGTGTGTAGGTGTGTGTGTGTGTATGTGTATAGGTGTGTGTGTGTGTAGGGGTGTGTGTATGTGTAGGTGTAGAGTCCAGAGGACCACATGCAGGAGTCAACTTTCTCCTCTCATTCTGTGGGTCACAGATCAGACTCAAGGCATCAGGCGTGGTAGAAAGCACCTTTCTCTCTAGCAGCCGTAGGCGGGCATTAGCCTGAGCACTTATGAGAACATACCTTCAGGTTCACCCTCCTGAACTTCATGTTTTCTTTCCAAGGCATAACGTAACGTGTCGGGATCATCCCTTGCTTCAGTGAGAACTTGGGCAAGTGAACGTCCTCACACCTAAAGAGAAAGGAAATCTTGAGTTAACCAGAATCCACGTCATTCTAGGAAACAGCTGTAGCCTGTGTTCATCACACCTGACAGCTGTGGGACAGAGAGCTGTGCTGCTGAGGCAGTGAACCAGCCCTTTAGATCTCTCAGTGGCAGGCCATCTGGGGGTGGCGGCTCAGGTCGGTAATCCCAACAGTCAGGAAGCAAGAGGATTGCTACGGAGACTATCCTAGTTACATACTGAGTACTGAGCCAGCTGGGCTAGAGTGAGACCCTTCCACAAAACTAAGCAATCCTCTTTTTGGTTTTTGTCTTTAGTTTGGGTTTCCATTGCTGTGAGGAAACATCATGAAGGCAAGTCTTAGAAGGAAAAGCATTTAGTTGCGGCTGGTTTACAGTTTCAGAGGTTTTTTTTTATGCATACAGTGCTGAAGAGGGCATCAGATCACATTATAGATGGTTGTGAGCCACCATGTGGTTGCTGGGAATTGAACTCAGGACCTCAGGAAGAAGCAATCAGTGCTCTTAACCGCTGAGCCATCTCTCCAGCCCCCAGCTTCAGAGGTTTATAGTCTTCATGGTGGGAAGCATGGCAATATATCTAGGCAGACATGGCGCTGGAGGAGCCTACATAGAGAGTGCTACACCTTGATCTGAAGGCAGCCAGGAATACTTACATGTATGTGTTTGCATGAGTTTATGTGTGTGTGTCCTTGGAGGCCAGGAGAGGGTGTCACATACTGGGGTCCACAGGCAGTTACAAGCAGCCCACTGTGAATGATGGAAACTGAACTCAGACCCTGTGCTTGCTGCTTTAGTCTCTGTGCGCAAATTATGGTGTACTATATTCACTCTTTTTTAGTTTTTTTTTGTTTTGTTTTGTTTTTCAAGACAGGGTTTCTCTGTGTAGCCTTGGCTGTCCTGGACCCACTTTGTAGGCCAGGCTGGCCTCGAACTCACAGCGATCCACCTGCCTCTGCCTCCCGAGTGCTGGGATTATAGATGTGCGTCACCACACCCAGCTACTATATTAATTCTTAAAACTAGATTGTAGGGGCCGAGGGATGGCTCAGAGGACCAGAGTTCAGTTCCTAACACACACTGAGCAGAACACTGCTGCCTCTTATTCTGGCTCCAGGGGCTCTAATACCCACTTCTTGCCTCTGAAAGACACCTTTCCACAAATTAACCAAATAAAAACAAAAATCTGCCTTGTGTGTACAGGTGCAGTTGGAGTGCATATGCCCAGCCCAGCCTTGGTCTTGTTGACATTTGGGTTGGTGTCTGTGGTGGTTTGAATAGGTATGCTCCCATAGATTCATATGTTTGGATGCTTGGCTCATAGGGAGTGGCCACTATCAGGAAGTGTGGCCTTTGTGGAGAAAGTCTATCACTTTGAAGACATTCTTTGAGCTGAAGCTCTTGCCCAATGTAAGACTGTCTCCTCCTGGATGCCTTCAGATCCAGATGTAGACCTCTCAGCTTCTCCAGCACGAAGTCTGCCCGCACGCTGCCATGCTTCCCACCATGATAATAGCAGACTAAACCTCTGATGCTGTTAGCCAGCCCCAATTAAATGTTTTTCCTTATAAAAGTTACCTTGGTTCTGGTGTCTCCTCAGCAGCAAAGGAAACCCTAACAAAGACATTAATTGGTACCAAGGACGAGAACACAAGGGAAGATGTGGTGACTTAGGTGGTAGAGAGCACACATATGCCTTAGTCCCATCTCAGCACCGTCTGGTGCCGCCCACCTGTGCCCCTAGCACTCTGGAAGTAGAAACAGGAGATCAAGAGCCCAAAGTCGTTCTTAGCTATAGGGAGGCCAAATCCAGCCCGGGGACGAAGTGGGGGAGGCTGGTGAAGATCAATGGTAGAGAACCGGCTTAGCACAAGTGAGGTTCTGTTCAGCCTGTATTTCAACACAACAAACCACCAGCCCAGAACCCCAAAGGCCTTACCTATTGGCACGCTTGGATGAGTTTCCTGCTGTGGAGCTGTTGTCCAGTTTGGGTAAGGTAGGACTGGTATCTTTTTCTGAAGCCATCACTGGCAGCCAATGACAGAATTCTTACCTAGAACTTTCCAGTTAAATTCTGATGAAACTGCTGCCACTGATGTAACAATCGTCTTGCTAACACCACAGCAACCCTTAGTAGCTCAGAGTATGCAGGTCAGAGCTGTTTGTGGTGTGTATCTGTCTTATTGTAGAAAACATTATGGTTAAAAAATAGGAATATGTGTTCCATCTTGATAAACACAGGAAAAGTCTGCCTGGCTATGGCCTGAGGATGTAGTTCAATTGGTGCTATTTGCTTAGCATGGCTGAATAGGCTTAATCTTTAACACTGTATAAACCAAGTGCACTTGTACACACCAGTAATCTCAGCACTTGGAGGGGCAGGAGAACCAGATGTTCAAGACCATCATTGGCTACATAGGGAACTTGAGGCCAGCCTGGTCTGCACAGTGAGTTCTAGGACATCGAGAGTTACATATGGAGACCCCATCTCAAAAAGAAAACAAGCTTCTGATGTTTACTTGCTTTCAAAAAACAAACAAGAAGCTTCAGCTCAGACTTAAGTTTCTGTCCTTAAGACTGCTTGAAAGGGCCAGTGAAGATGGCTCAGCAGGGAAAGGTGTTTGAGGTGCACAGCCCTACAACCTAGAACCCACTTAAAGGGGACCGAGAATCTTGACTCCACAAGACTACCCTCAACACCACATGCACGGCTCCCACACCTCCCCCTCTCCCATGCATACAACAAGTTAACGTTAAGATGTGCCAACTGGCAGTAGAGCACTGTGGCATACACCCGTATCTCAGCACTGCGTAGGCTGAGGCAGGAGGACAGAGGCCAGTCCACACCAAAACCCTGCCCCCCCTACAGGAAGGACTAGAAGTAGCAGCTGAACAACTTACGCATATTACAGGATACTTTAATGGAATGTGTTAAAACCAAAGCATAGCTCACCACGACGATGAATCAGAAAACAAAAGCATCTTAATGGCATGAAACAGTGAGCTGGACAGAGCCATCACAGCTGGAACTAGGCTAAGAGCCCACACATGCAGAAGGAGAAATTAGACCCGTGTTGTGCACCTGTCAGACACTGCCATCTTTAAACACTGCCGTCATCGATGGCATTTGACTGCCCACATACATGTTTACTTCAAAGAGAAACAGCTCTCTTTCTCCAGATTCAGTGCACAGTAAAGCAACTTCAGTAGAAACGTAACAATTATTTTTTGTTAAAACAAAAGTTTATTCTTCAAAACGTCCAAAATATGCTTAAAATATGTCTAAATCCTGAGGATGGTCCACCTCGATGGCTTCCTCAGCATCCAGCTTGGTTTCGCCAGGTCCTTCCTGGGCTTCATCAAGGGAGGCTAGGGCCTCATTAGTGTCACTGGCAAAGGTTTCTCGAGATGTGTCATCATCCTCCTGAAAATTTAGACTTTTAATAGCTTGTTTCATTTTCTTCCCCAATAGTTGTGTTCTTCTTTTTCTAGCAGCTTTTTTATTTTCATATTCCTTTTGATTTTCAACATAGAAAATCTCCTGAAATAAAAAACTTTGGTTAAAAACAACAAACAAAAAACCCATCCTATATTATTTGTTACAAGTACATTATGAGGCAGGCCTTTTATAGTCATCTATTTCTCTTTCTCAATAGTACAAAACTACTAGTGATCTCATTATCTGAACAGAGTTCATGATATTAAGTGCTGACTGCTATATTCAAAACCAGTCTACTGTTAGGCAGGCCATAACATACTGTGCCCCATGCCCGCTCACTAGACAAGAAGCTACCATGAAGAAATCTTGTTTAGACTTTAACTATAACTGATCACACTCACACACACAAAAAGCCCAGAATACAAAAGTAAAGATGTAACTTTGAAATGTCTTAACAATATATGAGTAGTTGTGGGCTTAAGAACATGGCACTTGCAAAATGTAAACATTCCATTTCTTAAAATCTTACTGTTAGGGCTGGGAAGATGGCAGTTAAGAGCACTTGCTGCTTTTCTAGAGGACCTGGGTTCAGTTCACAGCACTAACTTTAGCTCTAGTTTCAGGGGCTCCAACACTCTCCTCTGGTCTCTGAGAGCACTGCACACACATGATATGTGTACATACATGCAGCAAAACAGACACATATAAAATAAAAATAATTACTGACAAGCACAATGCTTACCACTGGCACTACTGAAATTCCCGGCAGGGCATTTAGTATCCGTTATTTGTAGTATATTAAACCCATGTTGTTTAATATATAACCCAAATAGTGACTACTAAAAATATATTGTGAGGAGCAAAAGCAATATAAATAAAGATATACTTGTTATGAGACAGTCTCATGATACTGTCATGACTAGCCTGGAAGTCACTATGTAGACCAGGCTAGCCTCAAATTGTGAGGATCCTCCTGCCTCTGCCTCCCAACTGCTGGACTTACAGGTATGTTTCGCCACAGCCAGGCTTCAAGAGGAAAGATGCATTTTTATTTTATATAGAAACACATGTTATGGCCTGGTCCAAACCAAGAAATGTATAAATTTTGAATATGGTGATTAGGCAAGGTGAACTTTGGGCTAATATTCTAGGTTCCCTGGCCTTGCTGTATAGTGCAGTTGGTATTATCATTGAGAAAACATGGGATATAGGAGATGACCTCAACACAACAGCAGCCAGAAACATGATGGGAATGTCATATAAAGGTACAGTTGGTCTTTGAGGAATTGCACATATTGGCCTAGCAGGACTGACATTCACTTGTCTCTATTCACTGTATTAACAGTTGAGAGTACAGGAAAGGCTGTCTGCTCTGAAGACTTTTGTCATGTAAGGATTGGGGGACTTGTCACAGTCATCCAGATTAATTAATAAGTCACTCTGGAGTTGCTTTTTCTCTTCTACCCACTATTACTTTGAACATTTGGAGACTATGATGCTGTGACAGAGATCGTGGGTGTTTAACCTGGACTGTACTGAATGGAAGCCACGCCCTTGGTGGCTCACTGCACATGTGTTTCATTCTCCTGTGGAGATGATCTTGCAGTTCTTTCTCTCCTACCCCCAATCTGGTGAACCGTTTACTTTCCAATTTCAGGCCATTTTTATTTTCAAGTTTTATCACCCGGTTGATTGTTTTAAATATCTAAAGCTTATGCTGTCCTTATTTCAAATAAAGAGTGAAAATAGGAAGAAGAAGAAAAAAAGAAACACATCTTAACTTATAAGTATCTAGATATTTTTTTAAAAAAATCTCTCACCAATAATGTTTGGCAATGTAGTAAATAGTTATGAAGTTCCTTTCCCACCAAACACTCTAAGTCTTATTTAAAGGAAGCTGCAGGTGGGGCACAGTGCTGCTACTCCCAGCACCCAGGAAACAGGGGCAGGTAAATCTTTGTGAGTTTGATGCAAGCTAGGGTTGCATAGTGAGACCCTGTCTCAAAAACAGAAGCCACCAAACCATTCCATCCTTTCATTTTCCCCCCAAATACACACATACACACTTATTTATCTGCCTGCTGCTTTCTCCTTTACATTTTCTACAATTTAGGTATTAAACTACAAGGTCTCACAAATAAGAACAAACAATAAGCAAAACAAAAACAAAAATCAAAGAAAATAAAAGAGAAAGAAAAAGGAAGGGTGAAGGAAGGAGGTAGAAGGAAGCCATCAGGCTAGTGCGACAGCTCAGCGGGCGAAGGCCTGCACCACTCCTGAAGACCGAGCTCAGGCAGCGAGACCAACAGCGTGGAAAGAAACTCTTCCTAGTATCTGTGCCCTGATCTCCCAGAAGAGGAGGTGGGACTCCCTGGAGCTGGGATTAGACAACTGTAAGCACACGTGGGTTCTGGGAACCGCCAGCCGCCCACTGCTGAGCTCGCTCTCCAGCGGCCCCACACGTATGTTTTCTAGTAGCACTATACTGCAAAGTTGCTGAAAATTCAAAGATGTATGGTGAGAGCAGTGGTTTTAGAGTCAGAGTGTTCTAAGTGGCCGAGGCAACTCAATTCATCTACTGTTTATCTGTGTGACTGGGGAAAACCTCCCTTCACACTGTGGAGTTCATACAGTATCAATTCTGGTTCCAGGGCCAATGAATGATATTTTCTTCCCTCTTGTCTGTGGAAACCATTTGTCCAAGTTACTTAAGTTAGCTCTTTCATGCTGTATACACCTGTAATCCCAGCATTCAGGAAGTGAAGGCAAGAGGATGTCAAATTTATTTATTTATTTTTTTTTTTGGTTTTTCAAGACAGGGTTTCTCTGTGTACCCTTGGCTGTCCTGGACTCACTCTGTAGACCAGGCTAGCCTCGAACTCACAGCGATCCGCCTGCCTCTGCCTCCCGAGTTCTGGGATTAAAGGCGTGCACCACCACGCCTGGCTTGAGGATGTCAATTTTAAAGCTGGACTCAATAGCAGAGAAAAAAGAACTGGAACTGGAATTACAGACAGCTGTGAGCTGCCCTGTGGCTCTAGGAGTTGAACTTGCATCCTTTGGAAGAACAGCCAGTGCTCCTGACCGCTGATCCATCTCTCCAACCCCGAGCCAGTCTCTCTCTTCCTCTCTCCCTCCCCCTTCGCCCTCCCCCACCTCTTTTTTGGTTTTTCAGGACAAGGTTTGTGTAGCTCTGGCTGTCCTGGAACTCAAGAGATCCACCTGCATGCCTGCTTAATTTGCTGGGATTAAAGGCGTGCACACCACCACACCCCGCTCCGAGCCAGTCTCTTTATGTAGTCCTGCTGGCCTCAAACTCCAGAGCTAATGCCTGCTTCTCCTGAATGCTGGGATTAAGACGTGCACCATCAAAGCCAGCAGCAGGCCTTTTCCTGTGGACGCCAGGGATATGCTTTTGTGGCAGACACTTTACCAACCGAGGCATGCCCAGCTCTACACTCCCTACTTTATAGATGAGAAAACTATGGCTGAGTGGTCCCTGTCAATTGGTAAAATCAGACAATCCTTCCTGCCATGCCAATCTAGTTTCTGAAAATGATGCCCTGCTAACCAGTGTGGACTCAGGAGGATCTATCTCTTACCGGCTTTTGTGCAGGGATACACTGGAGGGAAAGAACAGTAAATACAGCTGGTACTGCTGTGCCACCAAGGAAACACACCCTTACAAGTTGTTTTCTTCAAAGTATCTATTCCTATGAGGAAAAATAGCCACGGGGAACTACAGATTTCAGATGTGCAACAGAAGAATGGTTCCTGTGGGACTCTCAATACGAGATCAAAACAAAACAAAAATCCTCTATACTGCTAGAATGAATTTTCACTTGTTTTTGTTTTTTGAGATTTATTTTTATTATCTTATGTGCCTGAGTGTTGGCTCAGTTTATTAACAATTAAACTTTATTATACAACCCAACTAGCATATACAAGAAGGAAAAAAAGGTTAAAGGGACAGAAGATTAAAACCTCCTGGAATCCGTTCGGCAGGACGGGTCCTTAGGTGTCTCAGTCCCACGAGCTGGTCCGGTCCCTTCCTCTCTCTCCGCGCCTTCTCCTTCTCTCCTCCTACCTCTTGTTTTTCTCTCCCCCACCTTCCCAGTCATATGCAAAGGGCGGTCCCTTCTCCCTTCGAGGGTCAATTAGAAAAACAATAGCCACGGTGGGGTTCCTAGGTAGGCTTCCTGAATTCCAAGCCCAGGAAGGCTCCAAACAGTCTCTCACAAGGTATTCATGGTGTGCCCTAAGGGTAAAGCCCACCAAGACTGCTTCCACCTGCGACAAAGCTTAATCTTTCCCACACCTGAGTGTTTCACCTTCATGTTTGTCTGTGTACCACACATTCTGTGCTTGAGGAGGTCATGAGCCTTCATGTGGGTGCTGGGAATCGAACCTGGATCCTTTGCAACAATAAGTGCTCTTAATCACTGAACCAACTCTCCAGCCCAATAGGAGCTGTAGGTGGGAAAAGGAACCCCACCATCAAGCACATACAAACTATGTTCATAAGAGGCACCAGACCAAGGTAAATAGTTTCTAGCTGCTATCAGTGTTTGTTTGGGGCTGGAGAGACGGCTCAGAGGTTAAGAGCACTGATTGCTCTTCCAAAGGTCCTGAGTTCAATTCCCAGCAACCACAGGATGGCTCATAACCATCTTCTGGCCTGCAGATGTACATGTAGACCACTGTATAAATAATAAACAAATAAATCTTTTTTTAAAAAATTATGTTAGCTGGGCGTGGTGGTGTACACCTTTAATCCCAGCACTTGAGGGCAGAGGCAGGCGGATCTCTGTGAGTTCGAGGCCAGCCTGGTCTACAAATAGAGTCCAGACCAACCAACGCTACAACATGGGAACCCGGCCTTGAAAAACAAAAACAAAAACAAACCATAACTGCTGGGAGTGGCGGTGGATGCTTTTAATCCCAGCACTCAGGAGGCAGAGGTAGGCGGGTTGCTGTGAGTTCAAGGCCAGCCTGGTCTATCAAGTGAGTCCAGGACAGCCAAGACTACATAGAGAAACCCTGTCTTGGAAAACAAAAACAAAAACAAAACAAAAACCCCTGGTGACCACAGAGGTCAGAAATAGGCACTAGAGCTCCTAAAATTAGAATTACAAATAGTTTTGAGTCACTATGTAGGTGCTGGGAATTGAACTCAGGCCCTCTGCAAGAGCAGCCAGTGTCCTTAAGTGCTGAGCCATCACTCTAGCACTGCTATTAGTTTTATATAGCTAGCATAGTTACACCCAAGCCCCACCCCACTTTGAGAGGTATCTAGGCTGGCCTAGAGCTTGCTATAGAGCTACAGATGGCCCTGAATTTCTGATTCTCCTGTCTACCTAGTCCCAAGGGCTGGCATCATGGCCATATACCATCATAACTAGTTTATGTGGTGCTGAGGTTTGAACCCAAGGCTTTTGTGCATGCTAGGGAAGCAGGCTACCAAGCAGGCTGCATCCTCAGCCCCAATCCTCATCGCTTAGACATGATAAAGAAAATGCAGAGCTACTCAAGGACAACAGCTGTGTTAGATGTTTGCCCCGCGAGAAGCTAATTCTAAAATGTGCTCATAAATGCTAACTGTAAATGACAATCTCTCATTATCAAGTGAAACAGTGTGAAAAGCTGGGTGTGGCTGCAGACATTTGCAATAACAGCCCTTTGTAATCCCAGCACTCAGGTGGCTAAGTCGGGACTGTGAGTTACCAACCTGGACCTCACAGTGAGACTCTTGCCTCAAGAGAGAGAAAACAGGACCAGAGAGGCAGCTCAGCAGTAAAGGTACTTGCTGCCAAGCCCGATGACCCGGGTTTGTCCCTGGAGCCCACATGGTGGAAGCAGGCAATTAACTCCTCTGGCCTCTATCTATATGGCATACATCATGGCAGAAACATGCACATAGTCACTGTAAGTGTAATAAAGCCTGGTTGATTTTTTTTTTAATGAAAAAAGACTAAAGTTTGAGTTGTGAGAAATCTACACTGTACGGTATTCTACTTAAGATACTTGCTGAAGAGCAGGACAGAGCCAGTCAAAACTGCAGAAGGGTAGGGAACAGCCTGAGCTGCACATGGTCTGCTTGTCTTTAATCCATGCTCAGAAAGCAGAGGCAGGCGGGTCTCTGTGAGATCTAGGCTAGCTAGTCAGGAGTTCCTCTCAAAACAAAACGAACTAGTTAGGGAGATGGCTCAGTGGCTCTTGCAGAAGACCTGACTTTGGTTCCCAGCACCCACACAGTGACTACTGTCTGGAACTCCAGTTTCAGGGTGTCTGATGCCCTCTTTTGGATTCCATAGGCACATGTTGCATACATGCAGGTAAAAACACTTAAGACAAATAATAGAAAATCTAAAACAAACAAGAACAAGTCTTAGCTCAAGATCTAATGGCAATTTATGACTTCTAGTGGAGTCATTTTTCTCCTGGGATTGTGGCTACAGGAAGGTGGCCTGTGGCCCACAGGAAGCGCTAACTAGACCTAGAGGTTTTGTTACTAAGAACAAACAAAAGGAGGACATGAAGCTAGAAGGGAGACCTGTTAGGGAGGCCTGCGAGGACTTGGACGAGAAATATGAACAAAATACATTATATACACATATGAAATTCTCAATAAAAGTGTATTAGAAAATATAAATAAGTACAACAAAAATGTTGCTTGTTGAAATAAGTAAAGCTGAACATCATGCTGTCTGCTATTTTTTTCCAAACAAAATAGAAGCAAATGTAAACTAAGAATGTCACAGTATTAACCACTGATGAATATAAGTGAAAAATACATACTCATCTATATTTCCATTTACTGTATTTAAAATGGTTATTAGAAACTATAATAGAAATGTAAAAATATGCTGACACTGGCTCTCAAAGGGAAGAAAGTTGTTTCTTTTTTTTTCCTTTTCTTTTCTTTTTCCCTTGAGACAGGGTTTCTCTGTGTAGCCTTGGCTGTCCTGGACCCACTTTGTAGTCCACACTGGCCTCAAATTTACAGCGATCTGTCTGTCTGCCTCCCGAGTGCTGGGATTAGTGCTGGGATTAAAGGAGCGCGCCACCATGGCCAGCTCAAAGGGAAGAAAGTTTAATAAAACACATAGGTTTTACTTACTGAAGAAAGGGAATATTGATCCATTTAATAAAGTAAGTATCAAAGGTTACACAGAAAATGAGCCTGAGTAGAAATTTAAAAGGCACTATGCATTTTTTTCTCCTCTTTTTGAGACAGGATCTCACGTAGCTCTGGCTGGCCTCGAATTCACAGGATCCTCCTGCCTCTGCCTCCCTGGGTGCTGGGATTACAGGCGTGCTTCATGGAGCCCGGCTCCTTTACCTTCCTGGAATGTACAGCCATCTGGGGCCTCTACTTCTGGGTGCTGGATTACAGTGTGGGCCCTAACCCTGGCTTTCCAACACACCGACAGCCAAGGACACAGTCGTCGTCATTACCTTAATTTGCTCTTCGCTGATGCTGGGAGTGTTTTTCAGGAGATTCAGGAAAACGCCACCAGGTGTTCTTCTTCGACTACCATTCTACAAAAAGGAATGAAAAGTTAAACCACATAGAGACTTCCATAGGCCATTTTTTGAGACTATTTCAAACATATTGTTCGACCACTTCATACGTGAAGACTGATTACTTATTTGACAGTGCTGAGAGGGAGCCAGGCCTCTGCCATGCTAGGAGAGTGCTCAGTTGCCGAGCGACAAGCCCAGCTCCCACACTACAGGCTCCTAAATGACCAGCAAACATTTGAACAGAGGTACACTTATGGAAGACAGCCAGTACAAGATTAGAAACCCAGACCTGATTCTGACACTGTTTCAGATGTTATTTTATTTGTATTTTGTGTCTGAGTGCTCTGCCTACCTGTAAGCATGGGTACAGTGTGCATGCAAAAATATAACCAACACAATACTACCTCAATCCAAAAAGATAAAATGGGGTATTTAATAACTGTGCTGACACTATTAGACGGTCATCTAGGGAAATGCTAAATGAGAGCTATACCTCAGGCTTTGTACCATGATGACTCAGGTACCTGGGTGTAATGGTGCACACCTTTAATCTCAACAGAGACAGGTAGATTATGAATTCAAGGCTAGCCTGGTCTACATGGAATATTAGGCTAGCCAGGGCTACACAAGAAAAAAAGAATTGTATTTATACACACACACACACACACACATACACACACACACACATACACGGGAACGCACACACATACATATACTGCTGTTTTCCATCACTTCTGATGATCATATTCTATTATGCTGTCACAAGCACTGAATTAGCAAATATTAAAACACAACTTGAGATGTAATATAAAGTTAGATTTGTGCAAACCTGTCTCCTGTTTACAGACATTTTAAGACAATCTGTTGAGGCTAAGGGTGTAGCTCAGTGGAAGAGGGCATATTTAGCATAAGACCAGGTTTAGTCACCAGCACCACAGAAGTGACAACAAATCAAAACCAATTAACCAAGCAGACAAAATGCATGCACCCATATACAGATTCATTAACACTGGACTAATGGCCAAAAGCACTATAACCATTGTTAAATGAAGCTTATTTACTGGGCATATTTTCCCCAAGGTATGCCTTTACAAGTGGTAGTCTATACCCTCACATTACCCATGGAGGGCCAGCTAAACACCAGAAAGTACAAAAATGCATACCATGTGGCACTATGTGCACCTCAACTAACCAAAGCCCTCCAAGAACTAATTCATTAAAAGTAAAGTCATGGGCTGGAGAGATGACTCAGCAGTTAAGAGCACTGACTGCTCTTCCAGAGGTCATGAGTTCAATTCCCAGCAACCACATGGTGGCTCACAACCATCTATAATGTGATCTAATGCCCTCTTCTGGCCTGCAGGTTACATAATAATAAATAAATAAATCTTTAAAAAAAAAATTAGAAAAAAAAAAATAAAGTCATATCTGAGACATAAATTATTCTCCACTTGAGCCAGCCTACATTTCTTCTCTTGTCTTTTGTAGTGGCTGGATGAGAATGGCCCCTAGGCTCATGTCTGAATGCCTGGTGCCCATTAGAGGAACTGTGGGAAGGATCGGGAGGTGTGCCCCCATGGGAGGAGATGTGACACTGGTGACAGGCCTTGAAGTTTCCAAAGACTCGGCCATTCCCAGCGGTTTTTCTCTCTCTTAGTCATGGCTGTGTCTTAAGATGTAAATTCTTGAGCTGGTCATGGTGGCCCACACCTTTAATCCCAGCACTCAGGAGGCAGAGGCAGGCAGATCTTTCTGAGTTTGAGGCCAGCCTGGTCTACAAAGTGAGTCCAGGACAGCCAAGGCTACACAGAGAAACCCTGTCTTGAAGGAAAAGGAAGAAAGAAAGAAAGAAAAAAAAAAGATATAAACTTTGAGCTACTGCTCCATAGTCAAGACTGCCTGTCACTATTCTCACAAACTCTAACCTTCTGAATCTCTGTAAATATTTTCTTTTATATGTTGCATTGGTCATGGTGTTTTAGCACAGCAATAGAAAAGTAACTAAGCCATCTTTTTTTTTTTTTTGAGGGGGTGTTCAAGACAGGGTTTCTCTGTATAACAGCCTTGTCTCTCCTAGACTTACTATGTGGAGCAGGCTAGCCTCAAACTACAGAGATCTGCCTGCCTCTGCCTTCTGAGTGCTGGGATTAAAGGTGTGTACCACCACACTCAGCAACTAAGACATCTTAAACCTTAGTCTCTCATTAATTCTATCTCAGCCACAAAGACCCCTTGTTCCTATCAGGTATCAGGAAGAGATGAGCTTGAGATGCCAGTTTTTAAATACACGGTTAAAGCCCAACTTCTACTTAATTCAATGTGGATTTTCTTGCATTAAGTTTTAGTTTTGAACCAGGTGCGGTGGTACATACCTTTGATCTCAGTACTCTGAGGCAGAGGCAGATGGATGGATCTCTGTGGTTTTGAGGTCACCTGGTCTACATAGTGAGTTCCACGACAGCCAAGAATACACAGTAAGGACTAGCTCCAAAATCATTTTTTAAGTTTTGAAAAGATTACTTTGAAATGCCACTTGAGTTTTTGGCACCCTGCCCAACTTTACACCTAAGACAAATTCTTGCTCACTTCAAGCATTTCTGGCTCTAACACTTCTTTCATAGCTGTTATGTGCCTGTGAACACATAGGTGCGCGCACGCGCACGCGCGCGCACACACACACACACACACACACAGAGCCTATCTTGTAGTCCTTACTGCTTTGCCTTTTAAACCTGTTCAGATCTGTACCCAGACTACCTATTTAGAGTTCTCTGCCCTCTTCCTTATACCTTCACTTCATCTACTTCTTTTCTCATAGTGTACATACTTTCTAATACACTTCAAATTATATTTACTATTCTTTTTTTAAACAAACAAAAACTACATTGCTTTCTTCAAGGAGGCATGCACGCTTCAGTGAGAAGTGAGGCAGGGGACAAGCTGCAGACGTAGGCTGGCTGATCTACCACCCCACTAGAGGCGGAGAACGGAAGTGGTGATGGTCTCAGGGCATCAAGCTTGGCAATATCAAATCAAATCAAAGGCCATAATTTAGTCTTTGTGTCTTTCTTTTTTGTGTGTTTTGAGGCAGGGCCTCATTATGTAGGCTGGAGAGTCTGAAACTTACTAGGTAGGCCAGTTCAGTGATCCTCCTGTCTCTGTCTCTCAAGTGCTGGGATTATAGGCATGATGTCAACATGCCTGGTCACGTAATTACTGCAATAAACTGAGTTTTCTTGTCTTCCAACTTCAACAATTCTCAGTACAAAGCAGGCATTTAATAGTATTTCAGAGAAGACATATCAAAAGTACACTTGAATTCACATCTTAATATTCAGTAGACCAGCATTAACTAACTGGGATATATAGTTTTCTTTCTTAAAAAAATTATATTACTAATAAACCTTATTGATGATTTCTATAATTTAAGTTTATGGGCTGTTTCCTCAGCCAATGTTATCAATTCCTTTTCAAAATTTGTTAACTTTAAGTCTTATACGTGACAGTGTGAGTGAGAGAGGCCAGGGGCATCGGATCCCTGTGGGGCTAGAGTTAAAGGGGGAGTGAGCCATCTGTGCTAGCGGTTGTGTCAACTTGACACAAGCTGGAGTCATCAGAGGAAGAAGCCTCCGGTGAGGAAAGGCCTCCATGGCACCAAGCTGTAAGGCATTTTCTCAAAGACCATTGTGGGTGATGCCATCCCTGGACTGGTGATCTTGAGTTCTGTAAGAAAGCAGGCTGAGGGGCTGGAGAGATGGCTCAGTGGTTAAGAGCACTGCCTGCTCTTCCAAAGGACCTGGGTTCAATTCCCAGCACCCACGTGGCAGCTCACAACTGTCTTTGACTCCAAGACATGACACCCTCACACCAGTACACATAAATTAAATAAAATATTTAAAAAAAAAAAAGAAAGAAAGAAAGCAGGCTGAGCAAGCCAAGGGGAGCAAGTCTGTAAGCAGCATCCCTCCATGGCCTTTGCATCAACTCCTGCCCGCCCCCCCCCCCCCCCCGTTCCTGCCTTGTTGAGTTCCTGCCCTGACTTCCTTCAGTGAGGAACAGGAATATGGAAGTGTAAGCCAAATAAACTTTCTTCCCCAGCTTGCTTTTGGTCATGGTGTTCCATTATAGCAATAGAGTCCCTAATTAGGACACCATCCAACATGGGTGCTGGGAACTAAACTTGGGCTCTCTCGAGAACACAACAACCTCTTAATAACTGAGATTTCTCTAGCCCCAATGCTTTCAGTCCTGTAGGTTTCTTTTCTCTCTGTTCCCACAGCATGCTATCTATGTTACCTGTGCTATGCCTACTGGGTAACACACTAGAAACCCAGAGTAGCAAGTAAGAAGGAAAACATTCACACTGTCACCCTTACTTACACACTGAAAGCTGAATGACTGAGATCTGGAAACTACTAAGTGTTACCGCCCTTGGTCTTGCGAGAGAAGAAACAGTGGACAGTTTTTCTCAACCTCTTTCCTCCATTATTGCAATCCCACTCTAGGGGATTTTCAGGTATTTCTTCTTTTTTTTTTTTTCGAGACAGGGTTTCTCTGTGTAGCCTTGGCTGTTGAGACTTGCTTTGTAGACCAGGCTGGCCTTGAACTCAGAGATCCTCTTGCCTCTGCCTTCTAAATGCTGGGATTAAAGGTGTTTGCCACCATGCCCAGCCAGGTATTTCTTTCTTACCCCTACCACCCTTCAGCTTTTATCCCCCTAAGATTTATTTAATATTGTGTATACAGTGTTCTTCTTGCATGTACACCTGCATGCTGGAAGAGGGCACCAGATCTCACTACAGATGATTGTGAACCATCATGTGGTTGTTGAGAACTCAAGAATTTTAGAAGAATAGCCAGTGCTCTTAGCCTCTGAGGCATCTCTTCAAGCTTTTTTTTTTCTTTATTTACTTTCTCACTTTTATTTTTGACATATATTCCCAATCTCTTTTGATCAGAAGTTCTTGGAGACAATTTCATAGCCTTCGTAACTGGAGAATGGAATCATCTGACTCGTCCATCCTGTGAATGGCCCCACAGATAGCACAGGTTTTAAGCTGGACTGTGAAGCCGGGCGTGGTGGCGCACGCCTTTAATCCCAGCACTTGGGAGGCAGAGGCAGGTGGATCGCTGTAATTTGAGGTAAGCCTGGTCTACAAAGTGAGTCCAGGACAGCCAAGGCTACACAGAGAAACCTTGTCTGAAAATAATAATAATAATAATAATAATAATAATAATAATAATAATAACAACAACAACAATAATAAACTGGACTGTGACTCTGTCAACCTCAGCCACACTCACCTGGATGGACACGTGGTCCTTGGCATCAATGATGCGAAGCATTTCTGTGGCACGTACAGGTCCACGAACTTGCCAGTATCATTCTACATGTCAAAGCCATGCCTGCTCCACGGTCCATCGGGAGTGCAGAAAGGCTACCCTGGACTTTTAATATGCATGGGTATACTGTGTATCTATTGGTGATTTACTGACTTACTTCTGAGGCAGGGTCTTGCCCAGGTTGTCCTGGAACCCCAAGCAATCTTTCTGCCTTGGCTTCCTACGTGCTGAGATTACAGGGACAGCCCATCAAACCCAGCCCTATTGGGGTTTTATAACTTCACAAGTGTTTTGCTTTCTTTTACAGACAGGATCTTGACTCAGTAAGTTGGGCTGCCTTGTATCCATGCCAGGCACTAAGCTAATACCTTATGTGGACCATCTGGTTTATTCCTTACAGCATAGGATTCATCTTCATTTCTACCCAAGGAGACTGACCGCAGGGAATCAAATAATTTAGTTAAATCACAGTAAGTGTGTTCTAAAACCAAACCCTTCAAAACTGAGTTTCAATTCCTTCCAGGCAGTTGTCTTAAACTGTATCTGTAAGATGCATGATGACACATGCCTGTCATCTCAGCACTGACGAGGCTGAGGCAGCATTCCAGTGAACCCTGTCATCAAAAGGGGAGAGTGTGTGTGTGTGTGTGTGTGTGTGTGTGTGTGTGTGTGTGTGTGTGTAACAGAGAGGCAAGTTCATTTTGCTGTAAAAAGCCAGGTGATAATATAAAACCAGAAACAGTACGGAAGCCTTACCATTATGAAAAGACCGCCGTTTTGCTCAACTTCAGCGGTCTCCATCAGAAGTTCAATGGCCTTTTTGTTCCCAATTATCCTCACCACCCGGGCTATCAGGTCTTTCTTTGGTTCCTGTAACCTGACGAGACAAAGCATGTTTACTACTTGTTGAGTCTACTTTAATGTCCAGTGTAGCTCTCAACTAGAACCCAAATTTTACTGATTAGCACCTGCTTTCCTAAATCTCCACGCACTAACTTTGGAATGACTGACATAGAAGCCACCTCATCTTTGGTCACACAAGAGGGCTTTAACCTCAAGTCTCATCCTAACTCTCACACTAAGGCTTTTAATTTGCTTTACTGGATTATGGCAATACTCAAAGTGAACACACAAAGCAAGATGAATGAAATCAACTCTAAATATAAAAACATATGCTCAGCACTTGCACCAAAACAAATAGCAAACACAAGAATGCCTTCAGGTATGCTTTAAAATTAACCCTGGCTCTTCTAACTGGATCAGACAGAGCCATGGTCTCCAGAGATGAAGGAAAACAGTGCAGAAGACTTTCCGATTTCCAGTGGTGCTCAGACCTTGGACTCTCCTCACAGGAGACAGTACAGACTGTCCTGCACTCACGAGTCAGCACAGCAACCTCGTGCCAGGCAGGGAACTACTGGGCTCAAGTTCCTGATCCCTAAGGAAGACTTTTTTGAAACAGAGTTTCTCTGTGTAGCCTTGGCTGTACTGGACTCACTTTGTAGACTAGGCTGGCCTCAAACTCAGTGATCCACCTGCCTCTGCCGCCCAGAGTGCTGCGATTACAGGTGTGGGCCATCACGCCTGGCTAAGATTTTATTTTTACTTTATGTGTATGAGTGTTTGGGCTGCATATGTGTGTGTACCCCACATGCAAGCAGTACCCACAAAGGCCAAAAGAGGGTCCCTGGATTGCCCGGGAAGACTGGAGTTACAGATGGCTGTGAGCTGCCATGTGAGCACTAGGGATCAAACCGGGAGCCTCTGGAAGAACAGCCAATGCTCTTAACTAGTGAGCCATCATCTCTCCAGCCCCTAAACATCTTGACTATTAAAAAACCAAACAAACACACTGGGCATGGTGGTGCACACCTTTAATCCCAGTACTCAGGAGGCAGAGGCAGGTGGATTACTGTGAATTCGAGGCCAGCCTGGTCTACAAGGCCAGTCCAGGAAAGCCAAGGATACACAGAGAAACCCTGTCTTGAAAAATCAAAACAGCGGCCCCCCCACCCCCCAAGCAACCAAACAAGTACTGGTGTTGCCTGAAAAGTACACAGCTATTTCCCCAACAGCAATACCTATTTTCAAATATGTAACTAGTGACTTTAAGCTAATAAAAATTCATTAGAATCTGAAACTGTGAAAAATGCATGATTTGCCAATTTAGCACCAAACAATTCTATTTATCAAAAAGGATTTGCAAGCAAAGTCTCATTAACAGCATTAGTCATAATAAATAAACATAGACTATCCATCCAGTCTGGAAATAAATCTATATGCACGCAATAAAATCGGCAGTGTATGGTGGTGCATGCCTGTGACCCCAGACCTTGGGAGGTAGAGGCAGGAGGATCAAAGTTCCCGATCCACTTTGTTACATAGTACATTTGAGGCCAGTCTGGGCTATGGAAAATGATTCTCAAAACAAAAAAAACCCCAAACACACAAAAAGCAAGCAATACTCTTCATGTAAATTAAGAAAATAAGCAGTTAGGCATAGTAAGTCATCCATGCCTTTAATTCCAGCACTTGAGAAGCAGACACAAGCATATATATCTCTTGTGAGTTTGTGGCCAGTCTGATCTACATAGTAAGTTCCAGGACTGGCTTTAGCTTAACGGTTCCTTCAACAACGCAACAATTTACACACTAAGTTCCAGGCACAAATTGAGACCGTCTCAAAAAAAAAAAAAAAAAAAAAAAGAAGAAACTAGCCAGGCATAGTGGTGCACTTAATTCTAGCACTTGGGAAGCAAAGGCAGGTAGATCACGGAGTTCAAGTCTAGCTTAGCTTGGTCTACAGAGCTACACAGAGAAACACTATCTTGGAGTAAAAAAAGAAAGAAGAAAGTGCACAAAAACATATACTGCATGACTGATCTGTATTATAAATGTACAAGGACAGAAGTAAAATATGCTTGTCTAGGAAGAGGAACAGGGACACTAACAGTAAATGGACATATGACATAGACATGAAGGATTTTACTGGGTGATGGAGAGAAAAGGTTTTAAAAGGAACACTTGTAAAAATAATAATAAAGCAATAGTTGTAAAGCTGGATAAATTTGCCTCCATGGGGGGGGGCACTTGAAAATGAGTAACTATCATGTTACTATTTTTCACCTCAGAATATAACATTTTAAAATGACATCCATTTTTTGGAGCCGAGGGTGGGCGGTGGGGTGGAGTGGGGGGTGGGGAGGGTTGTTGCTCTGCCATGGCACAAATGTGGGAGGTCAGAGACAACTTGCAGGAGTCAGGTCTCTCCTTCCACCACGTGAGGCCAGGGATTAAACTGAAACCAGGCCGGGCACCAAGTGCCCTTATCAACTGAGCCACCTTGCCAGCCCCATCTTTTCTTTTTCCTTTTGAGACAGTATCTCATCGAGGCCAGGCTGGCATCAAACACCCTCTGTGGCTGAGAATGAGGTAGACCTTCTGACCTTCCGTCTCCTTAGTGCTGGGATTACAGGCATGGAACACTACGCCCAGTTTGTGGGGTGCTAAGGACTGCACTCAGGGTGTCCTATATTTGGTAAGCACTGTACCAACTGAGCTACATCTTCAGCTCAAAGTTACCTTTGGAAAGACACAAATGAATTCATACAGTCAAATATATCTTGGGTTAATTCCTTTAAGGAAAGGGAGGGGAAAAAAGGCAAACCCAAAAACCCTCAGCCAAGTGTGGTACACACCTTTAATCCCAGGTCTGGGAGGCAGAGGCAGGTGAATCTCAGAGAGTTTGAGGCCAACCTTGCCTAACAAGCTCCAGGACTGCTGGGACTGCAGAGACACTGCCTCAAAAAAAAAAAAAAAAAAAAAAAAAAAAAAAAAAAAAAAGAACCTAAAGCCCAGAGAGGAATATATTTAGCACCTGTTTTATTTCGTGTAAATATCAGATATGTGATCAAGTGCTTACCTGAAAGCAATTTCATCAGCTACTTTCTCTTGAGAATCATCCTCTGTGATCTCACAGCGGCCTTTGTAGTTCATTTCTACCCTGTTACCCAGTCTGTCTTTGACAGGCCGTTTCCGTTTGAGATGACCGTGCCAGTTCTCCTCTTCCTTTGGCCCCGTTTTTTTGTCAGCATGCATATATTCTTCTATATCTTTGTCTAGCTCTTTTGTAGACTCTTGAGCTTCCCTCCTGAGTTTCTTAGCAAGCAGGTAATTATAGGTTTCGGACTGCCTGCTTTTGTCGATGGTGCCATCCATTCCCAAGATGCCAAGCTCCGTGGCCACTGCATCTTGACTCTGCTCCTGCAGCACAGCACCCCAAATGTTGTTGACCTTCTTTCCGCCATTGAGAGCTGGTTTCTGACCGTTCTGGCCAAACGGAAAAGGCTCTGCTTTGGGAGGAGTAAGACCTTTCTGTCGCTTCCGTTTCCAAGGAGAGCAATCGTCATCGGAATCCACGCTCTCCTCACTTGAATCCACGTGCTTAACAGTCCGATAAAGGGACGCTGGCCCGCACGCAACACTGCCCGCACCCAGCCCTTTCTGCAAGTGAAGGAAATTACAGTTAGCTCCACAAAACATTAATTCCATCTACTGTGGACTATTTTTTTTACAACGATGTGGGTGTTGCGCACGCCTGGGACCCCAGAGATCAAGAGGTTGGGGCAGGAGCATCACGACAACTCAGGTCACACAGTGCACCGAGATCCCTAGAGCTGCGCAGCAAGACCTTGCTAAGGAGAAAAGACGCAGGAGACTGAGTGTAGCAGACGCTCAACAGGAGTGTCCACAACAGCCTCGCTCCAAAGACAGCTGAAACCAATCGAGTCTCGATTATATCAACTTGGTTCTGAAAGATCTCCTTAAAATTTAGCAAAGTTGGGCTGGAGAGATGGCTCAGCAGTTAAGAGCACTGACTGCCCTTCCAGAGGTCCTGAGTTCAATTCCCAGCAAACCACATGGTGGCTCACAGCCATCTAAAAAGGGATCCGGTGCCCTCTTCTGAACTGCAGGTGTACATGCAGGCAGAGCACTATACACATAATAATAAATATTTTTTAAAATTAGCAAAGTGTTTACTTTTCCTCCTTAAAGATCAGCATGCGTATAAAATTGACACATGCCATTCTCTTGGCCTACTGAGACCCTGCCTCACAACAAACAGAAAGACACAATAACTGCCACTGGCAGTTAAGATAAAGTTTGTTATAATTCTCTGCAAAAATATATTTTCTAGTTGGATATATCAACTTCCTTTATACAGTTCCTCCTTTAAGATCTGATGGTGTAGCAAGGTTTGGTGATTTATACCTTCAATCCCAGCACTCCTGGGAAGCAGAGGCAGGCAAAGCTGAGTTCTTGGGTCAGCTAGGGCTACATCCTGAGACCTTATTGAGAAGAGAGAGAGAGAGAGAGAGAGAGAGAGAGAGAGAGAGAAGAAAAGGAAGAGCTGTGATGGTAAGGGCCTATGGGGAAGAATCCCAGATATTTTACTTCTGACTGCAGGTTTCACCAGGTGTAGTACTGCACAGCTGTGACAGAGCTCAAGGGCTGAGGCAGGAGGATCTTGGTTTTGAGGACACTCTGAGCTAAAAAAAAAAAAAAAAAAAAAAAAAAAAAAAAAAAAAAAGAGACCCTGTCTCAAAACAAACAAAACCCTCAAAATTCAGATTTCATAGCATTATGCTAACCGAATTATCAATGTAAAAAAGAACTAAAGAGACTGAAAAATAAGATCTTAGTATTAATTTTCTAAGACATCTACATGTAAAGGTAATTGTGGCAAAGACTGAAGGCTTTGTCACAGGTAAAAGCAGTCTTGGCGGGCTTTACCCTTGGACACACCATGGACAGTCCCTGAGATGAACCTTGAGATAGACTGGGTGGAGCCATCCTGGGCCTGAAATTTAGGAAGCAGACCTGCTGACTCCACCTGGACTATTGTTTTTCTAATCGACCCTCGGGATTCGCACGTGACACTGACTGGCGGAGAGGAGAGAGCAGCAGCAGGTTCAGACCCGGCTTGAGCGCACGTGGATCAGCGAACAGGCTGAAGCAGCAGGCAGGCCAGAGATACCTAGGGACCCATCCCGTGGAACCGATACCGGAAGGTTCACTCTTGTTTCTCTTTAACCTTTTTTCCCTCGTGTATGCTGGCTGGGTTGTATAATAAAGTTTAATTGTTAAGAAACAGAGCCTACAGGTAATCACTTCAAAAATACCACATAGCAACTACGCAAGTTTATGTGTGTAACATGCGGCTTCAATATATGCATATATTTCATAATGCTCAAGCCAGGGTTGTTAGCATATCCATCACTTTAAACATACATCATTTTTTTTATGGTGAAAAGACTCAAAATCCTTTTATTGGGGGTGGGGGAAGACACAGGTGTACACTACACTTGGCTTAGAGGTACTGGGACTTGAACTCTGGGTCTCCTGCATGCTACGCACGCAAGCACTCTTAATTTATTTCCTCTAAGTAATTTTGTCTGCAATCTTTGATTTTTATACAAAATACAAAAATCAAGGATGTATTGAATTCCTCCAGTAGTAATTGCTGCTAACTGGCCAGGCCTTACGGTATTCTGTCTTACAGCCGAGCGGGGTGTCAAGCCAGCTCCACCTGAACAGGGAAGTTAAATGGTTTTGCTGATAGCGGCGGTGCCAAGGCTTAAGTGCAGGTGGCCTGGCAGGAAAGCTTTCTGCGGGAGGAGCAGGGATCTCAAGCAACTCTCAGACTAGAGGCACTGTGGTACACGCCTGTCAGCTCTCCTAGCACTTCTGGAGAATGAAAGGCAGGATGACAGCTCAAGCGCCGGGTCAGCCTGGGTTACAAAGCGAGATGCCCCCCACAGCCCTGAACGGCTCAAACAAAAGCCTGGTGTCTCCACGATGCACGTGGAGCTCGCGTGGGGGGGGAAACACTATAGACCCTGCCCCTAGTACGCAGTGAGCTCCCTCTCCGCCAGGAACAAAAAATGATCACCAGAAGCAGTTCCAGGTCTCTGTCCCCACAGTCTACATCTGGGCAAAACTTTGTCTCCCGGAGCGGCTGTGCAGGAGCGGATCAGTTTGGAGCAGTGGAAGCCCCACAAGAGAGGGATGCTCGCCGGTGCCGGGATGCCGGGAGGCCCCGCGGCCTCCGAACCACAGAATCCCATCCCGAGGCCACCCGCGCCCCGCGCTCACCGCCGCGCGCCCCCCGCCTTCCAGCACATTCCCCGAGTGCCCTCTCTCTCACCGCCATTTGCAGCGGCCTGTCGCTGGGTACCACCGTCATGTCGGAATCCGAGTCGGAAAGCTGCCCGTCTTCCATGTCGCCAGCCTCCAGCGCCATCTTCCGCGGCGCGCAGGGTCAGGAGAGCGCTTCCGGCGGGCGGAGGGCGGAGCTTACGGCTGAGCCTGTGGCGCCTCTGCAGGTCCGGGCTAGCCGCACCAAAGCAAAACTCATCGCTGGGAGGCGAGTTCCGCTCACCCCAGCGATTTTCCCCCACGCGAAGTAAGGGGGCGCTCCGGGGTTCCTCTCTGACCTCCCGCCTGTCACCCGGATGCTCTGGTCAAGCCTTCCGGCTGCTTGTCTTCACCTCAGCTCACAGCCTGGCTCGGCATTCCCGGGTGGCACCCGTGCCTGTGCACATGGTCGCTGGCCCACTCGTGTTCCTGGGCAGCCTTTGCTGCAGCTGCTTTTCCTCAGTCACCCCCGGGCTAAAGTAACAAAGCCCTTCTTCCAGAGATGATAAAGTGGTACATCTCGCCTCAGGGTATTTGATTAATCACGGTTAAATTGTTATTAAAATGCTGTTAATGTTGTTAATGATGGGCCTCTATTGTAAGCACACCCTTTAATGCTTCCCCCCCTTTAACCTGGCCTCGTGGAGGCCAGGGCAATTTGACCCTCTATTTTTGCAAGAAATAAATCATGCCACGTGTTGCGATGCCTTCTATGTCATTATGAGCTTTGGCCTTCTGGACCCATAACACAAAATAAACTCTATCAAAAATAAATGAATAAAAAATATATAAAAAAAAACAAAAAAAAATAAATGAATAAATCGACAAATAAGTCATGTTCCATTTTCAGTAGGAGGTGGTTTAGCGTTCAGTTAAGCAGGAGTTGCTAGCCCACCCCTACCACCACCCTCCCCAACCACACCCTGTCTTCCTTTAGCTGGCAGCAGCGGGTGCCTGCTTGTCTAGGCACTCAGGTTATCCTAGGGTTGAAAAGTTACAGGCACTCTGCCATGTGACTGAGCCATGACCTGAAAAGGAGGAAATCCCAAGACCCAGGATGTACAATAGATAAGGCTTTGTGTCCTGAACCAACACGGTGGGGTGTTTGGAGAGGGTGTTATGCTAGGCGAGAGCAAAGGTTGTGTAGCTCTCTGGAGTACCAGCCTATGGGAAGATGGCAGGACCGGGTTTTTTTGTTGTTGTTTGGTTGGTTTTTTTGAACTAGGTCCTTTAAAAATGACTGTTTTGTGCCAAACTGGTACACCGGTCATTTTAGTAGACTGACATCTATGTCTACAGAATTGCAAAATAAAAACCTCGAACTTTTCCCAGTCCCTGGAATTTGATTACAAAGTGAGGGTCTTACTGGGAGTTCAAGGCCAGCCTGGTCTACAAAGTGAGTCCAGGACAGTCAAGGCTACACAGAGAAACCCTGTCTACAAACACACAAACAACCCCCAAAAACAAAGTAAGGGTCTTATTTCTCATCAGCACTTGCCACATGCATTCAATTTTAAAAGGTGCCTCGAGCCGGGCGTGGTGGCACACGCCTTTAATCCCAGTATTCGGGAGGCAGAGGCAGGCGGGTCACTAAGTTCGAGGCCAGCCTGGTCTACAAAGCGAGTCTAGGACAGCCAAGGCTACACAGAGAAACCCTGTCTCGAAACCCCCTCCCCAAAAAGCTTTAAACTAAACCTACATCTTGAGAGTTTCAAAAATTTGGAGCGACTCTTCTGTAGTTTGGGCTGGCCTTGAACTTGCTATGTAGCACCTTTTGCCTCCACCTCCCCTGATTTGGATTGCAGATGTGCAGTACCACACCCAGCTTTGTTACATGCTGGACAGGGGACCTAAGTGTCCATGCCAACTAGGTTTTTCAACTGAACTGCATCCAGGTCCCATTTTTATATGGCCAATTGTGTCAATCTGTGAGTGTTTTTCTATTTTTTTCAATTATTTATTCAGTAGTTCTTCATGTTTCAAAGTTTTCAATGTAGGTCTTTTATCTCCTTTGTTAGATTTATTATTATTATTATTGTTGTTGTTGTTGCTGCTGCTGCTATGGCCACTGAGGTTGTTTTTTCTTTTCCCCCAGTATGTTCTTTATTGCTTTATAGAAAAGCCCCTGGATTAGTCATGTAGCTACATTGGCAGATTGTTTGGCCAGCATGCACTAAGCCCTAGGTTTAGTTCCTAGCACTGTATAGCCAGGGACATTTGTACATAACTACAGTCGCAGCACTCAGGCGGGAGAGGCAGGCTTTAAGGTCACCCGCATCTGCATAGTAAGTAGGAGGTTGGTCTGGGCTACTTAAGACTTTGTCTAAGAATAAATTATGTTGCTTTTGTATCTAACTGTCTTGCTGAAAGAAAGTGTTACCAAATATTAGGACCATCTGGTTTAGTTTTTAGAAGTTTTAAATAAAGGTCCACATCATTATATCAAGTATAGCTTTTTTTTTCTATTTGTATTCTTTTGTGACTTTGGCTGCTGGGTAGAAAGCAATGGAAGCACATTGAAAACATAGGTGGGGAATTATTGAGAAACTCAACATGGCCTGGGTCCCACAAAGACGAAGGCTGGAAATCACTGAGGCACCTTCTTTTTGGTGGGGGGGGGTTGTTTTTTTTTGAGACAGGGTGTCTCTGTGTAGCATTGGCTGTCCTAGACTCGCTTTTGTAGTCCAGGCTGGCCTCGAACTCACAGCGATCCCAAGTGCTGGGATTAAAGGCGTGCGCCACCACGCCCGGCTCGAGGCACCTTTTAAAATTGAATGCATGTGGCAAGTGCTGATGAGACGTTACGATTTCCCACTTATAGAGAGGCCTAGTTATTGGGGAATGACACAGTTAACCTAAGAGGGTGAGGGGCAAGGATATTGTAGAAGATAGAAGAAATGGAGAATGAAGGACATGGATCAAAACGATGTTTGTTTTTCAAAGGTATCAATGTACCCTGACAGCATATTTAGAAGACGATGAAATCATGTGATACTTTTCGTTTATTACAAAACGTTTGTAATTTACCATAGCAGTGAAAATAGCCTTTCTTCAAACCTCCATCTACTAAAAAACCTCTCTGGGCTACAGCGGAGACCAGTGACGTCATCGCTTGTTGAAAGCAGATTCGAAATGCTAAGATTTTCAGGTCCCAGCCCAGACCCATGGACCGAGCATGCCCAGAACACCCTGAGCACCGCGGCCTGGAAGCGTGCTATGGTTTGAAAGCTATGCTCCAACCCACTGGACTTCAGAACCGGGGGGTGGCGCAGTTCCCCGCCTCCTCTGCTCGGCTTCTGTTCCCGCCCCCGACACCAGACTCTGAGACAGTCTCCAAGTCCAGAGACGGTGTACGGTCGGGACGACCCAAGCCAGAGAGAATAGGGAGTGGGCAGGGGGCGTGCCGGGGAGGGGTGGAGCGAGGCTGCCCAATGGGAGCTCCGGGGGAGGGGTCTGCCCAATGAGCGCTCAAGGAAGGGGGGGGGGTCGGCCTCCAGTGCACAGGGCAGGGGGCGGGGCCTGCCCAGTGGGCTCTCCCGGGTCGGGGGGGCGGGGCTGTATTTCCCGGACTCCCCTGCGGCAGGGGCTTCTTGCTTGCTGAGCTCGGTATGTGGCGTCTGACTCGCAGGCTCTGTGTGCATACTGTGAGGACCAGCAAGCTTTCCCGCTCTTGGGACAGGCCAGCCGCCCTCATGTCCACTCTGTTGATCAATCATCCCCAGTATGCTTGGCTTCAAGAACTGGGGCTCCGCGAGGAAAACGACGGCGTGTATAATGGCAGATGGGGCGGCCACGGAGAGGTATGTGGGCGCCCCGGAAAGTTACGGCCAAAGTTTGCCTTGGAGGCCTCGAGGCGGGCGTCTCCCTTTCCCACCTCCCGACTGGAGCTCAGGGCTGATAGACAGGGATGGGAAGTCTTAAAGTTGTGCAGTAGAAGTCTTCTCACAGAGGAAGGCAAGAATCGAATTTAGATTTTAGTGCTGTGAGGAATCGATGGCTCTTTTCGAGCTGCCAAGGAAGGCCCAATTCCAATGCTTGCTCAAGCCATATGGCAATCTTGCTTGGGATCTGTAACAGGCTCTTCCTGGCTGAAATCTTGTAAACTTTCTCTCCTTGAAGATTTGCTTTTCAGTATTTATTGCCCAGACTTGATAAAACGTTTTCTAGAATTCAGTGGACAGGTAAGGAGATAGTTGCCCAAAACTTAGGAGAGTGCTGCATACTTTCAAGGGAAAGAAAGCACTTTCAGAAGCATGCATTCAACTGTAGTAGAACCTGCTTTGCTAACAGGAAGCCCAACTGCTTTTTGACTACCCTTGGCTGTACGAGATACAGGTGATTTTAGTCGTTGCCATGAAAATGGGAGTTTCGCCCTGTTTTCTTTTTGGTTTTTGGACTTGAACCCAGGGCTGTGTGCACCTTAGGCAAGCGCTCTATCACCGCCGCCTCCACCCCTCCCCCATCCTCCCCTCCCCCCTCAGCCTAATTCTCTTGTGGCCTCTAGTCATTAATGTCTTTTGATAAAAATATAACCTTTTCAGCTGCTCTTTAGTTTTGTCTTTGGATTTGGAGCCTCTCCAATTTCATTAACACAGGCCTTTTTGTAGTTGGTCTGGACTTAGGCTTCCAGACCAGAGGGTGGTGGGCAGAGTAAAGTGAAAAAGCAGGATGTTAAACTGATCAGTGGACTATCTGGTTACCCTAAGGGTTGAGTGAGGATGTTGTTTCTGTACCTCTGAACCAGTTCCTAAGGCAGAGGTGAGAAACTCAGAGTGCTCCGAAGTTAGCCTGAGGGCTCCTATTTTGCTTTATTTGGTTTCTCCCGATTAGGGAATGATTATAATTCCTGTGTATGAGTGTCTTTTTTTGTTTGTTTCGTTGTTTCAAGGTAATTACAACCTATTGTCCTGCTAACAATGAGCCAATTGCAAGAGTCAGACAGGTAAGTTGCTAAAATTCATGCTGTTACAGGGAACGCTGATAAGCACTCTTTCCAGGCAAAGGTTAAGAGCAGCCCTGAGGTACAGCACCATGCACTTCTTTTTCATCTGGAGAGACCGTCCACTCTTCCTCCATGGCATTAGCTAGAAAAGGTGAATCAGAAAGGACTAGGCAAAAGGTCTTTTTGTTGTCATTTGGATACAGGATCTCATGTAGGCCAGTCTACAGTTTGAGCTTGCTGTATAGCTGACAGTGACTTTGAGGTTTATGCTAGGGCTTGAACGCAGAACTTCATGCATGCTAGGCAAGTTGAGTTACATTCCTAATCTCTCTCTTGGGTATTGCTTCTGAGTTACTCCAGGGGTTTGTGTGTTTCCAGAATGAAAGTTCTGATTCTTCAAATCTTGGTTGGAGCCCAAGGTTGAATTTTCTTTCTTTCTTTCTTTCTTTCTTTCTTTCTTTCTTTCTTTCTTTTTTTTTTTTTTGAGGCAGGGTTTCTCTGTGTAGCCTTGACTGTCCTCGAACTCATAGAGATCCACCGGGTCTCTGCCTCCCTGAGTGCTGGGATTACAGGTGTATGCCACCAAGCTCAGCTTGAATTTATTTTTTTTCCCCCTAGACAGGGTTCTTCTCTTGTGTAGCCTTGGCTGTTCTGGAACTCACTCTGTAGACCAGACTGGCCTCGAAATCACAGACATCCAACTGCCTCTGCCTCTGGAGTGCTGGGATTAAAGGTGTGTGCCACCACCTGTCATGGACCAGCTCAGTTGGGGATAGGTCCTTGGGAGTTCTTGAAGCATCGGTGGGCAGAGATAAGATGAAGTGACAAACAAAGCAAGCCAGAATTGAGTTTGCATCTGAGTGTATTTTTCAGGCAGGCAGTCTAAATTTTTATACATACATTTCAAAAATAAGGGTGCGGGGGAGGGGGGGAGGGGGACGGGACGGGACGGGACGCTGTTTGTGGTGGTTACAGTTCCCACGGAATAGATTCAAAGGAAGTCAGTGAGCAATTAAGCATACACAGTACAGGTACAGAATGCAAAGTAATTGTGTTGTTGTCATATTTTGAATTACAACATTAAATGAAACAGTGCAGGGAACAAAACACGCACAGCAAAGATGTCATCAGGTCTATGTTACTGTTTGTTTTTTTTGTTTTGTTTTGTTTTGTTTTTGAAACAAAGTTTCTTTGTGTAGCTTTGGTTGTCCTAGACTTGCTTTGTAGACCAGGCTGGCCTTGAACTCCCAGAGCTCCACCTGCCTCTGCCTTCTGAGCGTTGGGATTAAAGGCCTGCGCCACCACGCTCGGCTCTTAGTTCTCTTTTCCAATATCTGAGCCCCACTATCCGGAGCTTTCTTTTGAAACACTTTACTTCTTTGTAAGCCATAATACAAACTATTAACTAATAATTAATTTTCAGTCATGTCTCCTTTAATAACTGGAAGTGAAGCAGAGCTACTCCGGCCCTTAACAGTCCCTGGCTGCAGGCCCAGTGAAGGTCCTCTCCTAGAACGAGGTCACGCCTGAAAAGTCCTGATCTGGGAGTAAAGCCGATTTAAGGTAGAAGAATAGGAACAGAGTCACAATGAGAGAAAGGAAGAACTGCAGTCAGCTTCTCCTGGCAGCAACATCAGCCCCAGTCCAGGAGGCTCTCCCAGGGGTCATAGCCTCAGGCCGAGTAGTGTTTGTCACACAGACTCCACTGGAGGGGTCGTGACAACCACCTACTGGCCCTCTTTGTGATTCTAATCAGTCAGTCAGTACATCTGTTGACACAACTTTTTTTTTTTCCTCCCTCACTTAACTTCTTTCATTCCTTTTCTCTCACCCCAATTCTTAATTTAGGCCAGTATGGATGACTATCATGAAACCGTCAAGGAAGCCAAGGAAGCTTGGAAAATTTGGGCAGATGTAAGTATGGTGTTTATGGTCCCCACTGCAGAACAGGTCACCTGCTGTCATTATGAAAGACAGATAATTGTGAGACAGTGCTGAAATGTGTGCTCTTAGGGACTGTGTTGAATTCCTCCCTGGTAAAACAGTGTCCTTCCCATTCGGAATTGGAAGAATCAGTAACTTTAAGATAGATGCAAACCATTGTGATCCAGCGTAAATTGGGGCCGTGAACATTCTCCCCCAAACTTCTAATTGGGTAAAAGAAGGGGAGCTCTTCTCTGTCCCTCCTGCCTCTCCACTCGGACTGACTGACCTGGGGCTCCAGAGTAGCTGCACCATTTTCTCAGGGCTTAAGGAGTACCTGTTGGCTATGAGGCAGAGCCTGTCTCCTTCATCTTTGAACGCCATCCGTCATGGGTTAAAAGAGCCAAAATTAGGACTGTGAGGGCTACCCGGGCAGGGCCTCACTCATCTGTCACTAGGTGTGTGTGGAGTGGGGAGTAAAGGAAAGAAGGAAATCCCTTGGGTTTTGCAGCACCCCTCTGCCTCTGTCACAGTGTTTTCACAAAGAGGGGAGACCAGGAGTGCCTGTCTTCTGGAGTCATCACGAGGATCGAATCACTTGGTCACGCATTGTTTGCAAGTGTTTATGACAGAGCTGGCACATGTCAAACACCAGCACACCATAATGCCACATTCTGGGTTATCAGAAACGGCTTCCTTCAGGCATTTCTCCCTCCCGGCTCTCCTGGATTTACTTCATAGCTGTGATTCTTCTCTGCATGTCTGTCACATGATGGGTACCCAATTTTAGGATCACATTGTATATCAACATAAGGTTAATACATACTTACTTGTGTTTATTATTGTGTGTCCGTGTGCACATGATTTGTGCATATTGGCCCATGGATCACAGAGTATGTGTGGTGATCAGAGGACAACTTTGTGGAGTGTGTTCTCTTTGCGTTCACATGGGTCCTGGAAATCAAACTCACATTGCCAAGATGCCATTAAGCCATCTCACTGGTCCAATGATTTTTTTTTTTAAAGATGCCTGTTTACTTGTGTGTTGTGTGTACATGCCTGTGCATGTGTGCAGAGAGGCCAGAAGAGGGCATTGGATGTGGTCTTCTATCGCTTTCTGCTTGGTCCTCTGAAGCAGGCTATTCACTGGAATGGCAGCCAGCAAACAAATCCCAGCAGTCCCCCGCCCCACTCAGTGCAGTGAGGTTACTGGCATTTCCTGGGAGTCCTGGCATTATATGTGAGTGCTGGGATTAGAACTCTGTTCCTTAAGATTGTGGAGCAAGTGCTCTTAACACTTGCCACATCTCTCCAACCACATTAAACTTCATTTTTGCCCTGCTATCCTGAAACTCGCTCTGTAGACCAGGCTGGCCTCGAACTCACATATATTCTCCTGCTTTTCCCAAGTGCTAGGATTCAAGAGGGCACTGCATCCCCTGGAACTGGAGTTACAGATGGCTGTGAGCATGCCACATGTGTGCATGCCATGATGTGCATATAGAGGTCAGAGGTCAACTTTTGTGGAGTTGGTTTCCTCTTTCTGTCTTACATGGGCTCTGGGGGTTGAACTCAGGTCACCAGGCTTGACCAGCAAGCACCTTTACCTGCTGAGCCATTTCATCTCCTTAGCTGACTTTTTTTTTTAAATAAAGATTTATTTATTTATTATTATGTATACAGTGCTCTGCCTGCATGTACATCTGCAGGCCAGAGGAGGGCATCAGATCACATTATAGATGTTGCTGGGAATTGAACTCATGACCTCTGTAAGAGCAGTCAGTGGTCTTAACCGCTGAGCCATCTCTCCAGTGCCCCCCCCTTTTTTTTTAGTTTAGACATAATGTTTCTTTTTTGTTTGTTTGTTTTTCAAGACAGGGTTTCTCTGAGTAGCCTTGGCTATCCTGGATTCCGCTTTGTAGACCAGGCTGGCCTCGAACTCACAGTGAATCTACCTGCCTCTGCCTCCTGAGTGCCAGGATTACAGGCATCCATCACCACGCCCATTTCTTTGTTTCTTTTTTAACCTTATCATTAAAAAAAAAAATTCACTTTACATTCTGGTAAAACCCCCTCCCTCCTCTCCCCTTGGCCTCACCCCCCCTTCTTGTTTCCCCTATCACCCCTCCCCTACTCCCCAGAGAAAGTGACCCCCCCCCACACACACCAGTGTATCAAGTCGCATCAAAACTGTGGACATCCCATTCCCCTGTGGTCCATCGAAGCAGCCCCACCAGGGGAAAGTGACAGAAAAAGCAGGCAGCAGAGTCCATGTCAGAGCCCCCATTTCCCTCACTAGGGCACCCACATGATGACCGTCCTAACCCCTACTCTTCCTCGGATCTCTGCATGTGCTTCCATCAGCTGCTGGGTGGAGCCACTCAGAGGGCAGCCATGCTAGGCTCCCGTCAGCAAGCACAGAAGAATATCATCAGTAGTGCCAGGGGTTGGCTGTCTCCCATGGGTGGGTCTCACTCAGGCTGGGCCAGGCACTGGCTGGACACTTTCTCAATTTCCGCTCCATCTCCGTCTCAGCACATCTTGTAGGCAGGGCAGGTCCTGGGTGGAAGTTTCCCTGCGTGGGTTGGTGCTCTCCTCCTTCCTCTAGGAGTCGTGTCTAGTTAGAGGGTGGCCTCTTCCAGTCTCCGTGACCCTTGCTACTAGGAGTCTCATCCTTTGCTGACTTTTTAAGTCTATCTGCCTTGTGGCGCTGCTTGCTATCTTGTTTTTGTTGCTAGTTTTGAGTAGCATCTCTGTTGGGGGCTCCTCCTTCTCTTGGCAGATTGCGTTCAGCATTCCTCACTCATCCTGTGCATTTTTGAGCCTCAGATGGAGTTGCTGGGTACATCAGGCAGGTCACTCTTGGATGGGAGTAAATCAGCTTGTTGGAATCTGAGTTAAGCAATTGAGTTCAAAGATTAGTGCAAAGACAGCTTTTTTCTAATAGTCCTCTTGGGCTCTGGCCAGCCGGGCAGTGACTTAGAGACGGGAGAGCTGGGGCCTCAGACAAAACCATCAGAGCAGGTTGTCCTGGTCTACAGCCTCCCTCAAGGACCCTCCTGCTTCTCTGCTGCCCTCATTCCTTCTCTTGGCTTTGACTAAGTCACAAAAAAACCCACATTGTTTCATTTCATTCCAATTAAGCCTACGGTTTTCTTTTCTTTTTTAAGCCTATGATTTTCCAAGGGAACGTTTTTCTTTAAGGAAATAAAAACAAAGTATGATGATAGAGTCCCACAGCCAAGTATTAGGTGGAGCTCTGGGAGTCCTGGGAGAAGGGGGAGGAAGGATTGGCAGAGCCAGAGGGGTCAAGGACACCACAGAGACCTCGGCCTACAGAATCAACTGACTGGGAGTCACAGTGGGCTCACAGAGACCAGGAGCCTGTGGAGGACTGACATAGGTCCTCTGCGTGTGTGTCACAGCGGTGTAGCCTGGGGCTCTTGTGGGAATGGGGGCCGTCTCTGACTCTTTTGCCTGCCTTTGAGACCCTTTTCCTCCTAGTGGAGGTGAGAATATGTGCCAGGTCTTACTGTAGCTTGTTATGCCGTATTTGGTTGATGTTCCTGGGAGGCTTACTTTTTTCTGAGCGGAAGTGGAAGAGGAGATAAAACTACCGTCAGGGACGTAATATATGAGAAAAGAATAAATGTAAGGGGGGGAAGCCCCCACAGAAATACGCCACAAAACAAACAAACAACAAAGTATAGATATAAAGGAGAAATAATTTATAAAAGCTGTTCTGTCTATTTATTGATTTCGAGTGAGAGGGTTTAACGTAGCTTAGGGTAGCCTCAGACCTAACCTCCTGATGGCTTTGCTTTCCAAAAAACGACTACATTTTCTTCTCTGCCTTTTGTCCTGTGCGCTCGCCCTGCTCTGATTTCTCGCCTCTTCACCTGCCTGATGACAGTCATGCTTTAAGTCTGCCCTACCCTTTCAAAGGCCTTCATCCGCTCTCCCTGAGCTGCTGCCATGTTCTAGCTGCCCCACTGCACAGCTTTGTGCCCCTGTATGTAGTCCTCTGCGTCACGTCTCTTCCGCGTCACTCGGTTAGCCTCTCTACTGGGCAGGGACTGTAGTTGCAGTTATGTAGTAACCAGAGGACTGATAGGAGTAAATAACTGTGCACCATATGGGACTGGGGGGATGACTCAGTGCTTAAGAGCACTTACTGCTTTTGCAGACGACCTGGATTTGGTTCCCAGCACCCACGTGGCAACTCACAACTGGCCCGTAAGTCCAGTTCCAAGAGATCAGATGTCCTCTGCTGGCTTCTGTGAGCTCCCGCACACATACAGTGCGCACACATACACTGAGGCACAAATACCTACACATAAATAATGTATTATTTAAGAAATGTGTGATACCTGGGAAGTAGAGGCCATATATACTTGTTCTCAGCCTATGCTCTTCACCTCGGCTTGACTCACAACATGTCAGCTAGATTCTGTAGAAACATGACACCTGTGCCACTCGCTAGCAAATGCCAAGGGTGGGATCTGTGCTAATTCAGTTAATGTTACGAAGAGGACATGTATTGTAATGATGGCTAACTTGGCCTGCCAAGATGACCAGTGGGTATAGGCAATTGCTGCCAAGCCTGACAACCTGTGATCTAGCCCCAAGACCAACATGGTGGAAGGAGACAACCGAGTGTGTGTGTTTGTACCACAGCATGCCTGTGGATGCTAGAGGACAGTTTTTAGTAGGTTCTTTCCTCCCACCACATGGCTCCTCGGGGTTGAACTGAGGACATCAGGCTTGGCAGGAGATGCTCTTCTTACCTGCTGAGCCACCATGACAGCCCCATATCCAGCTTCTCTCTCTCTCTCTTTTTTTTTCCTTTCTTTCTTCATTTATTTGTTTGTTTGTTTGCTTATTTTTGTCACGACATTTCTCCGTGTAGCCCTGGGTGTTCTGGAACTCCTGGTAGATCAGGCTGGCCTCAAATTCAGAGATCCACTTGCCTCTGCTTCTGCTGCGATTAAAGGCGTGTGCTAACATGACACGCCATACTAGTTTTCAAGGTAGAGGCCTGAGGGTCATCCTTAGTTTGCTCATTTTCCTTTTTTCCTCTTCCTATTCTGTTAGTGCGCCCTGTCAATTCTATGTGCAAAATAGACTTTCTGTTTCCCTTGTCACCTTTGCAGTGTTAAGACTAAGCTTCTAGGCTCTGTAAATTTTAAAATTTTTTATATTTTAGCTTTTTGAGACGGGGTTTCTCTGTGTAGCCATGACTATCCTGGACTCGCTTTGTAGGCCAGGCTGACCTCGAACTCACAGTGAGCCGCCTGCCTCTGCCTCTGCCTCCCAAGTGCTGGGATTAAAGGCCACTGCCACCTGGCTTATTTTTATTTTTTTTAAGATAGCGTCTCATGTGGCCTGGGCTGGCCTGGAACTGGCTATGTAGCTAAGGGTGAGTTTAAACTTCCTGTCTGCCCACTTCTGTTTCCCCCATGCTGGGATGACAGTGGTACCCACACCCAGTTTTGTAGTGCTCCAGAGCGTGGAACCAAGCGCTTTGTGAATGTTAGGCAACACCCTACTCTGTGAACTATCCCCCCAGGCTACTCTTTCTAAATTGACCTCCCTGGTTCAACTCTTCTCCAGCAAACGGTGATGTTAAAAGATGCAGCAAGGCACCTTGTCCTGTGTCTGTGGAAGATAGAAGGCTTCACAATGCCCCTGGGGTGAGATTCCTCCCCCACCCCTCCCCAGCTCTGGGAACAGTTGGGGTACAGAGTCTCAGTAACTTTGGCAGGTCTGGAACTTGTAATGTATACCAGGCTGGCTTTGAACTCATAGCAGTCAGCCTGCCTCTGCCCCTCAAGTACTGGGATCAAAGGCTTGCGCCACCATGCCCAGTTGAGACTCCCTCCCTTTAAAGCCTCCAGCTGAACAGGTGCTGGCCTTCTCAGCCAACCCTTTATTCTCCACAGTTCTGTAGTTCATGGCCAATGCTTTCCATCCTTCAGGATTCAGCATGGGTCTGAGCCTAGATTTCACCTGCAACCAGTCTTGCCCCTTCCTTTCTTTCAGTATTTGTCTTTAGACCATGGGCAGTTCACAGTTGTTTGTTGCCTTTTCATCTGGGCCTCCCAGGAGAGATTTAACCTCAGGGATGTTTAGCCATATCACAGTGCTGATGTGACCTAAAAAGTCTCTCGTGATGCAGTTGCAGTTTGCTTATCTGCAGTGCACATCTGACACCAGCAGACACAGACATAGACTGTGACACCAAAATTCCATTCTTCTCTTAGATTCCTGCTCCAAAGCGAGGAGACGTGGTAAGAAAGATTGGCTTAGCCTTGCGGGAGAAGATCCAAGTCCTGGGAAAACTGGTAAGTTATTTTTGAAGTCTTTCAGTGACCTCTTTTGTTTTGTTTTGTTTTGTTTTGGTTTTTTGAGACAGGGTCTCTCTGGGTTAGCCGTGGCTGTCCTGGACTCACTTTGTAGACCAGGCTGGCCTCGAACTCACAGCGATCCGCCTGCCTCTGCCTCCCGAGTGCTGGGATTAAAGGCGTGCGCCACCACGCCCGGCTCTTTTAGTGATCTCTTAATTAGAGAATGGCTGTGGGCTATCATGAGTTTTCATACAGATTTTCTGTTTTCTTTGAGATTGAGGTTTTTGCTGTGTGGTCTAGCCTTGGCTTAAGTGATTGCTCTGCCTCCAACCCCTAATTGCTTCCTTGTCCCACTAGATTGAATCAGATTTTAAAAGCTTAACATTATACATGTTCTAAGATTGAGATTTTTTAGAGAAAGACAAATTTTGAAATCCATGTTTCTTTAGAGGAGAGAGAAAAGTGAAAAATATATGGTTTAAAAATCATCAAAGCAAAATGGATTATATGCATGAATGAAATTCTCAGAGAATTAATATTTAAAAAAGACAAAAAAGCAAGCAAAGAAGTAGAAAGATAAAAATTAAAAACATTCATCATGTAAGAACAGATTTCCTTAATTTATTACCTACATAAAATAATGTCTTACTTTGTCCCCAACTTACTTTTTTTTTTTTTAAGAACAGGGTTTCTCTTGTAGGACTGGCTGTTGTCCTGGACTTGACTTTGTAGACCAGGCTGTCCTCGAACTAACAGAGATCCTCCTGCTCTGCCTCCTAAGTGCTGGGATTAAAGGTGTGCACCACTGTGCCCAGCTATCATCTTATTAAAAGACAAATTCTGCTGGAGAAATTCTGCTTGGATTTTTATGTTTTTAAGGTGTCTTTGGAGATGGGGAAGATCTTAGTGGAAGGAATAGGAGAAGTTCAGGAGTACGTGGACATCTGTGATTATGCCGCTGGCTTGTCCAGGATGATCGGGGGACCCATCTTGCCTTCTGAAAGTAAGCCCGGAGTCAGTTAAGCTTACGTGCTTGGTGCCGAGATACAGAGCTTCAAAAACTCTTTCGTGGTGCACAGGACACCCAGCAACTTCAGTTCCATTCACAGGACCCACATGGTGGAAGAAGAGAGTCCTCTGGCCTCCACATGTGTGTACATATGGGTGTGCACACCAAATCCTTACGTTTTAGTATTGAGGCCAGCGTCAGGGAACTGGTAGCTATAACAGAGCATGCCAAGTAGAAGACAGGCCCACAAGCACGTAGGGGACTTCCTACCCCAGCCTGGGCGTGCTGTCAAAAACGTCCTCCCAGGGAGGATACCCCAAAGCCTTGAAGGAGATGGAACTGGCAGTAGAGCGGGGGGAAGAGGCGGTATAAAGTCGAGGATGGAGGGACGCGGTCCATGTGGAGACTGCACGGCTGGAGGACACAGTTCAGGCGCCCATGTTGTGAGAAGTTTGGACTTTATCCTGAGTGGTGTCAGCATCTATGCAGACTCTAGGAGCCTCTAAGCAGGGACTGAAGGCACTAGCGGCAAAGAAGGCATAGGATGAGAGAAGGCTAGCCCTGCCGAGCAGGAATTAGGATTCTGGCCCACAGGACAGCCTGGGTATGAGGTGCTGTGCTAAGAGGTTCCCAGCCTGCTTCCAGTGTGAGTGATGACAAGAAGTGTCACTTTCCTGCCGTGTGGTAGCATGTGAATGTTTCTTGGCCCTGTTCTTCATAGTCCCAGCAGCTATTGACTAAAAAAAAGCCTTTGTGGGATTAGCTCCACAGTTTGCAATTAAAGTATGAGTTTTTGACATTTTGTATGTTTGTTTGTTTTTTTTAAAGATTATTATTTATTTATTTATTTATTTATTTATTTATTGTATATGAGTGCTTTATCTGCAGAAGAGGGCATCAGATCTCATTATAGATGGTTGTGAGCCACCATGTGGTTGCTGGGAATTGAACTCAGGACCTCTGGAAGAGCAGGCAGCGCTCTTAACCACTGAGCCATCTCTCCAGCCCCATATGTTTGTTTTTCATACAGTGCCTTCCTTTTGTATTCCAGGCTGGGCTGGAACTTACCACACTTAGCTGAGAAGAACCTTGAATTGCTCTTTCTGCCTCCTCCTCCTGAATGCTGGGATTACAGGCCCGAGCCACCACATGCACTTTATCCTGTCTGTGCTGGGGCTCCATACCAGGCCTGTGTACACGCTAGGCAAGCAGTTTATCAGAGGAACCACACCTGCCAACATGTGAATGTTGCTAGTCACACTTTTAATTTCCTTATCGTGAGGGGAAAGCTTTGTAATCCATCCAACATGAGCTTTGCTGTCCTGAAACTGGAGAGGTCAAGAGACAATGTAAAGGGCACAGACCTGAGAACCCTGTGTTCTCTTCTCTGTTTATAGCTCACCCTTTCTGGCCACATCTTTTGGGGGAGCTCTGGCATAGCCTATGTTCCAAGTGGGATCCCTAATGCCTTTAGTTGTAATGAGCACCACTACAGAAGAGTGGTCATAGGCAGTTCTGTTTTCCATAAGTAATATGCTCTTGTCCTTTGGTTCTGGGACATAACCCACGGGAGCACTAGGAATCCTCTCTGGTCTGGTACCTACACTTTTGATCTGAAGAGGAATGGTTTGGGCTTTTATTCCTAATAAGCATATGTGCCCTAAGTGAATGTTTACACACCGCAGGACCTGGCCATGCTCTCATTGAACAGTGGAATCCCTTAGGCCTGGTGGGAATCATCACCGCCTTCAATTTCCCCGTGGCTGTGTTTGGCTGGAACAATGCCATATCGATGATCACTGGGAACGTCTGCCTCTGGTAAGTTGTCCCTTCTCTTTCCTCATCGCAAGACGGTGCTAAATAAGTGGCAGTGGCTATTGTTTTTTTTGTTTTGCTTTGTTTTTTGTTTTTTCAAGACAGGGTTTCTCTGTGTAGCCTTGGCTGTCCTAGACTTACTTTGCAGACCAAGCTGGCCTCTAACTCACAGCGATCCTCCTGCCTCTGCCTCTGGGATTAAAGGCATGTGCCAGCACACCTGTGGCAGTAGTTATTGTTATGCACTGCTAAAGGAGTTCTTTTAGATGGTTTAAAGTGTTTTCCAGCTTTCTCAGCTAATACATTAAGTCACATGTGCTAATAGTACTTGCTTTTAATTTGTATTTTACCATCGGTGACTTGTTTGGATGTAGTAGTGTCCCCTCCCAGATGTTTCTACCACAAGTGGAGGTATTGTGTATCAGTTCTGATACTGAATACCGACCTGGAGTTAGGCTCCATAGGCTAATGGCGCAGTCTTCCGTAGAACTGCCCCCACTGGCCGGGCGTGGTGGCCAAATGCCTTTAATCCCAGCACTTGGGAGTCAGAGCCTGGTGGATCTCTGAGAATGAGGCCAGCCTGGTTTACAGAGTGAGTCTAGGGCAGCCAAGGCTACACAGAGAAACCCTGTTTTCAAAAACAAAAACAAAAACAAAAAAAACCCCTGCCCCCAGTTTAGATGGATTGATTGATTGATTTGATTTTTTTTTTTTAAAGGAAGACTCTGAACCCTTACATCTATGTTTTAAGTGCTGGGATTATAGGCTACCATCTCCAGAATTTACTTTATTTATGTATAGATTTATTTTTTGAGACAGGATCTCACTCTGTAGCCCAGACAATCTTTGTGCCACAGGGTGCAGAGATTATAAGTGGGCATCAGTGTGCACAACCAACTTTACTAGTGTTAAATAATGCCTTCAGTAGTGGCATTCTTTATAAAACAGAGGGTGGTGTGAAGGCTTAATGATTTGGTACCGTTTTGCTGAAGGAACTTGTGCTTTCTGCTTGGGCTTTTTTTTTTTTTTTAAATATTTTTATTTAATTTTTAAATTTATGTGTATTGGTGTGAGGGTGTCAGATCTTGGAGTTACAGTTGTGAGCTGCCATATGGGTGCTGGGAATTGAACCTGGGACCTTTGGAAGACCAGCCGGTGCTCTTAACCACTGAGCCAACTCTCCAGCCCCCTGCTTGGGCTTTTTCATTGCTGTGACCAGCTGCCTGGTACAAGGCAACTTAATGGAAGAAGGCTTATTTTGGGTCACGAGTGGAGGTCCAGAGAGAGTCCACCGTGGCAGAGACGGCGTGGTGGTGGGACCAGCTTGCTCATATCTGTTCAGTCAGGAAACAGAAAGAATGCTAGCATTCATCTGGCTTTCTCCTTTCTCCCCTTCTGAAAAAATTCAGTCAAGGAGCCCGGTCATGGTGCAGTGCTACCCATGTTTGGGGGGGAGGTTGTCCCCTTCACTTAATGGTGTCTGGAAGACCCTTCATAAGCACATCTGAGGCCTCAGTCGTGTGTTCTCAGTACCTAGGCAGTGCTTAGTCCACTCAAACTGACAGTCCTGATTAAGGATCGAACAGTGTTGAAATCCAGTAGGTTAGTAAATGACAGTATAACAACAGTGTAACAGTTCTGGTGGTCCTGCAGCAAGTGGGCTCAGCAGGTGTCCTTGTCCATTGTGTCTCCTAGATGCCACCTGAAGGGTGGGTTTCCATTTCAGCGATAATTTGTTGTCTAATTGGAAGGAACCTTTTCTCCTGAACTTTTTTTTTTTAAGTAATGAAAGGTATTTACTTACTTCTTAAGTTAATTTTCTGTCTCTCTCTCTCCCCCTTCTTTTAAATGTCTCCAGGAAAGGAGCGCCCACAACTTCCCTTGTTAGTGTAGCTGTCACAAAGTAAGTATGTGTGGCTTGTTTTCTCCTGGGTATGATATATTTTTTGCAAGGGTGATTGACAGGCGCTGTTCTTTCTTTTCTTGTTGTTGGTTGTTTGTTTGTTTTTTCAAGACAGGATTTCTCTCTGTATAGCCCTGGCTGTCCTGGAACTCTTTTTATAGACCAGGCTGGCCTCGAACTCACAGAGATCCATCAGCCTCTGCCTCCTAAGTGCTAGGATTAAAGATGTGCACCACCAAGCCTGGCAGCTGCCGCCTTCTTATCCTTCAGTTTTTATATTGAGTTCTGTCTTCTTTGGGTGGCTGCCCTGCCCATATCCCCTACACCAGACTCTACATCCCCTTCCGCTGTGGAACTGCTGACTCCTAGGGCACTGGGTTTTTAACAGTGGGGGGGCTTTAACAGTTTGTTTAAGCATAGAGATCAAATAAATTTTTCCTTTGGTAGTAACACTTTTATATTACTTTCGAAGCCATGTCATTTAATTTATCCCTTTGGAAGGATGCCAAATATTGACATGCATGTTGAACTTTTCTAGACATTTTATCACTTGAAAAATAAAAACATTTGCAGCAGAAAAGAAATAACCCTGGCACTTTTGGGACTGTGTTTATTTGGTAACTATCCAACAAGCTTATGGCTGAGAAGCCCTCTGCCACTGTGCTGGGGACTGAATTTAGGACCTTAAATATGCTAGGTAAGTGTCCTACCATGAGATATTTTATCAGTCAAGTGACTAGACTATTAACAAAACAGAGAACTGATTAATGCACGATTTAGCACTATTTAAAAAGAATTACATTTTTATTAAAAAATTATAAGTACCACATTTACTTATATTTGAGACCTTTACTGCTCTGAGGTCATAAAATCAATACTACCAACTTCGATTCATTGGCTTCTCCTGGTCTATTTAATCTTGATGCTTATTTCCAGTGGTTGCATGGTCTTCTTTGTGACTTAAGAATTTTTGATAAGCCAGGCGTGGTGGCGCATGCCTGTAATCCCAGCACTGAGGAGGCACAGAGCTAGGCAGATCGCTGTGAGTTTGAGGCCAGCCTGGTCTGCAAAGTGAGTCTAGGCAGCCAAGGCTACACAGAGAAACCCTGTCTCAAAAAACAAACAAACAAAAAAGGAGTTTGGGAAAAGAAAAGAATTTTTGATAAGAGAGCTTATTGCACAAGGTTGTCTTCTACCCTCTACACATACACTGTGACATGTGTTTACCCACACTCACATATGCATATTATAGACCCTCTGGCCTCCATACACACACACACATACACACACACACACACACACACACACACACACACACACAAGATGCCTCTGTTCCTGGAACTCACGTGGTAGAAGGAAAGAACATATTCCTATATCCTATGTCCTCTATTCTCCACATGCATACTATGGCACACATGTTCACACACACACACACACACACACACACACACACACACACACACACAAAAGAAATAGTTAAAATGTAATTAAGGCTGAATGTGGTGACACACACCTTTAATGCTAGCATGTAGGAGGCAGAGAGGTAGGTGGGTCTCTGTTACTTTGAGGTCAGCCTGGCCCACATAGCAAGTTCTAGGCCAACCAGGACTATATAGTAAGACCCCGTCTCAAAAACAAAAACATCAACAAAAAAGTAATTAAAACAAAACAACAACAAAAACCCTCTACTGCTTCAGAACATTAAACAAAACAAAAAGAAGGTAGGCTATTTTGCCTTAGTTAAAAGGAATATGGCTATTACCCTTGATTAAAAGAAGTAATGTGATAATGCCTTCTAAGAGTGCTCAAATAAAGTGTTAAGTGGAAATATTACGATGATGAGATTCCTCAGGCAACTTTTTGTTTTGTTTTGTTTAGAGACAGGGTCTCTCTGTGTAGCCTTGGCTGTCCTGGACTCGCTTTGTAGACCAGGTTGGCCTCGAACTCACAACGATCCACCTGCCTCTGCCTCCCGAGTGCTGGGATTAAAGGTGTGCACTGCCACCATGCCCGGCCCTCCTCAGGCAACTTTTAAAATGGCTTGCGAGTTGTTGCTGAGTTCCTGACTAAAATAGCATTGGTTTGGGTACTAGTCTTGGTTTTAGCCGTTTCCTTTTCTTCAGTTTTGAAGAGTTTGGATGTTCCTGTGGAGTGTAATGTATTCTGGAGCCCTTCCCCTGGTGGCCTGCTTCCTCCAGTTTAGCCCCATCTCTTGCCTTTCTCCACCTCCCCGGAACTTATCACCCACATCTCCCAGGATGTGATTTGGTCGGAGCTCAGTCTGCACACACAGAGGAGGGCTCTTCTGATCTCTCAGGTCCTTCTTAATGCATTCAAGTTGGCATCAAGAGTAGCCATCACCCTGAGTTTAAAAGCCTAGTGCCCCCCGGGCTTCGTCCTTATGCACTTCACTGCTGAGCGCATCCCAGCCTCCAGTCTGCCATGTCTACTCAGATGTGTTGTCATAGTTGGGCAGAAAAGATTTCATGAAATGCTTTGTAACCACCCAAGCAATGCTTTCTATCTCCTATTCCTTTACTTTAACACTCTATTTTATTTTATTTTTTTTGGTTTTTCGAGACAAGGTTTCTCTGTGTAGCCTTGTCTATCCTGGACTAACTTTGTAGACCAGGCTGGCCTTGAACTCACAGCGATCCACATGCCTCTGCCTCCCGAGTGCTGGGATTAAAGGCGCACACCACCACGCCCGTCACAACACTCTATTTTAAACACAAACTACAGCCTATAAGCGTTTGCCATCCTTATTTGTAATCTGTGAGGAAAAACCCAGGTCTCTGAGTGTTTGAGGAGTCAGTTGTAAAGGGAAGTCATGTGATAGGGGTTTCTCTATTTATGAAAATGCTGAGTGGAGTGAGTGGCTGAGCAGTGCCTGCTGTTTCCACCCTAGGATCATAGCCAAGGTTCTGGAGGACAATCAGCTGCCTGGGGCCATTTGTTCGCTGACTTGCGGTGGAGCAGATATCGGGTAGGTGAGCGGACGAACAGCATCCTTCTGTAGAAGGACCCTGGATTGATCGATCGGTGGGCATCTGCTACCATCATAACGTCACCTAGTGCAGCAAAGCAGCTGAGGCTGTTAATCCTGGAGACCTGTTGTGCTCTTTTTTTTTTTTTTTTTTTAAAGATTTACTTATTTATTATGCATTCAGTATTCTGCCTGCATGTACACCTGAACTCCGGAAGAGGGCACCAGATCTCATTATAGATGGTTGTGAGCCACCATGTGGTTGCTGGGAATTGAACTCATGACCTCCGGAAGAGCAGACAGTACTCTTAACCACTGAGCCATCTCTCCAGCCCCTGTTGTGCTCTTGTTAGTGTGCAACCTTCCATAGTTTCCTGATACTTGCTTTTTTTTTAGTTTTTTGAGATAGGTTTTCTCTGGGTAGCCTTGGCTGTCCTGGACTCACTTGGTAGACCAGGCTGGCCTCGAACTCACATAGATCCACCTGCCTCTGCCTCCCGAGTGCTGGGATTAAAGACCTGTGCCGCCCCACCCAGCTTAATTTTCTGATACTTGAGGTATCCAGGGGCCTAGTAAAGCAAAGCTGGGATATCGCACTCTGGGCCTGAGGACTTAGTCCACTATCAGTTCCTTAGCTGACTGAAAAGGGGCCTGAGTGCTTTTCAGGCCAGGTGGTGGAGTGCTTGTGTAGCATGCATGAAACTCTGGGTTCAGTTCCTAGCACTGCATGTACCAGATGTGGTGACACATCCCTATGATGTCAGCACTCTGGAGGTGGAGGCAGGAAGGTCAAGAGTTCAAGGTCATCCTCAGCTATGTGGCAAGTTTGAGACCCTATCTAGAAAAAAAAGGCTGTTGGGGTTTTAAACTGCCACAAGACTCATATACTGTAGAACCCTCTCTTTGAAACGGTACCACTTGGTGGGGGTTTGTTAGTTTTTGTTTTGGTGTTGGGGTGGCCTAGGCAAGGGTTCTCCCACGGAGTTGCACTCTGAGCTGGTACCGAGTAGCTTTTACAAGATAAAGTGTATTGCAACCATCGCTATCTTATTCCAGGATGCTTAGATCACACCAGGAAAAAACCTTACAACGCCCATACCCACTTCCCATCGTCTTCCCCAAGTTTGTGACGTTTATTAATGCACTTTTGTTTCTATGACTTTTTGTTTTGGGCCCATTTTGTGTAAATGGAGTCATATAATCCGAACTCTTTTGTGACTCTCTTTTGTGAGGTCACAGCGTCTTGAATCTGGAACTGGCTAAAATTGTCCCAAATCGTTGTGAAAGTTGGGGTCACTTTTTGTTACCAGGTTAGACTTTGACGAAGGAGGTGCCAAGTCTGTCACCATGCTGGTCTAAGATGTTAGGCTCTTCTTTGTGTGAGAATATTAGAAAACCCCTTCTCCCACCTCCCTGCCCCCCAGCCCCCGGGGTACCCAGGGAAGTGTTTTTAAATGTCTCTGAAACAAAGAGTGTTGTATACTTCTCTGTTCTTGCATTCTGGACATAGCTGGCCTTGGCATAGGTCAGTAGCGTGTGGAGCACCTTGCTAAGCAGAGCCACCTGGCTTGCAGACACTCATGCTTGGAGCTTGAACCCAAGGACTCCCTAGGAACATGCTGTCTTAGTTCCTTCTCAGTACAGGAAGAGCTTTCTTCATGAACTAAGGAGGCTCCCTAAACGGCTGCCACACAGCTCACAGAACAGGTCAGCCTGCTCTCCCAGTGGCTCTGCTCGTGAAAAATTGGTTTCATTACCTCGTGCTCTTGGGACAGACCTCCTTGGAACCTTGACTGTCTCGCTGAGAGCTCATAGCATGCTTCTTGCTGGTACTGCTGTGATTTCTAAGTGCTCTTGCTTGGGTGACCTTTTTTTGTTCCCTGCAGCACAGCAATGGCCAAAGATGAGCGTGTGAACCTGCTGTCCTTCACGGGGAGCACTCAGGTGGGGAAGCAGGTGGCCCTCATGGTGCAGGAGAGGTTCGGTAAGTGCTGGCTTTGTGGGGAGGAGTTGAATCAGTATATGATCTCTGAAGTTTTCCTTTTGCAGGGCCTGGGGGTGCACTAGAGGCAGAGGCAAATGGACCTCTGTGGACTCAAGGCCAGCCTGGTCTATGTAGTGAGTTCCAGGCCAACCAGGACTATATTGTGACCCTGTCTCAACACCTCAACCCCTAACAAACAACAAACCAAGCAAAAAAAAAAAAAACAAAAACAAAAACAAACAAACAAAAAACCTCAACAAAATAAAAGGTCAATAAGGTTATATAGGATGCAAGCTTAACCTTAAAAAATTATATTTCTGTGGAATAACAATGAATGACTTAAAAATGAAGTTTATAAAACAGTTCCACTTACAGTGATATCAAAAGAATAAAAACATCGACATGAATTTAAAGTATGCTAGTCTTTTGTGCAAAATACCCATTGAAAGACATTAAGACCTAAATAAATGGAAAGACATTTCATTTTCACTTTTCATAGTGTTTAGGCTTGTTAGGGTCCAATTCTTCCCAGGCGATCTGTGGGCTTTACAGTATACCAGAAGAATAAGGTCAAAAGAGCAGCCCACAGAAAGGCACAGGATCCTGGCAAGTCATTTCTCTGATAAGGAGCATGTGTCTAGGGTATAGAAGAAATGTTTTTAGACAGGATATCACTGTGTGGCTGTGGCTGGCATGGTACCTGTTATGCAGACTAGTCTGGCCTTGAACTCACAGAGATGCACCTGTCTCTGCTTCCTGAATGCTAGGATTAAAGGAGCGCATAGAATATAGAAACTCTTAAAGCTCAACAACGTAAAGACAAACGCTATACATTTTTTTTTTGTAGTGCCAGGTTTAGACCCGGGGCCTTATCTGTATGAGACAAGTGAGCGACTTTCCCAACCACAAATACTGCCATTCAGAAGTGGGCAGTGGGGGCTGGCAAGATGGCTCATGGGCTAAGAGCATTTCCCTCGCAACCCTGATAACTGAGTTTAATTCCTGGAACTTACCTTAAAAAGCTGGTGGCTCGCATCTGCCGGCCCAGCTCTCCTGTTGTGAGATGGGAGACAAGGGAGACAGGAGAATCACCTGGAGGCTCACCTACATAGTTTGGTGATTGAAATAGCGGGAGACACTGCCTCGAAAACAAGGTGGAAGCAAAGAGCCAACTCCCCAAAAGTTATCCTCTCACATCCATACGCATGTTGTGATACCTGTGCCCTTGTGTGTGTATGCTCTCTCTCTCTCTCTCTCTCTCTCTCTCTCTCTCTCGCTCTCTCTCTCGCTCTCTCTCTCTCTCTCTCTCTCTCTCTCACACACACACACACACACACACACTAAATAGAAAGAGTAACTGAAAAACGGGCAGTAGGTTTGAACAAACACCTCATGTGTGTAGTAAGAGATGGTCAGTGTCATTTGTGTCTCTTCATGGGAGGAGAGTTTCCACCTTCTCACCATCTCGTTGCACAAGGCAGTAGCTTGCTGTCCTTGCTTAAGCAGCTCAGTAGGATTGCAAAGCCTTGAGTACATTTGGCTGTCTTGAGTACTTTTGTTTGGGAGGGGGCTGGGGATTGGCAGTTAGAAGGGAGGTTGGAGAGCAGTTACTGGGAGTGCACAGAAGGCACAGGTCAACTCATTTTGCCAAGTGTATCCAGGAAGGGGAAACTGCTGTCTTCCGTACAGCAGAATCTTCCGTGTTCGTCTTATCCCCTATCATGTGCCGTGCGGTCAGCAGTGAGCCTGCTCTAAATTGCTTCTCACCTGAGAAACTGGAGCTGGTGCGTCCTCAGAGGCTTTGCTGATGGCAGCTGTAGCTTCCACTCTTACTGTCCACTGCATGCTCACCTGCTTCAGAGCCGTGGAGGTGAGGATGTACTGTCCTGTGTCGGGCTCCTGCTACTTCAGATAAGTTATTGTTGAGGAAACACAGTCAAAAGAGATGGATGAAACACATATCCGTACAATTGAGGCAGCTCTCAGGTCTTTACGCTGGGGGGGGGGGCTGAGATGAGCCGGACATTCAGAGAATTCTGTATGACGTGTCCAGAATATGAGTGAGTTGGTGTTACATGTCAAGAGTTCTCCTGTTCACAGGCTTTGACAGTGACCTGAGTAGATAGTGAAAAAAACCAAAACCAAAACCAAAAAAACCCAGATAATGAAAAGAACCGACAACGAATATCTTCAACACTGACTGGTTAAATAGATATGCTGCGGTGTGCCATCACGATGGAGCGCCATGCACTGATTTCATTCTTCGCCCTGCTGGGAGTCTCCACGCCATTATCTTCTCTCGTCCCCCTTCAGCCTCTGCTTCTTTCCTCTCCTAAGCTTCTAACTTCTGCTTTCATTCATGTCGTGTGTGTGTGTGTGTGTGTGTGTGTGTGTGTGTGTGTGTGTGTGTGAGAGAGAGAGAGAGAGAGAGACAGAGACAGAGACAGAGACAGAGACAGAGAGAGAAAGCAGTGAGACCCACACACCCAGTGAGTGTCTTAAAAAAAATTTTTTTTGAGCCAGGTGTAGTGGTGCACATCTTTAATCCCAGCAATCGAAAGGCAGAGGCAGGTGGATTGCTCTGAGTTCCAGGCCAGCCTGGTCCATAAAGAGAGTCTAAAACAGCCAGGGCTCTGTGTAACAAAGAAACCCTGTCTTGAAAAACCAAAATAAATAAAATTTTCTGGTTAGATTTTATAGTATGTGTGTACATGTTTGTATGTGTGCTTATATACACACACACACATACAATGCACACGTGGAGGTAAAAGGACAAATTGCAGGACTCAGTTCTTTTCTAACCATGTGGGTCTTGGGGGTTGAACTCAGGCTTGGCTATAGGTACCTTTTTTTGCTGAGCCATCTTACTGGCCCTAGTGCTTTTCATTAGGGTTGCTTAAAGGATTGAGGTTTGTTTACAGGAGCACAGATGCTTTACCGTTGCTATACCACTGAAGACAATATCTCTCCCTCCTCCATCAACCATTAACTATGTATAAGTCCTCAGGGACCGGTGGGACCCCGTGGGTTCCTTCCTCCTTTTCCATGACAGGGTGTTGACAGACCCCATCTTATGCAGGTAGTCACACAGCTCTGTTGAGTTAATTGCCATAGCACATTCTGCCTTGAAGTCACTGTTTCAGCTACTGTCCCCATCTGTGATTTTTTCCAGTTCTTGGGAGGGCATGATAGGCGTGGCCTATCTCATTCATAGTGGGTGTTCAGCAGTCATTAATTCTCAGCACTTTGACCACTTACGAGTCCCTCAGTCACTGCTGACCACCATACAGCTTCTCTGACCACAGCTGGCAGCAGCAGCAGCAGCAGCAGCAGCAGCTGCAGCTGTTTACATAATGGTTTGTGATTTACTCTAGAATGTGCAAATGTGCATGGGCTTACACACACACATAGTGTGTGCATATAATTCATACCCACTCTCAGTGTATTTCCCAAGAACACATAGTCTCTTCTGTAACCATGGGGCAATGATGTAATTGCCATAAATACCATTGTTAAGCCACTGTATTAATCAGGAAGTAAGTGAAAAGATAACTGGGATGGCTCTACTGTGAGGCAGTATGCATTGAGTACTGAAATAGGAATTAACTGTGTCTGCTCTATTTTACAGGGAGAAGCTTGCTAGAGCTTGGAGGAAACAATGCCATTATAGGTGAGGCTGCCCTGGTTCACGTTGATTTCTGTACAGTCATCTTGAATACATGCAACTTGCACAGGGACTCATGCTTTCTGTGCTCTCTGCTTGGGACCCGAGTTTTCCTTAGGAGTGAGGACACAAATTTGGCTTAAAGGAAGATGGAACTAAGAAGAATCAGGCTTCATGTTGGGCAAAGGTTACTGGGGCTCTTGAATGTTGGCATGGGACATCTGTTGTCTCTAACATGGCATTACATCTTCATGCTTTTTCTTCTCTTGTTTTCTAGAAACTGACGATGTGCTTTTCTAGAATAATCAATTGTTTCCAAGGTGACTTGTGATTTCCTTAGGTTTCAGACACATAAAGTTGATCTTTAGTAGAGTATTGGGGGCTTTCGTGTTAGGAAGCGATAGTTTCTTTTTTATGTGTATCTGTGTTTTGCCTGCATGTATGTCTGAGTCGGGGTGTCAGATCCCCTGGAACTGGAGTTACAGACAGCTGTGAGCTGCCATGTGGATGGTGGGAATTGAACCAGGGTCCTTTGGAAGAGCAGCCAGTGCTCTTAACTGCTGAGCCACCTCAGTGCAGGAAGCTTTATGGCAGTGGGGAGTGGACCGTAACAAGCGACCACCAGATGGTGGCAGAGCTCACAGATTTTCGTGGAGGCAGTAGTGAAGGGTCTCTGAAACAGATGAAAGGTCCAGCTGAGCCTCAGTTTACCTGTGTTTTTGGGTAAAGTTGTAGACCCCCCTGCTCTATGGTCACACACTCTTCTCTGGAAGAAAAGTACGCCTCTTCCCCTCGGATGAGTATCTCTATACCACGAATCTTCGGTTTTGTGATGATTTTTTGATGTTACTGTATTTTTCTAAAGGCATTGTTTTGTACTGTTTACAAATGCTTTGTCTGCCTACTGCACACCGGTGACGCATATTTGTGCTTCTTTAAGCTTTCGAGGACGCAGACCTCAGCTTGGTTCTTCCATCAGCTCTGTTTGCCGCTGTGGGAACAGCTGGCCAAAGGTGTACCAGTGTGAGGCGCCTGGTGAGTGTGTCCACACACATAACTAAGATTGCCCCTTTTCCTTCCTTGAGTGGATTTGTGTGTATCTGTGTATGCTCTGTGTGTTGTGTGCAGGTATCCTCAGAGGCCAAAAAGGGGCATCAGGTCTCCTGGAGCTGAACGGCCCAGCATGTCCTAGGAAACAAACGTGGGTCCTCTGGAAGAGCAGCAAGTGCTCTTTAAGTGCTGAGCCACCTCCCCTGCGTTTTAAACACTTCAGTTTAATGAATTCTGTCTGGTAGGAGACATGGAAGTGCTGCTAGAAAACTATATTCCTTAATCATGAGTGCCAAGCATGTGGTTTTCCTTAACTCCTGTGATGGTGACAGATGCTAACCTGTCCTAAGCTGCAGTGGGCTCATGATAAGTTGACAGAAGCTGGACTCAGGGCTGATACCAACCTTGAGTCAGACTCCATGGCGAACATGGACAGTAGCTTTGCTTTTCCGTAAGCATTTCAAATATTTTTAGGTTTTGGTCTCAAGCCTTAGATCTGACTTAATGTTATGTGGCTTATTGAAAAACAAATGCCCCTTCGTGTCTGTCCTTCCCTTAGGTGTCTATGTGGGTAATCCTAGGGCTTGGAGGTTGAGGTCTGAGAGCCCTTAGAGCCCAGGAATTTGAGTCTAGTCTGGGTGGTGTCTTTAACGCCTGCCCCCCTTCCCAGGTATATACACATGCACACCACACACACACACACACACACACACACACACACAAACACATCTGTATAAGGACGTGGTGTTTAGCTTCAGTGTGTTCAGTGTGGGGGATGTGGATAGCTTAATCTATATGCTACATTGAGTTGGATTTCGATTTAGCAATACAGCCTTGATTGATTGATTTTGTAGCTCTCACTATAGTGAGATACTAGAACTAAATAAGTTTTAAGTACAAAATCTGGCTACATTTACATTAAAAAGGTGCAGCTGAATTTTGCAGAGGGACTGGGTTTGTGTTATTTTCCTATAAGATTGATTTCTTTTTCTTTTTCTTTGTGTAGCCTTGACTGTCCTGGACTTGATTCGTAGCCCAGGCTGGCCTTGAACTCACAGTGATCTGCCTGCATCTGCCTCCCAAGTGCTGGTATTAAAGGTGTGCACCACTACTGTCTGGCTAAGATTGATTTCTAAATCAGATCAAGGGGAAGAATAAGTGACATTTATGGTTTAAAAAAAATTATTTTTATGTGTCTGTCTGTCTGTCTGTACATCTCTTGTGTGCTTGGTATCCACAGAGGCTGGAAGAGTATGTTGGGTCCCCTGGGACTAGAGTTACCGTTGTGAGCTGCCATGTGGGTGTTGGGAACTGAATCCAGTCCTCTGGAAGAGCAGCTGGTGCTTTTAGCCTCTGATCCATCTCTCCAGCCTTGATAATGCAGTCTTGACTTTTCTTATCCTTTGTATAGTGTTTCCTGAGTTTAAAAAACAAACAAACAAACAACTCAGATATGATAATCAGAAATTTATAATTTAACTTGCTCACATATACATTAAATTACATGAAACACGCAAGCCAAGAATGAAACAAGGATACTAAAAGTATTTTTACCCTGTGGTGGCTCATTTCTGTAAGCCCAGCACTGGGAAGGATTAGGCAAGAGGATCCTAAGTTTGAGGTTAGTCTGAGCTACATAATGAAGCGTTGCCTCACAAATAAGATAGTTGCATGATAAGATGTAAAAATTCTATAAAAGCTAGTCATTTCTCTGCTTGACCCACTGTTTAGTTGTGGAGCAAGTAGATGTGGCCGTGCTCTGTTTTGAGTGCCAACTATTAAGGAGTGCAATTAGTCACTGCCTAGATTGACTGTCATGGTGACAGCAACTCACATGGGAAAAAATTACAGTACTCATCAGCCTTCCCGTGACTAGTTCCTGGAATAACTGCCTCCTTGTTATGTGGAGACTAACTCAGAGAATGGGAGATTGGCTGGTGAGTCCACCTCTGCCACTAGGAATACAGCATGAAATGTATTGGTTTCCTAGTCTGCTGCTGGCTGGAGCCCTTCAAAACCTGACGTTCAAAACTTCTGATGACTCAACTGAGGTTGGCCTGACTCAACTATTGAGTTCCACGTTTACCAAGGTTCATAGTTAACAGTGTGGGACAGGTATATATATCCCCAGTTAATTAATATATTAAATTCTGTAGCACAAGACCAGGAACAATGGATTTGTGTAGTTTAGGTCAGGTTATTAAAACTTGTTACACCCATGGTTTATGGTGCTTTGGTTGTTTTTTGTGCTTTTTGATTGTTTGAGACAAGGTCTCATGTATTCCAGGCTAGCCTCAAGATTTCTATGTAGCCGAAGATAGCTTTGAACTTCTGATCCTCCTGCCTCTACCTCTCTAATACTGGGCTTACAGGTATGTGGTGTACCACATTTAACCTATGGGGTGCTGAGGGTCAAAGCCAGGGTTCGTGAATGCTAAATGAGCTTAATTATGACCAACTAAACTGCACCCTCAGCTTTGTTTTATGGATTTATTTAAATATATATCTAGAAGAGATTATTTACTTACTTTCATGTAATTATTATTAAAATTAGAAAATACATAACTAAAAGCATGGTTTTAGTTTGTTTTCAGAGATTACAGTATTTGAGTGGTTACTAATCTGTGCTATTGAAGAAATTGTTCACTGTTTTGAGACTTGTTTATTCATTTTGTTGATCCCGTGAATGTTTTTCTTCACATAGTTTCTGCATGAAAGCATCCATAAGGAAGTTGTAGAAAGACTGAAAGGTGCCTACTCGCAGATCCGTGTTGGGAACCCCTGGGACCGTGAGTATTGGGGTCTTTTTAAAAAGTTCTTCCCTTTCACAGCTGGTGTTACGTGCATTTCTGACCCTCTGAGTTGGAGGAGGTGGTGATGCCCTTTTCTGAGACGCTTGAGCGGCATGTGATGACATGTCTTCCCAGGGTAGGACCTTGTGCTTGACATGTGTAAGAGTTGAGGTGCTGGTTGAATGGGGTCCTAGTTAGATGGCTGAGCTATTTTTTTTTTTACTGCTTGCCGTCCTTTTTGAGTTACCATCATCCTCAGGGAAAGTGTGCAAGTCCCCAGACTTGCTTGCTTCCGCTTCTGCCTTCCATAGCAACCAGAGTGTTTTTTGTTTTTGTTTTCTTCTTCTTTGGTTTTCCAAGATAGGGTTTCTTTGTGTATCCCTAGCTGTCTTAGACTCACTTTGTACACCAGAGTGGCCTTGAACTCACAGAGCTCCACCTGCCTTTGCCTCCCAGGTGCTGGGATTAAAGGCATGTTCCTTCACGCCCAGCTCAGAGTGGTTTTTAAAGATGTTATCATGCTAGATGTGATGCTGCAAGTGTTTAACTCATCATTTGGGGGAGGAAGAGACAGAACCAGCTGATATCTGTAGGCTTGACGTAGCCTGGTCTACATAGTAAGTTTCATGCCAACTAGAGCTACATAGTGATATTCCACATTAAAAAAGGAGGGATGTTGGGCCTAGAATGATGGCTTAGGGTGAAGAAGAGCATGTAACAGCTCTCGCAGAGATTACTAGATTCCCGGCACCCATATCAGGTAATTTACAATGGCCTTTTTGGGGGATTGGGTTAAGATGATGTTTTATAGAGTAGTCCTGGCCGGCCTTGAACTCACAGAGATCCAATTGCTTCTGCCTTGTAAGTACTAGGATTAAAGATACGCACCGCCATGTCCAGCTTCACAGCCATCCTATCACTCCAGCCTCTGCCGGCGCCTACACTCCTGTGTCCCCACCTGCACACAAACAGACATACACATAATTAGAAATAAGTGAAAAAATATAATGCACCTGTGTGCTTGGGACACTCCAGTGCCGCCACTGTGCACAGACTTCTGTGGCATATTCCTAGGCCTCATGATGATGTTGCACCTGCCTTCTACCCTGCTTATTGTCCACTTGGCCCCTCGCTCTTGGGGCTCCAGTTTGTCCAACTTCCCAGTGTTTTCAAGCATTCCCGGCTCTTTGCTGCTATTATCTCTGCTGGAAGTAATCCTTGCCCAGCGCTTTCCATGGCTACAGCCTCGCAGGGGCCTAACTTTCCCCGCGGGTGTTTGAATGTTCTACTTTCTGGCAATGGTCGGTGTACCCCGTTGAATGGCACACTAGCCACGGAGATTATGATGGTCTTCAAGAGTGGGCACACTATCATGAACATGCCCCTCTTGTGTCTTTTAGGGCATCCTTTAGTTGACAGCCATTTCTCTTAAGGTAGGGGTTGACAAGCACATTTGGCTTGCTATGTTTCTGTCTGCCTCACGGCCACCTCTACTCACTTGCATACTGTGGATGGCAGCTTTCGGACTCCAAAGGCAGACTTGAGTAGTTGTGTTGGAGACTAAATAACTTGGTACAAAGCATAAGATGTTAAGCATCTGGTCCTTCCCAGGAAAAAATGACTGATTCCTGCTTTCAACTGAGCGCCCGTTAATTTGGAAAGTCACTAACATAAGAAAATGATGTTACTGAAGGCAAAGTGTAGATCGTCCCATTTCTCTCCCCAGCGAATATTCTCTATGGACCTCTCCATACCAAACAGGCAGTGGACATGTTTCTTCAAGCCGTGGACGAAGCGAAGAAACAAGGAGGCACCGTGGCCTATGGGGGCAAGGTAATGTCAGCTGTGCGTGCGTAATGACAACCTTCTCTCTCTGTTTCTTTCTTTTGAGCACAAACAGATTGCTGAGAAAAAACTGGTGAAGGGTCCCAGGTAGCCTCTTTTCTTCTCCCCATCTCTGTTTCAAGGGGAGAGTGGTCTTGAGGAACGATGACAGAAAAGGCACTGAGACCTTTGTTGTAGTTGCCTCTGAGTTAGGGATCCTGGTGTGCTGTAGCTTAAGACTGTGTTCAGGGTAGGTAGACTTCACCCCTACTGATTCTTGGAGATGCTTAGGGAGGGAATCCCAGAAATACGTGCTGTTATTATCAACACTCGAGAACTACATTGAAACATGGTCTTACCATGTATCCGTGGGAGGCTGGAACTCAGATTCACCTGCCTCCGCCTCCCTGAGGGCTGAGATGAAAGGCCAGTGTTGTCACACCCATTGAGAACTACATTCGTCTTCAGTTCTTTCAATATGTAGGCAAGGCCTTTGCTTCATGGACTTGTGGCCTTCATTTGTGCAAAGGATGTAGTTATTACAGTAATAAATTAGATAGTTTATTGCCTGTTTAGTTTTATTTAATTTGATATTCGTGGACACCCAATTCTCGCAAGGCAATCTGACAGCAAACTTTCCATCCAGAGTGGAGACACTCAGACCCAGCTGGACACTGTGTGGATGTAGATTTGTACACTTTTTGTTCATTTGTTTTTGTTTGTTGAGACAGAGTTTCTATGTGTTCCAGCTCTGGCTGTCCTGGAACTTGCTCTGTAGACCACGCTGGCCTTGAATTCACAAAGATCCGCCCGCCTCTTCCTCCTGAGTGCTGGGATTACAGATGTGTGCTACCACCTCCTGGCATACTTTTTTCTTATTAGTCTTCCTATCAATAACTTAACCTAATAGTTACAGGAATAGGGTCCACCCTTTTGGAGTTTTTCTTAATGTGTATAGATTCCCTGGGACTTGTGTAACAAAGTCCCAGAGACTGGTCTAGAAACCAGTACCACAGTGCTGCCAGAGTTGGCTTCTGATGAAGTCTCTCTGGGTTCTGGATGAGTCCTCATGTGACTTTTCCCCAGGGCGCAGGAGATGCTGGTCCTATTGGATTAGGCCTACTCTGATGACCTCGTTCTTAACGACTGATAACTACTCTGAAGGTCCTTTGTCCAGATGCCGTGGCTCTGAGAACTAGTCCCAGTATGAATTTGGGTGGAACACTATTTAATCAGTGACACAGTGGGTACAGGTTGCCTATTTTAAAATGAGCTTAAAAATAAGCATTTCAACCGCCTTGGGCCACCAAATAATGTTCTAGTGGCACACAACATGGTTTTCCTCTCAAACCTTTTTCTCTATATTTCTCTCTGACAAAGAGCAAATAGGAGCAGGAGGCCATCTTCATTCCTAGTAGGGTGCTGCTTTGGAGACGTCATTTACCTGTTTTTCTCCTCATGGATGCAGGCAGGGATGACGTCCTCTGACCCCCTCGTCCTGGGAGAGGCAGTGCATCCATTCTCTTTATTTCGTCTTTCCGCTTAAGGTCATGGACCACCCTGGCAATTACGTGGAGCCCACCATCGTGACCGGGCTTGCCCACGACGCGGCCATTGTGCACAAGGAGACTTTTGCCCCCATTCTCTATATCTTCAAATTCAAGGTAAAAAAAAAGAAGAAAGAAAGAAAAAAAAGATGCAAACCGTGAGAGAAACAGTTAGGCAAGCATTACCTCTTGGCGGTGCTCAGCGCACTAAAGCACCTTGTGTGGAATGCGTGCCGCAGCACAGGCAGCACTAACAGCTCCCCGTCTCTGTCCTTTTAGAATGAAGAAGAGGTCTTCGCATGGAATAATGAAGTGAAACAGGGACTCTCGAGCAGCATCTTTACCAAGGATTTGGGCAGAATCTTCCGCTGGCTCGGGTATGACGTAGTCTGTTTCGAACGTGTATGTAACTCCCGACGTAGTGAGTGGTCCTGTTCCCAGTGAGAGCCTGAGTGTCTGGGCTTTGTTGCGTTCTGTTTTTACTTCCTGTGTGTTTTTCTCACTGTCCCTCTCCTTACACACACAGACCTAAAGGTTCGGACTGTGGCATTGTCAACGTCAACATTCCTACCAGCGGGGCTGAGATTGGCGGGGCGTTTGGTATGTAGAGACTCATTTTTTCCTTTTTAAAAGACGGTTGTATTTTGGTCCTAGAGTCGGAACCCAGGGTGTCATGTGTGGTAGGCCAACTCTTCCATGGGGCTAGAGCCGCTGCCCTCATAACTCCTTTTCCACATCGAGCAGCAAAGGACGAGCAGTGTTCACCTTTAGAAGCTTGTGAAGAAATTGGGAACACAAGCTGGGAGGAGGTGGCGCATGCCTTTCGTCCCAGCAAAGCACTTGGGAGTCAGAGACAGGTAGCTCTCTGAGTTCGAGGCCAGCCTCGTCTATAGAGTGACTTCCCGGACATCCAGAGCTACGCACAAAAACCCTGTCTTGAAAAACCAAAGAGAGAGGAGGCGGGGGAGACGACATCCCGTTTGCATCCTGTAATAAGCAGTGATCTAGCTGGGTTGTAGGAGCATGCGCTGCGGCCCAAGTTCTTAGCAGGGTCCTCGTCCTCTGTTTACATTGCATCAGGACCCTAGCCTAGGATATATAAAGCACGGAAATTCATTATTTTCTTTTAGGCAGAAGATCCCAGACCCAGGATGGTTAAAAACATCTACTTCAAAGCCAGGAAACAATCAAAGTGGGTTTAGCAGTTGACCTAGGTGACAGGGAGTAAATGGAGAAGTGACACACGTACGGAAAAGCTGAGGTCTAGTGGACTTGGCAATCTGATGGAGACACACAAGCACCGGCCTGGAAACTCACTGCACTAATTATGTATAGTAAGGACTGGAGGAGGCGGCGGTCTGGCTAATCTCCTCAGGAAGGCCCTGTGGGCAGTAGTCTCAGGTTGCAGTCTTCAGGACGAGGGAGCTGTGGTGGAAACGTTCTGCTCATACCTAAGGGATAACTGTTGGCGGGCATCCACAGTCGAACCTGGGGAAGGCCTTGCTATTGGCGTCCTGGGCGTGTCTGTGCTCATGTCAACAGTTTACATGCACTCAGGACTTTATCTGCTCCTCACATTGTATGTTCAACATCTTACCTTTCAGTAGATGAAATACTAGGTCATGTTTTTCACAAGGCCCTGTTTGTGAATTGCTGATGTTTAGTGGCAGTTTTTGGTTGTTTGGGTTTTTTGCATATGTTAAATTCTACTTGTTTAAAATTATTCTTTCTTTCTTTCTTTATTATTTTTTGCCTTTTTTTTTTTCTGTTTTTTTGAGACAAGGTTTCTCTGTGTAGCTTTGGCTGTCCTGGATTCACTTTGTAGACCAGGCTGGCCTCGAACGCACAGAGGTCTGCCTGCCTTTGCCTCCTGAGTACTGGAATTAAAGGCATGTGCACCAAGCCTGGCTTATTTTATTATTATTATTATTATTATTATTATTATTATTATTATTATTATTATTATTATTTTGGTTTTTTTGAAACAGGGTTTCTCTGTGTAGTCTTGGTTGTCCTGGACTCACTTTGTAGACCAGGCTGGCCTCGAACTCACAGCGATCCGCCTGCCTCTGCCTCCGGAGTGCTGGGATTAAAGGCGTGCGCCACCACGCTCGGCCCTTATTTATTATTTTTATAAAATACTCTGCCTTCAAGTACACCTGCAGGCCAGAAGAGGGCATTAGATCATGTTATAGATGAGTGTGAGCCACCATGTAGTTTCTGGAAATTGAGCTCGGGCCTCTGGAAGAACAGTGTTTTTAACCTCTGAGCCATCTCTCCAGCCCTAAAATTATTAGTGGGGCCAGCAAGATGGCTTAGTGGGTCAGGGTGCTTGTTTTCAGGCCTGAGAATCTGTGTTGACTCCACATGGTAGAAGGAATGAACTAACCCGTGAAGGTTGTTGTCTTCTGGTCTCTGAACTCATATTGTGGTATGAATACTCAAGAACACACACACACACACACACACACACACACACACATCAATGTAACACAAGAGCAAAAAACAAACCAGCTCTCTGTAGGCTGAAGCAGAAGGATTGCCATAAGTTTGAGACCAGCTGGGACTGTGTACCAGGCCAGCAAGACCCAGCCTGAAAAAGAAAAACAACAGCAGAAAAAACCCAAACTATAGTAAAAATAAATTGCTTCCCAGAGCTTCCCCACCATCCTACCTGCCAAACTTTAAGCAGAAGACCAACAAGACAAAAAGTGCCCCATGGAGTTGACTTTGTTTTTACCAGCTACTCCTGATGTGGAGCCTGATGTGAAGTCTGGTTGATAGGCTCATTGACATGCCGTTGAAGAAAATGGATTTTCCCATGGCCATTGGATATCACTTACAAATAGTTTCTTGGCTAGGGTTTGGATCTCGTCTTCACGTCCCCATTTTGGAGCTGGGATCCCATCTGGCTTGAGCCTGTAAAAGTTTTGGGTGTGTTGCCATGGTCTCTGTGTTCATATGTGCATCGCTTCTGTTTTTTTTTTGCTAGGGATCACCCGACACCTTTGATTTTCACAGTCTTTCTGCTTCCTCTTCCACATAGGTCTCTGAGCCTTGAGGGAAGGGGTTTGATGACATCCCTGTGCGCTCCAGTCTCTCACTCTGTGCCCGTTGTTCAGTTGTGGGTCCTTGTTGATTTCCCACTTCCCTTATGTTTTTTAAAAAAATCATTTATTATGAATACAGTGTACACTTGCACGCCAGAAGAGGGCACCAGATCTCATGATAGATGGTTGTGAGCCACCCTGTGGATGCTGGGAATTGAACTCAGGACCTCTGGAAGAGCAGCCAGTGCTCTTAACCTCTGTGCCATCTCTCCAGCCCCATCCTATTTTTAAAAAATTTTTTAAAGATTTACTTATTTTATGTCTATGAGTGTTTACATATATAGATTAGTACCATTTACATGCCTGTTGCCTGCGGGGCCTGAGAAGAGGGCACCAGGAGGAGTTGTAGATGGTTGTGAGCTGCCATGTGGGTGCTGAGAACCGACCCTGGGTCCTAATGCAAGAGCAGCCAGTGCTCTTAACCAACCACCAAGCTATTTCTGTGGCTGCCACTGCCATCCCTTCTTTCCTCCTCTCTTCCATTTTCTTTTGCTTCTTTACGGGGAGGGGCACACTTCATCTTATATGTCCCGGCGTGATCTTCAACTCATAATTCTCCAGGCTCGGTCTATGAGGGTTGGGATTAGAGGTGTGTGCTCCCTTAGCCGTGGTTTGTGGTAATCTGAAGACGAGTTTGCCTTCCTGTAGGAGGAGAGAAGCACACGGGTGGTGGCAGGGAGTCTGGCAGCGATGCCTGGAAGCAGTACATGCGCAGATCCACGTGGTAAGTAAGGCAGGGCGGCCTTGGTCTTGAAGCCTTCAGGAGGGGGCTGTTCCTCTTCAGTCTTCCACTTTTGCCTTTGCTCAGTGTCTCTAGCTGTTACCTTTCTAGACTCTGCAGCGGCCTTCTTTTTGAGCACGCATGCCACTACAGGTTAAGCATCACCAAGCCCAAATGTCCCCAAATCTGAAAGCCTCTGCACTGGCATGACGTAACATGTAGAAAATGTCCACAGCTGGTCATGTGAGGGGTGGCAGTCGCGATGGAGGCATCACTGGGAGTGTGTAGAGTTGCCGTGAGGCAGCGTGTACACAGAGGTACAGGAAACCGGAGTGGACTTTATGTTGAGGCTTGAGTCCTGTGCCCAAGCTGTCTCCTGTATGTGCACATACTCCCAAATCAGAAAAAGGTCTGAAAAAGTGACTCCTGCACATCTCCAGTGGGGGCTGCCCACCCTAGTTGTCCCTTCCAAACTCCTTGTCCAGCGTGGCAGCTGACTGTGGAATTCCTTTGTTGGGTTCTACCCCAGAGGTGGGATAGGGTAACAAGGAGCAGGACACTTTCCATTTCTTCTGTGGTGACATTTTCTTCCATGGTGAAGCAGAGATGAACATTGGGGTCTGAGCTATAAGCTTAGGGGGTGGGGGGAGGGGGACCAGCTTGGAAGTATGAGCAAGACTGGAGGCCAAGTCATTAGGATGTTGGCGTGGACATGCATGGCGCCTGAGGAAGCTGGCTTCTGGAGATGCTGCCTAGGAATTGCTTTACCTTTATTGTATTCTCTCAGCCCATTGACTCAGGATACTTTTCCTCTCAGGAGACTAGTTTGGGAAAAGGATAAACACACACACACACACACACACACACACACACACACACACTTTAGAAAACCAGAATGAGAATACTTGCATTTTCCTTGATAACGTTGCATCGTCCATGTATTATGTTCCTGTATACGTATCACTCATGTATTATGAGCAAAAGATAAACTATGGGTGACAGGTGATGTGCATCTTCAGACATCTGTGCTTCTCTCCTTTTCTTTTAAGGAACCGCACTGACATCGTTTTGTATACTAAAGTTAGCTTGTACCGACTTGTAGGTTGTTGATGTAAATGAGCCTGTGGTTTTAATGTGAGGAAGCATTCTGTATCAGGTGCGCACTGCCATCCATCCAATTCTTGTCTCCCCAGTACCATCAACCACAGCACGTCCCTTCCTCTGGCTCAAGGTATCAAGTTCCAGTGATGAGGCTTCCGCTCAACATCACTCAGCCATTCCTGCCGCTGCTCTGAAGAAGCCTGAGAAAACTGGTTTTCCCTGAATAAACGCTCACTTTCAGTGCAACAGTGCCTAATCTCCCGTGATCCCAAACACCTGGCTAAATCAAGATGCCAAGATACTCATTTTTCAAAAATTCAAGATTAAATAGTCACAACCTAACTACATTTAGCAAAAGATAGGTTTGGTTAACTTTTATGTCGCTTATTACTTTTTTTTAAAAGTTTATTTACCATTATTGTTATGTGTGTTGAATGTGGGACAAATCGAATCAGGGTTCACCTGAAAGAGGGAGTGGGAATTGAAAGTAGGGTACAGAGACGTGAGAAATAACAAGTCAAGTCAGGAAAGACTTTTTTTAAAAAAAATTATGTATATAGTGTTATACCTGCAGGCCAGAAGAGGGCACCAGATCTTATTATAGATGGTTATGAGCCACCATGTGGTTGCTGGGAATTGAACTCAGGACCTCTGGAAGAACAGCCACTGCTCTTAACCGCTGAGCCATCTCTCCAGCCCCCCCCCCCCCTTTTTTAAACTACTACTTAGTTAAACTGATATCATAGGAGATTGGGGATGTGGATAGAGAGGAAGAGTCTTTGTAGTACAGAGATGAACGCTGTCTTCTGAGTAGTCTTGAACACTCATGGCGCCCTCTTCTGGCACAGAAGGGGCTAAGCACCCCTCGCATGCTGGGGACTGCGCACAGGACTGGCAGTTGGTAAGATGAGGGATTTAACTCAGTTGGGAAGGGTTGCCTGGCATGTGTGAAATCCTGGGTTCAAATCCCAGCACTGCCGCAACAAAAATGCTCTAACGACAAAGGGTGTTCACCAAGTTATGACTGCTCATGACTGTGTCAACCAGAGGGAAATGTGCAGGGGTAGATAGACCTTCATTCTTGTCCCAGAAGCAGCTGGGAACTCTGGGACACAAGTGGCTCCTGAAAGCACATGTGGATGCCTTGAGTTTCCTCAGGCCACAGGCTCATGGGGTGCTTAGGGGAGGTCACTGTTGAGAGTCTAAGGTCATGCTGAGAACCTGTAGATACGCCCAGAGGTACCAGTTCTCCTGGTGCTGTCACTCTGTGCTGCACAGCCACCTCTCTGCCTTCTTCTGTCACACTGTAGAAACCTTTGGGGGACTAGGTAGGTAACGTGAGCTATCATGGTGTAGAAAGATTTAGACAATACTGAAGAATTCTGGGGGCTGATTTTGATGTGGGGAAGAAACAGGTGAAACATTAATAATTATTAACTAAACACTAATAACAAATATATAATAAACATTCATATAGTTAAGGTTATAGTACACTTGACTTTAAAAATTAAAGGGGAAGGGGTGTAGCTTAGTTAGGTAGGCTGCTTGCCGTTCAAAGCCTGAATTTCCATCTCCTTCATTGTATTAAGTTAATATAGATTTAAGTAAAATCTATTATAAAGTTATGTGTATTCACACAGCTCCATTGTCACTTGTAAATGTATTGACTTAGGCATATCCTTGCCATCGATGGGTATGAACCAAGCCAGATCCTGAGGGTGGACCTAAGAGGATGTGGATGTGGGCAAGAGTGAGGGCAGAGCAAACAGTTCATTTCTTGTGCAGAAATCAACAGTGCCCTGAATGACTAAGTAAGAAACGGATGTGGCTTGTTAAGATCTGGAGGTGGATTCAGAATCATTGCTGTGGCCATGAGGACACAGATTGCTCTTTTTTATAACACACAATGCGGTGAGCTGTGTTTCCACTGCCTGCTTTAGAACTATTTTTTCTTTTTTGTTTTGCTTGTTTTGTTTGAGTCAGGGTTTCTCTGTGTAGCCTTGACTGTCCTGGAGTCACATTGTAGACCAGGCTGGCTGCGAACTCACAGAGATCCTCCTTCCTCTGCCTCCCTGAGTGTTGGGATTACAGGCATGAACCACCAGAACTACTTTTTCTTGAGACAGGTTTTTTGTGGGGGGTGGGGCAGGCATTCTGGGAGACGGGATTATAGGTGTGTGTCACTGCCCGGCTTGATTTCTTTAAAGCAAGATAATGTTTTAGAAAAAAAAAAAGTTAAAGAGAAAAATGAAGTTGGAGACTCAGGACCTCTGAATGCGGTCTCCACACCGAGTGAGTGGGCATGGGGGCCCACGCCTGGACCCCGGCCTTCAGCAGGGTCTGCGGACCGCGAGGCCGTGTCATGACGAACAACGCAAAAATAACAGTCAGGCTCAGAGTTGGAACTCAGAGATCCACTTGCCCCTGCCTCCCAAGTGCTGGGATTAGAAGTCTCCCAGGGCTCATTTTGTCCAAAAAGAACCTTTACACTTCAGTTAAACATTTAAGGAGCTGTGATGATATGGTTGCATGTGACGTTCATGCACAGTGTTTAGAATCTTGGCCAAAACCGATCTTAAAAGATTCCTCTGAAACTCCATAAATTTTTTTTATATGTTTCTATCACAAGGGCTCTATTTGTCAAAATGTTTTTATTAAAACTTTTGCTTTTAAGTTGTCCTCTGGTTTTTTTTTTTAACTGATTTAATAGGTAAAGATTACTAATGTGGGTATATGTGTATTTGTGTATGTGTGTACATGCGTGTGTGTGCAGGTACATGTATGATGGGTCTCCGCCTTACATCCTGAGACTGATTGATCTAGTCTCCACAGCCAACTGGGAATCCCCTGTCTAATCCTTAGGAGCTGCTGAGGGGTCTGTGTGAGTGCTGGGGCTCCAAGCGCGGTCCATACTTGTGTGGTGAGTGCTTTACCCACTGAGCCATTGCTTCATCCCTGCCTATTAATTTATATTTGTATGTGCATGGGTCTTTTGCCCACATATATGTCTGCACCAACCAGAAGAATGTGTTGGATCCCCAGGACGAGTTATAGTTGTGAACTGATGTGTGGGTGCTGGGAATTGAACCTGGATCCTCTGGAAGAGCAACCAGTGCTCTTAATGTTGAGCCATCTCCCATCCCCTGCCTCCGTTTAAATGCAGGGTCCAGGTTAGCCTTGAACTCACTATGAAGCTGACAGTGACCTTGAGCTCCTGCTCATACTGCCACCGCTCCAGTGCTGGGATTACAGGTGTACAGCACCACACCAGTTTAACGCAGTGCTGGAGATGGAAACCCAGGCCTTGAGTGGAAGTCTCAGTTGTCATTATGATATTGACCTGCAGGTGTCGCTGTTGCTCAGTGCCATGTTTGAGAAGGTGCATTGAGCTGACTGGATTCTAGAGATCATTCTGGAAATTGCCGATCAGCAGACATGTGCAGAGCTCACTGCCCTACTCTCATCAGCTTCCTCACCTTCCTCACACTTCTGTTAGCTACACAGATCACCCAGACTTCCACTGCCAAACACAATGTTTGTAATTGTGGGTTCCTTTTAAGTTAAAAAGTATGATTAGAGAGCTGGCTTAGTGATTTAGGGTGCTTATGGCTAGTCCAGAGGACCCATGTTGGGTTCTCTGCATCTACATGGTGGCTCACAACCACCTGAACTCCAGCTCCAGGGAATCTGATGTCCTCTTCTGGCTTCCACAGGCTCCTGAACACATATGGTGGACATAAACTCATGCAGGCAAACACACTTACACATAATAATAATAATAATAATAATAATAATAAAAAACCAAAAGGATGATTAAGTTTTCCTGTCACTGTCCTCTTCACAGTGATTGTGTGTGAGGTTAACCCATTTAATCAGTTCCATAGGACATTCTGTTTGATTGACAGGGTGTTCAGGCAATTTTCATAACACTTAAATATTACCTGTATCATTTTCATGACAGTGCTAGGAAGCAGAAAGTATGAAGGTTTTCTTATCCTCTGGACCTGCAGTTACACATATGTTATTTGGGTGTTGGGAATAGAACCTGGGTCCTCTGGAAGAGCTGGTAGTGCTATTAACCACTGGGCCATATTTCTAGAACCTTCTACCCCCTGCCTGAATGTTTATATTTTATTTTATACTTGACTGTAGCCAAAACACAAGTGATTTCTTTTGTACTTTTTTTAAAAAATTATGTGTATTTTGTGTGTGCACATATGCACGACATACACCACAGTGCACATGTAAAAAAGGTCAGAGGACAACTTGTAGGAATGTGTTTCTCACAAACAACAACGATTTCCTGTGATACGATACAGCCACCAAAACTGGGAAGTTAAGTACATTTCTGCTCTTGTGGTATGAGTGAAAATGGTCTCCATATGCTGGAAAGACCCTGCTGTTTGAGGTTGCCATCGTCCCAGTCTGCACAGCCGTTTTCTGCAGGACTCCCTGTCCCCAGCAGGGCCTCTGGCTCTGCCTGACTCCATCTGGAGAGTGTCTTTAGACGCACATGCCCCTAGTCACATTTGATATACGGCCCTCGACGCAGCTAGCTCTCCCCTCCCTGTTGTTATAGGCTAGTTAGGTACTGTGCTCCCGTTCATATGATAGGAACGTGCTACCAAATGCAAAACAATCATCCTTAAAGCGCCTGGTTCCAACCAATTATGTACACCTATCCTGGAAGCCCCACCTACTCCCCAAGCCCCCCCACCCTTCTCCCTAGGTAAAGTTGAACTAGCTCCTGAGGTGGTTCCCGGAGTGTTTGATCTCCATTGTGCTTTTGGTTTCTGCACCTCTTGCCATCAGCATCCCCCCCACCCCCCCCCACTCCCCCCAGAAGAGGAGAACAACACCCATAGACGAACAGCATTATTAGAGGTGTGGCCTTGTTGGAGGAAGTGTGTCATTGAGGGTAGGCTATGAATGTGGCTTGTTGGAGGAAGTGTGTCATTGGGGGGGTAGGCTTTGAGATTTCAGAAGTACAAGCCAGGCCCAGTGGCTCATTGTCTCTTCCTGTTGCCTGCTGACCCAGATGTGGAACTCTTGGCTCTTTCTCCCGCACCTTGTCTGCCGGCGTGCTGCCATGCTTCCTGCCGTGATGACACTGGACCATAAACCTCTGAACTGTAAGCCAGCCCCGATGAAATGTTTTCTTTATAAGAGTTGGCTGTGGTCATGGTTTCTCTTCACAGCAATAGAAACCCTGACTGAGACAACTGCCAATATGTTAGATACAATCTTTTGATCCTACTCAACTTTTGCTATTGTCCCAGTAGCACCCTGCTGCGCTGGCCTCCTGTCTTGACATTGTGGCCCTGACTTTGGAAGTCTCAGGTGTCCCTCAGCATTGGTGCTCCAATCAGGTGGTGTGTGATTTTTGTTTGTCTCTAAGAACGACATTATTTTTAAAGGAGGCACCTGCAGCATTCTCTACTGTCAAGTATTTCCTTTTCAAGATTGTGTGTGTGTGTGTTCCTGTCTGTACGCTGATGTATGGGTGTGTGTGTTTGCATGCATGTGAAGGTCAGAGGTCAGGTGTCATTCCTCTGGTATCTGTCTCTCTGTCTCTGTCTGTTTCTCCATCTCCCCCCCGCCCCATCTCCCCTCTCTGGAGACTGTGTTTCTCACCATCTTGGAACTCACAGTAGACTGTATTGGATGGCCAGCCAGGGAGCCCCGGGGATCTTCCTGGTCCCATCTTCAGAGGTCTAGAAGTCTAGCATAATAGCATGCCAGGTTCCCTTGCCCGCCATGGTTTCTGGGGCTCAAACTCAGGTCCGCATGCTTGCACAGCGAGCACTTTACTGACTGAGCTATCTCTCTGGCCCCACTGTTAGATACTCAAAAGTAGATGTCTGAGATCAGTAAGCCTGTTGGCGTGAGGCTGCTCTACGCAGGGCTGCTTGTTAGTCGAGGACTCCGTGTTGTCTGTTGAGAGGGGGGCGTAGGAATGGGGAGGTAGCTTCCACCATGGGCTGCAGCATCTTCCTCATGCAGTCTGACTGTCTGCCAACTGAGGGTTCGCTTAGATCCTTCTACTGTTTCCCAGGACAGTCACCCATCTGCTTACGGAAGCAGCCCATCATGGAAAAGTCAAGGTTGATTAGGAAAGGGCGGAAGGAAGAGAGGATTGTGGGCAAGAGGGCAGCTGGGGCTAGGGCTTGGCAGAGCTGGAAACCCTGTGGTGGCCACTGGCTAACCCAGAAAGCCTGGTTGCCTGGAGAAGACAGGCTGATAAAAGAAGTGGACAGCCACAGCAACAGGACCGCGGCCATTGCTGTTATTTTCTGTGCACTGTGCCTCTTCTTTTTATGGCCCCAGGATGCGAGGAGCCCTGGATCTGTGCTATGATTCCCAACACCAGGCCATACAATCACCACCAGGAAACCATCTCACTTCTAAAGTGTAGTATTGTCTCCTACAAATCCTGGTGGTCGTATTTACCACGCTTCTTCAAGGTGTGTGAGCCGACATGTAATACTAACCACGAGGGCTTTGTATCTGAAGTGTAGTAAGCAGACAGTAGGACTTGGGGTCAGGCTTGGGCTGTAGCACCCCAGAGGCACTCTTTCATATCAAGGGAGGCTCAGGAGTCTGGACAGATGGAGTTACCCCCCCCCCCTGATTCAAGCGTCATTTCTTAAGCAAATAGGATCTAGCAGAGACTTCATCATCTGGGCTAGGCCTCGTAGATCTAGGACTTGGGCCATCAGAGCCAAGTCTTCTTCTTATTGGAGAGAAAGGATGGGTGTGTTAGGTATGTGGGCCACTGGAGTAGCAAGAGGTGGGGAGCTGCCTCTGATGCCTGTGGTATCCTTGTCAGGAGTGCTAAAAGAGGAGCCTGATTCCCAGCCTCCATGCCACACCCAGGCTCTCTCACTGGGGCTCTTTAAATTCCATTACCCACAGACAGATTGGCAGCAGAGAAACAGGGTGGAACTTTATTAGCATGTGCCTCTTGATGATCCAAGGCAAATGCCATTGGTGAATGACCCTAGTGTCATAGTCTAGCTTTTTTTTTTTTTTTTTTTTTTTTTTACTGAGACAGGGTCTCTCTGTGTAGCCTTGGCTGTCCTAGATTCACTTTGTAGACCAGGCTGGCCTCGAACTTAACAGTGATCTGCCTGCCTCTGTGATTAAAGCATGTGCCACCACACCCGGCTAGTCTAGCATCTTAACAGAGGAAAACTATTTTATTTTTGAGTGACAAAGCAGAAGGACCTGGAGTCTCTGGGACAGGACAGCAGGCTATGGGAAGTGATTGGTAGATAAAAGCTAGTAGAAATGTGATATAGCGTCTTGGTGGCGTCTCCTGGCTAGGCAGGTCATTATTAACTCTTGTCCTCTCTGTCAGAGACAGGAGGGAGTCTTTTTGGAACACTGTGCTGCTTCATGGCAAAGATAGGAGGGGCAGACAGCTTTTTCCCAGTCTGTTTCTTTTCTTTTCTTTGAGACAGGGTTTCTCTGTGTATCCCTGGCTGTCCTGGACTTGCTTTGTAGACCAGGCTGGCCTCGAACTCAAAGTGATCCACCTGCCTCTGCCTCCCAAGTGCTGGGGTTAAAGGCGTGCGCCACCACGCCCGGCCCCCAGTCTGCTTCTTGACTGACTGCACAATTCATAGTAGAACCTGAGCTATAGGAAGCAGCCCGGTTTTGGATTACTGTGAGGCAAGCAGCTGTGCATCCAACTCGTAGTGCTCCCTGGATTATTGTAGAGTGAAATTTGTGTCCCTTCTACCTCCATGCAGTAAGGCCTCTGAGCTGGCTGCACGCTGCGCTGTGCAGGAAGGAGAGCCTGTGATCTCAGCTGGCACGAGAGGGAGGCTTCATATGTGTTTGTTTCGTGTGTGTGTGTGTGTGTGTGTGTGTTGTATCTGTCTGTGTCTATGTGCATGAGTCTGTATGTGTGTGTGTCTGTCTGTCTGTGTCTATGAGTGTCTGTGTGCATGGGTCTGTATGTGTGTGTCTGTCTGTCTGTCTGTCTGTGTCTATGAGTGTCTCTATGTGTCTCTGTGTCTATGTGGCTTAACAAGAGCAGGGAAGGTTACAGAAACTCTCTCATGACCATCACCATGTTAAATTCAAACTCTCCCTCTCGGCTGGGTGTGGTGCACGTCTTTAATGCCAGCACTTGGGAGGCAGAGGCAGAGACAGGTGGATCTCTGTGAGTTCAAAGCAACCTGATGTACATAGTGAGTCCAGGACAGCCAGGGCTATTACATAGAAAACTCTTTCTTGAAAAACAAAAAAACCAACCAACCAACCAAACAAACAAACAAACAAAAAAATCAAACTTTTCCTGTCTTTGCCCATGACAGCTATGTATACACTTATTGTTTTATTGCTTCACTTACTGAGAACCCTGCCTAGGCTCACTCTTGTCTGGCTTGTTCACACTCTCTTCCCTGTGTTTCACGAGGTGGCTGACATGTGGCATGGAATTAGTTACCCTTTGTTGACTAGTGGAACAAGTTAGTGGTCTGTGGAGGTTGTAGTAGAATCTGTCTGTGGTGAAGATGGGCCATTTTATCCCGCCCTAGTCATCTTCCCTTCCTTTGTGTGGCTAGAAAAAACGGCAGGTCCACAGACTGGAAGCTGTGTCCATGTGAAAAGCGGGAAGAATCCCTACTTCCGAGGACTCTTCAGCACACGGACATAGGCTCTGAGCTGCCCACTTCTGGGCCCTTCTGACCCGAGTGATGACCACCTGCTTTGTTTCTGTTGTGATTTTGGCTCTCTGTTAATTGCTCACAGGGAGGCCTAACTATGCAGCCAGGGCTGGCTTGTGTAATTCTGTAGACCAAACTGGCCTTGCGTGCACAGAGGTCTACCTGCTTTTGATTCCCAAGGACCAGGATTCAAGGTGCACACTACTGCACTCCGGCTCTTACTGGCTTTTCGAGAGAATCTTTTGCAGTTCAGGGTGGTCTCGGGTGCACTATGTGCTGAGGATGAATTGATCCTCCTGCCTCCACCTGCCGAGCGCGGGGCATTAGGGGTATGCCGGGGATGGAGTCCAGAGCCTAGTGCGCTCTACCCACCAAGCCACATCCTTCCTTAAGGGGTGGTGGCAGTGGGTGGTTGTGGTGATGATGTGTGAGTAGTGGGAAGGGGCTGCTCTGTGAGCCATGCCATAAATGACTACATTGCTGAGCCTCAGCTTGCTGGGGCAAGTGTTTTCTTAAGTGGATAATACATTTTTCCCTATAGGAATGCATACAATGAGTTTTAGCAATCGATTTTAATGTGAATCATTAAAATAAAACCATTTCCTCCTCAATTACCCTGGACCCTGGAGACAAAAGGTTGGGCTACTTGGAGTTAGACTTTGTGCCCTGTCAACATATTGTAAACTGGGAGCCAGCTGCCATGCCCCTGAATGTTTGGGAGCAAGTTCCTTTGAGATTGAGTGAACACCCATAAATGGTCCTTTTGCTTATAAGAAAAGATTCTTCTGTTTTTATTGTTGCTGGCTGTCCTGTATAAAGTACTCAGAGAGGACAAAAATCTAATTTGTACCTAATGCAATATCATTAATTAAATTATAATATCTTAAAAGTAGAATACTGGCCGGGCAGTGGTGGCGCACACCCTTAATCCCAGCATTCGGGAAACAGAGGCAGGCGGATTGCTGTGAGTTCGAGGCCAGCTTGGTCTACAAAGTGAGTCCAGGACAGCCAAAGCTACACAGAGAAACCCTGTCTCAAAAAACCCTAAATAAATAAATAAATAAATAAATAAATAAATGCAGAATACCGACCTATTCTTGTTGCCTTTTGGATGTTACATAACTTCATATTTACCCAGAACAGTGGTCTAGACATTTACATACTGGTACGAATGTGCCTTTCTGTCTTGCAGTTGGAGGTGGGGACAAATGGGGGACTTGCTTAGCCTCACTCTTCGAGTAGATCAGAGAGGTATATGGCAGAGGGGTGCTCGCTTAGCCTCACATTATTGCTTTCCTTTGGTCAGTTTCCAGTTGACCCCTGAATTGCCTAAGGGCTGTTGCATGTGCCAACCAGTGCTGGGATGTGGGCTGCTGTTTCCACACTGGGAGTCACAGCAGCAGTCCTGCCCAGTGAGATTCCATAGGCTTAAGAGAAAAAAAAATGAACAAACCAAAACCACTGCAGTGTTTTGAGAGACAAGTTTGGCATATTTCAGTGGCAGGTTGTTACGTAAAACAAAACAAACCACCGTGGGCCGATTAACTCATAGTGTGTCACTTCCCAGCATTTACAGAAATCTTAGAGAAGATAAAAAAATTTCAGGTTGGTTTCCTGGAAGGCTCTGCTTGGTTGGGAGTGAGAAAAAGAGATCTCTGCCCTTTCTCCCTTTAATCTGAGGGAAGCATGGCTCTCACTTTCAGCCAGGCTGGAATTCCCCACTCACTCACCTTGTTACATCTAAGATGGGACTGCTGGCTTCAGCTACAGTCTTATGAGCCTAGAATAATCATGAGATTTTTTTTTTGTGTGTGTGTGTGTGTGTGTGTGTGTGTGTGTGTGTACACACACGTACCAGGGTCTCACTATGTAGCCCTGGCTGTTCTGAGACTCAGGGTAGACCAGGCTGTCCTCAAACTTATAGAGATCCACCTGCCTCTACCTCCCTAAGATCTGGGATTAAAGGTGTGCGTCACCACTCTGGGTAAGAAATGCTCTTGAGGAAGAGCTAGTGTGGAACATTCTAGTCCAGGGGTTCTCAGCCTTCCTAATGCTCCAACCCTTTAATACAGTTCCGTATGTTGTGGTGACCCCCAACCATAAAATGATGTTGCTACTTTGTAACTGTAATTTTGCTACTGTTATGAGTCATAAATGTAAAAGTCTGACATGCAGAATATCTGACATATGACTCCAAAGGGGTTGTGACCCACAGGTTGAGGACCACTGTTCTAGTGAGTGAAGCTGGGCTCACATTCTACTGTGTAGCAGCAACAGCAGCCTTGGGCTTGGGACAACCCTGTCTTACCATATCACTGTGCTCAGCATCTTGTGGAATTTCCTTCTAGTCTTCAGATCTGTGTCTTTGTAGCCATTGCAGGGGACACAATAAATACAAGACAGAAAACTTACAAATCTCACCATTAGCAATTCACAGAAGAGAATTTTGAAGCTAAAGATTTGGAGTCCCAAATCTGTGATCTTAGCCCCTGAGACCTTTACTTTCCAGCTTCCACATCACTGGGTTTGTTAGTGTTAGTTTCTTCAAGGTTTTTCTTCTTCTGAAATTCTGGGCATGTCAATATCCTTTGGCTGGTTCAGATCTGATGTAAATATACAAAAATATACAAAATTGCTTCTGATTTTCCTTGGGGAAGAAAAAAAATGTTTTATACACTCTTAGTTTACTAGTTCTTGTTAATTAAACTGAAAAGGAAAAAAGAGGCAGATTAGCATGGGGAAAAGATTTACTTTAAATTGTGTGTGTGTCAGAGAGAGAGAGGGGGGTGGGGTGGGGTGTGTAGCATGTGAGTGCTGGTGCCCTCAGAGTGGGAATTGAATTTGGGTTCTCTGCAAGGTGAACAAGTACTCTTTACCACTGAGCCATCTGTCCAGCCCTGAGGTATATGATTTTATAGGTGTTAGTTTATTTAATTTTTAAATTTCATGCATATATAGGTGATTTGTCTGGCGTATATCTGTGCATGTACATGCCTATTACCCAAGGAGGCAAGAAGAGGGTGTTGGATTTTCCTGGGACTGGCGTGACAGATGGCTTGTGAGCAGCTACTTGTGGAAGGGGAATCCAATCCAGGTCTTCTGAAAGAGCAGTCAGTGTTCTTAACCCCTGAGCCATCTCTCCACCCCTGCAGCACTGTTCATGAAGCTGGGAGCACAGGATAGGGTTGGCGTGCTTTGTCCTTTATAAAATGTCATGGTCTGATTCATTACAGTTTACCTAAATGCCAGGAAGTGGTCCATAAAGAGCAAGCCTGAAAGTGCCAGAACAAAAGGTAATAAAAACAATCATTTAGAAACAAAAAACCTTGTGCTTTTCCAGGAAGACTGTATCTGGTTTTACACATCTACTTTGATAGCAGGTGTAGCCATGTGGAGATATTTCCCTGGCGGAGAACCAAGAGGAAAGCTGAGAGCTTTTCAGCCGTTGGCCTCAGAGGATAATGGACATACAGCTTTTCCAGATCCCCACCGTACCCAAGTTTGATGCCGAGCTGTCGCTGTGGACTCTTTACAGTTGTTCCTTTGTTTTAATCACCTCTTTCCTAGACAGATTTTTAATTAATTAATTAATTAATTTTTGGTTTTTGGAGACAGGGTTTCCTAGACAGAATTTAAGGCATTGAGCCATTTCCATGTGCTAATGGAAGGTCGCAGTTCTACAGCCCTGTTCTTTCCTTCTTTGACTAAACAGGGGAAGGGATATTTCCAAGGCCTTTTTTCTTTTCTTTTCTTTTTTCTCTCCTTTTTGGTTTTTCAAGACAGGGTTTCCCTGTGTAGCCATGGCTTCCCTGGAACTCACTCTGTAGACCAAGTTGGCCTCGAACTCACAGAGATCTGCCTGCCTCTGCCTCCCAAGTACTAGGATTAAAGGAGTGCGCCACCAAACCTGGCTGACCATTATTCCTTTTTCTTTGTTTGCCTTTAAAAAAAAAGATTTATTTATTTATTTATTTATTTATTTATTTATTTAATATGCATTGGTGTTTTGCCTGCCGGCATGTCTGTGTGAGGGTCCTGGAACTGGAGTTAAAGTTGTGAGCGACCATATGGGTGCTGGGAATTGAACCCTTGTCTTCTGGAAGAGCAGCCAGTGCTTTTAACCACTGAGCCATCTCTCCAGTCCAAACCTTTTTTTCTTGAGGCCATAGTTGATGTACAGGTGGGATTCCTACCAACTATTACATGGCCCCTGGGAAGGGAAATAATTAGTTTTTCAAATATGACTTGTCCCAAATGACTACCAAATTATTCTTTAGAAACTCACTTTCGTATCATTTGTTATTTTGTTTCTTTATTCTCATATGTGCTCATGAATATGTATGTGTTTGTGTGTGCGCAGTTGTATGTGTGGGTAGTGTGTGTGCAAAGGCTGGAGGCCAGTGTTGAGTGACTTCCTTTTTATTGAGATGGGGTCTGTCACTGAGCCTGGCACTCACTGATTCAGCGAGACTGGCTAGCTAGTAGGCATCAGGGATCCACTAATTCTGCCTTCCGTGTGCCAGGATTATAGGCACATTCCACTGTGCCTAGCTTTTTGTGTAGGTGCTAGAGATCCAACTTAGGTCCTCATGTTGTGTGGCAACCACTTGCTGGTCATCTTCTAAGCCCTTCATTTGTTGTTGTTTTTAAATTAATGATTATTGTTAACATTGAAGTATAAGGAAGATGAATACTCAAGCCCCTTCAAATATTTAAATATACTAACACTTTCTTTAAAAGCCTCATTCAAGGGGCTGGAGAGATAGCCCATCAGATGAAGATGCCTATGGTCATAGCTAATGACCAGAGCTTAATCCCTGGCACTCACATGGTCAAGAAGAAAGAACTGACTCTCACTTGTTTTCTGACCTCCACACACTTGCCATGGTACGTGTGGGTCTACACACACACACACACACACACACCATAATTTTAAAAACGTCACACAGAGACATGCACATTCAATGAGTAAATTGTAATTAAAAAGCTCCACTCAAGGGCTGGAGAGATGGCTCAGCAGTTCAGAGCACTGGCTGCTCTTCAAGAGGTCCTGAGCTCAATTACCAGCAACCACATGATGGCTCACAACCATCTATAATGAGATCTGGTTCCTTCTTCTGGCCTGCAGGTGTACATGCAGATAGAGGTGCTCATATACATAAAATAAATAAATCTTTAAAAAAAGCTACACTCAAAAATCCGTTTAGTGTCTAGGGATGTAACTCCTTCGATAGAATGTACATCTAGCACTCATAATGTTAAATAGACTGGATGAGGGAATTACACACCTGTAATCCAGAGATGGAAACAGGAAAATCAGATATTCAAGGTCACCTTTGGCAAAATATCAAGTTTGAGGCCAGCCTGAGCAACTGGTTGCCATACTCTGTCTCAGAACCACAAATCCATCTGGGCAAAAGGCAGACCTGCCTATGCTTAATCCCATGGTGGAGGGTTAGAGGAAGCGGAGCTTGAAGGAAGTGTCGGTATCCTGTCCCGCCTACTAATGCACAAAAGGTATCAGTTGCCACCGATGGCAGCTTTTGAGGTTTCCCAAGAATCAAAAGGCTGTGTGTGCTGACCTGAAATGCATATGCTTCTCTTATCAAGTGTGCTAATAGGATTCTGGTCACGAGGCACCATCTGAGCCCAGACAGACATCAAGTGACTGCATTTAGCACATAATTTAATTAAGACTGCATATTTTGTGTGGGTGAAGATTGGGTGAATGAGTTCATACACTGATGGTGGGAATGTATATTTAGGATAATAGTCTATACTTTTGTTCTTTTTACTTTCAAAGTTTAAGTGTGTGTGTGTGTGTGTGTGTGTGTGTGTGTGTGTGTGTGTGTGTGAGTGTGTGTGTGTGTGTGTGTGTGTGAGAGAGAGAGAGAGAGAGAGAGAGAGAGAGAGAGAGAGAGAGAATGTGTGTGTGTGTGTGTGTGTGTGTGTGTGTGTGTGTGTGTGTGTGTGTGTACAGGTACCTGAGAAGGCCAGAGGGCACTGGATACCCTGAAGTTATAGGTGGTTGTAAGCTGCCTGACATAGGTGGACCCAATTCTCCAGTCCAGTTCTTTAGTTTCTTTAAAAGTTTACCATACACCTATCATGAGATGCAGAATTTCAATTCTTGGCTGTTTTTCAAGGAGACTTGCACTGGGATGGTTATAGTGGCTTTACTTATTTATATTTTTAAAAGATTTATTGTTGTTTCATGTATATGAGCGTTTGCCTGCATGTTTGTATGTCCACCACATATGTGCAGTGCCTACGGAGGCCAGAAGAGGGAGTTGTTTCCCCTGGAGCTGGAGTCACAGGCAGTTGTTGGCTGTCATGTGGGCCCTCTGCAAGAGCAGTAAGTGCTCTTTTTTCTGTAGTTATCTTGAGACAGGGTTTCTGTGTGTAGCCCTGGCTGTTCTGGAACTTCCTCTGTAGACTAGGCTGGCCTCGAACTCAAGAGTGCTCAGATTAAAGGCACATGTTGCCCTGCCTGGCTGCTGTAAATGCTTTTAACCCTTAGCTATGGAGCCATCTATCCAGGACCAGCAGTTTTATTTACAATAAACTAGAGTAAACAACCCAGATGCCTTGGGAGGTAAAGCATGCCTGAGATGGACTGTTCAGATGGACTGCATTGCGGGCATGGCATTGCTCTCCTAAGTGCCACTACATGAACAAGTAAGAGGAGGGCGATGGGGCATGGAGAGATGGCTCAGAGGTTAAGAACACTGTCTGCTCTTCCAGAGGTCCTGAGTTCAATTCCCAGCAACCACATGGTGGCTCACAACTGTCTATAATGTGATCTGCTGCCCTCCTCTGGCATGAAGGTGTACATGCAGGCAGAGCACTGTACACATAATAAATAAACAAATCTTCAAAAAAGAGGGGGAAGATAGAAGAGAGAGAGAGAGAGAGAGAGAGAGAGAGAGAGAGAGAGAGAGAGAGAAGTAGAAGAAACGTGGGCACCATGTTGTCGCTGAGGGCCATGTCTGGTCAGTGGCCATGCATCCACTGAGATCTGTTATCACCAAAGGCCATGTGGATGTCCCTAGTCTTGTCTGTTGCCTGGGGCCTGTTGGTGTCTGAGGGCTGTGCAGAACTGGCCCCATCCCTTACCTGCTGTAGCACGCAGGAGAGTGGCCACACCTTGTCTGGGAAGCACAGTAGAGCTGCAGCTGGTAGCACAGGCAAGGGTGAGCCAGCCCTACAGGGTTAACAAGGGAGAGCTAGCCTGTCACTTATCTGCCATGAGGTGGCATGGGTGAGGGAGAGGTGCTCTTACCCCCCCCTCCACTCCACCTCTTGCCACCTGTGACAGGCAGGAAAGCTGACCCCGGGGTCATGAGAGTGAGAGAGTGGGCTTTGCCCCTCACTGGCAGGCCCTGTCTCTGACCTAGACAGCATAGTAGTGCTGGCCCTGGGGAGAGGGTGTGAGTGAACCAGCCCTGAGGGTGTGAGCAAGGGAGGGCTGGCCCCACCAGTCACCTGTGGTGAGGTGAAGTGGGTATGGGTGGTCCCAAGGTCAGGGGAGCGGGAGAGCTGGTCCAGCCCCTTGCCATCTGCAGCTCTTGGGAGAGTGGGCCAAGGAATTTGCAGAGGGACAGAGCCTGAGAATACAGGAGGGGAGGAGCTTGGGGCCCAAGCTTCTTAGGGAAATAAAAGCAAACAGATGTTGCTACGCTAATATGTGCACAGGTGGCCTAAGGGACATTCAGAAACTGACAAAGCAACATTCTGAGTGCATTCTTGTAGCTCTCTGGAGATACAAGATACTTAAAATAGGAAATGGAGCTGGAGAGACAGCTCAGAGGTTAAGAGCACTTACTGCTCTTTGCAGGTCCTGGGTTTGGTTCCCAGCACCCACGTGTTGGTTTACAGTCACCTGTAAGTAGAGTTCCAGGGCATCTGATGCCCTCTTTTGGTCTCCATGGGCAGGGTGAACATACGTCCACGCAGGCAAAACAACTCCCATACAAAATAAAGTAAAACAAATCTTTTTTAAAAATTAGGAAGAGTGACGGCAGGACGAATGGATACACATTTCTCCGTGCTGTATTTTCTCATACTTTTGCGTCTTGGGGCCACTTTCAGAAGGAATTGTCAAAGGGAGGCTTTCTGGCAAGATTCTTAAAGACCTAAAGGATAAATGAGCTGTGCGATTCATAAAGACCCATTTCTACAGCGGCTTTATCTGCAGGCAAGTGTTATCTTATCTCCCCCTCGTCATTACCATATTCAGAGCATTGGTGTGGTGGATGCTCTGTGTATGTGTGTACAGAGGCGGGAAGTTGGTGATGGTGGGGGGGAAGAGCAGCTATATTAAGTGGTTAGATACAGACAAGATAAGGAAAACCACAACAGAAAAAGAGGCTTTCAGACTTTCTTCTTATACTAGAAAAGGCTTTGCATCTAGCACACACAAGGACAGCCTGGAAACTCAGCGACTCACACATGCTGCATTAAGCTGCCTGTGACTGATGCTATGGTAGGGGCATAGCAAGTGTGATGGCAGCCTGGGCTATCCCAGTTAATCTGGCCACAGCATTAGCACCAAGATACATGCTTGAAATGACACACGAGGGATGGTCCAGATGGCCCAGTGGGTAAAGGTGCTTGCTGCCACACCTCATAACCTGGGACTCATATGGTGAGAGAATCAAGTCCTGCAGGCTGTCACTTGATTTCCACATACGTCACACATCTCCACACATAGTATGTATACTGTCCCCCCTCCAAATAGAAAAAATGTAAAAAGTAGCAGGGGAAGCTGCCTATAGAAGGATATTCTAGGCTGGTGAGATGGCAGGGGATTCTAATGGGGAGGCGTTTCAGACACATAGGCAGGCAAATGATGGTAAAATCCCACCATATACCTTCCAAACAGTTCTGCTATCAGAAAGCTTAAAAAAAAATTCTTGGAGGCTTGGAAGGCAGACAGGCACATCTCTGGGAGGAGCTGGGATGGTAAGACCCTATCACAAAAACACTACTCTTCTACACAGAACTGATTTTTATCTGATGACCCTGCTAAGATGAATCTCTAGCCGGCTAAGCACTAATAGTAGGGTCGGGCAGGTCCTAGTGGGTAAGGTGTTTGCCAAGCAAATTGGACAATCCAACTTTGATCCCCAGAAGCTGTAGTTTAGAGAGAGAACCAATGTTCTTTTTGACTGCCTGTGCGCGTGCGCGCGCACACACAAACACACACACACAGATAAATCTTAAAAATAAACATGTTACCTGTTAATGAGGGAAACTACTTGTTTTAGCAGCTCTACCACATTCACACTGGTGCTTTTTCTTTGGTACTTTCAGCCTTGTTATTAAAATGGGTAATAAGGGGGCTGGAGAGATGGCTCAGAGGTTAAGAGCACTGGTTGCCCTTCTAAAGGTCCTGAGTTCAATTCCCAGCAACCACATGGTGGCTCACAACCATCTATACTGAGATCTGGTGCCCTCTTTTGGTGTGCATGTATACGTGCAGGTAGAGCACTGTATACACAATCAATCAATCAATCAATCAATCAATCTTTTAACAAATGGATAACAGAATGGCAAACTATCTTGGCTGAGGTCAACCACCTCATAAAATGTCAATCAACCCTAGGAATCAAACACTTGCCTACTGATTTCAAAGCTCTTTTTCTTTCCTTGATACCATTATACCCCAGAAAACTAAAAAAAAAATTTTTTTTGACTTATAAAATAAATCCTCTGTGGTAGTGGTGGTGGTGGGGAGTGTGAAGTTGAAAGTCATAGTGTGGAAGTAAGGAGACTTAAAAATCGCAGTACTTCTTAGGTAAGAGAATTGACAAACCCAGGAAACAGCAATAACCAGAGTGTTTTAGGCAATGAGTATTTATTAAAAGCCAGTGCTCCAGGCACAGTTACCCAGTAGGCTGACAAATACAAATGATGTAACCAATCCACTTCCACTTATTAGCTTATTTGATTAAACAAAATACATTTCATAGAAATGATTATAAAACGCATTGCGGATAGAATGTTTTGTACTCACAGATCTTATGGTACCCTAAATAATTATTAATAAAAACCAGCCCACCCATACTGTAAGTAAAGTTAGCAGACCACCACTTATTGCTTTATTGTAGGAGAAAGACATCCAATTACCACGCTGAAATGGGTTGTAGAGTCCAACACAGACATCCTGCTTTGATGCTGCTACCGTAGTCCACTTGCAACCTTAGGAACAAGCGCTTCCCATCGCACACTAAATTACTATGACAACTTTTGGCTTAAAGATTAGTTTTGGTTTCAGAGTGAATCTAATTTAGTATTTCAGTCTCACACCTCAAAGATTCCTGATCAGAGGTGGGGGGGCAATCACTCCAGTTATGCGTATTAGAGATGGGAACAAAACAGCGCAACAAAGATGGCACATATAATTCACTTTACTAGACACGCTTACAAAACTGAGCTGAAAAATTAAAATGGGTAGATGAAAGAAATCAGAACATAAGAGCAGAAGCGGGGAGGGAGAAAAAAAACGCAGGTGTTTGAAGCAAGCCTGCTCATTTGGAGACATTCACCGCCTTGTTGGAGGCCCATGGCTAATTCCTCAAAGGACCATACTGAGTTTGCTGGTGTACTGCGTACCGTACCCTATAGGTCTGAAGGTTGGCTGGGATGTGTGAAGGGGGCGAAGGGGAGGCTGGGAAGGGCTGAAAAGCATGGAGTGTTACCGAACTATTACCATAACCCAAGCGCTACAGGTGTCCTCCAGGACCTTGCTCACCTCCCGAGATGGGTCTCTTTTCTTCAGGCAGCAGCAGAGACAAGGTCAACTTTTATTGCACAAAAGCAAACTCTTTCCCCTTTCCCCCCAACAACCCCCCCTCCCTGAGCTGGAGACCTCCAAGCGCAAACACATCTGGATTCGCAGCCTCTTGCGCCTCTGGCCAGCAGGGGGCGCACAACAGGCTCTCGGGGGAAGCACCTTCTTCAAGGGGAAACGTGAGGTATTATGTTGGCCCCAGCAGCGGGTCACTCAGTCACCGTTCTCAAGAAGCTTCTGTAAGTTGTTTTGTATCTTGAAACAATAAAAAGAGATGCTGTTGTTATACAGTGCAATTGTATCTTAAGACTGTATTTGCCGTGTCCTGGAAATTCAGGGCATTGTTCTACCTAGAATAAAAAGCTATGCAGAGGCTGAATTTAAATAAAGCTTGGCCCTGTGGTTTTAAGTAGCAGGTGTGTCATAGTGCTTAGCGATTCTGTTACACATTACTTTGCATAATAACCACAGAAATACTGACTGGCAGAGAGTCCTGAAGACTACAGTCCACAGGTGGGCATTAAAATGCTCTCATAAAACACAAAATAAGTGAATTTTAAAGGCATTCAGAAGAGAAGGGTGTTTTACCCTTTTAATCCAGTATACAGTCTATACAGTGAGTTCCAGGACAGCCATGGTTACACAGAGAAACCCTATCTGAAAACAAGCAAACAACTCCCCCCACCCACCGCACAACAAACCAACCAAACTAACAACAACAACTAAACAAAAATTTACCAGTATTATGATAGGAGCAGAGGAGCCCATGGATCTAAAGAACGGATTCTCCCCGTGGCCTGTTATGTGTGTCCTTCCCACAAAACCCGTGTTGAAATGGAACCCCCAAAGCCCAATGCCTGTGGTATGTTGAGGTGGGGCTTTGTCCTCAACTGCATTAGTGGTCTGAAAAGAAGAGATGCCCAAGGTAGCCAGCGTGCTGTTTCATCACGGAGAGTCCCCATTAGCAAGAAGTCCTTTCCTAGGTACGCCCTCCCAACTTTGAGCCTCTCAGCCTCCAGCCCGAGAGCTTAATCTGCCTATTTTTTTTTCTTTATAAATTACCCAGTTGGTGGCATTAAGTTTTAGCACTGCATAACAAACTAAGCCATCGCTTGGAGGAAGTCGATGGTAAACTCTAGGGTGCTCAGGGTAAGCAAAAAGCAATGGGCCTGGGCTGTGTAAGAGAAACAAGACCCAACGTCTAGCTCACAACTGTCTATAACTCCAGTTCTGCAGGGAGGTGAGATGGGTGGGTGTTCAACTCCCTCTCCTGGCCTCCACATGCACTGCATACATGTGGTGCATACACATACATGCAGTCAAAACACTCAATTACGTAGAATTTTAAAAAAAAGTGTGGGGAGAGATGGCTCAGTGTGTCAGGGCACTCGCTGCTTTTGCAGTTTCTGGCTTCCAGCATCCGCAGAGTGGCTCACAGCTGTCTGTAACTCCAGTTCCAGGGGATCTGATGCTCTTTTCTGTCCTCCCTGGGTACCATGCTCACACTGGTGCTCTTTTTCTTTTTTTTTCTTTTTTTTTTTTGAGACAGGGCTTTTCTGTGTAGCCCTGGCTGTCCTAGACTCTGTAGACCAGGCTGCCCTCGAACTCACAGAGATCCACCTGCTTCTACCTCTGGAGTGCTGAGATTAAAGGTGTGTACCACACCCGGCTTCACATGGTACTCTTATAAACATGCAGGCAAAAATACCCATACATGTAAAATAAGTCTTACGGAAGGAAGGGAGGAAGGAAGGAAGGAAGGAAGGAAGGAAGGAAGGAAGGAAGGAAGGAAGGAAACCGAGCAAGCCAGGAAGCAGCACTCTTTCCTCCGTGTTCTCTGCTCCAGCTCCTGCCTTGCCTTGCCTAGATGAAGGACTGCACCTTGTAAGGGGCAGCAAGCCCATCCCCCCCTCCCAAGTTGCTTTTGGTCAGTGTTTTTTTTCACAGCAGCAGAGAAGGAAACTAGGACAGTGGACCAGCATCATTTTGCCTGTGACCATCATGGAGGCCCTGTAGTGTTTCTTATTTCTAGCTTAGATGCTTAGGGGCCAGTCCTGGCTGCCAAGCCTGACAACCTGAGTCTGATCCCGGAAACCCATGCTGACGCCCACCAATTGCTGTCTGACTTTTACATTTGCATGAGCATGAGCACACAGACACAAAGACACCACACACACACACACACACACACACACACACACACACACACACGGAATAAAAACCAAGCAAACCCCCAAAGCCTTGCCTTTCCTGGCCCCCATTTCTGCTTCATACTACCCTGCCTAGCCCTCAGGAAAAAACATGAACAGAAAGGAACTAAAATAAATCTCTATCATATATAAACACACTTACTTGTAGAGACAAGCACACAAGCAAAACCCAAACAAAAGAGACAAGTCGATAGCCAAAACCCCTGTGGCCAGTAAATATATGCAATGTTGATTTTCAGGAGTATTAGAAAATATAAATAGTGACCATAGAGATGGCTTAGTGGGTAAAAATGCTTGCAGCTCAACTTTATTGACCTCTTATTTCTGTTCCTGGAACCCACTGAAGAAAGAACTGACCCCCAAAAGTTGTTCTCTAAGGTCTACATGTGTTCAGGGGCACATGCGTATACCCCCTCACATCCCATAATAGTAAATGGAAATATAGAGACCATTCATAATGGGGTTCAATTTCACAGTATCAGTCGGGTAGTCAGGGCCACCAGCATGGGATGACTGAAAGGATGTGGGGACATCTGAGGTGGACTTCATGGGGCTTGAGGCGAGGGGGGGGACGGGGGGCAGGTGGGGGTTACTCTTGGGCTTCCTGTGAGGGTGACCGAAGGAGCAGTGACAACCATGAAAAGAAACAGGGGAGTCAGAGCTGGCTTAGGTATGACCAGTCTCTGACAGCAGGAAGGATTTGCTGCAAACAGCTGAGTCAGGTCTCAGAATTTCCCACAGTATTGCCTTTTCCTTCCCAGGCTGTGCCAGGCAACGGCTCCGTGGCCTCTGGGAACATTGGGGCCCATGTCCATTTTTTTTTTTTACAGCCTCTGCTTTGGGATACAAGAGGTCGCCTTTCATTTCTAGCCTCCTTAGCTGCCTGGCTGGGCTGGGTTGGAGCCTCACACTGACATGCCAGCTGCCGCTGAGGAACCGCAACCCCTCTGTTTTCTGTTTCCTTATTACAGAACCTGGTGTCCTTCCAGGGCCTGGCGGGAGAGCAGGAAGAAGGGCGAAGGAAGGTGAAAGGATTCTGTGTGCCTCTGATCCAAAGGACAAATTTACAAGGCGGGCAAAGTAAAAGTGGAAAACAACAGCGCCCCACTCCGGAGAGTGGCAGGTAAAGGATTGGTGCGAGAGGGCCGGGATATTTGAAAGGAGAAAAATGCTCTGGGAATTAGGTATCTCTAGGATATTTATGAATGGTTATCCTTTGCTTGCTCATCCTCTTATCATCTTTTTTTAAACCTATTTTTATTTTTAAATATATTTTATTAATTTATTCATATCCTCTTATCATCTTATTTAGACCTAAGAATGCCCTAAGCTAAGGACAGAGTTGACCCTGGGAAGATACTTCAGAGGTAGAAGCCCAAGCAGGCAAAAGCAGATTGATTTATTGTTAAGATTGAACCAACACCTTCTTGCGTGGTAGACACGCTCTACCACAAAGCCAGGCCTAAGCAGAGGAATTTTGTTCCCCCTAAGTCAGGGTTTCTTGGTGTAGCCCTGGCTGTCCTGGAACTTGCTTTGTAGTCCAGCCTGTACTCAAAAATACAGAGATCCCCCTGTCTCTGCCTTCTAAGAGTTGAGGCTAAAGGCATGTATCACTACACCCAGCTTCTTAAAAAAATGATTTTATTCCTTTTTATTTTATATACATTAGGTTTTGTTTTCATATATGTCTGTGTAAGGGTGTTGGGTAAATTACAGACAGTTAGTGAGCTGCTATGTGGGTGCTGGGAATTGAACCCATGTCCTCTGGAAGAACAGCCAGTGCTCTTAACCACTGAGCCATCTTTCAAGCCCCTAAAACAAGCAGAAGTCTTCTAACTACACTTGGCTAGAGGTTCAAATTCTAGATTTCCCCAGTTCACAACCTTCTCTCTCTGTCACCTTGAGCAGGGTAATTTAAAGCTTTATTCTCTCCTTATGAGTAGTAGGATTAAGCCCAATATTTTTTTATGAGCTGGATCCCCACCCTGCAGCTAGTCAGTAGTCTCTAGGTGACTCCCAAATGAATCTCTCTGTAAACCCCAGAGTCATGGATTGCTTACCAGTGGACCCACATCCAGGCAAGGCTACAAATGACATATCAACCAATCTTTAATTCTCAGAAAATGAGATTAAGTTCTGTGTCTTTGTAAAAAAAAAAAAAAAAAAAATTAAAAAGCCTGGTAGCCCTGGGGAGGTAGAGGCAGGAGGATCTCTGTGAGTTGCAGGCCAGCCTGGTCTATGAGTTCCAGGCCATCCAGGGTGGTTACAGAGAAAACGTGTCTCAGGGTTTACAAAAGGCCAGTTAACGATGGAAAGGGGGTGACCAGAGTGCTCCTGCACGCAGGAAAAGCCCAGTTACCTTCTCTAATTTCACTATGTTAGCTGTAAGCTCCTGGCAGAGGACCTCCACATTCAGCTGTACTTGCGATCCCAGACCCGACGGCGGTGTCTGCCTGTGAGGACAAAGAGAAACAGTAGTAAAAGCGACCACGGCAAAGAAAGGAACGGAATGTGCGCAGGTGACGTCTAAACGGATAAATAGGCTAGGAGAGAAGACCAGCATCTTTTTGCCCGTGACTGTCCCAAAGGCATGGTAAGCCCCAACTCGAGGCTGGATGTCTACAGATCTAAGTTCAGCTGGGACCCTTTCAAGCCACTTTTCCTCAAGTGTCTTGGTGTGCCTTGGCTTGCACACATAAGTCAGACAAGTGTTCTCAAGCTCCTGGTTTCTTAGAGTCTTTGTTCAGATCTTAACACACTCCCAGTCCTCAGTGTAGCTACGTATATATCAAAGACGGCTGGTCTCAGCCATGGGAGAAAGAGCCATTTACACTAGAGTATTCAAAATGCCAGGGAGTCTCTTTACCTACCTAGCTAAAGTTCCACACAGCCATGAGCCCCAACCCCAGTTCTTTCCTTAAATATACAAATATAACTCATCATACACAGTTGACTATTCCTGGCTAAAATCCTATACTGGAATGCTGTACCAGATAATCCCACAGGAACTTTGGAATAAGTACATTTTTCTTGGAAGATGGTCTAATATTACTTCTTATCTTTCCATGATAAACCATGGTCGGCATCATCTGTATTTTTCTTGCTTGTAACTCTTTAAAATAATATTTGTTTATTTTTTTAAATATTTATTTTTTTATTTTACATGTCTGAGTGTCTCGCCTGCAGGTATGTCCGTGTACCACATGCATAGGGTGCCCTTGGAGGCCAGAAGATGGTAGTGGAACCCCATGGATGGTTGTGAGGTGCCATACGGGTATTGGAAACTAAACCTGGGTCCTCTGCAAGAGCAGCAGCTGCGCTCTTAACAGCGGAGCCGTCACGTCGGGGCTTCTTGGTTAGGGTTTAGTTTTAGTGGCTCAGGGTTTTGGATGTCAGTGACTGGTGTGATTCATTTTCTATCTGGTTCATTTCGGAGGCCGAGGCCCTTAGTAAAATTGCTGATGACTACTTACATCTTAAGAAAGGTCCCCAGTGTGAGATCACAGTGATGCTCATACATCCCGAGTTCCCGCGAATCGAATTTAAAGCCTTGGTTTCCTAGTCCCAGGGGCTTTGAGGTCCAGAGAACTGACTTAGTCAACAGGAAATCCTGAGGGACGGCCACCAGGCACGGAACTGGAGTATCCAGTGGTGTCCTGAGGAGCCTGCCACCTGCTGACAACACTGGCTGGAAGGCTCAAAAGGAAGGCTCCTCAGAGTGCAGACTCAGATTACACATGTGGCTTAGCTACCTGGCTCACTCTGGATGAAGGGCCCAAGGAAGGTCAGGATCTGGAATGATGCTGGATCAACAGCTGTTCCTCTCACGGGCACCCTCTCCCCACCCTCCAACCTTCTGTTGTATGTGTGTGTGTTTCATTTTTCTATGCAGATTATTTTTTTTTTAGACTATACTTCCTCTTGGACCGAGTTTAAGAGGAGAAAAATGAGCATTTCCTTTGTCAGAACCCCCTGCACTGCTAAGTCAATTTGACGGTTACTGAAACATGAGCTATCGTTTCCTAATAAGCCAACTCCTTGGAAGACAGGAAGTGACAGCCCGCAATCATTCGGAGTCACCTCTTATACAAATAGAGAGTTGTAGTAATATTTTCAACGTGATGGGAGAGCAAGGGTAGGATAAACGGATCTGTTCTAAACTGTTGGTTAGGATTGTGTATTCATTTATTGATGCACATATGTATTTGTGACCCTGAAATGACCGGCATGAAAACATACACAGAAGCCACGGGACAGAGCCTTTAGGGTAACTTAGGTAGGTAGTGAACAGAGGGCCTAGAACGGCATATGACACAGTAGAAAGTATATTGCAGACAAGTGCCATCGGTATCACCCAGAAGCCCCATCCCAGCCTTATTCCCTCAGGAGCTCTGGGATGGGCCCATGATGTGCTTTAACCACCCTTTAGTGGACTATGGTGTACAATGAGGTATGAGAGCCCCTGGTGAACTGGGAGCCAGCTGGGGGGGTGGGGTGGTTCTGCAGTTTGGAGATCTATATTTGAATCCTGGTGCCATTACCAACTACAAGACACTAAGTTCAGTATTCTCTGAGTCTCTCTTTTCTCACTTTGTAAAACAGCAGTAATAGAAGCTGGAGAGATGGCTCAGCAGTAACAGGCACTAGGCCCTGGGTTTGGTTCCCAGCACCCACATGGCAGCTTACATCTATCTGTAACTCCAGTTCCAAGAATTCTGACCTCTGTGGGCCCCAGGCAAACATGTGTTACACATATATGCATGTAGACAAAACACTTTCACATAAAATAAATATATATATTTTTAAACAGAGTAATAGTTCCCTTACAAAGCTCTGGTGAAAACATAATGAAGGAAGATTTGATCTATATAACCATCCTATTTTATTTATTTTTATTTATATTTATTTTCTGAGGCAGGGTCTCTTCATATAGTCTGACTGTCCTAGAACTCACTATGTAGACAAGGCTGGCCTTGACCTCACAGAGATCTGCCTGCCTCTGCCTCTCGAGTGCTGGGACTAAAGGTGTGCACCATTACATCCAGAGTTTCTCTGTGTAGCCTTGCCTGTCCTGGACTCACTTTGTAGACCAGGCTGGCCTCGAACTCACAGAGATCTGCCTGCCTCTGCTTCCCAACAGCTGACATTACTGGTGAGCACCACCATGCTCAGCTCACTTTAGAAGTTTTCTAATGATAAAGATAAGCAGTTTAAGGCCAAGGCCAAGTTAGTGGGATAACTACACTATTCGGCTTGTTTCTTGTGGTACTGCTGGAGGCATGACAGCAGCACAGGAATCATGTGAGGTGAAGTCACTCAGTTGTAGGATCCTCCCACCTCTTTACATCCCATCGCATGCCGAACTGGGTGCTTCCCACAGAATGCCTTCTCAGTGTTTGCTAAGGGGGACTCTAAACTTAGGTCAACTGTCACACTAATCTGAACAGCAAGCACGGGGGACGCCATCTTACTCAGTACTGTGGTGATCCACAGCGGACGTGAGGGACCCCAGCCGCTCCTCCAGAGTGTTAATTCTGTGTCTCATGTAGAAGGTCGAGATGATCAGTGCACAGACCCTGGAGAGCGGAAATGAGAAATTCCCAGTAGGTTAATGGCCAGGAACCGATGTTTAAAAAACAAGGAACTCAGAGCCATTTTCCACTCGGGGGACATTTTCAGAAAGAACTCATGGCTTGAGAGTCTTTGACTTGGTCTAAGTTGAGAGTCTGGAGAGATGGCTCAGCAGTTAGGAACATTTGCTGCTCTTCCAGAGGACCCGTGTTAGGTTCCTGTGTCCTGAGGGTGGCTCACAGCCATCCGTGTCTCCAGTTCCAGAGGATCCAATGCTTACTTGTGGCCTCCATGGGCACCAGGTGTGCTTGTGGTGTACACACACAGGCAAGGCAAAACATCCAAATAAAATAAAATAAAATAAAATAAAAAAAGAAAAGAAAACAGTAAAAAAAAAAAAAAAGAAAAAGAAAGAAAAATTGATGCTTTCTTTAAAACTTCATGGCAAGGAGCCTTAAAATCCTGTCACTCAACTTCCTCAAAGTGCAAAAACATGGCTATTCTTTTTTTTTTCAAGATAGGGCTTCTCTGTGTATCCTTGGCTGTAATGGACTCACTTTGTAGACCAGGCTGGCCTCGAACTTACAGAGATCCGCCTGCCTCTGCCTCTCGAGTGCTGAGATTAAAAGTATGCGCCACCACTGCCCGGCAACATGGCTGTTCTTATAGGATTATTCAAGGCAAGATCCAAGTGGGATGCCTAAGTCCAAGTTCCCATCCTTTTCGGTACTCCTTTCCTTTGGTCCAGGCTCCTGGGCAGAGAGCAGCAAACCTTGTTCCCTGGACACTTACAGATTCTCTGCTTTAAAGGGGACTGGATATATGTATCCTTGAGTATGAGAGACACCCTAGAACTGAACTGCTGTTCTCAGAAAAGCAATTGGCTATAGACCAGAAGCTGAGGAAAAATTAAAAGTGGATGACATCCTGTGGAGGTGGATGATATCCTGGCTTCTATTCAGAAGTTGAACAGACAGAAAAATAAACAAACAGAACATGGGTGCTTCAGAAGTTGCTGGCTGTCGCTCAGAACTTAGTCCTTGGGGCGCATTTGGCACAGTTGTTAGGAAAAGCTAACCTAAGCTTAAGGGGGTGGGGGTGGGGGTGGGGGAACGTCTCAGAAGGAAACAGAAATTGCCCAAGGAAAATATGTGGGCTGTGCCCGCACAAGTGGGATTTACAATGACTCTTGGCAATTCATCTGTAAAGCCAGATCACTCGCATAGAACGCTCACGGGAAGCACACATACTTACACAATCGCATAGAATATGAGGATATGGCGGAGAGTTGGACATTTCTGAGACTTGACTTTATGTAAGATCCCAATAGTTTCTGACTGACCTGTTGGGTGGAAACCGAGATACCAGTAACTCAGCACGTCTGCGTACTTCGTTTCCCTCAGCAGTATTTCAGACGGGGAGAGGCACTTGACATAAGCCCATTGTCAGGTGGACGGGAGAATATAGGTAGAAGCATCTTTGTTGATATTTTAACCAGTAGGTTCTTTTTTAAAAGTCATTTCATCTAATAATATATATGTGAGAGGCTTTTTCTCTGCCAAACATTGTATTGGGATTAATGGAACAATATAAGACTATTTATTATTATTATTATTATTATTATTATTATTATTATATAAGACTATTTATTATTATTATTATTAGTGTTGTTGTTGTTGTTGTTGTTATTGTTAATAAATAAGAAAGTCAGTAACTTGAATTTTACCAACAGTTGTTGGTTCATAATCATAATCAAAGAATTGTGAATAATGTGGCACCTTCCATTTGTGACCCCCAGCAAAGCCCAGAACCAGGTAGTACTTAGTGAATGAGTAAGCGGGCTCTGACATGCAAAGAGTGACAACAGGAAGGAGGGAAGGGACCCTGAGAGGCAATCATAGCATGAAACCCAGGGAGGTCTTTACATGGTACCAACATGAATCTCCGGCCCATCAGCTACCCTGCCCCTCACCATGCATAGGCAGGCTCTTTGCTTTCCCATCAGGCACTCTGTTCCCATGGGCATCGGTCCGAGCTGGTTTTGTTTCTCCCTTGGTAACATTCAGAACCGTCTGAGATTCACTCACATGGAAGTCTGTCAAGAAAATGAGGCAAGGTCAGTTTGCTCCCCAATATATTTAAAACTCATAGGATCAGCTACAAAGCCCATCTTCATCTGCATGCTGGCTATGCTATGGCTTGCTCATGAGTGGGATGCCTGGAGACTGACCCAGTGTTCATCAAAGAGCTGAAATGATGCGAGGACCTGGAGTTCGCATTCACAGTCGCATAGTATCAGCGACTCCTATATTGGTCTCTCTCGGCTATACTATCATGCCAACTTAAGACAGTGCTGCAATCCTCTAATGCAGTTCCTCATGTTGTGGTGACCCCCAACCATACAGTTAGCTCATCGCTACTTCATAATTGTACTTTTGTCACTGTTAGGAATCTTAATAACCGGGGACATAAGGGATGTCTGCTAAATGTGGACAAAGGAGGTGGATTTTTGCCATAGAGGCGATTCCCTTTCTTAGGAACCCTTTCCCTAGATTTCCTTTGCAACTGTTAACTAGGAAGAGAAGGGGGAGCCTTGCTTTTTGCTCTGTAGAGGGTGAGGGGAGGGTGTTTTGTGGGGCATAAAACTTGGATCAAGACCTCGGGAGTTCTCAGATTCTGGAGTCTGAGAGCCTGAGCTGCTGTATCCTTCCATGTCTTGCCTTCGCTGGCGAACCACTCCATCCAGGTCGGAGAATTCATCGTTGAAATCCTGCGGGAAGACAGCGGGCTGAAGAGACAGGCAGGCCTTTGTAAACGCAAGCCCTTCTGCGGAGGGCTGACCCATAAACTGTGGAAATGAAGCCTGGCCCGCCCCACACTACAGGGTTTTCCGAACCTGGCAGTATCTGGTTCTGGAAACTGAGAATGCTTCTTCAGGGTTAGAATTCTGTCAATAAACAGCACGCGGCTTGTTTGAAGCAAACATCTAGAGAAAGCACTGGACGGCTTGTGACAGAGAAACTGCTAGTGTGAGGCTGGGGAATGTCAGTGGCGCTGTGCCCTGGAAAATCTGACTGCTGCAGACAGCACAAGAGAAGATTGGACAGGCAGCTCAAATCCAAGCTCATATATGTAGGGAAAAAAGTATTGCAAATTATAATTAAAAAAAAAATGACATTGGACACAGGAAAAAAAGAAAATTAGATGGAAAAAAGAAAGTGGCAGCTTTTGAAATTAGATCACACCAGAGGATAGAAAGTGGACAGGAGGGCTAGAGAAATGGCTCAGAGATTAAGGGCACTGACTGCTCCTCCAGAGGTCCTGAGTTCAATTCCCAGCAACCACATGGTGGCTCACAACCATCTATAATGCGATCTGATACCCTCCTCTGGCCTGCAGATGTCCATGCAGACAGAGCACTGTGTACATAATAATAAATAATAAATCTTAAAAAAAAGGAGAGTGGACAGGAGTGAAGATTAGATCCCACTAGAAGAGGACATGAGTAAAGAACACAAGCAGAAGTGTTTTAATGTGTACTGCACTGGCTTCCCTGAACTGCTTAAGACCTAAGGAGACACATGGTGTCCCCAGCTGGCTCTGGCGAAGGCAGAATTAGGCTGAGCTCTTCACAGTTTAGCAGCCAACCAAGGAAGGACTCATCTCTGAACTAAGAAGCAACGTTCGCACTTGAGTTTGCTGTCTTTGGTCCTCTCAATATTCATTCGATTCCTTACAATGATTTACAGGGGAAAAGAAGTTGGAAACTTAATCAACTGATTTGTATTTTTTACTTATTTTTTATTTTTTGAGACATGTAGTTCTAAAGTCTCTGTGTAACTGAGGAGGACCTTTAACCTTGGACCCTTGTGCCTCTACCTCACAGGTGTGTGCCCCCATGCCTGGTTTGTTTGGTCCTGGGGATTGAACCCAGGGCTTTGTGCATTCTGGGCCAGCACTCTACCAACTGAGCTATATCCCAGTCTGAAAAGTGAAAAGCTTCAGTCTCTTCCATTTAGGAATGATTTACAGAATGCTTACCACATATGGGGTGGTATGGGAAGATGACCTTTACACACGTGAATGCATTGAATCTCCCGGCCACATGGTGAGGCTGGCATTTCAGTGTACTTTGTCCTACCCTTCCCCTCGCAGGGCTGTGGGTCACTGTAATGGGTGTGTTGGGATGGGAATCCACCCTGACCTGAGAAACATCAGTAAGCGCAGTCATGCAATGTATATATCCTTTTGGGTTTGGCCTTTTTGTTTGTCGTAATAGTTTTGAGATCCATGTATGTGGTAGCATGTGTCAGCGCGTCATTCTCTTTTTATGACTGGGTAGTGTGCCATTGCATACTACACTGAATGCATCCCATTCATTAGTTGAAGGACACCAGGGTTTTCTCCTACTTTGGGGTTATTGTGAAAAATACTGCTATAAAACATGATTTTTTTTTTGTTTGTTTTTTTGAGACAAAGGTTTGCTATTTATTCTAGCCTGGCCTTGAATTCACTATGTAGCCCAGTCTGGGCTAAAATTCATAGCAATCCTCCTGTCTCAGCTCCCCAAGTAGTGAGATTACAGGGTGTGCCACCAGAACCAGATGAACCTTTTTGATTTTTTTAAATGTGAGCATATTTTAATTGGATAAGTTTTTCAATATGAAGAAGAAGATTCATAGATATTGAAGCTATGGGCTTGTATTGGTTGATTCAAGACAAATATTGACCAGTAATCAGTGTGGGGCCAATCTTTAATAGCTATGGTTAGATCTCTCTTGGAAAAACAAGGTACATCATTGTAGGTATTATATGTATTATAGGTACACATGGTGTATAAATGGGAGCTACCACTGGAGCTGTTCAGTGTGGTCAAGTCCAAAGAAATCATAACATCTCTATTTGCCACCTGGGCACAATTGATCTGCCCAGTCACTTCTGACTTTGCCCCATCTTTTCTAAGCTAAAGTCTCTGAAGACAAGAATTGGTTTTACTTTTTCCTGGTTTCTGATGGTTTCCAATAGTGTGCACGAGTGTGCACCCTGAACAGACCTTTGTGAGCCATGTTATGGTCTGCCTCAAAGAGATTTGTGTATCTCCTTAAAGGAGCACAGGTGTCTGGAATGTAGCTTAGTGGACAGCCCTCGGCTGGCATGCATGATGCTTTGGGTTCGACCCCCAGCACCACACACACAAAACTGACAAGCACACAACGCAAGGTCTTATGAGCCTCTCCTCTCACCATCCATTTCTTCATGCTTGTAGAACAACTCTTAGATTACTAGAAAAAGAGTTAGCATCCTCCCTTGGTCCCTCTGCTTCTGGAGAGAGAAGCTGTCCTCCGCAGCTGTCCCTCAACTTCTCTGGTCACGAGTTATTCCCAAGCCCTGGCTGTGGTGTGAGCACAGTGTAGCCATGGCTCCATTATTTAGGTGACTTACCAGAGGCAGAGACGAAGGGCGATCTGCCCGGAAGCTGTTTTCAGCAGAAGACGGGTTGGGACTGTTACCGACACTTGTGTTCTGAAATCATAGGAATAAAATGAAAACCCAGGTCAACTACCTTCAGAAAACCCGAAGAAAGGCGGCATGGAATTGTGACATCATACGCACCTCTAAGTGTCCGCACACAGATTTTAGCAGTTTGTACGTTGAATCTCTGGAGAGTAAGGACACGAAGATGTACTGGAAAGTAAAGTGGAATCAAGAGTTCAGAGTTCCAAGAAAACACCTGTGTTTTCTTACACATTTAAAAACTTCATTTAGCTTGCGTGACACATGTTCACATGGCGTGGTGTCCCTGTAGATATCAGAGGATAACTCTTCCCAAGATGTGGTTGAGGATTGAACTCAGATGCACATAAATGCCCTTACCGGTGGAGCCATCTTTCTCATCCCTAGCTTTTACATTCTCAAATGACAGATATCATTTCTTAAACTATAACCTCATTTTTTCCAGCTGAACATTCAATTTCTATTTTATTTCTTGAATAAAATAAGTATATTCCCCTATGTGCCTTTTTATTTATTTTTTCCTTTTGAGGCAGGGTCTCTCGTAGCCCAGGCTGATCTCAAACGCGCGATGCAGTCAAGGATGACTTTGAACTCTTGATAGCTCCGCCTCCACCCCCAAGTGAAGAGGTTAGAGGTGTGTACCACCATGCCCAGTTTACGTGATGCTGGGGATTGAATCCAGGACTTCATGCTCTCGGCAGGTACTTGACCAACTGAGCCACAGCTCCAGCTTCTTATGTCCCACTTATTATAGTAACAAAAACCCCTAAATTCAATTTTAGCACAGTGAAAAAAAATGGAGCAAAATGAAGCCTCCCAAAGGATGACATGGGTGCCTTCTTAAAAGCATAGATGGGATCGGACAGGGCACTAAAGCAAGGCTGCGGGTACAAGCTGGGGCCTCCAAAGTCTCCTCTTGTCCAGTATTTCGTTTTTAAAGGTATTTTGTGATTCCCAGAGAGGGTCTGCTTCCTCCGCTCGGACCTAAATTTCTGCTGAGAACTTCCCAGCAGTGCTAATAGGGTGGCCCTTTTTCATGTCACTTCCAGGTTCTTCCTGGTACTAATATGGAGATTTCCCCCTGCACTGAATGCTTTTGAGTTATGGGGAAAAAACAAAATTCGAAGCTAGACAAATATTTTGGACACAAATGATATATGGAAAGAATTTACTACTGTGTAAATGGTACAGCTACAAGACTGAGAAAACTTTTTGGCTTTCTCCATGTGTGCGTCACGGAATTTTTTCAGGCCTTCTTTTCATGAGTTTGAATGACCCTTCTCATTTGCCACCAAGAAAATGATGTAACCTCCAATCAACACCATCACATGTCAGAGTGGTGGGCTCTGTGGGCTCCGGCACTGGACAGTCGTAAGTGCAAAGTCCATCTTTGATACTTATTAGGGGATAACAATGGGAAATTGTTCAAGCATGCTTTCCCTATGGGGTGCATACAAATAAACCAGAAAACATAAAGAAAGCACTTGATGCATACCTGGCAAAGAGTAAGTGCTTGACAGCTATTTGTATTTAAAAAATAAAGCATAGGAATCTTAGTTTGTTTTCTAGTTTTATCAGAATATCTATCATCTATCTATGTATCTTTGTCTGTCTCTGTGTCTCTGTCTCTCTCTCAATCTGTCTGTCTGTCTGTCTGTCTATCTGTCTCTGTCTCTCCCTCTCTCCCTGTCCCTGTGTTCTGTCTCTGTCTCGTCTGTCTCACCACATAGTCCAGGCTGGTCCCAAACTAATGATTCTCTTGAGTTAGCGCCCAAGTACAGAGATCACAGGTGTGCACACTTGGCCAGAATAAGCTGTTGTTCTTTTCCTTGTCACCCGTACTCAGTTACCTAGCATGGTTAGAACTTTAAGGTAGCTTTTATGCTTTTACAAAAATAGTAGGTGAAACAAAGGTCTAAATGAAAATGTTTCTGGCTATGCACACTCAGGGTAGCTCAGTTCAGGAGGAGCTGCTCCAGCACCTTGGTACAAAATAGAGGCTGTGTGTGTGTGTGTGTGTGTGTGTGTGTGTGTGTGTGTATGTGAGTGAGTGAGAGAGAGAGATAGTGCATGTGTGGAGGTCAGAGACAACTTGCTGGACTCAGTTTTCTCCGTACATCACCTGGATCCTGAAGATGGAACTCAGATGGTTAGGTTTGGTGACATACCTGGCTCACAGGGGAGTTTTTTTGTAAAAAGCCTCAAATTAACTCTCTCTCTCTCTCTCTCTCTCTCTCTCTCTCTCTCTCTCTCTCTCTCTGGCTGTCAGGCTTGCGCCAGTCCCTCTATTTGTTGAGCCACCTCACTAGCCCACACTTCTCTCTTTTTCTCTTTAGGTTTTTGTTTGTTTGCTTTTGTTTGAGACAAGGCACTTCTCTGTGTAGTCCTGCCTGTCCTGGAACTCACTACTTGGACCAAGCTGGCCTTGAACTCACAGAGATCCACTTGCATTTGCCTCCCAAGTGCTGGGATTAAAGGTGTGTGTGCCACTACCATCTGGCCTTAAATTTAGTTTTATCTATTATTATTATTATTATTATTATTATTATTATTATTATTACATCTATATGTGTGTGTGTGATGTATGTGTGGACATATGCGTGCTACAGTGCACACATGTAGAGGTCAAAGGACAATGGTTTTTTCTGTTGTGGATCTGGAGACTGACTGATAGCTGTTATAGGCTTGCGCAGTCAGGCCTCTCATCCACTGAGCCATCTTGTCAGGCTGCCAGGATCTTTTTTTTTTTTTTTAAATGAATAAATTTCTTATTGGTGTCAACTGTATGGTGAGGGAAGCACTTTTAGCACACAGTAGATTCCATGCATTCAGCACACTTCTCAGAGTTGTCCTACTTACAAGGCATGCTTACTGTTGTTTGCCTTCTGTGGTGAGCCTGTAAATTTGCTATTGAAATGCATTCAATTACAACAACAACAACAACAACAACAACAACAACAACAACAACAACAACAACCAAGCCTCAAATGAAGAAGAGCAACAACACAGAAGAGAGCAACAACAGGCAGAGGAAAGGCGGTCTGTCCTGTGCTGCTGTACTCACCCTGTCTGTGACTGTCGCTATGATCAGGGCATTTGGCACCAGAAGGGCAGTTTTGGTTTTCTTGATCAGGGTTACCGAGAAAGCTGGGATAGATATCTGAAACAGAACCGTCAAGTCAACATCAGCTCAGACTTTACACACAGCACTTCAGATCCACACCTGGCTATAAGGGCACTTTAGCGGTTAAGTTCTCCAGGCTGCCTAAAGAACACTGAGTCTGGGAGTGAGGGGAACACATCGCTGAGCTGTTCAGACTGGGGGTTCCCAAAGCCACCAGGACACAGCTGGAAAGCCCCACGGTAACAGAACACATTATTTACACTGGGGTTCATGCGTCAGGGTTCAGGGCTCTACAGAAGCTTGGTGCTTACAGCATCTGCTCTGGACTCAGTTCCTGGGTTGAGTACTTGTGGGTGGGGAAAACGTGCTAGACAGGAAGTCTTAATCCTATAGTCAGCCCTGTTACTATTTACATGACCTTCTCAGTCCGACACACTATCCAGGCAAAGCTTCTGCCCCCCCCTGATTTGTAAGTGCAGACAGCCTTACTTGGAATCCTTTTCCTGATTAAGTCAGATAAGGTTTGGAGGACATTCAGTTGTGAATAAAAACTTTTACCAAATTCCTTACTCGTCTCATGATATCAGAATACCCAGCTTCATGTTTTGGTTTTTAATGAACGCCTTAGAAGTAACTAGGGCCTACTTCCCAGAAATGCTCGGGAACAACTTTGGTGTCTCTGATGACGTGTAGATAAAAGAGATTCGGGGCAAAGGACAGGAAAAGCACAAGATGATGTGTGAACTAAAGGAGTGAGCAAGTGGGGCTTCCGGGAGGAGGGAAGTCAGAGGCATCTGGAGGCGTTTCAAGCAGTCGGATTTGGAAGCGCAACAAAGGAAACTTGATATAAAGTCAGACTCATGGACATGTTTGTAAGTATAGTTAAACATAAAGCAATTTCTATTTATACTATGTAAAGAATACTGTGTTAACCTTTTGTTCTAAACACACCAACCTTAGTGTCTTTTCCGAAAACTTTGGAATGAAAACAAATCCAGTTTTCTGACACAAAGAGCTTTCCTTGGTACAGGATTTCTTTCTGGAGAGCACAGGTAAAGCCTAAGAAACACACAGGTAGAACAGCACCATTTAGAATCTCAGCAAACTACTAGTATTTCCCTGATTTCTATTTCAAATAAAGATCTGTCTTTGTTTGGGTCACCAGATATACACCCACACTCCAAATTCCGTCTTTAGTAACTAAGAGGGGCAAGCCTCTTCAGGGCCAATACCTACATTTAATATAACTTCAAAATGGCCTGCCTTCTTTTGTTGTTGTGGTTTCGTTTGTTTTTTTTCATCTGAAACTTTCTGAGAAAGTTCAGCACAGCCAGAGATGCTCCGGTCCATATCTTTGTGATACTGGCTAAGCATGACCAGAAACATTCAGCTCTGCCACTTTACCTTCAAGCATGTGCTTGGTGGCTTTGGGTTAGCCCATGCATGCTCAGAAGTGTGTCTGCCATCCTTCTTTTTGGAGCTATGACCTTAAAATGAGCATGCGCAGAATCTTGCCCCGCCTCCAAACTGATTTCCTATTGTTATTGTGTCCCAGAATAAAACCCCTAGGCTCCCACTCCTTTGAAGGGGGCATCACTTTGGAAATAACTCCTATGTTCCTTACCCACTAGAGGTAATAAATGCTGTCCTGTTTTTGATCTCTTGGCTGTACATGTTTTTTGAACTTACAGAAATATGTGAATATACTACTTTTGGCAGCACTACCACTTCTTGCTCAGCTAATTTTATTTAATTTTTAATTTTCTTTATTTACTTGGTTTTTCTTTTTAAAATATGTTATTTATTTTTATTTTATGTGCATTGGTGTTTTGCCTGCATGTACGTCTGTGGGAGGGTGTCAGATTTTGGAGTTACAGACAGTTGTGAGCTGCCATGTAGGTGCTGGGGTCCTTTGGAAAGAGCAGTTAATGCTCTTAACAGCTGAGCCATCTCTCCAGCTCCTATTTTTTGGTTTTTCAAAACAGGGCTTCTCTGTGTAGCCTTGGCTGTCCTGGACTTGCTTTGTAGACCAGGCTGGCCTCAAACTCAAAGAGGTCCACTTGCCTCTGCCTCCTCAAGTGCTGGGATTATGGGTGTGTGGTACCGTGTCTGGCTTATTTTTTAATTTTTTTTTTTAGATAAGATATTGCTGTGCAGCCCAGGCTAGCCTGGAATTAAAAATGTAGTCCTGGACGGCCTTCAACTTGAGATCTTCTTGCTCTAGTCTCACTAGCGTTGGGGTTACAGGCACAAACCACCACACCTAGCTCCAGAGTCATCTTCAGTAAAATAAAGTCATAGAGACTTGAATGTGTTTTCAATTCAAAGTCTTACAGACTTAGAATAAGAGTAAAACTGGGAGGAGGGCAAGCTTACCACTGCCCTCTAGGAATCAATAATGATGCTCTAGAAGCTTCTTCTATCTGCAACAGTGTACTGCCTACATGCCAACATAAGCACCCCTGGCCCTCTCTTCCTAGGATCCTAATGACTCACTGAGGAAATAGATGGTCTCACTGCGGGGAGAGCACGTGACCGCACCGTCTGCCAAGGGGATCACAGCAGGAGCCCAACCTCTTGACTTAGCAAGCACACGCCACACACTGAGGAGAGGCTAGAGTCGAACCATGGGTCCTGTGATGCTGAGCTGGCATGCTGGGAAGCTGAGTGGGTGTGACCACTATGCTCTGCATAGTGGGGGGTCCTGCCCACCCCCCCCCCATGAATACTTTTGTACACTGGGAACAGTGCATTCTTTTAGCCTCTTGTGGCAGCCTTTCCTGCCCCGGGCTTATTATCCTAAATCTCATGATGACTCACAAGCATTTCAAAATAAATTGAAATGGCAAGGAGGTCATTGTGGAACCTTCCTGGATGGCTTAGTATCAGTGAGAGCCAGCTGTTCCTTCTGTTTTATGTTCCAAGGTCTTAGGGGTCCCTACGCTACTTCGACAACTTTTAAAAACGTTTGTTTTTTTTAAAAAAAATTATTATGTTAATTGTATGTATATTTGCCAGAATATATGTCTGTGTGACACATTCATGCCTTGTGCCCTTGGAGGACGCCAGAAGAGGACATTGGTTCCCTGGGATCAGAGTTTACAGATAGTTGTGAGCTGCCACTCGAGTGCTAGAAATTAAACTTGGGTCCTGTTGAGCAACATCTCCAGCTCTCTTAGACAAGCCTTTTACATACGTAACTTCAGTGAACAATCAAACAGATGGGACTTACTTTGCCTCAGTGGCTCTTCAGTTGGGACATCAAGGAATAACTTGTGAAAGTGCATGTTCGCCTTGTACTACAGGAGGACAAAACACAGGCATCAACACCATCACTCTGGCTTTTCAACCAACGTGCATCTTAACCCTAGTTCAAGGTGGTTCATTTCCAATTCAGTCCTTCAGTCAGGCACAGGGTCCCATAGGTTCATGTGCCAACATAATTAACACCTCGCTGGGTGGCCAGCTGAGCATCAGAGCAGGGCAAAGGTATTCCTGATAAGGCAGGAGATGACAATCTAAGGACTCTTACCAGGGAAGGTGCTAGCGACACACACCTAAGTACCCTGGGGAAAGTTCAGGGCTCAGAAGCTTTGCACTCAGATGACCCTGAACTTGAAGTCTCTGGCTGTACTTTTGCCTTGGGACGTGGTCATGATCTCATCATTTACCTACCCTGGACCTCAGTTTCTTTATTCTGTGCTTGCCGTCAAAAGAATTCCCTGCCTTCCAGGCTTACATGGAGGTAACACACTGGGGGACCCCACCCCTCAGGACAATGTGTGACCACTATTACTGTGTGGCCATGAAAGCACGTGAGGTCAGAGGCAGACCAACAGGGCAGAACACTCCAGTGCAGTAAAAGGCCCAAGAGTCTAAAACACTGCAAATGGCTTCATTATAAATGACACCTGTCTCCACCACTGTGGAGATAAAGGACAGCTAGGAACTTATAGCTAGTCAAAGGCTTACCACAGAACAATCTGCATCCCAGGCCCGAATAGGTGACACCTCCCTCCAGGGTTAGGACATTATGCATCCGTGATACTGAGGAACACGGGCACACAGTACCTGAGAGCCAGATGGCTCTGCGTCTAGAATGCTTCTAAGAAAATCTGTGATAAGACAGTGGTCCTCAACCTTCCGAATACTGCAGCCCTTTAGTACCCTTCATGTTGTGGTGAGTCCTCCCCCTCAACCATAAGATTATTTTTGTTGTTACTTCATCAGTGTGATTTTGCTACTGTTACAAATTATAATGTAAATATCTGATATGCAACCCTAGTAAAGGGGGGGGGTCTCAACCCACAGGTTGAGAACCACTGTCGTGAGAACTCTGGAAAGCAGGCTTTTGATGGTGTGCCGTCTGAACCAGCAGAGCTCTCAACAGCAAAACCAGGCCTTCTGTTGGCACAAAGAAATTCTACAAATCAGGCCATTAAGATGGCAGATGGCCCCAACAAGTCAGCTGTTTAATAGACCAACACCTTATATAAAGTGCATTAATGCATGCTGCCTCCTACGTGTATATTTTGCATCAAATGCTCTGGATTTTCCTCCTATGACGATTTCCACTGTGACTCTCCTAGGAGACTTGAATTTGCCCATCTTCAAGCCTGCATCAGGTGATGAAAGCTATGTGTCCTATGGAGGGTTGGGGTTGGGGTGGGGCTTCACAGAGTTTTTCTTTTTAATGGTTACAGATAGCGTTGACTGCACACTTAACGTCAAATATCCAGGATAGTTGCGCATGGTGGTATAGGCCTGTTATGCTGGCTATTAGGAAACCTGAGGTTGGAGGACCTCATGTTCAAGGCCAGGCTGGGCCATATTGGGCAGCCATGTCTCAAAGAGATAGGTAGACAGACAGACAGATCAATATAGAAATCAAATACAATATCTGACTATTGTCTGGTCTCTATCGAGAAGTGCAAAAACAACATTTATAAATGATACACCTTGGTAGGACAGCTATGGAAAATAAAAATACTTAAATATCATGCCTGTGGCAACTATTTTGTTTAGTTTTTAGAAGGCACATATTCATGTACTTAGGTGAGATGTGTATCAAAGCAACAACAACAAATTGCAGCAAACTGGCATCAGGAGTTTTGCTCAGTTGCAGAGCATGTCGTTAGCACAAGGGAGGACTGGGGTTCAACTCATAGCACCAGACCCCAAAATAAACCCCAAACTCCCCAAATTGGTCCCAGTAAAGGTATTGGGCAACAGAGAACTGGATTTTGTTGCCTTTCTCGGTGTATTTAGCAGAGCTGATGTGACTCCTAACAAGGTATGACCCGTGTGTTCCCAGGTCTTGCTTCTTTGTGTGGTGGGTACCGGGTGAGTTTGTATTATAATGCATGGATACTGTACTCCTCCTATTCTGTGAGATAGCAGACAAACATGAGGCTGTCAGCCTCAGTTCCACAGCCATGCACTCTGCGTCTCCGTGTGTGCCGACAGGTCAGCTGTGGAATCTAACAGGCTGGACCAACAGTGCCCCCTGTTCTTTCACATTCTCTCTCTCTTTCTTTCTTTCTTCTTCTCCTCCTCCTCCTTCTTCTTGTTCTTGTTTTTGTCCTCCTCCTCCTCCTCCCCTTCTTCTTGAGGCAAGGTTTCTCTGTGTATCCCTGGCTGTCCCTGAACTTACTCTGTAGACCAGGCTGGCCCTGCACTCATAGATCCGCCTGCCACTGCCTCTGGAGTGCTGGCATTTAAGGTGTGTCCCAGCATCGCCTGGCCCTTCCACATTTTCTAAACCCCATGCCTACTTTGGCCCTGGTGAGTAGAAAGTTGCGTATCTGGATTCTTTCTCTCAGATCCAGTGGCTGAGCCTCCTCCAGAGCCAACGCACACTGCGTCCCTCCTTACCTGGCTGGAAGACGAGGACTTTTTTCTTTCCGTCTTGGGGTCAGTCTTGCTTTCGGCTTTACACTCATTCTTATCGCTCAATAAACTGGAACCATCAAAGCTGGATTTTGACCTGGGGAAATAAAACCCGCGGAGATTATACAAGGAACTGTTTATGCCACTCATTGGTTTTGTCCTGACTGTTAGGCCATGTCACGAGAAAGCCTGGCATTTATTTTTCTCTTCTAGATACTAATCAGTGCCCACTACACTCTTGAGGGCATTGGCAGCATCACGTGATCAGGATGATCTCAGGAGGCCAAAGATGAACTACAGAAAGCGCATTTGAGACATGAGAGTAATTGTATTGGTTCAAAAGTGTTTTAATCAATAGAAAGAGGAGTCCTTGAGGCCCATTATTAAATGAAAATACAGCTGTAGCTCAATCAGAGAATATTTTTGTTTCACAATCTATTAATATTTAATAAGAGTTAGCTAAGTGAGGCATTGTGCTGTAGGCCTTAGGCACACAAGACAGTCTTTATCCTTAGGGAGCTTGTGGGCACATGCATCAGACATTTTGTCCCCTTTCTTTTTGTTAAAGAGAGTGCATGCCAGGCGTGGTAGTGCATGCCTGTAATCCTAGCACATGGAAGGCTAAGGCATGAGGAAGGTGCCCAACAGTTTAGTTTCACATTGTCCTCCTAGTTCTGCCCTTAGCACCTCCAGAGAGTGAGACCAGCACACTGAGAAGACTCAAAGCATTACTTCCTAAGGAAGTGCTCCACCCACAGAGGGCGGTGCTCCACAGAGGAGCCCCTGTGCTGCTGCTGTGCCTTTCCACACCATCAAAGGCAGCATTGTTCTACCTGTCCCATTTGCTCACAGTCTACACTTCTTCAGAAGATCTACTCGGTTTTGCAGTTTAGTTGACAGGAACGAATGCATTTGAGTCCACCCTGGGCTACAAACCTTAAAAACAAAAACAAAAACAAAAACAAAACCAAGAGTGGGGTTTGGGAAGATGGCTTAGTGGGTAACGGGTGAGTGCCACTCGAGCATGAGGACATACTGTGGGATCTCTGGCTGCCACGTAGAAAGCCAGGCATGTCTGTGTCTCAGTACTTGGTTGGGCAGAAATTCCGGCACTGCTGAGGTTTGCAGCCACCAGCCTAGCTGAAAATGGCGGGCTCCATGTTCAGGGAGAGACCCTGCTTCATGGGAATAAGATGGAGAGAGAACAGGACATCTGAAGTTCCCCTCTGGTCTCTCCATGTGTACACATGGGCTCATGCCCCTCCCCCAACCTGTAACATGCATACAAGGCATACTACGCTATAGTATACTATAACACACACACACACACACACACACACACACACACACACACACACAAAGAGAGAGACAGAGAGACAGAGACAGAGACAGAGAGGAAGACAGAGACAGACACAAAAAGACACTATATGATTTAGCTGTTCTACATCACAGAAGTTAGGTTAGAGACAACAGCAGAAGATTAAAGAAGAAGAAGTTGTCAGGACAACATGGATTTGTCTTTTTGTTTATCATTGCAGCGCTGGTGCTCTAAGCCAGGGTCTGGGGTTCAACAGGCACTGGCAACGAGAGCTCCACCCTTGAGCTGACCACCCATCCTGAAGCATGGCTCCAGTGTTCAGGGCTGTACAGAGTGGGCAGGAGGGTAAGAGAGAGAGAGAGAGAGAGTGCACCCAGGCTCGGAAAACAATACAAGTTAAATCTGATAAAATAAGAAAAATAAAGAGAAACGAGCATCTTAAAATCAAAGTCTTCCCTTGCTTGTTAAAGGCAGAGGCTAGAACCCTGGAATTTCAGTTGCAGGGGGTTCTTAGCTTGGCTCTTCATGTTAGCAGATGTGTGAGTCTGCATATGCCTTCAATCCTGGACCATGAATGTGTTTATAACCATGTAGTTGCTTTATTGCAACAACAGAGTATCCATAATTTTACACAATTTCTTTTCTTTCTTTCTTTCTTTCTTTCTTTCTTTCTTTCTTTCTTTCTTTCCTCTTTTTGAGACAGCGTTTCTCTGTGTAACAAAGACCCGGCTGTCCTGGACTCTCTTTGTAGACCAGGCTGGCCTTGAACTTAAAGAGATCTGCCTGCCTCTGCCTCCCAAGTGCTGGGATGAAAGGCGTGCGCCACCACCACCACCACCACCGGGCTTTACACGATTTCTTAAGTTGAAACTATTTGTTTCAAAGAAGGTCTAAGAGTTATCTGAGTAAATTCAAATGGCACAGAGGGAGCAGCATGGTGGGTGCCGGGGAGACAGTAGATGCTGGGTTTCTCTGCTATAAGAACAATTTATGATGGGTTAGGCTTCTCCTGCAGTTTATGAAGTCTCAGGAAAGGCTCCTCTCAGCAATGCCCAGTAGATGGACTTGACCAGCTCTGGGCTAGCTAATACATTCTCTGGGAATTTGGGAGATTATTATTTTTGGAAACTATGAATTTGCCTGTATCCAACCTGAAAAGATAACTATTTTTACAAATGTTAAAAATAATAATGGCGTTTAGATAGGTAACGATGGTGGCCAACTGCAATCTCAAAATGTGGGAGACTGAGGCAGGAAGATCATGATTTAAGGCTATCCTAGGGACTACAGTGACATTAGGGCAAGTCTTAGCTACACAAAGCCTCAAATAAAAACAATAACAACAAAACAACGCTGTGTGGTGGTGAACGTTTTCAACCCTGCTAGGGAGCACTCGGGAGGCAGACACAAATGGATCTCTGTGAATTCGAGGCTAGGTTGGTCTACATAGTGAGACCCTGTCTCGAGATAAACAAACACCAAGAAAACAAAATGACAACGAAAATAACAACAACAACGACTCTCAGGCAAACGAAATAAGGATGGCATGTGTCACTTCCATTGACTCAATACACATTAACGGAATTACAAGGCGACTTGTAGATGTTTTGAAGGCCTCTGCATGGTAGGTGAATTCTTGCTTTGAGGGCTTGACCAACGGGAAGCAACTTTGCATAGTACTGATTTCTCGGTATCCTCTCACCCCTGCTATTCTCACTTCCCACAGCTGCCCTCAAGCAAGACCGAAAGCCCAGTGCAAAATGAAAGTGAGCAAAAAATGGTTACGAATTTCCAGAGAGTGTGAGCAGAACACCAGAGCTGGGCCCCCTCTGCAGCACTGCAGGCAGCATACCCCAGGGTTTTCCCACATCTCCTACTGATGCGCACTCAGTTCTCTTTAGAAGCCTCGGGAAGTCATAATGAACCCAAGTATTCGCAAGATGACTAGGACCTAGTCAGGCACTGTGAAAGATCTGCAAAGGCGCACACACACACACACACACACACACACACACACACACACACACATACACACACACACACGGGGCAGGATGCTCTACTGGGAAACAGCTATAGGGAAAAAAAAAAAGATGGTGAAAGATGAACCACCACAAACAAGGAGTGCAGGGAAGACAGAGAGAATTTGGCAGTAGTACCTGAAAAAGGAAACCTGGGCTGGGAGTTACGACTCAGCCATCGATTTAGAAAGGGCGTGCAGGTGGAGAGCCAAGGGATGAAGCGGAGTGTAGGACTTGGTTAATGGTCCCCTGGCAGCGATCAAAAGTGAGAGAAGGCAATGGTTCTACCAGGTCTAGTCATGGGGAGGAGAGCACTTGCCATTAGTGGGGAGATCTAAAAACCACATTTAGGACTGGGGGGTGTATAGCTCAGTGGTAGAACAGTTGACTGGCATGTGTTCTGCCCTGGGTTTGATCCCCAGGACAAAAACAAAAACAAAACCAACTAACCAACCAACCCAAACCAACCAAGCAACCAACCAAAATAACCAAAAACAAAACTAAAACATTAACAACCAAACTCTTCCCTCCAGCCGCAAGCGTCTCTAAGCTTCTCCTTGGTAGTTTTGCCTCCGACAGCGATGGAGCCTTAGAGCTATGCATTGAGAAGCTACATCTCTCCTCCTGCCTCGCAGTCAAACCAGGTCTCCTCTACAGCTGCAGTCACAGGACATAGGTAGCTCAGGAGATCCCTGGGATGTGGCCTCTTCTATTCTTTCCTGTGGCTCCCAGGAAAGCAAGGACCAGTGCGCATTATCTGGAGGCCAAGCACACGGTAGGAGCATTCTGCACCGACAGCAGACCTGCCGGCTTCCTCGCTCAGCATATCAGTGCTTCCAGGAAGAGGCAGCCCTGCAGAGGCTGGGGAGCAGGAGCTAAAGGGCCTGCTAGGAAGACATGAGGGTACCACGGCAAAGACCAGGGCCGGGGTAGTAAGGAAGAGCGCGCCATGTTTTCTTAGGGCATGACTTGCCTACAGTTGAGCGGCACTCTTAAAGACAACCATAAAACTAGACACACCAGTGCTTCTCTAAAAGCCCAAGGGAAAAAAAAAAGAGTCCACTGAAGACTCACCATAGGCTGATGCTTCTCTTCTGGTCCGGGGACTCGGCCTCCAAAGATGAGGTAGGGGACTGGGCCGTTGGCGACTTGCTGATCCTCTTTCTGTCCTCCCCACCATTGTCAGCCTCTGAGCTGGAGAAGAGGGAAAAACGCTTCACTTTAGACATCCGGAGGGAGGCGGAAGGAGAAATGATGACGTGCTCTCGAGTTCTGGAGAGGGGACTAATCCTCATTCCTCACTGGGAGCCTTGTCAACTCTTGACAGCTGTGGTCCTTCCCAGGCACCATTCCCACAGCCTCTCTGTGGCAGCCTTAGTGGCGGGAGCTGCAGGTGACACCTGCTTCACTTGTGAATGTCTGACCACCCAGGATTGCTCAGCTCCCGGCTCTTCGTCTCTGGGCCGCCGGCTGCTTAGCTCTGCCCAGCCAGCCTAGAGGTGCACTGTACTACAGATCACCTGGAGGCTGGGAGAGGCCCTGTGCGCAAGCGCAGGGCTCTCACGCATGGGTGGCCCTGCCTCCTGCAGGTGCCGGGAACCCCCACCCTCTTTGTTTGCACTTCTCCTATGTCACTTATCACCTTTTGTTGTAGTTATGACGGCCCCACTTGAGGTTGTTGTTTTAACTACGCACTTCCCCTAGCAATGTACGGGCTAATCTTTATAGCCACCCAGGCTAAGAAGGAAATCATTCGTGTTATAGGTGAGAAATCTGAGGCTCTCACTAGATAGCTTGCCCACAGAGCTCAAATCTATTGTAGCTCTGTCTCTCCATAAGGTACTTGTATACACATCTTTTTTCTAATTCATCCATCCTTTTTTTTTTCTTTCTCCCACCCCAACCCACCCATTTGTTCACCTTATTCAGTGTGGGAGGTCCAAAGTGGAGCAAGAATCTTTATATTAACTCACTCAACAGAGTCCAGGACAGCAGTGGGCTAAGATCAACAGGCAACAGAAAGACTAGGCCTGACCTTGCTAAAGGAGAGACTGAAAGAGAGTAAAGAAGATAAAGTAAGAGGGTTTGTTCCCGGAGCCACCAACAAATGGGTGACTGCCAGAGTGGCGGAGGAAGCGGGCGCCCCAGCCGGTAGATGTAGACGGCTTTGGGATGATTCCCAATGGAGGAATTGTGAGAAAAGGAAAACTGAAAGGGAACGAAGGTGGCATTCTTGGTCCAGACCGGCTGTGATCTTAGCCTGGGCAGGCAGTGACAAGTCAGGAGACATACTCAGCGCTCTGCTGAAGCCGAGCAAATGTCAGATGCAATAAGATGATGGCATGGCCGGGCCGAATGAGCTGATCTGAATCCTACCTGGTCACCTGGTTGGTCACTAATTAGATAGTGGCAGGATGCTCCCTGTGTGTGCTCATTAACCATGCCTCACTGTTTATGGACACTGCAGGCCGCCCCCAGTGGGTATCATATCCTGGCATTAAAATCAAGATCAAGTGTATCTGACAAGCAGAACCAATGAATAGGCGCAGAAATGGCTGGCGCTCTCATTTTGTAGTTAGTGCTTCTGTTTTTCCAAGTAGATAAAAACTGAAGGACAGAGAACCAGTCCTCTCCTCTAGTTTTTCTCAAGGTACATCGAAAGGGCTTGGATCACACTGTACTGCATTACATGACAAAAGGCATCCATGCTTAATCCTACCACTTGGGAAGCAGAAGCAGGTGTATTTATGAGTCTGAGAACAGGCTGGCCTACATAGAAAAGAAAAAGCTTTGCTTTAAAATAATAATAATAATTATAATGATAATAATATTTAACCTTAAGATCAATTTAATTGAAACCTTTAAGAGTTTTAGACTGTTAATAGGCTTTGAGGCCATCTTACTTGTTCTTTCTTTTTTTTCTTTTTTTCTGGGTTTTCAAGACAGGGTTTCTCTGTATACAAGAGCCTTGGCTGTCCTGGCGATGGCTCAGAGGTTAAGAGCACTAGCTGCTCTTCCAAAGGTTCTGAGTTCGATTCCCAGCAACGACATCTATAATGTGATCTGTTGCCCTCTTCTGGCATGCAGGCACACATGCAGGTAGAACACTGTATACATAAAAAAAAATAAAACTTAAAACAAAAAAACCTCACAGAGATCCACCTGCCTCTGCCTCCTGAGTGCTGAGACTATCACTCCTGGCTTGCTTGTTTTCTCTACTCATATTTTCTATGTATGTGTGCTCTATCTTTATGTATTTTCTATGTATGTGTGCTCTATCTTTATGTACATCAGAAGAGGAATTAAGATCCCGTTATAGATGTTTGCAAGCCACCATGTGATTGCTGGGACCTCTGGAAGAGCACATGAAGGCTCTTAACCACTTCAGTCTCCTATCTGTTCTCCTTAACCCCTAAGATATACACATTACACGCCCCACCCCCCTTCAAGCTCATCAGGCAGAAAGGCCCTTGGGGACCCCCTCCTTTTGGCAGGGAGACTGATTATGTGGGAGATGACTTCATTTCACCATTCACTTAAATACTTTCTAAATTTTACACAGGGTGAGAGTGCCTCCTGGAGGCACAGCCCTGGCTGTGGCATAGAAAGCTGTGTCCTTAGAAAGAACTGCTCCTCCCAAGAGCCACACAGCAGGAGGCGGCTCTCCTGATCCGTGGCTGGGCAGAGATAGATGTACTTTGTTCTAAGAAGCTGTAGAGGAGCCAAACTGAGATCGATTTCAGCCCCGCCTGGACCCGACCCTTACTCGGGCAGGCGCTTTTGTTCAGGGTAGGGTTCTGAGGGCTTCATCCCGCATGGCGGTTCTGTCTCTGGGACTCCAGCTGAGCACTGCATCTCTGGCACACGTCCCTAAACATCGTATCTACATGGTGACTTTCTTTCTTTCTTTCTTTCTTTCTTTTTTTTTTTTAGAGACTTATTTATTACTTATACAGTATTCTGCCCACTCGTGTCCTGCCCACCACAAGAAGACACCAGATGTCATTATAGATGGTTGTGAGCCACCATGTGGTTGCTGGGAATTGAACTCGGGACCTTTGGAAGAACCTCCAAGCCATCTCTCCAGCCCTACATGGTGACTTTCAATGCTTCCACTGTCCTTGAATGTGTGCTGGCCTCAATTCATACAGCTTCTCTGCTTGACAACCCTACTGGGGACACGCTGGGCTCAAAGCCTTCCTCACTACCTGGTCCCTGCACTTCATGTACCAGTTGGATTTATTTTTTATTAAAAATAAAAAGGATTTATTATATTTTCAATTATGGGGGGGGCTGGGTATGTGTATGTGCCTCCAAAGGCCACAGGCATTGGATTCTCTGGAGCTGCAGTTACAAGTGGCCAGGAACTGAATTCTGGTCCTCTGTGAGAGCAGTACATAATCTTAACCTCCGAATCATCTCTTTAGCCCCTCCTGCTGTTTTTGTTGTTGTTTGTTTGTTTTTTAACCTCAGTGCCTTGCTTTACTCACCTTCCCTCCAAGTGCCTTGCTTACTGGATTACTACTCAGTTCTTTAAGTTTTTTGTTTTTGTTTTTTTTTGGTCCAAGGTACTCAGTTTAGCATTTTATTCTACTGGTCATCTGTAAATGGATGGATGTGGGATTCACTGTGCATTGTCTCCAAGAGGAAGTGAATTCCATCCGCGGTCCAATTCAGTTTCAGGGTGTTGTTTATTTAAAGGAGCTGAGGGTTTAAGGGCGTGCCTCCCCAACAAACTACTTCCCTGCAGGTGTCCCCCCTCCCCCTCCCCTTGAAGGCCTTGCCAGCAGAAGACTAAAACCGCAGAGAATTCAAGGAGGGAGGTCCACCCTGCTGGGCAGGTGGAAGGACACCCAATGCTTCCCAGACGCTCTGGGACTGGAACTGGGGAATTACTGAAAATGAAGCCGGGAGGGTTTAACTTCATCTTGAACATAAAATCAGGGTTTGTTCCTGTTTCTAAATGAGAAGACAAAAACCTTTCCATGGACAAAGACTGAGGGAAATCCAATCAGTTTTTCCCCCCAACAAGTACTTCTTGGAACGGTCTCTACTAGACGGGGTGGGGGTGGGGCTCGGAGTTTCCTAAGGTTAAGAATCAGATAGAGGCCCTCAAAGACTTCTAGTAGGAATTTCAGACCTCTAGCTTATACAAACAAGCCTGCCCTCCCCTATTAAGAGACTGCATTTTACCATGAGCTAGGACAAACTGGCTTCAATACAACGCTGCCATGCACGGTTACACAATCCACAAATAGAAACAGGCTGGGCCACCCTTCTCAACAGGTTGATATGTGTCACTTCCCAGACCTCATTAATTTGCAGATGACTTAAGTTCAGATTTCACAATTTTTTTTTTCCAGAATTAGATTGCTTAGGTAGAAGCTAGTGGCATCGTCTGTGGGAGTTTAAAGGACATTCAACATTTCTTTCTCTGGTGAGTGCATCGCCACCAGGCAGAAGCCATGACGGAACTGCTTCTCAGGGGGAAAGGAATGAAGTGCCTCGCTGAGGGACTTGCTCCCGGAGGCTGTGATCCTTTCTGATTATAGTGCCGACGTAGCGAGCGAAGACAGTAAAACACGTCACTAAACTTTCTTGTGCCAGTAAAGGTCGAGGTAATTTCCCGCCACCTCTTTTTCAAACCATAGGCCTTGACTATCAAAGAGGATCTACAGAGGATACCTTTCTGGAAAAGAGACTACAGAGGTCAAAGCTGGGTCAGGAACAAACTGTAGCTGAAGACTGAGAGGTGCCCCCCCCCCATCCTCCCAGACCCTAGTCTGTCTAGTGTGCTGCTCGCCAGCTTGATGGCTCCGTGAAGGGCAGGCAGAGATACGGGATTTGGGGAAGCAGATTTTTCCTCTAGTGATGGAGGAAGAGGTTCTGGGAATTGCTGGGTGACACCCTCTGTAAAAATACAGAAAGCTGTTCTAGCTACCTAAAGGAGGAAGTAGAGTGGGTCCAACAGGCCAGGCAGAAGGGAAAATATTCCGAAGAAACACTTCACTCTTTTTATAGCTGCATACTGAAAAGACGGTCCCTAGGGAGCTGGGATTTTTCTAGGAATCTCACGCTGGAGGAAGGAAAAGGCTGGAATCCGTTCCAGTCAGAGGAAGTACTAGAAAGAGATCTCCCACAGTTCGAACATCACGCAGCCTCTGAGGAGAGATTGGAGGCGAGACGGTGATGTGTGGGATCACACCTTGGCCAAGAGCGCTTAGTTTTGCAAACCTCTCTCATCTATGCAAACCCAGGCCTGCTAGCAGGACCTCAAAGACGGACAGGAGTCGGCCTGGGGTGGGGTGTTTACCAGACCTCTTACCTCTTTATTTGTTCCTTTCCCCAACGTGGCCACACTGAACAAACCTTTATTTTCCACCACTGTGCATCTCTTCAATTGGAGTATCGAGGACAGGTGGCTGACACTGTATTAGGGCAGTCAGGGCCCCCCAGTCTTTGACCGGCACAACTCCAGTAACGTGAGGTGTGCAAGTGCAGAAGTTGGTGGTAGACATACGGTCAGCTGAAAGGCCCTTCTCCAATCTGGTAAGTGCAGAATATCCTAGTGTAGGTAGATTGTAGGACAATAGTCTCTGTTTAGTATTCTAGACAATAGTCCCTGTTTACTATTCTAACGTGTTAGGCGTTTATGTGTCTACATTTCTACTTCAACATAGACACTGTAAGCACCAACGCCGTTTGTGTGTTACAAACCAGGAAATAAATTCTTCTTCTACTTGTTTCACGGTTGGCTCCGTTTTTTCTCGACAGAGGCACTTACTTTTCGCAGTAACTTGTATGTCTTTCTTGTAAGTCCGTGCGAATGAGTATGCGTATATTATTAAGGCGAACGACAGCATACTATTTTATAGCTTGCTTCTTAGAAAGTTTTAGAGTTGTTTTAAATTGTGTCTCTATGTGTTTGTGGCGGGCAGGGCATACGAGCATGAGCGCCGATGCCCACAGAGGACAGAAGATGGCATCAGATACCCCAGAGCTCACAGCTGCCTGGTGAGGGGGCGGGGAACCTTGCAAGGGCAGTAGGTACCATCAACCACTGAGTCATCTCTCTGCCCCCTAAATTTAAAAAATATTATTATTATTATTATTATTATTATTATTATTATTATTATGTGTGTGTGTAGGTCAGAGGACAATTTGTGGGAGTTAGTCTTTTCCTTCTAGTCTTGTGAGTCCCAGATATGACCTGGTGGTAGGTGCCTTTATCTGTTGAGCCATCACGGCAGCTCATTCAAAAATTGTAAGTTTTGCCTTAACAACAACAACAACAACAACAAACAACAACAGAAAGTACTGTATCTTGGTGGTCTTTCTTCATCAGTATACACAGATCTTTCTCATCACCCTTTCCCTCCATCTCTCTAACCTTGTCTGTCCTTCTGTCCGTCTTTCCCTCCCTTCCCTGTTTCTCCCTTTTTCTATTCACCAGTCTTGCTATTTGGTGGAGTCCGGACTTGAGTTTGAGGTCCTCTTGCCTCAGCTTTCCATGGTGGAATGACAGTAGTCACCATGCTCGTGTCCCCATTCTTTTTGTTTGTTTGTTTTCGAGACAGGGCTTCTCTGTGTAGCCTGGGCTGCCCTGGAACTCACTCTGTAGACCGGGCTGGCCTTGAATTCAGATTTCTGCCTGCCTCTGCCTCCTGACTGCTGGGATTAAAGGCGTGTGCCATCCTCCCATTCTTCTTTAAATTAAATGCGAGTTCCCGTAATAAATGAATTATAATTGAACCAGTTCCCTATTGAAGGTCATTTAGGTAGATTTTAAGTCTGTGCAAATACAAAGCACACTGCAACTAATATCTTTATATTTATGGTGTGTGTGAATATACCTATAGGATATTATATATGCGACTCTTGAATCAGAAGTCATGAGATTTAAAAAGGTGATAGTAAATGCCAAACTGCTCTTGGAAGCTTCTCGGAGTACACTCAGAAGACATAGCAATACTTATGCATTCCTCTAAATGAAGCATGAAACTAAATATATTAAAAGTGGTTAGCAGAGTCTCTGACATGTGGACTAAGGTTAATAACTTGAATAACGACTAATGTTAGTCTTTTTGATCTTTCCAGATATGACAGGTTAAAAAAAAACCATTAAATCTTTACTTATTGTACTTACTAATTTCAAAGGTAAACATATGAAGTAATGAGTTTCATTATGGCATTGCCTTTTGTGCTTGTCCTACTCTGTGCTCCTTTGTTCTGCACTGCCCTCCCCATGGCCCCTCCCCTCCCCTGGCTGGATTTCCGCCACACGGATTCCAACATCTTGTCCTTCCTGTCCTTAAGATCCCTTCTCCACTCTTGACCCCTTTCTAGATTTATGAAACACACACACACACACACACACACACACACACACACACACACACGCACATTTACACTTATAATATGAAATCTAGATCCACAGGTGGGAGAGAAAACATGGTATTTGTATTTTAAAATGAATAATCTTAGGGCTGGAGAGTCGGTTCTGCAGCTGATGGTGCTTGCTGCTTGCTGCTCGCTGCTCTTGCAAATGCATACAGTTTGTTTCTAGCACTTACACTGGGTGGCTTAAAACTTCCTGTAATTCTAGCTCCGGGGGACATGACATCGTCTTCTCTTCTCCACAGGTGCCTGTGTACACAGGCATGAACATGCACACACACACACACACACACACACACACACACACACACACACTTTTAAAAACCCTTAAACATTTAGACAGTTAAATAAATATTAGTGGTCAACCCGACAGTAAGATGAGCTGTAAGTGCTGCAATACTTTTTGTATCTCTTTCTCAATAGACTTAGAGATAAATAAATAACATACAGAGAAAAGAAGCGTCCCAAACAATGCTCTATTTTTACTTCAGCAAAGGCTTCAATGCCACTGGGTGGGCTTCCAGTTCAAGATGCAGAAGAGGAAAGGAAATGCTTGTTTCTTCCTTTTCCAGAGCCTTTAAAATGAGTACTTCCGACAGCCCTGCTCTGATAATGAAATAAAACCACTAAAAGAAGAATGACTCCCCGGGTTTCTGAACAAGAAGAAGAAGAAGAAGCAGCAGAAAGTAAGAAACACAACAGCACCCATGCAGCGCTCCCTCCCCGGGAACACCAGTGTCAGCGGCTCGGTCACGAGCAGAGACCTGCTTGTCAGATGGAGCGCAGTAGGAGGAGTAGTCGAGAAGTTTCTGGAGTCACTAGATGAAGTCAAGGCGTGCCTGTGAAGCACCTTCCACAGCTCTCCTCCACATCCTATGCTCAGACAGTCAAGAGCATAGCGCAAGAGCGATCACCAGTGAGAGATGCTAAAACCTAAAGTATAGGAAACGGGCATGCAACACTGGCATGGTGCCCAAGCACACCCTCATCCTTCTGGGGAGAGGCTTGTCCTCAAGCAGGGGCCATTCTCTATCCATGAACAACAAAGATCTGGGACAGACTTGTCTGTGCCCTTCTGTTATTTCTGTCCCTGCCCAGTGCTAGAGATGGAACCAGAGCTTACGCATGCTAAGTGCTGCTTCACATCCTCACCTCGTCTTCATTTTGAGACAGGGTCTTGCTAAGTTACAAAGGCTGGCCTTGAATTTGTAATCCTCCTGCCTCATCCTCTAGAGGAGCTGGGTTTACAAGCTCTTGCTACTAGACTTGGCTGAGTCTCTCCTCTCTTCTCCTCCCCTCTACCCCCCTCCCCTCCACCCCTCTAAGATTCCTTATGCTGAGTGAGGCAGGTGGATCTCTGAGTTCAAAGCCAGCCTGGCCTACAGAGCAAGTTCCAGGACAGCTAGGGCTATGCTGAGAAACTTTGTCTCAAAAACCAAACCAACCAAACAAAAAGATTGATTTTATTTTTAATTGTGTGTGTGTGTGTATGTGTGCGTGAGAGCATGCATAATTGTAGTGTTCAGAAGAGGAAGCTGAGTCCATGGAGCTGGAGTTACACTCCGTTGTGGGCCACCTGATGTAGCTGAATTAAGATGCGTAAGCCAGGCACTTGTGCATTCAACGAATAGAGATTTCCAACAGAAGACCAAAATCAATAACAAAAACAAACAGGAAAAAAAGAAACAGAAAAAAGTGGATAAAGATCATTAAAGAAGGCATTAGGGGGCAGGAGAGATGGCTCAGAGGCTAAGGGCACTGGCTGTTCTTCCAAAGGTCCTGAGTTCAATTCCCAGCAACCACATGGTGGCTCACAGCCATCTATAATGTGATATGATGCCCTCTTCTGGCCTGCAGGTGCACATGTAGGCAGAGCACAGTATATATAATAAATAACATATTGAAGAAGAAGAAGAAGGAGGAGGAGGAGGAGGAGGAGGAGGAGAAGAAGAAGAAGAAGAAGAAGAAGAAGAAGGAGAAGGAGAAGACGACGACAAGAGGAAACGTAAGAGCTATGGACTTAGCCAGAGCTGTGTCTCAGCAAAACAGAAAAAGGTGGTGAGAGGGGTGGGGTAATTTATAGCTCTACAATACGGAAGACACATTAAAAGTAAACGGATTTCTTCTTAATCTGTGTGAGACCTAATGCTCTGTTCTGTTCTTCCAAGTGAACACTCTCATCATCAAGTCCTGAGGACTTAGCCTGTATTGGGAATATCTTTCCCTTCGCACACTGTAGGTGACAGCTACCATGAAGACGTGTCTACGGAGTCACAAGCGTCTTGTGACTGTGAAGAGGAGACTCAGGGATGCGGCAGAGGGGGAATGTCTCAGACTCCATTTGATTGACAGTGGGGATTAATGAGGGATAATTAATGAGATTTAGGTTGGAGGAATAGGAGATCAGTGGGCAAGGATGACACACGTGGAGGTCGGAGACCAAGACAATGGAAAAGTGGGTGGGAGGTGAATTTGAGGACGAGAAACAGACCGCACTGGGAAGAAAAGCCGTGAGAGAGAAACACCGGAGCAAGCCAAGGCCCCACGGAGGGCGGGAAGGACAGCACTACAGAAGTGGTCCCAGGATCACAAGAGGAAACGATCTGCTAGGAAGGATTTTGTGAGTCTGGTTTTAAAGACGACAGACAGATATGGTCAATGGGTAGAAAACTGTATCTAAAAATAAAACAAAATCAAGAAAGACTAAGAGAAACCAACAGTAAGAAGAGTGTATGGCGCTGTGTGGGGTCAGGGGTGGCTCCACAGCTTGGAATGCTGGGTTGCGTCTAGCACACAGCCACAGCAGGGTCTCTCGGGGGATCTTATGGAACTCCTGATACGGGCGAGGCATTGTCCCTTCCCACCCATGCCTCACTCCTGATCCCGTCTCCCTAACCATGACATTTCTCTCAGAGCCTCAGGCAACTCACGTAACTACCGCAGTGTGTTTACTTCTCAGGATTCCTACTTTGAAGTGGCCGAAAAGCAGCTCGTATTAAAAACAGACAAATGGCGAGCCAGCCTCTAGGAGTGCTTCTTGAAGTTAAACAGTGGGCAACAGCCACAGCTGCAGTTCACTCCACCCTGAGAGGCAAGCAGCGGCGATGTCCAGAGTCGCTCTTCTCCAAGCCTTCTAGGACATTCTAGGTGCCTGATTCATCCTCCTCAGACTGCCTCCACTGCGTCACACCACAGCTCCAGTGCCAACAGATGGCCTTTCATTGAGCCCTGGATGTCACCCAAGTCTCTCCAGGGTCCTCCAGTCTCCATCTACCTTTTAACCCAGCCCTGCTGTTCTTTCTGCTATGGCCTCTTTCATAGCGCATTCCATGCCCCTCTGCATACTGGCATCGGTTCCTCTGCGGCCTGCCGTGTGCTCTCCACTCCTTAGCATGGCCTCAGGACAGGCCCAATTATTTCCTTTTTTGATATCAGCCTCCATCTCTTCATTCCCAATTATCTGGATGAAGAAACGGCAACTCAGCCCGGCGTGGTGGCGCAGGCCTGGAATCCCAGCACTTTGGGAGGCAGAGGCAGGCAGACTGCAGTGAGTTCAAGGCTGGCCTGGTCCAGGACAGCCGAGGCTACACAGAGAAACCCTGTCTTGAAAAACCAAAACAGAAACTGTAACTAATACTAGTTGGCTAGAAAGTGAGGAATAGTAACCCAAGGACAGGAATCTGCAACATAAAGAAAGCTTATCCTTGACTTTTATGTCAAACCTGCCTGGTAACGTCCTTCTCAAAGGTGAGTGACAAGTCGCATTGGAGGAGGGCCCTGTTGAGGTGAGAGAGAGAAAGGCCAGTGTCCAGGCTTTCCCCTGCTTAATTCAGGTTATGCAAGCTTCTTTTTCAAATGATTACCAATGAGCTGAGCAATAGCGGAAATCTGAAAAACTGTCTTTCATTATTAGTAGAAACCACAGCAAGAAAAACAAATATAATCAAATGGAGTAATTTTTTTTCCGGCAGTGGCATTTTGAGGCCAAGCACAGCTGGAAAGAATACAGGAAAATACCAAGATTCTGTATCAAGGCCGCAGTGTCTGATGCATCCAATTTCCTGTCAAGGGAGATGGATGCTGCTGACGGAGTTCTCTTGCTATTTACAGCCTCTGCATGGGAATATTAGTTTGCAGTGCTCAGTACAAACAAAATATACCTATTACATTTCCATTGTAAGCCAGAATAAAATCATCTTAGGTGCAGGGATTTTCTTTTTTCTTTTTTTGAGTCTCACTATATAGCCCTGCTGGGTGTAAACAAGGTAGGTGGAGCAGGCTGGCCCCAAACTTGTAGTCACCTTTCTTCCTATCTCTGCCTCCCATACCCAGCTATTTTTCACTTTTTTTTTTTTTTGGTCTCCATCATCTTTTGAGGTTGTTCATTTACTAGTGATTGCCAAATATCAGAATAAATCTTTTTATACGCTTGTACATCAGGGGACATTTAAGCTATGCTTTAGGGAAGAATTGGCTTTTAAATAGCATAGAAACTGCACTTAAAAAAAAAGAGTGCATAAAATGCAGGAAAAAGTGAGATAAAGTACGATACTAGCAAACTTTCAGCTATTATTAAGTACCATAGACATCAGAAATATCAAACAAGATAGAAGAGTTGGTTAGATAGTTCAGAAAGAGCTAAAAACTGAAGTTTAAATTTTGGAGAACACTGGGAATATTTTAGAGGAACACGGAGGATGGCATGTGATTAAATCAAAATAGCCATTTGGAATTAAGCCCAACCTTGAATGGTAAAATGAAGCAAAGTTTATACAAACCAGATTCGCTACACATTTGTCACATTTATAAGCAAGCCAGCAGCTAAGAGCAGGGACACCGGGATGTAAAGATAAGGAAGTGCTTCCCTCTGGCTCTGCGTAAGACAGCACCTAAAAGTTTTATGTGAGAATTGGGTCTACACAGAAAAAGGAAGAGATTCTAAATCCATGATAAACAGTCAAATACATAACGACTTGGCACACACAGGACGAAGAACACACACATGAGATGGGCCCTGATCCCAATACATTCATAGTTGAAGTAAAGAGATTAAACACTGGTATAGAAAAGAAAGCCCCCTGTCATATTAGTTTCACTTAAACCCCACATAACGTTAGCAGCCCCTTTGGATTGCCAGAGTTAAACAGAGTACACCATAGAGGAATTTGCAACTCTCTCTTAAAGGAGAGAATACTGAAATACACACAAAACCAGGCAATTGGGGGCTTCAGGCCAAAATCATTAAAGGCGGAAAGTATGTAAGAAAAGAAAGGAAGAATGAACATCTAGTGTACCCAGAGTGCTGAGGCAGGGGAATGCCTGAGAGTGAGCTTGCATCTAAGGATGGATCACTGAGCTCCTTGAGGGGCACTGACGGTAGGGCAGGCCAACTTCTGTGCTCTCCCGGGATGACAGAGCTTACAATCATGACATTGCCGCGCTTGCTGTATTCCATGAGAGTAATGTCCGTAGCGCTACAGTCTGGATGTTTGTCTTTCCACAAAATTCCTGATCTCTCTTTGTTGAGACATTGGTTCCTTACATAGCCCAGGTTGCAGTTGAACTCAAGATGCCCATGTCTTAGCCTCCCCAGTGTTGAGATTACAGGTGTGTACCACAATGCCCCGCTCTCCGTACAATTCTTTTGTTGAAATGCAAATCCTCAAATGTGAAAGTGAGGAGGTACAGTCTTTGGGAGGTGAGCAGTCTAGAGAAAGCAACTCCTTTTTTTTTGTTTTGTTTTTTGTTTTTGTTTTTCGAGACAGGGTTTCTCTGTATAGCTTTGGCTGTCCTGGACTCACATTATAAACCAGGCTGGCCTCAGAACTTATGGCGAACTGCCTGCCTCTGCCTCCCGAGTGCTGGGATTAAAGGCGTGCCCCACCATGCCTGGCCTGACTCTCCTTCTAAAGGGTACAGCAAAGGCAACTGTGCCCAACCCAGCTGCTGGCCTTGCCACTAGAGATACTCATTTTAATTGTTTAACATTTTGTTACAGCAGCTTGAGTGAATACAGATTTCAATTGCTATTTTGTTACAGCAATGGACTAAGACACTAGGCTTTCCTCTTCCAAGTAAAGAATCAATGAGGACCCGGTGGGAATTCAGAAAGAAAAGAAAAACATCACAGAGAAGGCCACTTATAAACTGTATGGCCAGAACATTGCTTCAGGTTAAAATGAATTGCTCTTGAATTAAGTTGCAATTCTCTTGTTGAGGCCTTAGTGCAATTAAACCCATGACAACCTTTAAACTGGGGCAGACACGGGATAGGAGAGCAGAATGGGCTGTGCTAGAAATGCATGTATTTGTCCAGAAGGGAATGCTTTACCTATTAATATGGCAATAACATTTAAAGTTTAAACAGACAAACAAAGCCAGGAGCGCTGGCTAGGATGAGGCAGACTCAGAAGGGACAAATGTTTGCTTTTGGACTGAGGGCCGCCTCTCTCCCAGTGGAGCCCAGCTGCCTTGTCCTGACCCTAGCCTGTGGAAGTGGACATCTGGACCTTAATCACAAAAGAACGCTGCCCTCTGCACTGTGGTTGGCATCTCTAAACACTAACGCCCTTCTGCCGGCCTCTATCCCTTCGATCTTACGACTCTGTCTCTCTGCTCCGTGTAGGAGAAGAAAATAAATAAACACACAGACCAAAAGTTAGAGGGAACTCAAAGACTAAAATACATCCTCCTTGCTGCTGAGTTGAAAGGCACCAAATGCAAAACAGCTCCAGAGTGTTCCGGGAGACCCCCCTCAGGCTTTGCTTCTCCCCAACTCAAACCTGCTGTCACTATTGCTGGATTCCTGTTTTCTTCTGGGAAGCAGAGGGTGTTCACCACCCAGGAATTTCCCAGAGGCAGGCTCATCTTATGTCACATGACACCAGGTAATCAAGCAAGGGAGCAAGGGAGGGGATGATGCCGTGAGCAAATGAGCTGTGTATAAATACTATGCATTATTAAAACCAGGATGCCTTCTCTAACAAGCAGTTAGGTGTGGAAGTGCCTGCCTGCAGTTCCAACCATTTGGCAGTTGGACGCAGAAGGATCACTTGAGTTCTGGGTTCTGGTCAGCCTGGACGATACAGTAGACCTAGTTAAAAAAGCAATTAATAAGCTGGGTGCAGTGGCACATGCTTATAATCTTAGCACTCGGAGAGGTAGAGGCAGATGGACCGGTGTGAGTCTACAAAGCAAGTCCAGGACAGCGAGGGCTACACAGAGAGACCCTGTCTCGAAAAAAATTAAATAAAAATAATGACCCCAAACACTATGCACTGGAGAGGTGGCTCAGTGGTTAAGAGCATTGGCTGCTCTTCCAAAGGATCTGGGTTTAAATCTCAGCAGCCTTGCACAGACATATATAGAGGCAAACCACAAATGTAAATAAAATAAAAGAATTAAAAACAAAACAAAACACAAGCCGGGCACAGTGGTACACCTCTGTAATCCAATCCCAGCATTCAGGGAGGCAGAGGCAGGTGGAGCTCTGTGAGTCTGAAGCTAGCCTGGTCTACATAGTGAGTTCTAGGACAGTCAGAGCTACACAGTGAGACCCTGCTTCAAAAACAAAAAACAAAGACCAAAACCAAAAACAAACAACAACAACAAAAAATCAAATAAAGACTATATAGTTTTTGATCTTTCAAGTTGTAAGAGAAGTTTTTTAATTGTTAATTATATTTTTTACCTATATAAGAAAGTAATATCTGATTTGTACTTTGTTTTCCCAGGAATTTATTGCCATATGTTGGACATATTAATGTCAACAATAATAATTCCATATTTTATTAAAACAAAATTATTTAGATGGTATGTTAGCATATTGTTATAACTTCTGCATGTAGTAAGAAAATTGCAACATTAGCAAGAACTCCTTATTGTCGTGGGAAAAGAGGTGTGTGCCCCTATATCCTAAACACAATCAAGACACATACCAGAAGAATTAGATTTAATGCTTTTTAAATATTTACTTTATTTCTATTAGTGCGTATGTGGATCTGTCTCTGAATGTGTTTGCTATGTGTATGTGGTTACCCCCAGAATCTAGAACGGGGCATCAGATCCCCTTGAGCTAGAGTTACAGGCAGTTCTGAGCAGCCCATTGTTGGTGCTGGGACCCAAACTCAGGTCCTCTGCACAAGCAGTGTGTGCAATTAAGTGCTGGGCCATCTGCCCAGCCCCTAAAGCCTTAGCTTTAATGTGATTTACACGTGGCAATTAGGCCCCTTTCAATGAAATAAAACAGCTTTAATTAGTCTTATGTTTGGCATCTTTATGCCCTGATTTTACTTTTCCCACCATAGACAGGCATGTTCTTTACCTGCAGTAAAAAGCATGTGGCCTTGGAAAACACATCTGCCTCTTCCAGGTGACTTCATGCTTGCCCTGCCCTTTGCTGCCCTTAGTCATTATGTGCATCATGACACCAGGCTGACACATGACCCTCCTACGAGCCTTTTCACGTGTGGGCTCTGTAGACAGCTCATGTTTGATGTCCTTTCTTTCAACAGAGCCAATCAGATACTTTCTAGCCCAGTTCCTCCCCCTCCCCCCATCCCCCTTCCCACCCCACTCCCTACCTAGTTGGGTTAGCTTTGCCAGGGTCCAAAAATTTAACCTACTTGGATGGATTTCTCTCCACTCATCTTTATTGGAAAGTCACTTAGCTATGAGATCTCTGAAAAGACCAAGCAGAATCACATTGGGGGCTGGGGGCGGGGGGGGGGGGGGCGCGTAGCTCAGTCAGTAGAGTATGCATCTAGCGTACATGAAGTCCCGGGTTCAAATCCCCACACCACATGAAACCAGGTGTGGTGGCACATGCCTATACCTCCAGCACCTGGGGGGCGGGGCTAGAATAAGCAGAAGGCTGAGGTGTTTAATGCCACCCTTGGCTATGTGAGAAGGAGGCCAGCCTGGGGTGTGTAATGAGATCCTACCTCAAAAATAAAACAAACAAACAAAAAGCAAAACAAACCCCCGCAAAACTTAGTGTTGCATCATCCCTCCGCCTCTAAAGCCCTGGTAGTTTCCCAGTGCCAACAGGATGCAGCTGACATGAGTACAGTGACTAGGTCCTCCGCAAGCTGACTCTTGGATTTCTGGCTTTGAAGCCTAAATACATTTGACTGAGTTGCCTCTGCCTCAAGAGCTCTCTCTGTCTCTTTCTCTCTGTCTCTCTCTCTGTGTGTGTGTGTGTCTGTCTGTCTGTCTGTCTCTCTCTCAGCTTTGGTTGAGGCCAGCCCCTTACTGAAGCTTGTCCTAACTTCTCAACCTTTCCGGATCCTGAAGACGGACCCTTCCTTCTGTCCTCAGTCTTTCCTCCACACACTCTATGGAAATGTTATCGTTTTAGTACTTGATGTAAAAATTGCAAGTGGGCTACTGTTTGTCTTTTCCTGCTTGGGCTGTCCGTCAGCCCCTGGAGGGCAGTGTCCTGGTCCTGTCACATCTGTGTAGCCTACAAAGGTGCAAAGTCATCTGCATCAACCCCTAAAGTCCAGGCTTTCTATCCCACAGCCCTTTCTTTGTCACCCCCTGTCATCAACAACAGCAGACACGGATGGATTTCACTTGGAACTTCCTGGGTTTAGGAACACTGGCATGGGAAGGCCAGAGGCTTTTTCTGCTGGGGGATGAAACTTGCTCTGCCTACTGGACTAGTGAGTGCGAGTCACAAGGAAGCAACAGATGCCCTCGAATTCTTCCAGGCAGTAAGTAATCAGACACAAGGAGCCCGGGAAGTGCACCCTCACTGAGGAAGCTTCTCCAGTGTTTCCCAATAACTGGGTGAAAGGTAGTGGAATTGGTCTGGTGACTAAAGCCAGGTGATCTTGCTACCTTGCTGGGAGGGGCCATCTGGGCTTTGTTTGAGTTGAAAGGGCAATCAGTGTTCAGATACTGTAAGCGGCAGGGAACTGGATGGCTTTTCTTCCTTTATTCCTTCTTGGTCGTGAAGGCTAGAGAGAGTATCTTTCCCATGATCTATGGCTGCCTAAGAGGAGCCTAAGGCAGTTTCTGGGCGTGTCATCTTCATAAGGGATGTTTATCGTATTTCAGCGTCTTATTAAGAGGTGGGGATTTCCTATGACCAGGCCCACAGACTGTGTCACATCTGCATGGCGTGATGTCCGCCCGATTGGAGAAGCCTGCTCCCACAGCTCAAAGAAATGGTGCGACAGATTTCATTAGCAAACCCCAGGCTGACCTACTTGGTGAGATTATTAGTAAGTTTACATCATAGTGAGGTAATAATAGAAGGCAATCGTTCAAGGCAGATGGAAAGCTATACACTTTGGAGCTGATCCTGTTTCATCTGTAGCCCTGCCAACTACTCCCACTTCCTATTTATTTTGAAGCAAATCCACCACCTTATCTTTTCATCGGTGGCTACTACAGCATGTAGCAGAAGAAGGCAGTTTCTGAGGAACCAACAACAAGGCTGGGGAGATGGCACAAGTGGATAAAGCGAACAGGAGGAGGACCAGAGTTTGGAGCCCCGGGACCCAAGTAAATGTTGGGTAGTAGCATGGCTGGCCAGCTGTAACCTCAGTGCTCAGAAGGCAGAGAAAGGGGAGCTCCTGAGCAAGCCAGGGGCATAGATTTGCTGTGTCTGTGAGGTTAGTAAGGCAGAGAACAGTTGAGGAAGAGTCCCAGTGTCCAGTATGGATTTTTACACATGTACACATATGTATAAGCATGCCCCCACAAATTACATATAATATGCATGCACATCCCACATGTACACATGCCAAACAAGCAAACAAAACTACAACCATAAATCTGAAAAAAGTCAGAAGCTGCAGATGATATTTTCTCTCCTCCTCCTTCTCAGTTTTTTGAGACAGGCTTTCTCTGTGTAGCCCTGGCTGTCCTGGAACTCATTCTGTAGACCAGGCTCGCCTCAAACTCACAGAGATCTGCCCATCTCTGCCTCCCAAGTGCTGGGATTAAAGGAGTGTGCCACCACTCTCTGGCTGCAGATAACAGAGTTAAATCCAGATGTTTTCTTAGGATGGTACTAATGCTGTGTAAGAGCCAGGAGCCAGTGAACTTCAGCATCTCTAGGCACTGGGTACCAGTATGAAATTCAAGGGCCCCATTTCCTAACTAGTCCACAGAGCTGCTGTCAGGGGCCAGGGACCCTGCCCATTCTGGATATTAGGGAGAGGAAGAAACAGAAATGCTCCTGCCTGCTCTAACATCTGGCCCAGATTAGGCTTTTTTGGAAATAAAGGAAGAGATTCTAATTACATGGGTCAACATGAATTGAATCATAGCTATAAAGAGAAGAATATATCAAATATCATGACCCTGGGCTGGAAGATGGAGCCATACATAATGCCACAGCCACTCTTGTCCTGTCCTATGCCGAAGGGACAGTTGTGAGAGAACCCAGGCAGCAGTACACAGGACAACCTATCAACACCTATGCTAGCCAGGCGGCCTTATTTTTATCTAATTAATGGAAATTGTAGCACAGCAAAAGAAATGCAGATTGAAACAATGCTTAGTAAAACCAGAACTAAGAATATAACCAAGGGTGAAGAATTTTTCCTCCTCTTAAAGGGTTATTTCATGTGTACTTGGACCATGCAGTAAACTGTCTGTAAACTGAACTCAAAGGACACTTTATACGTCAGAGTCACTCAGTGCCAGTGGTCTGTGAAAACATTCTTCTTAGCCCTTGGTCAGACCTCTGCACATCTGGCAGTGTAGGGCCAAGTAGAAAGAGCGTGGCTGTGTTTCTCTCAAGCAGAAGCCTTGTGAGGAGGCTGGGAGACAACGGTAAGCACACATCACTACAAACCAGCATTAGTGCAGAAACAAGGCCTGCCATGTTTAATCGGCAACGCTGTCTTTACAAGCGAAGCGTCTATATTTACTATAGATACGCTGTACGTGTTCAAAATACAGGCCTCACTTGGGTTTCCAAGTAGAGGTACAATTACTGGCGATTTCTGTTCGGGTTTTAAACTTTCACTATGATCTACGGTTGCCAAAGTTTCATAGATGATTATGCTTTGAAATACTCTTTTAAAGGGGGGGGGGAATAAGAACACAATGATTTTGATACACGCTTTGTACCATATGGGAAGAGGTTTCAAGAAGGTTTTTAGGGTGTGCTTTTGAGCAGCAGACTTATAACACACAAATGTGTGTTATAGAAGACTTACAGCACACAAATGTGACTGGGCCCTGGGAAATGCATCTTACGCTGGGGTTTGGATGGGTTTCTTTTCAGGTTATGACGGACGTAAATACTTAGGTGAAGGAATGAGCTGAGGGGACAGTGGGCTCTCACACTACATTCAAATCCTTCTGGTTTTGCTTTGCTAAGGTATTCGGTGGGACAGGTAACTTTGTTAAGATATTCTTATATGTACGGCAAGAAAAAGAGTTTTTCCTTAGGATAGTAGAAATACACACACACACACACACACACACACACACACACACACACACACTACATTTTTATTGCAGCCAAATTAAAAAGTGCTTGCAATTGGTTTGAAAAACTGATCCAAAGCTATGACCGTTGTTACAGTTATTGCACAGATGCTATTGTTTAGCACTGAAGCATACCCAGCTCCGCTCAAAGGTACATTTTATTAGGAGCCTGTAACAAACTGACTAACACATTTCTAAAGCTGACTCTCACTGGGGGAGCTCTTAAGAGAATCAGAGCATACATACAGTCTGTTTTCAAGAAAAGACTTCATATCCAGACTGCCCATCGCTATGGTACCTGTGAAACCTATGCAACATCAGCCTCTGCATCCTCATCCCCATCTCTCTCCAGTGGGATGATCCGGTGACCTAGCCATGTGAGGAGTATGGGGTGAAGGGAAAGGCCGGGAGTTCCCCACAGACTGATCTCGGAATACTTGGATGTAGTGATACAACCATAGAAGGCCAGGAACATACAGGGAGTGGTGATAAGGGTGACGCTGCAGCAGAGGGGTGGCCCTGAATCAACCGCTCGAGCGGTCTCGACTTGTTCCGCACCCACAGGTGGGCCTGCAGCTTTGGCAATCTATAGCGCACAGCCCGTCTGTGACCTGCAGCTTGGGTTCAGGGTCAGTGGTCCCAGCATTGCAGAACTGTTTTCAGGCTGTTAACATTTCCACTAAGTTAAGCCAACGGGATCTTGGTATTGAAAAGGCTTCCATCTCTTCTATAGAGTAGGCATCCAAGTTTAAAGGGAAAAGTATTCTAAGACGTACTCTGTTATAAAGTCTTTTTCTCTTGCTGTGATAATAGATGTTCATTTTAGGAAAGCCGAAATGGTATCACTGGTGTGAAAAGAAACTGGCAACAACGCAAGACAGCACACGGAACTCTCCTTGAAAAAGATCTTCATGACCTTCTTTCCCAGGCTCATTTCAATGAATAGAAACATTCACATAAGATTTTACACAGTAGAATCATGTGACTCTTTTTTTCAATTAAAAAAAATTATCTAGGGTATCCATAGATTATTCTACAAGAATAGAGATAAATAGCACCTTTTAAAAATGCCATAAAAGATTCCATTATATTAAAGTATTATGTATTAGCCTCATCCAATATTAATAGTTCTTTAGGGCATCGTTTTTGAACATATTTTTTTTTTAATTCAGTCACTCTTTGCCTTCATATTTCTGAATTTAATTCCATGAGCCTTTTCCTGCCTGAAACTTACATCAGGGCTCAGGCAGTCTTCTAGCATTTTTATAGTTGTTCTTCTGTATTTAAACACACCATCAACCAGGAGCTTATTTTTATTTTATTTTATTTTGGTTTTTTGAGACAGGGTCTCTCTGTGTAGTCTTGGCTGTCCTGGACTTGCTTTGTAGACCAGGCTGGCCTCGAACTCAAAGAAATCTGCCTGCCTCTGCCCCTGAGTTGAGTGCTGGGATTAAAGGCCTGTGCCACCATGCCGGGGAATGGGGGATGGGGGAGGGATTCAGGAACTTTATTTTAATTGCATAGCAAGATGCTTCTTAAATGGCTAGTCAGTTATCTCATTGGTTTTCTCCACAGATCTGAAAATACTTCCAGGTAAATTTGGATTTCTTCCTGACCCTCCATCCCAATGGCTTCACCATGACATGCTCAGGCCTATGTCTCTGACTTCGCCTGGGCACTCAATGCCCTGTTCTTTCAAAGGAACTTTATGGTCATTCATAACACCATTCCGAGAGCCAGGATGAGTTTGCAGTTGTACACAGATTTCAGGAACCTTTTAGTGCATTCAGCTCTCCTTCTGAAGAAGTTAAGTTCCCCCCTTCATTCAACATGTTTGCTTCTGCAAGCAGATTGCTTTACTTCAAGTTTTACTGGATTTACTACCAGGCATTTTGTGTTTTTATTGCCTACCTGCACGTCTTTCTCTAACTTATATTTTAACTCATTGTTGGTAAGACAGCTGACTGATTTTTATATTTTTTTCTTGGCAATCAGGAAACTTACCGAATTCTTTAACTGTGGTTTGGCTGGCTCACTTGAGTTCAGAACACACTATATAGGTAGGCGGCGGCGGCACATGGCTTTAATCCCAGGACTCAGGAGGCAGAGGCAGGCATATTCCTGGGAGTCTGAGGCCAGCCTGGTGTACAGAGTGAGTTCTAGGACAGCCAGAACTACAGAGAAACCCTGTCTAAAACAACTAACCAAAACAAAACAGAACACTATATAATAAAACGTACCCTCTCTTCAGCTTGTATGCTGAGAACGTCTGACGTCCCACACGTGACTCTTGGCGTAGCTGCATTTACTTTTCTTTATTGTCCTCATCCTGTGACATACTTTCCTTTCCCATGAACTGTCACACCTAGGTCCTCCAGGGTTCGTTTGGGTGGCAGCTCATGACCCTGTAACCTCTACTGCCACGTCACAGAAGTCACTTCTGCCATTTACAACAACATGGACCTGCACTGGAGACCTTTCTGTTAAGAAAGACAAGTTAACTCAGGTGGAATCTAAAAAGCGAATCCAAGGAGCTGAGAGAACAGTGGCGGTTACCAGAGACTGGGTAGGACCGGGAAGTGGGATGGCTGGAGACGATTGGTGATGCCTCTGTACGAAGCCACAGTTAGACAGGGGCAAGAAGTTCTGGTGTCCTCATGTAATAGCAGAGTGAGTACAGACACAACTGAGCTACGTGTTCGAAACACTAGAAGAAAAGTATTCTGAATGAAAAATTTAAATGTTTAAGGATATAGTTGTTTTTTTAAAAAAGATATTCTTTACATGTATGAGTGTGTACCCGCACGTATGTCTGTGTACCACATGAGTACGGTGCCCAAGGAGGCCAAAGGGGGTGGGGTGTCAGAGTTACAGATGGTTATGAGCCATCAGGTGAGTTCTGGGACTCGAACCCAGGCCCTCTGCAAAAGCAGTCAGTGTTCTTAACCTCTGAGCTATTTCTCCAGCCCTAGAGATCACCGCGTCCAACCCGACCTAAGTATTATACAAAGTATAGGTATACTGAAAATATCACATGGTATCCTGCAATAGATATGTTTTATGTATGTTAAAAATAAATTTACTTTAAAAATTATATTGATTTCTGCCTTAATGTTCTTGTGGACAGGGTCTATGCCAAATACGCCCCACAGTCTATAACATGGTATACTGACTAACAATATAGGTCCTTACAAATATTAAATTACTGATGCAAAAAAAAAATTACTGATGCAAATGCAAGTGTATTAAGAACCACAAGTAAACTACAAATGCAAGCAAAATTATCGAGTGGGCAGCTACTGCCCCTAGTATTTTTTTTTTCCTCCCTTAGTTTCACTTCTGAGAAAAGAGCTTTTTCATCTTGGTTTGTATTCTTCAGGCTCAATGAATGATTACCTCTGGCTCTAAGTGCACCAAAGAAGTTTACAGCGCTATTGATGATGAACTCGGTCCTGATTTGTGTTACAGGCTTAAGTGAAGTTACTCATTTAGGCATTTCCACTGTGATACCATGGCAACACCAGCTCCCGGGAATGCAACTGAAAGGTGATACGGACCTAGAGTGTGTGAGGGGTAGTCTAGCTTTGTTACAGTGGTAGTTACCATCTTAAACAGGTGTGAGCTTACCTGAGGAACGACACAAAAGAATTAATAAAGGCGCCAAATCATGCAGGAAAGTGAAGGTCCCCTTCGTATTTAAAAAGCTGTTTGTTCAAGCTAATACAATTCTCTACACAAAGGCTCCAGAGAGTGCTGAGAAGTAGGGCAGCTTCCTCAATGAACAGCACTCCTTAGGGCTCTAACAAACCAGGTCACTCCTCTAGAAGGGAGGAAACTGAAGGCCAGAGAATGGTTCCCCCACAGTGTCAAAGCGTTGGCTGCAGAGCCAAAGTCGGAAGCAAAGCAAAGGTCAAGGCGAGGAAGGGAATTCTGCCTAACAGGGTCCCAGGCTCTTCTCTTCCCATTCTTCCTGTTCAGGACACCCCTAATTGCACCTCAGAGGTATGCATTTGAGGCTCCAGTAGGATGGTTCAGTGGGTAAAGGTGCTTGCTGCCAAGCCTGTATGACCTGCGTTCAAATTCAGAGGCTCTGTATGATGGAACAAGAGAGCTGACTCCCACACATTTTCCTCTTATATATATAAGCATACTTTAACAGTGTGCACACATACATATAAAAAATAAAAATTATTTAAAAACCATGCCCTTGAGCTTAAAAGGACCATACAGCTATTTTTCCATTAATTTTATGGCTGTGCCTCATATCCTTGCCTGGTGCCTGCAGAGGTCAGAAGGTGTTGGATTCCTTGGAACTGGAGTTACAGTGGCTGTAAAACAGCAGCCATAGGTGCTGAGAACTGAACTCAGGTCCTCTGGAGGGGCAGGATGTGTTCTTAACAGCTGAGCCATCTCTCCCGGTTCTCTATCTAACCTGGTTTTTTTGAAGCAGGGTCTCTCTCTAAGCCTGGACCTGGCTATAGTGACTGGTTCCAGAGATGCTGTCTCTACCTCCCCAACATTGGGATCACAGGCTCGCTCTGTGGCACTTGGTTTCTCATTTGAGTGCTGGCTCTCTGAACTCAGGTCCAGGTCGTTAGGGTTTTTTGTCACTGTGAAGAGACTCCATTGACCATGGCAACTCTTACAAACTCTTTATAAAGGAACACACTTAGCTGGGGCTGGCTCACAGGTTCAGCGGTTTTAGTCCATTATCGTCACGGCGGGAAACACGGCTTCACACAGGCAGGCACCGTGCTGGAGAAGGAGCAACTCAGAGTTCTACATCTGGAGTGGCAGGCAGCGGAAAGAGAGAGCAGCAACACTGGGCTTGGCTTGAGCATCTGAAACCTCAAAGTCCACCCCAGTGACACACGCCCTCCAACAAGGCCACACCTACTCCAAGGCCACATCTCCTAATAGTGACACTCCCTGTGAGACCATGGGGGCCGTTTCATTCCAACCACCACACAGGTTCTCACACTTCCATGGCAAGCTCTCTACCAGCGGACACATCTCCCCGGCCCCTTAAAATGTGTTTAATGCTGATAACATTACCAGCACTTATCTGAGGACATGACTAGCAATGAAAACCGTTTTAGGACAGAATAGCAATCATAACATTTTACTGTTTTCACGAGGGCCTTAGGTAGTAATTCTATATCTGGACGGGCAGAAATTACTGTGAATATTGCCAGAAACTGTCCTGTTATTTTATGGTCACAGCTTGTATTTGGTAAAAAAAAAAATAATAATAATAATAAAATAAAATAAAATAAATAAATAAAGATCTTAACTACAGAAAGGCTTAAAGGGTATTCCAAGTATTCTTGTCCATTTTATTCACCAAAATTGGCTTCAAACAACCTCAGGCCTGCTCCCAAGACTTGAATTCTCTCTCATAAGGAGAGGATTTGCCAACCCTGTGGCCATTCAACCAGGCTGGGAAAGTAACACTGCAGGAGCGAGTTTCAAAAGCTTTTGTGAAGCTGCGGCACTCTCGGTCAGGTTCTTGGGTTCCGTAGGCGCCTGCTTTAACAGAGATAATATTGACATGTTCTTCAAGCACATCAGTCACAGCGCGCTGAAGAAACATTCTAGATTTGTGCAAAGAGGAAACGAACTATGCTATTTATTTTATTTTATCGAGATAGGAACTTACCACATGGCACTGGCTTTCCTGGGACTTGCTACATAGAACACGCTGGCCTCAAAGTCACAGAGACCTCACTGCCTTCAGAGTGCTGGGACTAAAGGTGTGTGCCATTATGCCTGATTTCGACTATGGCCTTTCAAATTGGGAGTTAATGAATAACTACTGTGTATATCATAAAGTGAAGCAGGAACACAGAAATGTTCCCTTCTCTTCTGTCAGAGCGAGCGCAGCCAGTCCATCCTGGTCTACATAGTGAGTTCCAAGGCAGCCTGGCCTACCAGAGGACTGGGTCTCGCAAACAAACCACTAAGCTCAGAAAGTCCACAGAGGTCATGAGACAGCTGCATTCTGGTGGTTTTGATGCAGTCGGTCTAGTAAGGCCTGCACTTACTAAGCTCTGCTGTCTGGATCTGTGTGACCACCCTTCCACCTCACGCTACCTCCCCAGCCCAAGGCGCAAGACTTTCATCTGGTCACGTGCCACATAACAATATTTAGCCGATGAAATACTGCATATATCACAGAGGCCCATGAGACTATAACGGTCTCCGTGGTTACAGCACTTGCATTCAAGCACAAAGACAGGAGTTCAGATCCTCAGAACCCATGGGAATTCTGGGGAAGTACGGTGGTCGGCCTATAATTCCAGCCTCAGAGGGGACAGACAGGGTCCTTTAAGCAAGACTAGCAATATTAGTAGGCTCTGGGTTTTAGAGATCCATTTGTTAAATAAGATAGAAGACTGATTGACGATGATCCCAGACATCAACCTAGGGTCTCCACATGCAGGGCCATCCCTGTGAATGTGTACCCACACATGCATGTCCATGTGAATGCGCAACCACACATGCATGTCTATGTGAGTGTGCACCCACACATGTGTGTCCACATACCTGCAAATACACACACACACACACACACACACACACACACCATATACAGATGAGAGTGGAAAAATGCTATAACAATTAAAATAATTCCTACTGAATAATTAAAAAACAATCGCTGTGACATCACAGCGTTCTAACATGGTAACATAGTACTGCTATTCATTTATGGTGATGTTGGTACAAAGAAACTAATTATATGGCTAACTGTGTAAAGGGACAACAATCCTATTATAAGGTGCACGCCATTTGATAATGAAAACAACTTTTAAAAAGAATCACTGTTGTGCTTTTTATTTCCTCCAAATTCACTCTCTCATTAAAAAAAGATTACTGTCAGTATGGCAGGGTGTCAGGAACATAGCACATGCGCATTTCTGCGTAGCCAATGCAAAGTTGAAAGCCGTCGAAGACTCGTCAGGGTCGTAGAACAGATACTTGTATGCTCCTGGAAGAATTTAAACCTTCTGAATTCCGACAATACTTCCTATGTATTACATCTTCCTCTACCCCCCCCCCCCCCTAGTGGGCCCCTTAGCGATGACCAATGCAGCTACAGTTTACGAGGCCCTGAGAAATATCAGGCCTGGGCCAAGTGCACTTAGGATCCCCGTTTAAACTTCAAAGCAAGTTGATACAAAACAGGTGGCGAAATTGAGAGGCAGCTGCTCAGTACTTTGCCAGGAACCGTGAGGAATTAGGCTTCTCAATGTCTCCAGTTTAAGACCCCAACACTCCTGACAGGGACAAGCTGTGATAAAGATACTCTTACCCTCACTTGGGCTGACAAACTACTGCAGCAAGGGACCCGACATCAAGAAAGCCATGAGGAGACCTTGTCTCTCAGAAAAAAATGGGCAGTTTTCAGACCGCTATGCAGGAGACCATGGAGAGCCCTGATGAGTAGGGTTGTCCTTTGACCCAGACAGTTTAGTTATGCAGGACTCTGAACATTAACCTTGAACCAAGAGTGGACTCAGGAGAGCACCACTGGGGTCCTCCCCCCCCCATGCCCCGCCCCAATCTCCTTTTGTTGGTTTTCACTATTAACTGACTTATTGATGAGGGCTGGCTGAGCCTGGCTTATTAGCTCTACCAATCAACCGGTTCTGTGCCTAACTAAAGTAGCGATCCTTTGTCCTCACTGTCCCCCTCCTTGAAAGAAATTTTTATACAACCCAGGGTATACAAGTATATAAAATAAGCTTACAAATGAGACAGTTATTGACAATAAGTTATAAAGGAAAGTATTTTCAAAACAATTTTGTTACACTTATAATGTGCTGGGTTTTTTTTCTTTTTCTTTCTTTTCTTTTCTTTCTTTCTTTTTTTTTTTTTTGAGACAGGGTCTCTCTGTGTAGCCTTGGCTGTCCTGGATTCACTTTGTAGACCAGGCTGGATTTCTTAATGATGATATGATTCCTTATTTTAATATAAAGGAATACATTTTTGTTGACTATTTGATACAAGCGCTACAAGACAAAGAGCATCTTTCAGAATCGATAGGCACTTTGGTTGGCTAATCATCGATGTTGAAAATGCTACTTGGCATAAATTCAGCAGAAGTATTTTTGGGAGCATTTCAGACATTGTTGGAAATGCTGTATTAATCTCAAGCCAAAATTTGCTTAACAATTTTTAAAAATATATTAAATAAAATTGTGTGCATTACATGCAGTGCCCTTGCCCTTAGAGGACAGAAGAGGGTGTCAGATCCCCATGAAACTGGATGTAAACCCACTTGATGGCTGTAAACCACTAGGTGAGTGCTGGGAATCAAACACCAGCCCTCTGGAAGAGCAGTCAGTGCCTTGACACCTGGACCGTCTCTCCAGCTGCTTGATAAATTTTTTTTTAAAAGTAAAACTCAAGTCAGCAACCCAAACAGGAATTTAAAAAAATCAAACATGCTAACATTATAATCCAAAGATATACTGATATGATACATGCCATGGAACGATGAGAGAAAAATATTTTAAAATTCTCTTTTTTTCATAATTGAACCACTGTGCTTTTGAAAGAGCAGAGAAGTTTGGATGTGTAGTGAAAACACCACGCTTCATAACAGATAGTAGGCTGGGCTCCGAGCTGGTGTTTCAGGCGGTGGATGTTGGCATATGTGGTGAGAAAGCACGCACACCAAGTAAGCATGCTCTGTGCTCAGAACCAGGGTGGCACGGAAACCCACAATGCAACACGGCGAGGGACACATCGGCTTCTTTATGCATTTGATTTTGAATTAACTGTGGGGAAAAAAAAACTGTGGCCATTCCTTTGAGAAACCTGTGACTGTTGCCAATTTTTTCTTGGCTCCCACATTCAGGAATATGTTCCATATGTGCACTGTGCCCCACAATTTAAAAAGCCAGGCTCCAGGAGACAGGAAGACCCAAATCCCAACCCTCGTTCCCTGGAGCCTGAGTTCCTAAGTGCTTTTTGCACTGCCTGGATAAAGCAGAGATTTCTTGTGATATTAACCCAGCCTTAGAGCGGGTGTGGTTCATTATAGAAGGTTTTAGACACTTTCAAATCAGAACATGTGTATCTATCATTTCAATGTCTACACCACTGATGGTCGAACTCTAGCATACCTTTGCACTTTTTAATATGCTATAACGTTTAACTCCTACCCCAAAGTTTATACTAGCAACTGAACTGGGGCTGTCAAATATGACTTAGAGATGAACACAACACATACACACACACACACACACACACACACACACACACACACACATTGCACATACATATGGGGAGGAGGGTAATAGATAATTGTAAAAGTAACTTTTATTTGCTTGTTTCAATTGTTACTGCCTCCTTCCGCTAACCTAGGCCTAGTCCTGGAAGCTTCTAGCCTCCATACAGGCTAACCCAGGCCTAGAATGTTTTCAGCCTCTGAGACTTACTGTTTAATAAGCTCGTCTTTACTTGTTCTTTCTGAGCTCAGAGCTGGCTGGTTCAACTCAGCTGTTCTGGCTCAAACGCCTCTCCCTGTTAACATTCAATCTGGCTTTTTTCCTCAGCCTCTGAATTACTCTGCTTGGCCTCAAACTAACTCCAGCAGTCTGCTCTAATCTTGTGGTGCCTTCTCATTCTCTGTGTCTAGATTGTTCTATCTTACCTCTCTCTGTAAAACTCTCCCAGTAAAACTACCTCTCTTCTTGTGAGTTTGGTATGTCATGTTCTGTCAAATCTTCTCAATTAGACATCACTTTCAAACAGCGGTGCTTCCTTCTACAAACTAACTTTACTTTCATTGTTTGGGATTAAAGGCAAGTACTAGCCGGGCGGTAGTGGCGCACGCCTTTAATCCCAGCACTCGGGAGGCAGAGGCAGGTGGATTGCTGTGAGTTCGAGGCTAGCCTGGTCTACAAAAGTGAGTCCAGGACAGTCAAGGCTACACAGAGAAACCGTGTCTTGCTTTCATACTAACTCTGGTGCCCCATTTTTGACCACGTCCCCTGGATGGGGAGACCTGGTGGCACTCAGAGGAAGGATAACAGGTTACCAAGAAGAGACTCGATACCCTATGAACATATACAGGGGGAGGAGTTCCCCCTCAGTCACAGACATAGGGAAGGGAAGTAGGGGGGAAGCGGGAGGGAGGGAGGAATGGGAGGATACAAGGGATGGGCTAACAATTGAGATGTAATATGAATAAATTAATAAAATATTAAACAAAAAAGAAATCCTGTCTTGAAAAACCAAAGAAAGAAAGAAAGAAAGAAAGAAAAGAAAAAGGCAAGTACCACTCTGCCTGGATCTAAGCTTTTCTTTACCGGATACTTGCTCTATACCAGGCTGACCCTGAACTCAGATCTGCTTGTCTCTGTCTTCTGCATTAAAGGCATGTTTGTATTCCAGCTGGGTCACAGATCACACAGACCTAGAAGGTGTTTGGATGTGATCTCTTTCCAGAGCAGCCATGTTCTCAATTAAAATTCTTTTACACATAGTAGGTTCTTGTACTGAGTGCGAGCTTTCAAAGTTCCAAACCAACACAAGAGAAATCAAGTTATACTCGGTTTAGGACTGCCTTTCTTCTTTTGTTTCCAAATCAAGACTACTTCTTCACTTTTTACTTTGATTGTCAAGTACACTCAATGTGCCACACCCAAACATTATCATGTATAGCTTTAAAAATCTTAACAGAGCTGGTGAGGTAGCCCCGAATGTAAAGCCCGCTGTCAAGCCTCATGATGTGAGTTTGACTCCCAGGACCCAAGTCTGTATCTCTGTCTCTGTCTCTCTCTGTGTCTCTGTCTGTCTGTCTGTCTGTCTGTCTGTCTGTCTGTCTGTCTGTCTCTCTCTCTCTCTCACACACACACACACACACATACACACACACACTCCTCTTCCAGAAGACCCGGGTTTAATTCCTAGCATTCCTGTAGTAGCTCACAACCATCTGTAACTCCATTTCCAGGCAATGTGATGTCCTCTTTTAGCCTCTGAAAGCACCAAGCATACACATGGCATATACATAGATATAGGCAAACATTCATACACAAATAAAAATCAATATTTAAACATTTTCAAATTTGAGTAGAAAAATTAGTAAACTACAGTGAAAGTTGTCTATAAGACTTTATTAAACCTTAAAATTTTTGTTACATTTAAAATACAATGTGGATGGGTTTTGTTGCAGGGGGGAGTGGAGCGGGGGGAGGGGGGGAGGAGATGAGCATGGAGGCTAGAGACATCAGATCCCACTATGGCTGGAGTGACAGGCAGTTTGAGCTGCCTGAAGTAGGGTGCTAAAAATCAACTCCCAGGGTCCTCTGGAAGAGCAGTATGTAACCTTATTTACTAAGGCATCTCTCTAGCCCCAGGGTACGTTGCCTGTTAACATCACGTATGCAGTTTGGTGACAAGAGAGTCAACAGCCTCAATGTCAAGCACAATGACTGAATAAGGCGGAGCTGCTGGGCAAGCAAGCGTGCCTAAGAATAGCCGATAGAAAGTCTGATTCAGACAAGGAAAATGTGGCGCTTCCCCTGACACAGTCAAGATGAACGTCAGGAACACCCTTGCCAGATTTCTTAATTAGGGAGTCACACGTCTCAGCCTCCCTAACGCATGGGCAAATCATTATTAAAAGTGACCACTTGTAAGGACCCCTAAGAAATTTAGTGAGGGGACAAATGCAATGAGTTTATAATCCTTAGCTACCTAGGGTAAAGATGCCCAAGAGAGTGTGGTGGGCACCATGTGGGTTGATATATGACAACAATTTACAGCAGCACTTGGTACAAGCCAAACCTTCAATAACAATGAATAATTATTATGGCAGCAACAGCTCAATCCCACCAACTGACCACGCATCACCAGAAAGGGAAGTCTGTAGCCAGTGATAGGTAGGAAGGTTGTTAGTGAAGGAAAATTTGAGTTGATCTCAAGAGATAAGAGAGAAAAAAAAACTGTATAAAGGAGCAGAGGTGAGGAGAGGCAGCCAGACGGAGAGAACTCAACCCCTTCTTCCTTCTGCAAATTCTCTCTCCCTCTCTCAGTTTTATAAGAATACTTTCAAATTTTAATTTCTCTATTATTATTTCTGGTGTTGGGCATCAAATAGGCTGTTCAAGCAGCCCTCTGCTGAGCTAACATTATCCTAGTCTTTAGTTAATATTTTAGAGGTATTTATTTTTATTTTATGAGTACGAATGAATGTCTTGTTTGCATGTGTGAAATTGTGCTGTGCCTGTGTCAGGTGTCTGGTGGAGGCCAGCAGAGGGCATCAGACCTTTTGGGACTGGAGTTATGGTTCTAAGGTACCACGTGGGTGCTGGGAACCAAACCTAGGTTCTCTCTAAGAGCAGCCAGTGCTCTTAACCAGTGATCCATCTCTCCAGCCTCCTTAATCAATATTTTAAAATGGCTACTAATTATGACTACATATATTTATGGGGCACATATATACATACACATACATATATACGTACATATAAAACATGGAATGAGTAAATCATGTTAATCAACATATTCAGCACCTAACTTACCTCTCATTTTTTTAGAATGAGACATTTGCTTTTTTCCTATTTTGAAACATACAATTATTTATGTCACTTTAGTTACCCTGCTACCCAACATATCTCACATTTGTTCTCATCTGCTATCTGAAATGCTGCCTTCTTTATTACAAACTACATTCATTTTGTGTGTGTGTGCGTGTGCGTGCACGCGCACACACACACGTGCACACACCAAGCACATGTGTGGAAGTCAGAGGACAACTCTTTCTACTATGTGGGAACTCAGGTCTTCAGCCGACCTTACACTCTGAGCTATCCTGTCAGGCCTGACACTCCGTGGTCTGATTCCTCCCCGCTCCTTCCCACTCCATACTCTGGCTAACTATCATTCTAATTCCACGGCATCATGCAGCATTTGTCATTCTGACTTGACTTATTTCACTTAGCATAATGTCTTCTTGGTTTACTCACGTGCCTATTCAAATCACAGGATTTCCTTCCGCTTTGAAGCCAAATAGCATCACCGGACCAGATTTCCTATTGTCTTTATCCCTTCATTCATTAATGGATAAAGGCTGATTCTATAGCTTAAGTGTTGCGAACAATCTCGGATGAGCACAGGGGTGCTACATGTTACCTCTTTAATACAGGGCTGTTAGTACAATAGGCTCACAATGATGCACATGGTGACTAAGGGGGGTTGAGATGGTTGATGTGTGTCCAGAATTCGAAAGACCTTAAGACACTGGCAGAAGACTGTTTTAGAGTAGTTCATGGAGTGCCACTCTGTATGTGCATTCTGGAGCTAGGGGCCAGGGATAAATTACCATCCGGTGTTGAGATCTAGAGAGAGAGGATACTGGCTTGAATCTGAGCTGCTGTTGTATTAATCCTGCTTAGCATCTCAGAGCTTCAATGCTCCTATTTGTAAAACAGAGATGCAACGATGCCAATCTCATTCTATGTGCAAATAAACCGAAGTGCGGAGTATCTTCCCTCTCTCGCATAGCGAGCATTCTTAACAATGCCGACTATTATTAGCTAGGAGGCTAGTCTCTGGGTCACGAGGTGGCTCTGCTTATGGTGCCACCCTAATACTTTTCCATTAATGTTTATGGAGACATCTGGAAGCCCACAGAAGTCAGCATAAACATCTGGCAAGCTAAAATGATGCTACGCGACATTATCACACTTGTGACACACAATGACATTTCCTCTTTAAGAAACTCTTATCTTAATACCAGGGCAAGAATCAAAGAGCTCCAAAGAAAAATATCTAAAGGCAAAAAAATGACTTTAGCAGGCTTAGAAAATACTACCTTGTAGGGAAAAACTAGTTAGCAAATTTTGCAACAGTTTCCAAAGACAGCAATAGGCAAACATGTTACCCACAGGGTAGATTCAGCGAGAGATCAAACTTTTTATGGTACCTTGTCTACTCAACATGCCCGTGGCCATGGCCACGTTTGTGCCTTGCCAATCCTACTGCTCTTTCGAGTCCCAGAAGGACAGATACACAAGCACAGTTATCTTCCGGCCAACCTCCGTGATTGTACAAGCAGGTGCTGCATTGTTTGTTGAATTGAAGCGAATTTGTGAAATGGATTCCAAATGAAAGGGTCTATCAGAGTTGTGTGTGAGCTTCGGTGCGGTCAGGCTTATTGTTTTCTATGAAGGCATTTCCCTAACATCTAAGCTTTGAATGAACAAAACAAAACTTGTATCAACTCTATAGTGGAGTTTTCAATCAATTCATAGCCTAGCCTTAATATCCAAGCATCCAGACACCTGGGACATGAAGATTTCAAGACTTGGCAGCTGCTCAGTAGACTTGAGTCAGCCCTCTTTGTGTAACTGGAAGCAGACTTCTTTGGGTGAGTCTCGGACTGGGAGTTTCAAGAACCAGGCTCTCTAGCCCTGCTTCTGACACTCAGTGCTCCAGTCATAGACAATGTTTATATCATGGTAAAAGGACTATCCATACTGAGTTAGGTTTTTTTTTTTTTTAAAGAAATACAGTATATATAAAGTCGATGAAGAGCAAAGGAAACAGGTGTTATTTAATAGTTTATCTTTTTCTTAGATATAAGTTATTTGTTTAGTTATTTAGTTTTGTGTGTGTGTGTGTGTGTTTTGTTTTGTTTTTTTGAGCCAGGGAGTTCTCTCTCTCTCTCTCTCTCTCTCTCTCTCTCTCTCTCTCTCTAAATATATATATCTACATATATATATCTATATATATATGTAGATATATATATATATATATATATATATATATATATATATATATCCCTGGCTGTCCTAAAACTTGCTATGTAGATGAGGCTGGCCTCGAACTCATGAAGAACCTCCTGCCTCTGCTTCCCAAGTGCTAGGATTGAAAGCGTGCACCACCATGCCCGGTCATAGATCTGAATTATTATTGTACAGTTAGTAAGAAAAAAAATTATGGGAGTTTTATTTTTGGCAGTCATTCCCCTTCATCATAATGAATAGGAAATATACCACTTCTCCACATTTGGGAAGACCAGGTAAAGGATGAGGAACATTAGTGTAAGATGCTGGACACTGGACAGCAAAGAGCGGTCAGAAGGACAGAGAGACAGAGACCCAGAAGACAGTATGGCCAAAGCGACTAACACATGTTCTCCACAAGTTTCCATGTAAACTCAATTGATAGGGTCTAGAGCAATGGTTCTCGGCCTTCTTAGCGCTGTGGCCCTTTAATACAGCTCCTTATGTCGTGGTTGCCCCCAACCAGAAAAGCAATTCGTTGCTATTTTACAACTGGAGTTTTGCTACTGTTATGAATTGTGTTGTAAATATGTGTGTTTTCAGATGGTTTTAAGGTGACCTCTGTGAGAGGAGGCATGACCCACAGGTTGAGAAATGCTGATCTAGAGTCTGCAGACACGTATGAAACTCCTCAGGTGGAGCAAAGCTGAGATTCACAGAGAAAATGCCTAATTCATGAAACAATGGTAACACAGTCTGAGTCTTCACTATTAGAATGTACCATTGATAGTAGTATCAATAAAATATTTCAGGCTCCCCAACAACTGAATACCATAAAATAAAACTGGGCTTATGTAGATACTGACTGCACCATTAGTTCATGTTTCAGTGGCAATAGAGCAAGTCAGCAAATAGTGAAAGGTTTTTTTCCCTTTCTTTTTAAAAGGAACAGGGATAACAATCATTTAAAAACCACACCTCTGTATTAGTAAACCAGCCTTCCAAGCAGCACAAGAAAGGAAAGACAGTGTAAATCCTTGTGTTGGAATATTCGACTTTTTAGCTTCAAGACTTTATAGGTCAGGCAATGTGCAAATCCACTATGCACGTAAATGCTTTAAGAGGACAGACACAGCAATATTTGAAGTGTTTTGTCTTAGTACATATCTCAGTGTTCCTCAGCCTTCCACAATACTGTTATTGGTGGTGGTGATGGTGACGGCGGCGGAGGGGTGTGTGTGTGTGTGTCTGTGTGTGTGTCTGTGTGTGTGTGTGTGTGTGTGTGTGTGTGTGTGTGTGTGTGTGTGTGTTGGAGCACACAGACTTTGGGGGAATGATAAAGCATATTTGTTTCCAACTACTTTTCTCTTAGGTGGAAACAGTGAGGAGCAACGTAGAGAGCCATCCGCGAGCTCTGAATCAAATAAAATACACTTTACAGTGCAAGCGGCCAACAGATTACATCCAATAACCAAAGATGCTTGGATCTCCCTGGAGGCTCATTCAGAAATAGGACCGAGGCAAATGTTAGTTAGCATGGTTTCTTCCAAGATTTGAAGAGTTTCCCCAGATCTCTTTTGGGAATTAGAAAACATCAACTATAATCCCCATCACCACCAGAAGGAGGGAGGAAGAGAGAGGGAGGAAGGGAGAGACAGAGACACACAGAAAGACAGGGGGTGAGGGCGTGGGGAGATACGGAGGGAGAGAGGTATCAATAAATATAAGGGCTGTCTCTATAGAAGTTCAGAAAGCCTTTCCCATAAGAACGCAGGCTAACAATCTGTCTGGGCGCGTCCAGCAGAGGTCACTTACTGAGCCGGGCCAACTTTGCCTTCTCTCTTGGCGAGCACTTTGGCGGGCTTGGCCTCCTCCACCTCTTGCTGGAGCTCGGTCATCTGGGCCGTGTCCCGGGCGCACCCCAGGACTCGGCTCCCAACTCGGGGCTCCCAGCTCCCGGCCCTTTCGCGCCCCAGCGCTGCGCATCCAAGCGGCCGAGCTCCCGGGCCGCCAACCTGGACACGTTGGAGCCGGCGCAATGGGTCCGAGGCAGGCTGGAAGAGCCCAGAAGGAGGGAAGGGGAGGGTCGAAGTAAAGTGACAGCCCTTTTCCCCAACCCATGAGGCAGAGGCAGAACAAATGGAAACCTGTTGAACTCGTCTTTCTAGGAGAGGACGCTAATTGGCTAAGCAGGTGAAACATTTGCCTAACAAGACGCCCGCCGCCTGCTGCTCCCGGCACTCTCTCTTCCCTACCCAGGGGGTAATGGGGCGGGCGGGCGGGGGCCGGGGGGCGGGCAGTAGGCGGGTAAATGAGGTGGTGTGGTGGTGGTAGACTGGGCAGCGAGCTACGGTGCAGGAAGTGGACAGCACTGAGTGGTGCTGGCTTACACCAGTACTCTGCGGGCCGGCCCACTTCGTCGCCTAAATTATCCATACAGGATGTTGCCTCACTTGGTACAGCCTCTCCGTGCTAACAATAGAGACCCCTCGGTTTGTGAGGTGGGGACAAAAGGAATAAGTATTCACTTGATTTACCCCGGTCTAGTTCTTCAGTGGGTGAGAGATGGGAGAGGCAGTGGAACAATCATGGAAACTTTCTTAGCAATCTTGGCAGGGTGTGGTTTGGCTGAATAATATTCCATTACCCTGCATATATCTTCCATAGCAGATGTTGTGTTTGTATTTATCTACGGATGGGTGTTTGGGGGGGGGGCACCCCTACCTTCTGCCATTCTGAATGACGCAGCAATGAATTGATATCCAAGCGTATGTCCAAATCCCTGCTTCCATGCCTTTGCTGGGTCACATGGTGCTCTGTGTTTAAAAGTCTGCGAAGCCAGGGTCAGGATGTTTTGAGCGTGACAGTAGGGTGAATTTTCAGGGTAACCTTCAAAGCTGAGTTAAAGGGCGCTAAAATAGTCATTCTTTAGGATCCCAGATTAGGACTTCCGTAAGTGAGGCAGAGCTAGGGGCGGTTATAGAGGTGGGATGTGAATAAAGTATCAGAAGGCGTAAGTAACCTGCATTATTTTACTTGTTTTTTGTTTGTTTTGGGTTTTTGTTTTGTTTTCCCAAGGTTTCTTTGTGTAAGAAGCCCTGGCTGTCTTGAACTCGATGAGGGTCCTGAACTCGATCTGTAGACCAGGCTGGCCTTCCACTCTTCGAGGTTCGTCTACTTCTGCCACCCTGGTGCTAGGATTAAAGACATGCACCACCAGGTCCTGCCTACTTGCTAAACATTTAATTATATCACCAGATGGCTAATTTGTTTTTTCTTCTAGCTGTTTTTTTTTAAATTTTATAAACTTTATTATAAAAATGGCAAATAATGTCACACAGAAAAATTAACCAGAACCAAACTCTATACTATTCAGTGAACTTCTTTACAGTTGGAATTGGTATTCTGGCTGGGCGTAGTGGAACACGCTTTTAGTCCCAGCACTGGTGAGGCAGAGGCAGGCAGATCTCTATGAGTTTGAGGCCAGCCTGGTCTACAGAGCGAGTCCAGGACAGCCAGGGCTACACAGAGAAATGTTGTTCGGAAAGTCACCCCCACCCCCCCAGAAAAAGAATTGGCCTCACATTCGATTTTATACTTTCAGTAGCCAATATATTTTATGCACTTATCCACCACCCAAACCAAAAGACTCAGGACAGAACTAGAAAAGCACTCGGCTTTGTATCTTCTTTTATAACTTGTGTTCATCTACCTGCGCCCCGTCTTTCCTCATCTCTTAATACTTAGACTTATCTTTTTGAAGGCAGAAGCTTCAGATAGTTTAGAATATTGGTGGCAGGTTGACCTTCATTTAGCACTGATCGGATCCACTGTGCATCTGCCGTGAGCTCAAGGGCAGAGCTCAAAGCATGAGTTTGGAAATTGGAGTGGAAATGCGGTGGTGGTGCATGACCAAATGGTTACCTAATTCACAGTGCGTGGCAGGGTGTGCATTTGTTAGTCAGTATGACTGTGCATTCACTGGCTTTATACGCCAGTGAGGTCACTCACAGTCTGATGATACATTTTGGAAGATGCCTATGATTTTTCAAGAGGAAAAACTGGAGGAACTATAATAATTTACCCATGCCTTGTGTTTTATGATCAAGGTTCCCAGTAAACATTTATCAGCTCATTCTTGTTTTCCATTACTTATCTGAAGGGAGAATGGCAAATGTTGAGAGAGTGAAGAAGAAAGCTGTGCGGTAACACAGGAGAGCTTAACTCTCACAGAAGCTGTAAGAATTGGAAGGTGCACGATGGTGGTGCACGCCTTTAATCCCGGCACTCGGGAGGCAGAGGCAGGCGGATCTTCATGAGTTCGAGGCCAGCCTGGTCTACAAAGTGAGTCCAGGACAGCCAAAGTTACACAGAGAAACCCTATTTCAAAAACAAAACAAAAACAAAAACAAACAAACAAACAAAAACAAACACAAAAGAATTGAAATGGCGAGGTTAATCACTTTTGAATGCATTATATTAAATAGGAAAGTCTGGTGAACTTTAGAGTAGAAGAGTATATCTAGGTCACGGGAACAACCTGCTGTGGAGCCTTTAAAATAGCAAGACCCTCGGGGTTGAGGTCCTGAGTTCTAAAAGAAAGCAGGCAGAGCAAGTCACTGGGAGCAATCCAGTAAGCAGCACCCCTCCATAGCCTCTGTATCAGATCCCGCCTCCAGGTTCCTGCCCTGTTTGAGCTCCTGTCCTGACTTCCTTCAGTGATCAACAGTGATCTGGAAGTATAAGCCAAATAAAGCCCTTTCCGCCGTAAATAAATAAATAAATAAATAAATAAATAAAATCAATGGAATGATTTTGAACCAGTATTTCCCAACCCAGGTAATAGTATATTACTTGTATATTGGGACATTTAACTACTTGAGTTTTCTGCTCACGTAAACCACGTTTACTCCCTATGATAAGAGGAAAGGGCAGAGGATAGTTCAAAACTCCTAGCACATACCTGGTTCCATGGCAGCAGAAGAGGCAATACAAAAGCTTCTTCATTTCAGTGCTCTTTACACTTTTAAAGTCTCTAGTTAATTACTTTTTTTTTTTTAAGGCAGGCTCTACAGCCCAGCTAGCCTTAAGCTGTTGCCACATCTGGCTTGGGTGTGGTGTTAAGGACTGAACCCCAGAACCTTCTGCATGCCAGGCAAGGACTACACCAACTGACATGCATCTCGGCCCCTCATTTCAGCACTACTCAAAAAGAAAACAAATGATGCCACATGCTATGCTTGAGATTAGTGTCCCCCCCCCCTTCCCCCCCCCCCCCCCCGCAAGCCCCTATGTTAAAAAGTACAGTGCCCGACTCATGGCATGACTGGAGAGGTGGCAAAGCCTTAGACGCGAGACCTAACTGGATGACATTAGATCACAGGGGGCCTATTTTCAAGAGCATCATCACCTGGCTCTTTCTACTTTCTCTCTTTTGCTTTCCAGCTACGGCAAGGTAAGCAGTTTCCTCTGGCTTACTCCCTCACCACACTACACGGCCACTCAGCAACTTCCAAAATCATGGTACGACTGGTCGCGAACTGAAATTCCCCAGTACTATGAACCAAGATTAATCTTCCCTTTTTTTGTAAGCTGATCGTCTCAGTTATTTTGTTATAGTAATGAGAAGGTAGCATACCACATAAACAATAAATTAGGACCCACCCCACTCTTTTCTAAATGGTACATGTTATTGACCGCAGCTTGCAAAGTGAGGAAGAAGGCTACTGAGGTTATCCAGATGAGTTCCACACTGGCTTCTGGTAGAGTTCAGGCTTTTAGGTCTAGTGAAGAGAGAACCTGGTACTCTAACTTAAGTCTTCTGACCTTAAGTGCTAACTTTTTTTCTAATTTTTCAATGCATATATCTCATATATATACACATATATATGTATTTCATACATATATATTTCATATATATATTTCCATACATTCCTAAATGTGTTTTGATCAAATTCATCCTCATTCCATCCAATCCAGCTCTTCCCCCATCTCTCTCCATGGTTCTCTCCCAACCTCACGTGTTCTTTTTTTTCTTTTTTCTTTTTGAACCCACTGAGTCTACTTATCGCTGCTGGTGTGCATGGGCATAGGGCAGCCTCTCAGGGGCTGTATCCCCAAAGAAAACTGATCCCTCTCCAGCAACCATCAATTGCCAGTAAGTCCTCAACTACAGGTGGGACTCCACGGGTCCCTCTGTGGTCCATGCTGGGACTTTCTCTGGCCTGATCTCATGCAGGTCTTGTGCATGCAGTCACAGCCACATGAATTCGTGTGTGCAACTGGCCCGTCATGTTCCAGCAAATACTGGTTTGCTGTAACTGCCCACTACTTCTGGCTCTTAAAAATCTTTCCCTCACATCTTCCACTGTGATCCCTGAGCCCTGGGGAAAAGGAGTGTAATATAAATGTCCTATTCAGAACTGAGCATCCCACACTTTTATCCTCTGTATGTTGACCAGCTTTGGGCCCCTGCATTAGTTGCCATCTACGGCAAAAAGAAGCTTCTCTGGTGAGGATTGAGAGATGCACTTATCTATGGGTATAAAGACAAGGACGTAGGGGGAAGTGTATTACTATGTCCATCTAGGACAGTAGTAGCATTAGGCTTTCCCCAAGAGCCTATGACTTAGATATTCAGGGTTTTGACCCAGTTACCAGTAGTACCAGGCATGCACTCCATCTTGTCCAATGACAACTTCTTCTTTTTTTAAATTCTATTTTTCAATTTTTATTTTTATTTTATGTACATTGGTATTTTGCCTACATAGGTGTCTGTGTGAGAGTTTTGGATCACCTGGAACTGGTGTTACTGGGAGTTGGACCCTGGTCCTTTAGAAGAACACATAGTACTCTTAACCACTGAGCCATCTCTCTAGCCCCAGTGCCAACTTCTCAATACTACATCAGTGTAGTTGCTTCTGTTTCAGTTAGATTCTTTCCTTGGATCTGTTTCACATATTTGTGCTTTGTCTTCCCCTTTAGTGGGGAAATGGGAGACTTTTGTCACCATACACTAAACAAAATGTAAAAATCAAATCCCCATCACTCTTAAAAGACCAAAACAACAAAACTGTGCTCCCTAGAAGATGAAGACTCAGCTTTCTTGTCCTCCACTGGGGTTCATGTAAGATTATAGAAGCCTGAATAATGCAAAGCACATTTTATTGATGGCAAAGAACACACATTATGTTGGAGTATCTTGAAGGAAAATCCCAGTAGAGACCTACAGCTATGAATGCAATAGTTGTGGGGAAACAACTTGCCAAAATGCAGAGAACGACTGACCACAAGCTGCCAAACCGACACTGATTTACCTTGAGTGCAGCCCTATATCCATGGCTCAGAGAATGCTGTGGAAGAAGAAACAGAAAGATCAAAGGTACCAGAGGACCAGGATGTCTCCTGTGTGACGGTGTCTTCTATGCATGGCATGAAAGCTGCACCCACAAATCTCAACAATATAATTGCCTAAACAGGACTTGCATGACAGGTCTAGTTGATGTGTGTCTTAGTGTTTTTTAAATTCTGTTGTGAAGAGGCCATGACCATAGCAACTCTTATAAGGGAAAACATTTCATTGGGACTTCGTTACAGGTTCTGAGGCTTAGTCCATTATCATGGAGGGAGACACAATGCTGGAGAAGGAGCTCAGTTTTACATCTAGATTGGCAGGCAGCCTAAGCCTGAGCATCTGAAACCTCAAAGCCCACCCCCAGTGACACACATCCTCCAACAAAGCCACACCCACTCCAACAGGGCCACACCTCCTAATAGTGCCACTCCCTGGTGACTGAGCATTCAAATCTACTAGCCTATGGGGGTGGTTCCTATTCAAACTACCACAACATGGCAATGCGGATGGAAGAAATTTCCCATGCAGAGATTAATAGCTGCAGACAGTCATTGGCTCTGAAGAAAGGGAGACTCAGTCTTCCTCTCCATGAACAAGTGCCCTTATGGGTTATCCAATTCCAAGTGACCAGCCCTAAACATGTGTGGCTATGAGCAACAGGAGATGGCCTCAATAAGTTGTATGTGCATGTGTGTTCGTAATTGGGCACATATGTATGTATTCACATAGATAGTCCATATATATGCATGTGTGTGTAACAATAAACATTAAAGAGGAGGTTATGGGCCTAAGAGGGAGTGGGAGGACACAGCAGGAACTGGAGGGGCAGAAGGAAGAGTGGGAGTGATGTAAGTATAATACTCATGTACAAAATTCTCAAAAAGATAAAATTTAAATTAAAAACAGCTATATTTGTAGAGAAAGAGATGCTTGAATTTAGAGCTATTTTTGGTGACTGTAGTTTGAAGTTTTCAGTTGTTTTATAACTATCAGACACCATAGGGGTTTGAACATTATTTATTATTAGCTCTCATAGTTCTATACTTTTATTATGCTCAACTAGACGCTTGTTGTGGCAGTCATGAGGATAAGTCATAGGAGGCCTTGCTTGACAAAGTCCCAGAGACCTCTGACTGTCCAGCATGATCACTAGACACCCAGAACAGCTGTTGAGGCTTTGCTTGACAAAGTTCCAAAGATCTCTGGCTGATCACCACTGCTCCCAAATATTACGTATAGTCCAGGTGTAATGTTGCTTAGAAATCTGCTATTTCTCCTAAAACAAATTTTTCTCTTTATTTCTCAGCCCTTAGGAAATTCATACAGGAAAAGCTTTTTCCCACAGAGAATGTTGAAAGAAGGCATCTGGCCAAAGGCTTGAGACAATGATAGAGTTTTTTGCTCTGATTGTGAGCACCCAAGCAGAAACTGCATGAAAGAAAGTTAAGACCTTGACATAACAGTACCTGGCTAGATACTGTTACCTGTAGAAATATTTCCTTAGAATCTACTTTGAGAGAAATAGAGGGTGAGCTTGGAACATCATGCTTTACAGATATTTTACAATAGAGAACCCCTTGGCAGTTAGCCTAGGCTTGGATAGCACAGCTGTTGGTCTGGGACTGGAAGTAAGTCAAATTTTTTCTTTAGAGAACATTTAGCTCAAGCTATGTTGCTATGACCATCTTGTAAGCACATTGGCTTTAGCCTGGAGAAATTTATGATTAAACTTTCCTGTGTATTGTTTAAAAGATAACGAACAGGTTATGTTGATTGTTGTTTGGAAATTAATTGATATTTGCTGTATGCTTTATTGTAGGTTATACAAAACTGTATTTCTTTGTTAGATTGTTTTCTTGCACTGTTGATTTTTAAAGGCTCTATTGATTGTAAAAGAAAAAAATCATGATGTAATCTGTAATGAGAAAAATTGAACTTCATTTCAATAAAATACTGGGGTTGGCCCATGGAGTTAGTTACTTAGTTAGTTGTACAAACAGACAGCAAACAAACAAGAAGTTAGTTAGTTAGAAGGCAGGGGCAAGCAAGTAACACGTGAGAGAGTAAGCTGGAGAGAGATGGGGAACAGCAGAAAGAAATAGATGAAGAATAAGCAAGCAAGGAGACAGAAAGATGAGTAACAAGCAATAGATAGATAGATAATTAGATATTTACATAGATGATAGATAATAGATAGATAGAAAGAAAGACAGGAAGCTAGTAAGTGAGTAAGCGAGTAAGGAGCAAGGAGTCAGACAGACAGCAAACTGACAGAGATGGAGACAGATAGAGAGCCAGAAGAAACGTTCTCCTGGGCTTTAAGACCTTTAGTTTGAGCATGGGAGAATGGCAAAGTTGAAGGATCCAGAGGATCCTAGAAACCTACAAGAAGAAAATTATGATAGGCAGATTTGGGCCCAGGGGTTCCGCTCAAACTAAGGCACCAGCCAAGGACAATACAGGCCATAAACTTCAAACCCTACCTAGATCTAGCCAATGGACAGGACATTCTCCACAGTTGAATGGAGAGTGGGGTCTGACTTTCTCACGTACTCTGGTGCCTCATATTTGACCATGTCCCCTGAATGGGGAGACCTGGTGGCACTCAGAGGAAGGATAGCAGGCTACCAAGAAGAGACTCGATAGATACCCTATGAGCATATACAGGGGGAGGAAATCCCCCTCAGGAACAGTCATAGGGGAGAGGAGTAAGGGGAAAATGAGAGGGAGGGAAGAATGGGAGGATACAAGGGAAGGGATATCCATTGAGCTGTAACAAGAATAAATTAATAAAAAAAAAAAGACCTTTAGTTTGTACCACATATGCCTGACTCTCCAAGCATTTCTTTTTTCTTTTCTTTCTTTTTTTTTTTTTTGGTTTTTCGAGACAGGGTTCCTCTGTGTAGCCTTGGCTGTGTCCTGGACTCACTTTGTAGACCAGGCTGGCCTCGAACTCACAGCGATCCGCCTGCCTCTGCCTCCCGAGTGCTGGGATTAAAGGTGTGCGCCACCACGCCCGGCCCAAGCATTTCTTTTTCCTCCCATTCCTCAACCTCTCCTCAACAACTAGTTCCTCTAGTTGCTCAACCAATGGCTAGTTTCCCTTAACCAGCTGTTCACTGCCTGCTCAAGTCTCCCTCCCGAGGTTCCTCGTCTCTTCTCTCCTCTTCATTGTTCCCGGAGCTGGTCTTGGGGAGCGGCAGCTTGTCACTCATTTGGGCACAGTGACACAGAGCCCAGGGGTAAGACCATTGAAAAACTCAGCTGAACTGGACATGCTAGATGTATTTTCATTGGAAGACGTGGCTCTTTAGGTGGGCTAGGCAGTAGGACTGAGGACCAGTAGGACTTGCCAGCCTCCCTGTGTGATACTCCACTGAGTGGGCTGGCTATGGCTTCCTTATACATAACATTGAGATCTTGGTATGTTTGTGTTTTGCTTTTGTTTTTGTTTTTTCTTAACTTGTTGGGACCATATGTCCTGCAAATCAAGGTTGAATCTACAGTTCTTTCCTTTCTTTTTTAAAAAATATTTATTTATTTATTTATTTATTTATTTATTTTGTATACAGAGTTCTGCCTGCCATAGACCAACCTAGCTCCAAGATGCGAATTCCGGTAGCCAGGGCACTAGGGAACAGCATTAGAGAGACCAGCCGCCACAGGGCAGCCCTCTGAACTTTCTTACCGAGCCTGTTCGGTTAACAGGCATTTCTAACAGCACTGCTTGAAACATCCGAGGTACAATAGTGAATAAAAGGATTAAAAACCCAGCTTGTTATGAATCCTACACTCTGGATATAGAAACCAGAATTTGAAAAGTGCAACCAGCCCTCTGTGTTGACATATTCTGTATCCTTATATGTAACTAATTACAGGTTAAGATGTAAATGAGCCTACAGGTACGGAGTCTTGCCCTTCTTGAATGACAACTATTTAGACAGCTTTTCCATGGTTTTAGGGCTTGTAAATGACTAGAGATTAAATGCAGATTTTATACCAGTTTTTATAAAGGATTTGACCCTCCTCTGGCTTTTGATTTTAGAAACAGTCTGCAGAGGATGCTGAGGTATCTGAGTGGTACCATTTCTCAATCCTGAAAAGATAACAGAGACAATGAAACAGAAAAGAGGGGAGGGGGAGGGAGACTTGTTTACATAGGATGATCAGGGAAGCCCTGTCAAGAGGTGATTTTTGAAGGACAAGAAGGATTGGAAGCCGGTGGATATCTTGATGCAAAGCTAGCCACCAGGGGCGAAGAGACAGGCAAAGTCCGGGAGACTGGTTGCTGAGCTTGGCACATACCAGGAAGAACAAAAAAGCTGCGGCTCTCTCCTGTGCCTGCTGTAGGGAGGAAGACAGCCGACGTCTTATATTGGTAATGGGTTTTCTGTCTACTTTTGTTTTCCCACCAGTTCTCTCCCTCAAGAATGGAACACCCACCCCCCACCCCCCACCCCCACCGCCAAAACAAGGACCCTATCAGTTGTACTCACCACTGTATCCAAGTGGCTGCTTCTTGTTAGATGTTGCCCAGTGAATCATTCACTGACTAGTTGTTTATAACCACCGATGCCCAACCACACTCCGTAGAATTCTCACTGACCTAAGATACTTTAACACCGGTGTTTTTTCTTCCCTGCTTCACAGCGAGGAAAGGAGTGAATGAAAAAGAAATACATAATAGAGAATTTCTTCTCACAACTAAAAAAGAAAATCATCGGCTCATGCTGTGCGTCGCTTCTCCGCTAGTTGAGTGCAAGTGACCCTAAGCAGAACTGGAGACGCCCGAGCCTCCCAGATGGTCTAACACTGCTCATCACATCCAGGCACGAGGCGGAGTTGCGGACTCTAGAAACACGCACACAGCCTCTTCTTTTCCTTGTTTTGGGGTGGTGCCATCAGTCATTGGACGGGGCTTTCTCTCTCTTCCACCGTCTTCTGGCAGCTTCTGATCTCTCTCCCATAAGGGGCTTGACAGTGTAGTCCACCGTTGCCCTTGTCGTACTGTCGTGAAGCGGCGGATGCTTAATTACCGTTAGCGTCGTGTCTGCCTGTCACACACTTTGTTGTTTCTGTTGTGCACTTTTTATTGCTTGTTCGGCCCTTATTCCTTCCTGGCTTATACCTTCACCTTCCCCTTTGACAAATTCTGTTAGTGCTTTCTCATCTTGCAGTTCTTTCGTCTATTCATTACTCTCCATCCAGAAACACTTATTCACAAGAATTAAGGTAGCCCGGAAGAGCCGCGCAGGAAGGGTGGTGGAAGAGCAGATGAGAAAATAGGAAACTTTTGTTCTCTTGGTAGCCATAGACTTACTTTGCATTTCGGATCAGTCTTAAAAATAGACCCCCTCCCTTTTTTTTTAGGTAAATTGTGTCCATCCTTCCCTTTCTTTATCCTTCCTTCCAAAAGTGTTTTTTTTTTTGAGGGGAGGGGGCAGGATTTATTTTATGGGTCAGGCCTTATTCTGGGTGATAGAGCTGTGTAAACAAACAAGTAGCATGCTTGCTTTAAGTGAATTTATAATTTTGTGCGAGACCATATCCACAGACATATTTATCAGGCATGTCTACATACACTGGTTTGTTCCATAGCTAGCTAGACACTTGGGACAAAAGTACTGTCATGGCGTCAAAGAGTGGGAGAGAGAAGGGGTTGGCCGTTCATCCCCCTTCTCCTGTCTCGGGTCACACAGAAGACACCCCTCCCCCACATCTGCATAGCCTTTTAGAACTGGCCCTAGCCTGGAAGTCAGGAGAGCTGGGCTTTACTCCAAGCCCTGCACTCTGTGTTGGAATGTGACTCTATTAATGGAGCACAGAATGAAAGTACCCTGGCTGCACCAAGGGCGGGCGGGGTAGAGCAACAGCACTTCTCTCTGCTTCGACACAATCTAAGCAGCGGGAAGTGGAGATGACAGGATTTTTCTGTGAACCAATTGCAAAAAACAATTGAAGTTTCCCTGAGGATAGAGTAATGATTACAATCCACTCATCTGAGAAGATGGGCTTTTCTCTTCCATCCACAGGGCTGGGTGCTCTGCAATAGCTTCTGCTCTGAAAGAAACATTGCAGATGGAATCTGGGCATCATTTCTCTGTGTGTTAAGGTCACAGGTGTTAGGATTCTGCTTCAGTCTGCCTGCCTGTGATGTCATGGTCTACCTGCCATGGTGGCGTGGCCCTGCCCAGTGTATAAGCAGACAGCTCCTCCCTCTCTTACCTCTTACCCTCTTTCCCTCTCTTACCTCTCTCTTAATTCTCTCTTCCTCTCTCTCTGTCTCTCTCTGGGGTACCCCCCCCTTTCCCCCTTTCCTTTCTCTCCCCATGCTCACTTAATAAACTCCTCATCTAATATCATATCTGTTGCCTGACATCTTATCAACTTATTATCTTATATCTTATTATAATTATTAAAATGGGTTAATTAAAATCAGAATTAAAATTTTTTTTTTTGCTTTGTTTCATTGTTTTTGTTTGTTTGCTTGTTTTTTCGAGACAGTGTTTCTCTCTGCAGCCTTGGCTGTCCTGGACTCTCTTTGAGGACCAGGTTGGCCTTGAACTCATAGAGATCCACCTGCCTCGGCCTCCTCGAGTGCTGGGATTACAGGCATGCGCTGCTGTCTTCGGCTTAAATTTAAGTGTTTTGTTTGTTTGTTTGTTTGTTTTACTGTAGACAAATAAATTAGCTAAGAATTAACGTTATTCCAGATCAGCTGGTGGGTAGTAGTCTGTCTATCAAGACATGCATCACAAGGAGAGTGCTGAAAACGTCCCAGGTCGCAGAAGTCCTGGTCTATTAACAGCATGGATCTTTACTTCTTGACTCCTAGTTGGTTATGCAGGCAAAGGTTAGTTGAGAGGCAGAATCAAAGGGCTCAAGAAAAGCGAGTAAGATATGTGACACACACCATGCTATATGCTGATTTGAACCTTTAGTTTTAGCAAGGAAATTACATCAAAGATTCTTTAGTTCACTGTCTATCTGACCCCAGAAGGTCTTTTAATGATGTGCAGCTGTGATCTGGTTTACTAGCTGTGGATAGTTAGGGACTGAAATTTTACACAGTTAAAGAAAAAAGAAAAGAGCCAGTGAGAGTGGAATTAACTGAGTGCTTCTGATAATTAGGCATCCCTGCGAGGGACATCTCATTGCACCAATAAGAGATGAAGATTTGCCAGAGGGCCAGGGGTCAGCTACTTCTCTCCAAGTTGTTGGGGGAGGGCGAGGTTTGATTTTTTTTTTTTTTTTTAATGAGATGGGGTTTTTCTGTGTAATCTTGGCTGTCCTAGAACTCACTATATAGATCAGGCTGGATTTGAACTTACAGAGATCTGCCTGCCTCTGCTTCCCTCTCAAGTGCTGGGATTAAAGACCTGTGCCATCACACTTGGCTATGTTCTTGAAATATTAAGTGTCATTTTTTTTTATAATTAAAAGATTTAGTTTAAGGTAGAAAGTGTCAATCATTTTGAAAATGAGAGAGTGTATTAGTCATGGAAAATTATGTATTTTGTATTTGTGGCAAATGTACTTTCAGGAAAAGAGATGCTTTTAAGGCTCTTTTGACTTCATGAGATATAATTCATCTGCTACAAAGTTCACCCCTTTCAAGTGTGCATTTTGTGTCTGGGTGGTTCAGTGGTTAAGAACACTTGCTGTTCTTCTAGAAGACCCAAGTTTGTTTCCTAGCACCCATGCCAAGTGGCTAACAACTTCCCTCAACTCTAACATCAGGAAATCCAATATCCTCTTCTGACCCGCAAGGGCACCCACACACAAGTGCCAGACCCTCACATGCACACAGAGAGATTAAACATGAATAAAACTTAGAATAAATATTAAAAAGTAGAGTGTACATTTCAATGGCTATTGTATCACTAAACAGAACTATGCAAATATCACCACTATCCAACTCCAGAGTATGTCCCCTGACTCTGTTAAAAAGCAAACCCCTCAAAATCCCAGAAACCAACACTCTTTATCCATTGTTTCTTCCTCCAGCCCCTAGGCCTACTGTCTGATTTCTGTCTCTACAGATCTGCCTATTTTAGACATTTTATTTAAGGGGAATCATGTATCCTTTTGTAACTAGCCTTATCTTTTATGTTGTAGCATTCAACAGCATTTCAGTCTTTATTATGACCAAATAATATTTCAATAACATTGATGTTCTAAATCTTATTTACCCCTTAGCAGATTGTTATATGATAGATATCTGGCCATTATAAGCAATACTGTGGCGAATATTTATGTGCCCGGGGTGGCTTTGTCACTAGCACAAGTCTCCTTCCAGCTTTGCTGAGGGGATAATATATGACAAATAACCATATACAGTCTTTCCTGTGGACACATGTAAGTTTGCTGGGTGACATCAGAAGTCTATGTTCTACTTTTTGAGGAATTTGCCAACCTGTTTCTTTCAAAGAGTTTGTATGGTTTTACATTCTCGACAACAAGGTAGGAAGACTCCAAATTCCTCTCCACACCCAATCCCACTTGTTAGAGTCTGTTTTTTCATTTGTAGCCATGTTAATGAGCGTGAAATGATACCATCGTGGTTTTAGTTTTTATTTCTTAATGACAAATGATTTTTAGTACAATATTCTACTTTATTGTCTACTTTAAGTTTTGTTTGGTGAAAAATCTGTTCAAATCCTTTGCTCACTTAAAAATTTTTTTTATTGTTTTATTTGTGTGTGTGAGTGTGTCTGGCACATGTACGTAGGTGCCTGAGGAGACCAGAAGAGGGCATCAAATTCCCAGGTACTGGAGTTATAGGCAGTTGTTGGTCACCCAGCACGGATGCTGGGAACAGAACTCAGACCTTCCGGAAAAGTAGCATGCCTCTCTTAACTGCTCAGCCGTCCTTCTGGCTCTTCAGGTCCCCATCTCACCCTGCTCTGTCGACAAGGTTTCTCTGTGTAGTCCCGGAAGTCCTGGAACTCGCTCTCTAGACCAGGCTGGCCTCGAACTCAGAGATCTGCCTGCCTCTGCCTCCCAGGTTCTGGGATCAAAGGTGTGCGCCACCACACTCAGCTCGTTTTGCTCAGTGTTAAGTGTGCTATCTTTTCACTGTTGAGTAGTAAAAATTCTTAATACCAGACCATTATCAGACACATGCTTTGTAAATATTTTCTTCCCTTCTGTGTATCATCTCTCACTTTTTTGATGGTGGTGTATTGCGTTTGATTTATTATTGTTTCACTACTGCTTTTGATTCCGCATACCAGACTTTAATTACCCCTTACTTTAATTTAGCCCAGTCCTGCTACTCCATGAGAGAGAGAGAATTAAAGGTGATTTAGAGCCTAACTCTTCTCTTAGTCTTTCCACACGCACTCCCCAGCTTTCCGTCTGGAACGTGGAGTGACAGTAGTTTCCATTTCATAAAGTTCTTGTGATGTTTGGATTAGCTCTTGGGAGAAGGTTGAGAGGAAGACATTGGCACACAGGAGACTGCTTAGAAATGTTTAGTCACTGTCACTTTTATTAAGAGACCTAGCAGGCAGGTTGTTACTTGGCCTGTCAGTGCATTCTGATTGGCTGCTGAAGCTCCATGGTTAGCTACCAGCAGACTTGATGGGCACATAGCAATTGTGGTTTCATTTCTTTTGATCTCAGTGATAAACAGCTCTTTGAGGTCTCAGGAGTCACAGATTAAGGATAAACTGTCATATTGGCACAAATGACTGTTTTATCATGATGTGGTCTTGCTCTTATTAATTTAGTGGCTACCTCTGTAATTACGTGCAAAATAATAGGCAAAACTCCCTCTTTATCAATTAGATATGGGACTGTAAGAAAGGTCACTTGATATGCAGCTAAATGTTTGCCACGCTTTGCAGCATTACCTCAGAACGTTCATCTGGGTGAAGCAGGCAAGGGCCCATCTGTTATTGTTGCTGTTGTTGTTATTATTATTATTATTATTATTATTATTATTATTATTATTATTATTATTATTATTATATTTTGTGGGCATGGGTGTTTTGTTGTATGTCTGTGTACCACATGCATGCAAGTCCTATAGAGGGTAGGAGAGGACATGGGGTCCCCTGGGAATGGAGTTATAGATGGTTGTGAGCCACCATGTGGATTATGGGAACTGAATCTGGAATGACTGGAAGATTAGCCAGTGATCTTAGCTGCTGAGCCAACACCCAGGCTTTGTTTTGTTATTACAAACCCAGATATGGTGAAAGTTCAAAGTCAAATGATCTTAACTCAGCCTACCCCTAGAGACAGGTGCTCTAGTAGCGGAGGAGGCACCATTCAGGGGAGGTGTGTGCTTATCAATATATATCGATATATTTTAATAATTAACACATATTAACTTATACTGATAATATGTTAATAAATTAAGATATAATATAAATGTATTATCAATATATGTTATACATATTTAGAAGACCTTTCTGTATTTTTTTTCTTTTTGGAGACAGGGTTTCTTTGTGTAGCCCTGGCTGTCCTGAAACTTTGTAGTCCAGGCTGGCCTCAAACTCAGCGATCCACCTGCCTCTGTCTCCCAAGTGCTGGGATTAAAGGGGTGCACTGCTACCACCACCCAGAAACTTTTCTGAAATTTTTATTGAAACAATCCAATATAAAATTTTATGTTATAATAAATCTGGGTGACCTGAATTTTATTCCTAGGACCCACATGGTGAAAGGAGAGAACTGATCCCCATAAGTCATCCCCTGAGCACCACATGCATGCCACCCACAGAGCATGCTCCTTTCCCCACAAAAGAAAAGAAAGAAAGAAAGAGAAAAACTCCTGCCAGGTCTTGGCCTTTTGGATAAGATCATGTATTAAAAGGCAAAACTCTTGGGCTGGAGCGATGGTTCAGACACTAGAGGCTGGGCTCACAACCCTAGAGACGAAACAGCCAAATTGTTTATTTTATTTTATTTTTTGGTTTTTCGAGACAGGATTTTTCTGTGTAGCCTTAGCTGTCCTAGACTCACTTTGTAGACCAGGCTGGCCTCAAACTCACAGCTATCTGCCTGCCTCTGCCTCCCGAGTGCTGGGATTAAAGGCATGTGCCACCATGCCTGGCATAACAGCAAAACTCTTAATTGATAATTAGCACACAAGTATATTTCTCAATGCCAAAGAGTTATCAACTGAAGATGGGAAATATAATAAAATTATATTTCTCAGTGCTGAAGATATTTACACATCTTTTGGGAAAGCGATGACAACCGCTTTCTGCCGTAAGACAGTCATGAGTGAAGCTGCAGAGGTTTCTTTTTCAGTTTTTCTTATCTTAACTTTTAATCCCTGAATTCGTCTACGGAATCCATTAAGAGAAGAAAAATGAAACAGTTGGGTGTGCGTGGGTTTTTTACAAAGATGAGTCACAACAGGCAGCAATATCTCAGAGGACGGAGAAGCGGAAAGAGAAGGAGAAAAAACTGTTCAGTCATGGCCCGGGCTGATGAAGCAACATGTGAACTGACAACATGTTGTCAACCTGTGCAGATCTGTCTGTGAGCCTGGGGACCGGAGGACCTGAGTGAATGGGGCGGACCTCAGTCTAAGGCTGTGATAACTTCACTTCAGTTTCAGTGTGCACTTACACATGGATGAAAGAGAGAAGCAATGATCCGAGGAAGGTTGTCTTAGTTCAGAAACACATGTAAGTACATAAACGCCGGTAAGCACATACTAAACAGAGCAGCCCTTTCCAAGAACTTTCTCAGGACAGACAGATGGAAACACAATTTCCTGGCACACACTATAGAGTCTATCTGGGGAAGCATGAAAGCAAGGCAGAAGGCCATGTCTAGAGTCAGGGTACACTGGGGACAACACTCAGCATGTCCTTTCACCGTTGCTATAGTTATGTTCTGACATCCAATAACAACAAACACGTCTTATAAATTGAACGCAAATGTTTGTCACAGGAAGCACAAAGTCACATCCAAGAATCACCCAGGGAACAAAACGCACCTGAGGTAAAAGGTCCCCTGCCTTTTTCCCTAGAGCATCTCTCACAGTTCCTGAGGCCTTGTTCACCATGCATTGTTCTTTTGTCTGTGTTCTGACATCTCTTCCTCCTTTTTATTTTTAAAAGCAAGAGTATCCAGCGCAGTGGATAAGGCTGAGTATTCTTGGGCACTCATCCTTGTGTGGAGCCATTGACATGCCAAGGGAAGGAGGACAGCGCACATGATAAGTGCAGACTTACATCTAAGATCCATGCATGCCACTCTGCCACTGGCAATGAGGGTCCGTGCCTTGGAAGGCACCAGCAATTCCTTCTGATCCTGAGATTCCAGGCAACTGCTTAGAAAACATCTGCAAAGTCTATCCTGGTACCCAGTGGTCTAGTTCTTTGGGATGGGACGATGGGCACATATAGGGCTGAGCATCCTAAAAGTTCTGGGAAGCTTGAGTAATAAAGTTCTCTTGGGGCAATTAAAAAAGTTAAAATAAATAAAGCAATAGCAAGAGTATCTCAAGGAATAGTTTCTTCACTTTATTTATTTATTTATTATGTTTTTTGAGACAGAGTTTCTCTGTGTAGCCTGGCTGTCCTGGACTCACTTTGTAGACCAGGCCAGCCTTGAACTCACAGAGAACCACCTGCCTCTGCCTCCCGAGTGCTGGGATTAAAGACATGCGCCATCACGCCTGGCTCATTTTTTATTTATTTTTTAAATTGTTTCTTAAGAGTGAAAATTAGCCAAAGGAGTTTTTTTTAATCATAAAATTTTTTATTTATTTATTAAAAATACAGTTTTCTGTTTGTACACGTGCACGCCAGAAAAAGGCACCATATATCATTATAGGGAGTTGGGAGCCACCATGTGGTCACTGGGAATTAAACTTCAGACCTCTAGAAGAACAGGCAGTGCTCTTAACCTCTGAGCCATCTCTCCAGCCCTGCCAAAGGAGTTTTAAAAAGTGCTACTCATGTAGGCTAGGTAGCTCTCTAAGCATATCATGAAAAGGGTAATTCATTAGTGTTTTGTATAGCCCCTTTGGTCCCAAAGCAAACCAGAGCAGAGAGTCACTTGGATGAGACTGGGACCCAGAGGTCCTGCCAAGGAGTCTGTGCTTTTAATGGCTGTGGAGGGCTACCTGCCAGTTCAGATGAGAATCACCAGCAGAGTAGCTTTTAGATTTCTGGAAGCGTTAGCACTTCTTAAAGAAAGGGATGTAAAGGGCCCTTGTCTGGCATGGGATAGGCCCTGGATTCATCCTCGGCACTAATAAGACAAAACCAACCACAGTATCAGCCATGATAGTACATGCTGGACTTGGGGGCTGGTGATTTAGCTCAGCAGGAAAAGGCTTGAGTGCTCCGCAAGGCTCTGGGTTCAAACCACCACAAAAGAACTCACAAGCAGTGGGAAGGAATCCTGTGAGTCACATTTTAATAGCTTTGTTTTGGCTTTAAGCAAGTTGTGAGGTAGGAAGGAGAAACTGTCTTTTTTAAAAATGATTTACTCTAAAATAAAATTTTATAATAAAGGAAACTTGCGGGTAAGCAGGTGATGTGGGGAACAGGAGCTATGGGGGGGGAACAGGAGACATTGGGGGACAGAAGACATGGGGGACATGGAACAGGAGTTGTAGGATGAACAGGAGTCATAGGGGGACAAGAAACATGGGGACACAAGGGACATGGGCGGGCAGAATACATGGAGGGTACAGGAGACATTGGGGAACAAGAGACTTGAGGGAACAGGAAAAATGGGGGAACAGAAGACAAGCTGTAGTATAAATTTGGAGGTTTATGTTAATAGTGTGATTTTCAAAGTGGACACATGACTTCTGGTTGGTGACTGTGTTGGCCACAGAGACTGGAGGTCCTGGAAGCTTAGTTATTCAAGGAAGATGTGCTTTTGACAGACTTTCTTTTATGTACAGGTGTGTGCTAGAGAGGAAAGTGTGTATCTTAGCCTCCCTCATTGCAACCCGGAACTCTAGGGGAAAGTATCCCTTTGTTTCTGTGTGAATTCCCAATCCCTCACTTCTTTATAAGCACAACAGTCAGCATTAGAATAGTTGTCTCACACACACACACACACACACCCACACACACACACACACTATATGTCATATTTCATGTTTACTATTGTGCCTATTCCAGGGACTCTCCACCGACAAAAGACAAATGTCGTAGTGCACACCTTAAACCCCAGCACTCGTGAGACAGAGGCAGATGGGTCTCGGTGAATTCAAGGACAGTCTGGGCTGCACTGTGAGTTCCAGCCAGGGTTACATAGTGTGACCCCGTCTCAAAACAACAGCAACAAAAACCACAACAGCAACAACAAACCCAAAAAGTGAATTCTCCGCAACCTTGATCATCCCCACTTAATGGTTGAAGAAGATGACACACACACACACACACACACACACACACACACACACACAAATAGTTCATAAGTTACAAAAGCAGTTGTACATTGAGCAGTGCCCCTCACACAAGTCACGCGAGGCAGCTTCCCGTGGCTGGTGAGAACACTACCCATCACTTCCTATCCCACCACTTCCCAGAGCACCCAGAGCGCCTGTCACTTCTTCTATAAGTAGATGGTCCCTGATTATGCAACGCTTTATGTTTCTTCCACTTCACTATGGTGTTAAAGACATACGGGTGAGCGTTGTCGGTATGTGCGCATTTCACGTCTGTGCACATGGGGGCCAGAGGTCACTTTCCTATGTCACATTCCAATGTCACAGCCCTCACTGGGACGTGGGGCTAGCCAATTTAGAGAGACTGGCTTGCTGACTAACTCCATGGCCCATTTTGCCTCTGTTTCCCTGGCACATCTGATTGGTGTTTTTTTTTTTTTTTTTTAATCTTGTTGACAAGCTCTAGTGAAAGTAAAGACATTAAGTTGAATCCATCGGTGTGGGCTTAAACTTTAAAGAAGGTTTAAAAATTACAGCATAGATGGTTGAGTCATGCTTTTCTTTGAAAAAACAGTTTTTGGTGATCTGCAAATTTTAATAGAGTGAAAAAATTCTCATACCCTTTTTATAAAGTTCGGTTTCTTATACATCTTTTTTTTTCCAGCCCCCCCCCAAAAAAGAAAGAAAGAAAGAAAGAAAGAAAGAAAGACTGATAACAAGATCACTTCCAGGCCAGCATGAACTCCTTATGGGGGCTGATCTGGCCATACCACATCTGTTCCTTAACTCAGCACTGTACAGTGTGTGGCCAGTGTCAGACTCTACCCACACCAAAAGCGCACATTAGCCTGGCAAATACAGTCAGTTATAACCAGATGTAGCCTTCAATGGTCTGGGGGTTATGCAATTTTAAGTTTTTCTGTAAGAAACATATGACTAAAAATCAGGTACAAAGGTAAAGTATATTATTTATTTATATACTATTTGTTATTAGAATGAGGAAAACAACCAAATTATCAATTTGAAAAAGGCAACATATTCTGTAACATCTCCAAATCTAGAAAAGTAGTCCTCATTCAGCACAAGGATTAATTAATTACCAGACAGAATCTATGACATATTTTTACAATTTTGGCCAATAGTAATTTTTTCAAATTCAAACCTGTTACTATAAATGCAGGTCTGTGCTACACACAGAGATCGTGGCATCTTTGTATTATTTGAGATTAATTCCCCCGCCCCCCCCAACATAGGAATTTTGACAAACTATTGTGTGCAAACCGTAAAGAATGAAAACAAGCCTGAGATTGGTTATTTAGTTATGTCATCTGAGTGTTGTTTATATAGTCACCCAGAGGTGATTAGGCGATAATAAGATTCGTGTCTATCAGTTGGAACTTACACGTCTAATGATGGCCTTTCCCAAGCTAGCTTCTGGCTCGGGGCATCTTCCCCTACCCACATGGCTCTGACGTATGGCACCTGTAGGGAACACTCATGTTATCATGTTATCACTGGCCCTGAGTCCCTAGTCCAGGAAGCAGAGTAAATTGGGAGTAGTGGAAATATTCCTGAATAGCATTTCAACCCCAGATGGTCAGCACGGTCTAATGTGCTCACAGAGATAAAGGCGAATTACAAAAACACACCCCACTAACTCCCAGCCAAATGAATCTCCAAACAGCATCCCCTAGATCAGAACATCAAAGCAGCATGTATTGCGCTGGGGGTGTGGCTGTCTGTCTGGCTGTTGCTTGCTTGCTTTTTACCAAGCCAACACAGCTTAACCTTCCACCCCACTCACCTCCCAGGGCCCCTGGAGTTTCTGGTGAGGTATGGGAGTTGGGGACCCCAGGAAAGCCTCCTAGAGCTTGTATAAGGCCTTTCATCATCAGAAGTTGCATCTTGCATGAGGGCCAGGAGTCTATGTGGCAGTCAAGAAAAAGCGGGACGCGCTGCGTATTTGGAAACCGGGTAATGGCACGGAGCTCCGTTACTGACTTGTTCCGTGCTCTGAGGCTGTAGGGGACCGTGTTGATATTGGCTGAGAGACTATTTCTCTCCTGGCAGTGATAGCTGCGGAGTATCTGTAGCCGTCCCCGCTTTGAGGATTCTGACTCTCCTAAGGAAGAGGCCTAGTCACCAGCATTTAACCTCCTTGTACTAACCGCCATACTCTGTGTTCCCCTACAGCCCGGGGCTCTTCCTTCTCCCCACAGCCTGTTGAGTTTGCCTGCCCTTCACCCTCCTTTCTGAAGTTCTCCAGCAGTCTTGTCACTCTGACCTTCTTCACAGAGATGCTCGCCACACCCTCAGGAAATACATGACGACTGCCCTTACCGCAGTCTCCCTTTTCTTACCAAGTCCTTCGCGCTCCTGGAGGAGGGAGGAGCCATGTTTACACTTTGAAAACTCTGCTCCCCTGAAGGGTCTAAATTTCCTTCTTGTTCTCAGTGCCTCCACTGGGCAGGAGTGAAAATGGATGGTGACAGTTTGCTCGGGCGGCACTATTCAGGTGCTGTGGCGTGCCTGTCCTTTGCATTTGCCTGAGCAAGAGGGAAGCTCTGAGAGAGGGAAGCAGTTACAGCGGGAAAGGCAAGTTCTTGCTTGTCCACCGCTGGTAGCTGCCGCTGGAGTGGAGGAGGAGTAGAAGCTCTCTCAGGTCACCGAGAGTGAGTGTGACTACAGAGCTGCCCTGCACTCCAAAGCCATTGGTCAGTAATGTGGAACAGTCCCCAAACCAGAGCTCAGGGACACATCTCTGCCTCGGTCTTGTCCTGTTTGGTCACCGTCATGAACCTGCTGTGTTGTCCCTAAAGCCTGAGGAGGGCCTTCCACTTAAGTGCCAACGAAGAACTTTCTCCTGGGTGTCATTGCCAGTTGGCACGTGGTTCTCCCAAAACTACTTGATCCAATAACAGCTCTTGATATTTTTTTCTGTTTGCTGAATGGCTAAGTTAATTAATTAAATTAACATATAATTATTAATTAAACCAGATTAACTTTTAATAGATGGATGAAAAAAAAAAGAATCAAAAGGAAAAGAGCATGATGGCTCCGAGGTTTGGTGGAGGAGAAAGTTTGTTGTAGATATGTGGGCGAGCATAGCCAGAGGCGGGGGCATCTGGAGGGCGGGGGAGTCCAGAATGGACAAGACCGGACTGAGCTGTGCCCCGTGTGGAGAGGGGAGGGGAAGGGAGAGGGGAGAGATCAGGGGAACCACGTGCAACAGCCAGGAGGCCCAAAGGCACAAAGAGGGTGGGTAACCAAAATGGTTGTATTGTATAGGGAAGAGCCGCCTGGCCCTCTGGGCTGGAGAGTTCAGGGTAGGGGGTGGGGTATGCCACCCAGGAGGGCTCAGTCCCCAGTAGGGACTGGGGGTGGGGTAGGGAGGATGCAGGGAGAACCTGGAGGCCACATCCACTTTGCTATGTTAAATAGGCACCTCAGGCGTTTGTCCCAGGCTTGAAACCTAACAATAATATTAATTAGGATTTAATTATTAAGTTGAAGCAATTTAACTATTAATTTGCCAAAGCATTCCCCCGATCAAATACAGTTAGAGCAATTTGTACTTCTGGTAAGGTTGTCTAGTGTCCTGCGTACTTTAGCAAAGGGTGATTTTTGAATGTAGTAATACTGTACATATGATCCATGCCGAAGATTTTTTTTTTTTTTTTTGTTTGTTTGTTTGTTTGAGACCAGGTTCTTCTCTGGGTAGCCCTGGCTGTCCTGGACTCGCTTTGCTTGAACTCACAGCAATCCACCTGCCTCTGCCTCCCGAGCACTGGGATTAAAAGTGAGCGCCACCACACCCAGCTCCATGCCAAAGATTTTAAAACGAGGATCATCTTGATGGAAGCTAAGGAGGTGCTTGGAAATGTTTATAGCTCCTGAGATTGTTAAAGGATTCTCGTTAAAACCAGAAACAAGAATGTCCTGAAATTACTGCCTATATGCAACATTCTAATAGAGTTTCTTGTGTAATAAAAATATTAAAAAAATAAAGGTCAGAAGAGTAAAATCAGGCAGGGGAGATGGCTCGGTGTGTAAGAACACTTAAGGGCCTGACTTTGGTTCCCTGTATTCATATAAAAAGCCAGGCATGGCCACACGTGCCTGTAACCACAGAACTATGTGGAGTAGAGACAGGAGGATTGCTGAGCTCTGCTGCATGCCAGCCTCACTCCAGGTTCAGTGAGAGAACCTGTTTCAAGGGAATGTATACACATATATAATATACCGAACCCCCAAATGCATTGTACAAACTGAACATATTAAAATTCCTAATGATTTTATTAACTAAAAAAGAAACTTTTTTTCTGAGACAGGGTTTCTCTGTGTAGCCATGGAACTTGTTCTGTAGACCAGGCTGGTCTTGAACACACAGAAATCTGCCTGCCTCTACCTCCTAAGTGCTGGGGTTAAAAGCATACATCAACACCACCAGACAAAAGGAAACATAAAGTTTACAAATTATCAAAATTTTTAAAAATTATCAAAATTAATAAAAGATTGATTTAGAGATGTGCCCAAACATATGCAAACACAATTGCACACACACACACACACACACACACACACACACACACACATATACACCCACACAGAGGAAAAAACCCCTCAGTCAATTCAGAAACCTAAACAAATTTCAATACAACGTTAAGAAATAATTGCAATAAAATATCTTTACAGTAGCAACACAGAAACCTAGGAATAAGTATAATAAATGAACTATAAGATCTGTGTAGAACATTCTAAAATTTTGTTAAAGGTTATTACAGAGGATCTAAGCAGATGGAGAGAGATACACTGTGTCTATAAATACAGATGTTTATGCTGTAAAGATACAAAATTTCCTTAAATTGAGCAGTTGGTTCAATGTCATCTCAATTAAAAATAAAAGTCAATCCTAAAACTTACTAGAACAACTATGCTTTCCAGTATGTAGGGAGTCCTGTCTTACTAGATTTCTATAATGTGATAAAAATTAGTAACATGATATATGACATAATGACTTTGTGTATTAGGTGGAAGAGGGAAGGTTAATCAATAAATAATATACAACAATTTGGTATAAGTAAAAATTCTAATGCTGATGATTAACACCAAGAAACAAAGATACATTCCAAATGTAAGAAGAACCCTACCTTAAAAGGAAACATAAAACAAACAAACAAGAGCATTCTTGTAAGGTCTCCTTTACAGAAAACACAACCAATCACAATGCAGCATTGTGGCGTTCAGTTCCAATGGATACATCTACGAAATACTCCCTCATCTAAGGCTCCGGCAGCATTTGGAAAAAGGGGCTGAAAGACTGTAAGAACCAGAAGATCAGGGACCTTGCTGTGAGATTGTGTTTCCTAGTAACGTCAGAAGCTACACGCATAAAGTCACACCAGCAAGAGTGCCTAAACATGAGCAGAACAGGAATGACACCAGTAGACGGCTAAAGTGGATGGGGGAAAAAGCCCATGGGACCTCAACTCTATACAAAGAACTACAGGCAACTAAGGAATACTGAGAGTGGGAGAAATAGTGTTCCCCAGTGAAGAGCTCCCAAACAGTCATGCAAAACCAAATGGTCAGCCCTGAAAACATAATACAAGTAACATTATACAGACTGAGGTTTTTTATATATATATATGTGTGTGTGTGTGTGTGTGAGTGTGTGTATACATATATACATGTAATAACAGTTAATGAAAAAAGAGGCCATGGGTTTGTAAGAAAGCAAGGAGGAGTATATCGGAGAATATGGTGGGGGGAGAGAAGAGAAGGGAGAGATGATATAAGTTATATTATAACCTTAAAAAATAAAAGAAGTAATGGAAAAATTGTCTTGGACACAGTATGTGAAAAGACAAATTCAAATGGAACAAAAGTGTTACAATATCTGCAACTGACAGAAAATTAGTATTCAGAGTATTTAAAAACTGTCAACGAGAAGAAAATGATAGTGGCCTTATCACACCTAAAGAAGTCGAGGTTAGGGAGAGCCTGGAGAGATGGCTCAGTGGTTAAGAGCACTGACTGCTCTTCCAGAGGTCCTGAGTTCAATTCCCAGCAACCACATGGTGGCTCACAACCATCTATAATAAGATCTGATGCCTTCTACTAGCATTCAGGTGTACATGCAGACAGAATACTCAAATAAATAAATAAATCTTAAGACAAAGAGGTGGAGGGTAAACATGACTGGCAGCCATGCTGAAATGATGCTCCTTGTGTTATTAATGAGAAATGCACATTCAAGCTGCACCGGAATTCTATCTCCCACCTTCTAAGTTGGGGAAAACATAAAATAAGACAATTCAAACGTCCTTGAGCACTATGCTGGTGGTAGCGCAAACAACACAGGAAGCTGGAAAACAATTTGACACCCACGGGCAAAGTTGTTATTAGTGCTCATGATCTATGATGGGCAAATGCCTCTTCTAGGTGTGCGCCCGGCAGTGCTAACAGCACACCAGGAGAACGAGCCTAACGATGCTTTCCTTGAATGAACAATGATACTGGAAACAACACATTAGGATGGAGAGTGCTCATTTGAAGAGAAATCACTTTATATTCTCCTCGCCTGGTCCTCGGGGTGTCTGGCCATACCTGGAACAGATAGCCAACCTTTATCCTTTCCTCTCTGTCATGTACCTCTCTCTAGATTCCTACAGGACATTCTCCACCATTGAGAGGAGAGTGAGGTCTGACTTTCACACGAACTCTGGCGCCCCATTTTTGACCACATCCCCTGGATAGGGAGGCCTGGTAGCACTCAGAGGAAGGATAGCAGGCTACCAAGAAGAGACTTGATACCCTCTGAGCATATACAGGGGGAAGAGGTCTGCCTCAGTCACAATCATAGGGGAGGGGAGTAAGGGAAAAGTGGGAGGGAGGGAAGAATGGGAGGATACAAGAGATGGGATAACAATTGAGATGCAATATGAGTAAATTAATAAAATATTAAAAAAAGATTTCTGTCTTACTTAGTAACATTATTGCTGTGCTGAAACAGCATGACCAAAAACAACTTGGGGAGGAAAGGGTTTATTTCACTGACACTTCACATAACAGTTCATCATCAAAAGCAGTGAGGGCTGGAGGCAGGAGCTGAGGCAGAGGCCATGAAAGAGTGCTTCTTACTAACTTGTTCGCCGTGGCTTGCTCAGCCTGCTTTCTTATAGAACCCAGGACCACCAGGCCAGGGATGGCTCCACTTACAATGGGCTGGGTCCTCCCACATTAATCATTAAGCAAATGCTCTACAGGCCTTGTCTACAGCCTGATCTTATGGACACATTTTCTCAGTTAAGGCGCCCTTCTGTCAGATGTCTCTAGCCTCTGTTAAGTTGACATAAAACTGGCCAGCACAATCTCCCTTATCCCTGGTACTTGCTTCTGTCCAGATTTCATGGCAGGCTCTTTCCACTGGAGTCAGTATCACCTCCTCAGGGAGCCCTTTACCATTTCACCTAAATTAGCCTTCCTACTTTATTCTCTCTTAGTTTTAGTGTGTTTCCTATTAAAAATACTGATTTTAAATTATGCATATATGCATATATCTATCTGGGTTTTTTGTTATGTTTTCATCCCTTTTTGCAGGCCTTTAATGTTAAATAGCATCTCCATGAGGCCAGGGAGTATCATGCTTCGCTTGTTCATGGTTGTTTCCCCTTCACAGAGTTGGGTATTCAGTAGTGACCCAATAAACTTGGCCTGAACTGCAGGCTTGAATGAAAATAGTGTGGAGACTATGTATTTATATTTAAGGCTGATCTGAGAGTTAGCTTCATCAGCTCTCATTCATGGGAAGGCTAATATGAACCAAAACAGCTACAGCCACAGAAGTTCCTAGTGTACGCATTTAGTATATAGAAGATGTGTTTACTTGTTCTAATTTTATATCTAAAAAATTTAACCAATGTGCGCCTGAACATTTGTTCAAAGTAGTTTCAGTAACCTTATATACAAAACACTAGATTAAAGGTTTCTCAATGTCTACACTTCTTGGAGCTATGTTAGTGTATTTTTAGGTGGCCTCCAATACACACTTAAATGTAGCACTCATAAATGCTAAGATAGAGAGCTGGTGTTAAATACTATGTATGTTAAATACTATATCTGGATCCTTTCAGAAAGATGTGAGTGTAGTGGAAGTTTTGGTTTCTTTTCTCTTTGAAAGCAGTTTAATTATACATCCATTTAACGAAATATGTTTTGGTGTCTTTAAAAATCCAGTTATGTTATGTAAACATGTTTTTGTTTTAATCCCAGGAGTGGGATATGGGGCTGATTCAGATTGTCCACAGCAGAAAACCATTTGCCTCATGTAAGCTCTGAGAGGGGCTCTTTGCCAGCTGCAGGTAGTTTCATTCTGAGGACTCTGGAGAGAGAATAAATGTCAGAGAGAGTGGGGGGTGAGAGAGAGAGAGAGAGAGAGAGAGAGAGAGAGAGAGAGAGAGAGAGGGAGAGAGAGAGAGAGAGGGAGAGAGGGAGAGAGGGAGCGCGAGAGAGCGAGAGAGCGAGAAAGAGAGAAAGAAAGAAAGAAAGAGAGAGAGAGAGAGAGAAAGAGAGACAGAGAGAGAGACAGAGAGAGAGACAGAGACACAGGGAGAGAGACAGAGAGAGAGACAGAGACACAGACACTGACATAGACAGAGAGACAGACACAGAGAGACACAGAGACAGACAGACAGACAGACAGACAGACAGACAGACACACACACACACACACACACACACACACACACACACACACACACACGGGTGGGGAGAAGGGGAGAGTCGGGGTGGGGTGCTCCAAGAAAGAAGGTTGCTGCTGCTACCCTGTAATGACCCTGCTTGCTGGTGATGCAGTTTGAGGAGAAAAAGTTGGAGATATCTTGAAATGAAGATTGGACTTGCCCCAGGGAACCCAATGACCCTGACCAGCAAGAAGTAGCTAAGGAGAACAGACCACCAGGCCACAAGGGCTCTGAACTGCTAAGCCATCCATTCTGTTTTTCTTTTTATTCTACTTATTTATTGAGGATTGCATTTATTATATTTACTTAAACCATAGCTATTAATGTATTTTTGCTTGCTAGTGCACCTCATTTTTCCCCTTTATTTTTGCACTCCAGAGATTGCAGGGCTGTTTAACAGCTACAGAGACAGCTAAGGAGATAAGGCCAAGGTGACAGCATTTGAGAGCCCATTGAACCTCCACAAAACATGAACATGCAGCAGGGTTTTATATATATTTATTTATTTAATTTTGTTTCCTGTGCATGAGTGTTTTGCCTGCATGGATATCTTTGGACCATATGTATGCAGTGCCCAAGAAGGACAGAAGAGGGTGTCAGATCCCCTGGCATTGGAGTTACAGACAATGATGAGCCACCATGTGGTTTGTGGGAATTGAACCCAGGCTCTCATCAAGAGCAGCTGTTGCTCTCTTAACTGATGAGGCACGTCTCCAGCACAGAGCTTTACAGTTTCCATCACTGAACTAGCCACTAATGATGGGTGGAAAAACTAATCTAACATGAAAACTTATGAAAGAATTATTGAAACTGAATTAAAAAGGAGTTGATTTTCATTAGCAACATGTAATTACACAGTATCAGAGCAGTGCACTAATAATAACGCAGCTAAAAGGGAGTGAGATCTGACTATGGTCAAAGGCTGTGCAACTACTCACTGTGCAGTAAAGAGATAAAGCAGAGCTCATAGTAATATCTTAGTATTTATTTAGAAAAGCAAAAACAGGGCAATTGTCCAAAGGTTTCAAGAGCTACTGCTTAAATAACATTTTAATAATAAGCCAGGGAATTCTGACACCATAGTATGTTTCTGGTCTGATTGTCTCACTCCACTTCCTGAAAACCTGACAGCAAGTCGGGAATTGGCGAAATTCCCAGTCCCCGATTTATTTCTAGTTATCTGAGTTAAAAGAGTATGGAAGAAGAAACAAAAGACTGAGCCAGATTAGTGGTGGCAACAGTCCATCCCCTCCCCCCAAGCTCATAACCCTTCTACGCACACCCATCCAAATCCACCCGGCAGAATGCCTGGCCTGTAAACTCTTTCCCCTGGCTCAATGTTCCTCCAAGGAATATGAGGTCAGAGCTCTCTTAGGGCTTCCTGTCAGGTGGGTGGAGGTGGCCTGGGTAGCCTGCCAGATGGCCAGAGCCGGGTTTGTGCCTACCTGAGAAACACGGAGCTGGGGCTGTCAGTGGAGCTGTGTGGGGCCTCGGCACTGGTCTTTGGGTTGCTGGGAATCTCAAACTTGAACACACTGTCACTGGAGGAAAGCCTTTTCTTCACCATTGTACTCTCGTCCAGGGCTACTACTTCAAGATGTCAGCTCAGAAGCTCATTTCTCTAGCGCTCTCAAGAAGAAAGCGAAAAGTTTCTGTATTTCAGCTCGTCACAGCGCCTGCCTTACAGGAAGCTCCTACCTGACCCTGATCCAGCCCAGGCTTTTTTTTTTTTTTTTTACAAGTTGGTTAATGAGTAACATGTCAGTATGACACAGCGCGGTTCTCATCCTACTGACATTTGCTCTGAAAGAGAAACAAATGTGTTTGGGGGAATTCAGCTCTCACTTTGATAACATGAACATTGCTGAAGCTCTGGGCTTAGGTGGAAAAACCTATATGAAAAAACAAGCAGTTGAGTCAAAACACAGAGGAACAGAGTGTGCTGCAGGTGGACATTAAAAACAAGATGCCTACCCTTGCTCACTGCCCGAGCCTGCCTGGCAGGGTAAAGAATGTGGATGTGCTGTCTCCCCACACATACAGGAAATAATCCTCATCACTACGGCCAGGATGCTTGAAGCTGTGTGAGCCTCGGTCCTCGGCACCTGAAAGCTTCTAGAGTTCTGATGGTTTTGACAAGGCAAAGTCAACCAAATCCAAATGCCCTAGCTTTATATTCCGCTAAGTCACATCTGGCCACAGCCTTTAACAAAACCTTAACAGCAGAGACACTAAGAAGCAAGAGATTGAATCTCATCTCTGCTACTTGCTGACTGGGCACTTCCTATGGTCCCCACCGTACTGTGCTGGATGTCTGTCTCTCCGCCTCTCAGGCTTAGAAGACAATTACGTGGAACAATGTGCCATGGTGATCTTTAACTAAGCATGGGCTGGTATATGCTGTACCCAAACCCAGGAAGTCCAGAGAGGAAACTCCTTTTGTGTGATAATATTCAACTGCTGATGCTCACAAGATGGAAAACATCGGGCCCCTCCCATTGGCGTTTCTACAGCGAGGAAGGTTGTCCCAGGAGAGTCTGGGCTCTGCTCTTCTGGGGTTTTGTGATTAGCCAGTGACACTGAGAGGCATGGTTTCCTTGGGAAAGCAAACCTTCAGCTGTGGCCTCATTATCACTCTGCAGATAGCCAGGCAGGGGCAGGTTTGCTGACAATACCACTGTCTCAAGGCACACTCTGGAAATTAGACGAAGCATGTCTTCCAGTGGAAATTTACTCAAACCTAGTCGGGTGACCTGTTTGGCTGCCTGTGTTTTTTCTCTTTTTAAGCTTGAATGCCATGACTCCGGGGAATCAGTCATTGCTGGCCAAACTGTGACTGGTGGCCCCACTAGTGTCCTGGGCTGAGACGCCAATGGTTTCTTGGACCCAGCTGCCCTTTTGCGTTTCTTGAGGGCACCTAATCTATGTCTCTTTTCTGTTCCCTTGTCTTGGTATTTCTATTGTGTGGGAATTCATATTGCCACGATATGGCATAAAAGCTAAGTTATACTAAAGTGTTGTGTGAAACCATTCATAATGCCTTTTCGAGAAGCATCTATTCCTGCAGCAGTTTTTACCCTTCTTTAAGAAAAGTTTTTTAAGAAAGAAAGAAAGAAAGGTCCTCTCGACCCACATGTTAACAACCAATGAAGTGTAGGGTGTTGTTTTTCTCCTGTAGGTAGGGAGTTTAGCTACAAGCACTGTTCAACTCAGAATAAAAAGTCTCTAAAGGAGGAAATCCTGGTGGTGGTGGGCTGGGCATAGCTTTCACTAAGAAAGCTTTCCTATTGTTGACGAACACGCTGTGTGTTCATTGGCAAAGCTCTCTCGCCTCCAGCTTCACAGCCTCCCTGCCCGCTCTGTCACTCGTTCTCATAGTCTGCATTTCAGTTTGAAATTCTTGGCCTAGATGACATTCCAAGTCTTCTCAGCCTCCTTGTGCAGACACCGCAGAATAAAAGTTGACTCCAAGTATTTTTTTTTCTTTTTAATTCTTTAATCAAACAAGGTCAATAGTTCCAACAACTGTGGCATTGCGCAATGCTGATAGTCTCGTTTACTTGAGCCCGAGCATTCTGAAGTCCCCGGCTGAAGAAGTAATACACTCTTTGCTGCTGGATTTGAGGTGGGGACCCTATGATTGTTTAATCTTCTCTTCCTCCTCTCTCTCATTTTTCCTAGACGTGCCAGGCTTGCCTATCGAGAAATATGATCCAACTGAAAGCACCAGACAGTTTCAAAACAACTTTCCAGAGACATGGAGTATCAGATTCTATCTCTGAGTGGGTCTTTCCTCTGTGCTTAAGCAAAGCTAGAAAGATTTGCCCTCTGAGACTCATCTGATGGATTAAACTACCTCTTGGGTAGTATGAGTAGCAAAGGTAAAAATGATTTTAAAAAAAAGACTCTTTTCCTCCTCCTTCCTCATCTTCCCTCTGTTTTTCCTCCTTCCCTAGTCACCACCGTTTCAAGGCCTACTGCTCAGAGCCCACAGCTCTGGGTCATAGCTCTGCCCTCATTTTATAGTGCCAGAGATGCGGGGCCTCGCCTCGCTGAGGATGGGGCAACTCTCCTGCTGAGGGGGAGTGGTGCCTTTCACTAGCATTATCTTCCACGGAGCCTGAGGGAAAGGAGCGAATGTAGGTTCGAAGTGGCTATCACTGCTGTCAGATTTATCAGAATGCCGGTTTGGCTGGCTCCCATCGATAAGCAGATATCAGATCCAGAAGACACTGACCAGTTCTAAGGCTGTCAGGTGTAAGCTGTGACATTCAGAGGAGGAAAGTCAGGGAGCTGAGGACTCTTCCAGATTTCTGGGCACACTTGTTTTCTACCTTTTCATGGGTAAAGAAAACGAACCTGGCTGGGCGTGGTGGCACTCGGGAGGCAGAGGCAGATCAATCACTTGTGAATTGGAGACCAGCCTGGTCTACAAAGCAAGTCTAGGATAGCCAAGGCTACACAAAGAAACCTTGTCTTGAAAAACAACAACAACAACAACAACAACAAAAACCAGAAAACAAAAAAAAAAAAACCCCGAACAAAAAACCAAACCAAACCAAACCAAAACAAAAACGATCAAAAATAAGAACCTGTTTCCACACCCCTAGATGCTTCCTGGTCTCTAGTACCCATGTAACAGGCATGGTGTCATGTGCCCCATAACTCTAGTGCCTGGGAGTGAGGGGCGAGAGGGAAGCAAGCAGATTCCAGGGGCTTGAAGGCCAGTCAGTCTAATTGAAGCTGTGAGCTGTGAGACACCGCCTCAAAAGATAAGGTGGAGTGGGATAGAAGTTCCCCAAAGCTGACCCCTAACCTCATACACATGTGTACACATATGCATACAACACACACACACACACACACACACACACACACACACACACACACACACTTGTGTGCGCACCATTCATTTTCAGCCTTCTGTAATTGTGATTGACTAGCACTTGTTACTTAGCAGTGTTATGTAAATATGCTGGTTTTTCCAGAAAAGAAAGCTCTACTGCGTTGTGTTGGATGGTTTCCGTCATGTATACTCTCCCACTGGGCCTGATCCCAACATGGTGACCTCCCAATTGCTGGGATATCAGGTCCATATCACCTCACCAGCATCCCATACGGAGGGATATGAGTGCTGTGTGTGTGCATGCATGCGTGTGTGCGTGTGTCTGTCTGTCTGTCTGTCTGTCTGTTCCTACATTTTACTTTCACACATTAGCTTGCACAGGCTTTGTCATCAATCGTATAATGTCTTAATTTTAGAGATTTCTCCTTATATTTTGCAGTTGGTTTCTGGGACTTGTACTGGAGCTACAGACAGTCGTGAGCCACCTTGTGGGTGCCGGGAATTGAATCTGGGTCCTTTGGAAAAGCAGCCATTGCTCTTAACTCCTGAATCATCTCTCCAGCTCCATATTTGAATTCTTATTGGGTCACTTTAATAGCCTGGGATCTTAAAGATGTCTATGTTTTTAGCTTTCTAATCTGCAAATAATGGAATCTACCATTACTCTTTTTGTAGGAAAATTAGCTGGTCAATACTTGTAAAGAAGTTGAATATGGCTTAACATATAATACACGATCAGCAACTTCCTACTTACTGGACAGCACTTCTAGCTGTTTGTCTTTGTATTTTCAGTAAAAATGTGATGCATTACTTAAAGCAACTAATAACCTCATGAGTACGTGCGGACAAGTGTTGCTTATGGGGGTCAGATAGCTGCTGGAAGTCTACTCTCTCTTTCCACCACGTGGGGCCCAGTGAGCAAACGCATTCCTGCTGAGCCATCTCCCGTGCCCTAACTGGCCCTCCCTTGCCATGTCATACTATAATCCATATGATACAAAGTTCACCTGTATAAGTGTACAGTTTAGCGTACCTAGAGTTGTGCAACAACCCCAAGCATCTAATTTTAGAACATTTGCATCATTCCTAAAGAAGCCTTGCACTCAAGAGCAGTGGCTCTGCCCTTCCCCCGCTCCTCTCCACTCAGCCCGGGTATCTACCGCTTTCTCTTTGTATAAACAAGACACTCCGCGTTATCTATAGAGGGAGGGAGTTCCTCTTCTGGTCGTTCCTTACAAATGGGTGCCTACTATATAGGATTATTTTGTGACCGGGACTCTTTCATTTAACACATTTCAAAACCTCACCCGTGTAACGTTCGCCGTCACTTCTTTCTATGTTCAGCACAGTAAGATTCTGGTGCCTGTGGAGCCCCAGTTCATTTACTCATTCTTCAGTTGCCATGTGGGTTGTTAATGTCTTTGGGCTGTTACGAATAACCCTGTTATTGATACTTGTGTCCACGTATTTGTACATGGACAGGCTTTTAATTCTCTTTGCTGAAATGCCTGGGAATAAAACTGTTCATGTTTATCTTTGTGAAGGGTTGCCCAGCTGTTTTCCAAAATGACAATAATACCTTACGTGCTGATCAGCAATGGATATAGGTTCCTATTCCTGCAGGCTTGCCAACACTTTACAATTCTAGTGGGCGTGGTGACTCATCATTTTGATACGTATTGTCTAATGATCTGGAGCATTCCTTCTATGTGCTTTGGCCATCTGTATATTCTTTTTGAAGAAATATCTGTTCATAATTCTTGGCCTATTGTGGTGGTTTGAGTGAGAACGGCCTCCATAGGGCTTATATATTTGAATGTTTAGGTCCCAGTTGGTGGAATTGTTTAGGAAGGATTGAGAGGCGTGGACTTGGAGGAGGTGGTCCACTGTGGGTGTGCTTTGAGGTTTCAAAAGCCTACAGGAGGCCCAGGCTGGCTCTCTTTCTGCTGCCTGCTTATAGATAAGACGTAAGCTCTTGGCTACTCCTCTAGCAAGATGCCTGCCTGCCTGTTGCTGCACTTCCCGTCATGATGATCACAGACTAACCCTTGGAAACTGTAAACAAGCCCCAATTAAATGCTTTTTATAAAGTTTCCTTGGTCATAGTGTCTCTTCATAGCACTAGAGTAATGACTGAGACAACTGTCTTTAAAGTAGATGTTTGCCTTTTTATTATTGAATTGCATCTTTTATATGTTTTGGGTGCATGTTCCTTAGACATAAGTCTTGCAAATATTTTTCACCATTTCCTATGTTATTTCTTCTATTTCTTAATGATGTTCATTGATTGAAGCAGAAAAGCTTTTCCTTTGGACAAAGCCCAATTTATTCAAGCTTTCTCTTTCACTTGTCATCTTGTTGTCATACCTAAGAAACCACGGCTCAACTTGAGGTCATGATGATTTATTACTATATTTTCTTCTTTTTCTTTCTTTCTTTTTTTCTCTTATTTTCTTCTTCTTCTTCTTCTTCTTCTTCTTCTTCTTCTTCTTCTTCTTCTTCCTCTTCCTCTTCCTCTTGTGTTGAGGTTAGTTTTATAAAATGGTGTTTGTTTCTCTTACCCTATCTCATAACCCAGGTCTCACATAAATAGTTGACTCTTTACTATTTAAAATTAAGCTTCACAACACAACCGTGAGCAGTTTATGTATATTCTTAACCCTCTACATTATGTTGTTTTACTCCCGGCAAACATCCCAGTGATAACTTGCACTTTGTAGCTTTCCTCAGCTCTAGAGCCTTTCTCTTGATCTTCCTTGGACCTCTACCTATGGCTGAATCCCCTGATTCTTCTTCTAACTCCTCCTCCCCTGGCTGGCAGGAAGTCCAACCCTATTCTCTCCCCTGCTCATCGATTTGCTGTAAGCTGCTTTATTGACATGTATCTTCTTGGCTCTTTCCTTAGCAGGGGACAAGGGCAGTTGAGACAAAGTTAAGAATATCATTGGACAACTTTGTGACTCAGATCTGTGTTCACCACTGGCCACAACAGTTTTGAGATGAGTCCAGGAACTCTTAATGCCGATTATGAGATTTGGGGACTAATATGGACCTTAAAAAGCATCCAGTTAAGATAGCTCATGTTACAGATGGCTCATCTTTCTTTTTTTAAGTGATAGTGACCCTCTCATGCTTACAGGAATAATCAGTAGCAAGACTAGCACCCCCTCCAGGCTCCTTTCATTTCTGACTTGATAACAGGACGCTTTCTGCATCCTGGTGCTGTGTAGACCCGACCCTCAGTTGTGCTGCCTAGTTAATTCCCTTGAGCAGCAACCCATTTGTGTTTGTTGTTTGTTCCTTTTGTTTCTGTTTGGTTTCTGCTGTGTAGCCCAGGTTGGCCTTGAGCTGCTGGCCCTCCCAATTGCTGGGATATCAGGTCCATATCACCTCACCAGGATTCCATACGGATAGATGTGACTGTGTGAGTGTGTCTGTCTGTCTGTCTGTTTATTTCTACATTCTACTTTCACACAACAGCCTGTGAACATGGTGGTTACCTTGTTATGTCTCTCTGGACTTATTCTCTTTATTGGCTTACTTCTGGGACAGCCAACCCTCCCTATAACCTGTCAATAAAGATCTTTACCATTTGAAGCTAGACATCTTTCAGGGATTTAAAAGAAATTATAGTTGGAATAGTAGAGAATTAAAATGTACCCCTTTCTTATATTTTTGGTTGTGAGCCTAGCCTTTAATGGCTGAGCAATCTCTCCAGCCCAATATACCCCTTTCTTTGTGCTGATAGTTTTAATAAAAATTAAAGCAAAAAACAAATGAAATTCCCAACTCCAAAAGCCTAACCCTGTGGTTCTCAACCTGTGGGTCATGACTGTTTTGAGGGTTGCATACATATCAAATATCAGATATTTACTTTATAATCTATAACAGGAATAAAATTGTAGTTATAAGGTAGCAATGAAAATAAGTTTATGTTTGGGGCTCACCACAACGTGAGGTATTAAAGGGTCGCAACATTAGGAAGGTTAATAATCATTGAGCCTAACCCATAGTTCTTACTAAAAAATGTTAAATTCTCGTGTGTGTGTGTGTGTGTGTGTGTGTGTGTGTGTGTGTGTGTGTGAGCGCGCGCGCGCCAGGCCAGAGGCATGGAGCTGAGAACTGAACTCAGTACATATTCTTAACAGCTGAGCCACCTCTTCATCCCCTCATTACAAGGAACTCAAGAAACATAACCTACAACAAAACCTATCTTTCTATATTAAAAGCCAAGTCCTGCAGAGCCGACACACAGAAGCTGGAAACACAGAGCTCTCCTGAGCACACTGAGCCTTAAGCTGCAGCCACAGCCTTTATCTTCAACTTGAAGGACATGAGAAACTCGCCTAAGAAGTCTACGCAATGAGTATATAAGCTACACGCTCTTGTTCAGAAATCCCTGAGTGCACTCAAGTCTGTAGAGCCATGCTCACTTTTGCTCAAGGCTCTAAAGAGAAACAAGAAAGGTCCCTCAATGAGCAGCCAAGACATTCTCCATGCAAGAGTAAGATCTTCCATGTAGCAAACCGCTGCACACCATGCTCCACTATTTGTTTTCCCAGGTCTGAGACCTGTCACTTACAATTTCATGTCCAGTTCCTCTGCTTTCACGTCCCTCCCTGGGAGCAAACTCTTGAGTATAGTTTGCAGTATTTGCTGGATGCTCCTCTTTCGCGACAGGGCCTGCTGTCTCTTCATTTTTTTTTTTTTTTGTGAGCCAGTTGATCTCTGAGACACTCTGGAGAGTACCAGGAAGGAACTTTGAGTTCATGCTCCACCTGGCCAATGGCAGCCCTGTTAGCCAAGTGTCTGGTTTCTCTTTCAGACACTGCTCAGAAAGGCGGGATCAGCCACAGTTAAAAACGTCCATCTGTGGCTCTAAAAGTGACCACAGGAAGTTTGGTGCGGCCCCTGTGGAGAGCTGCGATGGAGATTCCTCAAAACTAAAAGTAGAGCCCCCACATGATCCAGCTAAGCCCTTCCTGAGCATGGACCACAGGGGTCTTGCACATGTATGTTTGCTGTAGCATTATTTACAGGAGCCAAGATGGGGAACCATCCTAGAAGCCCATGAGATGACGAGTAAAGAAAATGCTTTATCTAACCATAAAGAATGAAATGATATCATTTTTATAAAAATGGACGGAACTTGAGGTCACGTGAAGTGAAATGAGAAAAACTAGAAAGACAATTATTATGTTTTCTCTCACACGAGGAAACTGTACTTCAATGCATGTGAGCACACACAACACAAACCTGTTCATAGGGGGCGTGGCTACTTGAGGAGACAGAGGTCACCAGTGCGAGACGGGAGTAGGGACAAGAGAGGGTTTACCTCACTACGACCTACACCATTCCTAATGTGAGTGTGTGCAACCTGAACATTTCCACCAGAATTCTCAAATTATCCTGCTTATTTAAGTTCAGGACTGTACACTATAGAATCCAAACATCCCCAATATAAACTGGATGCCCGCTGTATCACCCATGTTTAAACTAGACTTCCTGTAATCAGAACAGAACATGGCTTCTGCTGACCATGTTCAGTGTAGCGTCATCACGGATCGTCCCTCGCTGACTAACAAAAGGAAACTTGCCATGGGGGGAGGGCGCTAGTAGAGCTGCTCTGTTCTATTCTCTATTTCTAAGTGGCTCCATCGTGCCAGCAAGGCTGACACTGAAACTACTTGTTAATTAGAATAAGTAGAGGTCCTAACAGCATTTCCCCCCTTTGTGTCAGACAAAATTTCAGTTGTTGAACTCAGATGATTGGAATGTATTTTATTTGATCACTGCAGAACCCAGGGTCCATGGGAAGATGGTGTCTTTGTACAGGAAGTACAGTGATAACAATGTCAAACAGAAGAGCACAGCGTGTCTGAGTTTAAGGAGAAATGGAACCAGAAGTTCCCATGAACAAGCCTATTGGGGCCATAAATGACTTTTATTCTCTTATCTCCACCCTCTGTCCTCCCCTTTGATTAAAAAACTTGTCTCAGATTCTGAGGAAGATTAGAGACGCTAATGCTCATGTTAGTCAGCTTTCCGTCACTGTGACACCTGAGAAAACCACTTACAGGAGGAAGAGGTTCATTTTGGCTAAAGGGATGAGTGGATGCCACCCATGTCAGCTGGCTGCCTTGCCTTGGGCCCGAGGCTAGGTAGAATATCATGACAATTAGGGAATGTGGCCACAATGGCTCTACTTAAAGCAGTGGTTTACAGTCTTCCTAATGCTCTGGCCTTTTAATACAGTTCCTCATGGATTGGTGGCCCCCAGCCAAACAATAATTTTTATTGCTATTTTATAACTGTAATTTTGCTACTGTAACATAAATATCGTCATTTTCCCATAGCTTTCACAGGTGATCGCTGTGAAAGGGTCGTTCAATCCCAAAGGGGTCGAGACCCACAGGCTGAGAACTGCTGATTTAAATTAATAACCCTCTGTGTCCCCATACCTGACCCCTTGTAGCTTCTGCCCGCTTTAACCTGGGCAGGTGATTTGTTCCGGCGAGTAGAATATGGCAGAAGTGAAGTTTTGACGGTTAGAAGCCTAGACCTCAAGAAGTCTGAGTGTTCCTTGCTTCCTGTGGTTCTCAGGCAACATGTCCGAATTACAGGCCTCCTCCCCGAGAGACTACCTGAGCAGATGTGGGTCTTTCCAGCTGTGCTAGCCCGCTCAGCTCCTGTCTCCTGGGCCATATCACCACAGTCACATGGTTGAGCCTGGCCCAAATCTAAGTGATCTGAATTCCGATACTTCTGCTAACTCGTAGGCTCACGGGAAAAAAAAAATCATGTTCAACACTTATGTTTTATTTTATTTTCGTTGATAGATATATTTTATTTTTCATTAACTTATTTTTAATTTTAATTTTATTAATTTATTCAGATTACAACTAAATTGTTATCCCATCACTTGTATGTTTTAAGATGGTGTGTTAGTAAGGGAGAGCTGCTTCTGACTGTCACTCATACTATGAATGGGGTAAACTGGTAATAGCTTCTCCCGGGGACAATCGCATTTTAAGTGTCAGGTGTTTGAAGTAAATGAAGAAAATGAAGTGAAATCTGCATCAGATGTAATCAAGGGTGCCCGAGAGAGTCTTGGTGAAATGACAGACAGATGTGTTGCAGAGCCAATGTATTAAGAGGGAAAGGTGACCTTAGGATTAGGGCACCTACGATTGGTCTCCAAGTCAGACATGGTAGATCAGAACTCTGGCTCTCACGTCCCCAATATGCTGGGACCATATCCCCACCACCTTTCTGTTCCTGCACTCCACTTGCAGTTTCTCAGCAAAACTCAGGATAGGGCTCAGCATCTGTCTCTCTTCTCAGATCTGTTTCCAAAAGTGCTGTTCTCTGGGACCCAGCTCTTCTGCACTAAAAGGGTAGCATACCATTAGTGTGACAGCCACACAGCTCCGGCTTCTGCCTCATGCCTGACACGTAAGTGCCCTCAGATCTTCTGAGGTCTTAGTAACCTTGCAGCTTAGTTTTCTTTTCTGAGAAATGACGATGAGGAAAGGAAACTGGCCAAGCTCTATTCCTTCTCTGCACGGCTTGGCTTTGCAGATAAGGAGAGACCCAGAAGAAAAGCAAGAATTGATTGTGTTTAAGAGAGGCAGTCCAAGGTCCCTTTGATCACCAGTGAAGACACTTTCTGCTGATAGGAAACCTGGAGTTATGGGCCCAAACTTTTAGTAAATATTAACTCCCATTTTACTACTTTTCTTATCAGCTGCAGAAACGAAAGTTCAGACTTCATGTGATACACAAAATCCAAAGTCACACATGCGATGGGAGGTGAGGTCATAAATGTAATAGCAGTCCATTATCCAAGTTGTAATCAGAGAGAGAGAGAGAGAGAGAGAGAGAGAGAGAGAGAGAGAGAGAGAGAGAGAGAGAGAAATCTGCTTCCCACTTGACATCACGAATATGAAACAGTCATTCCTCCTTAGGAATGACTAAGCCCACAGTGCAGTTCCGGACACATAAGGGAACTTGAAGGTGGTCTCTAGGCATCAGGTTAGATAAGTTATCTGATAGAAATCCTGGACAGGTCTAGACAGGTCACCACCAGCTCAGCTTGTAGGAAAGCAGGAACGGGCTCCTTGGAAAAAGAGGACGGAGGAATTCGGGGATATATTTGAAACAATAAGCCGCATTATAACGATGATATCGTCCAGGGTGAAGCGCTCCAAGCCCTGCCATCAGAACGCCTCACTTCCATGGGATGTGGCTCAGGTCACTCGGTCTACGTTGTTCCCAGTTTTCTTATATGTAACACACGGGCCTGGGGATGAATCGGATTTTCCCCGATCTGTGGATCATTCCTGTAGCTCGTATAAAAGTTGGGAAATGCTGTGTAAAATTTCCGTTCTCTTGAGAGACCTTCATGAAGGTCACACGCAGTAAGTTCACGCACCTGTATTAGCTCAGGCTGAGCCAATTTGGATCATGCAAGCCTATTAACGTCTGTTGGAAGAATCCCATTCGAGATATGCTGCCACTGCCAATTAAAGCTTTCTTTGGCTCTAAAGACGTCTACTTTGCCAAAAGAGGAAATGGAGGCATCGTATTTTGTTGATTGCCTATTCTGTCAGGAGCCACCCAGGTACTTTATATCTTTCTCCTTTATTCCTTACAATAACCATGTAGAATAGTACTATTTTACTTTGATGACACTGACTATAATGGTTATGGCTCCCCATCGCCGGTTTAGCTTTATGAAGAGAGCCACAAAAGACACAGACTCTCTGGGTTCAGTTTTAGTCTCTTGCTTTGCTTTTTGGCTTATTCAAATAAGGGTTGTTTATGTAGCCCTGGCTGTCCTGGAACTTGCTATGTAGACTTGGCTGGCTTTGAACTCACTGGGATGGGATCCGCTTGCCTTTGCCTTCTGAGTGTTGGGATTAAAGGTTTGTGCCACCGTGCCCAGCGGGCTTGCTCTACAAATCCATAAGGCTACATTACCAGCCCTAGCACCAAATGCTATATATATCCTAGTGAGGCCCTAATCCTCGCAGTTCCCAAGACCCACCCCCAGTAAATAAAACACCTCAGATGTTATGTGACCAAAGCAAAAATTTAAATTCACCACAGATTTTTAAATGTCCTTGGAAACTTTGGTTTTTATCTTTCTCGTCACAGTGTTTTCTCATCCACTTGGGGGATGGCAGAGTAATGTAGACAACACCTATGTCTCTCACTGCCACCTTCCTCACACAGCTCATTCCCAGCTGTTAGCAGCTGTGCCTTCAGAACCTGCCTCTAAACACCACCGCCGCCACGCTCGATGCTAGTATGCCAGGTGTGTTGGCCCTTCCACGAGAATCTTCTCTATACAGGGTGATCTTAACACGCCCCCCATGCTAAGTATTAAACTCAGGACAGGCCCTCTACACTGAGCTACAGTGCATACACCAAGCTTTTCAAAATTTTTTATATTTTCCTTAAAGTTGTCTGATGGTTGTACACATCACTACAAAAAAATAAAATGGAAACATCCTATGGCCCTGACAAGATTGCTGCCTTCATCTGCAACCTTACTTGGCTCACGCCTGCTCCTGTTGGTTTTCTTTCTGATTAGCAACATACCATCCTCATCCCTAGACTGTGTACCTGCTCTGCCCTCTGCTTAGATAACTTCTTTCCTGCCAGCTTTTCCTGCCATTCTCTCCTTATATGTCACTTCCTCAGATGCCTTTCCTGAGCACACTTTGACCTTGTGCAGAAACGACCACAGCCAAGTTTATTTATTTTCTAAAAGACACTACTTTCTGTCCTTGACTGCTTTGGTTCTTTTCTTTTAATTTGTTTTATTCCAATGTATATCCCTAATTCAATGTGTATTTGTATTAGAGTACCTGGCTGGAGAGATATTTCTGAAATGGCGACGGTCTGCATGTGCTGTTTGCCAATGTGATGCTTGCAGGACAGGAGCCCTCAGGGGCAGCTGGAGAACAACAGCTTCTCACTTGGTAAAATATAAAAGACTCCACGGAAGACTTAGTCTGTTTAAACTCCCGTTTTATTGTGAAGAAAATCCTGACTGGATGAGGAAGGCTGGTAGCTCCAGGGAGAGTAAGAAAACAATCCTGTTCTTTACAGATTAGCTTATTTGCAGATATTTTATTATAACAGCCCAAACAAACTAATAGTCAACAAAAGAAACAGGGTGTGTTTGTTTGATTGGTATCACTTTGCTTTCTAGCCCTTTCTGATTAATAGGCATTTTGAAAATAAAAACAGGTAAAGACAAACACAGTGTCCTCAAATTGATTTCAAGCACATGGACTCAGGAACATTTTGGTGAGGTTATTTTCTGAGCAAAATTTTAATATGCAAAAAAAAAAAAAAAAAAGGAAGAGCTAACTTAGCTAAGGCAGCTTGTCAAATACATTTGCTCAGAGACAATTGAACTTAGGAAAGAAAAAATAACCCACTTGGCTCTCATTGTACATGGTAGAAGTGGGGTCTTGGGGGAAAGCAGAAATAGAAGGTATTCATGATTAAATATGGACACTGTGGAATGCTCACCCTGTTGCTCATGACTAGGAAGGTCCACCACTTGCTTTCCTCCTCCACACATGGTAAATGAAGGGAAGGGAAGGGCTGAGTCGGCCCTCTTGGGAAATACCGGTGCATCACAACCAAGATAAAATCCAAGGGGATACTGCTCAGTTGAAGCTGAGTGAAATATTTCTAAAAGTTGGGGAGCTGGGAAGGGGTAATGTTATTAAAGTACCTAGAAGTTTCCATCTTTGAAGTCCTGGCGCCATCTAGTGGCTAACAACTCCTGCTTTCTAGCCCAGTCATTTCTTTAAAAGTAATCTCTCAAATTTCTCAGCTAGTTTTGGCGTTGAGCAAGGAGCTTATACAAACACAGTTTTCGTGTAGACCCTTCTTCCTCTTTTTAGATTTATCTATTTTTATTTTATGTGTATTTGTGTTTTGCCTCTATGTATGTCCGTGTGAGGTGCTCAGATCCTGGAATTACAGACAGCTGTGAGCTGCCATGTGGGTGCTGGGAATTGAACCTGGGTGCTCTTAACAGCTGAGCCTGGGCATTCTTGTTCTATAGGTTTAGTGTGTGAACTGGGCATTGCCATTTTTAAGACAAGTATTCTAGGTGCTTCTGCCATAACTGATTGCAAGATCCGAGGCTCTCGTGGGAAGTTGGTTCTGTTTGTCTGATTTCCCTTTGCACCTTCCTTGTCTTTCTTCATAAAGCATATTAAACAGGGCAACTTTATATTGCAAAACCAAAGGGAACTGTGATCAACAGTACTTCTATATTTTTGACACGATCAAAACAAAGGCCCTAGCATTAATAGGGCTATGTGCGCAGCCGAGGGCTGTCCTGTGACTTGGTGGACTCGGCTAACCGTTAGGTCCTCTTTCAATTGTTCATCTTCCATCCCACTGATCCTACCTCTTTATTCTTAATTTTGTTTTTTGTTTTCAAGACAGAGTTTCTCTGTGTAGCAGGTCTGGCTGTCCTAGGACTCTGCTTTGCAGACGAGGCTGGCCTCGAACTCACAGAGATATACTTGCCTCTGCCTCCCGAGTGGTGAGTGCTGGGGTTAAAGATGTGTACTGCCACATCCATCTTAACTTCCCTTTTTAAAGACTTAAGTCATTTCAGACTTAGAAAAAACAGAATTCTTATTTTTCATCCAGATTCCTCAAGTGATAATACTTCACTTAGTCATAGAAAATTGATTTAAAATTTAAAAATCAGCTGTGATACAATAACGTTATTACATAATTTATAGACTTTATTAAGTGCCTCTACTGTCCCACGAATGTGTCAGATTTGTAGTCCTACCAGGTGGTAAAAAAAATTTAATGTAAAAATTAGAGTGTGTAGTCTCTCTCTCCAATCTGTAATAATTTTGAACTCATTATATTATCTCTCAGTAAATAATGGCTTTTTTGAGTCATGCTAGATAGTCTGTATAGAGCCTCAATTCAGTTTTCTGATGGTTCTTCCTGAGTGGGTCCAGGGCTCTTCTTTAGTGAGAACCTGGCAGAAACAGTGCTTCTGCTGTGAGCTCAGCAGATCGAGAGGTTGGTGATGCCAATGGGCTCCAATCACGTCAATTTTGATGGTTTGGGCTTCGCCAATTGGCTCCAATCACGTCAGTTTTGATTGTTTGGGCTTTGAAGAAGCCTTGGTTAGCTGTTTTTACAAGACAGTCAGTTCAGATGGCTCCAGGGAGGTGTTTTTGTGGAAAACTTGTCTTGGAAAAAACAACCAGACCACAGGCAAGCTTAGCTAGGATGACGATAACAAAGGTTTCTGATAGTTCGAGGAGTCTTGAGGGTATGTGTAACCTTCAGGAACCCAAAGATACTTGCGAACTTCCCCAGACATTTTATAAAGGCTTCTAAGGAGAAGAGTCTTCAGGTGTGAAACCAGATAGGAAACAGCTGGCATCACTGGCTCACAAAAGCCAGACGTGGTCTCTGCTTTCAGTGTGGCTGTCCTGGACAGTTCTGGGCAGATGTCTACTCAGGGTTAGGTGTAGGCACTTTGTATGGTGCCAGGAGCTTTCTAGGTCAAAGCTCATGTTAGAAACACAAGGGAGTTCTAGGGTGAGCCTTCAGCACTGGGAGCATTGGGTCAATGGGTAGATGTTCCCTTGCCTCATGCAGTGCCCAGGGCCTCACGGAAAAGCAGTGCAGAGGCCGAGGCAGCATGAGACTTTATCTTGCAGATGGAACTGTGCTTGATGGAAACAAGAGCAGCCTGGAGAATTTTGATTGGGATTCTGTTTACTTTGAACACAGAGGTTACATGGGCAAGGTAAATAAGTGGGGACAGAGAGAGGTGGGGGGGGGGGAGGCAGGAATCAATGATAGATGGCCAGATGAGAATAAACAGGGTCAGATGACTCAGATTAGCACCATCAATGTTTAAAGTTGGATGCTTCAAAGAGCTCCTCCCCCCATCTATCCAGAATATTTTTCTTACAGTTTTTGCGGTTAGTGAAACAGGCTCAGGGCCCATTTTTTCTCTTCCTTATGTTACATGCATCCATCAGGACTAATGGCTTAAACTACTGATTGTTGTTGCTATGGCTGGGCTATGCTCCCTGAGGTAGCTCTGCTGCTCCCTGGGCGTCCGGGAGTTTTTACCCTTGGAGCTTTCTCCAGTACCAAGCCCAGGAGCATGAGCATGGCCAGTGAAATCTGAGCTTAGAAGTCAAACACAGCCACCTCAAACTCATCCATTGGTCACAGCTGCTACGTGGCTACCTTTGTGGCCAACGTAGACCTTGGCCACTGGGGGAGGGGCCGCCTTAATAGCCACTACAGTTTCTCTCAGTACCCAACGACACAACTCTTGACGAGATTCACAACTCGCGCGCTGATGATGCTTGTCTTCTCTAGTGAACATTCTCCAACCTCCACTCGTGTTTCCAGCAGATATTTTTAAGCTAGAGCCCTTGAGGTTGTAAGTAGATGTTGTTGATCTGTAAGTCGAAGAGCGGAGGGGAGAGCTTAGGTTTTCTGACTACCTTCTAGATCCTCCGAAATCCACACCTGTAAAAGTGATTGAATTGTACTTTAAAAGGCTTGTTTTGTGAGGCTAAAGTTCCTGTGTATGTGTGCATGTGTGTGTGTGCGTGTGTGTGTCTGTGGTATTTGTGTGTAGGTGCTTACATGTGCTCATATCTGTGGGTGTGTGTGTGAAGGCTAGAGGTGACCCTAGGCATCGGCCTCTACTGTTCTCCAGTTTATTTTGATTCAGAGTCTGTCACTGAACCCCGTGTTCACTAATTTTGTAGGACTGGCTGGCCAGTGAGCTCTAGAGAGGTACCTGTTTCTGTGCCCCTAATCTGGGGTCACAGATGTATGCCACTGTGACCTGATTTTACATGGGTTCTGGGGATCTGAACTCATGACCTCATGCTTGCACAGCAAGTGCTTTATTGACTGAGCCATTTGCCTAGAACTTATGTATTTATTTATTTAGATTTGTTTTGAGTATTTCGCCTGCATGTACTTTTTGTATTCAGAAAAAGGCACTGGATACTTTGGAGTTGCAGTTATAGACATTCGTTAGACACTGTTGAAACAGGCCCTGTGGTGGCAATTCTTGGTTGCCAGCTTGACTACATCTGGAATGAATGATGATCCAGAAATGGAAGGCACACCTGTAAGAGATTTTTTTTTTTGCTGGACCTCCGAGGTAGGAAGACACACACCTTTGATCAGATCTTCATGCAGGAAGACCCTTTCAGTCTGGGCCATATAGGTTCACAGAAGAAGGTAGCTTTTGATCTTCGCCTGCTTGCCCTCACCTTGGTAGCACATCCATTCCTTCGCTGGCATTAGAGCGAGCCTACTTTGGGATTCCAGTATCTACTGAGAATCAGCTGAGACATCTAGCCTTGTGGACTCAGCAACTCCTGGATTCTTGGACTTTCCCTTCACAGTCGGCCATTGTTGAATTAGCTGCTTTACGGCTTGTAACGCATCCTAGTATATCCCGTTTATAGGTAGATTCATTCTGTACGTTCTGTTACTCTAGAGAACCCTGGCTAATACAGGTCTCCAGACCTTGGCACAACTGACGCCATGATGGAAATATCATTCAGGCCTTGGAACCCAGCACACCAGCCAAAATGAACACAAAGGCACAGTCCACCAAAGTCCACCATTCTGGGAAAGTTCCTAAATGTCTCAGCCTTGCGGTTTAACTTCTGTAGTGCCACAGACCGTCTCAGTCAGGTATAGGTCCTTGGGAACGGGAGTTCTCGAAGCCTCAGTGGACAAAGATAGGCGAGTGACAAACAGAGACAAACCCAGAGGTAGTGTTTGGCACTGTATTTTAGTTTCTGGCTAACTGTTCTTACTAACTGAGGTGTGTCAACCCAGGATGTGTTTTGCTGTGGTTAAAAGCTCACTCTGAGGGGCTGGAGAGATGGCTCAGAGGTTAAGGGCACTGACTGCTCCTCCAGAGGTCCTGAGTTCAATTCTTAGCAACCACATGGTAGCTCACAACCATCTATAAGGTGATCTGGTGCCCTCCTCTGGCCTGCAGGTGTACATGCAGGCAGATCACTGTTTACAAGATAATAAATAAATAATAAATCCTTTAAAAAAAAAAAAGCTCACCCTGAGAAGGGCTCAGGACTGCATTCGGGTCTCAAACACCCAGCGTAGTCACCAGCTAGCTAATAAAGACTTTTCTATTGCTCTGCACCTGTGTCTGAACGGTCTTCTCTGGTGGATGCTGGGACCAGAACCCAGGTCCTCTACAAGAGCAGCAAGTGCTCTTAACCACTAAGCCATCTCTCTTCCCCTCTTCATTTTTATTTTTGATAAATACAATTGCTTTCCCTGTCATCATAGTAAAATACCCAATGGAAGCACTTCCAAGTTTATTTTGGCTCTTTGTGTGTAAAGCTGGAGTGTTGGTGCAGGCGTGTGAAGTAGCTGCTCCCACTGTGTCTACACCGAGGAAGCAGAGAGACAGAGGCTGGACTCAGCTTGCTTTCACTTTTTCCTTTTTATTCAGGTACAGGTGTCTAGCCTATGGGATGGCGCTGCTCATACTCAGAGTGCATCTTCCCTCCTCAGTTAATTCTCTTTGGGCTCACCCGTAGAGAGATACACAGAGGGGTGTCTCCCAGTGACTCTTTTTTAAAAAAATTATGTGTTTACTTTTTTTTTTATTAATTAACTTATTCCGATTACAACTCAATTGTTCTCCCATCACTTGTATCCTCCCGTTCCTCCCTCCCTTCCACCCCTACTCTATTCCCCTCCCCTAGGTCCGTGATCGAGGGGAAATCTCCTCCCCCACTTTATGGTCACAGGCTAGCAGGTCTCATCTTGGTAGCCTGCCTGTTCTTTCTTTGAGTGCCACCAGGATTCTTCACCAAGGGGAAGTCGTCAAATATGGGGCACCAGAGTTCATGTCAGAGTTAGTCCCTGCTCTCCACCCAACTGTGGAGAATGTTCTGTCCTTTGGGTAGATCAGAGTAGGGGTTCAGTGTTTACTACTTGTTTTGTCCTTGCTTAGTGCAATAGTTTGAACCTGTTACAATGTCCTTCTTGTAGGTTTCTAAGATCCTCTGGATCCTTCTATTTCCCCATCTCCAGTGACTCTTAAGTATAGCTAACTTGATGATAAAAATGAACTATGGCACGCAGGAAATGGCGATGTAACGTTCCCATATGTGCAAACGCTGTGGCATGATCAAGGTGAGCTAATTAGCACCACCAAAGAGCTCTGCTTATCTGCCGCCCTGGCTCCTGAAACAGCGGCTTAACTCGGAAGTCACCATTTCATGCATTTCGATGGAGGCTTTGGTGTTTTAACGCTGGGGTCCAGGTATGTCAAAGGATCTCCACAGAACTCTTTGCTTAGACCCTTCTGAAGTTGAAAGGCAGTCACCATAAAGCACAATTACTGCCGGGTGCACAACCAGACACGGAGCTCACACACCGTACGTGGGGAGAAGGAAACAAAGAACGTCTGCTCAATTCAGGAGAGCTGGGAAACAGGGGCAGGGCGGGGGTGGGGGCGGGGGCGGGGGCGGGGTGCAGATGACCTGCAATTAGAGCTGCAGAGGGGCGAAGAGAGGAGGGGGTGCTGGCAAGTGGGGGAAGTGCTGGTTATGATCCAAGTGCTGAGTACTTGGGGTGGAGCCTTTAAAAGTTGACAGAGAGCTGTACTTTCTGTTCGTGTTCTTCTCTGTTTGCTTTAGTTGGTTACAAAGTAGGACACTGATAGACAAAAGATTTTCCTCATTGGCTTTCATGGGAGGCCTGAGACTGGGCGCCTTCAGTGTTTGTTAAAGATAAAAAATAAAGCTTGTAATATTTCAGACCTACTTTTCTCTTTGCAGTGGTGGCTTTTGCTTTTCTTGGGTTTTGGTCACTTTCACAGCTACATTCAGGGGTCAGGCATTTAACACATTAGTGGCGACTGGTACCAGAAAGAAAACAACTCGCACCACCAAGAAAGGGGCTTCCTGTTCTGTGGAGTGTGTACAGATGCTGAGAAGTCCGGGGTGTTTAGCGTTGAGGAATGGGATGGCTGGGTCAGGAGGAGTGACCTAGGCCAAAGCTGGGCTTTGGTTCCTAAGCCTGAGGAACAGCAGAAGGATTAGGAAAGGGGACTGGCATGTGTCCCCATGTTTTAGGAAGTTAGGTCAGGAACTTCGTGGATCGTGTGTTACGGAGAGCTCAGGTGAGGGACCTGCTACAGGAGCCAACACACTGAGCCAAACTCAGAGGAGCAACTTCTTTGAATAGAGAATTCATCCTGCATTTTAATAGCACTCATATAGTTGGCTCAAAGCTTACAGAAGCAGGCTTTAGGATGTATATGCAGTAGAGATGAGCGACAGAACATTTTCTGAGTGTGTATGAACCCCTGGGTTTGAGCACTGGATCCGAAAAACAACCAAACAAAAATATGAGTGATTCCTGTGACCACACAGAAGTAAAGAATACACAGTGCGTGATAACATTGATAGCATTTTTCATGTGCACAGACTTCTAGGTGATTGGGGTGTGTGTGTGTGTGCTCTGAGGTGTTCCATACAAAAACTTCATATAGGATCATTGAAAGCTGTTTTCAAGTTGGATCCTTTAGGAAAACTCAGTGGAGAGTCTGGGATCTCAGGACTAGGGAGAGGAACATGCAAAAGCATGGAACCGTGAAGAGATTTGGGAGGAGCCAAAGGTGAGCATGAGATGTGAGCGTGGAATGCAGAAATGGGGTTAGGCAATGCAGAAGAAGGGACGGGGATGACTTCAAATTCGTCTGAGTGCTTTTGAACTCACCCTTAGTGGAGCCTGCTTGCTCCTTCCTCAAGTTGGAGGCGGCCTGAGTGATGTCTTGAGGACACTTCAGCTACGATTCCTGTATCACCTACTGAAGGAATCCAAGGAAGGGTATGAACAGTGTCACCTCAAGTTGTTTCCTAAAAAGGATACACACTTAAAGACACGCCTTTCTTTGGAAAAGCATCTACTAGCAGGAACCCAACCTGGCCACAAATGGGAGACTGCAGTGATGATCTGGGCTGACACGGTCTCCACCCAATCGTATGGGAGCAAACTGATTTCACTACTTCAGAACAGAACCTCATAGGATGGCTGGCCTTAGGGCTAGAGGAAATGGTAGAGTCACCTGGTCAACTGACCAGAGGATAAATGTATTTATGACAAGAAGTCTCACGTCATCCGTAACTGTTACAAGAGAACGCAGTTCAAAAAGAGGGAACCATGTTGGGTTGCTATGTCCATCTAGAGTTTTCCTTAGGTACCAGAGGGGACCCAGCTCTTAGCAGCGTCGACAACTTGAATTCGCCCTCTACTTCATCCAGACCCCAGATGCTATGTATCTGCTTGATTTGTTGGCTCTATCAATCATCATCTCCCCTTAAACAAAACAAAACAAAACCCAAGTATAGAATTTGTGGGGGCGCCACATGCATTACAAACCAGGAGCCCCATAAGCAGATAGGTTTAGCTTTCTGGGTTAAGTCAGGATGGGAGGGTGGGTTTTCTCTAGCTTGTCTCACTCTACAGAGCAGGTTCTGAAAGCCTGGCGTTGAGTTCATGCTTTCCAGAGTCAGGCGAGTGAGGGCTGGTGTATCGGATGATAATAAAGAGTCCGCGAGGATGCTGCTGAGCTCTGCACGCTGCATACTCAAACAGGTTTGCTAGCGAAATCTTTGAACTGGGATCAGTTCTTTATTTTTTTTCCTGCAACTTTTTTTTATTTAATTAATTTATTCAGATTACAACTCAATTGTTATTCTATCCCCTGTATCCTCCCATTCCTCCCTCCTTCCTGCTTTCACTCTATTCCCCTCCCTTAGGTCTAAGACCAAGGGGGACCTCCTCCCCCACTATATGGTCATAGGCTATCAAGTCTCCTCTTGGTAGCCTGCTTATTCTTTCTTTGAGGGCCATCAGACCTCCCCAGTTCTTATCTGGGGCAGACTGCAACGAAGCCATCAGAAGGAGGAAACTACTTCTTCGCCTGCACTGTCACACTGAGGGAACGTGTCCAAGTGCCTGCGTTTTATTTCCTTGCCCTTCTTCCATCAAGATGCACCGCAGACCTCTGACCGAGTCGGACGCCACTCTGAGGTTCAGGGAAGAAAAGACGGAGCTAAACGCTGCCCTTTAAAGTGCCGTCTTCACTTGGACTTGATGCAGCGGTTTGAGTTCTTCTGGGCCTTGATGTCCCCGAGTCGCTGCCCGTCTAGTGGAACACGTTAGCCTCTCACCCTCCAAGGGCCTGAGCAAAGGGGGATGGCGGAGTCTGTTGTCAAAAGCTGTCCTGCTGCCATTTTGCCTCTGAACACGAGGTATTTGAAGAGTGTAGAATTCCCCTTCTGTAAGTGGAATAGTCTGATTGTTCGGTTGTTAGAGATACGAGTGGCTTGCCACGGGTGACCCTTCTGCCACCCACCACAGCCGCTGCCTAGCACGGCCTGCAAAGCTTGTGGCAGGTCTAAGGGATGATTTGAGGCAGCAGAAACCTCTTATGCTACGACCTCTCTGACCTTTCCCGGGGGCTCACTCAAAAGCTGTATGGAGACTGCTTTTCACTGCTCTTTGAAGCCATATATCTTCATTAGGACTTAGAAGTAAATAATTTTTTTAAACCCCTAAGAAGGAAGCAATTTGTCTTGAACACAGTGAATTTGATCTTTAGAGAGAGGTGAACAGCTAGCCTTTTTTTTTTTTTTCCCCCTCAGCAGAAGCTAAAGATGATGAATGAGACGCCCAGGGCTCAGAAAGCCTCTTTACAATAGGGACTGTTATCTGTGAGAGGATTTTTAAATCAGCGCGAACGTTGTTGCTCTGGCTGATTTCCACAACACAACATTGCACCTGCAAACCTGAGAGGGTTAGGTTAGGAGCAAGAATAGCAACGGAATAAATCTTGCAAATCACAAGTGTCTGAGGTCTTCCAGGGGGGAAGAATAAGCTAGTGTGGGTTAAATGCAATAACGGGCAGGTAGCACGTTGAGGAAGGAAATCAAAGCTTTCCCCTTGGAGTCATTTAACCAAGAGGGAGGCCACAGTGGAATTCCTCTACTTCAGCTGCCCTGTGAGTTCTGTCCCCTGTCTGTCTGTCTCTTGTATCCGTCTAAATCTGTGCCTTCCCGAAAACTCCCTTGTGAGACTGCCCTCATGTCTGTCTGTCTGTCCCTAAGAAAAGGGCTTTGCTCTGTGTCTGTGGAGCATCACAGAGTGTATCACAATGGGAAAGGGATGAGGGACCCTTTGCAGAAACGGTAAACAGAGTCTTTACGAGGCACTAACTCACCTGACCCACCTGACCCAGATGGCAAACGGTTTTACAGTGTCATTGTTTGTCAAGCAATATTCAAATGTTGAGTTCAATGTTTCCGGCGGGTGCTTACCTTATAAGATTACTTTCAGCGTCTATATTTGCTATCTTCAGCAAATGACGAGTAGAACACACATGCATTACTCTGGGCCAGCGATACAGAAGACACACAATGTTATAGCTGTGCAATAGTGTAGTGTGTAAAAATTGACTACATGGGAAACTCAAGGCAAGTAAGGTTGGCTGTTACATCACTCTCCTAAAGGCCTGTCAAACAAGCAGGCTGAGTACAAAGCAGGTTAGCAGTGTTAAGTCTTATGTGGTTGTGAGGTCCAGAAAAACATCCAGTGTCTTGGAATGTAAGAGGTTTTTATTTTATTTTATTTTTAAAGCAAATGGCAATAAACTCCTTTTGTATGCCTGGTAAACACTTGGTAAAGCAGAAGGTTTGTTTCCTGCTGCTGTACGAGGACAAGCACAACTGTGCGATTTTTCCTCTTTTTGATTATTTCCGCATTTAGACACTCTTGTCAGGAGCTCGTATGTAGGCGTTGCCGGCCAGTGAAGATGAACAGAGCTGGTAAGATTTCCTAAATAGACTCTTCTGTATTTAAACCAAGTAGGTCTCACTGGTATAGTAACAAGGAACTTGAGACACACTAATATTAGAATCGATTATGAAGGTAAACACTTGGTCACTTTTTTTTGTTCCTATATAACATTTTGCTAATCTAGCAATGAGTCATTTGGGGCCAGAATTTGGTCAAACCAAAGATGCTATCAGTGTAAAGTGGTGTGAGAAAGAAGGGTTTTTGGTTGAGAAAGGCCTGCTTTGCTACCTGACCGAATGGAGCTCTTACTGGGGTGTATGCTTGCGCCACACGCCTGTGGTTGGTTGTGGGAAGGCAGACAGGGCTGAGCGCTGAGATTAGGGCATCGCAGAGACTGAAGTGACCACCAGGGGGCCTGTGTGGCGCTGCGAGGCCCTCTGCACATGTGCAGCTCGGTCTTCCTGTGGGACTCCTAACAGTGGGAGCAGGGATGCTTCTGACTCTTTGGCCTGCTCTGGGGACCCTTTTCCTCCTGCTGAGTTGCCTTGCCCAGCCCTGATAGGAGGGTTTGTGTCTCATCCTTGATCTTTTCTGAAGAGAAACGGAGGAGTGGATCTTGGGGAGAGGGGAGGTGGGTGAGCCTGGGCGGGATGGAGGGAGGGGAAACTGTAGTCAGGATATAATGTATAAGAAAAGAGCAAATAAAAAAGAAACAAAGAAAGAAAAAAGAGAATCAACTGATTCCTGCTATTCTCAGAATCTATTCTAAGATTTCACACTTAAAATCTCACTTAAACGCATTGAGACTTACAAAGAAATAGGTTTAAGTCTTAACATAAATCCGTCTGACAGAAAAGCGGGAGTCTGTTTAATCTTCCTCATCTATTGAAGAGCTGATCTCTTGTACACACAGGGGGATTTCTCTGCACTGGGGGCAGGGATGTGCATTTGAAAACCAGACGTCTCTTAGGTGTCTTAGCATTTCTCCCACAGGCTAGAAACGGGAGCCACAATTTGTAAAACTCCAGAGCCTTGGGCCCATTTCATTGCTTTCTATAAAGAGTTTTCCTCATCAAAATCATTCAAGCAGAGGCTGGGCGGGTGTTACCTGCAATCTCTCCCCTCCTCTGTGTATCTGACACAGTCTCGATTCAGGATGCGACTTACTTGTCACTCCGCTGTGGAATTGGGTTTCTTCTTCCTAGAAATGATCTCTACTTGGAAACTTTCTTTGCTGGCATGCGCAGTTGCCATGTTTTATTTTTATCATTGCTCAATCAGGCTGGTAAGCCCCCGGTGTTCCAAACTTCCTGCATTTCTTGGCCATTATCTTTTTTTTTTTTGAATGGAGAAATTTATTAAATGAGCATAGGGAGAGATGGAAAGGGGGAGGGGTACCCCAGAAAAAGACAGAGGAAGAGAGAAGAGGAGGGAGAGAGAGGAGAGAGAGAGGGAGAGAGAGAGAGAGAGAGAGAGAGAGAGAGAGAGAGAGAGAGAGAGAGAGAGGGAGAGCTTGGCCATTGTCTTAAATGAGCAATTAAGGGGGCTTCAGTGTGTCTATGTCCAAAACATTTTGGTATATAACAATACTTAAAAAACAAAACAAAACAAAACAAAACAAAACACCCCAACACATACTCTTTTTTTTTTAAATGCTTGGGTCAATTTGATGTAAACCCAGCCAGTCCATGGGAATCGATATGTCATCAATGGGTCTAGTGCCTGTTTGTTATAAAACAGTAAGGCTGGGCTGGGATTATAGCCCAGTGACAGAGCACTTGTCTAGCATGCTTGGGTTCTGTTTCAAAACAGCAACAGTGCAGGAGTTGTTTGCTGTTATGCTATGTGAGGATGCAGCAAAGGGCAATGCCACTGATGCCACTGATGCCACTGATGGTGTCACTGATGCTACTGATGCCACAGATGCCACTGATGGTGCCACGGATGGTGCCACTGATGCCACGGATGCCACTGATGGTGCCACGGATGCCACTGAAGCATCAGCAGCCTTCGCTGGACACAGAAACCTCTCTTGTCCTGACCTTAAATTCACACCTGTGAAGAAGTACAGTTCTGTCCTTCCTGTTCTTTATATATTAGCAAGGTATAATTTGTTACAGCTACAGAAATGGCAAGAAGCACCTGTTACCAAAGGGTGAGCTGCTGCCGTAAGAAATCCCTGAGAAATGGGAATAGCTCCGGAACAGGAAGTAGGTAGTGGTTGGAGTAGTTTTGTAGTGCATGATGGGAAAAACCTGCTCTGCTGCCAAGGGACACTAACTGCAACAATAGACAAGGTGCGGTTCTGCACTACTTGCAGTGCTGGGGGTCAGCTCACGGTCTTGCCCACACTAGACAAGGCTCTGCCACTGAGATACACTCCCAGCCCCGTTCTTGCATTTTAAAGTAGTTTTTATTTGCTTATTGTCCAGGCTCTTTTGAGCTGTTGTATTGTACTTCTGGGATGCTAGATTACAAATCTTATCTACAGTTTCCATCATAAAAGTGACATGACTGGCACCCCTGGGAGCCTATAATATTATAATAATCAGGGCTACTTCATTAACATACCTCCTAGGTAATTTCAGTCTTGTTTAGTTTGTACTCTGAGTAATGTCAGGCATTGAGCATTTTAAACAGGAATGGCCAATTTCAGAGCGAGTGTCTTTAAACAGCATTGGAAATAAATTAAAATAGCAATGTTAAAAATCATAAAAAAAAAATCGTGTGGGATGAGATGTTGATTTGACATTGGATGGAGACAACTTTTCATAAACAGACCTCAATTTCAAGGTCAGAGTTCCTTTAGTGTTACAATGCTGCCACCTGGTGGTTATGGTGTTTTACTGCAGTAGTGCTTGCGGCACTCTCCCAGCAAACTTATTTGCAATCTTATGTAAGACTAAGGAGGAATCTATTTCCCCAAAACCATCTTGCACAGAACTCTCTCATCTCTTTACACTCTAATTCCCTTCACAGAATCACGGATGATGATCGAGAAGTGGCGTGCTAACTAGTGACCTTCGGTACGAAGTCATGACGACTTTTCTCTCTGTTCTAGTTATTAGAACCAAAGCCAGATTTGCCACCACACAGTGTGACAGCTTGATCTAACACTTGACATTTCAATGTGAGTTATGTTTGGTGTACTGAAGGGGAAGTTAGAAATAAAAATTTAGGGTGTGGTTTACAGCTCAGTGGAAGAACATAGAATAAGACCTGATGCAATTTGGGAGTGCAGAGGAAGCCAGAAAATTCTAGATAGGGTTGAAGTAGGGATGAACCAGAGGAGGTGACTCAAAAAGACAGGGTCCAAGTGCTCCAAGGCTTTAGACATACGGGATCTGGGCTAGCCTGCACCACACCTAGGTGGTGGGTGTATTTTGCCCATTGCTGTAGATACCAACGATGAAATGGTCTCTAAAATGTTTTTGAAAATTAGGCTATTGAGTGATGGGTTCCGAGTTCCACTTCATATTACTGGCTGGGCTGTGTCCCAGCTCTTCGCAGCCACTGCAGGTCAAGCTTTCTTTATTCCCTTAGTTTCCAGCCTGGACTCTGAGCCACTACGTTTACAGGCCTTTTACCTTTTCTAGATTTTACAGTGCAGAAATGGAAACTGTGCTGAAACAGACTCTTCTCCTTCTGGGAAACTAGGAAGAAAATTGGGTTTGAATAGATACACACTTGTAGAGATCTTGGGGCAGCCCTCAGGATGTCTTAGGCTGTGGGTACGCAGTGATGCCTGCGCCTTTATAGGCCACATTTTTGCAGTTGGTATGCGGTTGGTGATAATTTCCTCAGAGGGACATTGAACTCAGCTTTGACCCTCCCCACCATCATGAGTGATGGAGTACTCAGATGTCCAGATGAACACAAAGAATTCTTGGGTACCTGCGATCTCCTCTCTGCTGGTCCAGGGTGGTTTTACCCATAATCGGTTACTTAGCTTCGCACTAGAATGAACTGGAATGGGATAGGCTTCGGTCTTTCAGCCGTGTGAGTTATTGTGGGAAGCTTAGATACAGGACATGCCCACCGTTGCAGAACATGCTGTGGCAGAGCAGTGACGTAATGGAAGCTGCTGCCCTGGCCCCATGCTTCTGAGGCTTCCTGTGGTTTTATCTTGGGCTCCTAATGATTCTGATTGCTTCTGTCTGTCATAAAGGACAAGAATGGAGATTTAATGGATCTGGATTCCTGTCAGAGAGTGTGTTAAACGAGCTACCTTATGGACAATGGATTTACCTCTGCTGATTCTGGAGGCTAAGAAACGTGAGGTAACCACCAGCACATGGGTGCTCTCGTAAATGTGCCCTTAGAGTAGTGGCTCTCAACTTGTGGGTCATGACCTCTTGGGGGTAGTTAAGTGACCCTTTTACAGGGGTCTCCGAAGCCAAGGCCACCAGAAAACACAGATATTTGCATTGTGATTGATATCAGTGGCAAGATTACAGCTATGGGAGTAGTAGTAAAAATAATTGTATGGTTGAGGGTCACCACAACATGAGGAGCTGTATTTAAAGGGTCGCAGCATTAGGAAGACTAAGAACCACTGCCTTAGATTCTGATCGAAGACTGCCTTTTGTCATCTTCTTGCTGGGACCAGGCACAATGAATGGGCAAATAAGCTTCCTTGGTTTTGGGGTGCATGTGTCTTAGCCATTTCCCTGTTGCTATACTATGGTTGGTTCCAGAGGAATACGGGTCCCTCAGCATCAGGGGGATGTGGCAGACATGGGGGCTGGAGCAGTAGGCTTCTGGAGCTCACATTTTGAACCACAGACACAAAGCGGAGAGGGCAAACCAGCAGTAGGCAAGGCTCCACAGTTTCAAAGGCTGCCTCAGTGACACACTTCCTAAGCCCATATTTAAATGTTGCAAACTATGGGACTGGGTTGTTTATCATTCAAACCACCACAGTGTGTGTGTGTGTGTGTGTGTGTGTGTGTGTGTGTGTGTGAGCAAAGCACATGTAGGACATATACAAAATGTTACAACAAAAGCCATCATTTTGTCCAATGACCATGTGCTAATATCAAGGACCACTTACCTTCTCCAAGATAGTACTGCCTCCAGAATCTAGTCTCACAGGCCTTTCTCTGTACTGAAGACAGAGTCTCAATGTGTGAATTGTGGAGAGCTGCACACGTTCAGGGCACAGTTGATGTTCACTACTGATGTACATTGTGAAAATGTAGGCGCCGGAGGATGTTCCCATAATATGAGGAATAAATGGCCCAACTTGTACTTTTTTTTTAGTAGCCTTGGATTTGGGGGTCCTCCTGCATCTATCTTTCTAATTCTGGGGGTAGTGGGTATGCATTGCCATACGTGGCTTTGACTGACTTTTAAGAGCTGCCCCCTGGCAAAGAGTTGCTCAGAGCTCCATCTCATTGCCATGGTTACCTGGTGGCTTGTCATTGTTAACACCTGCCTAGTGTCCCCAACACTGCCTCCTGCTACTAGTGATGGGGGACCTCCCTGACCCCATGCATCTTCCACAGGCTTCTCAACCAGATGACCGGCCCTAGTCTTCTCAAGAAGAGGCATGTACCTCAACCTAGCAAACTGAATCCCGAGTCACGTGATGAGACCCGGCTGGTGGACTGGACTCACTGCTTTGGTGGTCTGAGGAGCCTGTCCGTTTCCCTCCAGCACCACCCTGGCTCCTTCCTTCCTTCCTTCCTTCCTTCCTTCCTTATCTTGGCTGCGTATCCTGCCTTTCTCTTTGATCTGGTGCTTTATTTCCTTCCCAAGGACCTTTTTGAACACTCATGCATGCCGCGTCAGGCAAGTGATTGAAATTAGCAGTGTGAGGTTGCTTTAATGCCATGATGACATCATGTGACTGAGGATGTCAGGGGTTGAGAGAGAGAGAGAGAGAGAGAGAGAGAGAGAGAGGGATTCTTCCAGGAGAAAAAGAAGCTATAGGAATGACAGCTAGTCCACGGTGCCTTTGAAGAGGTCACATTGAGCACAACACACAAGGACCATTAAAGGAAAAATCTTAATTTCCAAATTCCCCGTGTTCTGGGTCCAATCCCACAAGAGGGATGCCAAGGACCGCTCTGCACTGTGAAGCCTCCCCACTGTGAGACAATTCAGTCGTTTTTTATCAATGGCTCCTTACCGCCTGCCTGTGGTGTTGCCGCATGCTCTGGCTGCCATTTCTCAGGCGATCCTCACCTAAGCTCACGCATGGGGCAACCCAGGCTTAACTCTCATGCCAGCATTTCTTACGTCATAGGTGACGTGTTCTCAGCCTTCCTAATGCTGAGCCTTTAGTACAGGTCCTCACGGTGTGGTGACCCCCCCAACCATAAAGTTATTTCATTGCTATTTCATAACTGTAATTTTGCTAGGGTTATGAACAGTAATGTAAATATCAGAGCTGTGACCTGCAAAGCGGGGATCTCCACCCGGTTCGAGAACCACCAGCTTTTCCTGCTGTACCCTCTCCCGTGCCCTCCTGGGAACTCCGTAATTTTCAGGTCTTTGGACTGTGACATTAACCAGGTATTATGGAAGTGGATGACTCGCCATGTCCGGTTGGAGGTGAGTGAGGTGGAGTTTGAGCTTGTGGCTGAACACGTAACCTGCACAGAGAAGCTGCTGCCGTGGGCTCCTGAACCACCAACGGACTGTCTTATTACTTGGCTAGTATGTTTTATTTGTCCTCCCAAAGCCTTCAGCTGTCATTTCTTGCTTTCTTTAGCTGTCCAAGATTTAATTGTTTCTGCTGAGCGTCCAGTTCTAACTATGCCAGGGTCAGAGGGCTCCACAGCAGGTTGGGCTCAGCATTTCCCCTAACTCATTAGAGCAGGGGTTCTCAACCTCCCTAATGCTGGGACCCTTTAATACAGTCCCTCATGTTGTGGTGACCCCCAGACATAAACTTATTTTCATTGGTACTTCATAACTGCAATTTTGCTACTATAATGAATTGTAATGTAAATATATATATATATGTATATATGTATATATATTTGGAGATCTGAGGTTTGTTAAAGGGGTCATGACCCACAGGTGGAGAAGCATTACATTATCGACTTTACCAGAAGCTCCTGTGTTTACACCAAGTGCAATGGTTGTACCAGGAACTTGTACACACAGATGAGACTTTCAAGTTCATGAACACCAGGGCCAGAACAGAGCAGTGGCAGGACTTCCCGTGAGTCAAGCCTGTGTGAGAATGCCTGTAGGGATGAGGGCATCGGCATGAAGTTTCGCTGGTTAAAGATGCGAACTTTTTCATAAGTTGTAATTTCATGTTAGTTACCATCTGGTTTTGTAGCTATCCCATCATGGCCTTTATCAATCGCATAACCCACCTCCCCAAATCAGAGTGGAAAACCGAAGAAATGCCCTCAGTTTAAAAAAAAAAAATCAGTGGGACCTGAGGGGTTTAATTCCCAGCCACCACATGGCAGCTCACACCTGTCTGTAACCCCAGTTCTCGAGGATCTGGCAACTTGCACAGACATACATGTAGGCAAAAGATCAATGCGCATATAAATAAATAAACATTAAAAAAAAAGGCAGCACTGCAGGGTGTGGTGGCACACGCCTTTTTCCTTGGGCCTCGGGAGGCAGAGACTTGTCTCTTTAAGTTTGAAACCAACCTAATCTACATAGTGAGTTCCAGGTCTTCCAAGGTCTATGTAGTGAGACCCAACTTTGAGCATTAGCTATTTGTTCAAAGCCACATGTTGGAGGTTTGTTTCCACAGTCTTACTAATTATAAGGGACAAACCAGGCAGGTAGACTTGAACCTGAGCTATGTGCGTCAACAGTCAAATCAAGGTCATAAACACCAGGAAATACCCAGACAAGGACTGGAAGATGACGCATCCCAAATGGCCCGTTTATGAGGAGAAGTTAATGTTTCACTGCTGGAAGCTGAGGTTAAAGGATTGTGAGTTTGAGGCTAACCTGGGCTTACACGATAAGATCCTTGCTACATGCAGACAATTCCAAAGATGAGATTAAGCTCCTAAGTGTTCATATATAAACGTCTCTCGACAGCACACACCTAGCATACTGCTTTCAAGTCCCAGTTCTGAGATATGTGGTCCACCTGTAATCACAACTTGAAAAAGAGAGAAAATAAATGTGACAAGCCCCGGGTTGGCTGCAAACTCTGTCCATTACAGAGATGCTTTCCCCGGGATGGAATTAGGCCATCAGTGGGAGGCTAGCTTCCAAAGCTCTGTCCTTAGGTTGTATTTCTTAGAAGTTGAAGGTGCAAGCAGAAGACGCCCAATCATATGCCACGGCGATATTTAATCCTGTGTGCTGAGAGCAGCGAATGGCATTGGGCGAGGGCAGCTGAGGCCCCAGGGCGGCGTCCCTGCCCTCCACTTCACGCTGTACCTGTTTGTTTCCCCCTCCCGGCAGCACTGATTGATTTGGTAACGGAGGATGTTTGCTTTCCAGCTGGCAGATCTAATTGTAAATAAACAGCTGCTGGCTGCGTTCAGACAGCGACGACGTTGGCAGGTACAGGAGCAGGGCGTGCGGGATGATTTAAAGCCTGTGCAGTGGAGTGTGGTGTGTCTGGGAAAGGGCAGGAGGGAGGAGGCTGAAGTCCACTGTGGCTCGCCTTGCCGTAATGTGAAAGCTAAGCTATTAAAGCTTTAATGTAAAATAAGGGCTGGTCTGGGACACGGTAAGGGTCGTGACTACGTGTAAGTTATGAGAAGAATGTAGCCTTTATATTATGTCAAAGTCTTTTGCTCTGGGAACAGAATCAGGTTGTGGTGGTTTGAATAAGAATGACCCTCTTAGGCTCATGTATTTGAATCCTTAGTCACCAGGGAGTGTTGTTGCTTAGAAGGATTAGGAGGTGTGGCCTTGTTGGAGGAAGTGTGCCGCTTGGGGGTGGGCTTTGAGGTTTCTAGAAGCCCAAGCCAGGCTCAATGGCATTCTCCTTGCTGCCTGCAGGACCAAGATGTACAACTCTCAGCAACTCCTCCTCCTCCAGCCCCACTCCTGCCCGCCATGATGACGATGGACTAAACCTCTAAAACTGCAAGCCAGCCCTAGTTAAATTCTTCCCTTTGTAAGAGATGCCGCGCTCATGGTGTCTCTTCACAGCAAAAGAACAGTGACTGAGACATAGGTGCCGGATAAATCCTTCAGGGATGTGTCCCCGAAAAGCGGCGCTTTGAGAATTCCGAACGGAGGTAGCCAGACAACCAATGGGCAGCGAGGCATTCTCCCAGGGTGGAGATGATAACGATGCTGGAGCCTCAGTTAGTGTTATGGTCCTATTACATACAGATCGGGTGGCATTGACCCCGATCGACTCACACATGCGGTTCTTGGCACAGAGGGATGGACTGTCTCTAGGCTCTGCGGGTACTCCGCTGGAGGCTTTGACTGGCCGTCTCTGAGAACAATCTTTGTTCACGGTGTACGTGGAGAGGCCAGGGCACAGCTTCGCGCAGTTGTTTCTCTTTCTCTACCTTCACATATGTTCAGGAACCCGAAATCGTGCCATTTGGCTTTTGTGGCAGGTGCTTACATCTACTAAGGTGTCTTGCTGGCTCAAGATGTTAGTTTTAACTACACACAGTACTCGTGCATGCTTATGAGCATGACTTGACTTTCAAAGATGAAATACAGTGTGTAATGACCAGATCAGGATAGCTGTCGAATCCTTCACCTTACGCATCATTTCTTTGCACGGAGACCATCCAAAAACTTCTATTAGCTATTTTGAAGTACTTTCTGCTAACTGTTAGATATAGTGACGATGTGAAAGAGAAATGTCCCTCACAGTCTCAGGAGCTTTGAAGACGTGGTCTGCAGCTGGACCTGTTTGGGGAGGGTTAGGTAGTGCAGCCTTGCTAGAGGAAGTAGCCACTCAGGGTGGGCTGTAATTGTGAAGGAGAGGCCTGCTTGGCACTGAAATAAAGGGAAGGGTGCCCTCAGGGCAAGACCTACCCTCAGAGAAGCTTCCAATAGTTGAGGAAAGCCTAAGGCACTTTCTGCACCTTAGTGAATGTGCACTCAGTGAGTCCGCTGCACTTTGTCTATGTGGGGAACAGAGCCCAAGGGTTCATGCGTTCTGGACAGGCACACTAAACCAACTGAGCTGGGATTTTGTTTATTTTTTATTTAATTTATTTCTATTATGAGTGTCTTTCTTTCTTCCTTCTACTACTTTTGACTTTGATTTGTTAATATTTCTTAAACATTAATTTCTAGGTTATTTGAAATATTCCATTTTTAAAAAATGCATAACAGATCTGAACCACGTTTATTCCCGTTCCACATTCTCCCTTGTCTCCTCACCCTTACTGAGCCCTTTCTGCTTTCCAGTGCGATGGCTGAGGTGGTGCCATCTTGCCCTAGTCCTGCTCTGACACTGTTTTGTGACTTCCTAGGGGTTCAGCTCTAGGTACCCCCCACCCTCACCTCCAATAACCCCCCACCCCCAGCCACATGCACCTGGGTAGTGCACCCAGGACTGTCAATAACCCTGAGCACAGTGCACATGAATAACCAGGACAACTCCAAGATGTACAACCAAAGTAACTGCTGCACAAGGTGATCCTGACCTATGCTGCACGGCTGCCACCATGGTCTATGCTCTTTGCCTTTCAAAATGCTGTACCCTGCACTCTAACACCAAGACTTTTCTCAGACAATGGCTCTTGGTCACTGGCTAAACAAAGGACTCTTTCTAGTCCCAACTGGCTTACTGAGTGGGGTGGTCTGCAGTTTTCTCACGCAGTTTTCTTATACTAGCTAGTCCTCCTTCTCCTTTCATGCCTTTAACATTTTGTATTTTTGCTTCTGTGTGACACAGTGAGCTAGTGTTGTTTACACGAGTGTGGGTAATGAGGCATTTGCAGGAGCATGAGTAACTTACTAATGGGTATGCTCCTACCAAAAATCTCTCTCCATTCCCCAGTACTCCTTAATTACCTGTAGGTACTCAGAGAGGGGAGGGGCCTCATGAGCCCCTCTATCTTCCATGATGAAGAAATATTTCCTTTTATGTAGGTACTTACTATAAACTTACCTCTTATTATCACTTTTGCTGTAACCATAGATTTTGGTATGTTTTACTGTTTTAAGGACTTAAATTTTTTCTTTTAATTTTTTTCCCATTGATCAGTTGGCAAATCAAGAATTAAGCTTATTTTTTCATGTATTGGTACACTTTCTAAAAATTTCTGTTGATTTCTAGTTTTATTCCATTATAGAAATAGAAAGTACTTGTTTTCAACCTCTTTTGAATTTGTTGAGACATGTTTTGCAGCCCACCAGGGTCTATTTCTTTCTTGTTCGGTATGCACTTCTTGCTGCTGCTGCTATGGGTGCATATTCTGCAAGTGTTGGATGAAGTTCTCTGTATTTGTTAGGTCTATTTGGAGTCTTGTAAAGTTTAGCTACAAGGTTCCTTTTCCTCTTACCTCCCTCCCTCCCTTCCTCCTTTTGTCGTCCTAAGATACCTTTCTTTCATCTGGATGACCATATGTCTTTATTAGTTACTTCCTATTGTTATGACAAAATAGACAAGAAAGTTATGGAGGAAAGGGTTTATTTTGGCCTATGGTTCCTGATGGATGGAGTTCATCATGGTGAGGGCGCATGGCAACAGGTAAGGAAAGTTCGGTGGCACGAGCAGGAAGCTGGCTCATCACATCGTCGTCCTCATCCATGAAGCAGAGAAAGAGACTAGGAAGTGGGGCGAAGCTATAAACCCTCAAAGCCCATCCCCAGTGTTCTGCCTTCTGCATCAAGTCTGTACTTGGCAAAGTGTCCATAGGTTGCCCGAGCAGTGTCACAAACTGGAAATCAAGTGTTCAAGTACATGAGCCTACGGGGGACGTTTCTCATGCGAACCACTGCACTCTCCATTGATGAAAGAAACTGCTACTCTTAGATAATGTTTTCTTTGTACAACTAAATGGTCCAGCATTGGGACACACATACACACACACACACACACACACACACACACACACACACACACACGCACGCATGCACGCATGCACACACACATGCACACACACATGATATAAATATATATGATACATAATGTATAATATAAAAATGATATAATATGTAATAAATACAATTTCCTTTTGCTGAACTGATTCCTTTATCACTATATAGTGACATAGTTACCTTTTCTGTCATGATTGAACATTTCTGATAGAAATATAGTTACTCATATATGCTTTGGGTTTCCTTTACCCAAATTTTCTTTATCACATTTATTCATTTATCTTCTCTATTCATTCCACAGCATGCTTGTGGAGGCCCAAGGACAATTTGCGGGAGTTGGTGACTCCTGGGGATTAAACTCATGTTCCTAGGCTTAGCTGCAAGCCCCCTTGCCCTCTGAGTCATTTTGCCAGCCCTTACTTTGGATTTCTACTTGGTAGAATGTGTCTTCTTTCCTATGCCTTGCTTTGTGTTTTTTCTGTACCTACTGGAGAAAAGAGTTCCTGAAAGTGACTTACCATTAGCTCTAGCTTTTCTCTTTAAAGATCAGCCCAGCTCATCTGAACATTTTAGGTGAGGGGGGAGCTAATCCATTTACACTGCAACAGGACTAGTATGTCTACTTTCTCCTGGTTATTTTGTATGTCCCGTAGTTCATCCTCTGTTCGTTTTGATGCTTTTTGGTATTATGTTTTAATCTCTCTCTTGTTTGTATGTGTTTTCTACTTTGATGTGCTTGCAGGAGAGCAATTATCTTTTCTTTTGCCTGTGATGTTGGCCTCCCTTAAACAGCTGTCAAAGGGCCTCACTGAAGTGCTGCGCATTCTTTCAGCTTCTTTCTTTTGTCCAGGGAAAACATTTCTTGTTAATTTTTGAAGAATGGGTTTGTAGGTATAATACTCTTGGCTGGAATTTTTCTTTTCTTGGGACATTAAATGTATCATTGTATATTTTCCTGGCTTCTGAGAATGCCTGCAGAGCGATCTGTTAGTTTAATAGGGGTTTCTTTCGAAGCAGCTTGATGTTCATCTTACCATTTTTAAAGATTCTTTGTTTGCACTGCAGATTGTTGGACTACCTAGGGCTTGGAGAATATTATTTTAGATCAAATCTGCCTGGAGGTGCTTGAACTTCTTAGACCTAGATGTTTATGTCTTTCCAAAGTGTTTAAAAGTTAGCAGCAACAATCTCTTTGCCTGGAGTATTCATGGCCTCCCCCCTTCCTTCTTCTAGAACAACCACAATGCAAAGGTTGCCCATGCAGCAGTAAGCCAAACTTTTGTTCATTAATATTTTTTCCTTAAAAAAGACATGAACAAAGACATACCCATTTCTCTTTTATGGGATTGGATTATTTCAAAGGACCTGGATTCAAGCCCCACACATGCTTCTTCCTCCTGCCTTTTCTCTTTTTCTCCCCACTCCAGCCTTTATTTCTGACTTGTTCTATATCCCATAATGCCCCTGGTCTTGCCTCAGCCTCCTGAATGCTGGGATGATGGGAATATGTTATCCAGCTGGCAAAACATTCTTCTGTCTGATGATTCCGTTGAGGCTCTCAGCTATATTTATTTCATTTATTGAGTTATTTAGCTTTGAGCTTTCTGATTTGTTCATTAGGACCGTGTCTCCTTTGATGAATTTTTCCACACATGTCATGTATTGTCCTCCTAACACCATGGGGTTACCTGTATCTGTCCTCCTGTGTCTCATCAAGTTTCTTTGAAATAATTACTCAAGTTCTTTTTCACGTAATTCATCAATTTAATTGGGTCTGTTGCTATGAAATAATTGTGTTTCTTTGGCAGCCTCCTATCATGTACTTGAGGCTTCTTAAGTGCATATCTTGGTATTGTGCCTCTGGTGGTAGAGTAGCTTTCACAGTAAAAGGCCGTTAGCTGGCAATGTGTCTTACTGGGTATACATGGTTGACTTTGGTTCTAGGTGTGGGGACTTAAATGCAGTGTATCGGCTTCAGATATAATCATATTGGTGATGTCTGCAAGGTCTTAGTGACCTGAGCTGTGGTCCTTGTGGGTTCCACTGCCAGGTGGAATGTAGTTTGCCTAAGTGGGTCTGGTTCATGGCAGATCTGGGCTTAGTTAGCATGCCTATTCTCTGTGTGCATGAGTGTGCAAGGTGCCCATCAATTTCTAGGGTCATATGAGGAAGGAGGGTATACTGATGTGGCCAAGTATTACTATGGGTTACAATGCCCAGTAGCAAGATTGGTTGAACATCATGGTCTGAAAACTACATAGGATATTTCATGGGTCTTTTAAAGGCTGGCATTTCCAGAGAGATCTTTCCAGCTGCTCCTGGGAGACAAAGGTCTTTTTGGGACTTCAGTGAGCTTTGCTATACAGAGTAGGGTTTTTTTTTTTTTTTTTTGGCTATTTGGGGAGAACCTCAGGATAACATGTGGGGTTTCTTAGCTACCCTCAGGAGCAAGCCATTCAGGAAAGGTTGTTGAGTTGCTTCCGAGACTCATGGGTTGTTGCTTCCCTGGGCTTATGGGACAAGTGGATCAAAGTTGGGGGCCCAGCTATTTCCTGGAGCCAAGAATGCGTGAGTGTGACTATCTGGATGCTTCCAGAGAAATGAGAGAATAAGTAGGGGTAGTTGGCCGTTTTCTGGGCCTACCTGGTGATATACTGGACAAAAAGAAGGTGAACAGAGTCACTAAACTCTTCACTAGAAGCATCTTTAGTCTAGGCAGCTCGGCATGGGCTGCTTCTTCATCTTGGGAGTGAGAGAAGATGGGTGGGAACTCCTAGGTGGTCCCATAGCCTAGGTCAGCAGAGCTCCAGAGGGATCTGTTCACTTGCCGTGCTTTGTCACCCCCATTCTATCCCTCTTTATGTCCATCTCTTCTCTTTCAGGTGGGGCGAAGGATCTTGACAGCTAAAAGATAGTTTGGAGTAGAAGCGATCCTGTGAGTGGCTGCCTCAAAAGGGCCAAGGAAGGACTAAACAGTTCATGTGAAGGTTTTTTTTTCTGAGCTAGGGCAGTGGTGAGAAAAGAGAGCCCCCTCCCCACCCGGTAACACAGATAAATGCAAAGTGTGCTTTGAAACAAGGAGGACTGAAGCTCTCTGACTGAAGCAGCAAGAAAAGTGAATGACTGAACAGACGGTCAGCGGTGGACTTGGTGGCACAGAGAGGCACTCGGCATCTGGCAGTACCAAGCTCTGATGGGTCCCTAGCCTCCGACTGCAGCAAGGCAGAAGAGTGACCTAGAGACTAGAGGTTGGCCTGGAAGCTAGCCTATCGTCTTTCTGGATTCTTCTTTGTTTTTGTCAGATTCTTGAAGAAATTCTGACTTCTTCCTTGTAGTTTCTATCTGCGTTTCCCAGATGCTTCCTGTTCCCTTTTTCATGCTTTTGCCTCTTCTGGTTAGTTTTTTCCCCCCCTCACACACCCGTTCCTCTAGGGGGAATGTTTATTACCTGTGTCTTAGCAAGAAGCCGCCTCCTCCAAGTCTGTTTTCTTCATATTTCCTCTCAGCCATATTCAAACACAGCAGCATGTTTAGAGTTCAACAGATTTTGTTTTTTGGAAGGAAATGGTTTCTTTTGTGACCTGAAATTCCCTAAGAGGCGATGCAGTGCTAAAGATTCCATGAGGCCAGTGGATTGATGGGAACTTTGTAGGGACCAGAAATGTAGATTTCTTTCCCACATCTATGTCTGACACATCATCCTGTCAAGGATCAATCAGGTTTAACCCTTGTACTGTATCAACCTACAGTAGCTTCCACCAACCCAAAAGCTACGAATGCCTTCGAATAACATGTAAAACCAGTGAGGTTTCTTTGCCTTGCTCTCACTAGCTGCCTACCCAATGCTCTCACCAGTGTGCTTTAAAATGCCTTGGCTGTTGCTTCTTTTCTTCTGTAACAGTGTAGTGCATGTAACTGCCTCCACAAAGGAACCTTTCTTTTGCAGGGAGAGGGATGGTTGTAGCTTGAGATTCTCAGGCCATGGCCACTTGGCTCAGAATAGACTTTTGATTATTTCCTTGGAAGTGTGAGCAGTCTTTTGCCTTGACACATTGTGAAAGCACCAACCAGTAGGACGGAAATCGAGGCTTCTAGACAGTAACTTGTCAGCATGACAGATACCGTGAAACAGCTTGGCCTGCTTCCAACCTGTGACTCTCCAACAACCCTCATTCACCCCATGACAGTGGAGACCGTCAGACCCTCTCAAAAGAAAGAGTGTCATGCCACATTCAGTTTTCTCAGTTCAGAGGAGCTGTGGGTGAGTACCGAGAAGCAGGGCATCTTCAGTGTAAACCGCCGTGTTCTAGTTTCTAAAGGCTGTTGGGCTCAAATTCCATTTCTTAAATAGCCCGATCTCTAATGATGAGGATTTAATCTGTAGTCTGAATTTGCTTAACTACACCAATACTTAATCATTTTATTTAGAGGCCAGCAGGGGTGATAGACAGGACAGACATAGCGCATCATTTCTGGGTTACTATGCACTGCAGCATACTCTTAATTTGGGGCCTTGCTGTTTTTCCAGTCTCATATCTCTGCATTTGCAATGGCAATTAAGACTGGAGGTAGCTTGTGGTGTCCTTGAAATGGAGGGAGAAGAGGAATTACGACTCTAAATAATACGGAATGAGCCTAGTGCTCACTGCAGTAGAAGCCACTCAGGAAAGTTAATTAAACTCGGAAAATAGGCTGCAAGATAATTAAGTTGAGGACTGATTTTACACTGCAGGCATTCTATATTGTTTTTGCAAGGATCCAAAAGAACATGAGATAGAAAATTGTCAGGTTGCGGGCTTGATTCAGAAAGAATCATTACCAGTAGCTAAATGGCCAGATAAAATGGTAATGTGTATTAGGAAAATTATATTTGGTAAAATAAAAGTGATAATTATGCTATGCATATTAGACATTTAGAGTTTCTTCTAGGTACCAGTAGAGCCTACGTGTCAGTGTGTCTAATACAGGAAGCAGTAAACACACGGAGCCCAAGACAGACGGCATGGCTTTATTTGTTCTGTTTTCCTTTAAATCTCAACAGAGGGGGCTGATTGTGATGCTTTTCATGACAGGGTTATTTTCAGCTTTAGGGAGAGGCAACTATGATACTTCCTCCTTAAAATTCATGTTCTGCCGGTGATATAGGGGGGTAGGGCTGAGAGCTGATTATGTGGGAGGGATCCATTTATAATGACCTTCAAGCCTGCTAATTTCTAACCACCTAACCTTCGCTAGGTGTCATTAAGGCAAACTCATTATCACGTCATCACCTCAGTGACCTATCACTTTTGAGTTAAGATATCTGAAATTTACATATTTTGATACATATATTTAATACTGACTGAAATTATGCTGCTGAACAATAGGCTCAAAATTTAATCCTACTGCTCTGAAACACTGTACAATGTGTTCATTTTTTTTTTCCTCCCCAGTTCTGTGTCAACCCTGGCCTACGTTTGCATATGTTTAAGGCTTAGGACTGAAGGCAGTCTTTACAGTGTACCTTCTCTGTGACAGAATAAGAACGAAGCCATCATTTCTCTGTGTTGCTTCCCATCCCAGGAATGAGCGTTTGCATTCTGCCTGAACTTGCTATTCTCAGAGCCTTGCTGGCTGCTGTGTAGCAATATCCTGTGGCTTTCAGAGGCATTGACAACTAATTCAATTTCAATGGTACTGGTGTTTAGTTTTCTTATAATGTGAACTTGGCATTGGTTTTGGGCAAGGCACATTCATTTAATAGTTAACTTGGGGATTTGCTTTCTTCCTCTCATCTATTTTTGTTTCTTCTTAAAACAACAACAACGATGACGACAACAACAACAACAACAACAACAACAACAACAACAACGGGGCTTGAGATGCCACTCAGTTGGTAGCGTACTTTCCTAGCCTGCATAAAACCCTGGGTTCAGTCCCTAGGCCCACATAAAATTGGGTGTGGTGACATATGTCTATAATCCCAGTACTCAGGAGGTAAAGGCAGGGAGGATGAGAAGTTCAGATGATGTTTGGTTACATATCAAGTTAAAGGCCAGCTTGGGCTACATGAGAGCCAAAAACGAACCAACCAACCAATAATAAAAACAGAAACAAAATACCGAAAGACTTGACCCAGTTTTTCTTCAGGAGACTCCATCTTTAAGCATAACTTGTTTCCCATTTGAGTGCAAATGTAGAGATCCTCACCAGGACCCCACAGGAGCAGGACAACCAGGACTGTGATGGTGATAGTCTCCACTAACCTGCCATTCATCAACCTGGTGTGGGTATTAAGGAGCACATGCCTCAAACTACTGACTATGCCAGGGACTTCAGCTTGACTTGGTCTCCACTGTTGATGGGACCTACTCAAATGGCCATCCTGCTTGTGGTTTGTTTGTATGCACCTGGTGCTGCTCTTTTTCCTGTCTTCCCTGACTTCAGCGGCTCAACCCTAACTCTTGGTTGAACTCTGCGACAGAGCCTCCAGTAGACTTTCCACAGGATTTGTGAACCAGTTCCCATGGGGACTCCCCATGTACCCCTACCAGCTGTCTACTTGCCTCCAACCAGGCTCTTTAACTCATTGTAGCCATTCTGTACATATTGTGTGTGTGTGTGTGTGTGTGTGTGTGTGTGTGTATTGTGATATGTATTGTGTGACCTAGGAGTTAACACTGGAAGTTAGAATTGAAATAAAAGGACCTGAGTTTACCTTGGCCAGATGTCAAGGGAAATTGGGACCATGGCAAATTGAACCAGGTGAAACCAATGCAGTTTGGTAGCTCTTGCTCAGCAACTTATTTTATAAAAGTTTTAAATACATTTTATTTTAAAAAGGCTTGCAGAAGCCATGTACCAAAGTTAACCAGACCCCAAATCTATACATCTCTGAACCTTTATATAAACTGTCAAAATATCCATTTTGGAATGAAAGCTCTGGAGTTCTCCATTGGTTTGTAGAATTTTAAAATTGAGTATATTTTGTGCACTTTTCACCACACCAAATGAAAAATCCATGACAGAATTAGAACTAGAAAACCACTTAATTCTTTTTCCTTCGTCATAACCCACGCCCCTTACCTGCATTCAGTCCTTGCTCACGCCCTCACAGTTAGCCTTTCTTGTTCTGTCCTTTATGTCGTACTTTATCTGTGTGCACCTTTGTTTACGTATGCATCATTGACGAGGCCACATAGGAGGGAGAATCTCTTTCTGAGATTCTGTGACCTTGGCACTAAGTGACAGAACGGGTCATAGCATGGTTAACCTCACACTTAGGAGTGTCTTAATTCCGGGAGAGATATTCAACACGTCTGCTTAATATTCAGTAACTAATGTGGCCAATTTCAGATTTACTCCCTGAATCTGTGCTTAAAAACATGACCGGCAGCGGTTTGCAGCTGTGCACACAGGACAGTAATAGATTTTCACTGTCTTGCCTCAGGGGTGTGTAAATTTCCTTGCTCCCTGTCAAACTGTTGATAAAGGGATTTTAAATGGTAGGGCCATTTGGAGGCTTTGTGTTCACCTATTATAGAGATAATGTTTTAATTAGAAGCGGGGAAGCTGTTCCCTGTGCCTTTTCTTTTATTGAGCTTAGGACTTTAGTATTGGGGACAGAATAAAAGGATTATGACCCCCTGGATAGTCACTTTCCTGGGTGTAAAACTACATGGAATCTATGAGGAAAAAGACCCATTCAACCCAAACTCAAAACCTCCATCCTAGGACTAAAGTGTCTGCGTGTTTTATAGTGGGCTTTATTGTAAGCTGTAGACTTGGAGTGGGGGTGTAGGAGCTCCTCACTTTACTGCACAGACGTGGACTCACCCTGTGGTGTGGTTCCCCCTCAGCTCCCGAGTCCTTTTGATCACCTCCCAAGGGATTTAGATGAGACACACAGAACGCAGTAGAGAAGAGACATAGAGTTTACTATAAGAAAGAGGAGCACCGTCAAGGGGTGAGAGTGAGCAGTGGAGTGTTGTGCTTCCACGCACGTGATGGTTCATATTGTCAACACGACAGGATCCAGAATCGGCAAAGAGACAACCTCCCAGGCTTTCCTGGGAGGGCGCATGGATAAAGGTGGAGTCCCAGCATGCCTGTGAGGGGTTATCTTATTGGTTACTTGAGATAGGAAGGCCTGCTAAAGAAGGACAGGATCATTCCTTGGCTTGGAGGCTGGTCTTTCATCAAAAGGAGCAGGCTGTGCGAGCATAAGCATTCATCTCTCTAGGCTTCCTGATTGGACACAGCATGTCCAGCCCCTGCAAGTTCCTGCCACCAAGATGTCATCTCTGGCTATGACTGTTCTTTAACTGTGAGCCAAGACAAAACCCCGTTGCTCTTAAGCTGCTTTTGTCAGAGTGTCTAGTCATAGCAACAAGAGAAATAGTACGCTACAGCCCCCAAAGGACGTTCTTCTGCCCAGATTAATGACAGGCGTATTTGGATGACTTTCTGTCTTAATGTCTTTAGCATATTACCAGTGGGTTTCATTATGCTATTTTTAGGTGTATATTTATATATATTTATATATAAATTATAAATTTATATATAAATTATATTTATATATAATACATTTTTATTATGTATTATATAAAATTATAATATATATAATATATTTTTATCATGTTAACTCCAGATACCCTCTCTTGTCCTTTCCCACTCTCATCACTACCTTTCACTTCCTGGCTAGACTTCCTCCTACTTCCTTTGTGTATGTGTCTGTGACCTAACTTGTTTCATTAAGGTGCTCATAGGAACACGGATGGAAAGTCATTTTTAGGGGCATGGGCATCTTATTGGTGGTTGCACCCCTGAAGAAAATGCTTCTTTTTCCCTCCACAATCACAAACTGCCTAGAAATCTTAAGGGAGGAGGAGGAGGAGGAACTCTATTCAGGACTATTCTTATGAAGGTAATTAGAACTGTGAGTTCAAGAGTGCTATGGACATGTTTTATCCAGAAGACAGTATCCTATAATGTTCCTAAAACAGCAGCTTCCTCATTAAGAATATAACCTTTCTATCCATTGGCTTTGGAGTAAATTTACAGTGTCAGGTGTGAATTCCCTCCTGTGGATTGGCCTTAGTTCCAATCAGAAGGTGATTGGTTACTTTCATAATAGACTTACTGTACTTTGTCAGTAGGTATAACTTGCCAGGCCAGTCAATTACTTTGACACTCTTCTTCTCCTTCTCCTTCCTCTTCCTCCTCCTCCTTCTTTCTCCTATTCCTCCTTCTTCTTTCCCTTCCTTTCTTTCTCCCTTCCTCTTTCCTTCCTTTCTTGACAACTTTGTTTTGAGACAGTGGCTTACTTTGTATTCCTGTGTGGCCTGAAAGTCACTATGTATATCAGGCTGCTCCTGCCTCATAGAGATCAATTTCTTTCTGTGTCTGCTGGGGTTAAAGGTGTGTGCCACCACGCCCGGCTTCAGTGCTTACTTTTATACTTAATGCCATTAAACACATATGCATGCATATTCTTACTAACTTTAGCTGCAATGCTAACTAGATTCACCATAACTTATTCTACTCCTGTTAAAGGATGCTTAGGTTAGTATAAGGTTTGGGCACTATTTATTATAGCCTGGGCATATGTTATTTGCATATATCTCAAGTTAAATTTCTAAAAGGAGAACTGAGTCAAAGAGTGTGTGCACTGCTGTATTTGGTAGACATTGCCAAATGGCCTCCCCCAGGGCTTCTATTTGTAGTCTTCACGACATTGAAAGTTGTGCTTTGTCCTAAAACAGTATGTTATCTAACTTTGGAGTATTGACCAATGGAAAGTGGTCACTACATAGTTTTGATTTTATGCTTTTTTTTTTCTGTGAATGAAGTTGAACATTAACAATTATTTGAGTCACGCAGAGCGGTACATGCTTTTAATTCCAGTGCTTGTGACTCAGAGGCAGGAGGATCTCTATGAGTTTGTGGCCAGCCTATTGGAGAAGCACTCTTATTGAGTTCTGAAAACTAGGTTTTCATGTTCTTTGCTTTTATTTTCATATTAATTTGTATTTTTTTAAACATACAAAATGTGACCATAAAAATGAAAGCATGTACATATAAAATTCAAGTTGTGGATAAAAAAATGCACAAGCTCGTTTTTCTCATCATTCTTACTCTTTTTAGACATCACAATTTCTGAGTTTCTTTTGTATTTATGAATGTGTGTATGTAGTGTGTGTGTGTATGCTCCTTAGGAAGGGTGGGTCAGCTTGTCATTCTGTTCAGTTTATGTTTGTTATAGGGATATCATTTGCTAGTGTGTGTATATATATACACACACATACCCCTGCATTTAAAAATAACTACATATATTCATAGTAATGTCTTAACTACATTCACCTGCGGTCACAGGGAATGAGGAACATTCAGGTCATCTTTCACCCATATTTACTTTTAAAACTTAAAAAAAAAAACCCATGTTCTTCAACATGCATCATATTAATCAAGTAAGTATACACACACAATTTAAATCTTTTTCTTTTTAGGAGGATGTGTTGTGGTGGCCCACCCAAGGGAAGTAGTTCGCCATAAATCTCTGGAGACCATAACCATGCTTTATTTAGTCAGCTCTTCATGGAGACGTATTTAAGCTTTCTCTCTTTAGAAATATGTCCACAGGTGCTTTGGCCTTTGTCTTTTCAAAAGGTGGGGCCTAATTTTCCCCGAGTGCGAGCCAAATTTAGTGACTTGCTTCTAAAGAACAGAATGTGGTGTGAAACGGGAGCGTGTGACTTCTGGGTAATACAATAAAAGCCATGAAACCGTGGCCTCAGCCTTGATCTCTTGGGTCACATTTGATGGGCGCCACACTTCAAGGGTGTTCAATCAGCCCTGTGGAGAGCAATGGAGCCTGTCTTCAAAACCCAGCCGCAGGGCAGAATCCTGTAATCTTAGCCCTTGGATTTCCAATTCAGGATTCCAAGTTCAAGGTATAAAGAAAACAAACCAACCTCAAAAACAAAATAAAATAGTAAGGCAGAACCAGGCGCTGGAGGCATAAGTCACCGGTAGAGAGCTCGCCTGGTACGCCCAAGCCCCAGAGCAAGTTCGTACACAGAGGGAGACGTCTTGGATTCCGGTCCTTCAGTTCCTCCAGCAAGGCCCATCAGGCCACTGTAGCTCCAGATGATACCTCGGGGTGCAAGTTCCTGAAAGACAGTACTTTGAGTTGCTGTCATAAATGTCTATGATGCAACTACAGCGTGTTCTTCACCTTGTCATCTAACAGGACTGAATCGCTGACAACGGATGCTTATCAAGTTTAATAGTTCAAGGAGATCTCCAGAGAAAAAGAGACTTCCGTGGCGGCGAGGAAGGGCAGCTCTCTGCACATGGTGTTTTCAGTGACTGATAAGAAGGAGCCATTAAGGAAGCACCATGTTTGATGGACTCTGAAAAGACCAGTGGTACAGAATCAAAGGGAAAACTGGTGTTCACTGACGGAGTCCAGGTGGACCAGGTTCGGACTAAGATCGTGGTGAAACTGAAGTGACATTGAAAACACAGAGCTCGTACCATTTAAATCGTCCACGCAATGATTTCCCCTACGGATGTATTTTTAGAGCCTGTTATTTTATTATAGGTGTTATGTTTCATTAAAAAGGTCTATACGAACATTGTCTTTGAAACCTTTACTTGGTCTTTTAAAAGCTGTTTCCAGTCATTTTTATTTTTATTTTTGTCTGTGAGAAAAATGCTACAATAGCATGGGGCATTTGATGCTTTCGTGAGAAACTGTTTCTATGCTCAGCAAGTGGAATAGTACATAAGGAGAGTCCCTTGGCCCCGGCCACACTGCCATGAAAAAGGAAGGCTTGATCCCTGTAGGTGACAACTGCCACAGCTGGCACACCTCCCTAACCCACACACACAGATCCGAGACGGGTCCTCTTTATTTTATTAAGCATGTGAAAAACAAACAAGCTTTCCGGTTGGTTTCAGGTTCTTGTAAGATCTCATCAGACAACTGGAAAAGCTAGGCTCCTGCTGGTTATGAAGGGCGATGGAACAAAAATAGGAAATGCTTCTGTGCGGCGCTGTTTTTGTTTTGTCCACTATGGGATAGCCATAGGGACCTGAGAAACCTTTCTGATCCTTTTTTTTTTTTTGTGATGGTGTGTTGTTGTAAACCAGATACATCTTCCCCAGTTTTAAAACTCTGATGCTCATGCTTTGAAAATGCAAGTAGGCAATACTTGCAATGGCAGGGAATTTTTTTTTTTTGGACAAGATCTGTTGAAAATAGACTTTTCTCTGCCCTTTTAAGTATCACTATTGAAGTTTATGAACTAAATTTTATATTATAAGTAAAACCTCTGTGCTTTTCCACTTTTTTTTGCAGCCAAATAAACACTACCGCTGGAATTGTCCTGTGAGGCTCTGAATACCACTGTGTTTTTCCAAGCAGGTTTATTATTATTATTACTTTTAAAATTATTTTTTGATTTTTCGAGACAGGGTTTCTCTGTGTAGCCCTGGCTGTCCTAGACTCACTTTGTAGACCAGGCTGGCCTTGAACTCACAGTTATCTGCCTGCCTCTGCCTCCCAAGTGCTGGGATTAAAGACATGTACCACCATGCCCAGCTTTATTTTTTAAATTTCTAAATTTTTCTTTTCTGTGTGTAGCCCTGGCTGTCCTAGACTCACTTTGTAGACCAGGCTGGCCTCAAACTCACACAGATCCACCTGCCTCTGCCTCCTGAGTGCTGGGATTACAGGTGTACGCCACCATACCCAGCAAAATTTTTTTATTTTCAATTAGAACAAAGCACAGATAAATTTGCACGAAAGTGTTGCGGAAGTTTTTGTTTTTAAAAACTCAGTTATGTTATGCAAATATGCTTTTATTTTAATCCCAGGTGTGTGGTTATAGGGGCTGCTCCAGTTTGTTCACAGCTGATAATAGCCTTGTGAGACGGGCAGGTGACCTTAGTCAACAGGAAACTGCCTTGTGTGGAGGCATGGTCTTTGCCAGTTGGGAAACATTTTGGGCAGACTCTGAGAGGGTATAAATAGTAAATCCCAGAAGGAGAGGGCTTTGAGAAGAACAGTTGGAGGAGGAGGAGGAGGAGGAAGAGGAAGAGGAAGAAGAAGAGGAGGAGGAGGAGGAGGAGGAGGAGGAGGGATAGAAGACTGTTGCTGTGTTTGCTGTTGCTGGCTGAATATCCTGAGGATAGAGATTGGTATCTCATCCCCCCCAAAAAAACCTGATGACTCTAAAGAGCAGGAAGTAGCCAAAGAGAATCATGCCCTTCCTCCCCACTAACCTTCTTTCTCTCCTAACCGGTGTTGGTGTTAGGGTGTTGGAAGGGATTGGGGCGGAGAAGGGAAAAAGAGATGGAAGAAACCAAAATAAAAATAATTTTTAAAGTATCCCTGCACAGAACAGCGTGTTCAGAAATCAAAATTTAGCTGCAGCCTTTTTCCTCTTAGGTTTGGGAAACCTTTTCCTCCTGAGCTCCACAACTGACATTACTTTGCATAAGAAATTGGAAGAGTTCTAAATGTTTCTGCATTAAAAAAAAAAAAAAAAAAAAAAATATATATATATATATATATATATATATTCTCTATTCTCTAGGACACTGAAATCTCTTGGTATGACCATGACACTGAACAACCCTGCATACAAATTATAGTCTTCTGAAACGAGGGAGCCTCAACTGAGAAAATGCCTCCCTAAGATCCAGCTGTAAGGCATTTTCTTAGTTAATGATGGATAGGGAGGGCTCAACCCCTTGTGGGTGGTGCCGTGGGCGGTGCCATGGCTGTATAAGAATGGAGGTGAGAAATTCAGGGGAAGTAAGCCAGTAAGCATCCTCCTCCAAGGCCTCTACATCAGTGAAGGCCTCCAGGTTCTTGCTCTTTCGAGTTCCTGTCCTGACTTCCTTCAATGGTGAGTTGTGCTATGGAAGTGTAAGCCAATGGAATCCTTTCCTCCCCAACTTGCTTTTTGGTCATAGTGATTTATCATAGCGATAAAAAACCCTAAATAAGACAACCCTTAAAGTGTTTAGCACACCGTCCTCATTTTCCTGAACCTATTTCCTTCTTACTATACTCAAATTTATTTCATAGAGTAGAAGAATTTGTCCAGGGAAGAGTCAGTTGCGGAATTCATTCATGCCTGGGAGGAGCTTTGAATTCGGCATGATGGTGTGCACGTGGGGGTTGTGCTAGAACTTGCTGCAGTGTATTTGAGATACGCTGCAGGTTTTAAATCGTAATTTATAGGACCACAATGCTTGTGACAGAAGCTTGGCTCTTCACTCCTTCCCTTTTCCTTCCCATCTTCCCTTTAACCACGCTTCCTTTCTTTGTCTCATAGACCCCAGGTTGTTCTCAAACTCACTACACAGTCAAGGAGGACCCTGAATTTCTAATCCTCCTGACCCCGCCTCCTGCCTGCAGCCATGCTCCATACCCAGCTTTACATGGTGCTGGGGATCGAACCCAAGGCTTGATGCATGCTAGGCAAGCCCTTCAGCTGAGCTGCATCCTTAGCCCTAAAACTTGGCATCTTATGAAGAGTACTTGGGTTTTGTAAGTCAGATTTTTCTATAACTGCAATCTAACATGCAGGTGAGTTACATATCACTTTCAAAAGGAAGCTTTAAAAAGATCCAGTCTGGACTCGTGCTATTAGACAGGAAAACAGTTTGGGAACAGGATGCAGATCAGTTGTTGAGAACTTGTCTGACTCGCACAAGGCCATGATGGTTCCCATTGACAGGGGACATGAACTGCTTTTCATGTCACTGCAAGGGGACACCTGAAGGCATGGAAACAAGCCAGAGAAACAGGAGCATTCTGTTTGCAGGAATGTAGCTAAAAAAGTCTCCTCGTACTTTTTACTGTGAATACCAACAAATTATGTTCCGTTGAAAGTTGAATAAACTTTTCCATACACTCAAAATAAAAGACTTGATACAGCAACTAAATATAACATTCTAATTTATCCAGAACCGCCTTTGATCACAACTGTGAAATTGCGCATAACCAGATGGCACCCTGAGTACACGCAGAAGACACCCACATGCATTGTCCAAAGTGGTTTTGTTTTTCCTTTTTTTTTTTTTCCGGATTTCATGTCAGTTCGTTTTTTTTTTTTTCCAGTGATGGCTTTCCCCTCTTTATATGTTCCATTATTTTTACTTTAAATTCTAATTAGTCCTCTAGAAGTATGCTTTCCTTTAAACTAAAATTAATTAGTCCCAGCCCCTGGGCAGCATGAGTCTCCTAGTCTCTACAGACCACTAGATGCCAGCACTGTATAGGCTTATTGGGTAAACTGAAGCCCCAACACAAACTTATGATACTTTAAGACTCAATACAGTTAATTTCTGGATATAGTTTATCAATTTCTTGGCCAGTTGACTCCCATTTTTACTTTTTAGTTTCTTCTCTTTGCTGGCAATAGCACCACTAATGAAGGTCTGTAGACAAGAAAAATTTCTCTTTTGAGCCCTTCTTGAATCTGAATGTGCTATTTTGTCTTCACTTTATAATGTCAGCCACTTCACAGTTATTTCCTTGTACAAGTGTGGTAATACTCCATTAACTTCTGCTACTGATATATATATATATATATTCTCAGATGTATCAGGTGAGCCAGTGCTTATTCTCTGTATAAAGCCTTTTCTTGTTGGAGGCATGTAGGAATTATTAAGTCGGGGGTGTGTTCTATCACCTTCTCTCTCTCTCTCTCTCTCTCTCTCTCTCTCTCTCTCTCTCTCAAGTTGTCTGTTGTATGTAGTAGCAGTTCAGCAAGAGCTGTGACTTCAAAAGAGGCATTTTTGCCAGTGTGGCCCTGTGCTGGAGCATTAGGATTAACTGGGAGGGTTGAGCCATTTTGCTTTATTAACGATGTGCTCGAGTGAGAGCTTTTTAAAAGAAATTGATCTTTTCTAGCACTCAGCCAGAATTTCAACCTTCGGTCTCACATACTTCTTAATTTTATGTTGTTTTCTGCAATTATCTTTTTATTTAGATTATATATTTTTTGTGACTTTATACTTAAATACCGTTTCATATCCGTTCTACTCCTCTGCCCTTTCTTCAACTCCTCCCATGTTCCTGTCCACTCCCCTTTAAATTTATGAATTTTTCTTGTTATTAGCTATAGAAATGTGTATATATGTACATATATGTGTATGCATGTTCTCATGTATGTATGTATGTATGTATGTATGTATGTATGTATGTATGATGTATCTTCTACCTACCCACCTATCATCTCTCTATAACCTTCTGAGTTTATTTAGTGTTATTTGTATGTTCATGTGTTTAGGGATAACTGCCCGGGATCCAATAATATCTGGGGCCCATCCATGGAAAAACTGGTTCTCCACTTGTCAGTAGCCGTTCATTTCATGTAGCTTTTTATCCAGGGGTTGGACCATATGAAAGTTGTCCCATCCACATGTCATGTCATCTGGTGTTGTCACGATGTGGGTCCTATTTAGACAGCCAGATTGTTTGGATTTCATGGTCACAGCCTCTCTGTCATGTCTAGAGGGGACTGTGTAGCCACAGGCATCCTGCTTCCTTGGATCTTACACTTTTCATATCCCCCTTTTCAGGTGGTCTCTGGGCTTTAGGTGTAGGTTTCGCGCTGTAGGTGCAGTCACTGGGATGGGTCATCTCATGGTCACTTGTCCTCTGAGTTTTGACCAGTTGTGGATCTCCATAGAAGTCACCATCTACTGCAAAAGGAAGCTTCCTTGATGAGGGCTGAGAGCTACACTTCTCTGTGGGTGTAAGGGTAAGTATTTAGAGTACAATTAGGATGTTGGTTTAAGAAAATGGCAATAGAAGATTCTTTAGGGTCTATGAACTCTTCAGGCTTAGGTGACTGGCTATGTTTCTGGGACCAGGCATGAATTTCCTCCTATTAAATGGGCCCTAAGTCCAGTTAGACAGTTGTTGGTTGGCGATAAGTTAAAAGTGCCACTATTGCACCATTAGAGATAGCTTATCAGGAGGGTCATTGCGGTGGTTTATAAGCTTCACAGCTGGGTAGGATGGTCGGATGGTCGACTGCTTTTCTTCCTTGACAGCGTGTGTATCTCCTTTGATTATTATGTGAGCCAGTCCTCAGGGAGTCTTCTGGGTCAGATCCAGCTCCATTTGTCCAGGTCCCAAGTTCCAAGAATGTAGTGTCTTCAGAATAGGTTTTGCCTTCAAGTTTTGGGAGGCAACCAAGGGCAATGACAGTAGCCCATGTTGTTTTGGAGGTTTCTCAGGCTCTTCTGACCAACGGGGAGTCAAAGGGGGACTTTCCATGGCTGTTAATGGGATTTTGTTTGATAGTACATGACTTTTGGGGGGCACATTACCAACCCATCTAACGTGACTCCATTTAAACTACATATACATATAAGCATGCATTTATTTATAAAATTATATATATATGTATTTAAGTGAGCTTATAAAATAATGATTCTCTATGGCTTACACCCTATGTTATTTATCTTTTCTCCCCTCTCTCTATTGTCCCTCCTCCCTATTCCCCAGTTAAAATCCACTCACCAGTTAAAACCCCTCCATTCCTCTTGCCCTACCCCTACCCGGCATAGCAACTGCATCTTGCAAGCCACCATCCTATACCCTCGACAATATTCCTGTCTTACTTTCCTGGCTTCTCAGGTTACTTCAGGTTTTATACTCAAATCTAAATATTTGGGGTTAGGATCTACAAATAGGAGGACATGCGATGCTTGTTTTTTTTTGGGGGAGGGGGTGGCGAGGGGTGCTGCTGAGTTACCACAGTATAGCATTTTCTAGTTCTATCCATTTCTATTCAAATTTCATGATTTCATTTTTATTTGCAGCTGAATAGAATTCCATTGTGAGTGCGTACCACATTTACATTATCCATTCATCAGGCGAAGGACAATTAGCTTGTTTCTCTTGCCTAACTATTGTGAACAGGGTAGCAATACATATGGGTGAATAAGTATCTCTTTAATAGAACACAGAGTCCCTTGGATATATACCAAGTGTAATTATCTTCTTGTTGTGTGTGCATGTGGACATGAATGGACCATGGGGCATGTGTAGAGGAAAGAGAACAATCTCTGTGTCCATCAGACCTCTGCTTTGTTAGAGACAAAGTCTTGTTGTTCACCATGGTATGTTCCAGGCTGCCTAGGTCATGAGCTTGTGGGGATTCATTTGCCTCTGCTGCCTCTCTCAGCCTAGGTATGCTGGATTATGAGTGCAAGGTACTGTACATAGATTTACCTGGGTGTTGGGGATCTGAACTCCATTCCTCAAGCCTTGTGTGGCAAATGCTTTACACTATTGAGTGCGCTCCCCCCCACTGCAGTCCTTGCATACTCTCATGGTACCTTTAGATATAGGATAAGACTTCTTTATAGTTTCTCTTGTCATCTTCTTATCTCTATTATTATTTTTTCTTACAATATATTTTGATCATGATCTCCCCCTCTCATTTCTTCCCAGATTCTCCCCACCTCCTTACCTATTCGACTTAAAAAAATCCCCACAAAACCTAAAAATGAAAATAAAAACAAAACTAAACAATCAGCAACACCAAACAAATAAAATAAAACGAAACAAAAAAGTGCCCCTCCCTAAAAAAACCCAGCAGCCCCAAACTCATGAATTTTGTTTTGTGTTGGCCAACTACTGGGTATGAGACCTGCACTAGAGAGTGGCTGATATACCCAGTAAGACTCCATTGGAGAAAACCGTTTTCTTTTGCTTATGGGAATCAATTGCAAATAACTTCTTAGTTAGGAGTGGTACCATGTCCACTCTCCCCTCGCAGTGCTGGGACCCTATCTGGCTTAAACCCATGCAGGTCTTGTGCATGCTGCCACAGTCTCTGTGAGTTCATATGTACATCAGTCCTGTTGTGTCAGGAGACACTATTTTCTTCATATCATGCATCCTCTTTGCTGTTCACAATCTTTCCTCTTTCTCTTCTATATAGATCTCTGAGCCTTGAGGGGAGGGTTTGAAGAAGACATCTCTCAGGACTGAGTGCTCCAAAGTGTCATATTCTCTACAAGTTGTTCCGTTGTGGGTCTTAGTGTTAAATCTCCATCTATTGCAAGAAAAACATTCTCTGATTTGAGTTGAGCAATGCATTGATCTATTATGGTAGCAATGCTGTTAGGAGTCATTATATTGCTATGTTCCTTTATCAGAATAACAGTCATAGGTTTTCCTTTGGGCCTATGGCCTATTTAGTGTCAAACTCTTGGGCATGTTAGCAATATCATGTATAGGTTCCATCTTATGGAATGGGTCTTAAATCCAATAAAAACCGGTTGGTTATTATCATAACATGTGTGCCACTATTGTACTAGTATATCTTTGCAGACAGGTTGCTGTTGTGGGCTGCAGGGTTTGTAGGTACGTGATAATGAAGATTAAGTTTCTCTTCTGGTAGTATGCAGAATACCTTCTTGTACCATGGACACAATCAATAGCAGTGAAGCTTCTAGTGGGGTACCAGCTTGATTTCTGTGTTGTCTTGAACAATAGGCCATTGCTATCAGGTTGTGGAGAGGAACCAATGGTTTTGGCAATAGTCTGTGATGTTTGGTGGTGGGGTGGTGTCTCTGGGATCCCTTTGGCAAACAACTCAGCAAGACATAGCCCATTTTACTGGATGTTTTACTTGGTGGCATAAGATGTTGAGTTGGACATTGTCTCCTCCATTATGTGGTGGCTCCCGTTTATATTCCTTTCCTATATGAACATTTTAGGAAACTTGTGTAGTTGCAGGTTTTCATATGGTTTTCCCTCCTCATATTCTTTCCTTTACCCTAGTTTGCCATTACCTTCCTCATTTAATCCCCTTCTTCTAGCTCCTACCTTATCTTTCTATAATACTGTTTTATTGTTCCTTCCTTAGGAGATCTTCTCATCCCACTGGGCTATTCCTAGGAACCTCACCTCTGTGGTTATTCAGATTGTAGAGCAAATATAAAAAACTTGAAATCTATTATGCATATAAGAAAAAATATAATATTTGTGTTTTGGGGTTTGTGTTACCTTACTCAGGATAATTTTTTTCTAGATCTGTGTATTTACCTGAAAACTTCATTTTTTCTTAACAACTGAATATTTCATTGTGTAAATGTACCATATTTTCAGTTAGTGGACATCTAGATTGCTTCCTGTTTCTGGCTATCATGAGTAGAGCAGCTATGAACATGGATAAAAAAGCATTTCAATAATAGGATGTAGAGTGCCTTGGGTATATGGCCAAGTTTTCCTACTTCTCTTGTGATATGCTTGGGATTTCCTCAGTTTTACATTTCACTCAATGGATGTTTCTTCCTTTCAGGTGACTATGTCCATAGAATAAATTATGAAATCTTAAATTTCAGTTATTAAAAATAGTCTGTCTTAGTTAGGGTTTTTATTGCTGTAATAAAACTTCATGACCAAAAGCAACTTGAGGAGGGAAGAGTTTCTTTGGCTTACACTTCCACAGCACTGTTCATCATCAAAAACGAAAAAAAAAAAAGTCAGGACAGGAACACAAACAGAGCAAGAACCTGGAGGTAGGAGCTGACACAGACCATGAAGGAGTGCTGCTTACTGGCTTGCTCTCATGGCTTTGCTCAACCTACTTTCTTATATAACCCAGGGCTACCAGGCCAGGCATAGAACTACCCACAATGGGCTGGGCCCTCCTCCACTGATCACTAGTTAAGGAAATCCCTTACAGCTGGATGTTATGGAGGCATTTTCTCAATTGAAGTTCCCTCCTTTCAGGTGACTATAGCTGGTATCAAGTTGACATAAAACTACCAGGGACATAGTATCATCGGAAATTTGTTCTTGACTGATGATTTTCTTGGGCTTTAATTTATGAGCTTGTAATTTTATATTTAAGTATTTTTTTTTCTGATAGCTTCATTCTGAGAGAATTGCATACACACACACACATATAATGTATTTTGATCACATTCATTCTCTACCCCTTCCATCTCCTAACTCCTCTTTGATCTCTCTACCCAACTTCCTACTTCTCTTCCCAATTTCATGCTTGCCTCCCCCAGATAACCCACTGAGTCCACTTTGTGCTGCCTATGTATGTATGGGTGTGAGAGGCCATCCACCAGCTCATAGTCAACCTATCAGGGACCATACCCTTAAAGGAAACCAATTGTTTTTCCTCCAGCAGGCATTAATTGTTGATAGCGTCTCAGTTGAACTCTTTATAAAAATATATATATATTTTAAATGTTATAACAAAAATACGGTTAGTTAGGAGTTTCATAAGAAATTCCTCTTTCTGGTGAGTTGACTCAATTGGTAAGGTATTTACCACAAACTTATGAGGACCCATATTTGTATCCCAACACCTGTGCAAATAGCTAAGTCTACCTCCTGCAACCTCGGCATTCTGGTGAGGCATGGACAAGAGGATCCTTGGTGTTTGTTGGCCAGCCCACCTAAGAAAATCAACGAACCCTAGGGTCAGGGAGAGACTGTCTCAAAAAGTCTGGTAGTGAATAAAGAGGGAAGACTCTTTGTGTCAACTTCTAGCCTTCCTATGCATATAAATGTATATGCAGATCCACACAAATGTATGTATATATATATATATATATATATATATATATATATATATATATATATATATATATACACACACACACACACACACAGCAAAGAAGGGCCAGAAAAAGAGAAACATTTTTTTCTCTAACAATGGCTCCAGTTGTGTTTTATCTAACAAGGCACACAGCCATGCTTTTAAACATCCTTCCCATGAGGACACAGTTAACACTGAGCTGTAAAAGCCTGTAACTCCTTCCTTGGAATAAAGCAAGGATGGAAGTTGAATACTGTCCCATTCTGAAACCATGTCCTGATTGTGTACAAGACTCTCTATCCCAATTCTCTATAAATTCCTACTTTAGTAGCAAGATGCATTTCATAAGCAGATGGCTCAGCAATCTAGCTAGTGGGCAGCACTACAATCTTATTCAAATATTACTTAATGTTAGGGAACAAAGGACAACGGAATTGATTTTAGATTAGTCTTTTGGTTTCCTTGTGTCGTCTTTTATCTTTTAATTTAATTTGCTTTAGTAGAATCAAAATTAGATACACATGGCTCAATGAAGAGAACCATCTTAGATATTGTTGTGTCCAAAGCCTTGTCATCTCAGCCACATGGCCTGAGGCTTGTCTGTTTCTCACAGCTTATGTGAACATGGCTGCTGGGTCCTACATTTTGTTGAAATATTTCTTCCCCAGCCACTACTGAGGATATGTAGGAAGAATTATTTTCAAAATAAGTAGCTGATATCCACCTGCTAACTTTAACTTCACACCCTGACTTGTGTGGTGGTTTGACAGTGATCTGATTAGATCACTGAGGCCCTATACTCAATACCCCATGGCCACACCCAAAGTCCTCTGAAAGCATTACTTAGCTCCAATGTCAATTTTATGGAGATCTTGTTTTCTTGACTTTAACTAAGTTGTATGTGTATGTATTCTATCCCTATCAACTGTATTTATTTTACCATTTTAAGTGCTGGTTTCTGAAAGGGGGAGAATTTTAACGCGCTGTCAGTATGCTCTACTAATTAACATTGGTAAACTGTATTCCATTTTCCCATAGTGAAATTTGCTAGGTTTAAAAGGTCTTGCTGTACAGTTGACCTCTTAGGAGGCATGGAATTTAAATTCAGATGATAGACTCATCCTTTCTCTATAGAATATCCTGAACCGTATGTTCTTCTAGTGTTGACATTTTACATGGCGATAACTGCTGACTTCAGGTGACCATTAGCTGGTTGTTCCAGATTTGAGGCAAGAGACTCTAGTGGCCCCAAGTCCAGTCATGCGTATCTCCATCACAAGATGGTCCATAGGGAAGTACTAGGACAGGGTATTTGTATTTTTATTAGAGGGCAACTGTTTAATTCACTGGGAGTGAGACCAATTTCCATTTTACTCATTATGTAAAGTTTCATGTGGAAACACAAGTTAATTGGCACCATATTTCTGATGCATTTCAAATTCGTTGAGGGACCCTTTATAGATGAGATCCCTTGTAGTTGCCCTATGACCCATCTTTTAAATCCAGCTTGACTTTCTTCTTTGAGTTTTCAAGTCATTTTTTCTGTGAAGCCTACAGTTTAATGAAAGGAAATGCCATCAGTAGCTTTTGCCGAAATGGATGTGACGAGTCTTTGAGCTGGTGGACAGTCCTTGTAGTCTTTTCTTGGTAGCGGTTGGTGTAATGCAATCTTTAAATTCTGTTAATAATATGTTATGCATGGTGATGTTCCTGGTTAATTAGACTTACAGTTTTCAATTAACAGCATTTTTGATGATACATTATTATCCTTATTAGTGAGGTCATAGACTATATTACAACAAAGACCGAAGACTCTATTGTCAGCATAATCTTGAAAGAGCCATTTAACTTTATGAAATGTATCTGGTGAAGGGACTTCATGCTTGGCTTGATGTGTAATTTGACCCCAATAAAGGACCAAATGATTCCTTTTCCCTTCCTCATCTCAGAGTGTCCAGCACTTGAGTATTTTCTCAGTTAAGATGAATAACACTGTCAGAAAAAAAAAATCCAAATTTTAAATTTTTGAGCAGATGAGCAGTCAGATATTCTTATTCAACAGTTTATCTTGTCTTTGGATGAAATTTATAGTTCTATGTGAAACTGATTAACTCCATTAAATTTTAATTATTGTTCTAAAATCAATACTCCTCTGTGATTTAGGCAATCCCATTCACTCCTCTGAATAAAGAGGTGGATTTGAGGTGCACACAGTCTTAGTTGACATTAAAAATACTTTGGTACAAATTGTTGTGCAATTTTTTTTTCATTTTTTTTTGTTTAAATACAAAAAGGTTAAAGCTCATGATAGGTTTGTGATAGATATTTTTTAAAGTATGAAAAATTATATTAAGAAGTAATGCAGTTTTAGGAATGGAAAGAGGACTCATTCCTTAAGAGCACTGGCTGCTCTCCCAGAGGACCCAGGTTCAATTCCCAGCACCCATGTTGGTCATCTCACAACTGCCTGTAACTGTAGCTCTAGGGGATCTGATTCCCTCTTCTGCAGCTTGCACATTCATGTACGAACACAGAAATAATAAATATTTGAAGAGTGCATTTCAAGGGGTGAAGTGAGCAGATCAAGGAACGCTTAGACAATCAAATGATGCTCTACAATGTAGATCCTGGATCATGGACTTTTTGCATGTTTGCATAATATTGGCTTGCTCAGACATGTTCTTTGATATGTCCAGCTTATCCTGAGTCACAGGTCACCTTCAATCATTCTGGAGAGCCTCTGCACCCATGCCAGGGGGCTTTTAGGCTTCCTCTTTGCCAACCCATTTTTTTCTTATAGGCTAAATTCCCAGCTTTTGTAAGTCTTTCCAGACCTTTCTCTCTCTGCTATTCTCCCATGCTTCAACTCTGTTGAGATCTGTGGCTCCAGAAAGTGTTCTAGGAAAGCTGGAGGCTGATCTACCTTCTTGAAACTCCTGCTATTGAGTGCTGTAGTCTTTGCCCATGCGGAATGACGAAGCTATCCTTCCTGTTCTGTCAAGTCATTTTAAGGAAGGCTGAACCCCCTGCAGCAGGAAGTGATTGGAATCCTCGCATCACAGAATTTAGTCTGCAGCTGATGAATCTTCCTGACTGGTTCAATTGATATCAGCAGATGCTGGGAGCCCTGTGGGTACCCACCAGGGTTTCCTGACCTTTCTGTCCCTGAGTGAGGAATTTAACAGACAAATGGATAGGGCTAAGCAGAGTGAGGGAATTTATTAAGGAAGAATACACTTAAAAAAAAAAAAAAAAAAAAAGGAAACAAGCAGGCCAGACTCGAGGGAACGTTTAGAAGCTCAAATGGACTTGTGATTTGTATCTAAGTTGTGTCCCAGCTACGGAATGGCTGATTGCATTCTTTTTGTTTCCAACTTAGGGAGTTTTTGAGCAAGTTGATGCTTTCACATTTGCCAATAGCCTCTGGAGTGTGGGAGGTAGAGTAAGACATGGGCGTTTATCTGTGTTTCTACTTTCTTCATCTCCATTTTTTTTTTGCTGCCGCCTCTAAAGTTTATTATTAAAATATAAAACCCTTACAACTTACTGGAGATGGCTCTTCAAACTCCTTGCCACTCCAAGATAGCAGGCGTTCTCTGAGAGGATGGAACTCAGAGATGGAACCTAAAGGCCCCATGCAAAGTCAGAGTCTCAACCCGCATGTATTATCCTTGGGCACGGGGTCTCCAAAATAGGGTGTGGCTTTGTTAATTTCTTTTTTTTATTCTTTCAGGGCCTGGAGAAGTGCTGCATTAGAAATAGGGAGGCAAAACTGAGTTGTTGGATTTATTTTTCCATTGCTGTGACCAGACAAGGAGCTAGTTGAGGCAGGAAGGATTTATTCTGGGTCACAGGTCAGATGATGTGGTCTGTCACAGCAAGGAAGATATGAGAGCGTGTGTGGTTCCATAGTAACCAGAATGTGTGGCAACTGGTTACTTTGAATGGATAGTCAAGAAGCAGAGGGGACAGGAAATGTGGCCAGAGTATAACTCTCAAGACCTGTCCCCAAGTGCCTCACCAGCTAGCCTTTACCTCTTGAAGATGCCACAGCTACATCAAACAATGGAACTAGCTGGGGACCAAATGTTCAAGCACATGATTCTGTGGTGGGGTGGGTGGGGAGCATTCTACATACAAACTGTGATGGCTGTTGTCTTCACGATAACATGTCTTCACGTGGCTGGCACACTTCCATATAAGAAGTGTCCTCTACTGAGCTAAGCTTGGAGCTTCTTCAGATTACGGACTATTTTTTTTTCTTGAGCTTTGCCTTCCAGCCTATTACTAATTGTATAAATTATTTTTTTCCTAGCTATATATGCTTGTTAGTTTTATGTCAACTTGACACAGCTAGAGTAATCTGAGAGAAGGAAGTCCCAAATAAGAAAGTGCCTTTATAAGATCAGGCTGTAGGCAAACCTGTAGTATAGGGCCTCTGTTGCTCTGGCAGCGGCAGTGATCAAAGGGCCCACCGCAGCTGGTCCCAAGCCATGGCAGCTTGTTGCCCCAAGATGTGGTAGCCTGATGCACACCAAGAGCTATGTCTAGTCCCCCACCCCCACCCCCTGAGCATCAGAACACTAAAGCTTTAAGTGGCAGGCTGCCCCTCCTTCCCGCCTCAGCACTGCCAGCCCTCCTTCCCACCTCAGGCCTGTTAGCCCCTCTTTTCCACACTGGGATTGTGGAGACAGGAGGAGACAAAATGGTGGCTCCTGTCAGCACCTCAGCAGGAGCTGTCCATGGTGACTTTTCCTGCCTCAGCCTACTGCTATGATGGGAGCCCACACCTTTCCTGCCTCAGAATGCCTACTGCCATGGGAGCTGTCCATGGTGAGGACAACCTTCTTTGCTTCAGCCTACTGCCATCACAGGAGCTGCCTATGAGGGCAGCACCTCTTCTTCAGCCTCTGTTGGCTATTCATGCTGCAGGGAGAGGCTTCCCTGCTGTGGACTCTTAGTAAATTGTGTACTTCGTAAACTTTATAACTCCTCAAGAAAAAAAAAAATGGTCAGACCTCTACCTGAGATAATCTCATCAGCCTGTCTTCTCCCCCCAGACCTCTGTAACTGTCATCTTTGGTCCTTCAGTAGGACTCATCCCAGATTATGCTAATTTGAGGTGAAAAGTCTGGATAAGACTCGACTGTCCCCTGAACAGGAAAGCTCACCAGTCCCTTAGCTACCCAAGCTCAATACATGAAATCCCACCAATCTTCACTCTGGAAATCCCTGCCCTAGAGTACTCCACCTCCTAAGAAATCCTATATAAAGGCTGTGTCTACCCAGTTCCCTGCTGCCTTCTCCTGGGAGCAGAGGCAGCCACTTGTAGATTCGTCCCTCCTCTCCTGAATTCATCCCTGCAATAAATCTCTTTAAAGAGACTTACTGTTTAATGTAACCCTCTTATCAGAAAGACAAGAAGATGCCAGAGAAGAAACAGAGCTCAGGCTCCTCAGCTCCTCAGGGGTTGAGGTAACCCTTCCCCGGGAGTAGCAATGTCTCTGCAGAGGAGGCTGTGTGGTTGTTGTGCTCCTGGGCCTCAGAATGCCCTTCCATTGGGACACTGTCCCACCTTAGTGCTGTATGGTTCCTGGGCGCCCATGCCTCAGGATGCCTTTCTACACCCTACAGCTGTGTAGTTCCTGGACTTCCAAGCCCAAGGATACCCTTCCATTGAACAACAGCATTTGATGCCGTGACTCGATACCTTTCCGTTCGGACACTGCCTCCTCTCAGAGCTTCCAGGCCTTCCCAGTCCTTGGAGTTGTGGGTTTCCTGGACACCTTCCCACCCCATCAGGAAGGCCAACAAACAACAACATGTAGGGCTTTCACTTAATTAGTGACTGATAAGTGGGGCCACCCCTGGGATGGTGGTCTTAAGTTCTAATAAGAAAGCAGATTGAACAAGCCACAGTGAGCTAGTAATCAGTAGCCCTCTGTGGCCTCGGCATCAGCTCCTGCCTCCAGGTTCCTTCCCTGTTTGAATTTCTGTCTCGACTTCCTTTAACAATGGGCTACAGTATGGAATACAAGCCGAATAAACTCTTCCTCCCTAACTAGCTTTTTGGTCATGGAATTCTATCACAGTGATAGTAACCCTAACAGGACACTATGCCTAACACCTGAAAGAAACACCTTAAGTGAAGCAGTTTGGCTTATTGCTTAAGAGGGTTCAGTCCATCACAGTGAGGAACATGTTGGAGCCAACTGATGGTCATGGAAGCATCTGAGAGAAGCTGGTAGAACTAGGGCGCAACCAAAGGCCAGGTACCAAAGTCCATTCCTAGTTACCCTCTTGATGGAGCAGTTGTAGCCCTCATCTGAAAGCTTCTCTCCAAGGGTCACAGCAGCTTTTTTCTAGAGAGGCAATGTGTGCATCATTGAATGGGATTTTGCACATCAAGTTTTCATTGCAGTCTATCTGAATAATTTTTCTTTCTCAGATGTAGCACTTCCATTCTTCTGCTGCCTACTTTTCAGAGTCATGATCCATGGGCACTGTATATTACCTAGCTTGTCACATTCTGTTATAAAAATAGAAAATGAATTAAGATAGCACGCGTAAGGCAGGAAATATGGAACACTCTATATCATAGTGAAAGAGGCAAAGAGAGGGCAGTGGAGACAAGGGGGAAGCTTCTCGACCACTAGGCCAAGTGCAGGCATAAGAAGTCTCCATCCTCTGACATGAACTCTGGTGCCTGTGATTTAATCACTTCCCCTTGGCAGGGAGGCCCTTTGGGCACACAGAGGAAGGGAATGCAGGCTATCATGATGAGACCTGATAGGCTGGGGTCAGCTGGTGTGGAAGGAGCTTCCCCTCCCCCATCAGAGGTCTAGGGGAGGGGAATAGTGTGGGAGGGAAGGTGGGAACAGGAAGATAAGAGTGAGTGGATAGCAACCTGGATGTAATGTGGATAAATTGTAATTTAAATTTTTAATTAAAAAAAAATAAAGAAGTCTCCTTCCAACTCCAGCTGGTCTCACATAATTAGGATCTTGTGTTTTGTTTTTTAACTGTATATAGAGAGACATTTTGTCCTTTCATAAATGCTTGAGATGATCCAAATGGTATTCATGTAAGTCTTCTTTTCTTAGTTCATGCTAGGTCAAATATTGGGCCCAGTGAAAACAGGAAATGTGTGAGTTGCTTCTCTGTGGTCAGAATTTCAACAGATGTGCAGGAGGTGAAAGGATGACCTGAAACATGGTGAGAACTAATGTGGAGTTTGGAGATCTCAGCTCAAAATACAAAAATACTTTAAAATGCTCTATTATTTTAAGTGTATGGGTATTTTGCCAGTACACTTGTCTGTGCACCATGTACAGGTCTAGTACTTATAGAGGCCAGATGATGACTTTGGGTCTCCTGCAATGGGAGTTACAGACAGTTATGAGCTGCCATGTGGGTACTGAGAATGGAACCTGGGTCCTCTGGAAGAGCAGCTAGTACTCTTCGTGGCTGAGACATGTCTTCAGCCCTCAAACGTTTTCCCCCATTAAGGCTACAACTGTTCTGAATTCTGACAACTTAGTGGTCAACACATGAGAAGAAATCATCTGGAAACCTCTATTTCATTGTGTCTTGCTTATTATTTAATATTTTTTTCTAGTTAATTAACTTTACATCCCGATCACAGTTTCCCTTCCCTACTGTTCTATCTGTCCTCCCACCTCCCTCCACTCTTCTGTCTCTTTAGAAAAGGGGAGGCCTCCCATGGATATTAGTCAGCATTGGTGTATCAAATTGCCATAAGGCTAGGCACATTCACTACTATTGAAGTTAGACAAGACAGCCCAGCAGGGGAAAAGGTTCCCAAAAGCAGGCAATAGAGTCAGACACACCCCTGCGCCCCCCGTTAGGAGTCCCACATGAAAACCAAGCTACAGGACTGTTACAGATGTGCCTAGATCAGTCCCATGGGCTCTCTATGGTAGGCAGTTCAGTCTCTGTGGGCTCCTATGGGCCCAGGTCGTTTGATTCTATAGGTTTTCTTGTGGTGTCCTTGTCCTCCTTGGTTCCTACAATCCTTCCTCCTTTTCTACTGCAGGATTCCCTACTCTCTGCCTAATGTTTGATTGGATCTGTAGGCTTTGATTTTTTAACACCTACTTTATTGTGGTTTCCTTAGTGCCTCGACCTCCCTTACAATCCACTGGCCCTAAGTTGGAGAGAAAGAAAGTTAGTAGGGACAGGGGATGTATATCTTTTTAAAAAGACACAGTTCCTTGGGGGAGATTCTACTCTTTGTCATCAGGATTCCAGTAGTCCAGCTAAACAGCAAACAGCAGCAGGAAGCAGCAATCAGCAGCAGCAAATGACAAACAGCAAACAACAACAACAGAACAAATTAGCAGCAGTCTTCTTGAAGTGTTCTCTGGAGTGTTTCTCTCTAGGAGGATCTCAAAATGATCTCCTCCCTCTAATCCCCTGTCCCCATCTCTCTCTGGGCTCCTATTTATACCCTTTCAGAGTCTGCACAAAGATGTTTTTCAGCTGCCAAAGACCACGCTTCCTACAAGGCAGTTTCTCGCTGACAATGATCAAGTGTCCTCTCACAAGGCAGCTATCAGCTATGGATAAACTAAAGGCTGTTTCACATCCCACACATCAGATCGAATTTACAAAAAACATATTTACATAACATAACAAAAACTTCCACTACACAGATCTCTGCATCTGTTTCCAACAGTTGCTGGGTGAAACCTCTCTGGTGATGATTGTGTGCAAGTATAGCAGAATATCATTAACAGTGTCAAAGGTGGGGGGGTTCTCTCTCAAGTCATGGGTCTCAAGCTAGACCAGTTATTGGTTGGCCATTCCCTCAACTTCTGTTCCATTTTTACCCCTACATATCTTGTAGGCAGGGCAAATTGTAGGTTGCAGCTTTTGTGGCCCAGTTGGTGTCCAAATCTCTCCATTGGAAGTCTTGCCTGGTTATAGGAGATAGTCAGTTTAGGGTCCATTTTCATCACTTGTAGGAGTCTTAGCTAGGGTGATCTTCATTAATATCTGGGAGTTTCCATTGTCCTACATTTGCAGCTTGTCACAGAGATGTCCCCCCTTCCATTCCAGTTGTCTCTGCAGTACTTACCCTCTGTCTTTCCCCCATGTTTTCCTTTCTGTTCCCATCCCCACGCATCATCCATGTTTTCAGTCCCTTTCCCCATCCACCCACAATGTCAATTCTATTTCCCTTTTTCAGTGAAATTTATTCATTCCCCAATTGGGCTCTCTTTTTAACTTACCTTTTATGGGCCTATGGGTTGTAGCATGGTTATCCTTTACTTTATGGCTAACATCCACTTAAAAGTGGGTACATATTTTATGTGTCTTTCTGGGTCTGAGTCACCTCACTCAGGATGATATTTTCTAGTTTCATCCATTTGCCTGCATGTCATTGTTTTTAAGAGTTCAGTAATACTCTGTTATATAAATGTGCCACATTTTCTTTATCTATTTTTGGTTGAGGGACATCTAGGTTGCTTCCTGTTTCTGGGTATTATGAAAAAAGCTTCTATGAACACAGTTGAGCAAATGGCCTTGTATTACGGTGAAGCATGTTTTGGGTGTATGCCCAATAGTGGTATAGCTGAGTCTTGAAGTAGATCTATTCTCAATTTTCTGAGAAACCACAAAATTGATTTCCACAGAGGCTATACAAGTTAGCACTCCCACCAGCAGTGGAAAAGTGTTCCTCTTGCTCCATGTTCTCACCAACATGAGCTGTCACTTGAATTTTTGATCTTAGCCATTCTGCCAGATGTAAGATGGGATCTCAGAGTCATTTTGATTGGCATTTCCCTGAGAGTAAACATGTTGAGAATTTCTTTAAGTGCTTCTTGGCCATTAGAGATCCCTCTGTTGAGAATTCTCTCTTTAGATCTATACCCCATTTTAAAAATTAGGGTTTTTTTGTTTATTTGTTGATGTCTATTCTCTCTCTCTCTCTCTCTCTCTCTCTCTCTCTCTCTCTCTCAGCCCTATGTCATATGTGGGCTTGATGAATATCTTTTCCCATTCCCCAAAAGGCTACCATCTTGTTCTATTAACAGTGTCCTTTGCCTTACAGAAGCTTTTCAGATTAATGAGTTCCCACTAGTTAATTGTTAATCTTAGTGCCTGAGCTATTGGTGTTCTGTTCAGGAAGTTGTCTCCTGTGCTAATGTGTTCAAGGCTATTATTCCTCACTTTCTTTTCTATCAGGTTTAGTGTATTTGGTTTTATGTTTTTGTGAAAGGTGATAGATACAGATCTATTTGCATTCTTCTACATGTAGACATTTAATTAGACCAGTACTATTTGTTGAAGATGTGTTCTTTTTTATATTATATATCTTTGGCTTCTTTGTCAAAAACTCTAATGTCCTTATGTTACTTCTGGGCCTTTGATTCAACCCCATTAACCAACCTGTCTGTTTTTATACCAATACCGTGTAGTTTTTACTACTATTGCTCTGTAGTACAGCTTGAAATCAGGGATGGTGATACCTCCAGAAGTTCTTTTATTGTATAGGATTATTTTAGCTGTCCTGTTTTCGTTGTTGCTGTTGTTTGTCTGTTTCTGTTTTCCCATATGAAGTTGAGAATTATTCTTTCAAGGTCTGTAAAGAATTGTGTTGTAATTTTGATGGGAATTGAATTGAATTTGTAGATTGCTTTTTCTAAAATGGCCATTTTTACTATGTTAATCCTATCGATCCATAAGCATGGGAGATCTTTCCATCTTCTGATTTCTTCTTCAATTCCTTTCTTCAAAGACTTGAAGTTCTCATCAAACAAGCCTTTCACTTGCTTGGTTAGAGTTACACCAAGATATATTTTTTGTGGCTATTGTGAAAGGTGTGTGAGTGAGTGTGTGAGCACATGTGCTTTCAGATGTGATATGACCAGTTGCCTTGAGTTCCTGCCTTGATTTCTCTGCAATAAGGACCATAACTTGAAACTGTAAGTTGAACAAACCTTTCCTCCCCTAAATTGCTCTTAGTCTGGTGTTTTATCACAGCAACAGAAATAAGATTTGGACAGTAGTGTGTAAGTGCGAGTGTGTGTGTGTGTGTGTGTGTGTGTGTGTGTGTGTACCAGAGGAGTATTTGGAGTACTTTACCTTCTTATCTTAATTTTTACTTTATGTGTATGGATATTTTGCCTGCCTGCATGTCTGTGCACCATGTGCATGCCAGGTCCCCTGGAAGCCAGAAGAGGCAATCTGGTCCCCTAGAGTTGAAATTGCACATGGCTTTCTGTGTGGGAGCTGGGGATATGAACTTGGGTTCTCATGTTTGTGCAACAACCACTCTTACCCAGTGAGCACCACTCCATTTATGAATGGCTTCTGATACTTCTCAAGCTACCTAACCCCACTGAGCCATGATTTCCACATCAGTCAATGTGAGGTTAATGACAGCAGCTTCCTCATCTGCCCGTCTATGGTTAAAGGGCAGGTTAAGATGCTCAGGCAGCATTTAGTATTGGCTTTGACAGATCAAAATTATTCAACAAATGCTAGCTGTTGTTGTTACTATGATTTTTTTTTTTAATCTTCAGTAAGTCTATTGGCTCTTCTGTTATTTATTTCCCATGGAAGAGATGTCAGTCTCATAGATAGCAGTTCTCAAGAGCTAAATCACCAAGGGCTGGATCTACGTAGAGATGCTGTATAAGTCCTGGGCAATCTTTCTAAAAGCTGAAACTACACATGTGACAGAGGGGCACAAGGGAGGAGCATTTCTACCTTTCTCAATTAGATGTTGAGCCCATTCTGATGTGAGCAGGAAAGATAACCTGCATGCTGATGAAGTGCCACAGATTCAGCCCAGATGTGTCAAGCTACTAAATGCAATCAGATCTCATGCCATCCAAGCCTGCAGGGCAGCATTTTAATGATAGCTGTCCAACAAGAAGCCCTGGTTTTAGGGTCTAGCTTGCTGTCTTAAATGAGACCATAGAGTTTTACGTTCCCCACAAAGGAAAACCTGAGATAAAAAATATAGGAACAGAAGCACATTCCATGCATCTGCACCTACTTAATTGCTTACAAAATGCATATACTCATACATACGTTAAGGAACCAGGACGTTTGGAGTTTTAAATCTTCTTTGGTGTGTGTGTGTGTGTGTACAGGGCATGCAGTGTGTGTGTGTGTGTGTGTGTGTGTGTGTGTGTGTGTGTGTATGTGTTCTAGTACACATATCATGACAATATGTGATATTGGCCAAAGGACAACACAAAACAGTGCATTAATTCTTAATTTCAATTTGAGACAGGGTCTCTTCTTCACTTTTGAGTACCCCAGGCCAGCTAGCCGATGGACTTCTGTGGAACCCCCAGCCTCTGCTTTTAGCTTCCAATAGGAGTATTTGGTTACAGAAGCATGCTAACAGGTCCAGTCTTATGTGGGTTTTGGAGATTCAAACTGAGGTCTTCATACTTGTGTGCCAAATGCCCCTCCCCACCCAATATCCTGAGCCATCTCTTTAACCCATCTTTTAACTTATGTTAAAAAAATTTTTTTTTGGTTAAAATTAGTTTAGAGAGAACTTCTCCTGTAGCCACAGTGTTAGTGCTCATTTCTAAGCAGAGCACAGGTTTTTGTTTGATTTTGTTTATTCAGAGGAAAGATGGTGGCAGTAGGGTTGAGATAAAAAGCGTTCTTATTTTGGTTTGCCTCTGTTCCTAGTCCTATTGAGGTATCAGAAATTAGAGGATGCGTATGTGAGCCCACATCTGAGGCAAGAGCTTTGGGCAGCAGTTTTACACCATGTCTCCTTTATTCGTGCAGAAAGGGAATCTGCTTGAACCTGACATCAAGCGGGATCACATCACACTGACAGCTCACAACCTCCCTGTGCAAGGCATGTTCCCCAGTCATGAAAAATCTCTATTATCCTCAGCCACTTGGAACAAAGCTAGTTGTTTTAGTTCAGAATTCTGTAGTCTCAAGACCAATGCTTTGAGCATCAACCCCTTTGATATTGTTTTAAAAAATTTGTAAACAGCTTTAGATAATATGAGCTTCCCCTCCTCCACTGGACACAGGTGTATGTTTTGATTTAGGGGTCAGCATTCCCCTCGCATAAAAAAAAAATACACAGTGGCTGAAGAAAAACAAATGGATTTGTTACATGGGATTTAGGGTGGGTGTGAGCCATTACTGAGAAGTATTTTCCTGGGCAGGACAACTTAGTGTCTGAGTTCTCAAGGTGATACATCGCCCCCAAAGAAAAACACTTCTCCCCTTTTAGCCGGAACATATGTGAGGTCACTCTCTTAACCTTGATGAACTCCAGCGGATCAGGGGAAATGTTATAATTAAAAACTCATCTCACAGCAGCTGATTAGGCTCTGATTCACAATTATCCCGTCTTTCAAAAGCCTCGTCTATCTGAGCATTTGGAAAATGTGATAGCTTCATTATTTGTTATATTTCCAAAGTTAGAGCTTTCGGGGAGCCGCACAAACTTTCCCAATCATGCAGGAAGTCATGAATAAAACATGCATATCCAGAATTTTAAATTAAAGTAATTAGACCATATTAGAATCCAAAAAAAATTAACATCCATGTCAATGTGGAGAAAGATGCCCTTCATTAAATCCCATCTTCCTGTCCAACATTTTAAACTGTCACTTTTAATGTAGCATAAGAAAAATAATTACTATGATCAAGATAATTTTTTAAAAAGTAAATGTTAGAAAATCCAGACCACAACATTTTTCAGACTTGAAAGATTTTTTTCCTATAAATTATTTGAAAATGGATAAGCAATATATTGAAATTGACACCAACATTCCAGGATTAAGTCTCAAAAGTGGGTGATGCTCGTCAGCATGAGCTTTAATGCCACCAAACAAAGGTGTGTGTGTGTGTGTGTGTGTGTGTGTGTGTGTGTATGTGTGTGTGTGTGTGTATGTGGGAGCATGTGTGTGAGTGAGTGAGCATGGTGTGTGTGTATGTGTGTGTGCATGTGTGTGTGTGAGTGAGCATAGTGTGTGTGTGAGCATGTGTATGTGAGTGAGTGAGCATGGTGTGTATGTGTGACCATATGTGTGTGAATGTGTGACCATGTGTGTGTGAGTGAGTAAGCATGATGTGTATGTGTGTGAGCATGTGTGTGTATATGTGTGTGTGACCATGGGTATGTGAATGTTTGAGCATGTGTGTGTGTGAGTGGAATGTGTATGTGTGTGAGTGAGTGAGCATGTGTGTGAGTGTGTATGTGAGCATGTGTGTAAGCTTGTGGGTATGAGCATGTGTGTGTGTGTGAGTGAGTATGTGAGCACATGTTTATGGGAGCATGAATGTGTGTGTACACGCTTGCATGCAAACATGTGTGTGACTGTGTGAGCATGTGTATGTGTGTGCATGTGTGTATTTGTATGCATGTGTGTATGCTCATGTGTATACACTTGTGGGTATGTGTGGACATTCAAAGTGATATGCCACCCCCAAAGGAAAATAGTGAAATGACATTCTCTTACTCTTGATGCATGTTCATACACACACACACACACACACACACACACACACACACACACTGCTAATCTGTGTTGGACATGGGGTCATCTTCTCTGAACACAGCCCTCTTTGGCTGTACAACTCTTCCGTCTACCTCAGCGGCACAGAATTCAGAGTGTATCCATCCCCTTGACATTGGCATAGCTACCCAAACACTGCAGCAGCCCTAGGCTGTTTGAGCTCTCCTTACCCAGTCTGTAAGGGAGTCCCCATTGTTTATGGTGTCCACTCAGCTCTCCAAAGGGGAGCTTTCTGAACCTCCTCAAGCTCTTGAAGAAATAAGACACAAGGGATGTGGGCAGAGATAACTTAAAAAAAATTAAACTGCATGTGTATGTGTGCATATTTACACACTTTTTAATACACGTATATGACAATGCTCTTGCATGTGTGTGAACATGACTGTGCAGGCCAGGGGACAGCCTTGGCTTTCATTCTTCACAAGCCATTTATAGGGAGGCTGGCCAACCAAGTGAACCCTAGGGAGCTGCTGGGATCATAAGTGAACACCATTGAGCTGGGTTTTTTTTTGGTAAATGTGAGTCACTGGAGATTGAACTCCAGTCCTCATGCTTGTATGGCAAACAGTGACTAAGTTGTCCTCCTAGGCTGGGAAGAGAGACTTCAATGACACCCATAGACAGCAAGGAACAAGGTAAAAAGTTTCTTAACCTGTGGTTGACAGTGTTGGAGAGCCAGGTGATATCAAAGGAATGGCGACTTGTTTGAATGCACCGAGCACCGAGCCTCTCATTGTTTGGATGAGTCAGAGTTCTCAGAGAAATTGTCTTTTGGGCTGAGATGAGCTGGGTAATAGAGGTTCAGTGCTTCTTGCACCTCTGAAAGGCCATGCGTCATGTAATATTGGCAAGTCCTCAATAGTTCCTGCCTCACAAATATGTCTGCCAGATATACTGGGCCAGAAGGCTGAAGACGATGTTCCAACATTATAGAGAGTTTTGGGTGAGTGTTTAGGCAGCAAACTATCTCTGTTATCTTCTCATTTTGGAAGCTGCTAACTTGCTTATTCTTTCTCAAGTCTCTGATGGGGTTGAAGATCAGATAGTTTAGTTTTACAATTAAGCTGCGTTGTTTAGGAGTTAAGATGTTTTTAGGTCTAGATAGAAGTTTTTAGGTTGACAGAGTCGAGATATAATAGATACTGATTTACATTCAGAGTTGTAGATGCACCAAGATAGGAAAGATGTTTTCTCCAAGGTTGTCAAATACAAATAGGCAAAACACTATGAATGTAACATTTATATAGTTCCAAATGTCTTGTGGTCCTTCTTTGCTGTATGTAGTCTATTGTATATATGTGTAATAATATAAATGTATATGTAAAAGTAAAAAAAATAATAAAAAAACTGAAAAAAAAAAGAGTAGAAGGATTCAGCTGGTGGATAGTTATTTGTTTATCAAACCACTCATTGTTTGGATGTGTGGCTTCAGAGAAGTCCAGGGGGAGGGTACTCTGAAGTAAAGAGTTGGGAATAGGCTTACATAGCAGGCTGACAGCTTTTTACTTAATCTAGATGCCCTACCTGCACCAGCTCACTCAGATACAGCAAAGCCTGGGAAGTGAGGGGGTGCTGGGTCACGTTAGAGCACGGAGGTAGGAAAGCTCCTTATGGTGGGAACACCAAGCCACCCTCTCCCATCTTTGTTGTGAGGGGGTAGCCTACGTATCTCCTCTCAGGAAATAGGCTTCGTGTTCATGAAGCTGCATTTATAGTCGCCCCCAAATAGTTGGCAGGGGAGTTCTCATGATGGAGTGTCCCAGAATTGCCCTGAAACGAGGCAAGTTGGGAATGAAAAGAAAGAAGCAGTAAAGTCTAGGGTGACCAGCCTGTAGCATTGGTTAGAAGAGCTTGGAAGGTGTTGCCGCAGGCCTAGGACAAAAAGTAGGAAAGCAGGCTTCTACCCAGACACGTCTACCGCAAGGAAGCCAGGGTGTGAGGTTGGCAGTTTAAAGACTTCTGGTGCATGGGCTGAAGAAATGGCTCTGCAGTTAGGAAAGCATGTTGCTTTTGCAAAAGACTAGAGTTTGGTTCCTAGCACCCATGTTTTAGCTGTAGGCACATACGTGTGTGTGTGTGTGTGTGTGTGTGTGTGTGTGTGTGTGTGTGCATATGTAAAATAAATAAATCTTACATTTTTTTTTCTGGCTCAGAATGAGGGTCAGTTTCTTTCAGTATTTTAGGCAACAACCTAAACTTGTTTATCTGTATCTAGAAATGTTCTACAGCCCCTCTTGTGCCCAAGGCTTCTGAGAAAACCCAGAAACTGGCTGAGTCACACAGCAGTGGAGGCACCCCGAGATCTGATAAGGAAACAGTTAGGATGAGGATAGCACAGCATGGGTGTGTAGAATAATTTTGCAACTTTTTTTGTTTTTTTTTGAATCTGCTCCTGTTTTTGTAGCAGAGGCCAAGCAGCCCAGGGCACTGTGTGTGGTGGCTTAAATGGAAATGTTCCCATAGGCTCACAGGGAGTGGCACTATTGGGAGGTGTGACGTCGTTGGAGGGAGTGTGTCACAGGAGGTGGGCTTTGGGGTTTCAGAAGCCCAAGCCAGGTCCGGTGACATTCTCTCTTCCTGCTGTCTGCCCATCCAGGTGTAGAACTGTCAGCTCTGTCTCTAGCACCATGCCTGCCTGTGTGCCACCATGCTACCCACCATGATGAAAATGGCCTAACCCACTGAACCTGTAAGGCAGCCTCAACTAAATGGTTTCCTTTATAAAAGTTGCTGTGGTCATGGTATCACTTCATAGTTGTAGAACATTGACCAAGACACTGTGAATCCTAGGCAAATGAAGCCTTTTGGGCATCCTTTTTGTAAACCCCAGTCAGAGCTACCATCTAGCATTTAGCCCTTTTTCTAAAAGGGGGTAGCAGTACGGGTTGCTGTGATGATTAAATGAGAGCCTGAGAGCACTTCTGGGCATGTTCGCCCTGTAAAATACGCAGTTTCTTTTTCCATGCCGTCTAAAGTATTTCTCAATATTTTATATAGAAAAACCAAGAGCCTTAAGGACCTGAATAACATTAAGGAGGCTGAATAGTGGATGAGCTCATATCCCATTTGGGAAAATAATGGATAAAGAAGTGGAAGGTGTTTTCAAAGAGGAATAGAGAAACAGAATGGGATAGAATCCAGGAAACCTGAATTGTCGGGAAACTGTAGACCTGGGGGCGGGGGCATTTGTCTCACACATAGTTAGAGCAGCAGACCAAGCAAGGTAGGTAACCTCGAGGCTGGGGAGTCAAGGTGAAGGCTGGGCTGACTCAATGCACAGGTGCCAATGACAAAAAGCGAGCTGGTTGTGTTTTTAACGGCAGCATAATAGATCCATGCAAAACCACAAAGTGAATCGGAGAGAAACTTCTTAGCATTTTCCCTTCAAGTCAAATACTGATTCCAGAATCAGGTGCCAAGTATTTTCCAAGTGATTTTTTCAAAGCTGAGAGGGACGCCCTTGAGAGGTTGTCTTATTAAATGTGTACCTACAAATACTGGGAATCAAGGACACGCTCTCCTCTCCTCCGTATCACTGGAAGGGCTTATTCTCCAAAAATAGCTATCAAGTTGTGAGCTGTCAGTCAGTCACTCAGATTCAATTCCATTCCAACTTTGTGCCCAGGGGCTTAGCATGCATTAGAGATAAGAAATGATGTATAAAGGGCACACTTCCTGTCCCTGAGTAACCCAGTCTAGTTGGGGAAGAAAGATGGATGTCAGTGCAGAAATTATCAAGTGGATCTCAACAGATCAGTACATGGCCAACTAAATGATTTAGAAATTACAAACCTGGCATATTCCGGTCTCAGACCTGATGTTACTGCTTTCTTTATTGCCCAGCGTTGCTGTGTATGTAATATCTGACTAAGCATATAAAATGAATGTGAATTGCTCTTGCAGAAAATGCCTCACACTGCCTTCATTTTGATCACAAAGTCATAAATCACAAGACGCCTCTTAAGAGTTCATCTTGGGGGACAATGTAACACGCACTCCATGAGCAATTCAGAGTGATTTGAAATCTTCTCACTGAAAAGCACATCTACTTTAAGGCAAATAAAAAGTTCTTTTGGGGAGATTGAAATTCATTTGTTTTCTATATTTATATAAAAAAATCTTCCCTGTATTTGAGAACTGGTATCTTGCTCATAAACTTCAAGAAATTTTAACCAAGGACGTGAGGCTCAACTTATATAAACTTTGAAGAAAAGAAAAAAAATACCTTTCAACTTGGAACCAGAGAAAGTTTTTAGGGCTTTGAAGAACATTGGAAACAAAAAGCTTCCAGAAGGCATTTCAGACAGCTTCAGATCCCACGAAAGCAAAGGCAGGTGCAGGCTGCTTTCCATGAAGTATTGGTAAATGTCCACAGGGAACACAGATCTCAGTAGTATCAAGGCCTTTTCAATAAGGTGATGTTGATCTGCATGGCTCTATATAGCAGGCAGCTTGGAGAAAGGAGTCAATGCATCAGAAAGAGAGTGAGTGTCTTGAGAACCCTTGCTGGTGTGTAATTCTAATTATTACGTCCAAACGGCCCATTTATCTCTAACAAAGTCATCTCAGCTCCGACCGTGGAAGAGTTAGTTGCGTGTCTGGAGTAGGAGTGGCTTGGGCAGCACAGTGGATGGAAGTGTTTGGTGAAAATGATGGGGGCGCATGTCAGTTAGCAATAGCTGCTTCATGGCAAAGAGAAGCAGGTTCTGCCACGCCCTTCCAAAGACAGAAGGGCTGTTTACTTTATGGCTTGTGTACCATCAGTGGTCCAAAGAAAAGGAGGCTGAGAAGGTGTGCCAGTGGTGCCACTGAGGACTCAGGTGTCTTTATAGACAAACTCCCTCATTGTTCACGGTTGATCATACCTCCAGATGTCATTGGATGTAAGAAAGAAGAAAGGGGGGGGGGAGTTGAGGAACTGAAGGGTAAGAACTCTTACCCTGCCACATGGCCTTGTTAAAAAAGCTTAAAATTTTAAAATATTTATTTATTTACAATTATGTTTATGGATGTGTTTGTGTGCATTCATGCGGTGCTTCGGGAGTCCGGGAGAGGGCATTGGATCCCACGGAACTGAAGTTGTTAGTAGCCTGACAAGGGTGCTGGGAACAGAACTCCAGTCCTCTGTAGGAGCTGCATGAGCTCTTAACTGCTGAGCCATCTCCCCAGCTTTATAAAGGGCTCCACCCAGCCGAATCAGCTTGGAGAGCATCAGCTTTGAACTAGGTTGTGTGGCCACCTAGCTAAGGAGGAAGAATAGAAAGGGTTTTGGCTTTGTCATCTGCAAAAACAGAGGCAGGAAAAGGAAATGTGAACTAGAACGGTTCTTGAGTAGCCAGGTCTTGATCTGCTTAGAGACATTTTAGTATTACTATGTTTGAGAGAACATATTCTCCTTTCCCCAGAATGAGTGAGTTTTATACCTGACCTTCCAGAATTCTATCTAATTTAACTATTTATTATACATTTCTCTTGTTGTTTTATCATTTTAGTTTTTAGAAGAAAAGCCTTAAGTAGGCCTCCTATTTTGTGTTTCCAGATGCTTCTGTGGTCTTGCCCAATGGTGTATGGAACATGCAAGCAGTAGTTTAACAATGTATCTGGTGTCTCCTCTTTGAGAACAGCATGCTTTGTTAAGGGTCCTTGTTCCTTAGCAAGCAGGAGCAGCACTTTGCTAATTTGGGTGCTGGTGGGAGAACTATTTGGGACTGTTGTACCTTTGACTTGACATAATTTGTAAGCTAGGCAGTGACCAGTGGCTCATCTGGGACACCACAGAGTCACTAGCCTGTTGGTCAGCAGCAAATTATGAGCTAGGTGCCCATGAAGCTGGTGCTGGAAAGATAGGAAGTGCATTTGGTGAGCGTTCTAGATGTTTATTTTACAGGGAGTTTGCTGTCTGTTTTATGCTATAAATCTACATGCAATGATCTGATAATGCCACAAGAAATGCAAACTCTCGAGTCAACAAGGAGCTCCAGGGAATGGCAGTATAGGTGTAATAAATAAAGACTAAATACTATTTTTTAAAAAGAAACTTAATATTGTCTGGGTGGCAAATACCACAAGGAGCCATAAGTGGTACTACTGACTACTGGAAAACCAGAAGGTCTCACCTGCCAAGAGACAGTCACAGACTTGTTGGTTGGTGATTTTTGGAAGGCTGTACCTACAGGTTTGTACAGCTGTTAAATTGTTACTCTTAGGAGAATGGATTTACTCAGGTCAAACAAGTGATCTGAACATATCTTGTTCTTTTTCAATTGCATTGTGTGTGTGTGTGTGTGTGTGTGTGTGTGTGTACACATAGACAAATCGACCACAGCTTCTATAGTACTGGCTCCATTAGTAGAAGAATTTTGCCAATGGCTTTGTTGTTAGTATTTTCTAAGTGTCATCATGTGCTGCAAATAGAAATCTATCCCTTACTGTTGCCCAGCTTTGTTTCCATCTGTGGAATCAAAGTTAGCGAGACTTCCCTGTTACTTTTGAAAAAATGAAATGGGTAACCTCATTGGGAATGATATTATATGGTTCAACTGCAAAGGTGGACACTGAAGAAAAAGTTCCTGTTTGATCTCATGATTTAAAAGACAGCGTTATGGTCCTGCACAGATTGAAGTAAAATCTTTCTATAAAACTCATGATCTCAAAAGAAAAAAAAATCAAAACAAACAAAAAACCTTCATCAGGGCTTGGCGTCTGTGGTGGTCTCTGAGCATTTCTGCCCTTCCTCCAGAGCAGACTAGTGCTGACACATCTTGAGGTGTCTTGTGTTCATGCACGCTGGAGAGCTCTTATCTTATTTCCCCATCAGACTCCAGCAAGCCCCATGCCTCTGTTAGACTGCTTTGGTTCCAAGAGTCCTACACTCCTACATTTGTTTTTAGAAAACTGGCTAAACTCCCCTCCCCCAGCTTTTTTCTTACATCTATAAGAACGTCTTCATCTTTCCACTGCTGCCAGAGATGGAACACTGAGTGGGTTTGTTTTTCTTTCCAGAAGTTTGGCTCTCATTGGCTGCTGGCTTATTAACTTGCCCAGCAACCCACCCCATTGAGCCAAATGATTATATTTATTTAGCTTGTTCTCATTTACTCAAGACAGTGCATTAAGTGTGAAACAAACCTTGGGCCTTGATTTGTGTTTCAAGGACATTCTGTTTTTCATTTCGTATGATTTTATTTCTACTTCCACTCCCAGCGACCAAAGTCTCTCTTACAAAGTTTCTAGTCAGGCTAACTAGGTTACAGACATGCTTGTGATAAAGGAAAAAAATGCATAATTTACACACTGCTTATGGTCTATGTGCACAACATACTTGGCCATATTACCCCTGTGACTTCTTCAACTGCCTGTTAGCCGGGTCTGTAAATGATGTGAAATTAAGATTATGATAATTTCTGATTATTTTAGGGACCATTATCTAAAGATAAAAGACAAGATTAAAAATGTAGTAGTCATTGAGTTTTAGTTTTTGTAATGTAAGACCATCTGGAAATAATTTAGGAAAAATCACAAAAAGTCATTCTTGTCTATGTTTCAACATTTAGTATAACTTTCATCTAGTTAAAAAACATGTAATTGGAGGCAGAGAGATGGATCAGTGGGTAAGAGTGTTTGCTACACGAGTGTGGAGACCTAAATTCAAAACCACCAGCACCCACATAAAAATCCAGATGCTTGTCACCCCAGTGCAGTGGGAGGCAGAGGTAGAAGGATCCCTAGGGCTTGCTTGTCATCAGCCTAACTCCAGGTCCAGGGAGAGACCCTGTCTCAAGGGAATACAGCAGAGCGTGACAGAGCAGGCCCCTTACCATCCTCCCCTGGCTTGCGTGCACACCCTTGCAACCATGTGTGCTCACACATTTCCCTCAACGCACAAATACGTAGCTGTTCAAGTGACTGAGAACACATTGTTTCTTGCATCTGACTTCACTCATGTAGCAATGCATTATATGTTCCTGTAGGATTAAAACTCAGTGGTTTCTCTATGTTCCACGTTCCATATTAGGATTCATAAAATGCAATTAATCACAACTGTTTTGGCATTTCCCCCAATTTTAAATTATGAATACTGTTGCTATGATGATCACCTTTCTGCTATTAGTATATATTTTGTTTTAATCTTTATGATATCTTCTGACAATTTTTTTAGAATCTGAATCAGAAACAAGCTGTATGTTATATGAATTTTTATGCCAATATATGTTTTTGATTCAGATTCTAAAAGAATTGTTGGAGAATATAGACATTTAAGTGATTTTCTTTTCTTTCTTTCTTTCTTTCTTTTTTTTTTTTAGCACAGTAGTCTGTGTACACAAGAGACACACAATTAAAGAAATCTGAATTTGATATTTGTAGGTATCTTTTGATCATTTTAACTCTTAAAACATTTTTTAGTTCATAAACGGTAAGTTTCTTACCTACATATCTGAATTGCTAGCCTATAACCTAATTTGATGTCTCTGGGCTGACACTTCTGTAGGGCGACTGGTGTGACACGTAGTAGCTGCCCCTTTCATCCAGGTCATGTGTCCCACTTTTTTAGACCCCCACAAACTCTCCCCTTTCCAAAGACCTTACCTGGACCTTGTAAGAATTCAAGTCGTAATTCCTGATGCGGGATGAGTGTGTGTAGACAATGAGGGGTCCCCGCAGGTGTCACAACAGAAAGAGACATGAAGAGGTGAGAACGAAAATTCAGTTTAGCCCAATGTAGTCGGCCAGGCTGGATCAAACTTCTAGAGCGTCTTATGCCAGGTGGCTTATTGCCAGCATATTTAATTTGGCACTATATACTTTGGAAAAATTTTCCTCGTGCAATACAATCCCCGGTGCACAAGGAGGCAACACTTACATTGAAATTTAACTCAAAGCACATGTGTTTTTTTCCCCCCAAGAAGATGGGTTCTAGAGATAGGCTACCTGTCCTAGCTTCAGGGCCCAGGGAATGATCTGGTCTGGTCTTGGTCATACATATAGTGTATGCAGTAGATGTCATTTGGGCTATTCGTCACCTATGGGCCTGGTTGCGGGATCTTGGGGGAATCCCTGGATATACAGGTAATGTAAGGGCCATTTATATTACTAACCACCTCTGGTCCTGGCTGTAGCAGTTGTTAGTAACCTCCAAGTTCTAGACTTCTGGTAAAACAGGTTATGTGTCTTTCCCTTTGAAAAGACAATACTGGCTGCTTAACATTCCGGGTTTCTCAGGAGATCTGTGGGCACAAGGACCTTTGTGCTCCCAACAAGACAACACAGAAAAAGGCTTCTGATTCAGAAATTTAGATTTCAGTGTAATTGATTCTTTCTGAAATTCAAAGCCAGCTCAGAGTTAGGCTGTTATTTTGGAAACAACTACAAAGAAGCCGCTGACAACTCACTTTTAAACGACTTAGCTTAAGCAACTCCCAAGTGATGCACCAATTATCTTGTGTTGGAAGGCCAATAAAGATAGGACTATTCCCTTCTGGAAGATGTGGGCACTGTTCTGCTGCAAGAGAAATGAGGAGTTGGTAGAGAAGAACTATTTCTAAGCTACCGAACAGAAATGAAGGCCTTGCGGTTGCCGGCATTCGAATATATTTGAGTTGAAAACATGTGAAAACGCTTCTCTTTAATAAGCTCTCCTTTGCATTCCTCGCACGCTCTGAGATGAACTAATAGCACTAACATTTTCCAGTTGATCTTGATCCCTGTAATTACCGAAGAGTAAGTGTAAGTCCATCTCCTTTAATGACATCATTAGGATACGGCTCACATTGTACTATAACTCACCCCTGGAAAGAATGCAGTTCACTGTTGTTCATGTATTCAGAGCTGTGCACCCATTGCCATCACCTTGTCTGGGCTTGAGGCATTTTATCACCATGCCCCATCTCCAAGAAATCCAATAATCCATTAGCGGTTAATCTTTCTTCTTTCTCACTCTCAAACTCCAAGATACCCCACTAGCTTCCTTTCTGCACTGTCTAACATGTCTGCGTTAGTCAATTTTCTGCTGCTGCTGTTGTTGTTGTTGTTTTTAAATTTTCTGTTGTTATAACAAATATTTGAGATAATCAACTTATAAAGTATGGGAATAATTCTTTTTAAAGGTGGAAGCCACGATTGAGTGGAGAGTGGGATGTGAGTTTCTCACGTGCTCTGGTGCCTCACGTTTGGCCGTGTCCCCTGGAGGGGGGGATCTGGTGGCGCTCGGAGGAAGGACAGCAGGTTACCGAGAAGAGACTTGATACCCTATGAACATATACAGGGGGAGGTAATCCCCCTCAGGAACAGTCATAGGGGAGGGGAATAAGGGGAAAATGGGAGGGAGGGAAGAATGGGAGGATACAAGGGATGAGATAACCATTGAGATGTAACAAGAATAAATTAATTAAAAAAAAAGGTGGAAGCCTATAATTGGTTGGCTCTGTTGTTTGGGGCCTGTGCTGGTAGACACGTGACAGCCAGGGAGAGTGATGAAGGAGAAAGGGCTACGTCTCCCTGTCCCCTTCACGGCCACATATCCAATTATCTGAAAACATTCCCATGAAGTCTGAGATGGCTAATCTCAGATGCCATCTAGCCACCCTTGGAAGAAGAATCTCAAAGAATCTCTTCCATCAGATTGCCTGTGGGGGCATTTTCTTGACTGCTAATTGATGTAGCAGGACCCATCCCACTCTGGTCAGATGGGCCTGGGCCATAAAAGAAAGATAGGAGAATGGAAGCCTGGAAGCAAGCCAGTGAGCAACACTACTCTGTGATCTCTGATTCAGTTCCTGCCTTCAGATTCTTGCCTGAGATCCCGCCCTGATTTCCCTCCTATAGTGAACAGCAATCTATAAGCCGAGGTTAGCGCTCCATGGATCCGAGCTTATCACAGCAACAGAAAACAAACTGGAGAAAGGCCTTGCCTCTTAAAAATTTCCATTTCTACCTTTGCACTTACATAAAACATTACAATGAACATTCATATACAGTTTTTTTTTTTTATGGTCTTACGCATTCACTTTCTGCTAGAAGTGGAGCTGCTGGAACACACGCTCTCTGCATAGTTAGCATTTTAAGAAACTGCCAAACTGCTATCCACACTGACTGCAGTGTTTTTCCAGGCCTAATTAATAGCAATGTGTGGAGCTCCACCTTCCCCACTTGCTCTGTAAAACTTGCCATTGTTTTGGATGGCAGCTGTTCTTGTGGTTTTTACCTATTTCCCCCTGATAGCTAACAATGTTGAGCCTCCTGTTTTGTCTTTATTGGTTATTTGCATATTTTCTTTGGGGGAAATTCCCATCCAAATCTTTTGCCTGTTTTTACTTGGATTGTCTTTTTAGTGTTACATTGCATGGAAAATTTTTTTTTTACAGTATTCAAATTATTAGTGGTTGCAAATAGTTTCCCCCATTCCGTCTGTAGGCTGTATTTTCACTTAATCTGTTCTTTCCCTGCACAAACTCTTGATGTATACATCAGGCTGCTCTCAAACTAGCGACCCTCCTGCTTACGCCTCCTGAATTCTGGAATTATAGACATGTGTCACCACACCCAGCTTGTTCTCTTACTTCCTTAATGGTGTCCTTTGAAGCATGAATGTTTCCATTTTGGAGAAGCAATTTATTTTTCTCTTACTTTCCCCCTTCTGTTTCGGTATGGTTTCACAGACCATTGACCAAGTCAGAGAGATGAGGATTGTGTTTCCTCCTAAGAATCTTACAGTTTAACTTCTTAATTTAGGTTTTGAACTACTTTGAGTTATTTTCTCTATGGTTTAAAAAAATAGGTGTCTAAATTCATTTTTTAAAAAAAAGATGAATGTCTGGTTGGCCTAGCACAACCCACTGTAAAGGCAATTTTTTTTTTTTTTTGGTGCTGCACACCTTAATCCCTGTACTTAGTGGGCAGAGGCATGCAGATCCCTGTGAGTTCAAGGTCAGCCTTGTTTACTCAACAAACTATGGCCTTAGTCAGGGCTACATAGTGATAGCCACCTCACCTTCATGAAAGAAATTCTTCCTCCATTGATTTGCCTTAGTTTCTCTTAAAAAAAAAATCAATTAAGCCTAAAAAAAATCAATTAAGCCTAAAATAAGTATTTACTTCTTAACTATCATTCTGTGTTGTCTGTATATGTGCCCTGACGTCAGTGTGTCGGTGAATCAGTGTTACATTTCCGTGATTATTGCAGCTTTTTTGATACTGCATATTTGAAAATTTCTCCTCCTCTTCTTTCTTTTAAACAGGGTCTCATGTAGCCAAGGGTAGCCGTGAACCTGGTATGCAGATGGGTGCTGCCTTATGTCTGCTTTCCCCTGGGGTAGCCAGGCTTGTCGCCTGCCAAGCTGGACTGGAAGGAGGGACGCTTAGCTGGATGAGTATAGTGTAGGCTCTCAGATGACCAGTGAGTGTGTGGGAAATGGGCACATCCAAGAACAGTGCCAAAGAACTTGTTCAGTTTACTGAGGGTAGGGAGGTGGTTAGGGTCTCTGGGAAATGCTTATGTGGCCGTGCACCATTGGCTAGGGCAGGGATGTTGGATGATGCTTCGGCTGCATATGCAGGGGCTGTATGGTGTGTTAGGGGGAACCTTATAGGGCCAAACAACGAGTGAAGTCTGAAAATTGTCAGGGTAATAATTTCTTACTAGGGTTGATGGTGGAGGAGCTGGCTTTAGGAAGCCAGCTTGGGAGGGGGGAAGGAGCCAACTCTTGCTGTCTGTCCTCATGTTTGAGGTATGTGGGTTTGAAACTTCCTTGACCCTTACTCCACAGCCCTGGGCCATTACACTCACACAGATGAGGATAACCTTGAACTCCTGTTTCTCTTACCCTACCTCCCCAGTGCTGAGGTTACAGTGGTATGTCACTGTTCCAGCTTATATGGTAAGGATAGAACTCAGGGCCTCATATAATAGGAAAATATTCTACCAATTGAACTGTTTTTCTAGTTCAGACTATTGTGGAATCCCTTGCACTTCTCTCTATATATTTTAAAGTCAACTTGGCAATTTCCTCCAAAAAGGCAGCTGGGATTTTGGTGGGCATAGCATTCATCAACTTGAAAGAACTGACATTTAATTTGGTATTAACCCTTCTGATATATGAACATGGAATTCTTTTCATTTGTGAAGCCTTTAGTTTCTTTCAATGATCTTGTCGTTCTCACTTTCCCCATTTTTTTTTGTATTATGCTTGCCTGTGTGTAGACACACGTGTGTGTATCGGTGTTCATGCATGGGAGCTGGAGGTTGATACTGGAAACCAACCTTGATCACTCTTCCAGCTGATTTAAAGGAGACGAGTCACTTACTTGAGGCCAGAGATCACCTCTGTGCGATAATGGCTAGAGTAGCCGGTTCCCTTCAGGGATTCCCCTTTTCTGTCTTCCTCAGCTGGAATTACAGGTGAGCCACCACGTCCGCTTGGCACTTACGTGGGCTTTGGGCATCCCAACCACGGCCGTTATGTTTGTGTGGCAGACACTTTAGCAAACCCTGAACCACTGTTCCAGCCTCTGTTGTTACTTCTTTAGTTACGTCTATTTCAAAAATATTTTCCTGTTGGTGCGATTGTACATAGGGTTTATTTTCATAATGTCGTTGATGCTCAATGTAGGGTTTTGAATAAACCTTATTAATTATAATGATCCTATTGGAAATGTCTTAAGACTTTCCATACCCGATATCACGCCATCTGTGACTACAGCTTTAATTTCATTTACAGTGTGGGTGTCTTGAACTCGGTAAATTATTTTGATTGAGGCTTTGTGAACAGGAGGGCGTGCCTACTGGTTTTGTATGTGGTGTACCTTGGGCAGAGAAAATTCCCAGAAGCCAAGCTTCACCTGGCTTTCATTAAGTCATAAACAACTTCCTTTTATGTCTGTGTATTAGCTAAAGAGCCTCTCGTATTGCCAGTTCTCTCCCTGCCTAGAGCTTTTGTGGTTAGCCCTATGGGAGATCAGATATTTATTCCATACCCTGATGGCAAAGGTACTGTGATCTTTTTTCTGTGGACTGTCTCCCACCTCCTTCAAGTGTATGATCATATTTTCAAGCAATTGCTTTTACATTCAACCTCAACACTTGCTGCCCAATTCTCAGAAGTTCTGTTGCCAGCAGCTTAGATGTGGCAGAATGCTGATTTAGCTCATAGGATACATTGAACCCCATCACCATGGTAACCAGCAGACAGACCTGAGAGATGCGCGGCTGCAGAGGAACTGTAGCTACAACCCAATAACAAATCAAAGGGAAGCGTTTCAGGAGAGCTTTCTAATTATCACACATTTGTCCTCGCAGCCAAACTGGGGTGCAAAGGAAATGGCACCAGTAACACTGGCTTGTTTAGGTCACCAAATCCTGTAAACTCTCCTGAGCTCTTTGTGATCTCCACAGAGCCTGCTGCTGCCCCGCAGTCTATTGAAATAGAGTCTTACACTGACCTTTTCCTTGGAGTTACCATCCAGTCCTTAGTAGTGAAAACTAAAATGCTGCTGGGCTTAAGGTATTTTTCTGGGCAGCGAGGCAATTTAAAACAGTCTCCCATCTGGGAGTCTGAGAACGCACAGCATCTGCAATGCTTCCCTGACATCCTGAAGAGATCCCCTCAGTTTTTTTTCCCCTCCGCATTCCCTTTAATGTAAGTGAACTTACTTCAGTAATATTCACTGCAAGTACGGTATAGGTAATATGATGTGCTTATGTGCAAATATGTGTAAATGACAATTCTGGAGCAGCAGGCTGGGTGACGGCGGGTAACATCTACCCTTGTTTGTGCAGGCATTGCTCAAGGGTGCAGAGCTACCACTGGTAATATACTAATGATTTGCTGGGGAAATCGTTGTAGGAATCCTCTCCTGGCTGTTAAGTGTGCTGAGATCAAGGCTGTTGAATTCTAGAGCCGGAGGAGAGAGGTGATACAGGAAGACCCAGCACCACAGGGATAAAATCCCAGTTGTCTTTGTTAAGAGGGCAGCTGTGACCTTCTCCTTGCAGTTAAGAGTGAGCTGTACAGGCACCTGCATTAGGCTCTCTTCTGCATTGGTTCCTATCTCTGAGTGGCATATGCTGGAGGCTGGCCTGGCTCACCTTTGTTTGATTAAGGGCGCATTTAAGGTCAACTACCACTAACTGCGCTGTTAAATATTGATTTAGCCATTTGACTTAATGTAATTTCTAGTCCTTACCCCGCTTAATGTACACTGGTATTCCTGTGACCCAGGTGGGTAGAGGATCGATACATGGACACTTGGTTCCTACTGAGGCTGGGCGAGGCTGCTTCCTGTGTGCTTGCTTATTTTTCTGCAGAAGTTGATGTACTCAGGATAATGTCCTGCTAGGTCATTATCCTATAAAACCGAACACTTTCATCACCTGCAGAATGTTTCTGGCTTACTTGGATGTCAGTGTCTCTCTGCGTTCTAGGGGATAAGTATCCGTGGTTGGGGGGATGTGGATCAAGTAAACACGAAGCTAAGCAGACAAACAAGCCCTGGCAGGGGCCTGACAGACAGCAAAGGCAGCATCAAGTGGATCCATTACAGCTCAGCACTTGAAATGAAATGAGCCTGAGGATGGCTGTGCTCTGCGTTCTCATTTTATTAGTGCTATAACAGGATTCAAAGGACTTTGGAAACTACTGGGGTGGGAACTAGGGTGCTGGGTTTCCCAATAGTCTCTTTTTCTTGTATCCATCACACTCTAATACATTTGTCTTTCTGAAAACTGGGGCAAAACAGGGGGACTTGGGGGTGACACTCATTGAAAATATCGCAGAATCGTTTTTCTTAGTGAAGACCTGCGTGGAGGTTCTGGTATCATGGCCCACATGGCTGGGGATTTTCCTTCTGGCTCCCTAGTTACTAGGCAATACTAGCTCCAACCCCAATTTACTCTGTTTTGACATAAAGATAGCCAGAGAGTATGACCTTCAGATCATAATTCATAGTTGGTATATAGTCTTTTCTTGCTTGGCCTTCAGTTAAAACTAGAGCTTCCAAGGGGTCATCTTTGCCACCGTATTAAAAACAAAAACTGCCTATGGGTTCAGAAAACATCTGAAGAGAGTGAACAGGGAGAGAGAGAGAGAGAGAGAGAGAGAGAGAGAGAGAGAGAGAGAGAGAAGAGAGAGAGAGGGGATTAACCTTGGCAACACAATATATCTGTATCAAGCTGTGCTCAAAGCTATGAGTGCCCCACAAAAATTTAATACTACTTAAATAAATTTGCTTATTTGCATCGAGTTGTTTAAAACTATGTCCACGAGCCTCAGTTTCCAGGTTTGATGCAAGCTGAGTTGTGCATTTGAGAAGTACATGGATCTTGATGGGCGCAGCATCTAGTTTCTGTCAAAATTTCTTGTACCATTTCCCAATGGGTTACAAGGGCTAGGTGGAGGTTGGAAGCTGGCACACACCAACCATCCTTAGCTATTTCGGTAGGCTGTTGAAGGAAGAGCCAGTCTAGTTTTAAACATATCAAGATCGACCTAACAATTATATTAAAAACAAAAGCATTAAAGTAGTGGGCCTGAAGTGAATACTCACATGTGACGTCTTTCCCTTTAGTTTATAGCTACAGAAATAAGGATCTGAGTGCAAACAGCAAGTCACGTTTTACATTCAAAGTCCCAACATGATGCCACACTTTGGTCAGGAGATCTAGTTCTTTGCCAGACAACATCAGAGAAATTACACAGTTTATTTATTGGTTTGCTTGTTTGTTTTTTAAACTCACTGGAGCATTCATCAGATTTCCAGGTCCAGATGAAGGTGTTGCTGTGAAGCATAGTAGAAGGCAACGGGGCAACGGAAACTTGATTCCGAAGTCAGGGAACTCCTTAACAGCCAGCCATTGGTACTTGCCCACTGCAGTTAGTCGCTTCTGTCTCCAATATCCGGATGGAGTGTGAACCAGCATGGTGCCGGGTACCTGTGTCTCGACAGCACTGTGTGAGGGTGCCAGCTATGGTCAGTTCCTGGTGCTCTCAGTACACACTGTGCGTGCCACTGTGGGAGCCAGACGCCAAAGTTCTTTACACGCCGGGGCTGCTGCTTCTTCTTCTTCTTCTTCTTCTTCTTCTTCTTCTTCTTCTTCTTCTTCTTCTTTTTCTTCTTCTTCACATTTTTTTGTTTATTTGTTTTTAAAAAATAATTCAATTAATTTATTCAGATTACAACTCAATTGTTATTCCATCACTTGTATCCTCCCCTCCCATTCCTCCCTCCCTCCCGCTTTCACCCTATTCTCCTCCCCTAGGTCTGGGACCGAGGGCGACCTCCTCCCCCACTATATGGTCATAGGCTTAGCAAGTCTCATCTTGCTTATTCTTTCTCTGAGTGCCACCCGGCCTCCCCATTAAGGGGGTACTTCTTAAGGACCTGCAAGCAATACGTTATCTTCCTTGACTTGTTCGTTATCTTCAGCTGCAGCACAAAGTACCAGAAGCCAGGTTTGGTCACCACATGGTTGGGTGTGAAAATGCGCATGTGGTACAGTGGTAGCCTGTGGCACTTTGGGGTGGGCAGGCAATGCCACCACCTTGTACTCTCCAGGGTGTGCCTGAGGCCTTCATGGTGCTCCGTCTGAGTTCACTGCTACCCCTCTGTCCAGCTGTTTTTAACTAGAAGGAACATATAGGGGCTGAGGTTATACCTCAGCTGATAGAGCCGGGGTTATGTGAGACCTGTCACAGATTCACTCAACATGAGGCCCATCACATTTCATCATGCATGGGGGATAGCTTCATGAGGCCCTCTTCCTCCCTGAGGAGCTACAGGCAATTGATGGGTGCCTAGGAGGGGGGTGTCATTTCTTCCAGTTGCCCAGTGTGAGTGTGTGACCCTTCATGGAAGCCACTTCATTTATACTCAGTGGGCGGGGGAGATATATGGGGAACAGATTTCAAAGTAGGAGGGGCATAAGGCTTCATTCGTGTTCACGGAAGCCACCTTATTTATCAGGGTGGGGTAGGGTGAAGGAGAGACATCCAAGTAGGAGGGGCTTGCTTGGGAAAAAGGTTTCAATGGGAAGAGAAAGGCCATGAGAGAGAGAGAGAGAGAGAGAGAGAGAGAGAGAGAGAGAGAGAGAGAGAGAGAGAGAGAGAGAGAGAGAGAAATTTGGGCATGAAAATAACAAAAAATTTAAAGTTGGTCTCAACTGATATGAAATTGTCAAATAAAAAGGAAAGTATAGGGATTGAAATGACAGATTTTAACACTGGAAGGGATAGCACTAAAGATGACTCAAGACTGTGACTGATCTCCGCCACTGCGCTCGGCAGCTGATATTATCCTGCACGTCCTCACTGTAGTGGCCTCCATGGTCTCTTTTCTCTCATTTGACAGTATGCTGGGCAATATCTCTGCTTTCAGGCTGCCCAGGGTAGAAAACTTCGGTAGTACAATTTACTGACAAGCCATCAGTGTAATTTAGTTTTTACCCACATTTTCTAAGTTCAAGCAAAGGTGTTTGTAGTCTTGGAAGTGCTCAGGAATGTAATTAGAAAATAGAAGTTTAAACCAGGCAAGAAGAATTAAATTAACTAGAACAAACACAATAAACAATAAATCAAATCTTTCATCTTGGCACGTGCTTACACAGTGATGCCCAGGGATCAGTGACAGAAAACAGGGAAGCCTTTTATGCGTCTCTACCTCTGAAAGGTGATAGGTAGGGCAGTAGCGGTCTCAACCTCCTAATGCTGTGACCCTTTAATCCAGTTCCTCACGTTGTGAGGTGGCCCCTAACGGTAATGCTATTTTCCTTGCTATTTCGTAACTGTAATTTTGCTATGTTTGAATCATAATGTAAACATCTGATATATAGGATATCTGTTATGTGATCCCTAAAGGAGTTGCAACCCACGGGTTGAGAACTGCTGTGGTGGTGGAAACAGAGGAAACCATCCTGCTTCTCTGCATGGTTTTCATTTGCATAACACAGACATACCCCCCAACAGCGCAGTTATGTGCAATTAAATGAGCTTATGTATCGACGTGGGGGAGGTTTGAAATACAAAGAAGTGGTAGATATTGATGGCGTTTGCCTCTTTTGTGTATTGGATGTAGTGTATGCAGAGTGAATGTCTGCAAGAATGATTAGATTACATCAAGATTAGAGACAGACTGGATGTGAAGTTCATAGAGGGAAAAAAAAATCCTACTTTTCTCCTAAACAAAGGCAGATGGTTTCTGTAGACGGAGATCTCTTTTTCTGAGTTCTAGGCATCTCCTTTCAATTTTTGAAATCTTTTAAGTGCTACATGAGGTACCTGGCCCTGGAGTGAAAAGAGATTAAAAACACCTTTGGGGAATCTTAATTCCCTCTAAATCACTTTTTTTTCTCCCTTAATGAGAGAGGAGAGAGGAGAGAGGAGAGAGGAGAGAGGGAGAGGGAAAGGGAGAGGAAGGGAGGGAGGGAGGGAGGGAGGGAGAGAGAGAGAGAGAGAGAGAGAGAGAGAGAGAGAGAGAGAGAGAGAGAGAGACTAAAATGAACTGTGGATCTGTATCTACCTTAAGAATAACCTGCTCCCCCCTCAACTGTCCCCAAGATCCAGAGCTCACTGACAGATAGGTGGTGATTAAAAATTCTCATCATGCCTGTGGGCTTTGTGCCCTCTCCTTTGTCACTCAGCAGTTGAGTATCAGAGCTTTAGCGTCTATGTTCTTTGAAGACTAAGCAGGTTGGACATGCAATTTAGATGAAAAACAATTACCCCCGTGTTAGCTTGCTTTTGGCAAGAGTGTACTAAGGCTCATCTCGCTGATGGAAAACAAAAGCTTCGCTCCATCTTCATGAATTTCAAATGAGAGGGTGGGAAACGGTGAGTTTGCTGGCAGGAGTTTTCCCCGGTCTAACCTTTCTCCTTTGAGTCTGTTCGTTTCTTGCTAGAATCCCCTCAGCACTAGCTCAGATAATAATCTATTGCTCTCCCAGGCACAGACGGTGCCCAAGATCACACACTGTTACTGGTGGGGAGCCTTTGAAGCCCAAAGAGAGAGCTGAGCGCTTAAAGTACATGCTGTGGCATTTTCTGAACTTAGGAGCGGATGAGAATCAATAGCCATATTGCCCTAGTACCTTTGGTTACAAATGTGTTTAGTGTTGAGAAAGCAAGCAGCCAGTGTGCTGCTTTGTGGAGCCTCTGGGCTTTAAATTAGGTTGGGCCTTAAGGATGGCGGTTTTTGTTTTCAAGGGGTTGGTCTGAAAATCTCAGTTCAGGGAGTAATGCTGCATCACCAACTTCTGAAGACTGTGCTCAGCATGGCTTTTGATGTCAGAATGAGTCTTTGGCCCTGGCTCTTGAAGGCTGAGGTTTCTCAGCTGGGTGGACAGTTTCTGAGTGAGCATCCCACATATGCCTAAGATGCCTATGCTTGCCCACCATTGTGTCCAGCTAAAGACACAAAAGAGCAGAGGCAGGCAGTTCTCTGTGTGTTGAAGGGCAGCCTGGTCTGTGTAGGGAGTTCCAGACCAGCTAAGACTACACAGAGAGGCTCTGCCTCAAACAAAACAAAACAGAATTCAAAAAAGAGGGGGCTGCCAGGTGTGGTGGCGCACACCTTTAATCCCAGCACTTGGGAGGCAGAAGCAGGAGAATCTCTATGAGTTCAAGGCCAGCCTAGACTACAAAGTGAGTCTAGGACAGCCAAGGCTACACAGAGAAACCCTGTCTCGAAAAACAAACAAACAAACAAACAAACAGACAGACAAACCCCCAAACTCCAAAAAAACCAAAAATAAAAAACCCTAAAAAACAAAAAAGAGGAGCTGCAGAGAGACCCCCAGTACCCATATAAGAAGCCAGACATGGCACACACTTGTAATTCTAACCTTGAAGGTTAGGGGCAGAGACAGGGCTGCATGTATGCATATGCGCACGCGTACCTTCTCTCTCTCTCTCTCTCTCTCTCTCTCTCTCTCTCTCTCTCTCTCTCTCTCTCTCTCTCTCTCACACACACACACACACACACCAATAGAAACACCAGACAGAGCATCAAAACAGAATTAAAATGTTCCTATCCCAGCAGGGTTCCTGTGTGTTTGCAGGAATACGGGCTGGGAGAATAGGGTCAATTTGTTGGCTATCAGATCAAAGTAGTTACCTAGGATCAGCGGTGTGAGGGCCCCATATTTTGTTTAATGCTCTGCTAGGAACCTCTGGAAACTTATGCCACATAGCAACAGGGAATCTGCACTTTCCCTTGGCACTAGCTCCCTCTGGGTCTAAAGAGAAAGATTTTATTGTAGAGGATAGGGGAGTCTTTGTGGGGGATGCTATTGCTGCTTTCTGCTAGACAGTTTCAATTTGTGGTACAACGTTCATGGTGTTGGCTGAGAACTCTAGATAGAAAACGTGAAATGTTCCAAAAATCCAAAAACCTTTTGGAATGCTAAACAGTGTGCCGTAAGTGAAGAGGTTGACACCTACCGCCATGTGACAAGTGGCAGTCAAAACACATTGCACAAAGTTACTTTCAGCCCACATATGAAGCATGAATGATTTAATGTTGAATCTTGGTTCTATCTTCCAAAATATTTCATTATGTGTTTGCGAATTTCAAAATGTGAGAAATACCCCAAGTCCAAACTCTGCCAGTCCCAATGTCTCAAGTGTGTGAAATTCAACCTATGTAACCAGGGTAGTCAATGGCTTTTTGCAGGTAGCCTGTTTGTGGTCATCTTCAGATGAGTGGTGTCTTGCTTCATTGCCAGTGTTACATTTGTTACCATTCCTTGGCATGTCACTTTTTTTTTTATAGTTGAAAACAGTGTATCTGAGGCTCATAGGACTTGGTGATTTGTCTTCAAAATAAGATGTGGTTGTTAACTCCTGACTAATGTATGAAACCTGTCTCCTAGGAAAGAGACAGATTTCAGTTTAGGCTGTGAACAACTGTGTGGCATCTACAGTTTGCAGTTAATGTCTGCTTTCTTCCTAGCCTTTAGGCGTGTCTAGCCTGAGGCTCACAGGCCAAATGTAGCCAAGGGTACCTACTCATGCATCTTGGCCAAGATGAAATGTTAAACTTACTCCAAACATTGCAGGATCTTCTTGGTCTTTTCTTTTTCTTTTTCTTTTTCTTTTTTTTGGTAAGATGATAATGAAGTTTTCTAAATTGAACTTTGGTGACCATCTCAGGTCACAGTGTTGAATGGTTGGATATGCCTTTGAATCGGTAAGCTTGCATTGGAGGTTTGGAGAAATCCTACTGAAGTCTCAAATGTACCCATACCATATAGTTAAAAAGTAAGGATTTGATGAAGTCTGCCTCAGGACAAGGCAGTGGTACCGTCAGCAGAGACTCATCTTTGAGAGAAAAGGTAATTCTGGCTCTGTTGGCTAAAAGCTCTATGCTTTTAGGAAAGTCATTTCACTGATTAAGGCACAGTTTCCTCAACAGGAAAATGAAGGTGAAAATATTATGTTTTGGGGTTGTTTAAGGGCTCTCTAACAGGCCCAAGCATTGCAAACATGGTGCAAGCAGGTCTTACCCACCCTCCCTTCCTCTCACCTGCTAAATGGTTAGATTATATTCCCAAAGCCAGCCTCCAAGGTCTATTCTCTTATTTGGCTACTTCCTTATGCCTCACTTAATTACAAGGTCCATCTATCAAAACACTAAAGTCTAGCAATCCCAATTTATTATTTGGCTATATGGCTTAACAGGTCTAATCAGGATTTACCAACTCATCCTAACACAGACTTTCCCCCTATTCTCCTTAAAAGGCGCTCCTGTACCTGGGTGGTGGTGGTGCATGCCTTTAATCCCAACATTTGGGAGGCAGAGGCAGGCAGATCTCTGTGAATCTGAAGCCAGCCTGGTCTACAAAGTGAGTTCCAGGACATCCAGGCCTACACAGAGAAACCCTGTCTCTAAACAAAAACAAAAACAAAAGAAAATAAAAAACAAGAACAAAAAACAAACAACATCAACAACAAAAAGGACACTCTTGCACAGACACCTGCTGCAGTCTTTGTTTGATCCTGAGGTAGCTCTCCCCTCCCCCCTTAGAGTAGTATTTGTATTAAAGGAAGTAGTATAATTTGATCTGAATAGGTCATATATTTGGTTATTATATTTAACAATTTAGTTATTTGGAGTTATTTGGCTTCTGAATCTTAATTCTCTTCTTTGGACTAAAATCACTGGTGGAACCCATAGTCAAATGAGGTTGCACCCAAAATCTATTTAGGAAAGGAATGAAAACAATCTTGAAAGTATTAACTTTACTTATTTTTATTTGCATATGTGAGTGCAGGTACACGTGTATGTGCATGTGCACATGTGTGTGCATGTGGGTGGAGAGCAGAGGTCACACATGGGTGTCATTATTCCACCAGTGTCATTACTTCCTGCTTGCTTTGGAGGAGGTAGTGTCTCCCTAGCTTTGACCTCACCAAGGAAGTTATGCTGGCTGTCCAGAGAGACTCAGGAATCCCCCTGACTCTGCCTCCTGGGCACTGGCATCACAAGGGCATAACCGCATTCGGAATTCTCTACTGAGTTCTGTTATCTCTCAAGTCATAAAGTCACATATTTTTAAAGGCTTTATAAAAAAACTGAAATGTTTACCAATGAGCTTAGCACTATAGAGGCTATACATAGAAACATGTTTTGGCTGGCTCTGAGTGGGTCTCGGTGTTATGTAGCTTCTCAAATGTCCACATGATATCAATCCCTGTGTAAAGTGTATGAAAATTTCTGATGAGCAGTGGTAGCACATGCCTTTAATGTCAGTACTTGGGAGGCAGAGTCAGGTAGATCTCTGAGTTTGAGAGCAGCCTGGCTACCCAGAAAAACCCTGTCTCAATTTTTATCTTGTATTTTTGATTTTTCAAGACACGGTCTCTCTGTGTAGCCTTGGCTGTTCTGTACTCTTTGTAGACCACCCTGGCCTTAAACTCACAGTGATCCACCTGCCTCTGCCTCCCAAGTGCTGGCATTAAAGGCGTGTACTACCACGGCTGGCCAAAACCCTGTCTCAAAAAAACAAAAAACAAAACAAAATGCGTGCGCGCGCGCGCGCACACACACACACACACACACACACACACACACAAATTTAAATGACAAGAAGCTAATCATAAAATTTATAAGAAAATAATATAAAAAGTTGCCATTTATTTGGCCTTTGGTTTGGAAGGAGTTATAAAAATGTAGAATGCTTACCAATTTCTTATGAAAACTTAGAATTAAGTACATATAAAATTTTACATATGAAAATTGCAAACAGTATATACCTCAAGCAAACCCACTTTGTAGCTTTTTTCAAAATGATCCAATTTGGATATCTCTAATTTGGCTACCACCATTGTCACTTTGATTTTCCAAGCCAGTAAAAACATTTTCCCATTGGTATTTAACAAATCCATCAACTTCATCTGTGAAAATAATCCTAAGATGTGTGGTTTTGATCAGGGGTAAGGTTTATAAAGGTCCTGTTGAGGGCTGGAGAGATGGCTCAGTGGTTAAGAGTACTTGTTGCTCTTGCAATGGATGTGGGCTTAATTCTCAGCACCTAAATGGTGGTTCACAATCTTCTGTAACTCCAGTTTTGTGTATTTCTTCAGAAGATTTCACAGATCAAACAGAAACTGTTCCAGAAGTACAATAAAAAATTAAAGAAATTGCTCTAATTATGGGAAAAAATGTTGTAAAGTTCCAAAGTAATTCCACGTATACCATGTGTATATTTTACAACGAGGATCAATAATTCATACTTTCCTGAGAGCAGATATCAAGCAGAATAAACATTAGTATTAAACTGTTTCCACTATGGAAGCTTCAAATAATGTACTGAGAAAATCCTGTGATGAGACCTGAGAGATGCCTCAGTTGGGAAAGAGTTCACCCTGCAAACACAGGGACATTGGTGCCCATGTGAAAGCTTCATGTGCCAGGAGATGTTGTCAATCCTAGCATGGGGTGTGGGCATGGGGGATGGAGGCAGAGACAGGAGGGTGCTGGGATTTGTTGGCCATGTTGTGTGGCTGAATTGGTGAACACCAGGATTAGTGAGAAACCCTGTCTCAAAAATTAAGGTAGAGAGAGACTGAAGAAGACATCTGTTATTGATTTCTGGGGTGCGTATGAGTGTGAACACACACACACACACACACACACACACACACACACACACACAGGTGTGCCATTTTATACATCTACATACCACTTCTGTGTCAACATATGCACATGTTTTAGATTGGTGGATAGATATACTAAATGCATTTTCTGTTTTCTACGGTAGTGCAATTTAAAAAATCATTAGATTATTTAAATTAGATGAGTAGTTGGTGTGCTGAGGACAGAGACCAATGTCTATCACTTTCAGAGAAGTGACCTCTATAAAAAAGTCTTTTATTGAGGTGTCCTCTTCTTCAGAATTCCTGGTGTCACTAATGGAAAAGAAATCACAGTAAACATAACTAGGATAGTTATAAGCTCAATATTTTAGTTATAGTATAGTGAAAGGTATTAAAATAGTGCAGTAGTTTCTGAGCTAAAAAAATCAGTTCAGATGTTTATATTTTATATTATCTCAGGTCTTGGTTATTTAAGAACCATTAATTTTGATAACAAAAAAGAATTAGACCTGTTTGATATGGAACAGGCTGTCACTATAACGAAGCAAAAGCTTGGGGTTTTCTGGTTGAATGAATATGACCAGGAATCAATGATCAAAAAAATTGTTTTCAGATGAGACACCAACAGTAGATGACATCTGTATTTGCTCAGAAAATCATATATGAGTTGCCTAAATATTTTACCTCTAACATTCTGACAGAGTGCAATTATTTTGTTTTTGAGACGTGACATTTATTTGTTTGAAAAAGTTTCTGCTGAAAATACTGACTTCTGATTAGCGTTGTGTGCTCAGGTTAAGCTCCGTTTTATGGCTGTACTTCTATAAACAGGCAGGAAGAGGCTCAGGGCCGATGCATGAGTAGCAGCTCTCGAGGTATTTAGACCTTCTAAGAAGATACTTTGACTTGTTCCCTGGAGTCTTCACAGCCTGTGAGAACTCCAACAGCACTGAAGTCGGAAAGCTAAAAAGACAAAAAAGGAAAAAGAGAAAAGTAAACAAACCTTTAGTTACATGTATTCAAGCCTTAGCAGATCAGTACTCCAAACAAGTCTCCCCACAGAACACTGTTTTTCTGTCAGTATTTGAATTAATTATTTGAATGTGTACAAGTCACTGTGTAATAAAATGACTTGATGACTATGTATTACAGATATGAAAATGCCTGGGTCAAAGTGCTTTGTCTGTGGAAAAATATGCATTTTTTGGGCCTATTTTCTTCTGTTAGTTAAGAATGTAGATTCTGGGGGCTCGGAATGTAATTCAGTTGGCAGAGACTCTGCCTAGCAAGCACAAGGTCCCGGCTTTGATGCTTAGCACTGAACAAACCTGGTGTGGTGGTGTTTGCTTATAATCCCAGTACACAAGAGGTGGAGACAGGTGGACCAGGGAAACTAAAGGTCATCCATGGGTACTTAGAGAGTTTGAGGCCAGCCTGGGATACATGATGGTATCCCAACAAAGCAGTAGCAGCAGCAGTAGCAGCAAAAACAAAAAGAAGATTCTGGAACCTGGTTTTGCAAATGTGCTCTCAGTGGCTGTTGCACATGTTTCTCTGCTTGCTTTTGTCTCCTCCTCATATATAATATTAATATTGGTAGTACATGTTTTATTAAGAGTCATGAGGACTAAATCAGTTAACACATAAAGAGTTTAGAACATGGGGACTTATGATCAATATTTATTGTTATATGCACGTATCTATATGCTTATACTTGCATGTATTTGTATGGATAAACCGTATATAAGGCAATGACTAAGAAATTTGATGATATATAATGTTATTTTCAGTGTCTTACACCAACCCCCTATCATTAGTTACATGAAGGTAACTCTGTTTTGTGCAGTGCTGGGGTAGGAAGGCATTTTATCAGATATATAAAAAAAATATGTAGTAGGGTGTTCTGAGAAAAATTCCATCACCTTCTCTCTCATTTTATCCTTAAGTACTTCCAAGGTTTGTAGAGAATTTGGAAAATTGGGTAGATGGTAAGTTGTTGGAAAGAACTACGTGACTATGTGGTTCCATCATAGATGGCAATGGATCAGATCACTGTGAGAAAAAAAAAACACAGTGAAGGACTTAGCACATCTCTGTTCTTCCTCTTAATGGGAGAAGAGAAGTGATTTTTAATTAAAAAAACTTTTTTCTTTTCTGCCTGACAACTTTTGCCTTTCCATCATTCTTCAGAGATTTCAATAAATCCTCCTGTTTTTCTCTATGTCTAGTAGTCCTTTTATTGAAAGGGGGCTATTGTGCATTGTATTCATGTGTGCACATGAGCATGTAAAGTCCCTTGAGACAGGGATTTTATTGAACCTGGAGTTCACTGTGCTGTTTGCTAGACTGGCTGGACAGAAAGCTCTGAATAATCCTCCTGGGTCTGCCCTGTCCAGCACTGAGGTTACAGGAATGTGTGGCAACACCAGAGTTTTTATGTGAGTGATGGGGATTGAGCTCAGGTTCTCACACTTGTTCAGAAAATGCTTCTATACATGGAGCCATCCCCTCAGATTTTGTGTTTTATTCTGTTTTTCAGCACTTGTGTCTTGGAACTTGATGTGCTGTAGGGGAAGTGCATAGAGAAGGGGGCACAGTGAGTCCCAATCTGGAAAGAAGGAGAGAAGAAAGAGAAGAGAGAAAGGAGAGAGGGGGAGAGAGAGAGAGAGAGAGAGAGAGAGAGAGAGAGAGAGAGAGGGAGAGAGAGAGAGAGGGAGAGAGAGACAGAGAGGCAGACACAGAGACAGACAACAACAGACAGAGAGACAGATGTGAGAGAGAGAGAGAGAGAGAGAGAGAGAGAGAGAGAGAGAGAGAGAGAGAGACAGATGAGAGGGAGAAGTAGACTGGGTGAGAGAGGGTAAAGAGAGGGAGGGGGGAAGGGAGGGAGTAAGGGGGGGGAGGAATAGACAGAGAGAGAGACAGAAAGAGACAAATGAGGAGAGAGAGAGAGAGAGAGAGAGAGAGAGAGAGAGAGAGAGAGAGAGAGACAGAGAGAGACAGAGACAGACAGAGACAGACAGACAGACAGATGAGAGGGAGAAGACTGGGTAGGAGAGTGGAAAGAGGGAGAGGGACAGGGAGAGAGAGGAGAGATTGCCCAGAGCCCTTGGCTGACAGGTGAACTCCTCTCCTTTCTGAATCTTAATATGGACTCTTTTTTTTTTTTTTAATTTTTTTTTATTATTAATTTATTCTTGTTACATCTCAATGGTTATCCCCTCCCTTGTATCCTCCCATTCTTCCCTCCCTCCCATTTTCCCCTTACTCCCCTCCCCTATGACTGTTCCTGAGGGGGATTACCTCCCCCTCTATATGTTCATAGGGTATCAAGTCTCCTCTTGGTAAGCTGCTGTCCTTCCTCTGAGTGCCTTTGAGCTTGTGTGCTTAGCGTCATTTCCTCTGTGAAGTGCTCAGACCGAATGCTTAGCATGGAGTGGCATGGTACTCACTCTTCCTCTTGTCCCTTCTCATCTTAAAGGTCCAATTACCCCCAGTCCTTTTCTTGACTACTGCTGCAGGCCTGCCCACCTAATCATTCCATCCCTTCTAACTTTCCATCCTCATCTGTGCTTGGAGATGCAGGGCATACACTCCTGGTCCTGAGAGCTTATATGAAGGAGAAACTGTCCCCCACTCCTTTGCAGGAGAAAGTCACTCCTAGTGTCTTACTGCTCAGCCTTAAGGACAACATTAAGGCCATTCCCTCATCTCCAGGGACATTTGTTAGGTGCTAGTTCAATAGCATAGCTGTTATGCTCTTCAGAAATGCTGAGGCAGGTAACAGCCTTGGGGGGGGCTCTGAGGGTCTATTGTGCCCAGTCTGCAGGTTCACTAGCTAAGGATTTTCCACTCTAGAACAGTGGTTCTCAACCTGTGGGCCGAGACCCTACCCCCTCTCCCCACCACCCCCAGACATCACATCTCAGATATCCTGCATATGAGATATTTACATTACAATTCATAACAGTAGTGAAATTATAGTTATGAAGTAGTAGCAAAAACAATTTTATGGTTGAGGGCCACCACAACATGAGGAACTGTATTAAAGGGTCGCAGCATTAGGGAGGTGGAGAGCCAGTGCCCCAGGTCCTTGCTTTTGTTCCTCTCCGTGACTGCCAAAGCCAGCCAGCTACTTGTTAGATAATCTGTTTGATGGACTGTTGTCAAGACTCGGCTAAATTTATCATCTGTTATTCTTGGGAACTTATCAATCAGAAGGCTCCAATTTTCTTGATAGTCTTTGAAAGTATTTCAAACTCCATTTCTGGGTGATGTAATGCTGATGAAATATTTTATTGAAACTATTAAAATATTAACAGCTAATAGTTTTTTAAAAAAAATATCAGGCACCATTGCAAGTGTTTCATGTGTCAAACATCTTTCAAGCTACACAATAGCATAATAGTCCTGCAAAGCATTTGATTTTACTCCTGCTGGACCTTTGAGCAGCTAAACTCAGAAGGTGGAAAATTTTTTTCAGGAGACATACTAGTGGAGGTAAGGGAAAGCCTCCTGAGACTAGCCTGCTCTGTCTGCAGAGAAGCGTGGCTTCAGGGACATCCCTGTGAATTTTCGGGGTCTGTCCTGTTTTGTTCTTTGGAGGAAGTGCCTAGAGAAGAAAGTGCCTAGTGAAGGTAGTGATGACACACTGAGATGAGGCCCTTCTGCTTTTCTTCTGCTTTGGGTCATCTGTCAGTGTACAGTCCTCAAGGGAGCATGTGAAGATGCTTACCAGGCAGTTGGGCTTCCTTTCTTTATAATGTGCGTAGTATAGGGTGTAACGTCCCTCCCTTCTTCCTTCTTATTCATCCTCATTGTCATCGTCATTGTCACCACCACCACCATCACCACCACCACCACCCCCATCATGTCTGTGTGTATATGCCATACATGTGTGAATGCAGGTGTACACATGCCCACTTCAGGCATATGGAGGGCAGAGGCTAACTTTTGGTGTTCGGTTCTCCTCACCTTCCACTGTGGGTTTCTGAGACTGAACTCAAGTAGTCAGCCTCGCATGGCAAGCTGGAAACGCCTTTTCTCACTGAACCACCACCCAGCAGGCCATCCTCTTCTTTCCAGCAGTGTCCTTACCCAAACGTTTTCACAACCTGCGATAAAAAGTTTATTCTTCTTAAACAGTAACTCCCTCTTCCCCTATTTCACATTACCTTGTAACCTGTCTCCATGAATTTGTCTGTTCTAGTAGCTCTGCAAATGGAATCATACAATAATTCTTTGGCGTCAGGCTTATTTAATAAGAATGTTTTCAAGGTTGATTTATAATACGTCATATATCAAAATCTCATTCCTTTTTATTGAGAAGTATGTATGTGTAGAAGTGCATCTTGTTTATTCACTCCTCTGTTGCTGCTGCTCGCTCAACTGTGAGTTCTGGGGTTAGTTTTTGAGAGGAAGTCATTGGCTGCCTTCTTTTTCTAAATCCCAGGAAATATCATGGCCCATCCCAGAGCTGGTTTGAGGCAGTATGTCATGATTTCTGGGACTCTTACCTTTACGATGGAGTGTCAAGACAGGTGGCTGAAAACCAGGTTCTACCAGATATGTATTGATGTATTGATGTCTATCTGCAGTTGTGTTTGTCAATAGATGATACCCGTAGCCGTTCTAGCACCCTCTATCTGCTCATGAGCACACACTTACTTCATACCCCAAACACCAATCTGCTACACACAAAGATCCTCCATGAGCAGTCTAGTGACTATGAACTCATGCATTCAGGTAAGCTCCTGAGGACTTGGAAAACTCAGGGACAATTCAGATGTTCTTCTGAGTGGCCACGGATGTCTTTGGGTAGGGTTTGTGAGGGTATAATTGGGGATGGTGGAGAGTGGAGCTCTTTGAGAAAAGTTGCAGAGTACGGAATTGGGAAAGTGGGGCAATGTGTAGTGGGGCTTACAATGGAAGGGTCATTTCCGGAAAGAAGTAAGGTGTTGAAAGTTGGGAAGATAGTAGAAGAGAAAGTTGATTCTTGGTTGCATCCTTTGCTGCATTTAGGAGCTTTTAGAATGTAAAACAAAGCTATTCTGAACACTTGTAAGTAAGTAAACAACCAAACAACTGCCAACTGCCCCAAGAATCTACATTTATTGAGGGTTCCTATGTTCAAGAGATTATATTGAGCACTGAAAGTAGGATTCAAGATAGAATCTGAGGAGGACTAAGTTTGAAGTGTGTGTGTGTGTGTGTGTGTGTGTGTGTGTGTGTATGTGTGTGTGTGTGTGTGTGTGTGTGTGTGTGTGTGTGTGTGTGTGTGTATGTGCATGCGTTTCATGTTGTGACAAGATATCCATAAAGCAAGGAAGGATTTAGTTGGGATCATAGTCTGAGATAATCATTAGCTGACTCTGCTGTTTCTGGGCCTGCACTGAGGAAGATCCTAATGGCAAAAGGGGTGACAGAGGGCTGCTCATGATCTCATGGCAAAGGAGAAGAAGAGAGAGAGGGAGAGGGAGAGGGAGAGGGAAAGGGTATAACATACCTCAGAAAAACATTCTCCTGGTGATCTCCAACTATCTCACCTCTCAATATTGGCAGTAAACTATTAACCCACTGGTTAGGGTAGAGCCTTTTTATACTGTTGCTTCTTTTGAACTCCATCTTGAGCATTGCATTTGGGACTAAACCTTTAACACATGTATTTTTTGTGGTGTGTGTGTGTGTGTGTGTGTGTGTGTGTGTGTGTGTGTGTGTGTGTGTGTGTGGTTTTTATGCTAGTCATAATGGGGAAGAAAGAAGGAAGCCAGAGGAAATGCAGAAATGAAGGGGAAAAAAAGATGAACCAAGAATATAATCTCAGTTTCTTTATCTATTCTTCAACTGAGGGGCATTTAGGCTGTTTCCATGTTCTGGCTATTATGAATAAGGCTTCTGTGAACATGGATGAGCATATGTCCTTGTGTGGTGGAGCATCTTCTGGGTATATTCCAAGGAGTGGAATAGCTGGATCTTAAGGAAGCCCTATTCCCAGTTTTCTGAGAAATCGCCAGATAGATTTCCAAAGTGGTTGTTCTAGTTTGCATTCCCATCAGGAATGAAGGAGTGTTTCTCTTTCTCCATATCCTCATCAGCATGTGGCATCACTTGAATTTTTGATCTTAGCCATTCTGATGGGTGTAAGATGAAACCTCAGAGTTCTTTTGACTTACATTTCTCTGATGACTAAGGATGTTGGGCATTTCTTTAAGTGTTTCTCAGCCATTCGATATTCCACTGTTGAGAATTCTGTTTAGTTCTGAGCCCCATTTCTCAATTGTGTTATCTGGTTTGGTGGTATTTAATTTCTTGCGTTCTTTATATATTTTGGATATTAGACCTTTGTCAGATCTAGGTTTGGTAAAATATCTTTTCCCAGTCTGTAGGCTGTTGCTTTGTGCTGTTGACAGTGTCTCCTACCTTACAGAAGCTTCTCACCCTCATGTGGTCCACTATGGAATACTACTCAGCTATTAAAAACAAGGAAATCTTGAAATTTGTGGACAAATGGATGGGACTAGAGATGGTCATACTGAGTGAGTTAACCCAGAAGCAGAAAGACGCACATGGTATATAATCACTTATAATTGAGCACTAGCCCAAAAGGCATGTCCTGCAAAAGTCTTCATTTACCAGGAGATTGAAATAGATGTGAAGACATCCTACTGAGACTCTAGGTAAGAGAAACATAGGAGATGGGGAAACAGAAGGACCCAGAAGGTCCTAGAAACCTACAAGAAGAACATCATGATGGGTGAATCAGGGTCCAGGGGGGTCTGCTCAAACTATTGCACTAACAAAGGACAATACAATAGTAAACATCGAACCCGTACTCTGATCTAGCCAATGGACAGGACATTCTCCACAGTTATATGGAGAGTGGGGACTGACTTTCACATGAACTCTGGTGCTCCATATTTGACCACCTCCCCTTGGTGAGGAGGCCTGGTGGCACTCAAAGAAAGAATAAGCAGGCTACCAAGATGAGACTTGATAGCCTATGACCATATAGTGGTAGAGGAGGTCCCCCTCGATCACAGACCTAAGGGAGAGGAATAGGGTAAAAGTGAGTGGGGGGTTGAGGGGGAGGAATGGGAGGATACAAGTGATGGGATGGCAATTGATTTGTAATCTGAATAAATTAATAAAATTAAAAAAGAATATAATCTCAAAAGCTGGAGGAATAAAATTGCCCAGAGGGCATGTTTAAAGCTAAAATAACATCTTAAAGGATATCTGCTATTAAAAGGAATCTCCCACTCCCCATTGGCCCCAACCCTTACTGGCTGCAGCACTTGGAAGAGCAGGAGAGTGGGCCCTGCACCTCAGCTGGGCATTACCAGAGAGCTGGCCCTAGTGGTGAAGATGTGGGTGAACTGGCACAAGGATATGAGAGCAGGAGAGCTGACCCTGCCCTTGCCTACTGTGCAGGCCAGGACAGTGCTGGAGGGCTCATCCTGGTGGTTCTGGTGCAGGAGAGCTGGTAGGCTGACCAACTCAGCTACCATGAGCCCAGATCTAGGGCTTTGAGTTGGTCCACCCTAACATCCACGTCATCTATGAACTGCTGGAGCATGTGAAAGGGCCGGTCTTGTAGATCTCCATGACACAAGGCATCAACAGCCTATCCAAGAGGAGTACCCATGAGGATCCAGTATAGATAGTAGCAGAAGCCAGAGGCCTTGAACCAGACTAATGACTCATTGAAATGAACATTTGCAGGTAAAGATGCGTAGGCAAAAGACCATACTGTGTGGCACACTGTGACACACTACAGCTTCCACAACAAGTTTTTCTTTAATTCTATCTTGTTTTATTTTCTTTTTTGGGGAAGATTACAAGGACAGAGGGTTGGTGCAAAGGGATGGGGAGATGAATGGAATTAGGGTACATAATGTGAAATACACAAAGTATTAATAAAAAGCTTCTAAAAAGGCATTTCTGTGTGTAAAAATTATGTATGTGTTTGTTCCTGTGCATGCTTGTTGGGTAGGTACTATAGTACATGTGTGGAGGTCAGTAGAAAGCCTTAGACATCAGTTTAATTATATTTATATTTATTATATCATATTATAAAATATATATTATATATATTATATTATATTATATTATATTTAAGATGGCATCTCTCATTGTTGTCTACTGCATATGCCAGATAGCTGACTACAAACTCCTAGTCCAGTGGTTCTCAACCTTCCTAACACTGCAACCCTTTAATCTAGCTCCACATGTTGTGCTGACCCCCAAACATAAAACTATTTTCATTTGGTACTTCATAGCTGTAATTTTGCAATTGTTATGAATGATGATGTAAGTACCTGATATGTAGTATGGTCCTAGGTGAGCCCTGTGAGCAAGTCATTTGAATCCCAAAGGGGTTGTGACGCACATGTTGAGAACCACTGTTTTAGGCTGTCTCTTCTCTCTGCCTCCCATGTCCTCATAGAAGTGCACGATCCTGTCCAGGTTCATATGGGTTCTCGGGGGCCAAGATCAGATTTTCATGCTTCTGCAGCAAGCACCTGACCTTATGAGCCACCTCTCCAGCCCCTATATTGGTGTTGACTAGTAGCAGGACAGAGATAGTTTGGTGGGTAGAGTCTCAAAGTAGCCTACAGCATCGGAGTGAAAGTAAATCTGATATGCAATAGGCTGAAGAAAGGAAGAGGAGGGCGAGGAAGTGAAGTCTCTACAAAGGATATGCTCTTCAAGTAATTTATGGAGAAGAAAAAGAGGCACATACCTCAGTAGCTGGGGGAGGGGACAGTATAGGACATTGTTATCGGAATAAAGAGAAGCCGATATACTCTTTTGTATCAGTGGGAATGAACTAGTAGAGACAGGTAATTGATTAAATAGCCAGAAAAGTGGTCAGTGGGACAGGCTGCTCTCATAAGAGGCAGTTTTAAGAGTTAGCCTTGGAAATGGGATGCAAACATTACTGAAGATGTCAGTGTATGATGACTAGGCAGAAATGAAGTAGATATGGCAAGATTATCAGTAAAGTTTCAAGAAAAGGAAAGGTAGGATTTGCTGTTAATCACTGAGAGGTGATTGATTAATGTCATCACAGACAGCCTAGTTTGGCTTGCTATTTGTAACTGTTAGAATATGATTCATCCCTCAAAATAAACATAGCTTTCCTGTCATGAAGGCCATGTCCCCATCTGATGGTGATGTTGAGAGGTGACTGGATCCTGCGGGTGCTAATGTCATTAGTAAATTACTCATTGATGAGTTCACACTGAATAAATGGGTTGTTTAGGGATGTGGGGCCCAGTTGGAGGCATTAGGTAGTTGGGATTGTGTCTTTGAAGACTATTTCTTGTCCTAAGCTCCTTTTCCCTCCCTCTCTCCCTTCCTCTCTCCCTCCCTCCTTTGCTCCCTCCCTCCCTTTTCTCTGATTCCTGTCTACAATGAAGTGAGCAACTTTCGTTACTGTATCTTTCTGCCATCCATGATGTTTTAGCTTAACCTCTGGTCCCTAACAATCAATCCAGACAGCCATAGGCAGACATCTCTGAAACCATGAGTATATACTTTCTCCTACATCCCTAGTACCGTTCAGGCTTACTCTGACATGACTTGCTAAGGGCCCTGTCAGCAACCCTCAAGAAAAACCAGGCTTTGCTTTTCCTTGTATTGTGTCTTTAATATTATATGATCTTCCAAAACTAATTTCCCTGATTATTGTTCATACCCTTCCTTCTTATTGTGCCTTCTTCCTTCTTTTGAGTAAACTGCCTTTAAAAACAGGCTGGGTCCTTATGGAAAGAAGAAGACGTAGCGGCCATGTCTTCAGGGGGCTGTGTGCAAAGCTGGGAGAGCTTTGAGCTGCCTCACAGTGTACCTGCTCACATGATCACTTTGTTGTCAGAGCTGCATCCCTGCTCTCTCCTTGCTTCTGCTTCAAGCTTATTTTTGGAGTGTGTTTCATGACCTTGACCATGAAATGATGCCACTCATCTGGGGAAATGTGTTTAAGATGTGCTGGTTCATGAAAGAGAACCATCAGTTGGCATTCCCCAAGGGCTTAACCTTCATCTGCTTTTCAAAGAGAAAAGCTGCTTCCTTCCAGTCAGGCAGAAAGAGAAAGCTCTCCCCGGGTCCCTTCTTCCTTCTTCCCAAGGCTTTTCTCACAACGGTAGATTTTATTTTTTTAAAGCCCTTTGAGTCGGGAGGTGTGGGCACACTATCTGGAGTTAATAACGTGGTGCTTTTTGTTTTCGTTTTTCTGACCTGTTTGTCCCCCTCCTGGGAATGAAGGGTCAACATGTTGAAATCCTCTACCCCAAATGCTAATTCACATTTAGCATTTCTCACATTTACGTATGTGTTGGAAAGTCTTGGCTTTCATAAAACAATATGGGATATGCTCTGATGGTGGTAGTGATTTCCACACCCGTCCTTTATTCGTAAGACTCCTCCAGTAAGGAAGAGTCAAGGCGGGAATTCAGTACATAGGCAGAACTAAGACTTGTCTATTAAAATTACTTAAAAACTACCTTCTTTAAAATCTGAACAAGCAGCGGAAACCCTCCATTACCAACAAAGGGTGACAGGTTAGGATTAAGAGGAAAGAGTCACACAGCTGTGTTTCTAGATAGCACCCCCCAACCAGCCATCAGGAGCCATTGTTTTGTCTTCGTTGTTTGCATTTTAAATCTTAGTCAGTAGACGTTTGAGGTTCCCTCTGAATACCCATCTAAGGTATTATGAAAGGAAAGAAAGCAGCAAGGTTTAATGTAGGACTGGATGAAGGGGCAGTTGGGCAGCTGGTGACGTAGAGGCCTGGAGAAGGAGGTTACACTGGAATGACCAGATGACTACGATCTCCTTGCTTTGGGTAGTTTCACTTGCAGTGTGCATGGAAGTGTTTAGTGGACTGATTTAACTTCTACAACGCCTATATTTAGGTGGCTCATTCTTTCAATGCCCAGTGAAGATGCTTCTCTGAATAGCTGCTGGGCTGAACTGAGCCCTGGATGTCTTAGGCAGTGGTTAAGAGCCTGAGTGCCTGAGGCCAGAGTGTTGATTACCTCCGTGTGTGTCTGTTGAGAGTGGGTACCACTGTTGTGTTCTGAAGGTGCAGTGTGGGTCTTTACCCACATGTGTTAGACAGTTAGTAAGGTCCAGGGTGTTAGGATTTTGGCTGCTAAGCAAGAAGGGGGCTTAGAAGGAGAAGAAGAGAAAACAAAGACTTAGCAGCGAGGAGTCCTAAGTGACTGCTCTAAGGGAGGGGCTTCTTAGGGCCAACAAAGCCTGCTGCCTTCCCCTTCTTCCCTTTCATATAAAGCCTTAAAGAGTATTTGTGATGTTTCCTCCTCCCTTCCCTATGGAAACACAGGGAGGGAAGATTTATGTTCTATTTCTTAAAATTGGGTGTTATGAAGCAACAGGAAGTAGGGTCCACAGCTGGTTCTGAGGGCCAGGCTCCTACTCAGTGACTTCCAAGCCCATTCATATCTGACTAGCTAATAAGGTTTGTTCTTCTGTTTGAAATTCTATGGGGAAAAATCTTCTTTCAGAATAGATTCTCAACAACAAGATCCACCTGACCTATGATGTTTTTCAAATATATAACCATATATATATTTAAATAAGAAATTAATGCTCTTCTCTGACCTTTCCTCATATGCAGCCCAAGAATAACCATAATAATAAAAAAACATAATCTATAAGAACACTAGCAAATGTCTTAATTTATTTGATGTAGCCGGCATGAGGGTAATGGAGTGGCTATGATTGACAGTTATTGCCTGACATTGGTAAAATTCATTATCTGTGTGATGTTTCTTATACTGCCAGTAGATTTACAAGAACTTGTCCTGTATAGATAGGCAGGCATGTGGGGGGAAATGTAGCAGCAATTTAGAAGGGGAAATGGCCTGGGATGATAGCCCAGCTGGAAGTAAGGATGTTCCGAAGCTGAATCTCAGTGCAGTTAAAAGGATTTAGCAGCCAGATTATAAAGTTAATAGCTGGAGGGCGTAATCACAGGCCTCAATGTTTCCTGTACTGCAGTGGCGTAAATGGGAAGGATGATGAAACAGCCGTAATTCCCCAGTGAGGCTGGAATCCCTCAACTCTGCCCCAAGCAGACAACTGAAGACCTGTCCAAAGTGGGAGTGCTGTGAGGTAGGAAGGAACTGGATGTATCAAGGGGACACAAGGGGCATTTGACTTTGACAGATGTAGGCCTGGAAGATCCAGAGAATTCTTCTGGAATGCTAAAGATACAGTCTAGACTTGCAATCAATGTGAAGTGTAGGGTCTGCGGTGGTTTGAATGATGGTGGACTCCATAGGCTTAGGTATTTGAACATTGGTTCCCCAGTCAGTGGCACCATTCGGAGAGATGAGAAGGCCTTGCTGGAGGAAATACATCACCAGAGGCAGGCTTTGAGAGTTCATAGCCTTGCCCCATTTCCAGTTCCCTCTCTGCCTTAAGCTTGGCTTTCTGCTCTGGTTCTCTGCTGCCATGTCTCCGCCTTCCATTTTGGACTGTCCGTTGGAGCCATAAGACCAAATAAATTCTTTCCTCTATAAGTTGTCTGGGTTATGGTATTTTATCACAGCAACAGAGAAGTGTCATATTTGTTGGACGCTCTAGAGGTGCATTGCTAGACACATCTATATCATAAATTAAAGCTATCTTTTTAAGCATGAAGATGGCAGGTAGAAAGGAATGATCTCTTTTCGTTAGATGATGTAATGGTGGTAGGTTGATCCGCTTCCTGCAGCTCTCTGGGCAGTCCGTCTATCCTCTTTGTATGCTTGTTTTGCTTGTAAAATAACATCATGGCTGTTGTTTTTATCTTCTTCCTAGGAGGCTATGAGAGCAGAGAAGCTTGATACTGGAGAGTGTCATGACATAAGTAAAGAGAGATTTCCTTCCCAACATTTTTCCTCATTTTTTTTTATCTTTTACCATTTTAATAATTGGAATGATTTTTGTCATATAACAGGGATATACTATTGATCCAGGGCATCTTCCTTTTGTTGGAATCTTACATAATATACCTTAAAATGAGCTGCACATATAAAGAGCAGGGAGCAGGGAGTCTTTGAGTTTAATGTAGCTTTTTGTTCAGTGCAAGTGAGCAATGACTCAGGCAGTTCAGGTGACAGACAAGCAAAGGCCACCAAAGCCACCCCAGGGCCAGTAGCTTCTAGATCCTCAGTTTTGTGAGGAAGAAATTTCAATGAAAGGATGAGTCTCAGAAGGGAGTTTTATTATATGTGGGAGCTTTGGGGGAAAAGAAGCAGTCCTCACAGTGGCTAATAGGGGTGGGTCCCAGGGAAGGGTTACCAATGAGGGTCCCTGTGTAGGGGAAACAGACTTGACTGGGTTAAGGCATAGGGGGAAGGGAGCTGCTCAGTCCAGCTGTCCATCCAGGCAGTGCTCATGTGTCTCTCCAGACTGTGGATGGACTAGAGTTTCACTCACATTGTCAATGGCCGTGGAAGTGCCTGATCATGCGTGTTTTCCAGGCAGCCGTGCTCATTAGGTTGATATGTGAAAGAAGAAAGATGAAAAGAGGGAACTAAATCATGAACCAGCATTCCTAAACATTTTTTTGGCATTTCTAGCCTGTGGGCAGGACACAGCACGTGTAGAGTGAAGGGGGTCTCTGGCGGCAGAGGAAGACGGACAAGGGGAAGAACTGTTCATGTTTTAGCATTAATACCCTAAACTGCTGGGCCAGGTTTTGTTTTCTCCTGTTTCTTATCACTACTTCTAACAATTATGGGGGAGGTGTGTGTGTGTGTGTGTGTGTGTGTGTGTGTGTGTGTGTGTGTGTGTGTGAGAGAGAGAGAGAGAGAGAGAGAGAGAGAGAGAGAGAGAGAGAGAGAGAGAGAGAGAGAGAGAGAACAGGCAGGGACGACAACAAGGCAGTAGCATCAGATTAAATATGAAAGAAGCCACTTGACAGAAGACTGGGAATGCTTCCCCACTGGCCTACATACAACAGATCACAATCATGAGAAGAATCCATGAAAGTCAGAAAGGTGGGTGCTATGTAACAAGAGTCTATAGGAACTCTTGAGCTTTAAGGGTTAGAACTCGTGAAAGGATACCTTCCCCCTTCTCACCAGCCCTCTCTTTTTCTCAGGAAAGCTTTCCTTTATAAATTGCCTCTATTTCACCTACCTTGCCCTGTGTCCCTGATGCAGGCATTTGTCCTTTGACAGAGAATACGGACATTTAAGTGAGTGATGTCTGACCTTGGATCCACACGTACACCACCACCTCTTTTTTTTTGTATATTTTATTAATTTATTCGTATTACATCTCAATTGTTAGCCCATCCCTTGTATCCTCCCATTCCTCCCTCCCTCCCACTTTCCCCCTACTCCCTTCCTCTCTGACTGTGACTGAGGGGGGACCTCCTCCCCCTGTATATGCTCATAAGGTATCAAGTCTCTTCTTGGTAGCCTGCTATCCTTCCTCTGAGTGCCACCAGGCCTCCTCATCAAGGGGATGTGGTAAAAAAATGGGGCACCAGAGTTCTACACCACCACCTCTTAAGAGGTTCTGAGGTGGGGCTGGAGAGATGACTCAGAGGTTAAGGACATATAGTACTCTTGAAGAGAGCCTGTGTTGGATTACCAGCACTCATGTCACCTGGCTTACAACCTGTAACTTTAGCTCCAGGGGATCCAATGCCTTTTTCTGGCCTCTGCAGGTACAGGCAGAAGTCTCTCTCTCTCTCTCTCTCTCTCTCTCTCTCTCTCTCTCTCTCTCTCTCTCTCTTTCACACACACACACAATTAAAAATAAAAATAAATCTGAAAGTTTTGAAGTATGTTATTTTAGTTGCTAGAAATGCTCAGAGAAAGTGCATTTCTAAACTGATGATGAAGTGACATTAAATTTGTTATATGTTAATAACATTTTGCCTCTAAACAAGAATAGTTTTTAGAGTGTAATTTGTGGATGTTGCATATCATAACACAGGAAAAGAGAAGAGACCCCATGGCCCCTGGTTTGTGTAGCAACAGGGAAATGTGCAGTTTGCCTCAGCCCCCCCTCTCCTGTATTTGTGTAGTGAATGGAGAGCTGTCTAGGAATTCAGTCTGGAATCACAGCCAGGAAGTATTTCAAGGCTCTGGCTAGTTATACGCCTGATGAGGTTGGAAATCCAGACTCAATGGCCGAGCTCCCTAGAAAAACATGTCAAAGCCTCTATTAAGTTATGACAGTCAAATCCTTCGGCCAAGACTATGCTGACCCTTAACGGAAGCAGCTTGATAGACTGAGTGCTCATCGCACGTCAGCATGCTCTGGATGGGCTGAATTTGTGAAGTTGCTGGAAACAAATGCGAAGGAGGTGGTTGGTGGAACTGGTGTGGAAGAGCCTTGCAAGAGACAGCTGCGTGAGATCTGCAGGGCAGGCAGTCAGGAGGAATTCATGTGGATGGAACAGCCAAACAACACTTGAGAACTCTGGAAGCTTATTGCCTTCATGGTGATTCCTCTGTAGTTCCCCAACCCCAAGGAACAGGCTGTTAAATTTAGCATATTCTCTTAGTGCAGCACTCCAGGGAGTGAAGAAAGGGAGAGGTGTTAATTACATCTGGGCAAGGACAGGGTGTCCTATGGCTTAATGGCTATGGCTTGGCTGCTAAATCCAAAATAAAAATAGCAGTATAGCTGGAAGTGGTATGCAGGCCTGTGCGCCCAGCTACTTAAGTGGCAAAGGCAAGAGGATGAAAACCTCAAGGTCGGCTTGCGTAACTCGGTGAGATCTTATCTCAAAAAAAAAAAAATGAGTCGTGAGATGAGGATCTAGCTCACGAGGGAGTGCTTGCTTAGCACGCACAAGGCCTTTGCTTCTAGGTCCCATCACCTTAAGATGAGAATATAACCACATGAGATTTGTACGGTTTGGCTCAGTCTAGAGTGGAGACACACAGACCATACTAGCATTAGTGGGGAATGTACGATGTTTATCAATAGACATATTACGGCGTGATAGAGGCAGACCATGTTTCCAGTGAATCAAATGGTCTCTGTTCAAGGAGATGAAAATAAATCCTGCCGGGTGGGTGGCAATGCCGAAAAGGCCTTCTTCCTCACCATCCCTTTCCTTCCAAGATGACTCTAAACAGCATGTATTTCCCCCTGAATACTTGTCACTTTGTATCTATTAGCAAATTCGTTTCAACATTGCCAGTGTGTGTGCCCACCCACTATTCACGTATTGTTTTTTGACATCTTACAGATTCTCTTTTTTAATTAATGAAGGAAGCAAAACCTTAATATACATTTTGGATTAGTGTGAGTCACGGTACTACCCTTTCAAGGCATCTCCTGTAGCACAGGTTTGCACTGTGCTAGTGTGATCAACTGGATCTTTCAAATCAATAAAAACATTGACTTTTTGTGAATAAATTAATAAAGTGTCACCTCAGAAATATTTCATTCTCTCTCTCTCTCTGTTTCTCTCTCTCTCTCTCTCTCTCTCTCTCTCTCTCTCTCTCTCTCTCTCTCTCTCTCTCTCTCTTCTCTCTCTCACATCTCCCAAATATTTGTATTTCTTCAAATCCATACGTGGAATCCCAAATCCCAAAGTGAGGGTAGTAGACAATGGAGACTTCGGGGTGTGGGCAACTAAGCCGTGAAGCGTCGTGACCCTTTGTAAGAGTCCCTGGAAAGCTGCCTTGCTCCACCCACTTCTAAGGGCACAGTGACAACATCATGTATGAGTGAGGCAGTGGGGCCTCCCTGGACACTGAGTCTGTCAATAACCTAATTCTGAACTTTTCAACTCCCAGAGTTGTGGGACACAGATTTCTACTATTGTATGAAGCTGCTTCCTAAGTTTATGATATTTTGTGCACCAGCTCAAGAACCAAGACAACACAATGATCCATTTTAAATGTAGCTATAGGACTCACAGATAGTGTCACTTTTAGTAATTTATTTTATTTTATTTTATTTTTTTTTACTTTTAGTAATGTTTATCTCATAGTTTTTTTCCATCCTTTTAGTGTTTCTCTTTTCTCTGGTTTTGGTAAAGTACTATCTCCTCTGAATACGTTGGTCTCGTTTAATTTTTAGTACAAAAAGAGTTTTAGTTAAACTGTCAAAACAATTTACTTAAATAATTGTAGAAAACAAATAATAGCACTAGAAAGGAACTATTTCATAACTATATCCTCTGGAGTGATCAGAGACCTTGTAAATGCCTCTAAGTACTCCATTATAAATCTTCAATAGATGATGTGGATATAAGGCATTTATGCACAAATAGATTTCATAAAAAAGAGGAAGAGAAAGAAGAGGAAGAAGAGGTTTTTTTCCCTTCAAAATGTAATGATATTGTTCTATACTTGTACTATGTATTTTAGGGTCTGGAGTTGGACTGGTTCAAATCTCTGTCATGATTGTATGCTGCTGAAGTTACTTCAATTTGTTGACCCTCAGTGATTTTAATTTATAAAGTGAATGATAGTAAGTACTTATTTTCCATATTGTTATGAACAAATGTAATAATACCTGTAAAATATCCAACACATTAAGACATCAAATGAATGTGAACAGAATTTTCCTCATCATCATGTTTGACCATATTTGATTAGTTTAATATGTTGAGAGGATTCAGGGGTCACCAGTTTGCTTCCATATCTCTTAATTATGATGACAAATATGTTTGGTAATCTGTTGATGTAACACTTGTGGGTAATTCTTTTGGTGCCTTTATAGTGGGTTAGTGCATTTGATCTGTCTGTCAGGGGGCTAAGGGTTCCACTCTATGACTGTTGCTAGCTGAAGGTGAGCTATAGAGCTTGAGACTGGATCAGGATGTAGCACTAGCATCCGGCAGACAAGTGAAGTGTTGTAGTTGGCAGCTGTGGGAATTGGATTTTGGCAGAATGGGGCCATTAATGGTTAACAAAAGAGCTGTATGCTTGAGTTCATCTTAATAGCTAAGCTCCTGCTGGGTTCTGGAGATGCAGAAGTCATGGTAAATTAAGTCACGTCTAATTCTAAGTAAAATTTATTGCAAACTGGTCATACAATTGATTTTATAAAAAGATGCCTTTCGCTATGGCAGCAGAGAGGATACCACATTTCTGTTTGATACATTCTTTTTTATTATGATGTCACGATGACTAAACTTGCACTTAAAAATAAAGTTTAAGCAATAGACATGCTTACCTGGATGGGGAAAGCCCACGAGGCCTCAACTCTACACAAAGAACTACAGGAAACTAAGAAATGCTGAGAATGGGAGGAATATTCTTCTCCAGGGAAGAGCTCACTAATTGGTTGTCCAATACCAATGGTCATCCCTGAAAACATGCATACAAGTAACAGTATATAGACTTATCAGGTTATACTTATATACTTAGGGTTATGTGTATATGTGTGTGTGTATGTATGTATGTATGTATGTATGTAACAACAATTAATGAAAAAAAGAGGTCATAAATTTGAAAGAGAGAAAGGAAGGATATATGAAAAGATTTAGAGTGAGAAAAGGGAAGAGGAAAATAATATAATTTCAAAAAATAAAAATAATTTAAAAATATAAAAATAAAGTTTAGTTTGTATTGGTATTTCTTTGCCTTTGGTTTCCATTGATGATGATGTTACAGTCATTTGGAAGTAGAGTTTAGTTTTCAATATATTGTTGTTGTGTGTGTTGTGTAGGTGGTGTGGCCTGCCTTCTGGTACTCGGGTGAAAGGGTGTCCACAACTCTGAGAGATGGGAAGGTATCCCAGCCCTGAGGTGGACAGTGTCGCAAGGATATCCTGAAGAACCTCACAGGTCTGAAAGGAGGCCTCTTCAAGAGAGATGATGCAGCTCTCAGGCCCTGCTCCTTTGTTCTTTGTTTCTTCTTCTTCTTCTCCTCTTCCTCCTCCTCCTCCTTCTTCCCCTCCTTCTCCTCCTCTCCCTCTCCCTCCTCCTCTTCTTTCTCTTGAGATAAGAAAGTCACAGCAGGCAGTAAATCTCTCTCTCTCTCTCTGTTTTTTTTTTTTTTTTTTTGGTTTTTCGAGACAGGGTTTCTCTGTGTAGCCTTGGTTGTCCTGGACTCACTTTGTAGACCAGGCTGGCCTCGAACTCACAGCGATCCGCCTGCCTCTGCCTCCTGAGTGCTGGGATTAAAGGCGTGCGCCACCACGCCCAGCTCTCTGTTTTTTGAGACAGGATTTCTCTATGTTAACTTGGCTGTCCTGCAATCTCTCTGTAGACCAGCCTGGCCTCGGACTCACAGCAATCTGCCTGCCTCTGCCTCCCTAGTGCTGGGATTAAAGGTGTGTGCCATCATGCCCAGCTGGCAGTAAATCTCTAAATCCAGGAGTGGCTGCCTCTGTTCCTGGAAGGAGACAGCAGAGAACCAGGCAGACACAGCCTTTATATAGGGTTTCTTAGGGGGTGGAGGTTTCCGGGGCAGGGATTTCCAGAGTGTGGATTGGTGGGATTTCAAGTCTGAACTGGGGGACTGGGGGACACTCAGGGGTAGGTTGCTGTCCGTACTTCTCATCTCAAATTAGCATAATCTGGGATGAGTCCTACTGATGGGCTGGAAATGTCAGTTACAGAGGTCTGGGTGGGTGGCGGCAGTTGGGCTGCTGGAGCTTTCTCAGGCAGAGATCGGGCCAATTTTCTGTCTTGAGGGGGTAATAAAGTTATTAATGAGTCAAAGAGTTACAAAGAGTCTATTGTGAAAGCAGTAGGCTGAAGCAGGCTTTCTGAGGCACGAAAGGTGTCCGGTTTTCATTGAACAGGAATAGACACCATAGACAGCTCCTATGGAGGCGGCAGGAAAGAGTCAGCTGAGGCAGGAATAGTCACCATGGACAGCTCCCGCTTAGGCTCTGACAGAGTCGCTGTCACTTTCTCTCCTCTCGCCACAGTCCCTGGGCAGCAAGGAGGGCCTGAACTGCCCTGAGGTGGGAAGGAAGCCTGGTAGCAAGCCACTTTAAATTTTATTGCCCTGCTTCTTAAGGGCTACATAGCTGTTGCGGGTGGTGATAGTGTTAGGCGCTCTGGGCCGAAGGACGGGGGCAGATGGGGGGTGGGGGAGGCAGTGGGCTCCCCAAAGCTTGGGGAACCTCATAGGGTTGGGCATGGTATCATTAATCATGGAGAAATCTCTAAATGAGAGAGAGAGAGAGAGAGAGAGAGAGAGAGAGAGAGAGAGAGAGAGAGAGAGAGAGCACGTGCCTCAGTAATGGTGGCAATGGCTCTGGTGACCCCCATCTGGGTAGCCTTTGATCTGGCATTGGCAGAATCTTTGCACAATACACCGAGGATTTTACTTCCTGTCCTAATTGGATGTGCCAGCTCATCCTATTTTGAATAAAGTCAGGAATGTGATTTATAAAATATGTAATTTTTGGTGACATCCTTCTATAGTGTCACTTGTAATAACGAAGAGCAAACATAGGTAAACAAACATTAAATGAGTGGTGTAATCAACCTCACATGTAACATAATGATGGTTATTAGAAGTCACTGGATGGAAAGATCACCTTGGGACTTGTATGTTGAAACACAAAACTTAAGGTACTTAATTTACATATTTGCTTTATAGCCTTATGGGAACAAGAGCTAATTACCACTGGAATTTGCACCTTATATGTGCTGAGGTAGGTGTCACATATTTATTTTCTCAGAATACAGTCTGTATTGCCTGTGAGCATGTGAGGAGGGCCATGTGACCTTGTCCTCACTTGCTTTCAAGGACTTCAGATTGAGACTTTTGATATCATCTCCAAATCAGGCAACACAGACATAGGAACAGAATGAGGAGACTCTGAGAATCTGTTCACTAGGCAACAGACCATTGGGGAATTTTGAGTGAATATTGGAAAATCTTGAGCATTTAATACGAGTAGCACGGTTTTAAAAAATGCATTGCTTCAGATATTAGTTCCTGAAACATAAATATTTAAAATAGCTTAGCTCTCTTGAAATCACATTTCCACATTTCCCTTTCCAGCGTGTTCGGAGTCTTAGGCTCTGGCACTGGTCTGGACCTTTCCTAACCTGGGATTCTTCGAGGCTCCTCCATGGGCCCAGAATAGTTTTCTCCCCAGTTGCTGTCATCCTATTGCTTTTAGTAGACCTGTGTGATGTCTGTTCAATGCATTTAAGTTAGAAACCTATCAGACCAAGGGGAGAAAAGTAAGGGCTTGAGAATCATATTGGGAAGCATTTCGGTCCTCCTATGTAGCCATCGTAAGGTCACTAGGCATCAGAGGCCGTGGCGCACAGCTGAGATTCCCTACAAAGCTTTTCGCTTAGAAGATCGTAGAACAGTGGAAGTTGGTTGGTTTCACTGAGCTCCTAGTTCAGTTGGCATACACACAAGATGTAGAAGACCTGGAAAAGAAACCCCAGGACCCACTTCTGTGCCTGAACAGCTTACTACTTAACACGTGGTTCATTTGACACCATGAAAATGAGAAGCCCTTGCGACAATTCTTTCACTGGTCTAAAAGAATGCGTACAAAATGATCAAACCACAGGAAGTGCTAGAGTACACAGTAGCTAAATTCAAGCAGTAGCAGTAGCCAGTACAGCTGGATGACTGCGAGTAGACGGCAAAGGACGGTCTGGGTAGGCCAGCTACATCATCTGAGTGGGGCAGGGGATGCCGAGTGCCACGCCCAAGGCCATGGCCATTCCAGTAGGGTTACCCTTAAATAGTAGGGATGGTATCTTGATTATCCACCTGGGAAACAAGCACATTAGAAAAGTGCTTAGGGCGATGTGCCTGCCTTACAGTTAATTGTTTAAAGGATCAGGATGACAAGGCACAAGGGGGGCACCACCGAGGATGACGCTTATTGGGCCTGACAGCTGAAAGCACCAGGAAATGGTGTAGCTATCAGAACAAAACAGTGTTAAATTTTCTTTCCTTTAAGTATGCTTCAAGGGCAGTGGTTCTCAACCTGTGGGTCTTGACCGCGTCAGAGGTTGCATATCAGATATTCTACATATCAGGTATCTTTACATTATAATTCACAACAGTAACAAAATTACAGTAAACTGGCAAAGAAATAATTTTATGCTTAGGGGGTCACTACAACATGAGGAACTGTATTAGAGGGCTGAAACATCTGGAAGGTTGAGAATCACTGAGCTAAGGGCTGGGAGTGTAGCTCAGTCATAGAGCACCTGCCTAGCGTATATGAGGCTCTGGGCATCTACGGCCAGCACCACAAAAACATGTCAACAACAGTAAAAGAATGACCTGTTATCTAGTGTTGAGAACTGATTTGGTTCTGTTAGATAAATTGGGGGCATTGTACATATATATTAATATTCTATAAAATGAGAGTCTGTTTTCTCTCACCCAAGGGAGACCTCGCAGCAGTCAGAGCAAAGAGCCGTGTCTGTGGGATCATTTCCTTGGGAGCTGTGTTCATTTTTGTCAAGTTTGAATTGCTGTTTGCTTTTCTGGAGTGGGCTTCACTTTGTTTCTCTCCGGTTTGCTCTCATTGCTACTTGCCTATTTGTACTTTGATTTTCCATGGGAAAAATCTTGCTCAAATCCTGATGTAAGGGAGTTAGGGAATATTATTTACACAATAAGGATAATATTTTCCTTGAAATAGGATTCTAAGTGTTGCTCTACAGCTGGAATTTTAATTAGTCTTTATATTTATTCATCCCTATCTTTTCTACATTAGAAGAGAAAAAGGGAACTGGCCTAATTGTTTCCCTATTACATTAGACAGAATTAAAAACATGTTTTTTTGTAGAAAAAGTAAGTCTATAGGTAATTCTGTATAGTCCTTCATATGCTAATGTACATAGTCCATGAAATGACTGCTGTATAATAGTCAATGTTTTGTCTTACAGAACACTTATGTATATGTACTGCATATGAGATACAGAGTGGGTGACTATGCTGTGATAGTTTGCCTCACAGGCAGTGTGCCTCACAGGTTCAGGTATTTGACCCCAGTTAGTGGTGCCATTTAGGGGATGCTGTGCAATCTTTAGGAGGTGCAGCTTTGCTGAAGAACATATGACGTCAGTGGGAGTGGGCCTTGAGAATTTATAGCCTCACTCCACTTCCTGTTCACTGTCTGTTTTGTGTTTGTGGTTACAGATGTGGTCTTTCAGTTTTTCGTTCCTTCTACTGCCCTCCCTGACTGTTAGGGACTTTCACTATGAAACTGTAGGCCTAAATAAATGCTTTATTTTAAAAATTGCTTTTCATCATCATATTTTTTAAAATCAAAATAATAGAAGGGTAACTTATATATTCTACTTCATTGTTAAAAATATTTTTATGTTATAAAATATATTCCAAGTGCCAATTTTAATGCCAGAAACACATTTTACCATACTGCAGTTTATGTCACCCCACGCTAGTGGGTGTCTAGTGTGTTTCCTAGGGTTTTTTTTGTGTGTGTGTGTTTCCTAGTTTTTGTATTAAATAATGCTAAAACACCCTGTGGTTAAATTTTTGACATAGTTCAATTTCTCCTTTTTTTGATGCTCTGTATCCTACTGCAACTTCTATAACAATTATTTATTTATTTTAACAATTATTTAAACTTGTTGATATTTTCAAATGGTTTGGGTATATTGCAATTCAATAACTCTTTAAAGCCATATTGCAAGTATTTACTCTTTCTTTGAAAAACAGAAGATATGATACTTCTACTTGATTCAACCCTTTGATCCTGTTATTGAGTCTTGTAACTGATGAGTAACACATTATGTATTTTTAAAAGGCATCTTGACATAGGTCCATTGAATCTTGTACCTACTATTTCTACCTAAGTATCCTTGATGATGTGAGAGATTTTGGTTCAACTCAAAGCACACTTGTCCTTTATCATCCATGCAGAAAAAGGTACCAATAGAGACAGAAGAAGAAACAGAGGTCTGTTTCCCTGCTTTAGCTTGGGCACCTTTGGGCTCCTTGTTAGGATATGGTACAGATTGTATATAAATTAGAAAATTCCCAGAAGTTTCTGGACAACTATGAAACATCCAGTTACTTCAGGCAGGGGTTGGTAGCCCAGTGTACTTGAGAGGCAAATCATGGCTTTTGTATTGGGTTTTGTGAAACATCAGAAAGTAAGGTTTATTTGTTTGTCTTTCCTGTGTTAACACTGAAGCCATAGGCTGGACTTGTTTGAAAGGGCAATGGTGTAGAACAGACTAGCCAGGAAGCAAATTGAAATGGCCTGAGTGTTAGACTTCAATAGACATTGTAGGGAAGCTGAGGCACTGATTAAATGAATACCTGAGAACAAAGAGCCTCAAACTTGGCAGCAGAGAAAATGCCAACAGACACAGGAAGGTCAGAAGGATAAGCTGGGAAGGGGAAGGAGGTGATCCTGCTGCTGAAATGCCTAGAGGAGTGGGGAGGGCAGGGAAGCCAAAACAATGAATTGGAAGGAGACAGAGAAGGAGACAGCAATGTTCAGTCAAGGGAACTAACCTGAAGGAGATGAAGCTTGAGGAAACCACTGAATCTATCCATTGGGAGCACTGGCCAGCATTGGGGCACTGGTTTAGTAGAGCTCTAGATATAGAAAATAGACAAAGAATTCATCAAGGAATAGGTGTTGACAGTGAGGTAGAGCCCATTGGAGGAACGTTGCTGGTAGTGTATTTTTAAAAGATTGATGAAGATATATCACGTGACTCTTTCTGCTTCTGAGTTAACTCAGTCAGTATGATCATTCTAGTTCCATCCATTTGTCCACATATTCTGGGATTTCCTTATTTTTTTTTTATTAATTTGTTCTTGTTACATCTCAATGGTTATCCCATCCCTTGTATTCTTCCATTCTTCCCTCCCTCCCATTTTCCCCTTATTCCCCTCCCCTATGACTGTGCCTGAGTGGGACTTCCTCCCCCTTTATATGCTCATAGGGTATCAAGTCTCTTCTTGGTAACCTCCTATCCTTCCTCTGAGTGCCACCAGGTCTCCCCCTCTAGGGGATATGGTCAAATATGAGGCGCCAGAGTACGTGTGAAAGTCATACCCCACTCTCCACTCAACTGTGGAGAATGTCCTGTCCATTGGCTAGATCTGGGTATAATTGGGCACTAGCCAAGAGGCATGTCCCACGAAACTCTTCACTTACCGGGAGATTGGGGTAGATGTGAGGACATCCTACTGAGAATCTAGGTAAGAGAAATATAGGAGATGGGGAAATAGAAGGACCCAGAGGGTCCTAGAAACCTACAAGAAGAACATCGTGACTGGTGGATTGGGGCCCACGGGGCTCTGCTCAAACTATTGCACTAACCATTGACAATACAAGTAGTAAACATTGAACCTTTACTCTGATCTAGCCAATTGTCAGGGCATTCTCCATAGTTATGTAGAGGGCAGGGACTGACTCTGACATTAACTCTGGTGCCCCATATTTGTCTACCTCTCCTTGGTGGGGAGGCCTGTGGCACTCAAAGAAAGAATCAGCAGGCTACCAAGATGAGACTTGATAGCTTATGACCATATAGTGGGGGAGGAGGTCCCCCTCGGTCATAGACCTAGGGGAGGTGAATAGGGTGAAAGTGGGAGGGAGAGAAGAATGGAATGGGAGGATACAAGTTATGGGATAACAATTGAGTTGTAATTTGAATACATTAATTTAAAAAAGAAAAAAAGATTGATGAAGAAAGGGATAGAAATAGGAAAGGTGATGAAGGGCTAGGCTCATTTATTTAGTGTGCTATATGTGACTCCAGGCAACAGGACACACTCATGGACAAACCATGTATAGCCTGTCTCATCATGCCTAAAAGCCAGACAATGGTGTGATGGTTGGTTGTTATTTATTCATTTATTTTCAATACAAAATAAGCTAGAGTCACCTATGAGGAGGCAACAATTGGGAAATTGCTTCCAGCAGATGGGCCACCAGATACACCACCATGGGGGATATCTTTTTGACTGATGATTGATCTATGTGGGCCTTGCCCACTGTGGATGATGCCCCCTATGGGCAGTCAGTACTGGGTGGTATAAGAAAAGAAGTTGAGAAAGGCATGGAGAGCAAGCCAGTGGGCAGTGCTCCTCCATGGTCTTGGCTTCAGTTCTTGCTTCCCAGGCTCCTTCTTTGAGTTCCGACCTGGCTTCCCTCAGTGTATACAGTGTAAACCAAAATCAGCTCTTTTCCTTCTCCACCTGTGTTTTGGTTAGTGTTTTATCCAGACAACAGAGAAACAAACTGATGCCAAGCTAAAAAAAAAAAATACCAAAAAAAAAAAAAAAAAAAAAAAAAAAGCTAAATGCTGGACAAACATGCAGGAAGAGAATGGTCTATTATGGGTGCTGATTATCAAGCATGGCACGGAAACAGAATGAATTGAGGTAGGGGGGGTCAAAGGAAAAGAGATGCATGGAAAGGAGACTGGGGGGAGGTGTAGGAAAACATGGGAGAACATGGAATGGGGGAGGCTCACAGGGTGTACAGTTGGATCAGGTTGCCTGGCCCATCACAGGGTCAATTATGTGGGTGCAAAACACACAGCCTTCATCTCAAGGAGTATAAAAGATAGGTTATTCTGGATCTAAATCTGAGTGACCATGGCCTGGGAGCACAGATTTAGGCCACCCTCAAATTCCATGTGCTGATGCAGATGCAGTTTCATAAACTTTTCATAGTGACAGAGCAGCAGATATGTTGGTGGAAACACTACGTGGCAGGCTATGGGAAAGCAAAGGCCTCAGACGCTTTCTGATGACACTCTTCGGTTGGTGGAAACTATAGTCTTGTCAGGCTGATATATTCAAAGGCCTCATGGGCCAGTCAGTCACAGGGCGTTAGGTAAGACATGGAGGTGAGCAGGGAATGGCTAAGGAGGGGGGATACAAGCAGCCCAAGATAAATTGTAATTAGGCTCTGAACTTACAACCTCCTAGCTTCTTCTCAGCCTCTGAAGCTATAATCAGTCAATCAGCCTTGCAGTAGGTCAGTAAAGTGCGTAGCTTCTTCCTGGGAACTGTCTTCTGCAATTAAAGAGGTAGATTACGTGTCTGCCTGGTTGGGAGCAGGTATCACAAGAGGAAGGAAAATGGAGTACTTCGAGAGTCCTGCTTCATGCCACAAATGATACAAACCACTAATTATTAACTCTGAGGCCCATTTCATTCTATTGAAGAGCCAGAAATACATGCTGGCTGGGGGCCAAATTCTCAGACCTTCCTTTTTTAGGGGTGTGCTACAGACGCATTCAAGATTATTGTGGTCAACTCAGATCTCAAAAACCCACAGAATCAAGTAAGCAGGGCTCATAGGAGATCACAGAGACTGAAGTGACAATCAGGGAGCCTGTATGGGTGTGAGCTAGGCTGTCTGCATATATGATATGATTGTGTAGTTGAGTGTTCTTGTGGGACTCTTAACAGCAGAGGTGTGGGGTGTCTCTGACTCCTTTGCCTGCTCTTGGGACCCTTTTGCTTCTATGGGGTTGCCTTGGCCAGCCTTGGTGTGAGGGTTTGTGTCTAGTCTTATTGTAAGCTGTTATGCTATGTCTGGTTGATATTCCTGGGAGGCCTGCTATTTTCTAAAGGGAAACAGAGGAGGAGTGGATCTGGGGGACAGGGGTAGTGGGAAGGGGAGAACTAGGAGTAGTGGAGAGATGGGAAACTTCAGGATTTAGTACATGAGAGAAGAATAGAAATTAACAACAGCAACAGCAACAGCAGCAGCAGCAGCAGCAACAACAACAACAACAACAGCCACAACAAACATCATTCATTCAAAACTCAGCAGAGAGTCTGATTTTTAAAGGACACCTATGGAATAGCCTTTAATAAAAAACACATTGTGTGTGTGTGTGTGTGTGTGTGTGTGTGTGTGTGTGTTTAAACAACTATGTTCTGCAAACTAAGGAAGTGAGGGATCATCTATGCTGGGAAACTTAGCTTTCCATAGAGTCTTGGGAACTTGATGGTTACTAAGTATGGGCTTTTGATAACAAGGACACTGCTCTTGAATTCTTCAGCCTGTAAATATTTTAGTAGGAAAGCTGGCAAATCAACCTTACACATCTTAGCTTTAGAAGGCTCTTCAAGGTGAACAGTCCCTGGTTTTGTTTTCATTGGAGACCACCCTTAAAATTCTAAGGAAATGGTTTCAGATGAATTGGGAAGGCGCCTGCATTTTTAAACACACACACACACACACACACACACACACACACACACACACACACACATTTTCCCCCCTTCATGTTCTGTGAGTAGCAGCTTGGAGAAAGAAATGCTGTCTTTCTGGAACGCAGGGCATCTATCTCCTTGCTCGCTCATTCCCAGGCAGCTGAGGTGATTAAGGCTTCTGCAGCACTAGTTGGCTGCAGTACAGTTGTGTTTCTGGGGCTTCCAGGGTGATACTTTGAAGACATTACCCCAGAGAAAGATTGTAATATTTTTTCTTCTTCTTTTCTTATTGACTTTTCATTCTACCTGATATGGAATTTAGCCAGAGAAGAAGACTTTGGCAATTGCTTTTCTTCCCCTGAGAATTATAGATCCCATGAGTTCTTATGTCTAGTCAAAGGTTTGTCAGGACACTTTTGTTTGCCTAAGACTAAAACAGAAACCACAAATAACCTTTATTCAGCTTGCATGATAAGTGTATTCTACATGCTTTCAGCTACAGTGAGTTATATTAACAACCTATTACTGTAAAAATGTCAAGAGTATTTTCTGTCTCTTGGGATGATTATTTATCTGCTGAAAGTATGACTTGTTTTTAAAGCTTGTGACAAGAAGGAAAAAGAAATGTGGATTTTAGGAAACTGTTTACTTTTCATGTATTTTCTTTGAGATCAGCTAAAAAGCTGTGGAGATGACATAAAAAACATGTTAAATAATACATAGGTCTGGACTAATCCCCTTTCTTTTAGTTTGCTTTTAGAGCAGACATAAGGACTTCCTCTCTAAAAAATGTGCATGTGTCTGTGCAGGTGGATGCAGATACCTGCAGAGGCCAGAAGAGGGCATCAGCTCCTGTGGAGCTGGAGCTACAGATGGTTGTGAGTTGCCTGACATGAGTGCTGAGATCTGAATTCTGGTCCCTTGCAAGAGCAGTACGTAATCCTAACCATTGAGCCATCTCTCTCACTCTAGGACATAGCTCTCTTTTTTTTCTCCTTTATTAGTTTATTCTTGTTACATCTCAATGGTTATCCCATCCCTTGTATCCTCCCATTCTTCCCTCCCTCCCATTTTCCCCTTATTCCCCTCCCCTATGACTGTTCCTGAGGGGGATTACCTCCCCCTGTATGTGTTCATAGGTTATCAAGTCTCTTCTTGGTAACCTGCTGTCCTTCCTCTGAGTGCCACCAGGTCTCCCCCTCCAGGGGACATGGTCAAAGGGGAGGCTCCAGAGTATGTGAGAAAGTAATATCCCACTCTCAACTCTACTGTGGAGAGTGTTCTGTCCATTGTCTAGATCTGGGTAGGGGTTTAAGGTTTACCGCCTGTATTGTCCTTGGCTGGTGCCTTAATTTGAGCGGGACCCCTGTGCCCAAATCTGCCTATCATAATGTTCTACTTGTAGGCTTCTAGGACCCTCTGGATCCTTCTACTTTGCCATTCTCCCATGCGTCTCTCATCTAGAGTCCCACTAGAATGTCCTCTCCTCTGTCTCAGTTTCCTGGTAAGTGAAGGCTTTCGTGGGACATGCCCCTTGGGCTAATATGCAGATATAAGTGAGTATGTACCATTTGAGTCTTTCTGCTTCTGGGTTAACTCACTCATTATGATCATTTCTAGCTCAATCCATTTATCCACAAATTTCGGGAATTCCTTGTTTTTAATAGTTGAATAGTATTCCATAGTGTATATGTACCACAGTTTCTTTATCCATTCTTTTATTGAGGGACACTTAGGCTGTTTCTATGTTCTGGCTATTATGAATAAGGCTGCAATGAACATGGTTGAGCAAATTTTCTTGTTGTGTGCTGGAGCATCTTCTGGGTATATTCCAAGGAGTGGAATAGCTGGGTCTTGAGGAAGCCCTATTCCCATTTTTCTGAGATAGCACCAGATAGAGGGGATAGCTCTCTTGACTTGAAGCTGCTCTGTCACATTGATTTCATTTTCTGTAAACAGGTTTGTAATTTTAAAAAGAGAAAATTAAATTTCCACATGTATGCAAGGAGAGAGCAAACAAACAAACAAACAAACAAACAAACACATGGTTTCCTCTGTGTCTGAACATGCATCATTTTTGGGAATACAGTAAAAGACTTGATTGGACATTCCAGACTATGTTAACTGACTTGTACCTGAACACAGATGCCTTTCCTGTGGTGAGGTCACAGAACCTCATTACGGGATGATAGTAAATAGCCTCCGGGTTGAATCATTACTGCATTTATATTGAAAAAAATAAGAGCACCCATCTTTAAATGTAAGCAGGAAAATTAATGAAAGAAAGACTAAGGGTAGAGCTTAAACTGAAGGAAGATAAGTGGGAATGTTTTGACTGTTACTGAGGGCAAAAGGAGATAGAAGCTCATAACCCACATCCTTTGGAGAATTGAAACTTAGCAAATTCCATGGCTCCTGTGACAAAGATCAAAGGACTGAGGGTTAGGACAGAGGCTGTGTAAGAGGTCTATGAGTACCTACTTTGAGCTTAACTGTTTGCCTTCCCCTGAGCTATGGTTTGTCCCAAGGTATATGGTTGGCAGTGTGGTCCCTTGGGTGGTGGTTTTTGAGATGTAGAATGGAAATTTCAGGGCCTGGGGCCTTTAAGTTATTGAGGTTGTTGATGCCAAAAGGAATTGCAGGACTCTAGTTTTCTGTCTCCATGTTTAATGATGGCGTTGCTTGCTCCCTAGTGTGCATCTAGCACTACTACCCACAGCTAATGATATTTTTTATGAGCACTTTTACAATGCTATTTGAATACTTAGCATCTAAAATTGTGAGTTTAATTAACCTGTTTTCCTTGTAAAGTTAGCCTGATTTAGATATTTAATTATAGTAATGAAGCATACTATGATTATTCACTCTGTCTCTTAACACACCATGGTTAGATGAACTTAGAGCTGAAAGTTAAACCACCCACCCACCCACCCACCCATCCATTCATCCATCCTTCCACCCCTCCATCCCTCCACCTTCCAGCCTCCATCCTTCTATTCCATGTAGTCATTTAAACTGATGGCTGTGTTATACAGCTAAGGAAAGAAGTTGAACCTTGCGGGGCCAGGACTGCTAACCTATTTAAAAATTTCATCCAACATGACGAGGTCTAGGTATTTATTCATACTGCTACAACTTGAAAGATGGTGATGTTCACGATTGGCTTGATAATGGTAAATGTTCAGTTTCTGAGAACTGGATATTGTCATTCATCAGTTGATAACATCCTAAGAAACTGGAAACCTGAAGGAATGATGGGGCCTTACCTGGGTTTGTGGATACAGAATGAAGGGCAGTAGCTCATCTTGAATACTTCTACAGTAAAAGAAAAGTCTGGCAAAGTATTCCTTCCCCACAATAGATTTAATAATGTGACTTCTACCCCAATGGGAAGCAATTTGGTCCACAGAATGCTCATGGTAGAGGGTTCAAGGATTGGGGAGGGCCAAGGAAGACATAAGGCCACGAGGTGTATTACTTTACAGTCTTAGCTACTTTTCTAATGCTGTGACAAAACTCTGTGACCAAGTTAACTTATACAAGGATGTGTTTAATTGGGCTTATGATTCCAGAGGGTTAGAGTCCATGATGGTGAAGTAAAAGCATGACATTAGGAATTGCTGAAAGGTCACATCTTGATCAATAGCAGTATGTAGAGAGCATACTGGGAATTGCACAAGTCTTTTGAAGCCTCAAAGCCCCCCCCCCCCCCACTGACACATCTCCAACAAGGCCAATCCTTCTAATCCTTTCCAGCTTGTTCAATGGGGACCAAGTATTCAAGCACATGTGTCTGTGGGCACTGTTTGTTTTCAAATAATCAAATTTACAAAGAATGTAGGGCAACTTATTTTAATCAAAGTAATATGAATTTTCAATAAATATAGACACGTTTGTATGTTTTTTAAAAAGTGTATGTGTGTGTATACAAATGATGCCAAGAATGTTTTCTCTTTAGGCTTCCTGGGAGAAGCAGAGGCAATGTGTCTCCCCAGTGGATCCTGAGTCAGATATCTCTTACCTTCTGTAGTGTTTCACTAAGTCAACAGGCACCAAAAGCCATTGGCACAAAGTAGTAGAACTACAGAGAAGCAGAAGGGAAAGTAATGACAAGAGGAATCAGGGGGAGGTTCTAGGAGGTGGGTGAGGGGGTGGGGAGTGGGAGGTAAAAAGAGAGAAAGGAGATGACAGTAGAACCTTGTATGGATAAGTGCAGCCCTGGAAGCTTTTAGTCTGTAGTGAGACAAGGCTAGAGGCAAACACCAGTTTCCCTTGCTTCTTCACACATCTCTGAATCATTGGTCCAGATAGTTGTGCTGCAGGCTTTGGGCTTTAGTGAGTGGCAGTATCTGGTCATACTCTCATCTGAAAATGGGAGCCAGGATGCTTAGTGCTGGCATCAGACTTGCTTCTCTGCTAATAGCATACAAAGATGCATGGCTTCAGACACATCAGCGTAAGACCTCTGCACAGATGTTCATATCCACTCATGTTGGGTTTCTTGCAAAGGAGTAATTGAACTGCAATATAGATCAATTGGTAGGATCAATAAGGTCCCTCACAAACTTTCTTTCCCTCATAGTATTGCTGGAAATAAACTTCTAAGTGCATGAAAAAAAAAACAAGCAAACAAGCAAAAAAAAAATCCAACTGATAGTAAAGGGTATAATAAAAAGAACCCATGTCTTAGTTGAATAACTGTACTGTGACTAGTGCCATTTTAATATATTACGTTACCTAATTTAGCTCCTCAAACATTGTGTTTTGTAAGATACAATATTGTCTCATGCAAAACACAGCTATAACAATGTATCTTAAAGAAAAAAAAAAGGAGGCTAGAGAGCTGAGGTGACCTAAGAAAGCACAAATGGCTTTACTTACCTGCAAAATACTGTCATTGTTGGTGACCTGAATTACTCACTCAGGGGCTGTCTGTGCTCTTCACTGTGACATTAGTTCCTTGAGGAACCTTGTCAAGCCTCCTTAGCACAGAGTTTCTGGCTTAAAGGGCAGTGCCCTCACCCTGTCTCTTCAATGGGAGGCACTTTATAAACACTTCATGAATGCTTGGCCAAGTCAAGGCTGTCATGGTGTCTAGAAGCCCCAGAAAATAATAAAACATCAAACACATTAGACATCTTTAGCTTCTACTGGTTATTTTCCTGCATTCAAACCATTGTTGTGCTCTGTATTCTTTATATACCTTCCCCTCACAAATATAATCTGTGGTTCTGTCACCTTACAGCTGTTTCCTTGCTCCAGCCTGCATAGTCTTTACTTCTTGATGTTTGAGATGGTCACCGAGCCTATTGCCTTGGCCCATCTAGAAATGTTTATGCACTTCTCCTAAGTTCACTTATGTGAGTGGGGCCCATCAAAGAACATTTTACTCTGGAAACAAGATCCCATCTTTAAAAATCCCCTGGGGGCCATCAAATCTGGGCCACACTTTGAGAGGTCCAAACAAAGTTTCTCAGGGCTGTTAGCTGCAAAACTTTGAAGAAGTCCTGGTCTTTGTAGGGTTTTGGCAAGGCAGAGAATTGCTATTAGACGCTCAAGGAGCTGGGGATGGAAGGGAGAGGTTGGGTATTTATGTGACCCCAAAGTGCAGAACTATAATTGGAGGAGAAAGCTATGCAGAGGCAGATGTTAATTTAGTATCCAGCATAACTCTGAAACAATTGAAAGTTTGTGAGCAGAGCAGGCTGTAGGACAGTGGATGGGGAGCAGCCAAGCACGCTTTGGAGGAGATTCAAACATCTGGCAAGTGACTGAGCTAAGTGATCGCACATTCCTATCACAATCCTTTGGCTCGAAGCTCCTCACTGTGATGAAACATTCCGAATACATCCTGTGCACAAATGTGACATTGTCTTTTATATTCAGATCGAGAAACTAAGGTTAAGAACAAGTGTGTGTGTGTGTGTGTGTGTGTGTGTGTGTGTGTGTGTGTGTATGTGAAACAATTTTAAAACAAAAGTGAAAATGAGAGGGAGAAGGAAGTCTGATGTGAGGAGAGTATGGAGAGGCAAGAGAATATGAATGGATTTGTATGTAAGACCTAGAAATGATTTTTAAACTCAATACTTGTCCCTCCTCCCTTAAGAGCTTACATTCTTTGCAACCACTGTGCCACCATCATCACCGCTATAGGAAGACACATTTGCTCCCCAAAAACAGGAAACAGGGAGAGATCTCTGGGCTCCCCTTGGGCAATCCTAGTACCCTGGAGAGTGACATGATTGTGATTACGGCGGTGGGGAGCCCATGTTAGCTGTGTGGGCCAGAGTCAGGCCTTGGGTGTGCATCCTGTAATATCTAATACTCAGTTCCAGAGCACTTAGAATCACTGCCTGAAACCCACAGCATTTTGACAGGTAAGTGGTGTCATTGCCAAGTCACCAAGAAAACAAGAGAAGGGGGTTAATACTTAATAAACAATACCTTAAAAATAGAAGTGTGTGGGCTTCAGGGCTGCAAAGAGACGCTTAAGTAGCCTGGCTGGCAGTTTCATGCTGTGTTCATCCAGCATTGTACTAGAACCATGGTCCGTGTACTGGATGGAACAGGACTACTCCCAAATGACTCTGAAGTCCATGAGGGTGACTGCGTCTCACTTGGTCCTTCCTGACTGCTTATTCTAAATAGTAATCCTGTCTTTCCTTCCTTCCTTCCTCACTTTCTCCCTCCCTCCATCCCTTCCTTCCTTGCTCCCTCCCTCCCTCCTTTCCTCCCTCCCTCCTTCCCTCCCTTCCTTTCTCCATCCTTGCCTTCCTCCCTCCCTCTCTTTCCTTCCTTGACTTCTGCACCTTAAGCCTGTGTATGTTTGTGGGATTGCTTGCTTTTGTGTGCAAGTGTGTGAACTAGAATGTGTGTGGATTATTTATCCTTCCATCAGTCCTTTACCCATGGTTCCTTGCTTTCTGCTTTCAGAGAAAGACTTCTTACCATAGCATTTCTGATAGCAAATTTCTGAATGTGAATAAGAGAAAAATTATTTTTCCTAAAAAAAAAAAAAAAAGAAGAAATTGTTGTACTTTCTGATATTTCTAGCAACTGTTCTTCTACCCACAATGGGAAGCTTTGATAAGCAAATTATCTTTTATGCAGAATCATTCCCTTTTGTGTTTCTCTGTGCCTACCAATCTCTCCATTCCCCTTTAAATGGCAGTTTCTCTGTATTACCTCACAAGTAATTGCTTTGCTCTCCAGAAGAGAAAGTTAAGTTCATTTCTTCTATCAACAAGCATCCAGGTGACTGAATCGTAGCATTGCTCATTACAGTAGCTTTGCTCTGCTCAGTTTTTAGTGATAATTGCCCTCGTCATTCTTTGTAATATAAACTATAGAAAGTGTCTATTAAAGAAGAGCAGGATTCACAAGTTAGAATATCCTTTTAGAATGAATTGATAAGAAAATTTCGCGTTTAATGTCAAAGCATTAATTAAACGACAAGGAACTCGAGAAGTGAAATAAGCAAAGAGTGGACACACAGGACATCGATACAGCAAGTCTAGGTGAGACCCAGAGCACTCACTGAGCAGAGACCAACTGTCAGAACTAGGAACTAACTCTGCAGTCCTCTCAACTTACAGCTTCTTCAAAATCCAGACTCTTGCCTCTTTTTTCACAGGGGTGCTTTCTTTTCACATTTGTCTTCTTCAAAACTCACTTTTCCCCCCTCTGAATTTGTATTTGTGGGTCTGTGTTTATGTTCGGGATTGTTAACAGGCAAACTAAAAAGGGCAGAGTGCATACCAGGCAGCAGCTCCACACTGCCCTCCTCCGTCAAGAGCAGGCATTACCTGTCAAAACAACCATCACTTGAAGAGAGCCAAAGCACAGTTGTTTCTTTCTGCATCTTCCTTCTACTTACAATCCTTTTCTGTTCAGAAGCTTTTTAATTTCATGAAGTCCCGTTTGTCAGTTGGCTTTATTTCCAGAGTGTCCAGAAGACTCCTGCTCAAATAGTCCTTGTCTATGTCTATATGTTCCAGAAAATTCCCCCTGTTTTTCTTTTCAGAGTTTTAGGTGCTATATTAAGGTCTTCCATCCATTTGAGTCGGTTTAGGTAAGAGATAAGGATCTAGTTTCATTCTTGTACACTTAGGTATCCAGTATTCTCAGTACTGTTTGTTGAAGAGGCTGTCGGGGGGGAGTAGGTGGAGGCAGGCTGGAAGCATCACTTTACCGTATTGAATTGGTATTGATGACACCAGGCTTTCTCACCAGTCCTCTTCTGAGAGCGTAATACTGTTTACAACAATAGTCTTATGCATAGGCAGATCCACCATGAAAAGAGAGTAATAGTCACACACACACAAAAAAATCCACCTCATAAACACCAGCTTTGGAGAGTAAAGGGACACTGCTTTATTATGTATTCCTTGGTCATTGGGTGTACGAATGGAAAGGAAAAAAAAAGGAGAATAAACCATAACACCAGTGATTAATATATGGACAACAGAGAGAAAGTAGATGAGAGAATATGAATAGAAAGGGGGAATTGGGCAGAAAAGGTGGCATGGGAGAGGTGAAGTTTTGCCAAAGGAAGATGGAAGAGAGAGCTGGAGATATTCTATCAGAGGATGCAGAACGATTCTTTCCCGAGATGCTGGGCCACAGAAAACTTGCAAACTACGAGCATCTGTGTTCTTCAGAGAGGAAGAAGGAAAAAGGAGCAAATATGGGGAGAAATAGAGTACCACCCGGAAGGACAGTGAGCAGCTCGGAGGCTCAGGATATGATGACTGTCTAGTCAGATGGCTGATTTTGTGTCTGCAGTCTCTCCCGGTCCTCCCCTGGCCCTGGGAGCCTGTCTCACACCCACGGAGTTCCTCTGGTAGGACAGTCCTGTTCTTCCTGAGTTTCCCTTTGCATCACATTATCTTTTTTTTTTTTTGTATGGAGCTGTTACCTTCTTTCTTTGTCTCTGTGCCACAATTCTGTTTTCTAGTAAATGATCATTTCCTCAATTACAAGTTGACAAGTTGCCATTGCTTGGCTCCCAGTTGCTCTCTACTTGAAGCTGCCTAGTGCTTTTCTCTCACGATGCAGGTCCATTGACCATCTGTTCCTGAGTTGGCTCATGAAAAGCCTCCTGAAGTGTGAGTGGTCCTCCTCAGCAAAGGTGAGGTCCCCTCTACTCAATCCTGACTCTTCTCCCATCAACAACGTTGACTGTTTCATCTCAAGCACCCAGCGTGGAGTCTAACAGAGCCTCAGTAAATATTTGTTGAGTAAATAAATGGGAGATATGCTTTGTGGTCTCAGGCTTCTTGGAATCAGGTGAAAGATTTGCAGTAGGGGAGACCCCAGAATTCTGTCCTTATGTTATCTTTGCTCTTAAACTTGCTACAGGTTTATTCAATGGATGCTTCGGGCCTTTTTTGCGACATATTGATGTTGCTCAGACATTCGAGCTAACATCTGGAGATAGTTCACAAAAGGAGACACATGGAGCATGCCTGTGCCAACTTCCCCCCGTAGCCTGCAGTAATCAATTACTTCCTTGCAGTAACCAGAGGCAGATTTGCACTGAAGCCTGTGTCTGGTCACGTGTTTGTTCCTGGCTTTCGGAGTCCCTTCAGCTTGCTGCTCATTTGTAAAGCAGACATGTGTGATGCATCCCAAGCCCCCTGGCTGAACCAGAGCCTGCACTGTGTTCTGTCTGCACACATACTCAGCGTTTTAGGTTTCTTGCAGGAAGAAGAAGCCTACACAGCTTTTCCTAGACATTTGCTGTCTGCCCTATAGCTTTCATTCTTATTCCTACTGTAATTGTTGTTAAAGTTAATATCCTGCCTCCTCTTTTTTATTGTTGTCCAGGTGGCGGCTGAGTTAAACGTAGGGCTTTTTTTTTTTTAACCTTTTCTTGAGTAGCAGGGGCTACAAACGTTCAAAATCAGGTCCAGTGTTTTCAATTCAGTGTTCTCTTTCTGGAATTTTCCTGTCCATATTCTCTCTCTCTTTTTTTTTCATATTGTCTTTTTTTAAACATACTTTTTCAGGATTTGGGAACTGTGTGTGACCCATCATTTTTGATTTTGTTTTTCAGGGACACTGTACTGAGGTGATACTTTCATACCTTAGGTAATGCCATTCTCAGAACATTTTTAATATTGAAAAATCTCAAGCATATACAGAAGTCTAAAACAGGAAATGAATTCCTGTTTCCCCTCCCCGCTCCTGCACAGCCAGTACTCTGCTGGGTTGGTTAGCCATCTCCTGATGGTTTCATAAAGTATTCAGTGTGTGTCTCTAACACATAGAGACTTAAAAATAGTCTGAGTGGTGTCAGCACACCTGCATTAAGGCCTTTGAATCACTTTGGAAATCAGTGTGTATGTATGCAGTTTTCTGACCTTGGTACTGATTTTGGAATACAGGTGTTCCCTTCTTAGATTTTTCTTTCTCATATGAATCTGCTAGGTTGAATGCTACTGGTATGTGTTCAACATCTCCTCTGTCCCCCCAAATTGTCTGAGGTCAATTAGCTCTAGAGCAGCACTATTTGGTAGAACTATCTAAGGAAAATCATGTAGGTGCTTTAAAGGGTTCTAGAAGTTCCTTTCCACATGAGTCCAGTTATGTTTGTTTCCTGCAGCACCATTTGCCATGGCCTTGCAAGTGGTGAGATGAACCATCAAGTCTTAAGAACACTGGCCTCTTGAATTTGTAATAAAGAGTATTAAAGTGTAGATCCAGCCTACACTCCTTTAATAAGAGAAGATAAGCATCTTTTGTCATGTCTAGTGGCACCTCCATTTCTTCTGTGAACTTCTGGATCTTTTGTCCATAGTCTAGTGGATTGTCATTTTTAAACGAGTATTTTATTTTTATTTTTTAAAAAAATTGTGTATGTATTTGTTGTTGTTGTTGTGTGTGTGCATCCAAGGAGGCCAGAAGAAGGTGTTGGATCCCTTACTGTTGGAGTTATAGGTGGTTATGAGGTACCTGTTGTGGGTACTAGGAATTGAACTTGGTCCTCTGGAAGCAAGCACTCTTAACTTTCTCTAGTCCTGTTGATTATTTTATGTTTTCCTTCTCTTCTCTCCCCTCCTCTCCTTCCCTCCCACCCTCCCTTTTTCTCTCCCTCCCTCTTTCTTTCTTTCCCTTTGTTTAATTTTGTGTCCTTTGCAGAGCTTAGAAAATTGCAGTGGGGCTGCAATTAGAAGCATACTTATTGAATTAAACCAGGAAGACGTTGTACCTTATGCATTTTATGTATTTAAGAAACCTTTATGTTTCCTATCTAAGTTCCTGTTGGAAGCTTCTTGGAGACACATCAAATTAGACCCAAAGACTGGAAATATTTCAAATACTCAATTAGCACCTTATTAAATATAAATTAACTAGCTTTAAAAATAGACTAATAATTTTAGTGTTAGCTGCAGGACTGATAGGCATTATTTTAGAGACAGTAATGATGCAGCTGGAAGATATTGTTTCTGGCCCAGGATGAGACTTAATTGGCAAATAGCAATTTAATTGAGATACCCGGGAAAGTTGCTTCAGTAGTTTAAAAATGACTCTGTTCTTGTGCTTTTTCCTCTGCTTAAGAAGTGGTTGCAGAATTTATTTCAAAGTAGTTTGAAAGTATTTATACTGCCTGGTTTATCAGGTATTGTTTTTCATTAGGTGTGTAGAGACTCATGCTTACTGACTGGTGACTTGTCATCTTGGAGACCTGCTCTCAGTCCTGAACACCCTGCAGTGCAGGCTTGAATGTTGGATACATATCTTCAGATGTACAGGTAGCCTTGTAAGTTATATACTATTGTTTTGAGTAACTTTGCTTTTATTTGTGACTATTCTGAGAAACAAAGCCAGGGAAAAGAAACTATACAAGATATCAGTCTAATTCTTAAGGATCTTGCCCATTCTTTAAAAAAAATATTTTATTTGTATTTTACCTTTCATTTGTTTGTTTTTTGAGAGAGGGTTTCTCTTTTAGTTTTCACTTTCTTGGACTTGCTTTGTACACCAGATTCATCTCGAACTCATAGCGAGCTGTCTGCCTCTGCCTTCCGAGTGCTGGGATTAAAGTCATGGGCCACCACCCCCAGCTTTTATTTGTATTCTGTCCATGAATATTTACCTGCATGCATATATGTGTGTCACATGCATGCTTGGCAGTCATGGCAGCCAAAGAGGGAGCTGGATCCCCTGAAACTGTAGGTACAGGTCATTGTGAACTAGCATGTAAGTGCTGAGAACCAAACTTGGGTCCCCTGGAAGAGCAGCAAGTGCTTTCAACTACAGAGACATTTCCCCAGCTCTGCTCCTTGCCCATTCTTATCTGTTACCTTGTGCTGCTGTCAAAAGCATGTACCAGTGCTGTCCTGATGGTGGATGACCACTGGTTCCAGATTTTTTATTTTAATACAATATTTATGAAGATATCTTGTTTCCTATTGATGGAGAACCATCAATAAGTAGAGCCTGCCAGCAATACAAAGTGGAATTTGGTGGAAATTGATTAGGAATCAATGTAAAGTGTAGGTTCATTTCACCTGTCAAGAGAGTTTGGACAAGAAACCCTGTGGTGAGGTCTAGTGAATCGAATGAGGGTGGTTCTTGAAGTACAGTGGGAAGGACCATTGTTTCTGTTTTTCATGTGATGTGCACAAAGTTAGACATGGCAAACCTAACCTTTCTTCTTTCCCTCACCAGTCTGTTAATCTTATCTTAAACATGTTGACCACAACACATTTAATTAGCAGTTTTTTAAATATGCAGCCTCCTGTAGATTTGTGAATGAGTTTTGTCACTGTGCAAGGGGTGACCACTTGAGACTTCAGTACCCTCAACCACCATCTCTGCAGACTGAGTTGATCCCCCCAAACTCTTTTCTATCCCAGAAAAATCTCATCTGACCTCTTGATGATCAATATTTAAGTCATTCATCAAGCCCTATGCTCTCTGATCACCCTATTCAAATGAACATTTCCAGTCTTCATATAGATAGACTAGAAAGCAACAGATGACGTGTCTTCATAGTTGCTTAGGGTCTCGTCATCCCGAACTATTTTTCTCATTGTGCTTGATCAAAGGATGTTTAACCTTCACAAAATGCATTTGAACTTGAGAAGGATAAATATGTTTATCTTTTTGGAAAAGGAAAGCTTTGGTGGAAATAGTTTTTTGGATTTTTTTTGTTTTTTTGTTTTTTTGACATGTGGTTTCTGTGCGTCTCCCTGGTTGTCCACCACCACTGCCTGGGTTTCTCATATCTAGGGTACATAACTAGGATGGAGAGAATGGGATATTTTGATTACATAATAGGAGATAAGAAATATTATGAGGGTGGGATATTTTTAAGACATTTTATCAAATGAGTCTAGTTTACTCACCACACACAGCCACTTACAGGTTGTAGGAAGTGGACTGAAGAGTCTCCTAGACTATAATTCTGGATACGCTTTTATTTTTGTTTTCCTAGCAGAAGCAGACTACATTAATAGTGGTGCTCTTTTATATGTCTTATAATGGGTGTTTTTATTTAGCTAAACAATGGTGCATAGAGTCCTTAGAGTTAAAAGGGGGAAGTTTAGGAAATAGTTTGTAATCACTAATTACTGTCTTAATATAAAAATTAAATAGTGCTTCAGTAGTTTTACATCAAATCATGTCTTATTTTCATGTTGGTTATGAAAATTGGGGCAGGAATTTGTTGAATAAAAAAGTGTTGTATTTTGATTTTACACACATACACACACACACACACACACACACACACACACACACACACACAGAAACAGAGAGAGAGAGACAGAGATAGAGAGAGACAGAGAGAGACTGATATCTATATCTATATCTATATATAAATTATGTTATATAACATTATCAGTTGCAAAATTGCCTTATGTCTTTTTGCCCTTGATACTTTAGCTCAGGGGTAAGTCAAATACAGCTCATGAACTTTGAAAAGTGTTTTTGGTCTATTCTTTGTTTTAGTTTTTTTTTTTTTTTACCATGGTATATTCTTAGCTTATACAGCCTAACAACATATTTCCTAGCCCTCTGCAGACAAAGTTTGTTGGCACACATGGTTGGAGTAATGTCTTAGTAGTGTAGCTTGTTAGGGTTTTTGGTTTATATTTGGAAAAGGTGGTTAAAATGAAATTTACCATTTGTTCCATATTTTGGTTCTTTGAGTACACATTTTTTTTCAGACTGAATTTCCTTTTACTTTTCTTTTTCTCCAGTGGCTCACACTGTAGTCCTGGATGGCCTGGAACTCTTTATGTAGACCAAGCTAGCATCAAACTCATGAGCTTTGCCTGCCTCTGCTTCCTAAATAATAGGATTAAAGGAGTGCACCACCATGCTCATACTATCTCAGTTTAGACTGAATTTTATGTGAATATTGGCCTATGAAGTAGTCATTGCTAAGTCTATGTAGAGAAATTGCAATACAGCAACATGGCTGCTCTGAACATGTCAAAAACCTTCTCAGTCTGTGTGAGCCAGCTGGAATGCAGACACACCCTTAGTACATAACATTTAATTCCTCTGTCTGTAATCCTTTAGTGCATACCTTTAATCCCAAACAGTGACTTCTAGCTGAAGGGCAGACAAAGTGATGAATTAGAGAAAGATTTGACAGAATGAGTCAAAGATAGGATAGGCCCTATTTTCAGGAGAAAACTAAGAGTGGCACAAGGAGACAGAATTCAGTTCAGTCAGTTCAGTTAAGTGGAGTTGAGTATGGTGCAGTCAGTTGGGAGTCAGTGCAGTGGAGTTGAGGTAGTCGAAGCCAGAGAATAAGAAAGATCCAGAAGATTAGAACACATTGCCAGAGTTAGTTTGAGGCCAAGCAGAGCAATTCAGTGAAAAACTGAGAGAAGCCAGATTGAAAAAGTCAGCTTGGAGAGGAGTCTGAGCCAGAACTGCTGAGTTGAACCAGCCAGCCAGAGTTCAGAAAGAACCAGAAAGGGTGAGCGTATTCAGCAGTAAGCCAGTGAGACAACAGTTACATCAGGTGAACAAAAGTTACATTTAGAGGTCTGTGTTGTGAGTCTCTTTGATAGTCTTGAATAGATGGCAGAGGGATAATTGTGTTCAAATTGTGAAAAGGAGAGAGAGAGAGAGAGAGAGAGAGAGAGAGAGAGAGAGAGAGAGAGAGAGAGAGAGAGAAAGCAGGAATTGGAGTAGGAAGGGAGTGTGGCAATAGTTTTCAGTTCTCGCATTAGTTATTTTCCATCAGCCAGTCTGTTGCAAAATCAGGTCTGTTTTCCACACCTGGCTGTGGCTTTGACTTCAGTCAGCATTTGGAAGTTGGGAGATATATAGCACTTAACTTTTGGTTCTCCTTGGACTTATTATTATACAAATACTGTAGTTTGGATCTTCAATTTTCCCCAGTGGCTAGTGCATTAAAGACTTGTTTCCTGGAGAAGGGCTGTCAGGAAGCTATGGAACTTTTTAAGATGCTGAAATCTAGTGACAGATGTTCTGGTCATGGTGTACATTGAAGGTGATTGTAGGACCCTGGCAAGTTTCTGGTTTTCTGTCTCTTCTGTGCCCTGGCCGTGGTTGTCTTATCATGCTGTAGTTTGGTGCCACAGACACAAAACAGTGGGACCAGCTGATCATGGGTAGAGATCCCCAACGCTGTGATGTGAAACAAACAATTCTCTCTCTGAGACCTGGCTGTCTCAGGCTTTTGATAGCACCAGAAGAGAATGTAACTCACTCAGTGGTCCTCCCACCTGAAGAAACCAGTGATATGAAGGGCTTGTGGGGAAGGAAGAGCTTCTGATGGCCAACCCCCACGCCGTTAGCCACTTTCGGAAGTGTTTTTGGTTGTTATTTAAATAAAACTTGTCAATTCTTGATCTGCTGACCATAGGCCATGCCCACTTCTTAGTGTTGAGAGAAGTGTATTAATTTTATATATCGCTCTGCTTTTTTACTCATATTTAATTTCTGTCCTGTTGTAAATTCTGGTAGAGCTATCCAAATTTATTTTCCACCCGTCTCATCACGTTTTTACATTTCCACAGCTGGCCCTGCTGTTCTCTGTCCTCACTGCTTCCAGAAGACATCATCACTTCCTGCTCGTGTCCCCTTCTGATCCTCCCCAAGTGGTGCTCCCCCTGCCTGTGAAAATCAAGCTGTCTTACTCATGAAAGCTGTAAAACTCTCCTGTCCGTTGATGCCTCACATGGCCTCAGATTTTTTTTTGGCATCTTTTCCTTGTGTCTTTTTTAAACTGCCATGTAGTGAGTTTCAAAGGAGAAGAGGCAAAGGCGTGTGCTGGGTCTGCCGTCTTGAACCATATTCTGCTGAGTTTTTAATCTCACAGAGTGTTTTCTTCCATGAAGACACCCAGACCGTCTACCACTTTAAAATAGATGCCAACACATTTCACAGCTTTTTTTTCTCCCGATTCCTTCAGTCAGGATGGCAATTCTTTTTGAATAGCTGGTTAAAACTTGGGTCTTCAGAGTGAAATGAATGCATATTTTAGTTTTACTCTTTGTAAATTTTCTTCAAGAGAATTTAGTTTTTTTCTTTTCACACACTTAAAATATATTTAGAAAGTTTGATTGCCTACATACTTTTCAACATGCTACTCAAACTCATTTTCCTTCCCTCTCACACGTCAGCCATGGATTTCCCATGCACTCGCTCACTGACACAGTTTCTGTGCCAGGCCTTTGGTTTGTGTTTGTTTCCTACTGTGATTTGTTTTTCTAATGAATTTCTCTTCTGACATATTTTTGCACTTACTTTTAATTAGCAATTCTATGTTTTTTTTTTTAAAATAGGGATGCTTTAAGCACATAATTACATACTTTTCCTCAGTTTATTTCTGGGTGAGAAAATATTTTATACATTGGTATAGATTTCCATTACCCATTTTTTTCCTCTCTTTTCATCCTCTGCCTTTCTCAGTTTTTTTTTTTTGCAACGATACTACTATGAATAGAATTGTCCCCACAAGGCCGTGTGTTTAGATGAGACCACAAGAGTGAAGCCTTTATAAGAAGAGATATCAGAAAGTGTTCTTTTTCCCCAAGCCATGTGAAGATTTGGAAAGAAAACAGTTATCTTCAGGAAGAGAGCTTTCATAGAAGCTGAGCCAGCTGGCACTGTGAGTGTTTTTTCCCCCCTCAATTATTTATTATTTTTTCTTTTAAAGAAACCTTTTCTTGGTTCTTTGACTTTCATATCATGCATCCCTCTCCCAACCAATTTCTCCCCCCCTTGTACTTGCCCTCCCAACCTTGCAACTCCCCTCCCCCCAGCAGAGAAAAAAAAAGATCTAAAGATCTTGTGCAAGCTGTAGTGCAACAGTGTGTACAACAGTGTGTACAACAGTGTGTACAACAGCACACCCTTTTGTCCACACTTCTTTGCTTGTGAATGTTCACTGCAATGACTTGTTGGTCTGGTGTAAGGCCTCTGGCTTCTGCTACTCTATCAATACTGGAACATCAATGGGACTCCTTTCAAGTACCCTGTAGTTGCCCTGTGCCATGGAGATCCTGTAGTTTTGGATCTGTAAAACTGGCCCCTTCATGCACTCCAGCAGGTCATAGATGGGGCAGGTGTTGGGTTGGGCCAACTCAAAACCTTGGATCTGGGCCTGAGAAGTATCTTGAGCTCTTTATCCACTGGCTTTCCTACTCTCACGTCCTTGGGGCCAGCTTACCAACAACCTCTATAACCAGGGTTATAACCTCTACTATGCTGCCCAGGCAAAGTTCAGGGCCCACTCTCCCGAGTGTCGCAGTGGGTGAGGGACATTGCCAGTTCTCTCATTCTCATGCCCTCGGGGCCAGCTCTCCTGCCTGTTGTAGGTGGAAAGGGATGAGGGCATCTCTCCCTGTCCACAACATAGCACAGCAGACAAGAGGCTGGGCTAACTCATTTGCAAACCCCACATCCAGCGCCAGCTCTATTGTGCTGCCCAAGTGAGGTTCAGGGCCCATTCTCTGGAGTGCTGCAACAGGCAAGGGGCAAGGAGAGCTCTCCTGTCCACCACAGATGGCAAGGGCAAAAGAGAGGGGAGGGTATCTCTTGCTTGCCAATGCCACTACTTAGCAGACAAGAGGCAGGGCCAGCTCTTTCATGCTAATACCTTTGTGGGCCAGTTCATCTGCAACTCCCAAATCCAAGGCCAGCTCTACTATGCTGCCCAGGCAAGATGCAGGGCCTGTTCTTCCAAGTGCTGCAGTAGGTGAGGGGCAGGGAAACCTTTACAACTCTAATGACCTTGAGACCACCCCTCCTGCATGTTGTAGGTGGCAAGGGTTTTGGGGGGCATCTCTCCTTCACTCACATCACTGCATGATAGACAAGTGGTGGATCCATTTTTCCCATGCTCACACCCACGGGGTTGGCTCACCTATAACTCCTGCATCCAGGGTCAACTCTGCTATGCTTGCTGCCCAGGTGAGGTGCAGGGACTGCTTTCCTGCTCCCATGACCCCAAGTGTCATGTCTTCCACCTGCTGAAGGTGGTGAGGGCAAGTGGGAAGGAGGGTATCTGTCCCTCATCCATGCCACTGCATGGAGACAAATGGCAGGGCCAGCTCTCCCACACTCATATCCTCGGAGACAGCTCACTTGCAACTCCTACAATGTGTGGGCCTGTGGGCCTGCTTTCCCTAGTACTGCAGGTGGCTAGGGGCATAGTTTAGTTTTCCTGCTGTCATGCTCCCAGTGCCAGATTTCTCATGATGCCCACACTAAGGGGTGGGGCCAGTTCTGCACAGCCCTTAGACATCAACAGGTCCCTGGGTGAAAGCCCAGACCAGGGACGTCCTCTTGGTGTTTGGTGGTAACAGACCCCTGCTGCTGCAGGGCCGTGGACTCAGACATGGCGCCTGGTGGCAGCCCAGGCCAGGACCCCACCATGGTCCCAGGTGCTATCACTGGCTACTCACATCAGGCTGTTCCTCACTACCCTTGAGTCTCTAGTTCTGCCTCTGTCATTGCGCCCACATCCTTCTGTTTCTCTTTCTCCTCCATTTCTCTACCACTTACTTCATCCTCTTAGTCTCGCCTGGGTCTCTGAGTGTGTGGGTCATCTCAGGTGTGGTCTCAGGAGTGCTATGTTCTGCTTATACATTGTTCATGAGGCCATCGCTAGCATGGTCTGCTTCCCCTTCCTCTAGGCCTGGGCAGTGCTGGACCGGTGGTTGTCTCAGGCTAGCCTCCTGACCAGGGAAAGTTAGGCCACTGATCACTCAGATGCTCATAGGTCAGAACACTGAGCTTAGGCATAGCTTCTTTCCTCTCTGTTACGTACTGATGCACGCGTGACACAGCAGCCACACCCAGAACACAGGGACATTTCTTATCTGTGCCTTTGAGCTGCATAGGTTCTCACAGAGCTAGTGACATGTTTTTTGTTTTTTTTTTGACAGAGCTGATTTGGCTTAACCAAGAGTGATTCTCTCTTCTGCTACTACACTTCTTCAGAGAAAAGTTCTTTTTATTTTTGTTTTTTTTTTTCAAGATAGGGTTTCTCTGAGTAGCCTTGGCTGTTCTGGACTCACTATGTAGACCAGGCTGGCCTCAAACTCACAGCAAGCCACCTGCCTCCTCTGCCTCCTGAGTGCTGGGATTAAAGGCGTGCGTCATCACATCTAGCATTCAGAGAAAATTTCTTTCTCATCTTGTGTCATTTATAAGAATACTCTAGTTTAAAGTGGGGTAAAAAAAAAAGTCCATCTTGGGGCTGTCCAGAAATCACTCACTGCACAAGTGTGAGGACTTGAGTTTACATTCCCAGAGACTACTGAAGAGTCACAGTGGTGCATGTCATCTCTGTCCTCCTAGGACAAGCTGGGAGGTGGAGACAGAAGGCACTCAGAAGCATGAGGGCCAGTTAGCATGGCATATCCAGCAGCAGAGGAGAACCCTATGTCACACGAGGTATAGGAGGTGGCCACTGTTGCTCAAGGTTGTTCTCTGACATTCACCTGTGCCCTGTGCCAAGTGTGTACACACACACACACACACACACACACACACACACACACACACATACACACACACAAACACACACACACACACACACACACACACACACACACACGAGTTTTCTTGCAAATTTCAATTTTCTACTCGATTTACACATCCTAGATGCCTTTGTGGCTCAGGCTGTACCTTCGTTCTTCACTCTGTGCTGCTTCTGCACTTCTTTCCCTGTGTGTGCACTTCCTTGCTCCCACCAGGGTCAGGAGTAAGGGGAGAAGGAACTTAGAAGAAGGACAAAGGCTGATGTGGCTGCTGCTGTTACCTGGTCACTGATGCTTCCTGCTTGCACCAGGGTTCACACAGTGTCCATCTCTCCATCCTCTTCTTCTTTTCTCATACGGGTCATAGCAGATGCCCTAGCCACAACTCAGTATCTTTATGAATTTGGTTCTTCCAGCTATAGACAGAGCAGCTTGACCAACAGAAGCTTGCTTTCTAACAGTTCTGGAGGCTGGAAGTCCAAGATCAATGTGCCAGACAATTTGTCTTTTCTTGGCTTGCAGATGGCTGTGACCCTTCCTGCCCCAGTGGTATACACAGGCTCTTCCTGCTGGTGAAAGCTTTTCAGCAGTGAGCTTGTTTAATGTGTGCCTTTCAAGGCATTTTCTTTCTTGCTCCTCTCTAAAGTGTCCCTTGACCATGGGAAACATCAAGCATCACCACTGATGTTTGAGTGAATGCTGCCCTCGTTCTTTGCCCTGTAATTTTTGTCCTGTTGTCATTTGCCTGAAACAGATTCCAGTTCTATGCTTTTAAAGGCATAGAGCTGACGTACGTCTTTGCTGAGCGAATTTTCCCCAATGTTAGAGACATGTACTAATTTCCCCCTCAAGAATTTTCTTGCATTCCATGTTATTTGCATAAGGCTGACTGCTTATAAATGTAGCAAGAAGCTGACTGCAAGATTTCCCCCCTGTCTGTAGAAAATACCAGGGTCATCGATGAACTCTTTTTTTTCCCTAGAGATGGTGGGCACTGTACTCAACTTTTCTACTGCTTCATGCACACACCCTTTAAATACCACCTTAGTTAATCTCCATCTCTCTTTTACCTGGGCTAGAGGCAGGGTACTGGACACTGATGGACTGGCTTGTCACCACTTAGAAGTCTTATGTGACTAATCTAACATCTCTCTATAGAAGGTAGTTCCTTACCATCCACTGCCCTTTGTGTTGGAATTTCTATTGGAATTCTACAACTGGCAAAGAAGTTCCATGTAACATCTTGTAAGAGGGTGCAAGTGTCTACCATTTGTTTTGACCCAAGAAGGACCGGTGTCCTCTCCCAGTCAGACAGGAGTGTATGAAAATGAACAGAAAGCTAAGCATGATTCTTTCTATGGATCTATTCACAGTCTGTGAGTTCATTTTGTTTCCAGAAAGGGTGTTTTTCCTAGCTATCTGTGTGATGTCTCCTGCCCAAACATTCTTTAATTGAACAATCTGCTTAGGTATTTAATCCTCACCAAAGAGTAGCCATTTAACTCTGTTGTCTCAAGCCCGTAACAAGGCAGATAAATGATAGACAACGTGTAAGTGTTGATGGGATGATTGGCCCTGAGCTGCAATGGATGCACACGGTTATTTGGAAAGGAATTCTGAAGCTCTGAACGGCTGGTTGACATCATGGGAAGCAGGAGACTGTCTGGTATGTGAGTACCGAATGCACGCGGGGAAGGCTGTGTTTATTTGAAAAGGGAAACCAGTCTCTCATTCCAGTTAGCACCTCAAAACATTCTGAACTTAGAAGAGTCCTGAGCTCACTTGGATGCCTGCACTAATCTTAAAAAAAAAAAAAAAAAAGCACTTTATAACTCCCAGGGAGCAAGTGAGGTACATTGGAGACTCACCTACCATGCTAATAGCTCCACCAGTGTTCCGCACTTAAAAGACCCCCCAGATCACTCTGCTTATGTGAAAATGACAAGATTGGTAGCTTCATCTGATGAATGTGTGGCAGAAGATTATTTACCATGGTGACAGATTTTTGTATTAAAAATGTGGTAGGGGACCCTGTAGCAAATTGAAGCAGAAGGGTATCTTAACTCTCAGGAAATAAGCCGTTGTCTAAACTCAGCGATCTGGAGCAGGTACAAACCCAACAGAGAAAAATGGCATTCTGTCTAGGACACTGGTGCATTCAGTTTGCTCCAGCTTACAAAAGTCAAATGCAAACAATCCAATGGGAGGAGGGAGGGGAGAATCAGAATCCAGGACGGAGGGAAATGCCACTCTCCGAGGACATGAGGGTAACAGAGGGAGGTTGGCGGTGTTTGTAGGGAGGGGGACAGAAGAAAATATCTGTGTTTATTAAGGTCTAGGGAAACTGAAGGCAGTAGTTTGTACCTTACCCTCCAGTATGGAAAGGACAATAGAATATCAATGTTCCTTTATGTAAGTATAAAAGCATCTGTTGAAGAAAGACACGTACTTATTATGCTCTTAAAACATCTGCTCTTGCAAAACTCTTGAAAAAAAGAATCTTGCCCTAGCAGGAGTGAAACAGCTGCGCATGAATTCAGAGCCACCGCTGTTCTTGTGGTGGAATATATGTACAATAAAGTGCAGAAATGGATCCCTAGGGTATTTGAATCAGTGGACAGACTATTGATTATGCATAATTTTCCCGTGAGCTCTTGTTATTTAGCTGTGTGGAATGGACTATGCCTGGAATCCAGGGGAGAGCTTCTACCAGGGATGTGTTACTTAAAGCCTTTAAACTAACGCTTCCAAAGTAATGCACAGGCAAAAATCGCTCTCAAGGGACGTTGACGAAGCACATGGAGGGGATGTCAGATAAGTAGAACCGTGGAGGTGGAGTTGCAAGTCATCATTACCTGCACTAAATTGTATCCTAAGGTTAAATCCTGTTCTCTGCTCCCAGCGCCATTTTCTCTACTGTCATTGGGTTTACCTACCTGACCTCGGAAGGCATGGCTTACAGATGGATGTGCTACCTTTCTCATCTTGTCTTGGAAGTGCTGCCACATTAAAATAAGTGGACAGGCTTAGGAGATAGCTTAGAGGGTAACATGTTCACTGCACAAACATGAGGACCTGAGGTCAGATCCTCAACGCCTGCGTAAACATCCAGGTATGGTGGCATATGTCTGTAACCCCAGTGCTGAGAGCTGGAGACAGGGGGATTGCTGGGATCCTGGCCAGGCAGTCTAGCCAATGAATGGATGAGCTCCAGATTCAGCGAGAGACCATTTCTCAAAAATATAGTGTGGACAGTGATGGAGGCGGATGCTCCACATTGACTTCCAGCCTCCATGTGCACCTGGCTGCACATGTTGAAACAAGTTCAGTGCACTTTTTCCTCTCCTAGGCAATAGAAAATGTGGTCCAGAGAGCAAATTTTGCCTATCCTTTCCTCTCTGTATCTTTTAGAATTATTTCCACAGTTGCTCTTTCTTAAAATCATTTAAAAAGCAATAACCTATTATTATTTAAAGTCCACGGTTACAGTTAACACTTCAAAACACAACGGGGCAGCTAGTGTCCTCCAGGTATTGCTGGTAACTTGGAATAGGGTGGAGAAGACTCAGTAGCTGCTCCCTCCATCAGAGGTGTGCTGCACGCTGTGATGCACTGACTGCTGTAGAACATGTTCCACCTCGACGCTGTTTTCCTAGTGTTGAAAGAGCATCCCCAAATTTATCAGCCTTCAGCGCATTCAATCAGGCAGCCACTCGAAGCTGCTCAAGGGAGAGTTGTGCAGTTCAGGACTGACATGTGGAAAAGCAATCAGACGCTGAATTACATGGCTGGCTTTCTTTGTCTTCATCTGTTTAAAGCACTCAGTGAGCCCCGGTGAAATAATAGAGCTGTGTGTAAAAGCCCTTGGAAAAACCTCATTCATCACCAAGTTCGTAGAAACTGAGTAAACAGCTGAAGGGCTGCCGTCACAAAAGGTGACGACAGACGGTGTTTTGATATTTTCAGGGATCCTGCTGTGAACAAGGTTTTGCCTTTTCCTACCCAACTCCCACCTCTCGGGCCTTAACCATTTGGACTCTAGATTTCCGTCGAAGACAGACAGAAATAAAGTGGGTGACTCGGAGGGCAAGAACTGTGGCGGCTAAAATAATAACACGTCGGTCTTTCTCATCACTTTGAAAACCTTAAATACATTATGAAAAGAACCTTAGTCAATACGTAATTTTTTTTTTCTTTTCTTTCAGGATCGGCCACAAGCAAGGCTAGCTAAGATCATTTAAGGGAAAGAAACTAGGTTGACTGGACCACAAGCAAGGGACAGATGGTGTCTCAGAGCTGGCCCCTGTGGGAATTACTGCTCAGCAGGTTAGCATTAGTGGGTTAAAACTTCAGTGTGGCTTTGTTCTAGGGCCCAGTTTGATTTTGGCTCATATCCAGGCCTTTTTACTTAAGTGTTTAGGCTGAGGGAATGGGAAGAAACACTACTATTTGCTAAAGTTACATATAATACGTTCTGTAATTTTGTTTTTATAAAAATAATCAATTGTAAAAACCAAAGCTGTGGTTATCTTTTACAGAGTATTTGCAATTTTATACCCATAGGATGGAGTCTCTAGAATATTACAGTATGAAGTAGTTTTAATCCCTTCTACCTAAGGACAGGTAGCATTTAAAGAAAACCTGGGGAGAGGAGGGTTGGCATTTTGTGTAGGCTTTCTGATTTGGATTTGTAAGTCACTTGGTAGTAGATATGAGCTGGTGTGTGTGTGTGTGTGTGTGTGTGTGTGTGTGTGTGTGTGTGTGTATGCGCACATGTGCGTGCGTGTGCATTTTTTTGTGTGAAGACATAAATATGTATACTGTAGTGGGATGAGGGGCACATTCACAGAATCCTCATCTCTTCCTAGTGGTTATCTTATTTTCTTTCTTTTATATTGCTGTCATAAAATACCATGACTAATTTATAAAAGAAAGAGTTTAATTGGGGTTACTGTTCCAGAGGGTTAGAGTCTATGATGGTGGAGTGAAGGTGTTGCTGGAACAGTAGCTGGGAACTCACATCTGATCCGTGGGCAGGAGGCAGAGAGAAGGCATTGGGAATGGCGGGAGGCTTTTAAAACTTCAACACCCCCCCCCTCCCGCAGTGACGCAACTCCTATTCCTTCCCAAACAGTTCCACAAACTGAGTAGAGACCAAGTATTCAGATCTATGGGCTTACAGAGGCCAGTCTTAGGCTAACCAGCAGATTCTACTCCTCGGCCCCCATAGGACTTGTGTGGTTGTATCATTACGCAAAATGTACTTAGTCCAACTTCAAAAGTCCCCACTATACCCAGTCTCAATTAAAAAAAAAAAAGAAAAGAAAAGAAAATCTGAAGCTCAAAAGCTCATCTGAGACTCAAGGTAATCTCTTAATTTTAATCCCTTATAAATTAAAAAAAAATCAAATTACATACTTCCAACATACAATGGTACTATTGTCCCCAAAACAGGAATTGGTGCATAATTAGGTAATACTCTAGCAAAATTAACACCTAGAAGGCAAACTCTAAATTCTGTACCTCCAAGTCTAATGTCAGAGGGCTTCGTTGGCCCAGCCCTTTCTGCTGTGCTGCCTGCAGCGCACTTTTTTTCCCCCTTAGGCTGGATCCACTCCCCGGCCTGCAGCTCTCACTGCTAGAAACCTTATTGCATTGCCATATCCAACATCTTAAGGGCGCCAGTTTAACTCAGGCCTCACTTTCACAGCATCACACGATGGCCTTGTTTTCACAGCATCACACTATGGCCTTGTTTTCACAGCATCACACGATGGCCTTGTTGGGCCTCCATGGAGAGACTCCTCTCCCACACTCCTGGCTTCAGCAGCTTTCCTTAACCAGGGAAGAAGATCCTACAGCCTCCATACTCATATATCTTTCGTGACTGTAAAGCTAGCACCACATGAGCAACACTGCAAAGTTTGGCTGCGTACTTGGGATGGCACCTGGCCCCGTTGAATCACATGTGCAGCAGCTTCCCTTTATTATTACTTTTTTAGAGCAGGAAATTCCCTAGGTCTTTTCTTCTCACGGGCTGGAAGATTAGTTGTGTGGGGTCTTGTCTGAAGGCATCCTTCTTCTTATTCTAATTTGCATTGATCCTCTCCTTAATCTCTTTTAGCACAAGCCTTGGTTCTAACATCAAGTTTTTGGGTGCTCTTTTTATTCTCAAACTATATATTTTGTATTTCTTTTTGCCACGCTTGCTCTTTTTTCATTGCAGGCCTATATGAGTGATTGCTAATAAAGACATGACAGAGATATAAGGCTGTTTTGAAATCTCCTCCACCAAAGAAGCTAGCCCACTAGTTTTCAGTTTAGCTTTAAGCAAATTCTTAGGACAAGGGAAGAAGGCAGCCATACCTTTTACTATAGTATCACAAGCATGATCTCTAGCCCAGTTACTGATATTATTTCTCTCTGATATTTCTTGAGGTGGGCTTCCATAGCCCATATTGCTCTCAGCACTATTGTCTCTTGAGCCCCTACTAGGATGGCTCACTAAGTTCTGCTTACAGCATTCAAACACTTTTCTAGTCCAGTGTCCCAGTGTTTTCCACATTCCTCTGAAATACAACGTGGTCAGTTCTGTATGGCTATAGCCCACTCCCTGGCACTAGCTTTTGGTTTCTTCCTATTGCTTTAATAAGACACCATGACCAAGGCAAATTATACAAATAAGAGCTTAATTTGGATTATGATTCCTGGGTCTTGGGGCTTATAAGGGGAGAGGGTAGGTGTAGTGATGAGCAGCTGGGGCACCATCTGGGAACTGACATAGAGCCTACAAGAGGCAGACAGTGCACTGCGGATGGTAGGAGTCTTTTCAAATCTTAAAGCTTACCCCTAGTGATATACCTCCTCCAAGAAGGTCATGCCTCCGCATCCTTCCCAAACAGTTTCATTAACTTGGCGGGGACCAAGTATTAAAATGCTTTATATGAGTCTATGGGGTCTATTCTCATGCAAATCACCTCAGTGGTGGATTGGATTTCAACTTGAATCTTAATGAAAGGTAGGCAGCAACATGTCAAAGAATGGCTCTGAAAGACCTCCTTTCACTACACCATGCCTGAAGATAAAGTTTAAAAACTTAAAAATTCAATTAGAGAGAGCACAAAATGGTCAAATCAGTGAAGCTGTTTTAGGAAGATATTTGATATATTAGTGTCAGGTGTGACACAATATGGATGATAAGCAAGTCTGGGGAAATCCCAGTGAAGTGCAAACATCCTACAGACAGTGTCAGCAATTGTTGGGTGTAGGTCAGGATGGTTTACTTTATAAAGAAAGAAAATCTTGTATCTGATATGTGAATGTGACATGAAGCCAGGGAAGCAAATGTATTCCACACAGAGGACCATCAACAGTGCTTGGACAGTTTGAGAAGAAATTAGTTTCAAACTGACCAAAAACAGAGTCTCAACTGTAAGGGTTTGTAAAACCACAAGGAACCAGACAGAAGTTGCCACTTACAAGTGGGTCAAAAGTTCTGCTGTGTGTTACTCTAACTAATTGTGTAATATGAAGTCATCGCTGTAAACTAAGTTTGAGTCTTTTAAAGAAATCTTTTTCTTTGTAGAGTATGTATGCGTATCAAGGAGCTGGGTTTTAATAAAGTCCTGGGGTTCTGAGTGGGAAATCCAGTTGTGTAATACTATTCAAAAGGATGTTGCTGTAATGGAGGGCAGTTTTCCCTGAGAATCCTTTAGCATGAACTGGTCATGTCTTCACGTGCTAATCTTTGAGCTGTTTCTCTTAGTTCGCACTGTCTTTTCCTAAGCCTCACAGCCTGGTCTGTCTACCTTAGACAGAACAAGTTATAAGACTGTCAAGTAACTAACTATAACCCAGAATAACCTTTTTAAAAAATGTTGACAAAAAATTGTCAAGCTATAATAGAAATAATACTCAAAATAATTAGTACATGCAGCATGGTAGGAAGGACATTGAAATGATAGACATATTCTAATCCCTGATCCGCTCTGTTAGGTAATGAGCCACAGTGGTCTTGTAACTCATCTGAGTCGTATTGTCTCATTGTTAAGTGGATGGATTTGAAAAGATAATGGCAACTCATCCCTTATCCATAGAGATTGTGTTCCAAGAGCCCAAGTGGAGGCCTGAAACTATGGATGATACTTAGCCCTGTATATACTAGATGTTTTCCTGTAAAGTTTAATGTATTATTATTATTATTATTATTATTATTATTATTATTATTATTATTATTATACAGCAATAAAGTTTATTTTAAAATTATAGTGAATTTAAAATAAATTAAAATATTTAAAATGATAATTTCTAATTATAACTAATTTATGATTATTACAAGTAAGGGAATGATAAGTAATAGAAATGGTAATCAAAAACTGAATAACATACTCATGCTTTAGGACCATAACTGGGTAGATTAAGGATTACTTACAAGCACCATGAAACCATGATAGCCCATGTGATAGGCGAGAAGGCTATTAGTAAGTAGGTAAGGGGTGAATAGCAGATATGACATGTTTACACTAGATAAAAGTGATTATGTGTGTCCTGGGAGAATAGGGCAGTATGAGATGCTGTTATGCTACTTAACGTGGTGTGTGTTGACGTTTGGGTGTAAAACATCCACCATTGGCTTATGTGTTAGGAGACTGTGGACCATTTGGGAGGTGGGGTCTGGCTGGAGGACGGCCTTGAGATTTAGAACGTGGTACTGACTGCAGCTCCACTTTTCCTTCCTACTCCATTAAGAGGTTGTTGCCTGTGAAGCTGAAGCCTTAAGCTGCAGTACAGACTGCTGATACTGGAGATGTCAGAAGCGTGTGGTATCGGTTGAAGAAGGCACTGGGTGTAGCTGGCCCAAGTGAGATCACATGTGCTGCAAGAGACAGGACTGAGGGATGTGGTGGGTGGGAGGGCTACTCAACCCAATTAGGTCCTGGATTGTGTTATACTAAGCCCCAGATGCTGAACACAGAGCTGCAGTTGCCCTGGTTAGTTTAATTTGATCTTTACTTGCTAGATTCCTCATTCTTTTTTTTTTTTTTTTTTTTTTTGAGACAGGGTTTCTCTGTGTAGCCTTGGCTGTCCTAGATTCGCTTTGTAGACCAGGCTGGCATTGAACTCACAGCGATTGCCTGCCTCTGCTTCCACCACGCCCAGCTCCCTCATTCTTTTATTTGAGAATGGAGATGCTTACTTTGTACTGTTGTATACTGGAAATACATAACTCTATAAAAAAAAAGCTACAAGAGCCCACAGGTAAAATACTGCTTTGATGAGTCTCAGAAGCATTTAGAATTTTGAGCAGCATTGAAATGTAACATTATAGCAACGGTTGAAGTTGAACTGAATACATTTTGCACTACGATTTGACATTAGTCAATGGGAACTAGAGGTAGAATGTTATAGTTTGGATGTGAAATGCAAGTTTGTATAACACACTTGGTCCCCTGGCTGATTGTATTATTTTAGAAGGGTGAGGTGGCAGTTGGTCACAGCGGTGAGAAACGTAACCAATGAAGTGTGCAATTTAAGATGAATACATTATTTCTGGAGTTTTCAATTCAGTATTTACAGACTGGAATTTTGCAAGGTCAGGTAAAATTTCAGAAAGATAAACCAGATGGTGGGAGATTTTGTATATTTTTTTTAAATAAAATTTGTTTTCTGCTTAAATCAGAAATTATATATATGTGTGTGTGTGTATGTGTGTACATATACACTGATATATACATATGCAAGTGCAGTTCCTACTTTAGATTAATAGAGCCTGTCACTGACACAGCCTTGTAGAAACATTCAGCCAGTACAGTAGTTATACTTAGTGGCTCCTTTCTGATATTTTGTTCTTTACAACAAGAAAGGTGTACTATGTTATAAGAGATTTGGGAATAAAGTGTTAGTCATTTTGCAGCTAATGCCATATTCTGTTATAATTGTTTAATTTTACTATTGTTAGTCTCTTTTTATGCCCAATTTAGGAATCCAAATTTGTCAGATACATACGCAGAATCTGTCAGACTTGGTGCTGTTCATAGTTCCAGACATTAACCAGAGGCTGTGGAACACCCCTCAACCCCTGCTTATATTGGGAGAATCACAGGAGCTTTAAAGCCTCCAAACCAGTAGGGAGACAATATGAAGAGAAACAAACAAAAAAAAATGTGAAAACTAGACCAAAGCAATGTCTAGTAAGCAATTGCTGCTGTCACCTGTGAGTCAGAGCTGTCCCACCTCCTGTGAATTGCATTTCCTTGGTGCTGTCAGTCCTTCATGCATGGGAATTCACAGCTCTTACCTGTTTGCACACTGCCCTTCACTTCAAAGGCTGAGCAAGAGCTTGTATGTGCCCAGCTTGCTTGAAACACTCCAGTGAGTTCTGTCATTTTAAACAACTCTGGACTTCTGAACTGTCCCCTCAACCAAGATGAAAATTATGTAGCTGTCCCCAAGTCTAAACAAGACACCTGAAATGATAGTGCCTTCTAGATCACATTGTTTAAAAGATTTATCTTATTTATCTTTAAATTCATCTTTATTTTAGTTTTAAGTGTATGGGTGTTTAGCTTCTGTGTATGTACAACATGTGAGACCATTGTCCACAGAGGCCAGAAGAGAGAAATGAATCTCCAAGAAATGGAGTTGTGGGCTATTGTGAGCCACCAAGTGGATGCTGGGAATGCAAGCTGGGTCCTCTAGAAGAGCAGCAAGTACACTTAACCGCCAAGTGATCTCTCCAACCTCAAACCTCAAGATCTATTTTGGTTTAATTATGTGGTTGTGTGTGCATCTGTGTATGTGTCTGTGTGTGCGAGGGCAGGCGCTGGGAACTGAACTCAGTTCCTCTGGAAGGGAGTAGCGGATGCCCTGAACATCTGAGCCATCTCTCCAAGTTCCTTCTATGCCATCTTAACACAGTCTAGCAAATAGACACTCTGCTTTGTGGTGGAGAATTTATCCACAGAGGCACTTAAAGTCTCTTTATTCTAGCTTAATGCTGTCATGGAGGTCTGGCTCCACTTTGTTGTGATCACCTCTTCCATCCCCAGGTGATTAAATCAAAAACAGCTTTTCTCTCCTTGTCTTTTCTCTTTCTTTAGTTTCCCCGTCTCGTGCCGCCTTCCTCCATTATTCCTTAGAAAAAACAAGTTGAACGTTATCTCTTCAGCTAAGTTATAACCAATTCATTTGAGCCTTTATAATTTTTAAAAGTTTATTTACATAAGCTTGCTCTGGAATATATGCAAGAGTTTGGAATTTCTTATTGCTTTTTTGTTTTTTTGTTTTTTTGTTTTTGTTTTTGCAAGAATGGCTCAGAAAATGTCTGAAGGTAGAACGTTAAAGGAATAAAAAAAATATCCTGCTCTGATACAAACATTAGGGCTGAGCTAAACACGTGAATGATAAGAGGAGCAAGGGCTACATTTGGGAAATCCTGTGCGGGGACACACTTTGGGAAAAAAGATGAAGATCTAATCCTGGCCTGTTAGACTGAGAATATTGCTGATTGTATAGTAGTTGGTTATGAATACAACACCCCAGTGTGTGGTGAGCGCCTGAATGCATGGAATCTATGAATAGCCACCGTTACACTTTATGTGAAAAATGGCAGTGCTTCTGCACATCAAATGAGCTCCAGCCCAAATTGGAAAATGCCACGGCGGTGCCATAAAACAAAAACACAAGCCTCCCTACTCCAAGCCTGAAGAACAGCCATGAAAATGACTGCTAATAGCATATTGTCAGTGATGTAAAGTTGCTGCCCTTTAGGTGTCAGAACTGGACCTTTTCTGAATTTATTATAATATCCACAGAGGGAAAATGCTCATTCATTACTAGTGCTCAGAGCATCTGTTAAGGTAACCTCTAATTCTGCTTAAATGGAAATTGACAAAGCAGGTGCATGTTATTCTGGTTCTTGTGAACTACTCCCAGGAGATGGCTCTTCCAATTCAGCATTCCTGAATTATGTGCCATCATCAGAACAAGGCTGGGACATGAAATGACACTCAATGGTTCAATTGGTGTAAATAAATCTAAGCTGTATGACTTGGACACAAATTGCTTCATTCCGTGAATTGAGTGATTGCGAAGGCCTGGCACGGTCTAACACTGCCTTATGTGTTACACTGGCATTGCAGATCGACAGCCGTGCTTAGGCAAAGAGGCGAAAGCTCATGGCCATGAGGTATTCAGATTATATTCCCAGTACGTAACCATTTCCGATGGCATTACAGACCCTGGCAAGAATATGAAGGCTGAGGTAGGAGACAATTTCTTTCATTAAGGCAATAATTGCTATATAAGGTCTCAGCAGGCTCTCCCTGTCCTTGAGGATATTTAGGCAGCAAATTGTTGTAGAGGAGAGAGACAGAGATTTTTCTTCAGTGGTGTAGTTGCCCATAAATTCCCATGTCACTGTAAGTGACCCCATAAAAATAACTGATTCATCCAGAAAATAAGGTTACACAAATCTGTAGGAGAGGGAAAATGTCATCCCTTTACTATTCTAGATTCTTCAGCTGGACTGCCGATTTGACAGATTAGTGAGCAAGCTTCACATTTGGTCACACATGCAAGGGGGTCTTCCCCAAACCCCAGACCCAAAGGGCTGATGGCTCAAGTTCAGGTAGCATCCCAAGCTACCAAAGAGAGCTGGACCTCTTCTCCTCAGCAACCTCCACTCCTTTCATATCTTCTGTGTGTGTTTGGACCACTGAACTGTCAATTACTTTCTTGCCTGAGCATGGGTGAGGGTAATTTCCTGACACCAGGGCAACTTATCAGTGGTCACCCCCCACCCCACCCCTGGAAATAAGCATTAGCTGCCAATTGTTCTCAGGGAGAGATGAAGTCTCATAGATCCCTTCCCCACTCACAATGAATTATTCACAGGCACAGTCTTCTGCAGACGATGACCTCTGTAGTAAGTCCATGAGTGTAATAGCTTATACCGCATTAAAAAAAACACGTATTTTTTTGGGGGGCTGTGTATTCTCCGTCCTTTGGCTTTTACATTCTTTCTGTTCCCACTTCCACCTATGTTCCCTAAGCCTTAGTGGAGCAGGTGGTGGTCACATAGCTGTCCTATTCAGGGCTGAGTGCTTACTCCACCTCACTACCTTTTCTTGACATTTTGGCCAGTTCTGAGTTTCCGTAAGCTGCAGGAAGACACTGCTGTCATGAAGGCCAGTCACAGTTAGGTAGGCAAAAGGTTACTCTGTAATTCAAATGCTGATTTCTATACCCCGCCCCATATCTGGTTGTAATCCTTGTTCTGAGAATCTCCTGTCTCAATGTTGAGTAAACACTGCTCCCAGTTGTCCCCTGATAGACCAACAAAACAGCTTACAGGAGGCAATTGCTGAGCAGGGGGAGAGACTAGGGCTGGACTTCCTGCCAGCCAGGGGAGGAGGAGTTAGAGGGGACAGCAGGAGGTGGAGCCACAGGAGAGGTCTAGGAGATCAGGGGAGGATCTGGAGCAGGAACGCTACAAAATGGAAGTGTATCTGGGATGTACACAGGGAGGAAGGAGAGAGTTCAGTGACAGGAGAGGTTCCAGGTGACATCAGGAGAGGAGCTGGATCAGGGAAAGCTACAAAGTGCAAGTATCTCTGGGATGTATGCTGGGAGGAAACCAAGTTAGCGTTAGAGGGTTAAGAATAGACTAATAACTGCTCAGTTCTTGGGATGTAAAGCTTGATGAAAAAATGTAATACAGTCTCAATTATTTGGGTGATATCTGAGTTAAGAGAGAAACTGAAAAAAATTTTTAATAAAAATTTTTAAATATTTTATGAAATATATAGTTTATAAAATATAAAGAGTATATTTTATAAAGCATACAGAATATTTTTATAAAAATAACTTTAGCATAATTATCAAACTGCCTTATGAATGAACTGTATATGCGTAGATTCAATAATGTATGTATTTCCATGCAGAAAGTTGAATAAATAGGGTTTGAGTTAATGGCAGCCATGCATTTGGAGAGAGAAACCAATCAAGATCAGTTTGTTCAGATTCTTCTTGTCTCGTCTGTGGGATATTTCCTCCCCTTAGATATGTGACTAGACCCTTTTGGAATGACGATCTTAAGGACAAAGCTAAAAGAAAGCAGTAACTGTTGTGGCTTGCATGTGACGTGTCCCCTATAGGCTCATGTGTTTGAACACTTGGTCCCCAGATGATAATGTGGCTTAGAAGGTTAGGGAAACAGTAGTCCTACCGGAGGAATTAAATCACTAGCGCTGGGCCTTGGGGGTGTTCCTGGCCATATTTTCTGTCCGTTCTCTTGTTTTCTAGGTGTAGTGTAACCAGCTGTTGTGTGCGCTTTTGCCACCATGACTTCGTTGACGTGATGGGCTGTGGCCCTTCTTGAACAATAAGCAAAAGTGTTGCCTGATGTGAGGTATTTGGTCATAGCAGTGATAAAAGTCAAAAGTCACCATAGAGCTCCTGGTCTGCTCTTTCAGGGAAGGAGAATTCTGTTTTCTGTAACTCCTTCAAGGGAGGTGAGAAGGCTGGAGAACAGAGGGGCAAGAAAGACTGTGTAGTCCACTGTAGTTCAAAGTTCTAAACAGGACAAAGCGCTGTAGTTTTTGGTATGTTTCCTGAGTCCCAACATGGTAGAATGTTAAGTGTTGTTTCTCCTGGGGGTTCAGAGGTGACCAGCCTCCCACTTCCATGTGTGACCACCTATCAGCCAAGGCAACTTACACAGCTTTATTACTAAAATGACAATATCATGGTTTAATCCATGGTTGTACCTTTTTAGATACAATATTTATTTAATAGTATTTAATATGATTCCCCCATATCCTGCATTATATAATTTTGAAGTTCTTTAATGTAGAAATTATATTATATTTATTGTTATTAAGTATAATAGCCAATTACAATAACTTATGTATGTGCTCAGAGTATTGGATTTTGGTGAAACTATCAGGACTTAATATCGTTAGAGGGAAATCTTTTTAGATTAGGAAACTTTTAGTGAGTCAGTATTGTAGGTAATGAAAACATTACAAGTAAAAACTCAGGAAGCCATAAGTCGTTAGGACACTTTAGGAATCAAGAATTTCCATTTTGGGAGCTCAAAGGGTCACGTTAATTTTTATTTATTTATTTATTTTTGCTCTGAACATGAATCAGATCCCCACTGAGGGTTTGTGGACAGATTCTGAGAGGGTCCAGCTAGTCTGCAGCCAATACGTCATGTGCTTGGGCCATTTTTCATGTGGGTGGAAAGGCTAAGCCAAAGAGCAGTTTATTTTTCTTTTTCCCCACAGCAACATCCTTAGAAATAATGTTTTAAAATTTCTCTCCATGGAGGTTCTCTTTTATCATCCTTTACATGTGGGCTCGGCAGGCATAGTTTTCAAAGAATGGGATGAAATCTACTGAACAGATAAAGGTGTGAAGGCTCCAAGGCTTTGTATCTTTTTGACTTGTCTTCTTTATTTGGGGGAAGTGTCTCAATTCTGTAACTATTCCATTTCAGAGGGGAATGCTGATTGCTGAGAGCCAAGCTGGAGGTAGACAAAATTTAGAGTACATCGACAAATCTATCAAACTTATGAATCATAACATTTGCCGATACAAATAGATCTAGGATACATTGATTTACTGAAAAAGGGCAGAAAACCATAGAAGCAGTAAATAGCAGGGTGTGTTAGAACTAGACCTTTAAGACAGGATGTGGCTCTTAGATAATACATATGGTTTGAGGCAGTTACTTCTCCACATGCATCTACTTTAAAAATTTAATTTATTCACTTTACATCCCAATTGTAGCCTCCTCCTCCTCCCCTTCCAGGCCCCCCTACCTCCATTATGGCCCCTCTCCTAGTCCTCAGAGAAGGGAAGCCCTCCCCCCTTACATCTTACCTCAGCCTATCAAGTCTCATCTGGACTGCCTGTATCCTCTTCCTCTGTGGCCTGGCAAGGCTGCCCTACCAGGGAGAAGTGATCAAAAGTGGGCACCAGAGTCCCTGTCAGAGGCAGTCCCTACTCCTCATGCTCAGTCACCATGACCAAGTAGACTTCATCCCAGGCACGCAGGCAGGGTGGTTCAATATGTGGAAATCCATCAATGTAATCCACAATATAAACAAATTTAAAGAAAAAAAATCCCCCACCTGATCATCTCCTTAGATACTGAAAAAGCATTTGACAAAATCCAACACCCATTCATGTTAAAAGTCTTGGAGGGATCGGAGATTCAAGGCACGTGCCTAAACATAATAAAGGCAATATATAGCAAGCCTATAGCCAACAACAAACTAAATGGAGAGAAACTTAAATCAATTCCACTGAAATTACAGGCACGACAAGGCTGCCGACTCTCCATATCTCTTCAATATAGTATTTGAAGTCCTAGCTAGAGCAATAAGACAACTAAAGGAGAGCAAAGGAATACAATCAGAAAGGAAAAAGTCAAAGTATGACTCTTTGCAGATGATATGATAGTATGTATAACTACCCCAAAAATTCTACCAAGGAACTCCTCCAGCTGATAAACACCTTCAGCAAAGTGGCTGGATACAAAATCAAGTAAAAAAAAATCAGTAGCCCTCCTGTATACAAAAGACAAATAGGCTGAGAAAGAAATTAGGGTAATCACACCCTTCACATTAGCTGCAAAAACATGTGTGAAAAAAAAACCTTCAAGTCTGACAAAAGATGATATCAGAAGATAGAAAGTTCTCCCATACTCATGAATCGGTAAGATTAACATAGTAAAAATGGCCATCTTACAAAAAGCAATCTACAGAATTAATGCAATTCCCATTAAAATGACAACACAATTCTTTACAGACCTTGATAGAACAATTCTCAACTTCATATAGAAAAACAAAAAAACACCAAATAGCTAAGACAATTCTATACAATGAAAGATCTTCTGGACGTATCTCCATCCCTGATCACAAGCTGTACCGTAGAGCAACAGTAATAAAAACTGCACGGTACTGGCATAGAAACAGACAGGTAAATCAATGGAATAGAACTGAAGACCCAGAAATAAACCTACACACCCATGGACACTTGATTTTTGACAAAGAAGCCAAAACCATACAATAGAAAAAAGATAGCATCTTCAACAAATGGTATTGGTCTAACTGGATGCCTACGTGTAGAAAATGCAAAAAGATCCTTATTTATCACCCTGCACAAAAACTAAAGTCTAAGTGGATTAAAGATCTCAACATCAAACCAGACACATTAACTCTGTTAGAAGAAAAACAAAACATGTGTCTACTTTCTAATCAACAAAATCAGGAAAATAATTAGAACTAATGTGTGTAAAGCATCTGGAAGATTGTCAGGGCGTTAGATGCTATGTTGTTTGGAACATAGTTTCTGTGCTTTACTGGGAAGTTTAACTTTCAAAAATTCAACCTTCGGTTTTTTTTTTTGTAACAATAGTATGGGTTTCCCAAACTTCAAAATTGCAAACTGTGGTTATAGGTACTCATACATGAATATATAACATTCCATTTCATAAAATTAACTATTAACCTTGAAATATAGAACAATGTTCTTTATGGAATGGAAAGACGTGCAGTGGGCACATGTGAGACATGAGCAAATTACAGAGCAGGGGTTATAGATTAAGATGACGTGTGGCTAGGAGGATAAGAAAGTTCAGGAAAGAGGATAATGACTTCAGGGTTGCAGAACTGAGTAGAAAATATTGTGTATGTCATTCTTCAAAAGGTTGAAGCATGGGATTTCCTAGAGAGATGTTTCTAGATCTTTACATTACTACTCAAGATCTGAACATCTAAGTGTTGTCCACACATCTACATAGAACACTGGGCAGAATAGTAACCAAAGCAATGGGCAGTCAGTCTTATCAATCATGGAAATAGAGGAAAAGACAGCTTTTCTCTGGATGATTTGGAGAAATTAAGTGCCATTGAGGCATAAAAATACCCACTTGAAGGGGTAGGCTGGTAAAAGCTGATCCATAGAGCTGAGTCAAGTCCACTTTCTCAATGATAACGGACACATTGAGAGATTGCTTCAATTCAATATCCTGCCATTTTTTCTTTTTCTTTTTAAAAATTTATTTTTACTTTATGTACATTGGTGTTCTGCCTGTATGTATGTCTGTGTAAGGGTGTCAGATCTTCTGGAGCTGGAATTATAGACTGTTGTGAGATGCCTTGTGGGTACTGGGAATTGAACCTGGGTTCTTTGGAAGAACAGCCAGTGGTCTTAACCTCTGAGCCTTTCTCTCCAGTCCCTCTGCCATTTTTTTTTTATCTTGTAAGGGAATATAGGATTTTTTTTCCCTAAAGACCTGGATTTGGTCTTTGACTGCTGCTCACTGATAGTAAGGCTGTTAGTAAGTTTGCTTGACAGTATCAAACTCCAACTAGGGCACATGTCCCAAGGTGAGGACCTGGGTGTGCATTGTTCACATTGAAGGGGGCTGTGTTAAGTGGAATCAGTCCTTGAGAAGGAGGAAATTGTACAGTGCTGTCAGTGCTACTGCTGGACTCACAAATAGTTTTCAATTCTGTCATTCGTATCTTCTATGTCAAGCTCTATAAACGAAAACTGGGCTCTTCAAGAACTGGGAGAGTTACAGCAAATGTATCTTAATTTCTGATTATTTATGTCATAAAAGATTGAACATAAAAGAGAGCAAAAATGACTTTTTGAAGTTAACTTCCATCTCTCCACATATTCATGGATGTTCTTGACGATGATAATCACCCTGAGGTAAACAGATAAGCAGAGGTGAGCGCTGCTTGCCATACAAGGTGGATGGCTAGCAGCGTATGTTTATTTATCCCTATGTATATTCATATTTTACACTGGTTTCTTTGATGCTGTAAATATAAAAAAGGGAGCATTTAAATTTGCTACAGATGTTTCATGAAAACCATTATTAGCATGAAGTGAAAATGCCTTTGGAAGGAATTGTATAGAGGTTTAATTTTTATTTCTAAAGGAAAATGTGCACATGCAGTAAAAGTAATAAAGGAGATCTCAGTGTCCCTGGAGGTATGTGAGGCTGAATAAAATCTGCTGCATTATCCTTCAATCAGCTACTTAAAATTTTTAATTGTACTGATTCTTAATCACAGGGAAGCAACCTTTGCCTGCACATTGCTTTGTCTCGGGTGGGGGAGAGCCTGTATTCCTTTGTCTGCTCCTTTAGAAGAATTATTTCTTATTGCAACATTTTTGAGTCCTCTCATGTTTTTTCCAGTCTTTAAGCATTGACCTTCAGGCTGGTTAAACTGTATTGCATAATAAAAAGTCTAAGCAGTTTTGGTGCTGAGAATGTGATCCCTCTAGAAACAAGATGACCACAAGTTCAAGGGTATGCTTGGTAGGCCTTGTCGTGTGTGTGGGTGTATGTATGCGTGTGTGTATGTGTATGCATTATGCATGTGTACTTATATGTGTGCATGTCTGTATGTGTGTGCATATCTGTCTTTTTCTGTGTGTATGTGTATGTGTGTATGTGTGTGTGTGAGAGAGACAGAGAGAGAGGAGAGAGAGAGAGAGAGAGAGAGAGAGAGAGAGAGAGTGTGTGTGTGTGTGTGTGTGTGTGTGTGTGAGAGAGAGAGAGAGAGAGAGAGAGAGAGAGAGAGAGAGAGAGAGAGAGAGAGAGAGAGAGACAGAGAGAGGAGTGAGCTGGGGGTATTGCTCATGTATGTCCCTAGGACTTTACACTGTCAGGCACTGAAAAGTCATCACAAAGCCACTTTGACCTTCCCTGCCTTATGCTCTGACCCTCTCCTGCTAAAGCAAGTTATAGACACTTCAAATTACTCTTCTCCAAGACTGATCATAGAAACTGTTCATTACCCCAATCCTTCCCCTCTGTTCTGTGTAGGAGTTGCCCATAAAGACATCCTTGACTGTCTGTTTGTGAGCCTGGCCATTGATAATGAACCACAGCAAGTAATAGGACCTTCCCTCCGGACGGGTCCCGCTCTCCGTGCTAGAGAAAGCATCTTCCCCCGAGGCCACACAGGGACAGACAGGCCCTGGCAGATCTTTGTGTCCATGTTGCTGTGACCATTCAGTCTCTTATCCTTTTATATATTTGCCTGTTGTTCCCTGAATCCAAACACAATAGATGTGCTCCCTGAGTCTTTGGGACTTTATTTCTGGGTACTCCTGTGCCATGTAGTATTTATGTTGAGTATAATGTGGTGGCTCATGTTGTGGACCGAGGCAGGAGGACTGCCATAAATTTGAGATCAGCCTGAGCTACAGAGTAAGGCCCTATCTCTAAATAAACAGACAAAACTAAAAACCAAACCAAACCAAACAGAAAACAAAAACAAAGACAGAGACAGAAACAAACAAACAAAAACCCCCAAAACCCCAAACAACAACTTACCCCCCAAACCAAACAATACAAATGTAGATAAGTAGGCTTGCTGTTTTTCCTTGTTAACTGGTCTTTCATTACAGAAGTGAAGGCTGTGAGCCTTACGTATGAGCAAAGGCACACACTGTTCTGTTCCTACAGCAGTAATAATAGCTGAAAAGCAAGGAGGTATGTTGTGTGTCCTGGTGCATGTGTGCGCCTGTGCAGAGAAGCCAGAGATCGAGGTTGGAAGTCTTTGATAACTCTCCAACCCTTACCTGTTCTGCTGGGATGGCTTGGTCAAGGAGCTCCAAGAATCTGTCTGTGCGTCCCTCCTCAGCAATAGGCCCCAGACATGCTTCAGAGCACCAGGCTTTCCTTGTGGGTGTGGGGATCTGAACTCAAGTTTTCCTGTTGGCATGTCAGACACCCTGACTGAGTCATCTCTCCCTGCTTTTTCTAACAACACAAAGTCTCTATCCACGTTCCTGACCCCTGTGGCGCATACATTGAGCAGAGCCCCGTCTATGTTCAACAGCTCAGTTCAGAAAATCTGAAGCTGCATGGCCCAGGCATTGGCCATCCATATTACTCCTCCAGGAGCAAGAGGGTCAGTGTGGGCTGTGTGGGAAATCCACTGCAGGCTGGCATGGATGCAACTTTTCTGATGGGCACTTTACACGTTCAGTAGCAATAAAGAGAGCTGCGGAACTATCCAGCAGCTGGTGGTGATGATTTCATGATGCACTGGTTTTAAATATCTACATAGCTAATGCTAAACCTACAATTGCTGAGATTCATAATTTTCTGGGTTTGGAATGAATTTGGAATCCAGGGGATGAGAATCAATGAGGTGACTCATATGTGATCCAAACTCTCTCTCTCTCTCTCTCTCTCTCTCTCTCTCTCTCTCTCTCTCTCTCTCTCTGTGTGTGTGATCAGATAATGCCAGCAAAGCATGCCTTTGATCAACTTAGGTTAGCACTAATACTGCTGCTGCTTTGCACTAATTCTTTTCCACGCCTCTGCAGGGTGAAGTTAGTAAGGTGCTGAGCTTGTGGCAGAAGTTTCTTAGGTTTTATTCCCCTTTGGACATAGCTTTATTTGAGATGCTACATGACGCAATTCACAGAAAACAGTGTAAGTAAACCGCTTGGCATGCTTTGACACGAGGATGTAGGAACAGAACTACCACAACCACCCAAGAATTATCACTCTGAGACATTTCTTTTGGGGCTGAAGAGATGGCTCCGGAGTTAAGAGTACATACTACTCTTGTGGAGGACCCAAGCTCACCTTCAGCACCTGTGATGGAAGGCTTATAGCTGCTTATAACTCAAGCTCTGGAGGACCCAATGCCCTTTTCATGCCTTTATGGGCACCTGCATGTGGCATGCACACATGCGCGCATACACACACACACACACACACACACACACACACACACACACACACACACACACACACATCATGTTTTATTACCATGGCTCTAGTATAACTATATAAGGTATTGTGATATTTCTTGCATTATTCTGACTACTCAGAATTAAAAAAAATTATTTTAAGTCTTTTGTGGATCCATATGGATTTTACCATGGTTTTTCCTAGTTCTGTGAAGATTAGGGTTGGAATTTTGATGGATATCATATTTTAATGTATAGTTATAACAGGGCCCCAGACCTAAGTAAACCCCTAGACCTTAGCACAACAGGCTTCAGGCTGTAAAACTCAGCACACAGACCATACCGCCCGCCAACAGTAAAACATTAAAGTCCATACAGTTTCAAAATGTACTAACCTTGCTTTTTGGATTCTGTAGTTCTGCTTCTGGCTAACTGTTCTTGTTAAGTGAAGTATGTCAGCCCAGACCATGGTTTTTGTACCTAAAAGCTCATCCTGGGAAAGGCTCAGGGCTACGCTGGAATTTCGAACACGAGTGCCATCTCTGGCTAGCTAAATGACTTTCTATAGCTTAAACCAATGTCCGTACAGTCTCCTCTTGTAAATACCCCACAACATACATTGATTTTTGAGAGGACAGTAATTTTCACAATACTGATTTTTCTCATCTATGAACACAGGAGGTGTTTCTATCTTTCTCAATTTCTTTCCTTATGGTGTTAAAGTGTTTTTTTTTTTTTTATTGTGTAAGCATTTCAGTTTTTGGGTAAGTTTATCCTAGTTTTTTCTTTTCTCCCCCATGCTGCTCTCTCTTATGCATGTACACAGATAGCCTTGGCAGGGTGTGCATGTGATGTTCTGGAATAACACACCATTTGTTCTTAGCATTTCCTCAACTGGCAGCCAGTGCTATATAAGCTTTGTTAACAAGTAGTAACCTAGGCTGACATCCCATGTATTTTATTGTTGTGCTCTCAACACGACTTTAGCTTCCTCCTGGCTGAACATTCTGGCATTTGTAATTAGTACATCGCTTCTCATTCTGTTGGCTTTTGGACTTGGCAGAATCAAGATCATGACTCTGCTGTTTGACTTCTGTGTATTTGTCTTTCTGCTCATGAACACAGCCAACATGCATTTAGGCCAGCGTTCCGCAGATGATGTTAGCCTCTTGTGTAGTGTATATGTCAGGGTAACTGACACCTCAATCAGTTTCCAAGGATGTATGATAAGATTCACAAACTCTGTGGGCACCTTTGAAATGGATGGCATGTGATGGACTCCCTGGTGTTTTTCCTCAACTAAATCCTGAGAAAGAGAAAGAACTCTGAGCAGGTGTCCAGTGGTCTCTATTCATGAAAAATAACCTTCGCTTTCTAACACACTGTTGTTTGTATCTTCTGTCTTAGAGGATAAACTCCATAGAGGTGGTCACCATGCCTCTTTCAACCCATAGTGTTTGGAACAGTTTCCTGTGAGCCTTTTGTATTTGCTGAATGAATGAGTGAACATCTCAGCAAGTTCCTTAGCATGAACGATGTGGTATTATTGAGCTAGGCCATATATATATGCGTGTGTGTATATATATATATTATATAAATTATATAAATGTATATATATATTATATAAATTGGCTCAAAACAGCAGTTCCTTGTTCTGATGCAACATTGGGGATTGAGACAGTGGTGAATGAAAAATACACATTGAGATTATAGGTTGTGTGTAACTGCTATGAAGGGCTTTTGATTAATGATAAAAGACTGACCGGAGAGAATGGACAAAGCCAATCAGAAAATTGAGTTGTCAGAATAAATCAGCCACATACAAAAGCTAAAGGTAGGCATTGCGGAGAGTACAGGGCTGTGTGGGAAGCGTAGGAGATTGATGTGCTTAGGGTGCAATAGGTAAGGAAGATGGAACCATTGGGGGAGATTACAGTAGTCAGTATTCTCCAGAGAATTCAGTGCTGGTCTAGTATAGACTATACTGTTCATATGAAGTATTGTTTTTTTCACCATAAGATCTGCATTTGATGGCTAAGATCAAAAACTCAAGCGATACCACATGCTGGCGAGGATGTGGAGAGCAAGGAACACTCCTTCATTGCTGTTGGGAATGCAGACTAGTACAGCCACTTGGAAATCTATCTGGCACTATCTCAGAAAACTGGGAATAGGGCTTCCTCAAGACCCAGCTATTCCACTCCTTGGAATATACCCAGAAGATGCTCCAGCACACAATAAGAACAGTTGCTCAACCATGTTTGTAGCAGTCTTATTCATAATAACCAGAACCTGGAAACAGCCTAAGTGTCCCTCAGTAGAAGAATGGCTAAAGAAACTGTAGGACATTTACACTATGGAATACTACTCAGCTATTAAAAACAAGGAATTTCTGAAATTTGTGGGCAAATGGATTGATCTAGAAATGATCATAATGAGTGAGTTAACCCAGAAACAGAAAGAGTCAAATGTTATATACTCACTTATATCTGGACAGTAGCCCAAGGGGCATGTCCTATGAAAGTCTTCACTTACCAAGAAAGTGGGACAGAGGGGAAGACATTCTATTGGGACTCTGGGTGAGAGAAAAAAAGATATATATATATATATATATTCTGTTGGAGATTTTGATATTTGATAAATATGAATAGTTTGAATTATGTGTTCAGTGTTGAATGATTAAAGGAAAGATGTGAGCAAAAGTACTATTGTGGCAGAGAGATGGTTTGTCCCCTGCCACTGAGTATCTTTTTACTCTTTATAGCCATGAAAATAATTCTGATTGTTTTAGTAGTATAAAAGTGTTCAGATACAAATACTACACCTGACTAGTGCATCATATGTATAGATTGTTATTTGGTACTTAAGGAGAAGCTGCTTTAGTGAGGAAGATTATCATTGTCCTTTGACTAGTCATCTTTCTTCTTGATTGATGCATAGATGCCACTAACTGCTGGTTACAAGAAGAAAACAATGTTGCAGAAGGGTATTGCGGGAGAAGCCTGAACTATGTGTTATTATATTATCTTCAGGCTGTGTCTACCTCTTAATGTTTTTTCCTGAGGAAATCTGAACTCCTAATGTCTTTAGGCCACTGTTAGAGAAACTTGCATTCCTTCTTAATTACTAGAACTAGACTATCAGTTAGGGTGTCTCCAGTGGCAAATAAAGGGAAGATTTTTTTCAAACTGAATTCAAAGACGTCTTACCTAACCAGAATCACTTCCAAGATCACTTGTTCCAAGGGCTGAGCAAGGATACTGGGGACTGGCTTACCTTCCTTTCTTTTACTCATGTTTTGCCATCACTCTTTTAATTCCTTCCTGTTTATTTTCAGTGGGAAATAAAGCACCCTTCCACTGAATAATAAGCATAAATGTTCTTCTTCATTCTTGTGGAGACAGTGACAGACTGGTTTCATCCCCAATCACTGGCTTAGGGACAATTGGTTGATTGGTTTGATCCTGCTGTGTGAGCTAACAACTACAAATAGGAACAAAAGTCCTCATTAACTAGAGTAACTGAGAAACATGGGATCAATATTCAAACACTAGTGCTTTTAAATATAAGCAAAGTTTATGATAGATATTAAAGATTTATTCAGATATCAGATAAAAATCTATATTTTTACTCACTATCGAAACTTAGCACTTTCTGAGATAAATGCAAAGCATTTATTTGGTCACACTGACAGGAACTACATTTTTCTCCTCTCAATTGGGACACCTCAAACTGTCCATTGTCACGATACTGGTCTGTGTCTGGGTGGCTGGTTCTCCCATCGAGATGCAGAATCTTCTTGAATTAACCCTGTAGGTTTATCTACTTTCAGCTTACCTGGCATGGTGGAGAAGGAACAGTGTAAGCACATGGAAGATATTTTTGGGAATAGGGCAGTAGCACACATGGCTTATTCATATGTAGCAGAAACCAGAGTCTAGTAGTTCAGCATCAGGTGGGTAGCCTGGGATCCATATCTCGCTGGTTGGTCCAGGTGCTGCTTGCTTCCAGACAAGAATGGACAGACCTCAAGGTTGAAGGTCCCAACATCCCGTTTCTTGCTCCGAGGTAGCTTAGAGCACTCAGGGTGAGGCCTGAGACCTGGACACTCAGTAGGCCAGGTACCTAGTCTTACTAGGGGAAGTGTTATATAGTTTAGCTCTTTTAGAATAAGATGGCTGGTATTAGAAAGCAGTGGAGAACGGGGAGCTCCACAAGCCCGTGAGGATACCAAAAGTTTTATAACCCTTTCTTAAGCTGCTGGGCTAAGAACAGCAGACGAAGCAGGCAGATGTCTGAAGCCAGCTGGCGGGCAGGTCCAGTGAGATGCAGGCTCAGTGGTGCTTCACCAGGGTCAGCACTGAGTTGGTGGCAGTGTTGGAGCAGGCTCCATCTGCCATGGCTGCCTGACCACCAGGTGTCCAGTAGTGGTTCTTCCCCAGAGTACATGAAGTCTCAGATAGTCATGGTGGAGGAATGGTGAACACCCATGAGAGTGAGCACATCAGCCAACCTCTGCTTATAAATCTTGATAGGGTTAAAGGGTGCCAGGATACTTAATTACATATAGTGGTTGGTACAGTAACTCATTTAAATGCAGCAACATGGGGTCCTATTACAAGAAGGAAAACACAGTAGTTATTGTATGGGTGAGGGAATAACTTCTAGGTACAATTAAAGGTCATTTGTAAAGGTCATCTCCTTAGCATAGGATAGGGTTTGATAAACCAGTTTTCTTATCAGGAAAGGGGTGGATTTGAGATCTTCCCGGAGGGCTATGTGACACTCCTTAGATCTGGGGTTACCAGATCAGGTGGAGTGAGAAATCCGCTGAGAAAAAGGAGTCCAACCTCATAGACCAAGTGCAAAGGACTATTCAGAGATGTCAAACTTATCCAGCAGGGTTCTACAATAGTCTATGGCCAAGATGTAGGATTTCATCACCAGGCATTGCACTGACATTCTGTGCTACACACAGCAACATCTAGTTTGGTTCTATGGAATAAACTCATTTTTCCAATCTCCTCTATTATAACATATGAAGACACCGTAGGAAATCTCTTATCCCATGTTTTCACGGTATTCATGCAAGATGGGTGGCCGTTCTGAAAAACCAGCTTAAATAACTTCCTCTTTATGTGTGGATAGAAGGATTTAAGACTAAGTGAGAGTCCTCCAGGAATATGCTTGGGTTCTCTTTAATTTATTATGTCCTTTCAATTTTAGGAGACATGTATTTGCAATTTACCTTGCATAGTAGCCATGTCAAGAGATATTACTGTGGCCATGGCCTTTGAGTTTGGCACTGTGGTCTCCTTGGCAACAAGTTTCTCTTTCCTAGAATCTTTGTTTAATGGCTTTTCTTTATATTTGCCCAGCCCCAGGAGAAGATCACACGAATTAGAAAACAGCTCTGAATTCCTTTTAGGATATTAAATGTGTATTATAGGAATTGTCTCATTCTGTGTTTATCTTATATCTTAGTATATCCTTCCAAGTTACCCACCTTTCCATTCACTTCCGTTAGTATTAAAACTTGCTACAGTAAACAGTTAAAAGTTTAGCATATGTGATTTCATAATTTTGGATTATAGAAGCTAATTTTCTTTGCTTTTGTGGTCCCAGTGGGAAACATTCTGCCATTTGTTCTTTATTTATATTATTTCATTTTTGGCTTCAGTTAAACATACTTCTTACCAAGCTCCTGACATATACAGCTTTGGCAGGAAGACTGGTTTTACAAAACAAAAGAGGCCAAAGTTTGACATCTTCAATGTGGTATGAGTGCCAATTTATGGTAATGAAAATAGTAAGACTATCCATTGTCTTTGTTTTCTAATAGTGTCTTATTGCCTTGCATAAAAAAATCTGTATTAGCTAAAATGCACTCAGCTGAAAATAACAAATTTTGTAGTAGGGGTACAGGTTACATTCCAAGAGTTCCAGGGCTGTGGAACTCTATTCCCATCAGAGGAGTTTCTCTTCACAGCTATTGTGAGTCAGTGTTCTATGTTGCAGCCAAGCTAGTTCATCCAGGCATGGGTAATCTCTAGAGACTATGGTCCTAGACCTGCCAAAGGCCAGGCTATAAAGCCAGCAACTGAAGTCAGCTCAGTACAGGAGAAGCCAAGAACTTTAGAGGAGCCAAGTTGTGATGACATCACTGGGCTCCGACTCTAATCCTCAGTGGAGGCCATATTGTTTCTTCTCTTTTAAATTAAGAGAAACAATTTTTTTTTCTTTTCAAACTTGTTTGAACTGGCATTTCTGAGTTAATGTTAGTAATTAGATTATTAGGAATCATTAAAAAGTACCTGAGTAATTTGTGGTGAGAAAGAGGGCAGTTAAGATTTCTCAGAGTGATCTCTGGATATTTGTGATGAGAACTCACATAGCTATTGAAGGGGATTGTATTTCAGGTGTCTTTTCTCTTTGTTAGTCCCAGGAGCATTCAGTATTTGATGATGCTTTTAAAAAGACGGATCTATGTGGCTGGTGATGGTGTAGAGGTTAAGGGCACTGGCTGCTTTTCCAAAGGACCCTGGTTCAATTCCTAGTACCCACATGGCATCTTACAACTGTCTGTAACTCCTGTTCCAGGGAATCTGATACCCTCACACAGATACACATGCAGACAAATACCAATGCACATAAAAAATGAAAATGATAGATCTAGTACAGGACACTCTATATTAATCTTGCTAGAAACACCCATTATAATAATTAGTCTTGTATCAAATGTGATATATTTTTCATACGTGTCTCAGCTGGGAAGATTTATCTATGTCAACAGTTTGTTTCCTTTTTGTCACTTAGACTTTTTCTTTTTTTCAAATCAAATGCTTAAGACAGGTAAGTGTGTGTTTACATACAGGTTTTTAAAATAACTTTTTGTTTTAAAGCAGCTTTTATACTTAAAGACTTTTTAAAGGTAATCAAAGCCTCAGATACCTTTTACTTATCTTAATGTTAATATCATGTGTGATTACAGTGCAGCCAAGACTAAGCTCTTATCTTTAGTGAAATAATTTTAAACAATAGCATTTATTCAGATTTTCTATTTGTTGTCTCAAGTCCTTTATCAACCTGTCTATTTCCTAATCAAGAGTTTAAGTAATCTTTGATAACAGCCATTTTAACATATGTTTGTGTGTGGGTACTGGTTTAGTGTAGCTTTAATTTGCATTTCCTTAATGATCAGAAATCAGATTGCCCTCTTAATTTTAAATTGGATGTTTTTCTTGCTTTAGAGTTGTGTGAGTCTCTTACATGTTTTGGATATTTGACACCTTATTTCTCAGTGTTCAGGTTCTGGCTATAATCTATTCCCTTTTATGTGCAAATTTTAGCTTGACACAATCCTATTCATTCATATTTAGTTACCCATTCTTTGGGAGTCCTATTCAAGAAGCCATTGCCCAGGCCCATACTACAAAGTTTTTCTACTTCTTTCTTCTAGTGACATAGTTTCAGGTTCTAAGCTTACATTTTTTTTCTTCATTGTGAACTATCTTTTTTGTTAACATATGAAATACAGTTTCACTTGTCTGCACGTGGGTTAAAATTTTTGCAACATGATTTGTTGGTGAGGCAGTATCTTTTCCCATTGTGTGTTCTTGGCACCTTTATTGAAAATCTATTGGCAGTGAACAATTAGGTTAAGTTCTGTGCTATTCTGTGGGTTTATGTGTCTATTTCTAAAGCTAGTACTGTACTGATATAATTATAATGTTCAATGATACAGTGACTTCATTGTCAACTTAACTGTACTTAGAACCACACAGAGACATGCTTTGAGGTATGTCTATGCTAGAACTTCGAGAAAGATTTTCATTATATGTGTGTAATTCTGGTGGTTTAAATAGGAATGGCCTCCATAGGTTTATTAGGGAGTAGAAGGTGTTGCCTTGGTGGAAAAAGTGTGTCACAAGGGTGGGATTTGAGTTTTCAAGGGCCCAAGACATGTCCAATCTCTCTCCTCTCTCTCTCTCTCTCTCTCTCTCTCTCTCTCTCTCTCTCTCTCTCTCTCTCTCTCTCTCTCTCTCTCCTACCTTCAGGTCTGATGTAGAACTCTCAGCTTCACCATGTCTGTCTGCATGCCACCATACTCCCTGCCATGATGAAAATGGAGTAGACCTCTGAAACTGTAAGCAAGTCCCAATTAAATGCTTTCCTTGAAAAGAGATGACTTGATCATGTCTCTTCACAGCAATCAAACACAGACCAAGATAGAAGTTGGTATCAGGGAGAGGCTTATTGCTGAGCAAGGCCTGACCATGCTTCTTGCTGGCAGAACATGGACTTTGAATTAGGAAAGCAGCTGAACATCTTAAGTGAGGCTTAGTGAGTTATACTATTAGGAACATGGAAAACAGTGGTGCTGAGAGCAATGTATAGTATGACAGCCTAGCTCAAGAGGTTTCATAGGAGAATATTAGTAAATGGCCTATATTTTGGTGAAGAATGTGGCTTCTTTTTGCCTTTGTCACAAAAAAATCTGCCTGGGGCTAAAAAAAAAAAAACCTTCAGATTAATGGTGAAGACAGCCTTTTATTGACTGGGTTGTGTGCCATTTGTGGCCACTCTTATGCAGATTTATAATAAAAAAGTTGATCAAAGACAAATACACAATGTACAGTTTGAGGAAAAAAGCACCAGAAAGTGTAATGGAGCTAAATCGTGTGTTAAAGGAGAGAAACAAACAAACAAAGAAAGAAAAGCTTGAGGCTAAATGGAATAAAGGGAGTGGTGGCCTTAGTGCAAGACCCCATCAGCTAAGATTTGAACTCGTCAAAAAGAATTTTAAAAAGCTTAAGCAGCGAGAGAAACTATCAAAACCAGAAAACCAATAAAAATGTACTTGAATGAAGGAACTAAGTTCCAGACTGAGCAAGTAGAACTTGGCAGCTTCAGCCACATGGATTTCTGGCTTTAGAGTCAAGGGTACAAGAGAGGAGTTGTGGAATCTCCCTCCACGGCTGAGGCAAGCCACTGAGGCCAGGCCTGTGTTAGGGTGTTTCTACTCAGAGGCCAAGAGAGAGGCCTTTGTGTGACGCTATGGAGGGAAGCCTGTATTGCCTTGGAGACACCAAGACGTAGGAGATGGCAGAGCTGTGGGATACCTGCTGAGGAAAGCTGCTAACAGGGAGTGGAACCAACCCAAAAGAGAGGCAAGTATATTGTAGTTAACAAAACTGAAAGGAGCTGGAGATCTGAAGAGTGTTTTGACATTAGACATGGAGATGTGGAGTATGGAGTCTGCCCTACTTGTTTTATAGATCTTGCTTTGGTCTAGTATTTCCCCACAATGCTCTCTCTTTTCCCTTTTGGAATGGTAATGTATATTCTATGCCATTTATGTTAGAAATATATGATATGCTTTTTGCTTTTGATTTTATAAGGGATTACAGTTAGGAGATTGCTGTGAGCCTCAGAAGAAACTTTGAACTTTTAAATAGTGTTTAGACTGTGATAGACTATCTGGACTTGTGAAATTAGACTGAATGCATTTTTTTTTTTTTGCATTATGAATGACTACAAGCCTATGAATCAAAATACTAAGATTCAAAATATGGTTTTATCAAGCAGTGGCGCTAATGACAATGTGTTGGCTATAGATCTACAGGTTTTCTCTCCCTTCCCCCGACTCTTTAGTTTCCTTAGTTTTTTCTTAATTCCCATCCCTTCTTGGCAGAATCTCTAAAAACGTAACACAAGAGCAAATCAACAGAAGAAAGGTTTGACAAACTGCTATTTTAGAGTTGTTAGGAATTTAAACATTCCTACACAAAGTAGACCCCAAAATAGCAGTGCTGCTGCTGCTGACAATCCCTTAAGATGGTAGCCGGGGTCCAATCTGGGTGGGATTTTTACCTGGTAAACAGAAGAGTTGTTACCAGCCAAACAGAACTTAAGTCAGTATTTCTCTGAAGCCTCGTAATGCTGGTTTCTGTTTGTCAGGAAATTCACTACTTCCTTTTTCTACCCTTGATGGTCAAGTACCACAGGCAAAGTATATATACTTCCAGATTAACCAGAACAGTTTGCATCAGTTTAATGAGCCCCACCCTCATGACTATCATATAACTTGCTTTCCCACTGAGCTGCTACCCTCTATACCCGTGAGACAGTCCTGCAGTTTGTTCCTCAAGAAACTCTTTAATAAATAATTTATTTTTCTTTATCTATGGAGTAGTCTAGTTTGGTTGCTTTGCTGTACTCATTTATAAAGATAATATTTACTAGGGCAAAGGTTACATGCAAATTGTATGTACATAGATTTACAATAGAACCAAGAATAATTTGTCCTTTTTTTATATATCCAGTTTTCCTGCATAACTCCTGCCCTTTCTCCTCTTCATAAAAGAAAATTAAAATTTCTCTTATTTCTTTCCGACTTTGCCTCCACATTTCTAAGAAGATACGCATATAATTCCGTATCCTGATTCATTTTCAGCTGACTTTATTCTACAGTAGTTGATGCCTTTGGCTTAATTTTCTTCTGTCTTGTCCATCCACTGTAATTGCATCTCATTTTAAAAACCGGGGCTAGTGAGATGGTAAAGATGTTTGCTGCCAAGACTGATCATCCAAGTTCAATCCCTGAAATCCATGTGGTACATGGAGAGAACTGACATCTGAGTATTGTTTTCTGAACTTTATATGATAACCTTGGCATGCATGCTCCCTGGCCCACCACCCAAAATAAGTGTAAAAATTAAATTAGATTAATAATAATTATTTTTAATAGCATGTCTCTTAGCTGGAGTTACTATTGCTGTGGTGAAAAACCAAGACCAAAAGCAACTTGGGAAGGTTTATTTCACTCACAGTTCCATCTCTTAGTTCATTGTCAAGAGCACTGAGGACAGGAACTCAAGCAGGGCAGGAACCTGGAGGCGGGAGCTGATGCTTACTGGCTTGCTCACATGGCTTGCTTAGCCTACTTTTTTTTTTTTTATAGAATTTAGGACCACCAGCTCAAAGATGGCACTGCACACAATGGACTAGATCCTCCCCCATCAACCACTAATTAAGAAATTACCCTACAACAGGCTCTTTTTGGAGGCATTTTCTCGACTGAGGTTCCCTACTTTCAGATAACTCTAGCTTGTGTCAAGTTGACATAAAATTAGCCACCATAGTATGCAAAATACTGCTGAATAGTTTCATTTTACCATTTAAAGTTTTATTTGTCATGGAATTAATAATTACCTCATTTTTTTCATTGGCCTGGTTTTGCGTTTTTTGAAGTATTTGATGAAATGGTCAAATGGTCAACCTGCTAAGAACTGTGGGCAATGTCTCCTTTAAACAATTTTCTTTTGTAAGAGGTAAGCCTGTCTTATATTAGCCTTATATCCTTTCTTGTAAACATCTTTCCTGTTTCACTTGTCTACCTGTGTCAGGGGCTGGCCACCTGGTCCAGTTTTACATTGGCCACCTGTGTCAGGTGCCTTTCTCATTGTGTCATGAAATACAAGGTCAAAGCAGCTTGAAGAAGGAATGGCTTATTTCCGCTCACTGTTTGAGGGTGCATCCCATCATGATGGGAAAGGCGTGGTCTCGGGTGTAAAGCAGTTGGTCACATTGCATCTACAGGCAGGAAGCAGAGACAAAGAGAGAGATGTGCCCTGGTGCTCAGCTCACTTCCACCCCAACCCCACCCACATCCCTTGGGATGGTGCCCCTTACACTCAGCGTGGGTCTTCCTCCCTCAGCTGATCTTCTCTGGATACAGCTTGTGACTCCTAGGTGATCCTAAATTCATTCTAGCTAACAACGAAGACAAACCCTGCTAAGTTCCTGCTCACACGCTTGTCTCCTTAAGGTATTTTCTAGCCACTATTTCTGCTTCAACCTCAGGTTGCATCCTCATTTTGGAAGATGACATTTTAAAAAATGATGTTCTGAGACTGCAGGAAATACACTTACTGACAACTTACACGCTTTCGTTGATTCTCTGGATACAGAAGCCTAGGTTAAAATGATATTAAATCAGAATTTAGAAAATTTTGATCTATTAGTTTTCAGTGCTACTATTGAAATTTTATTGATTTTTAAGGACAGTTTTACTTTTCCGGGAGCTTTTGAGACTATGTATTTTTGTTTGCAACATGCTTAATCTCACAGTGCTGTGTGTACTTTGGGTCCCTTTTGCATTTGTTGGCAGATGCTGGGTGTGGCTTGACGTAGAAGTTTCTGTTAGCAGATGTATGTGGTTTTCTAGTTTCTCTGTGTCATGTGTTTAAATAGTTCCCTTCACTACCTCACTCCTCCCTCTGTGGGATTCTCATTAGATGCTGGACCTCTTGAATTGATCTTACCTGTGTCTTTCTGTTGTTTTTATTCCTGCACATTTCATTTCTGACTATTAGCCAGGGCCATGTGGTTTTTGTAAAATGCCTCCGTTTTGGTTGAACTGAGACAATTCTTGGCACTAAAGAAATTTGTTTTCCCATAACAAAAGCAACTTGTTCCTCCAGATTCCTGCTCTTCCTGCTCATCCACCTCCAGTAAGGGTGACCCCAGAGGGCCTTACTGATTGATCATTTGTTGGTCCCTGGCCGCTTTTAGGTCATTTCAGAACCTTTTCAAGACCCGCCTGTCCCCACTCCCTATAACAATCTGAGCCTATAAGGGACCAGAGATTTCCCATTCCTTGAACTATGGGTTCTCCCTTCTCCAGGGTCCTCCAACTCCCTAGATTAAGCCTGTGCTGCAGTGGAATCCTTACTCTGTCTTTTCTCCTACATTCTAGGAGGCGTCTTTCACTCAATCTGTAAACATTTTTGGTTTTTCATGGTTGCATCACAAGTTTGCATACTTTTCAAAATCCCACCCTTGCTTGCTTATAAAAACAATTATTCTTATATCGCTCCAGGACATAACAATTTCTTTATTTTTAAGAACACTTTTAAAGATTTTTATTTATTTATTTATTTTTTTACTCATGTCATGTGTTAGTTTATGCACATGTGCATACAGGTGCCCTCAGAGGCCAGAAACAAGTCTCAGCATATTTTCTGTTGATTATTTTTTCCAGTGTGACCATTTTTTTAGTGAAAAATCCTTCACCACAACTTTTTTATGGGTTTTCACTGTCTCTTACAGTATATCATTTATAAAAAAAAGTCCTAGGATTTAGGTCTAGGTTTACAGATTTTACAAAATTGGAACATAAGTACCTAGCTTATTTTTAAAATACAAGTTATTTTACACACATATTACTAAAAATCCAGTAGTAAAGATTCTGAATTAAGGCTTTTAGAGATTTGAAAAGATACTACTCTGATAAGATACAATCTTGACACTTAGGAAAATGAGTTCATTTCACAGGCAATGGTGAGATTAGGGACATGCTTTTCACTCATATAGTAAAGAACTTGAAAGGATTTTGATATTTTTTGCAGCTTTTATGAGAAGATAAATAGCAGGAAGCAGAAAAATGTGCATACCAAATTTGAAAGAAGATTCTATAAGTCTATACTTAATTGTTTTTTAATGGCTCTGTAAGATAGGAAGTTATTATTTTCTGGTGGCCATTTGTTTCCTTTGCTTTACTTAGCAGGACCAAAAACTGACATACTGTGTCAGGCTAGGTGAGATTGTGAGTTTTTAAGTAGCTGCTTGTATCAGGCTCAGAACAGTGTTAGTTATAGGTACACATTTTACCCCTCCTGATTCATAGCCTATTAGATGGAAAATCAAAGTACTGGAGCCTACGTTATTCATGTAAGTTAAGTCTGGATCAGCACACACTTACATTTTGTGCATATTTTTACTGTGTTTGAATATCCCCTTTGTACTGAACTCAGCTACTATTTCCTTGGGTTTACATATAAAGAAGACAGTAAATTTTACATCTGTTTCACTATTAAGCCAGCTATTTTTGTGTGAGCTACTGTTCAAAACTTGGGAAAATAAGGCCTATGCAAGAAGACCATTGCCTTTATTTAGTGTATAAATGTTTATAGTACTTCGGATTAGCTATGGAATTCTTTGAATGGCAACGAGATGAGAAAATTTGGATTTAAATGCAAAATGCTCATAGATTTAATGGCACAGCAGACAAGGAATTTAAAGATTAATAAAAGAATTCTAATTAATTAATGCCTTTTTATTGCAGATAATATCCAACATTTCAAACTGTCGATTATAGGTTCCAGAAACTAAAGCTTGAGCATTTAAACTGATGACGTCATGTTGAAGCTGAGGCTAGTACACATAAGTAGTATAAATATGAAACAGGACTCCTGCTGTAACGGGCATAAGGTACATCCTCATCTGAGCCAAATATGAGTGACCATGTCCAGGCCACGGTAGGTGATATTGCATAAGCTTCTAAGAGTCCCAGAACAAGAGCAAGTTAGAAAAAAACCCTACAAGAATTCTCACAAAGCACAGCAGAAAACCCCACTGTGTAGTAAACTAAAGGATGGCAGGTTATAGAGAGGCTGGAAGTGTACTATCGGCTTCAGATGCTGGCTCGACCATTTTAGCTGCTGGGCAGGTGTGTAGAAGTTAGTGATCTGCTATGTTAATACACTCCAAAGGATTTACTTCATAATCCAGAGGATGTTAGACACAGAGGCCAGTGTTGCATAGCTGCCAAGGAGACTAAAGATAGCCCAGGATAATTTTGGCTCTTGATCCGTAGCTCCCAATATTCACCAAGTCTGAAGGATCTTTAATATGGGTGTGGCTTCTTCAGGGACCTTTAGTTGACACAAGTAGCTTTAAGTCTAGTGCTATATGGTAGCAGAGTTGGAGATCACTACACATAATTTTCACTCATAAAACCAAAGTAAAAAAGATTAAGTTAACCTGCTTACTTCAGTTATGATGAATTTACCTAGAAAACTATTGTTCAATTTAAACACGGTTTTGCTTTTTCTTTCTTTCTTTCTTTCTTTCTTTCTTTCTTTCTTTTCTTTTCTTTTCTTCCTCCTCCTCCTCCTCTTCTTTTTCTTCTTCTTTAAAAAGCCTTCAACTTAAAAATCCCTAATAATTCGAAGCTATTTCCAACAACGCAAAAATTGTATGAAAGTAATACTTAGTTTAAAACAAATTAAATATTTATTTAAAATTCCAGTTCAGTTAAGCTCAACAATAGCATGTAATAAATACTCATTGAAAGAACAAGTGTCATAGAATGAGTCAGACAAGAGGCAGAGCTCTGAGTGCCTGGCGTGACAAACTGGGGCACAGAACTCTGTGTCCGTTTTGACTGCTTCCTCATCCTCTTGCCATGGTACGGAGGCAGCCATAGCAACCACGGCTGAGCAAGGCAATCCCCATCCACAGAGACCTTCCTCCCTGCCTGCATTCCACACTGTTCTCATACATGTACCAGTAAATTCTCCACCCTACCTACTGCCTCATTCATGTCCTATAGAAGAACTAATTCTGCACCTCTCAGGGCCTTTCGGGATGCTAGAAAGCTCGTTTTTATTTATTTCACCACGGCAGTCTGTCATGTCCGATAGTTTAATAATCTTCAGTGTAATGTTAGTTGAGAACTTATGTCAGAGTAGCAAATGCTTTTGTAAAAAGGTACATTTTATTTCTTTTTTCTTTTTATTTTTTTAGTTTCATGATATCTCTGTAAAGAAATTCATATTATATAAGATCTAAACTATGGGAGGCCGAGGCAGGCAGATCTCTGTGAATTTGAGGCCAGCCTGATCTACAGAGGGAGTCCAGGACAGCCAAGGCTACACCGAGAAACTCTGTCTTGAAAAACAAGACAAAACAAAAGATCTAAATTGTAAAATAAAAGAACAACAAATTTAAGACAAAAATAAACACTGTATCATAAAATATAAAGTATACAGTTAAGCCAAAGAAGTTATATTCAACACTATAATAATAAAAGAGTTACTAATGAATAAAAGAAGATAGTCCACTAGGAAAAACGAGGAAAGGAATGAGGAACTACTTAGCAAAAGCAGACATATGAGCGATTAAAATAAATCACACAAATTAGTATAGAGAGCTACCCTTCATGTCACTAGACAAGCACGATTATTGTTTAATTACCAAAAATGTTGTTGGAATGAGACTTGTGCGGTCAGTAGCATATTAACAGTAGAGATGCACTTTTAATTACATCTCTGAAATACTGAGTCAATTTCCGGGGGCGGGGGGCGGAGGGCACGTTCCAGATGCCTGCCTTTTACATAGGAATTCTGGGGGTCACTACTCTATGGGCAATACGGCTTTTCTCACATTCAGCACTTCAGTCACGTGTGAAACGTAGTCTGATGCATACCTCTCAGTTCGTGTTCTAACTCAGATATGCTAAGGAACAGAGCCGGCAATTACACTGGGAAAGGGGCTAGTGCCATAGAATGGGAGGAGCTAAGCCTTTCGGTCAGAATTCACTCTTAAAATCAGGAAACAGAAGCTCGTCCTTCGTGAATCTCTGATGGCTGCATGGTCTTTCCTCTTTTTATTTCCATTCAATACACTTCACAGCATGCGTCTTTGCTCCTGCTGCCATGCTTGTCCTCCTTACCCAAAGAATGACCCAACACTCCTCAACAATCCAGCAAATACATGTGAATACCCAGGAGGCATTTCTACTGAAAGCCAATACAAGAAAACATGGCTTGTCAGCAGCTCTAATGTGGATGGGGTTAGAATTATATCCTGCCTTCTAAGCCAGTCTCTTCAATAAGCCATAGACTTGGCTAGGCAACGTTGTTTGGAGGGAGCACTTCTGGGGGGGCCTATGACCATTACTTCATTTCAGGTGTTTGGGAAATTTTAGAATATAGTCTGGGTGTCTTAAACACATGTTTGCAACAGCCAGGTAGACACAGTAAACATTTGAAATAACACAAGAGGAAACAAGAGGTACTTCTGTCAAAACAGAGCACGTGACTCAGCCTCAAGGCTGAGACTTCAGCCGGATGATAAAGCCAAGTATGTGAGCATTTTGTGAAACATCATTTTGAGTGAGAAATCCCTCGGAATCCGAGTTGTTATGGCTTGTCAATGGCACGCTGCTTGTCTTTCATCTTCACAGCTACGGATATGACACAGCACAGCATGTGTTGCTTTGTGTTACTTCATTTGAAATTGTTTATTTTTTCCTCACGATTTATATTTTTATTTAGCTAATTAGGGGATTTTTTATTTGCAGCTATTATCTTCAGACACAGCTATGTATCACTTAACAATGGGCATATATTCGGAGAAACACATTGCTAAGCAATTCTGTCCTTGTGTGTAAATCATGGCAGATGCTGCCACAGACTTACAGGGTTTAAGCTGATGACTTGAAGTGGTTCCCTGAAGCCATCAAGAAAAGTGAACAGGAAATGCATGAAGCTGCTGTTGGCATCATTCTAAGTACTGTTTTGCAGTAGACTTTAAAAATATAAGCAGTGGTGCAACATAAAATAGTGGCACAACATCTAGCTTTGCAAATATGTAAACCAATGGCATACTCATTTATTGTTCTGACATAGGTGTTGTACGTAATTATGTGCACTCCGTAAGTGGGCAGAGATTCCTTCTGGCACTGCTGACCCTTAGTCATTGAATGATGATGTCTCAGTGGCCACAGTGTCACTAGGTGAGAGCCATTTGTCAAGTTAGTCATAATCTTATGGGAGATCATTGCGTATCTAGTGTGTTGTTTGGCGAGACAGCCTTATACACAACTGTTTTTAGTCTAGAGGTCCCTAGCCAGTCTGCAGGTTTTTCTCTATCATTCATAGTTTTTTTTTTTAATAATGACGATCTGCACCTAGCTTTGTATATCCTGACCTGGATAGTTAGTTGTAATTAGTATGATGAGGGTGGGATGTTCTCACAGCAGCTGTTTAGAAGCTGTGACTCTTCTGGTGTCAAGGTTATGTCAGTCTTGTTAAAGGAGTGAGTGGGATGTGAGGCTTTAACTTAACTATCTTCACACTCATGATTCGTTTTAAATTAATTAACCAAAGGAAAAGCAAACCACAAACTCAAATCGTTTATGAACTGAGAAGTGTATAAATATGAAATAGTAAATTTGTTAATTTAGTATTATAATTTCTATCTCATCTTATGTAAGTAAGCTTCCTGGGATCATAATATATAATCCTTTGAACACATAAAGATACAAAAATTAGCAATCTTTCTTCACTCTTGCCTTTTTTCCTTCCTTCCTTCCATCCTTCCTTCTTCTTCTCTCTCTCTCTCTCTTTAAAATTAGAATTCATCCCTACATGCTAGCATCTTTGGTACAGGATGCACACTTCCAAAAGAGAATTACAAACGTGAACTCAGCCACAAGCCCTGTGATCTACAATGTTGTCCTGCCTGCAAGATTTGCTAGGCAATGGTGGCACAAATCTTATAGGAGTAACCAACCAATATCCGATTTGACTTAAATCCCACTCTACAAAAATATAACCTATGCCTGATACTGCTTGGGTGACCAAGAACCAGAAACTATCTAGTCTAGGGACCCAGGGTAAAACCAGGTAATACTGGTGTAAAAAAAAAAAGAAGATGAAAGAGGAGGAGGAAGAAGAGGAGGAAAATGAAGAGAAGGAAGAAGAAGAAAAGAAGGAAGAGGAAGAAGAGAAGAAGGAAGGAAGAAGGAAAAAAAACATGGTGAGAAAATGTCTTTTAATGATATTCTGCCAGTTCAGCTATCACCAGAGAAGCTTTCTTCTGCAGCAGATAGGAATATAAAGACCCATAGTCAGTCATTATACAGAGCCTGAGAGACCTTGGAACACTCAGCCCTAAATGGCCTGTCTCCATAAATTCCTCCTCTCAGGGTTTAGGGAGCTCTGCAGAAAAGAGGTAGAATGACTTTAAGAGTCAGAGAGGATGGAGGACAACAAGAAAACAAGGCCCTCTGAATCAACGCCATCAGTGCTCATGAACTCACAGAGACTTAGGTCGCATGCACAGGGCTTGTGTGGGTCTGCACCAGATCCTTTGTGTATATATTGTGGCTCCCAATGTAATGTCTTTATGGAATTCTTTTGTGTGAATGAGTAAATCTCTGATTCTTGTGCCTTCTCTTGGGCTCCTTTTCATCTGCTTGTTTTGTCTAATTATGATGGGTAAGTTTTTGTTTTATCTTATATATTATATTAATTATATTATATTATATTTTTTATCATGTAGAAGCCTGAATGTCTTCTAATGAGAGACTGAAAAGAAGTGGATCCAGATGGGAGGAGTAGAGGGAGGAGAATTTATAATCAGGATATATCATGTCAGGAAAAAAAATCAACTTCTAGTGAAAGAAAAAAATGTAAAAACAAACAAACACACAAAGAATTAGAAAACTATGAAGATAACTCCCATCAGCCCTTATCCTTTCCCATGTGAAGGTGAGCACAGGGCACAAGCCAGGTCCTTACTGCATGTGCCACCCTAGGATTTGAACTGTGCTCCAAGGGCTTTGCAAGTTTATCCATGCTGGTTGCCTAGGACTTTAAAGGACTTTGGTTTTGATTAGATAATCCCCCCCCTCAAAGTAGAGTTTGCTATAAGGAATTGTGGGTAAGGATGGTTATTTTGGGTACTGGTTTCAAGTACAGGGAGGGCAGGAGGAGTGGCCACCTAGCTTGGCATTCTCTAGAACATTTGTGTCCTAAGCTTCTGATCTTTCTAAGGACTCTGTCCTATCTTGTTTATGGGAGGACAGAGCCCCTTTCTCTCCTTTGGCTCATGCCCCTCTGGTTACAACATGAGTGTCTATCTGCTTCACACTTCACACTTCATTTTTGTGCACCATGGTGTCAAGAGGCATCCTGTGAGTCAGCCGAGCTCCTGTGGAGAATGCTGCCACTTCACACCTGCCTTTGCTTCCTGAAGCAATGAATAGAAAAACTGACCCCCCCCCCCCAAAAAAAAAAAAAAAAAAAGATGTGAGATGAGGCCAAGCCACCATCACTGCACACCTCCGGCAGTTTCAATTTCGTGTCTTCACGTCCTTCTTCATCTAAACCCAGTGAGCAAATTCCAAGATCAATATGGAATAATTATTTATTTGCTTATGATCACCAGGGTGAGTTTCCATAGATTGCTGCTGAAGGGCCGTCACTGACATGCCCTTTAATTTGCTGTCTTTCACTGAGCAATAGCTTCCTCAGCATTGAAATCTATCTCTGCATGAAAATCTTAGCACATCTATCAAAACACTTAAGTTATGCCTCCAAGACCATTTGGGTATTATTAAAATAGAATTTCTGACCCAAGATAGTGAAAAGTCCCATTTAGCTTCCGATCCTTTCTGGTCACACCGAACTCATTTATATTGTATTTACGGGCATGCAATGCTTCAGGTTTGATTGGATACAAACAGGCAGTAGATTAAAAAGACAAGCTAAAGAGATTCAGGTGGCTGCTATCCCATAAACAGTGTCTGGTTTCCTGAAATTACAAATGTGACACTCCTGGGTGATCTCTGGTCCCCTCCGTGTTACAACGCGACAGAAGTGCATTGCCGTGATTTCTCCAGCAATGCTCGCTGTTGCTCCCTTGTCATTTTTAATCACAAAGCAACCGGACAGATTCAATTGAAATGATTTATTCTTGGTGAATGCCACAGTCAAAGCATGCTGTCATAGTAACAGGTTAAAGCTTTTCTGCTAGGAGATCAGTATGCACCATTGATGGTGCGGCGGACAGCTCCCTTTCATCCCATTGTGTCCATGATGCAGAGGGAGAATTTCTGCTTAGGAATTCATGAGAGACCTTTGTGATTTCCCATGTCAAAAATCTGAAAATGCTAATTATGCTAAAGTGCAGTAATTTAAGTAAGTGAGTCCAGCGTAAGTGTAGATGAAATTCCATAAACTAGTAGCACCAGCACACCTTGTGCCCAGGTCAAGATACAAGACGTCATCGGCACTATGGTGGCCTTTGCTGTGTCTGGATAACCGCTATCCTGAGTTTTACCGCTATAGGTTAGCTTTTCCTGACTCAGAATATTTTGTGTGTATTTTATTAGTGAAATATATGTGTGCATTGTTTTTCTTCTGGCAATGTTGGGGATAGAACTCAGAGTGTTAGCTTAGGTCATATAGGTGCTCCACCACTGAGACACATCCTTAGCTGTGGTAAAATAAACTTTAAGGATGAATTTTCTGCATTCTAACAAAATATAAAACAATTCCAACCACCTCAGGTTTCTTTTTTCTTTTTCTTTCTTTTTTTTTTTTTTTGCTTTTTTATATTTTCTGAAATGAGTGACTTTTCTGATATCTTGCACTATAAATTATTTTTTTCTTGTTCTTGAATGCACAGAAATGGATTCAAGAAGTATACGCTCTTATATGTGGCTTCTCTTTGGCCAGAATAGTATTTTGTTTTTAACTTCATGATGTTGTTTGTGTACTTAGTCTGCTTGTACTATTGATGAATAGGATCCCCTAATATAAATGTCCAGTAGTTTGTAGATTCACCTTTCTGCTGGGTCTAGTGGTGCAGTTTCCAGCTTAGGCTATTGAATAAATATGCCTCTGTGCTGGTTCTTGAAGACATTTCCTGGTAAAAATGGGTTTATATTTTTAATATCTGGGAATTCTGGCTCATTAGTGTATGTGTCTAAGCGTATCAGATGTTTCCAAACCATTTTCTGAAATGGTTATTCTGAGAGACCAGGACAATGAAAACTCCCAGGAATCTATGAGGATGACCCTAGCTAAGACTCCTAGCAATGGGGGATATGGAGCCTGAACTGGCCATCTCCTGTAATCAGCAACACTTCCATGGAGAGACTGGAACACCAATCCCAGCCATAAAAACTTAGACCCACATTTTGCCCTGCCTGTAAGATGTTCAGGGGTGAAAGATGGTGGGGCAGAATTTGAGGGAAGTACAAACAAATGAGTAGCCCACCTTGAAACCCATGTCATAGAGGGAGCCCACTCCTGATATCAGTAATGATATTTAGATATAGTTGCAGAGAGGAGCCTAGTGCAACTGTTACTAGAAGGTCTTCACCCAGCAACTGATGGAAACTTATGCAGATATCCACGGTCAAACATTACATGGAACTTGGGGAATCCTGTAGAAGATGGAGAGGAAGAGTTGAAGGAGCCAAAGGGGTCAAGCACACCACAAGAAAACCTACAGAAGCAACTAACCTGCCACATAGGGGCTCATAGAGACTGAACTGTCAACCAGAGAGTGTGAATGAGGTGGACCTAGTCCCTCTGCACACATGTAACAGTTGTGTAACTATGTCTTCATGTGAGACTATGGAAGAAGAAGTAGGGGCTGTCTCTGACTCTGTTGCCTGCTTTTGGGTCCCTTTCCCCTAACTGGGCTGCCTTGTCTAGCCTCAGTAGTAGAAGAAGAAGTGCCTAGTCTTACTGAAATTTGATATGCCGAGGCTGTTTGATATTCATGGGAAGAGGGCTGGGGGAGGGGGGAGGGCAGATGAGAGGGAGGGATTGAGAGAAGAAGAGGGAGGGGAAGCTGCGATTGGAATTTAAAGTAAATAAATAGAGAGGAGAGCGAGAGAGCAAGAGAGTGAGAGAATGAGAGAGAGAGAGCGAGAGAGAGAGAGAGAGAGAGAGAGAGAGAGAGAGAGAGACAGAGACAGACACAGACAGAGACAGAGAGACAGACAGAGACAGACAGAGAGACATACAGAGAGAAAGACAGACAGACAGACAGACAGACAGACACACACACACACACAGAGAGAGAGAGAGAGAGAGAGAGAGAGAGAGAGAGAGAGAGAAACCCCAAAAGTAAAAATTCCTCTCTCCCTCCAAAAAGAACTCTGGATGTGGTCAAGACACTAAACCTAAGCATTCACAGGCTAGAAGAAGGAGCTAAGAAAACCACCAAAGGTGTGGTGTAGGCAGTCTATTCAATGAAAATTTGGCAAAACATTTCTACAAATTTAGAGAATGAAACAGACATTCAAACAGATGAAGCACTTCGAAACTCAAATAGAATAGAGAAGAATCTCTCCATGGCATATTATAGTCAAGATGTCAAAAACTCAAAGCAAAGAAGCAATATTAAAATATGAAAGGGAATAATACCAATTCACAAAGGCAGATGCATCAGAATACATCATACAACTTGTTAGCAACCCTCAAAGGTGTGGCTTTATGGAATGACATATTTCAATCCCTGAAAGTAGCTGACAATAGAGATTTTTTTTTGTTGTTTTTTCAAGACAGGGTTTCTCTGTGTAGCCTTGGCTGTCCTGGACTCACTTTGTAGACCAGGCTGGCCTCAAACTCACATCGATCCACCTGCCTCTGCCTCCCGAGTGCTGGGATTAAAGGTGTGCGCCACCACCGCCCGGCGACAATAGAGATTTTTATACCCGGCAAGGCTATCCTTTATAATGGATAGGTAAATAAGACATTTCAACACATACATAAAGGAATACAGTTCATGATCCCCAAGCCTTCACTGTGGAAGATACTAGAGAACATAAAGGTGAAAAAAAATACCCAAACAATCTCAATCATCAGAATAGAGAATAGACTGCAAGAAAGGGAAAGCTTCATGAAGGAAAGTTAAGCAGAAATTAAGTATGTTTAACATAATTAACTTGTAAACCCCCATCACTAATTGGAGACTGTGTAAAGAACAAACAATAACCCAATGAACCGGAAAAAGAATGCAATTACAGAACCTGCAAATGTCTCCCAATCATAACTTTAAGTACAAATACACAGATAGTTGCAGACTAAGTTACTGGTGCATAACAAAAAAGTTAACTATCTTATGTCTAGGAACTATAATTTACCAGCAAAGACACCCACAGACTGACACTCAAACTACAAAGACCTCAAACAAGCAGAAGCTGACACTGAGTTGGTTGTATCTATTCAGATATTGACAAAGTAGACTTTAAAAAAGAGCTTCCAGAAAAGATAAAGGCACTATATTTGAAAAAAGAATTTCTTAAGCAAAATATAACAATTATAAATGTATATGTACCAAACATTGAGACTTCTAAATTTTATAAAATGTACACTCATAAACATAAGAGAAAGACATTAATATATAATAATAGTAGGTGATTTCACTATCTCACTCATATCTATTAATAATGAAACCTCAGCATTAAACTACACCCTAGATAAAATGGACTTAACAGGTACATACAAATGCATTGCATCCAGAAAAAACAGAATTTATATTTGTTTTAGCAGCTTATAGAGCTTTCTATAAATTAGATCAGTCTAGGGCACAACTCAAGTCTCATCAAATATAAAACAATTGATATTACTTGTATTTTTATCAGATCATGGTGGCATAAAATTAGAAATCGGTAGCAAGAAAAACCTATATGAACTACAAAGTACACAGGTACTAAATAACACATTCTTTAATTGAATAATTTAGTGTAGAAATGAGAGAGTTCTTATAGCCAAGTGAAAACACAACTTTTCAGAACTTTTGGAATATAGCAAAGGAGCGTCTAAGAGGAAAGTTTATAGCTATGAGTGCTTATAATAAAACCAGAAAGATGTCAAATCAGTAACTGAATGCTGGACCACAAGGATCTATTAAGAGAAGAACAACACAAGTCTCAAATAGTATACAGCATTAAATAGTAATGATCATGGCAGACACATGAAATGGAGGCTAAAAGAACAACACATTCAATTTTTTAAAACAAAGTTGTTTTTTTTTAAAAAAACAAAATAAAGATAGCTGATAAGCTCCTAGCCATACTAATCAGAAGAAAAAGTATAGACCTAAATTAATAACATAAGAGATGAGAAAGGCAAGGAAGACACTACTACTGATGATGCTGAAATACAAAGAATTGTGAGGGAACACTTTGAAGACTTACCTTCTAAACAACTGGAAAATCTACAAGAAATGGATATTATAAGTTATAAATGTAACTCTTTTAGACGTGCATGACCCACCAAAATGGAATAAAAAATATGTAAACAACTTAAACAGATCCTTAGCAATCATCGAGAGTGAATCAATTAGAAAACTCCCGCCAAATAAAAGATCAAAGTGACTATGCAGGTTCACTGCCAAATTCTGGGAAGAGCTAACATTCTTCAAACTGCTCCATTAAAAAAAGAGTGTGTGTGTGTGTGTGTGTGTGTGTGTGTGTGTGTGTGTGTGTGTGTGAGAGAGAGAGAGAGAGAGAGAGAGAGAGAGAGAGAGAGAGAGAGAGAGAGAGAGAGAAAGTACAGTGCTGAAATCTTAGTCTGAAGCCACCATTGCCTTACACACAGTCTGATAAGAACACATCAGATAAGAATACTACAGACCAATTTCCTCAGTGGGCATAAACATAAAAGTTCTCCATAAAATTCCTTCAAATTGCATTCAAGAATACACCAAGAAGATTGTACACCATGGCCAAATGGGCTTCAGTCCAGGGATGGAAAGTTGGCTCGAAATATGCAAATCAATAAGCATAATTCCACACACAAATAGATCTAAGACAGAAACCACATAATCATACTCAATTGATGGAGAAAAGGGCCATGACTAAGAAGACCATTCATTTATGAAAATAGCCTTGAAGACAAGCAATGAGTAGTTCGCATTTCAATAAATGATGTGTGTGACAAACCTATAGCTAACAACTTTGCTCACTCTAGGCAAAAACTGGATAGAACTCAAACAGCCATCAAATGTATCAGACAAGCTTGTGCTCACATAGACAAAAACATACAGCAATGAAAGTAAGGATGATGACATGCACAACAAGATGCTTGAATATTTTTGTTCAATTTTTTATGTGTATGAGTCCTTTGCCTACACTTATGTATGTGCATCATGTACCTGCCTGATGCCCATGAATGTCAGAATATGGTGTCAAATACTCTGGAACTGGAGTTCTGGATGACCCTGAATTACTACGTGGGTTCTTGGAACTGAACTCAGTCCTCAACAAGAGCAACAAGTGCTCTTAGCTGCAGAGACATCTCTCCATCCCCAAGATGGTTGGATTAAAAAATATCATTCTTATAACAACTAAACAAAGAGGCAAAAGTATATGCTATATGATTCAATTCAACAAGCAGAAAACAGTACTGCTCTGTGATTTAAAAAAAAAATCAGAATTCTGTTTGCATGAGGTTAGGGACATTGATTGCAAAAGAGTGTGGCTATTTGTGGGGTAGTAAAATGCTGTGTGTGAGAGGCACAGTGGGTAGAGTCACTATCAAAATTCTGTGCAATTTATTATGTACTACTTTTAAGATATCATATCCGTTATATCCGTCTGATACCTTAATTCTGTCTAGTTTTTATTTCTGCGTTTTAATTTTCTTGATAGATATTTATATGTGTAAGATTTTCTTTTCCTCCCCAGATAGCTATGCTGTCCATTACTGGTTATTTTTTTTCCCTCCTTTCTTGGGGAGAGGGTGGAGAGAGATAGTGAGTCCTCTCAATCCCATGGCCCTGGTTTCAGTTTTATTTCAGTTTTGTCTCAAATCCCTGCTCTTGGTCTTTGAACCTGGCTACAGTCCCAGATTGTACGGTGTGGCCTTTTAGGGTCTCAGCTGCACGATGAATGTTGCACTGTGGCATTTTTTGCTCCTTGGCAGGGTGAGCACCTTGACATTTGTGGCAACTGCCTCACCAGAGTTTCCATTCTACTCTTTGCTCTCCAGAAGGGACTGTATTGTGGGCAACATGGAGCTTATTTATTCTGCCCATAACCTAGCTCACTGCCATGGACCCAGCGCAACCCTCACATGGACTTCTATGACCTTCTGCCCGTGCTTTCTGCTGTCCTTCTTGTTCACTGTGTTAGTATACAAATCCAGCTGTCTCTGCAGACCCAAAGCCAAGCCTTAGGTCTCAGCTCAGCTCATCTCCCATCCTGTGCTTGCCCTAACCTTTTAGTGCGCAGCTAGGGGAGACGTTTTAGGCAGCAGTCTGCCAGCCAGTTTTGTATGCTTCTCTCTCTCTCTCTCTCTCTCTCTCTCTCTCTCTCTCTCTCTCTCTCTCTCTCTCTCTCTCAGCAGGTGCTCTGCTGTCCATTTCTTGAAAATCAGTTGCCATATATACTTTGTGCTTCTAGAGTTCTTAGGAGGTAAATCAACATCAAATATATTTACATAATTGTTATCAGAAAGAAAAAAATTCCTGATATTGAAATGTAACATGTGAGGTTTAATTTACTTCAAAGATATATGATTCCACTCTCAGAGCTGTAGAGATGTACTCATGTTTAGAAGAGGCAGCCATGAGTTGGCCGTGGTCAAGTTTCACTTCAATGTAAAGATGGATCTTAATACGTACTCACATACTTGATACTGTAACTCTGTCACTCAGTATCAAAGATGAAGAAAATTTACCTGCTAATAGCAGTCACCAACAAGGCTTGGGATCCTACACAGAGGACAGTTTACTTTTCTGCTTAGCATGACTAACATAAGCAAGGTACAGGGGCCAGGTAGTAGAGGATGGGCAGGAGAACTTATATGCTGGTGAATGAAAATTGACCTCAGGGGCATTTAGAAATGCCAGGAGACAATTTTGGTTATCTCAGTTGGCGGGAGGGCACTGGTATCATAGTGGTAATAACACGAAATATCCTCCACCAATAAGAATAATTTAGATCAAATTGTCAGTCATGCCAAGGCTAAGAAATCTTGTTGTATTCCCATGCACTTAGCTTTAACTTCTAGGTTTGCGCCTTGTTGTCGGACTTATTGAGAAAATTATTAAAGCAGGACTTACACTTCCATATGGTGGGAGTTAGTAATAGGAAGTTAAAACAATGTTAGAGAAAGAATAGGCATGTAAGTTAACTGCTACTGTTACTTTGTGTGACGTTAGTCTTACATTGAAGTGAGAGCTTCTGCAATGTTCCGTTTGTCATTGCTTTACCTTTGAAAAAGAAGAGGAAAATCCTGTACAAAAGATATGAGTTTGTGTTTAAGAGTTTCCCACATTGTTCTCTTGTGTTCAAAAACAAAGAAACAGGAACAAGGAAAAGGAGAAGCTATAAAATTGGGGAAATGGGGGATACAGAAAGAGAGAAGGAGAGAGAGAGAGAGAGAGAGAGAGAGAGAGAGAGAGAGAGAGAGAGAGAGAGAGAGAGAGAGAAAGAGAGAAAGAGGCAAGGAGGGAGAGAGAGAGAGAGAAAGAGAGAGAGAGAAAGAGAGAAAGAGGCAAGGAGGGAGAGAGAGAGAGAGAAAGAGAGAGAGAGGCAGAGAGGGAGAGAGAGAGAGAAAGAGAGAGAGAGAGGCAGAGAGGGAGAGAGGGAGAGGGAGAGGCAGAGAGGGAGAGACTTAAATACAGAGGGCAACTAAGAATATTGCATTATTAGCTCAATCTGTATAATAGATGGTCAAAATTTATCAAATGGGGTTTTCTTACAGAATGGACGTAGTGTCTTAAGGTCCTACCCTGAGGTTCGCTGTTAAATACCCTCTGCCCAAATAAGACCTTTTCCTTCATTGGTAGTTATGAAGTGTCTGCTGCTCCTGGCCCTGGATAGCAGGTGAATTAAAAGCACCTGGTGACAGAGGCACGGATTCATTACAGTACAATGTACATGATGTCTTGAATTACAGAGGTGCTATAGAGGAAAGTGAAGGACATTTGCTAGAGACAAGCTCACTCTTAGTGAATTTTGGTAATTGTTGAAGATAATTTGTACCATTTCCTTGCTTTGTTCATTCATTTGTCTATAGATAAACTTTTAGTAAATGTGTCCCTGTTAGGCTTCAGGCATCTGGAGAAAATTAGAAAAGATAATCATTGTATCTTTAAGAGTTGGTGGTGGGCAATCTATTTGAGTGACCACGTGTTTAATTTAAAAAAAAAATTGCTGCTGCTCTTGAAAAAAATCACAAAGGAAGTGGGGGAAAAAAGCAGATAAATTACTCGCAGATCAAATTAAATCACCCAGATATTATGAGTGCTGCCAATTATACGCTGGCCTCTGTGACAATCCTGGGCCAAGCCTGCCATTTACAATCAATGGTTGCAGGAGAGGGAGGTGACTCACTTGACATCACTAACTAATAATGTCCGTGCCAGTACAATCTCCTAACTACATTGTGGTTTCCTTGCAGGCAGAAGCCTGTCTCTGAAGAGAAGGCCTATCTTTTGTCATTCATTTCTCAAATGAATTCTATTTGTTTAAATACTCACAAAAAAGATATGATTTCCTTTGTGGTCTCTAGTAAATACAGATTACAGATTAACTTAAAAATAGCAGGCCTCAAATTCAATAACACATTTTTATAAGTGATTATTAAAAATTCCATTTATTGGTCCTTAATTACTGTATGTTTTATACGAGTCCACTGCATACCTTATAATCATATCCAATTATATGAAATTTTAATGACTATATGAGAATGGTCTTATTAATTTTAAATTAAATGTACCTATTAACTTTTGAAAATAAACTTCAAGTGCCACTATAAATAACTGTGGAAGTGAGTTCAATCTTACATATCACTTAGAGTGTTTGTCACTGTGAGTATATTTTCAGGAAAAATAAAGACGGCCAAGTGGGTGTGTGTTTTGTGTTCTGTGTGTGTCATGAGTACTGAATGCAGAGTGCGCTCGATGAGGATCCTTTAATTGTCACGGAGGAGGAGAAGCAGGCCGAAGTCTCATTTAATGATGCGAACAGCAGAATCGGAGAGGGTGAGAGATGGATGAACTTGGAGTCACACCCCTTCTGGGTTGAAGAATTTAAATTTGAGGGTCTAGCCACATCATTGTACATCATTTCTTATTTATAACCAACTTACAGTTCATTAGATGGTTATCAAGGCCCACAACCTTTTTTTTTTTTTTTTTGAGTACATTACTGAGAAACCTTGGGCTTTTTTCAAGAACAGTAAGCCAGAGGAGAGAATGAAAGGCAAATGCTTTCATTCTCAATGGGGATAAACTGTTGACTGTCAGTGGGCTTGTATTGGGAGGCAAGAGCTGGTCAGTCTTAACCAGGACGCCACCAAGGACAGCTATCCCCAACAGTTAACGTTCAGGGTATGTGCGGGGAAAGCAGGTTCCTCATGTCCTGCATCTGCTTCCAATGATCGTACCAGTTCTTTGATTATTCACATGTTTCTGAGAGATTTACCCTTGACATACATTAAGAATGTCTTTGTACTTTCATGTTGGGTCCAGTCACAAGCCAATCTTAAGTAAATGCTCCACGGAAACAGAACAGAACTGAGTGAATTTCTACAGACCCAGTTCGTTTCTACAGGCTCACTTTCATTTTACTTATGAGTCACTGTCATTGAGACTATGTACTCATGTCTAGGAAGAGTACCCTCTAAGGCAGGCACTACTGGCATGAACCAACTATTTGTGTAGTTTGTAATGGCTCCGTAGGGAAGGACATACATACTACACATGTCACCCACACACACATGCACGGATTCTAAAACAAGATGTCTCCAGCCTTCAGCAGCAAGCTAGGTAAGTAACTGACTTGGAGTACTCACTCCACCCTTTCATTTTCAGTTTCTTACTTTCCTTTTCTTCCACCTACACTCTCTTCTTCCTCTTTTTCTTTTCTATTTTCCTCCTCAGTTTTCATCTAATGACAAACACATTATAGTGGGAAGAAATTAATATGCTGTAGTAGGCCTGTATCAGCCCACAATTCCACTAGAGAGTTTGGGTATCTCCTAATTTTTTTTAACACAAGAATCTAACAAGATAAACCTTTGAAATGAAACAAGTTACGCATTTTTTTGTGGTAACTAGCTTATTACCTCTGAGTGTAGTAACTGATTTTCAGATGAATACCTGGTGTTAGATACATGGAATAGAAAGAGAGCTGGTTGAACAGGAGAGTTGTAACACACGGTTTCTATAGAAAGACTGCTCTTTGTGGGGCAGGATGTGTTAATGTGCTTAACTTTCTATGATAAAATATTCATCTATAGAGATCAGCCTTAATTACACAAACTTGTGTTTTCTTAGTTCTCTTCTGTTCAGTGCTTGATACTCAACCTTATTTTCAATCTGTGATTTTGAAAGACTCTTCTTTGAAATAAGCACAATTAAAACTTGAGATACTAGTTATGTTAGTATTGCTCTTGGGCTTAGTACAGTAGCTAAAATCATCCAAACTGTGTTGGGGAGGCCTGGTGGCACTCAGAGGAAGGACAGCAGGCTACCAAGAAGAGACTTGATACCCTATGAGCATATACAGGGGGAGGAGGTCCCCCTCAGTCATAGTCATAGGGGAGGGGAATAAGGGGGAAATGGGAGGGAGGGAGGAATGGGAGGATACAAGGGATGGGATAACTATTGAGATGTAATATGAATGAATTAATAAAAAAAGTTTAAAAAACCCCAACAAATACTGCTTTTTAATGAACAGACAGAACTATGCATCCAAGCCGAGGAACACGACAGCTCGTCTCTTCGAGGAAATGTGAAGGCCTGAGGGTCTAGGTTCCAGGCGGTGAGTGCTTGGGGCTTAGCTTTTTTTTTTTAATTAGAAAAAACTGATATTTTCTCTGTAAACTCTTGCTTTGAATTTCCAACAATATAAGGCTTCATCCTTATTCTTTTATGGCTTTAGTGGTCAAAGACAAGATTTCAACAATTTCAGTTCTTTGATGAGCAATGTGCTACTGCTTGTATTTTGTCATGGTGATCGATGGTCAAGTCTATTTAGGACAATTTCCCTCGAGGAAATTTGTCCTCTTGGAAGCTTATCCATTCTTAATGTGAAATATGCCTTATATTCACAAAGAACACAGCCTTTCTCTCTGAATAATATTCTATTATTTCCTGCCATGTTTTCTGTAAAGATGTAAAACATCTGGCCACTGACTTTGCTGTAGTGAAGCCTCCCATGGTTACGGTTAAATTTTCCACTAGTTTTTCCATTCTTAGTCTTACATATTTCTAACCTTGGAAGAGTAAACAGTTATCTTATTTAGCACTTCCTAGAATGACACGTTTTTCGTTCCAGTGTTTCAATTATTACCCTACATGGAAATAGAGTATTAAAAATACTTTGATGTATACAATTATGTTTCCCATTTAAAATATTTTTATTCTTATTCTTATATTTACATATATATTATTATACATATATAAAATAAACTACATACAGCAAGAAGAACCACAAAAAAACAGGAATTATATTAATGTTACATTCACTGTGTTTTGGGTATTTGTATTTGGTAACCCTGAAGAAAACATCTTTCCTATTTTGGTGAGACTAAAATTCTGAATGTAAATCAATATCTATCATATCTCATCTCTATCAACTTAAAACATTGATATAGACCTTAAAACATCTTAACCCTCTAAACAACTAGGCTTAGTAAAACTAAACTATCTGGTCTTCAACTCCATCAGAGACTTGAGAAGGAATACAAATAATTACCTGAGAGTGCAGGTTAGCAGCTTCCAAAGTGAAAAAAAATGACAGAGACAATTTGCTGCCTGAACAATCACTCAAAACTCTATAATGTTGGAGCATCATCTTCATCCTTCTGACCCAGTATATCTGACATACATATTTGTGAGGCAGGAACTATTGAGGACTTGCTTACCCTGTTTTATTAGAGTTTGGCCATCGACTCTGCCTGCCTCCAAGTTTGCCCATTTTTAGGCAGAATTCTGTCAGTGACTGAAATGAGAACATTTTACCAAGTGGCTGGTTTGCCACATTTGAAGCCATCTCTGTAAGGAGGTTCTTTGATGCTCATCATCTTCTTTGAGGTAGGCTGGGTGTTGCCAGGAGTTAACCTGTCTTATTGTCAATGACTCTTTAAAATAGTGAAAACATCTTTAAATGTTATTCTGTAGGTCTCTGGGGTTTTTGAAGACCTTATCTTAACTATTTTACCTTATCTATCTATAGAATCATATCTATCTGTTAAACCTAGGATGTATATTCTTGTAATATAAATAGACAAGTAATTGACATGACCATGATTTTATCAACTAACAATTAACTTGTATAACTTACTTATCCTAAACAGCCTGCAATAGCACTTTCAAAGTATTGGAGGTAAACCTTGTATTCTACTTGATTTGTATGGATGCAGTACCTCATATTAGAGTAGGTGTATATATATATACACAATATGTACACAATTGTATGTGTGTATACAAAATATATATTGTATGTGAAGAATAATCTTAAACTTGAATTCTATACCAATGTATCAAAATTAAACTTATTTTGCATTAATATACAAAATTAGATTTTCTCTTACAGAACGCTTGGGTAAGCTTCATATTACTGTTGGTTTTATTTGAGCAGTGAAGAAGTATTTTTCCTCACAGTTATATGCTCAATGCTACACAACCTAGAGCTTAAGACCACTCTCTTTCCTGTTACTTTTCTTAACTCCCCATATTTATTTGTATACACTTTGAGGCAAAATATTCTTTTGTATTCAATATATGAAGTTCATAAATGCAGCCAGTTTCAACACATATTTGCTGAACACTGATAAACAGTGGGTCTTGCCTTGGTGCTCAGAGTTAAAACTTGGAATGAGCTCTGAAAATACACATGACAGTAGGAGAGTAGACTTGAAACTACAAGGCTGTGGAGAGGCACTAACTGTAGGGCATTTTAGTGACAGTGTTGATCAGCCCATTAATTGGTGTGACTGGACTAGTTGAGTAGGGTAGTATTCCCCTTCACCTTCCAGCTCCTGTGCCTTTAGAGTCTTATCACAAATGACAAACCTTCTAATTAGAATAAGGCTACTCATAAGACAGACATCTAATTTCTAATAAGGTATTGTAAGGTCAGACCAAGGAAAGTTACTTGAGAAAAATCTTTGAATCAGAAGCTTTGAAGCAATTTTGACTGGGAAAGATGAAGCCATGGATAAAAGTTTCCATGTACAAAGGGCAGCAGAGGCTCAGTAGGAGGTTACAAAGGATTTCAGAAGGTGAAACTGTTTAAGTGGTAGAAATGACTGTGGCATCATTTTATTAAGAAGTGACATAAAAATGTGTGGCCAACCTTAGCTACTTTGTGGGTTCTCTATTCTCCCACCCTTTCCAGCCCTTTTCTTTCATCCCTTCTATCACCTAACACTAGATATAAGAAGAAAAAGGATAGAGAAGGAAAGAAAGAGATCTCTGAATAAAGTCAGGAGTCAGAAAGGGGAAAATGTTATCATTAGCTGATCATGGGTGTCGCATTCCTTGGGGAAAATTTGATTGTGACCATCAGAATATCCAAGTTCTTCTTCTTGTGTCTTCTTTGCATATGACTGTTTAACAAACCAAGACTAACAGAGACCAACATCAAAAACATCCAAACAGCAACAACCAACAACCAACCAACAATCACCAACCACCAACTAACAACCTACCCAGCCTCTCGATGCCCTAGCATTTAAATACCCCCTGAAAAGCCCCCAGAATTCCAAAGGTCACATAATAGCAGAAACTATCTATAGCTGGCAAAATCATCCCTCTGCTAGAGCATGAGGCAAATCATAGTCAACTGCTGCAAAGCAGTTTCATATCTCCACACTTGGGATGAAAACAAAAACTACACTCTGATAATATTTTTTGTGTTTTTAAAGAAACCAAAGCTCCCAAATTCTCACTACGGGAATGTGTCAATTTTTAAAGAATTTTGGAATAATTCATAGGCGAGAAGTTAATTTGTGGAATTTGCAGCCACAGAGAGTTTATAGGGTGACAATGAAGGCTGGAAACAAGGGGGAAAACAGCAAGTAAACGAAAACTTGGAAGAAAGAATGAGAGTGATGGTGGAGCCAAGAAGTTGCTCAAGAAAAAAAAAAGTAGGAAATATTCACATGTCATGTTGTTGGCATTTACAGGCACCTGTGTGTCTTCTACCTAACATGAGCAAAGACCGGTGATAAACAGGTCCTTACTCAATCCTTTAGGAGCTAGAGTGCACTACAGACCTTAACATATTCTTTAAAGTGCAGCGAATTTTGGCCCCATGAATAGCACATGTGCACATCAGAGAGCAGAAAACTTAAGATTCGGGGTGGAACAAAGCCATTCTTGTTTTGCCCTTGTCTTCAAGGAAGAGTACCCAGTGAAAGCCAGCACCCCTCTCTGATAGCTGTGCATTGCAGTGTGAGTGAAGTTTGGTTAAGGACTAAGACATTGATACTTGCACGCAGATGGGTTTCCTTTCACTTGTGAGCATGAGTGGGTGTTAGACTTTATGTGGTTTAGGGACAGTACAGGCTCTTAAAACTATGTTCCTCAGGAAGCGATTTTAATTAGCAGGAAAAACATCTGTTTAAATCTGGGCCTACTAATAATCATTATATAACAAACACAGCTTCACAATCTTGCCTTTTATTTCCCCGGGGCTTAGGCTTTACTTGTGGTTAGTCATGTGCAAAACAGAATGAAACCTCCACTGTCAATTTACGTTGATTCCCATCTGCCGTGAATGGTAACCTCTGATCTCTTCTGTGTTGGGGATTTTTGTTGTGTTCTTGTTGCTATTTTACAAAGAATTTGCAGTCACTTTATTCCGTGTGTCTCACCCAGTTCTTAAAAAGAGACAGCACTTGAAAACATGAGACCAGATGATCTCAGGATGCAAGAATCCTTCAGATGTTTGCTGAGAGCTATTGAAGGATGCTTCAGCTTGACAAAAGCAGGAAATGTTAATTTTCAGCTCGTTTATAAATAGAGGGATGATCTGTAGAGGGAAAACTGTTGTCACAGCAAATGTACACTTGAGTGATTCAAACCTAATTAGTGGTTATATGATTCACTTTGAGCGTATTTACTGTAACAACTGGTAAACTGCTTTTCAAATTCAGCTGTTGAATAGATCCCATTTTTTTTGAAAGCAACAAAACAACTCTGGTTATTTATGTTCCTGTTTTTCTCAACCAAACCAACCTTCCTTACCCTGTTGTCCTCAGTGTATGTGACACGTGTGATCACAGGTAGCTAGCTCCCTGTTTTCTTTTATGTCCTCAATCTACCATCTCTGGAACATTCCCAGCATATTTAGCTGAAGAAAATACAATAGCATCATCTACTTGTTCTATGTAGTGTATGACCATAAATACTAAGCAGCTTAGGTGTACATTAACTATATGTTTATATTTTTTGCTTTATGTTCAATTTCATACAAGAATGTTTTGTACACTGAGTGTGCCTCCCATACTCTTTCTGCCCCTCCCTCTCCCTTCCTATTAAACTCTTTGTTTCCCTCAGGAAGTTTTATTTATTATTTTGTGTCATAAATGCATCATCATTTTCTGTAATTATAAAAAATCTAGGAATGATTTAATTATAAAAAAAATTGCATTTCCCTAAGTTCCTATTAAACAAAATATTCAAGGCAATAGTGGTATGCTATTCTTTGCTATATCTTTTTTTTGTCGCATACAAGTATGAACGGTCAACAAAAGAGAAATTCAAGCACAAAAGTGATTTGTTGACTCTAAGTGCAAGTGGTTTTCAGTATGGCTTAGTTAAGGCAAATCCTCACATGAAGCTGATGTAATTTCCTTTTGCTTACACTACAGACTTACTTTGAGGAAAGAAGAGGCTCATTCTGGACAAAAATTTTTAAAATCTAGACAATGTATGTTGTAATGGGAGACAATTCTTCCTCAGTACTCTGTGTTAAAAATAATCTGATTATAAAAAGAGCAAAATTGTGGAAAGATATTTCAGGGAGAAAATGAGAGGAAGAAAAACCCATGTAAGGAAAGCAGATGAAAAATATAAGTCAGAGTGCTGGGAAATATTTTGTTCCTTAAATGTTCACTTTCTGTATGTATAAAAAGTGACATCATGTACATACAATTTCCTAGGCTGTTCTAAGAATATGTTGTTTCCTCCCAGTGCCTGCTGGTGTTCTGGACTTCTCAGGACTCTTTGAAGACCTCTCTTTCCTTTCTGGAGACAGACACCAACCCACAGTAACGTTGCTGTGTCAGTGACACACCAAACACATCCTTTGAGGAATGTGGGCTGCTTCTTCAAAACGTTAACTGTATCCACTGATTGGTGAAGGCTTAGGTGTTAGAAGCGAACAACTGTTGAAGATCTGCAGACCAAAATTTAGATCGTGAGGATGGAGTCCCTAAGAAGATGCCTCCTTTCTAGATTCATCAGTGATTAGGATGACAGAGCTAGCTGGGCTGTAAGCTTTCACTTTCTCTCCTTTATAGTGAGCAGAAGTGTCCCACGCAGCCAGATCATTAAACTGAGGAGTCTATAAGGACTCTGAGAATGAAGGCAAACTGCAGATTTTGTTGTGTGTGTAGACCAAGCTCTGGGCAGGAAATAAAATAAAACCCCTCTCCCTTTTTGCTGTAACCATCTCAGCACTGTTGAGGTCCTTCTATCACTTGGTACGTCATTTGAACTTCTGGGGTTGGGGGTGGGGCGGGAAGGACCACACCGACAGAAAGAGAAAATTACACAGTGGGTGGATAATATGTATGAGGCCAGATCCTTAAATACTGTGGTTAGAATCTTAAAATTTTTTTTATAAGTCTGAATGATTTTTATTACCACTAATAACCCTGGTGGCTCTGAAAGCTAAAATAATTTGGGTAATCAAAATTTATGCTTTAGCAAGGGGAATGATTATCTGCAGACGAGAGGAAGGTAATTCCTCTTCACCGATCCTTTCTGCTAACTCCGCTGCTGCGAGTGAATAGCTGCACAGTGCCCTGGGCGGGACATCATGTGGTGGAGGTGGGAGTCCGTCTTTTGGAAGATGGCTTTGTTGGTGGCTGAGGCAGTGAATGAGGTTAGTGCCTGAGTATTTAGAAGCTGTGTGCAGGGAAGGCCGACACGGAGACATTGTGGAGAAGGAGAGGAAGCAGCACTGGACACTGGTCCTCTTCCGTGGAGAGTTCTTTTCTCTGGCTGCTCAGGTTTTGTTTCCTCATGAGACCATCCTGCCCAAAATGCCGTTCCTGACGGGGATCATACTTGCTTCACTGGGCTGAGTCTTGACGCCTTTGCGCATCTCCCTTTTCCATGTTCATGCAGGTGACGGACTTAAGAGTTTCAAATGAGTTAGGGAAAATAGAAATAAATGTTTGCTGGGTTTAATATGGATTCACTCAAGGACACGATGTGTTGTCTTTGTGTAAAAACGAACAAATTCCATCTTTGGATTTCTATCCAGATAGTTACAATGAAAAACTGTTCATAGCAGAGCCAGTACAGTATGCAAAAATTTCTCCACAATTTTTGATGAAAAGAAACACATGATTTTAAAAATAAATCTGAGTAAATGCAACCCAGACCTTCTAGGTAAAAAGGGGATAAGAAATCTACTCTTTAAAGTTGTAATCTGACTCTTAAAATTTTTCTGTCTCAGTGTTCTTCAGTGATTTAGAAAAGTAATTGCTAAAACGGTGGTTCTCAAGCTGTGGGTGGCAACCCCTTTGGAGGGGTCAAATGACTCTTTTACAGGGTCACCTAAGAACATCAGAATACACGGATGTTTACATTACAATTCATAACAGTAGCAGAATTACAGTTATGAAGTAACAACAAAAATATTTTTTTGGTTGGGGGTCAGTACAAAATGAGGAACTATATTAAAAGGTCACAGCATTAGAAGGTCGAGAGCAGCCGAGTGGTGATGGTGCACACCTTTAACCCCAGCACTTGGGAGGCAGAGGCAGGCAGATCTGTGAGTTCAAGGCCAGCCTAGTCTAAAAGCCAGTTCAGGACAGCCTGGGCAACACAGAGAAATCCTGTCTAGAAAAAAACCAGTTTAAAAAAAAAAAAAAGAAGGTTCAATGTCCCTTGGATGGAGATGCCTGGTGGCACTCAGAGGAAAGATAATAGGTCACCAAGGAGAGACTTGATATCGTATGAGCATATTCAGGGGGAGGAGGTCCACCTCAGACACAGACTTAGGGGAGGGGAGGGGAGTAGGGGGGAAGTGGGAGGAAGGGAGGGATGGGAGGATACAAGGGATGGGCTAACAACTGAGATGTAATATGAATAAATTAATAAAAAATGTAAAAAAAAAAGACAGTTCAATTCTAATGCATTTATTTAAATACATGCAAAAAAGGCCTATGTAAAAACAACCATCTTAACCACATTTTAATTTCATCATTAATGAAATAAACCTTTGCTGTGATTGTTCTTCAAGTGACTAGTGAACAAAGCTTGGTTGAATATATTTTATTGCCTTCAAAAATTTTGGTTGAAAAGTAATCTGTGAAGACAAGTAGTTTCAGATACTTGGAGTGTATACCTACCTGATACTGTTCATGAATTCTAGCCACTTTTCACAGATCTGGTTTTGGTTAACTTATTTTGTTTAAATTAATTCTGACTCATTTCTGTGTCTGTGATGTCAGTGAGCTAGCACACACGCTTCCTTTTTACATTAACTCAAAGTGAATGCACTTCCTCAGCCTAGAGTACAGTGTGTCAGCCTAATAAAAAATGAAAAATTCCAGAAAAACTCATTGTGTAGATGACTTTAAAACAGAATTGAAAATTATATTTCCCTGTTTCTAAAAATATAGATATGAAATTTTAAAAACAGGTTGACAAGTCTAATTTTGGTGGCAAGTTGATAGGTCTCTTTTGTTCCCAGACATCTATTTTCAAAATGCTTTCTATATAGCTTTAAAATCCTTTGAGTATATATTTATTTTTTTACCCACTTAAAAAATGTCTCCTTTACCCCCGAGAGAACACATTTGTGTCACTATTTTTTGAAAAATCTTTTTGAAAATGTCAAAATGTCAGTAATTTACCACTGACGTTCTTAAGGAAGGTTAAAAAAAATTGAAACGTCTGGGTTTTTATTCTTATTAAAAACAACACATGTGATTTGTCTGGGTAGGACATTTTCATCACTGTCATATTCTCTATTTTCATGTAGCAATGGGCCTCTTTGACAATGGTGGTGCTAATCCCATCCATATACCCCACTCTACCCTCATGTAGTAGTAGATCTCTTTGACAAGAAAACTAGGCCCACTCACAAGGACTCTACTCTTATAGCCTAGTCAGTTCCCACAAGTGTCACCCCCAAATTCTATTGCCCCAGAAGTTTCAGGGCAACAGCTCTGGCTCTGAGACTTCCCAGTGTAGTGAGCTTGGCCACCTGTCCCAGTACGCCAATCAAACAGACACATCGTGATAGAGAAGGCATATTTAATCAGTATCACTGTGATAGGAAATCCAGACCAGGAAGTTCAGCCATTCCAAGTCTACCTTTGAGAGGCAATAGGGAATTTTGATATTTTATGGAAAAGAGAAACGCAGAAAGGATGAAATCGTGCAGCTGCCCGGGCTTGTGATGTTGGTCAGGCTGGTGGTCTGACCAGTGAGCACCGCAGTTTTGGTTCTGCAAATGTCATTGTCATCACCGAAGGAGAGCGGTCTGCACCCAGGGTTGAGTAGTCTTGCTTCCGGTGTGGCCACCCAGGGTTGAGTAGTCAGTCTTGCTTCTGGGTGTAGCCACAGTTCCTGTCCTGATCATTGGAGGAGGGAACTTGTTATGGTAAGGTGTGTCCTGTGAAGCTCACCATGGCTTGGGGTGGTTTTGGTCTCTTGAAATAAAGAAATTTATTAGTCGTTACTTTTCTCTTTTGAAACCAGGTCTTTCTATACATGCCTGTCTGGCCTGGAACTTGCTACGTAGACCAGACAGGCCTCCAACTCATGGAAATCCACCTGCCTCCCAACTACTGCTGTTAAAGACATGCATTAGCACACCCCCACCTTAATTGATTAGAGGCAGAAACAGAGCCAGGGAGAGAAGGAGGCAGATTGGTGGCTGATTCTTTCCTTCACCAGGGGCAAGAATTTACAGCAGAGATTTAAGGAGGGAGCCATAAAAATTTGATGACTCATTTTAAAACTTGGTGACTCTATGTATGTTAGGTAGCTAGGCGGGTACCAGAAGCCCAGAAGCTGTCAAGGATGGTCCCTTTCCTCATGCTTGGCTTTGGACCCACCTCCTGCTCCCCTGGTGAGACTAGAAAGGAAGGTTTACAGTGGTCCTTCCCACCTTAAGATTAAAATATCATTTTCAAACCTGGAGGTAGGAGGAGGGCTTTGCCAAGTACTACCGAGGGAAATCTATTTCCTGGACTAAAGATGGAATCTGGGTGCTATCCCTGGCCCAACTCATTTGGATCTTCCCACACATTTCTCTTTTTTTCTCCATCTATTTACTTATTTTTGGAGTTATCAATAAGTATGTTTATTATAGTCAAATATATACAAGTAAAGCAAGGTGGCTCAGTGAGAAAGATGCAAGTCACCATAAATGAAGACAAAAAGACACATTCAAACTCCAAAGCAAGCATCACTTCTCTCAAACAAAAAACTATTCCAAAAAGATGCTTGAATTGGCTTCTTCCAAATGTCTCTGGGTTTGGTGGGGGACTTGGGACAGGCACAGGTACTCAGAGGCAAAGCTTTTTCTGCAGTGAAGGCTGAAGAAGGCCCTTCAGCTCTGGGAAAAACTTTGTTGATTTATGTCAGGACACACAGAGTTATGCCTTCACTAGAAAAAACCGATGAGCTCATTATTTTGTTTTATATAAGGGATTCTGGTGGCTTTAATCAAGCGTCATCCTGCAGGGTACCTTGAGAAGTGTTTGTGATATTCTCTTTATTTTCCTTCAGTGTTACACAGTCACAGACTCTGGAGTCAAAGTTCAGTGGTATTTATTAATTTCTCTCTTAAGGGCACAACTGCTGTCATTTGATTTGCAGTTTACTCTTAAACAGGAAGAGACAGTGTAGCTGGACTACCTTGCACACAAAGAAACACATGTGCACATTTTCCATGGGCTATTAGACAGTTGAAAGAACGGACTCTAAGAAATTACAATTTGCCCAGGAATCTCTTTGTGGGAGAAGAAATGGCTGAAGCTCGAGGGACAACCGGCAGAGGAACTTATCCCCTGGAGAAAGGTTTACAATTTGTAGGTGACTTTGCAGGAGAGATTCGGAACTGAAACAGTGGTGCCCAGGGGCCAGTTATGAAGGACTCCTGGCTTCCCTTTAAAACCTTCCCTCATCTCAGTGCCCCAGTGATGAGTTGAGGGGGTTGAAATTGGATCTCTCCATCCTTTCCAACAAATCTCTTTTCTGCTTTTCACTATTGATTTGGCTCTTTGAATGGGCTTATTGAAGACAGGTGGCTGAACCTGCCTTGTTGGGGCACAGGCTGTGACCCCAAATTCTGGTAACAGCAATCACCACCAATTGCTACCTATTAATGTAGGAACTTATTAACCCTAAATAGCACATGCATGCTGCAAATTTAGTTATTGAAGTTGTAGCATGTGAGCCTGTTCCCTAGGTGTATTCTGCCCTCCACTGCCTACCCATAATTCTAGCTTCTCTGCTTCTCTGTTATATATTCTTTTCTTTTTCTTTTAAAACCACACGATGGCGCTACCTTTAAATTGTGCATGTGTATGCATGCCTCTGTGTAGTGTGTTCACGTAAGTGCAGGTGCTCAAGGAAGCCAGAGATGTCATATCTTCCTGAAGCTGGAGATACAAAGGGCTGTGAGCCATGGGTGCTGGGAGCTGAGCTCTAGTCCTCTGGGAGAACAGTGCACTCTCCCACTGCTGAGGTTTCTCTCCAGCCCCCATCTGTTATTTCAATAATTCTTTTAAATCCATATTAAAAGTTAACATTGATTACAATGTTAATGCACTACAGATCCAAGGCATTTTCTGTGTTTATTACTAAATCTAGAGACCTAGGTAGGTGGTATTTTTTGTTTGTTTGTTTGTTTGTTTTGTTTTGTTTTGTTTTGGTCTGGGTGTATATATCACAAAGTAAACCTCAGGACTTTGGTGTTACTTTTTGTATGATTAAACATTCTAATGTCCTCTCAGTTTACTTTTTTTTTCTGGAAGAAACTTCTCTCAGAGATCACAGACATGCTTTGGTCTGACTCACTTACTCTCCAAATCTGCTATGTACTAATCTCCGTTGACTGTTTTTGTTGACTGGTTCTAAGTGTTGATGCCCTTGACACTGAGATCACGACCATCTTCTTTGTTTCTTGGTTTAGTGCCTTGTTTTGAGGCTTTATGTTCTCCTCATGAGAACTTGAAAGGATGACTACGTATATCTATTACAGCTTGGGTAGTATGTTATATTTGGGGTTGAAAACTCAGGTTCCCTATTCTGTGGAGAAGAAAACCTGCCTAAGCGGGAAACACCAAAGCCTCACTGGGATACCTGGTACTGCATTCCATTGAGACACCGTCCTTCTGGCTCTGGTGGAGACATTATTCCCATCTATTCACAACTCTTTCTTTACAAACAAACCCTGATTATTTGTTGTGGGTAAGCTTGCCCAGGTAAAGGTGACATTGATAAGTCTCAAATTGTGATATAATTAAGTTTGCACCAATAATATGGCCAAGTCATGAAATGCGTACAATTTCTGTGTTGTACGTGAAGGATGAAATGACTTATTTTATTCTTGCTTTCCTGTCATCTTACCACTAGCCACAAAGTCACAAGTAGAGCAATCTGAAATTGTGTAGGGAGTAGGACAGGTCACGGGACCCCTACTTACATTTTGTCTTCTTGCTCTGGACTTTTAGATAAGAAGGAAACAGCTTTTATTTTGTCTAAACTATTTTGTTTTGGGGATCCTATTCAGCATCTTAGGTAGAACCTCAAGTAATTAAGACTATACTTGTTATTTTTTTATTTAGTTAGTTTTTAGATAGTCCTTGTCTATAAAAACAAACAAACAAACAAACAAAACCCTGCCAACTCGGCCTTGGAATTGGGATGCTGGAATTCAGAAAGGAATCCTCAGAGAGGGGAGGAGCAACAGAAAGAAAGGGAGGGTGCAATTTGTCCACAGAAAGCTTTCCTCTGTCACTGGTGGATGCAACATTCCCAGAGGACTCCATATAGGCCCACATCGATATAACTGTAAATGGAAAGTTACCATGGAGAGCTAGGTGAGGTTGCTTACACTTGTAATCCTAGCACTTGAGCCTGAGGCAGGAGGGTTCCAGCCATGTTGAGCTGAAACAAAACAAAACAAAACCCCAAATACAGCACAACAGAAAAGTACTTTTTAGTAGAATAATTCAAATTAAATCTTTTCCCCATTGAAGTGTCAAGTTTTGTTTTTATTAAACCATCACAGCAATATTTGGGAAAACAAAACAAAGCAAAAAGCCAAAGTGACTTTGAACATTCAAATTGGGTTCAGCAAGTGAACCAATGCCCTTGCGGGGGGCTGAGAACACAGGAAGGAGGGCTCCTACTATCTTTCTTTCTTTCTTTTTTGTAAAAATTGTTTTAGTTTAGTCATATTACGTCTTGATTGTTACCCCGTCACTCTTATCTTTCCGTTCCCACCCTCCCTCCCTCTCCCACCCTATTCCCCTCACCTAGACCTCTGATAGAAGGGGACCTCTTCCTCCACCATGTGACCACAGCCTATCAGGTCTCATCCCTATAGCCTCCTTCCCCTTCCTCTGTGTGCCTGCAGGGGAAGCGATCGTGTCAGAGGCAGTCCCGCTCTCCCCACAACAGTGAAGAATGAGCTTGTCCGTTGGCAGATCTGAGCAGGGGGGTCTACGTTCACTGCATGCATTGTTCTTGGTTGGTGTAACAGTTTGTTCAGTCCCTCCTGGGTCCAGATCCGCCAGCCTTGATGGTCTCCCGAAGGTGCTCCTGAACTCTCTGGGTCCTTCCATCCCCCTGTTCTTCCATATCACTCTCAGTGCTCCAGCCGGAGTCCAACAGGGAGTCCCAACATCTGTCCTGATCGGGCTCCTACATTCAAGGCATCCTATGCAGACTAGGAATAAGGCACAGCACATCATTATCCCATCATCAAGAAGACCAAGACAGTCTCTGTCAGAGGCTGAGTGTGATAGGAACTGTGGCAATTCAAAGGGCAGCAGCGGGAAGCCATGGGTATTATGGGAAATCCAGGTCCTTTTGTGATTTGTTAAGATGAAATATCGGAGCACAGTAAAAAGTCTGCGCCCTCTCCCCCTCCCCCCTGCAAAAGCACCACAAAGGGGAAGAGAATAAAATCATTCTAAACGTTGAGGGTGGGCCCAGAATGTCTGTATTTCAATCCCAGGCCTAACAGTTACTGGTCACGTGTGATCTTGGAGAAGTCATTTAAGTTATGCGAGCACTGCCCCATCTGCAACACAGGTTAAGTGATACTGTACGTTAAATGAGGTAAGTCACCCAAAGCGATGGTGCCAGCGGCTGATGGTAATACTCAAGCAATAGTACCTGACGTGGTACTTTTTTTTTTTTTGAAGTGCAAAAAAAAAAAGTGCTTTTTTTTGAAGAGCTTTGAAGTGAAAACTCACATCTCAATAAACCATTAAAACCTGAGATAGAATCTCACAACACTTTAATTTCGGTATGCAAATCTTGGCAAACTGAGGACACAGTGTCAGATACATAAACAGAGCCCTGAGTTTCAGTAACAAGTAGGCTCTCCCGTGTGCTGCCGTCAGAGTATCAAGGACACCTGGTTCCAGAGGCTGACTACTCTCATTTTGACTGTGAGTTTAAAAGCAAGACTTAGTGGGCTGGAAAACAAAACAGAAATAAAACAAGAGACCCATAAACCTGTACTGATGATTCTGTTCTGAGGATGTGGTAAAACACAGAAGGAAACTCCAAAAAGAAATACAATGGTGGAGTAGACTCAAAGGAAAATAGTATAAGGTTATTATACCAACAAAAATTGTATGTATGTATGTATGATGTATGTATATATATATACACACATACACACATATATGTATGTATATATAACACACTCTCTCTACATATATATTCTAAATTATACATATATATTTCAACAGTGTTAGCTGGAATTTCACTTCTCTAAAAGACTTAGCACTTATGAGACTTGCTCTTCTTGGGTTCATACAGTTATGTAGTACAAACATCAGAGTAAACCACAATCTCTGGATTGGTGTTTACTCCCCTTTTCCTTTCCTGTCTTTTAAAGAATGTGGTGGGGAAAAAATCTCTAAACATTCTCTTGAAAGTAACAAAGAAAAGAACTGGATCATTCTGCACAGCATTGCGTCTATTGTTTGTGCTTTGGTTAGTTTATATTTTCTCTAAAAGTCATTTAGAAGAAGCTTTAAAATGATGTTTTTCTCTCTCAGCATTGAGGACAGAAATTACTATAATACTGTTAGGGGAAAAAAGGCAAGATTCTGAGAAAACTCCTAAGTGATAAGAATTCATCCATTGAGAGGGTGACATCATGCTGTTACTCAAGGGATCTGATGTGAGTGGGGAAGACATTGTTCTTGTTCTCAAGGTTGCTATGACCTAAAGGGAAATTAAGAAAAGGTCTGGCTGTCACCAGAAGACATACAGAATTGCATTTTCCTGATGTGTTTCTCCTTTGAGCTCTTTTGGAATAAGGAACATTTAATGTGAGAAATAATTATTTCCAAAGCTCCTATCTGAAAGAGAATTACAGCTTAAGGAAAATACAAAAGAACAACAACAACAACAACAACAACAACAACAACAAAACAACAAAAAGAAACTGCTCCAGAGGGGAGGAGGGGAGTAAGCAGGGTTCTGAATATGCCTGTTAGCACACCAGGAAAACACCAGGTAACTGTGAACAGGAGAGCAAAGCTGATCCACGAATCATGGAGGATTAATATAGTTTTTTAATGTCCAGTCTCTATGCCCACTTTCCCTGAGTAGAAACATCAGCATCACTCAAAGATAGGCTCGATTACCCATCATCAGTATTTCTATGTAAGTAACCATTTCTTCCACCTCCATGGATATCATTTAATTGCCTATTAGCTCCTTTCAGGGAAGGCAAACTCTAAACACAGTCTTCTCAATTCTGTATGTTTGTCAGGAAGGTTGTTTAGCTGGTATCTCTTTCATAGACAGATCAGCCCCATAACATGCAACTGAGAAGTAACACAGTGTAACATACTAATTTTTTCCTCAACCTAAAATCATTTTTCGTATTTTATTCACTTACTTTGTATATGTGCATGTATGTGTGTATGCATGTACATGTGAAGGTCAAGAACAACCTCCAGGGTTCACTTTTTTCCTTCTGCCATGCCCTGGGGATAAAACTTGGTTATCAGGCTTAGTAGAAAGCACTTTTACCTGAGGAGACACTGCCAGTCCTTTCCCTTTATCTTTTGAAGGGAGGTATGAGTTAGTTTTGAAAAATCAAACTGCCCAGATGCTGTGGTTTGAATGAGATTGACCTTCATAGGTTCATATACTTAAGTGCTTGGTTCCCTGGTAGTGAAACTGTTTGGAAAGGATGTGGAGGTGTGTCCTTGCTGGAAGAAGCACGTCACTGGGCATGGGCTTTGAAGTTTCAAAAGCCCGTGGCAGCCCAGTGTGGTTCTCTCTCTCTGCCGCCTGCCTGTGGACCAGAATGTAAAGCTCTCAGCTAGTGCTGCAGTGACATGCCTGTGTGCTCCCTGCCTTGATGATCCCTCTGATTGCCCCTCTGAAACTGTAAGCAAGCCTAGAAATGCCTTCTTTAGAAGGGTTGCCTTGCTCATAGTGTCTCTTCACAGCAATGGAACAGTAGCTAAGATCCTAGATGAAGCAAAGGTTTACCAAGCATATTTGGAAGAAATAAGAAACAAGATGGTAGAAAAATTATATTATTATTAGTCAACTGTCATTATTCTGTACAAAGTTATTTCAGAATTCTTTTTTCTATGTAATTATAGCTTACTTTTTAAAAGCATGCATATATTTTGGTAAACATATTAGTATAAATACATTTATCATCTAAATACTTTCTGTACCAAGGCATGTGAATTCTTGTTTGAATTAAGATTTCCAGGGCACTTAGAACCACTAACTGGCAAGATTTATTGCTCTGTATTCTATTTAACTTTGGTTTCTGGAAAAAAAATGACACAGAAATTTTTCATCAGATGAATGATTCTCAGTCTTGGAAAGTCTCCTGTTAGGGGTTTGCCTTGTTTTGTGCCTTCACAGATCAGGTGCAACGAACATCTTGATCCACTTTGTTAGACTCTCAAGTCCAGGGCATCTCCTTTGTGTTCTCTAGTCTGCTCCTGTTAGCTCTCCACTAATATTATTATATTATGGTAATATATTCATGAATATTCAGTCATGGTTCATGTCTGCAAAGTAGTTGTATTGGAGTAGATGGAATGACCTAGTGAGATGATAAGAGAAGAAAACAAAACAAAACAAAAGCATGAATTTTCAAGGCTAAATGCTGTCTTAGTTAAGGTTTCTATTGCTATGGTGAATCACCATGACCCAAAAGCTAGTTGAAAAGAAAAGAGTTTATGTGGCTTATACTTTTATATTAATGTTTCTCAGAGAAGGGAGTCAGGACAGGAACTCAAGCAGGGCAATGATGCTGATGCAGAGGCCATGGAGGAATGCTGCATACTGGCTTGCTCTCATAGCTCTCTCACCATGGGTTAGAGAACCCAGGACAGCCAGCCAAGGCATGACACCATCCACAATGGGCTGGGCCCTCCCCCATCAGTCACTAAGAAATTGTCTTAAAGCTCTATCTTTTGGAAACATTTTCTCATTTGAAGCTTCCTCCTTTCTGATGACTCTAGCTTGTGTCAAGTTGACACAAACCCAGCCAGTACAAAGACAATCTAGGCTATGTGACAGCCATTGCCTGGTCTCATCATGTTGTTTTTCCATGGAATGCTCAACGCAGTAGGAAGTGATGCCAGCCTGCAAGCATGTTTTAGCTGATTAGCATTAGCAGGCCATTCTAGTTTCAATATTATAAAGTGCATTATTATCACCCTCTATTTACTGAACTTTAATTTCCATTCTATATAATGATGCCAGGGTAATAATAATTACTACGAACTTCATAGGAACATTTTTAATAATTAAAGTGATAACATCCCAAGAAGTAATATAGATCGAAAATGCATAAAGATGTATTTAATGAATAATTTAATGTATCAGTTTTCATTGTCCTTGCAAAACAAATTAACAAGATGCAGTGAACTTCAATTTGTTACTTTAAGTGTTTTCTCTGGAAAGGCACCAAAGCATTATTTTCAAGAAAAATTATAAAAGATTATTGGGCTAGGATACTGTTTTGTTTTTAAGGTCAGAAAATTTTGTATTTAAATATAGAACTCAAAAGATAAGTTAAATAAAAAAAGTTGTTGTATTGGGAAGTTACCATTTTGTGGACAGAATTCTTTTTCTGAGACTATTCTAGTGAATATAAGATTGTTAAATAAGATTTTTTTCTGTTATAAATTGGTTTTGTTTTATATTTGGATACTCATATTGTCGCCTCGACAGGATCATAAATCATATAGGATGTGGGCTTCTGGGTATGCCTGTGCGTAATTATCCTACCCCTATTAGTTGAGGGAAGAAGACCTACCCATGGTGTGTGGCATCATTCCCTGGCTGGAATCTCAAAGAGCAGCAGTTGACAGGCAGCAGTGTGCATACATCCTTTTCTCTTTGTCTGTTGGTTTGCTTGCTTGTCTTTTTTAAAGTCATGTAGATGTGATGTGATCAGATGCTTCAAACTCTTGATATCTTGACTTCCCTGATAAAATGGACTGTAGCTTGAATTGTGAAATAAGATAAATCCTTTCTCCCTGAAGTTGTTTTTGTCAGGGTATGTCATCACAGCAACAGAAAAGAAACCAAGACAGTCACTAAGTCAATCCTATGGTGTAACCAGTATTTATTGAAAAAAAAAACTTAAAAATATTACTTGGGGCATATATTTTGCTGTATATAAGAGATCCTCTTATTCACAATTACCTAGATATTAGGTAAAATGTATTTCCCTTGATTTATGTGTGTCTGATCATTGTGGTCTGATTTTGGCATTCTGACTATTCATGCCTCAGTGGGTCCAAGGATCCAGTGTCTATATTGTGACTCAGTCATTCCTGCTTTGTTAGCCTTATTGATGCTGGTAAACACAGCTTGCTCTTATTTACACAATACAGGCATCAGCATGAAGGAACAATAGGGGGATGGGCTATATTCCTTTTTTCCAAATCTTTGTCTTCAGACTAATACCAGTCACTTCCCCTCTGCTCTGATTAGATAGGTTACCACAACAGGCCCAAGGTGACAGTGCTGTGAAGAGCTGTGTAACTTGGTGAGGTGGCAAATAGCAGGAAGCCCTTCAGCTCTTCTCTTTATACCTTGCAAGAAGAGATCATAGAAGCTCAATTCTCTGTTTCTATCCCTGTCTTTGAATCTTCCATTCTCTCTCTCTCTGTGTCTCATATACACTCACACACACTCTGTTCCTGTCTTGTCAGGAAGGAACACTTGTTAGTGCTCACTCTACCACACACCTGTATACATCCTTCACTAGACACACACAAAAGAGATTACACAGTCTTGTCTTTGGACCTCCAGAACTCCGAGCCAAAAAAAATCTGTGTAGCTTGTGCCAGGTGCTTTGTTATAGTGACACAAAGCTGAAGTACACATGCTCACATCCCATTGGTTAGAACTCAGTCTCATGACATTCCTTGCTGCAAATAGAATTGAAAAGAATTTTTTATTGCCATGTAGGCATTAAAAACAAAAACAAGAAATGAAAACAAACCTGAAGGGCTCTTTTCAGTGCCAGAAGAGCTACCTAGAAAGGTGGTTTCTATACAGCTGCATATAGTGCAGGGTTACATTACCTCACAGTACAGAAGAGAAGCCATCCAACAGTTACAGTAATAGCTGCCCTTAGGATCCTACCAAGCATGGGGATTTTTCTGTTCTTCCATTCTTTCTTCACATTAGGCTCCAACCATATTTTTAGCAACACTGCCTTACTCTTGTCTCCCTTAGTTCGACATCCTTTCTTCAACACTCAAAATTTCCCTTTTCATCATTAGGGAACCAATCTCCCTATATGTGTTCTGTTTGAGGAGAATGCCTTCAAACCCAAACATCACTGGTGTCCACCCGATAGTCTAAACATGTAAAGTAAGCCAGGGATGCAATGGGACTGTGGCAGATTATAGGGCACATGCTCTGTCACTGAGGAGAAAAACCCTACTGTAATCTGGGAATAATGGCCATCCTACATCCCAGGCTGTCTGACGACATTTACTTTTTATATTAGCTACCTGCAAGTTTGACTTCTTAAGGTTAGCTTTCCTTGATCTTTAAGTGTCAATGAGTGACATACTTTTAAAATCAATATGATAGCATGCGATGTATTCTCACTGGCTTCCTTGGGGACAGGCATTTTACAAACCTGGCCTTAGACCAGCTGGGAAAAACTGGTGGGGACGAATCTTTAAAGCTATCCACAGCTGTTATTTTTCTAATAGACATTACTCAGCCATCCAGGGACTGCTACTGTCGGCTTCACCTGGTGGAAGAATGCCCTGATTTTCCACAGTGTCTCATAATCCTCTGAGGGTTTTTATACATACTGGCTTATTAACCTTAAATAATAACTCCTGAAGCTCGACAGAATCACCACTGTTTTTATATACAAGGAAACTGAAGCCTAAGAGATGTTCCTGAAAGGTACAACAAACAAACAAACAAAAGAAGGAAGCAGAGGGGGATCAAGGAGTTGCAGCTTCCTACTCTTTGCCCAGAGCACTTCCTATTTCCATCAGTCTTTTGCGACCTGTGGATAGTTTAAATCTATAATATTGTGAAATCTCAGCAGGAAAGCCCTTAAAAAGGACTTAAGAATCATTAAAAACCCATTTCAGTTTTCTGAGAAGCAAACATTATTGTGCTGTTTTGTAAAAAAAGAGGGCAGGGGATTTGGGCTCAATCCTCAGGGGAGTGTTGTCAGCTTCAAATGATATTTCTTGTCTTTGTATTTACCAGTGTGACACTCTACTGACTAGAATTGTGTAGGATTATTGTTATTCCCTGTTGTAGTTCTAAATGCAGAATTTTTCTTTGGCATGAGAAATCATCTTAACTACACTGTGAATGTCTAGTGTATAGTGACAGTTATTATTGATCCAGGAAAGAGAAAGTCAAGACTTGGTTTTGCATGTAATAATTATTCGAGGATTGTGTGATCTGTGATAAATAATGTGAATATTCTGTAGCTGGGAAGGAAATTGATGTGTTAATATGAACACCCCCAAACTGAAGGATGCAGACGAAATGTCCTCATCCGATTTCCCTGTAAGTAGTTTCTGAGATGAAGACATGCAGAAAATAGCCTATTTGAGAAATGTTCATACAGAGAGGGGGAAAGAGTATGAGGAGTGACAACGTAAAGATTTACGAAGGGGCACTGTTGAATTGGTCCCACTGTGGGCAATTACGGATCTTACCATTAGTGTATAGGATACTCTGAAAACGATCTGTTCAAAAATTGGCGTGAGAAATACATTTGACCACTGACTTCTATATTCCTTTGTTGCTTTGCAGACACCGTGTTTTGGGTCACCTCATACTGGTGTCAGAGGGGTCCTGAGGCATAGATGGAGAGCTACCAGGGGGAGCTCACACCTGACCTACAGAGCCATTGTGAAATAAATTGAAGCCTGCACAAAATGATCACCTTTGGCATAGCTGTGAGCAAAGGTGAAGCTGGAGTCCTGCTGGCCTGTGGAAGGAGACGTCAGATGCAGTTGCCAGTGAGTAAAACCCTTATTTAATTACCTTTGTCTTTATTCTTTTCTTTTTAATTAAAATTTTTTATTAATTTATTCATATTACATCTCAATGGTTATCCCCTCCCTTGTATCCTCTCATTCCTCCCTCCCTCCCATTTTCCCCTTACTCCCCTCCCCTATGACTGTGCCTGAGGGGGACCTCCTCCCCCTGTATATGCTCATAGGGTATCAGCATATGCGGCATGCTATTCTAAATAGTGTTACCATTCTCTTATCTCATAGCCAACTTCAGAAGTCGCTAGTTTCCCTCTCTAGAAGTGGTGAAACCTGGGAGCATAGAGCCTAGAAATGAGGTGAAACCTGGGAGAATCGAGACTAACAATGAGGCAGACTAAAGTCTTACGCAATGTCCAACTTTATTCAGAGAATCAGGTTAAGAAAAGTCACCTAAGTAAAGTTCTCATGAGTTCAAGCTGAATATAATCACAAGGACAAGCTGTGTTTGTCAAAAACCAACCAAATACCCAACCAAACAACCACAAACAAACAAACTAACAAACAAGTCATGTTTTTCCATAGAGGAATATAACAAATAAAAAATAACCAGCTGTAATGAATAATCTAAACTAAACTCACTTCTGTCCCCTACATCTGAAGGGGGCATAGAAGCCCCCCCTCCACATTCTAAGAACAAATCTGTGTTTGTGAAGAAACTGAGGTCACAGATTCTTGGTATTGTTTATTTGTTATTTCTTTTTCTTCTGTTTTATCTTGACCCTTCCTGAGGAGCTCTCAGAATTCCTCTCATATGACTCCAATCTTGGACCGTGTGCAGAGGGAGGAAATACTGGACCAAAGCAAGAATGAAACCCAGCAGGGCACACTTAAAAGGACTTAGATGTCTCTTTCCTTTCAGTCTTGTTGACTGTAATATTCTTCTCTCACTTGGGTTGGTTCCATACCCTGGCTGTATCTCTTCTTGGCAGATATCCCATGGCTCTGGCATCTCCAACATCTTGGCATTTCCAACACAATCCAACCCAGTGACATTTCTCTGGGTCTCCATGCAGGAACTCCCCTGTCACACATCTGGACTCAGTGACTTCCTTTAGTCATGGAAAAAGATTTCACAATTGCTTGCTTTATTCCTGTATCATTAAGTCCACAACCTTGTGGCCAAAACTTTCAGTTTTTTTTTTTTTTTTTTTTGGCTAGGGCTGGGACTTGATCTCTTCCTTGAATTACATTTGCACAAACTTTTTTTGCTGTTGGTTAGGCCTAAGAAACCTTCTGGCCCTTTCCTTTTCACAGGTTGCTGGATAAGCTGGGTCAAGTATTGCTCTGAGGGTACCACTCCCCTTATTCCATTTAGCATCAGGCTTTTCTTAAAAGTTTTCACTCTTTTTAGCGCAAGACTTGGCCCCAATGTTACATTTCCTGGGGTTCCTTTCCTCTGCCAATTGTACTTTTTATAGTTCTTTTTGTACTGCTTGCTCCTTTTCATTGTAGATCCGTATAAGAGTGATGTGACACAGTCAATAGTAGGCTCTTGAAATATTCTTTGCCGATGACCTTACTCTAAAACTCGAATTTAGCTTTTAAGACTTTTTGGACAAGGGCATAAAATGACCATATTATTTGCCAAAATCTGAGAAGAATGGTCTCTAATATTATTGCCCTCTGAAACCTCTTGAGTGTAGCCTCCATAGTCCATATTGCTCCCAGCACTATCACCTTCCATTATCCTATTAGCATGCCCCCCTTAAGCCTTACTTAAACCACTCAACCAGTTTTCTAGCCCAAAGTATCAAGTCTTTTATCTTCTAAACAACAGCATAGCCAGTGCTGTCACAGCAGTGTTCCACTCCCTGGTACCAACTTCTGTACTAGTTCCTGTTCTATTGCTGTGACGAGACACCATGACAAAGGCAATTCTTTTAAAAGATGTCGTTTAATTGGGGGGCTTGCTTACAGTTTCATGGAGGAGAGCATGGTGCTGGGCAGGCATGGCACTGGTGCAGCAGCTAAGCTCACAAGGTTTGCAAGTTGTGAACAGAGAGACAGAGCAAGAGACTGGGTCTGTTGTATGCTTAAAGCCCATCACCAGGGACACAACTACTCCAACAAGGTCGCATGTACTAATCCATCCCATATAATTCTACTGCATGGGGAGCAGTTATTCAAATATATGAGTTTCTTGGCAACATTCTCATTGAGGCTGGTTACCTGAGCTAGAACAATCTTTTCCATTAAGCAGCTTCTGTGAAGTATTTGATCACAGCAATGAGAAAAGAAAGCAATAGAGAATGTGTTTAGCTTCAAAGTCCAAGCGGAGTATCTTTCACACCATTAGAATCTGTGTATGGTGTTTTATAGGCTATATGTGTGCACATGCATGCCTATATTTTCTTGGCATAGATAATTACCTCACGTTTCCTGGTGTGAAAGAAAATAAATGTTTTACATTACTATGGTAGGATGCTTGACAGGATCAAGTCAGAGGAGGAATGATTCATTTTGGTTCCCGGTTTCAGTTTCATTGTTTCTGGTGTGGAGGCAGAACTCGGTGGTGACGTATGCCAACAGAAAGCTGCTCACCTTACGGCACCCAGAAAGCAACAAACAAGAATGAGGCTTGAGAGCCGGGCGTGGTGGAGCACGCCTTTAATCCCAGCACTCGGGAGGCAGAGACAGGCAGATTGCTGTGAGCTCGAGGCCAGCCTGGTCTACAAAGTGAGTCCAGGATGGCCAAGGCTACACAGAGAAACCCTGTCTCAAAAAACCAAAAAAAAAAAAAAAAAAAAAAAAAAAAAAAAAAGAATGAGGCTTGTTTAAAAAAGCTTTATGCACAAAGGCAATGCCTGTGTGCACGTAGCGCCTTTCTTTCCCCAAATGCTTAAAACTTTTTGACACTCGATTATCTTTACCCTTGATTTTCTGCCGCTTGAAACAATTTAAATTTAATTTTTGATCTTTGCTTGAAAATTTCCCATCAGCCTAAATCTGTCATGGTTTGGAAGCAGTAGGTTGTAAGTATCATCTGACAGATGGCCCAGCATTCTGCATTGGACACTGTAAACTGATCATCCTCACTGTGCTAAGTAAGTTAGTAAAAAGTGGGTATCAGATACTTTGTTCTTTGGAGCCTTTTTTTCCCTCCTGAGATGGATTTACAGGTAGTTGTGACCCACTTGGTGTGAACGCTGGGAACCCAACTCAGGTCTTTTGGAAGAGGAGTATCTGCTCTTAATTGCTGAGTCACTTCTCTGGCCTCTATTTATTAGTTTTTATTCGAAAAGCAAGATACATGCTTGTTTTTCGTGAACCCGACTGGCACCCAGTTAAGCCCCTTTATTCCAAAGATTTATGGCTCTTTGAGATTTCAGATCATTTTTTCCTCCCCTATTCTTTTTTCTTCATGTAAAAATATAGTGCAGAGCTAATACTTGGACAAATGTTAGGACATAGTTCAAAATTGAAGTTGTGTGAGGTGAATTCTGCGTGTTTGTGAGAAAACGCCAAGAAAACAAGACAAGAATCTTGTGACCTCAGTTTCTTCAAAACACAGTATTGTTCTTGGAATTTGCTTGGGTGCTTCCCCTAGGTGTAGTTGATAGTGATAGTTACTTCAGCTGTTGTTGTTCACAGGCCTTTACGGAAAAGCATTTTTTAAAATCATGTGTGGCTTGTCCTTATACACTTTACTCAGGTGACTCTTGTTAACTCTCAGGGAATAAATTGTCTGATGATCTGAATAAAGCTGGCTATTGCATGAGACTTCAGTCCACCTCATATTTGGACCCCACTCTCCCAGAGGCTTGCCACCAACCAGAGCAGCGGTCAGACAAGCAGCTGAGGGTTCCCCCGTTCCCCATCCCCATGAGGAGATGGCTGTTTGCTATTTTGATTGAACTACTATCATGTTGTTGCTATGTGTCTGTGTGTAGGTCATGTCGTGAAGTGTATGGTTCATGATGTGTGATTTCATCGTTATAGTCGCTTTCTCATTTCTGCTATTCCTGGAGTCTCCAGAGAAGGACCAAAAAGCACTGAATCCTACCCTTTCCAGAGTCTCTTGCTGAAACATACTCCTAGCTTTATTCTCACTTCAAGATCGAACATGCTTTTTCCCTCAGTTTCTGTCTTCAAGAGAAGTTTAACTTGGGATTGGAGAGTCGGCACAGAAGTTATGATCTGGCACTGGTCTTCTGGAGGACCAGAGTTCAGTCCCCAACACTCACAGCAGACGATGACTCACAACGGCCTATAATTTTAGTTCTGAGGGATCTGTTGCCTTTTCCTGAACTCCACGGGCACCTGCATTCACATTTACATATACCCCCTGTATACAACTAAAAATAAAATATATCCGTTTGTAAAAAAAAAATGAAATTTAGCCCTTTAGCCTACTTGTGGGTCTAAGTATTTCTTTTTGCTCTCTGGGTTTAATTCCATCTTCTAGTTCTTTGTGTTTATTTTGATGGCATCTCCTGGGGAAGCTTCAGTAACATTGAATTATATTTTTCTTTAACTATCTTAGTACAAACCTAAGCCTATACTCTGTACTTAGGGTTTGGCCTTGATAGCTTAGATTTCTTTTTTATAGCAAGCTTAATAATGGAGCTATCTGTATTCACTCTTGAGAAAAAGGTAGTATTTGCAAAAGTAATAGATTTTTCCTAATTTTTCTATTTCCATACCTATTGTAGTAAGAACTTCCCTCTCATTTGAAAGATTTGATATTTTTATCACATATGAGGAAATTCTTGATTCATGAGTTCAGTGTACAAGCAGCGAAAAATGTAAAATTAAACACCAGTGTTGTATAGAAGTTGCTGTTAAATGGCCGGGCTGCTTTTCTGTCAGTCGAGAGTCTGTGTAGATAATAATTTCCCATCAGTGATTGAGCCTGCATAAAACACATCAATCCTTTTTATTATATTTTGTGAGCCCTGACACTTATGATAATTTCCCCATCTATACTTAAAGCTCTTTCTCTTATGATTGCATTATGAAAGTGGAGTTTTTGCCCTTCTTGCCTTATCTCATTAGCATGTGTTTATCATATATTTTCAGGCTAATTACCATTTTAGAATAATGCATGCAGCATTAAATGGATTGCCTGGTTTTAAAAGGTGTCAAAAAAAAGGCAGCAGCTTTCGTCCCTCCCATCTCTAACCCCCGTTTCTTCCAAAGACTACAAAAGACATTTTGATTTCTTGACACTTGGGTCAATTGGATAATGGCAAGGATATAGGGCCCCCTCCTGCGTGTTCACAGCTGGCCCTGGATGGCTAAAGCGATGCTGAGAACACACTTGTACAGCATCCTCATTTTCAACATCTCTGTTTGTTGTCCATCAATCAGTGCTAGGGTTCCTGAGTTGAGGAAAGGACTGCGACCTAATTGATATTTGTGTGGAAGGCGAGACTGTCTCCTCATTAACTTTTGGAGTGAGAATTTGCTATCAAAGTACAATTTAGGGGAAGGACATTTTCGAGTTTCTAATTATTAAGTAGTATGATTAAATGCATTCCTTTGTGCTTCTTGTCTACACAGTTAAAATGATTTTTTTTCATGAAGCAGGAGGTAAGGTTCTGTACTTTCACTCAAGAGGAGTATAAACTTCTGGAAAACATCCTTCTGAATTATCTAAAAAAAACTTAAAACATAAACTTACAAAGTAATTTTCTATATAGTTTAGTCATTGTCTGTTGTGATGTTGGCATTTATAATTTACTAGATTGTAATGGGTAAGAAATTAACTTTAATGTGTTTTTTGTTCTTTGTAGTTTTTTTCTGTTATGATACTTTGATTTCCATTTGAAATCTTGGATTAGTTTATTGAGAAAAATCAATCAGAGAATAAATTCAGAATGCACTATAGACTTGAACTATAACTCTGATTCTCAATATTTGGAGTAGAGAGAACAATTTTAAAAATATCTCCAACTTAAGTAATTACATTCAGTACAACATTTTTTCCTTGCCATAGCAAGGGTTTATTCAACACACAGTAAATACTTCATGCAATCCTTATTAATCTCAGGAAGAGTTAAAGAGAAAATTTGTTGAAAGAAAGTGACAGTGCTATTACTTTTTTTGTACAGCTTTACAATAGATATGAAGCTTTCTAATTTAATGCACTTCAAAATAACATAAGAATAAGAATGACAGAGACTGGGGAAGGTGACTCAGGAATCCCACAAAAACAGTAAACTGGAAGCCACAATATATTCAAAGGACCTGTAGTGTAAAATAAAAAATTAAAAAGATAATATTTATTTTAATTTTTAAAAAATATTTATTTGCTTGTATGTATGTGTGTATGCGTGTGCCCCTGTGGACATGGGGAGGTCAGAGGTAATTTTTGTCTGTATGCGTAGGCTTTCTCTCTCCCTCCCTGTGTCTGAGGCAGCCTTCTTGCCCCCTCTGTCTCTGTCTCTCCCCTTTCCCCACTGCCTCTCTGTTTTTGTCGCTCTCTACCCTCATGGCTCACTCAGGCCCTAACTCCTCTCCTCTTCCCTGCTCCCAAATAAATCTCTCCATATCAGATCTGTTGTGTCTCTCTTGATATTGTTAATGATAACATTCACTCACTTTCTGAAAGGAAACTTTAATTTTTATTCATTTTTATATATCTTTTTATTTTAGAATATTTTTTGAGATGTATTTTTAATTTATATATTCACTTATATCCTGATAGTAGCACCCTCCCTCCTCTCTTCACATTCCCTCCCTCCGACTCTCTTTCCCCTGCTCCCCCTGCCCTTATCCTCAGAAAAGGGCAGCCTCCCCCAACTCACCCCAGGGCATCAAATCACATTAGGACTGAGCTCATTCTCATCCACTGAGGCCAGGCCAGGCAGCTAGGTTGGGACGAAGAGATCAAAAGAAGGCAACAGAGTCCATGTTATAAACAGCACCCACTCAGCTTCCTAGGGGATCCATATAAAGGTCAAACTGCTCACTGGTTACATATGTGTAGGGGACCAAGGTCCAGTCCATGCGTGGTGCTCCCATCTCTGCAAGACACCATGGGTTTATGTTAGTTGACAGGTTTTTTTTTTTTTTTTTTTTTTTTTAGCATTCTTGTCCCATCTGCATCCTCCTATCCTTCCCTCCTGCCCTTCCACAGGACTCTCTGAGCTCTGGCTAATACTTAGCTGTGAGTCTTAGCATCTGATTAGATCAGCTACTGGGTGGGGCATCTGAGAGAAAGGTTAAGTTAGGGTTCTGTCTGTATATACAGCAGAGTATCATTAGTAGTGTCAGGGGTTGGCTCTCTCCCATAGAAGTTTTTTCTTTTTTAATTTGTGTAAAATAACTCATTCCTTTATTTATTTGTGTGTGTGTGTGTGTGTGTGTGTGTGTGTGTGTGTGTGTAGGGCTGGGTAGGCACATGTGTGGAGGTCAGATGACAACTTGAAGGAATCAGTTCTTTCCTTTTATCCTGTGAGTCCCAGGGATAGAACTCAGGTTGTTGAGCTTGGCTGCAAGTGCCTTTACTGGCTGAACTATCTTGCTGGTCTTGATTGTCTTTAAGCTCTTTAGAGTACAGTATTTTTAAAAAATAATTCCATGTCTGACAATTTTGGATTCTTCAGCAAGATTTTAAAGATGTTTGAAAATGTTATGAGTCCAGATAATTATGTTTACAATTTATTATACCCATACTCAATTCAACAACACATTTAATTACTTTTATCAGGTCTTCCCAAAGAATCCAAATTATTTTTATAGACTCAATAGTTGCCTTTTTTTCATACTCATAATTTTGTACTTTATGTGACATTTAATTACATTTTGTAAACATATTAATAGGTACAACTGGCACAAACAAGCTTATGAATAAAGAGTCTTATCCTTATCCTGCTAACTATTCTGGCATACAAATCAACCCAGGAGAGGAAATGCTATGGATGCCTGAGACAGGCTCCCCAACCACAGCAGATTTGGGGTCTTCCTTTCTTCTTCTTCTTCTTCTTCTTCTTCTTCTTCTTCTTCTTCTTCTTCTTCTTCTTCTTCTTCTTCTTCTTGTTGCTATTTTGAGACAGGGTTTTTCTGTGTAGCCTTGGCTGTCCTGGACTCACTTTGTAGCCCAAGCTGGCCTCGAACTCACAGAGATATGCATGCCTCTGTGTCCCAAGTGCTGAGATTATCTGTTTCTTCTCTTTATTTCCTGGACACGAGTCAGCTGGTTTTATGGAGAAAATGGAGACTTTTGACTGATTCAGTAAGTCTGATATGCGGCCACAGTGAAGATACCTTTTCCTATATTTTCCACATTAATTATGTGTACTTTTGAAAGAAAAAAAAAGCCCAAGGTTTTATAAAGTTTATATAACAAGCAACTAGAAAGTTAGTATATGTAGGCTAATTTTAAAATGACTCCATGTTCCGAGCGTGTGTTTGGTAAATTCTGGGAAAGCTATCTGCATGAGGAACTGTTGGCAAACTCACTAGAAGCTCAGTCAGACTCTTCCTGGAAAGAATATTGGATTGTACCCCAAAGGTAGCTGGAAACAGCATCCTGAAATATGAAAACAAATCCTTATCCTGTGACAACTCGTAGTGTTTTCCTCTGTGGGCCACTGCATATAAGGACATGCCAGGAAAGTTAGAAGTAACGTGTGATAGAAAGTGAACATATTATGAGGTCAAATGATACATGCCAACCGATGAACTTCTTTACTTCTTCACTTGGTTCGCTGTTTAAGGGTCTAATTGACTCCACCCCGACTCAAGGATACACCCTGACTTGCCTAAGCCAATCATTTCTTTCATTTGAAACCTCATCAGGGGTGCCCAGACTTCTTTTTTCATTGCAATATGATGCTGTCATGTACAAATTAGATGGCTGAATCCATACGTATCCTGGGATGAATGCAGCTTGTGGGTCACAGATTGGACACAAAGTAACATTTCATACTAACCTACTAGTTGAGTAAAAACATTCAAGGACTTAGATTTTTTTCCCAAGATATATATTATTTTATTAATTTGTTCTTGTTACATCTCAATGGTTATCCCATCCCTTGTATCCTCCCATTCTTCCCTCCCTCCCATTTTCCCCTTATTCCCCTCCCCTATGACAATTCCTGAGGGGAATTTCCTCCCCCTGTATATGCTCATAGGGCATCAAGTCTCTTCTTGGTAACCTGCTGTCCTTCCTCTGAGTGCCACCAGGTCTCCCCCTCCAGGGAAAATAGTCAAATATGAGGCACCAGAGTATGTGAGAAAGTCATATCCAACTCTCCACTCTACTGTGGAGAATGTTCTGACCATTGGCTAGATCTGGGTAGGGGTTTAAAGTTTTACGGCCTGTATTGTCCTTGGCTGGTGCCTTAGTTTGAGCGGGACCCCTGGGCCCAAATCTGCCTATCATGATGTTCTACTTGTAGGTTTCTAGGACGCTCTGGATCCTTCTACTTTGCCATTCTCCCATGCTTTTCTCATCTAGAGTCCCAATAGGATGAAGGACTCAGATTTTTAAAAACACATTTCCTAGCTTGATAGGTTTTTCTGCACAGGATTATCAAAATCTAACCATTCATGAAATATCAGTGGTATTTGTGTCATGTATATGTGATGATCTCCGATATAGTCAACTGAGAATTTTAATATTGAAGTAGACTTCTCCCCCCACCCTGTCTATACTTAAAGATGAATGATTAAATCTACAGATTATCATTTGTGTAAGGGAATTTAAGACTATTCGCATTGGTTGGCTACCAATATAAAATGTCAGGTAGAATGAAATGTTTGTGAATACTTGTATTGTTGTGCAGTAGTGACTGTGAGTTTCCCAATACATTGCTTTGATTCTTCAGAGTCTGCTTGGCCCAAATCATAACCAGATGACGAGCTCTAGTTTTAAACATTTTAGTAAGTCCTGAAATTCCTGCACGAAGAGACAACTTTCATTTGTTAGTTTGTTGCAGTGAACACTTAGCTGATGAGACTCCATCTTCTCACACTTCAGGCTATTTCTTATCTTTTTTCTCCAAATACTTTAAGATAAGCTTTTTATTTTAATAAATACCTGGCTATTTATAGACACAGCTCATTTATTAGTATAGATCTCTGCCTCAGGCCTCATCTTACTGGAGCAGTGGGCTGCAAACTGTATCTGGGCACCAATTTTACTTTTCCCTATGTTAAAGCTATACTTAGATTCTGGACTAACTGTTTCCTTAAGTATTTGTCAAAGACTCATGAAAACACATGTCGGTAAATTATTTCAATATAAGTTTCTCAAACAGTTCATAATATGCCCCATAGGAAAGAATGGCCAGATAGATACGTTATGCCATGTGTGTGTGTATGCACTATGAAATATGACTAACATAAGTGCATTGCTGATCCATATGAAAAGTAAGTGAACTATACAGACACATGGAGCAAGATAAAACAGGCGGAATGGAACGTACAACAGATGGTTTCCTTTGTACGCAGTGCTGAAACAAGAAACGCTAACCTAAATGGGTAACAACCGTACCACTGGTTCACTGAGATGATGGGTGGGTATGGGAGAAAGGGCTGCAACCCACGAGGAACGTTGACAGCGATGGAGATGCTTTTCACTTTGGATGCCAAGTGTGCACGTCCACTATGCATGGAATTTAAGTGTGTGTGAATTATATGCACAATAACAAGTGATTTTTAAAAAAAGCTCTGTTTCCACTATCGTTCAAGGTACTCCTAGGTGGGGCTGTAGTTAGCTATGTCCTTCTCACAGGGGCAGACACTGAATAAAACTCCTCTGCACAAGGAACTTTTTCTTCCTAATTAGATGGTTTCCTCCAATGTCATGCCTGTGAGCTAAGGGAAGGATGGTTTATGACAAGTGTAGTGGAATAAAGGTAATGAGATATCCATTGGCGCTTGCAGTATAATGGGCTTTCTGGATGGTCAGATGGCAGGTCAGCGGGGCCGTCTTTATTGCAGTGTTGGGGGTCCACCTCTTTATGGGGCTCAGGTGAGGACTGCTTGCCTGGTGAGTTTGATAAGTTTTCAGGCCTGCTTTTCCTGATGCCCAAACTTACATCTATCACTTCTATTTCGTATGTAAAATGCGTTTTTAGTTTTGTGAGTTAATCCATTAGTAGCCCCGGAAGTTAAATCCTTCACATTCTGTGGCCTGTGAGTGAACCCCATAGGATGGGTAGCAGCCTGCAGTTTGTATTTTACAGGTTTGCTGAAAAGAGCCTAGCCTGGTTTCAATCGCTACCTCTGTGATTCCTCTAGCTTTCCACCAGATTTTCTACGGAATTTCCATCTGAGTAGGAGAATTGAGCACAGTTGGAACTTGGTGGCCTCAGGGAACAGCTAGCAGATCTCCCAATGCCAAGTAGCATTGCCTTCTACTTACTGAAGGCAGCTGTACACTATGTTTACTATGTCACATGTGATTTCATGTCTGTGTGATGGTGGACTGTGTGTCTACCTGTGTGCAGGGGACCAGAGGCCAGGAAAACATGGCCTGCTCTATTACTTTCTACCTTATGGCTTTGAGACTGAGCCTCTCACTGGTCCTGGTGTTATGCTGGTGGCCCCTAAGCCCCAGAAATCCTCCTATGGCTGCCTACTAGCAATGGGCTTACATGTCTATCTATGCACCCAGACACCCTTGCTATTCCTGGGTTTCTGTGTGGGTGCTGCCATCTAAACGTAGGTCCTTATGGTTTCATGGCAAGTGCTCTTATCCACTAAGCCATCTTCACATCTGATGTCTAACAGTAAATGGTCCCACATATTTCTTAACCTTGTAGAAACAACAGATAATTAATATGCCCAGTTAAATGTATTGCTCCTATACCCTTAGGGACTTGAGTAAATCGATAAGTGTAAGAGTAAGATGGCGAGTATTGTCATTACCTTGAAATTATCTCCTGGATGACGGCACATGAATGCCACCCAAGATAACTGGAGTGTACGCTGCCTCCTGTTCTGTAGATCCTGTTACTGTGATATTGGAAGGGGACCAGAACAATACAATGTCTTGCGAGGCCATGATGTAAAGATTTTTTTTCCAGCAGTTATGACAGGAAGGCAAAGGGCTGATAGAAGACCGATGTCCTTTAAGTTGCTTCCTCCTCGTGACTACCAACTGGAAGTGACATTCTGGGGCTTGTGGTCATTTGCCCCAATAGAGTTCTGATTTTTATTTGTAGCAAACTAGGCTGAAGCAATAATTTATTACAAATTTCCAAACCTTTTACTCACAGGGTCATGGATGAATTTAGTACCTGGGCTTGCTTTTATTACGTTTGACTTGCATACTGTACACCTAATGGGGGATGCCGATCCTGAGCCTGTGAAGTCTAGCCTGTACAATACGTAGTCAGTTCACTAATTGTTACCGTTGACTGATGTATACTCTGTTTCTCAAACACAGGCTACACAGAAGCATAAGCAAACTGGTTTATGTATAAGCAGCACTCCTTTTGATTACATTTAATGAACCACAAACATTTGTAGCTGCCTTTATAGTTGTTGACTCTGTAAGCTCAGTGATCTTATTGCCCAGGGTGTATAGTAGCAGAACCCTGAATCCAGTAATTTTAGGGTCTCAGATTCTTATGCCCATAATTGTAGGAAGCCCAAATACCTGATATTCAAGTTCACAGAAGGATACCAGAAACAGCACACTGAAAGTAAAGACCTGTGGGAAGCAATGCAGTGTCGACATGCAGGAAATGACAGCCTAGCAGCACAGAAGAAAATATTGCTCACACTGACCAATGTGCAGGGCAATTCCATAGACCACATGCTCTCACATGATGACCTAAATAGGCATTACCTCTGTATGTGTTAGAGGGTGTCATAGTGTGCTTTGAAATTAAGTTCTGTGATATGCCCTCCACTTAGTATTTTAATGTTTTTAAATGTTTAATTAAAATATAATTATGTAATTTATCTCCTTTCCTGTCCTTCCTCCAACTCCTCCTGTGTCATTTTGTCTAACTTTTTTTTGGTGGCTATTTGGAATTTTGTGGTTGTGTACAAATTATAAGACTGAGTTTAATATCACTGAAAATTTGTCACTGGAAGTGTGGTAGAGGCTGTCTTAGGTCTGTAGATGACTTCGATTGCCATGGTGATACTAACCATAATCATCTTTCTAGTCAATGAATTCAGGACATCTTTCCATTTGTGACTTCAATTTTTCTTCTATTGTGTATATCTATTATCACCTTTAATAAATTTATTCCATTTTATTATACTTTATATCATGATACTATTATTAAAAGGGTTTTTTTCCCTCATAGTTCATTTTTGGTATGTAGAAATGTGTATGATTCATTATCTTAATTTTATACATTTTACTAGGTATGCTATAAAAATCAAAATAGCATGGTGTACTATCTCTATCTATCTATGTATCTATCTATCATCTATCTTCGATATATCATCTATCTATCTATCTATCTATCTATTTATCATCCAGCTAGCTAGCTAGCTATTTTCTATCTATAAATCATCTATATCTATCTGTCATGTAGCTATCTGTCTATTTACCTATCTATCAATCTATCTCAAACATGTTCATCATAAATAGAATTTTTATTTGTTTATTGTGCTTTTTTCTTTAATAAATTTATTCAGATTACAACTCAGTTGTTATCCCATCACTTATATCCTCCCATTCCTCCTCCCTCCCTCCCGCTTTTCCCTCCCCTAGGTCTAAGACTGAGGGGGACCTCCTCCCCCACTATATGGTCATAGGCTATCAAGTCTCATCTTGGTAGCCTGTTTATTCTTTCTTTGAGTGCCACCAGGGCTCCCCACCAAAGGGAGGTCATCAAATATGGGGCACCAGAGTTCATGTCTGAGTTAGTCCCTGCTCTCCTCCCAACTGTGGAGAATATCCTGTCCATTGGCTAGATCCGAGTAGGGGTTCAATGTTTACTACTTGTATTGTCCTTGGTTAGTGCAATAGTTTGAACATATACCCTTGGGCCCTGATCCACCCATTACAATGTTCTTCTTGTAGGTTTCTAGGATTCTCTGGATCCTTCTATTTCCCCATATCTTATATTTGTCTTACATAGAGTCCCAGTGGGATGCCCTCACATCTGTCCCAATCTCCTGGTAAGTGAGGACTTTCATAGGAGATGCCTTTTGGGCTAGTGCCCATTTATAAGTGAGTATATACCATGTGATTCTTTCTGCTTCTGGGTTAACTCACTCAGTATGATCGTTTCTAATACCCCCCCCCCCCATTTGTCCAAAAATTTCAGGATTTCCTTTTTTTTTTTTTTTTTTTTTTTAATAGCTGAGTAGAATGCCATAGTGTAAATGTACCATAGTTTCTTTATCCATTATTCAACTGAGGGACACTTAGGCTATTTCCATGTTCTGGCTATTATGAATAAGGCTGCTATGAACATGGTTGAGCATATGTCCCTGTTGTGTGGTGGAGCATTTTCTGGGTATATTCCAAGGAGCAGAATAGCTGGGTCTTGAGGAAACCCTATTCCCAGTTTTCTGAGAAAGTGCCAGATAGATTTCCAAAGTGGTTGTACAAGTTTGCATTCCCACTAGCATGTTTATTGTGCTTTTAATAAATTAGAGAATGAGAAGAATTACAAACATATTTCACAAGACTTCCTATACTCATGTTTGAGAACTCATTTTTAGTCATAAATGATATATTAAAGAACATGACATAAATATTAATAATTTTGTCTTTATTCATAAGCACAAATGAAATTATAGATATATTTCTTTTGTGTAACATATCAGGGAAGAGTGAGATAGTTTCAGAGATTTTTCAAGAAAAATTATTTAAAAGATGTTTGACATTTAAGAGATTTTTAAATTTTGTGAACATGGTTTATATGAAATAATTCATTGTGTTTATTCATTATACAAATACTGATGAAGCTGAGTCTATATAGAGGGTTTGTATTGGAGGTAGTTGTACATAAAAGAGACAAAAGAAAGATTCTGTCAAATCCATTGTGGGAAGTGAATTTATTTGGCTTACTTACAGGAGCATAAGAGATTCAAGGGCAATTATGCCACTGAAAAGTCTCAGTCATAGTCAACCTTTCCCCTCTTACATAATCTAAAACCTGATTCAAGGAAACGGGAGTGGTGACCAGGAACTCAAGCAACGGTCTTATGATTTCTTCCACAACTCCACAAGGGACTTGTCGTGAATGTGCTACGGTAGAAACATACATGAGCATGCTTGCGTTTTTCCACAACGGCAGAATTTACTGAATATAAAAATCCTCCCATAGTAGGCTGGTTTCATTGTGAGAAATTTGCCAAGTGTTCTTGTTGTTTCTTGAGCAACAGGAACACAGGTTCTTCTATTCTAATCTTAATTACTGATGTTAACTTTTAGATTATTCACCACGCTTCACATGGTAAATAGATCTGTTATCTATCTACCTTTATCTATCTATCTATCTATCTATCTATCTATCTATCTATCTATCTAATCTATCTATCTACTTTCTGTCTTTCTGCCTGTCTAGATTAAAGAATGGCTACAAACATTTAATGAGGTACCAACTTTCAGGGAGAGTGATAAAGATACAAATAGAGTCTATTATTGTGGAAATAAAAGCAGCCAGCTATCTGCTAGGAAGGCTGCTGCAGCTTCAGGCTGAGAGTTGAAGAGCTGAGTCCAACTTCGGGGACCAATAAGAGAGGGCAGTACTGAGTCCAAAAGAATGAATGGGCAGCTGGATGGATGACAGGTCTAGACAGCATCGGCAATGGCAATTAGAATAGGGCTGTGCCAATACAGACACCTGGCTGAGCTGAAATTCCTGGGAGACAAGTTGGGGATTCACTGTCTGTTAGTTCCTTGACACACACACTTGATGGTCAGATGGCTGGTCAGTGGGACCATCTTCATTGCAGCGTTGGGGGTCCACCTCTTTATGGATCTAGGTGAGGAACATTTTTGTCTGTCTGGTGTGTTTTATAAGTCCTCAGGCCTGCCTTTCCTGATAGAATTGCAATTGCAATTCACTGATGTGCTCCTATGGTCCCTTTCTACTCTGAGGAATAAGTCATTTATCAGTCTGCCTCATGCGAGTAGTGCCAGACAGATGGTGCCTTTCACACGTCCACTCAGTGCAGAGTCATCCTCCATCTTCAAAAAATGCAATCAAAAAACCTTTGAAATGGGATCTCCCAGGGTGAAGCACAATTTTAAAAGCCACTGTTTACTCAGTAGGGAGTAATTGTATCAGGGCAGAGCCTGATCTCAAAAAGAGTGCGAAGATTTTCATTACTAGCCAGGGGAGACAGCTTAGCACTTCAAAGCAATGGCTACTCTTCCACAGGACCTGGGTTTGATTTGCAGCACCCACACACACGGTAGGTAGCTCACAGCTCTCTGTAACTCCAGTCCCAGGGGATTAGATGAACTTTTGGGCCTCCAATGGCACCAGGCACGTACAAGGTACACAGACATATATGCATGAAAATACATACATACATACATACATACATACATACTATGAAATAGGTTTTAAAAGAGCTGTTACCATTACGGTAAAGCAAAGTATCACTTGTGTTATTCTGCTTATTTCAGTGTTATGTCTCCTGGCCAAGGTCTTCTGCAGGGCAGCCGTCACAGCAGCCCTACTTCCTGATGGCATTGCATATGTCAGTGCCAGGGGACACATGTGCTGTGGTCACGGTCTCCCTTCACACTCGATGAAGGAGCTATGTACAAATGGCATGATATCAAACAATCTGGGGTGTCTAAAAGAATTGTGGGAGTGGGCGAGGGTGCCGACAGGAATTTCCATGAACTGGGAGCACAGAATAAAGTAATTGTCTGTAGGAAAGTCATAGTGTGTGTGTGAAAGACAAAAGTGGGGAAACAAATGAGGATTTGTGATGGTGACTCTGCAAACAGATGAAAGGATGCGTGCTTTTCCTAGCTCTTGCTAGCGCTGTACTTTATAAACGCAGCAAAGATAGCTGCAGAAGAAGCTTGAGTAAAGTCTTTCTTCTCTGCTGTGTCAGCCGTGCGGCACGTAGGCTAAAGAGCTAGCACATCTTCAGTCTTTCAGGAGCACCACAGTAGATCAGGGGATGAGCCGAGAAGGCTCTGGGGTTTTAGGGCTGGCTGGAAGAGAAAGGAGGTGTGCTACTCCGTGTAAGTAGCTGGCAGGCCCTATTCACAGCCCCTGTTAACCAGCGGCAAATTAAGTACCAGAGTCGTAGATGCCTCCAGGGTTTTGAGCCTACTTAGCTGTGGAAGAGAGAAGACTGGACGGAAGCCAATTTTTAAGAGTTCAGATTCCGTTTGAAATGGGAGTGCATTATCCAAGCAGAAACATCAAGAAGGAAGTCAAGGACGCAGGGCAGGAGATGTGCGGGAAGATTGAAAACCGGGAACCGCGCTGTTAATCAGACGAGCTGGGCTAACTGTGCTACCGGCGAAGGTGGAATAGACGGGCAGGTGGTGGGATCTGAACTTGGATCAGAGCTGCTCTCGCCGAGGGGAGAAGAGCAGCAGGAGGAAGCTGGCCTCCCAGCCTTCCTGCTTGGCCTTCAGCAAGCTGCGTCCGGGGCTGTGATTAAGATGTAGAGAAGCTTTAAAACACACCCCTTTCCCTCCTAAAGCTGTGATAATTTTCGTTTATGAAGTATAAACGGAAAACACCTAGATTAACGGAGACAAAACACGAAGGTGTATTCACCTATGCAAATACGTGAGGCATGCTGCAAATAAGAAGACCTGCACCAGTCACAGAGGTTGCAGACTATACGGAGCTGAAGAAAGGGTTAGGGGCGTGGGCCTGTGGCAGAAAGGGAAGTGGCCAGAGCAAACAGAAGGCTGAGGAGGGCATGTGCTCTGTTCTCAGGGCCATCTTGATTTACAGTTTTAGGGAAAAAGCCACCTGTGCCCATCCCTGACTGGGCAAAGTGCTCGAGTCCCCATTTCATCTTCACTGGAAGCCTATTTTCTAGTTAGGAGGGAGACCACAGGACGATGAAGTCTGTTTGCGTCTGCTCAGGGTTCGCGTCAGTAGATCTCCACGACACTTGTGAGCTCCATTTGCAAAAGGACAGCCTTTCAGAGTTAGTTCTGACTGTAGTTTCTTGGCATTGCAGTCTTGAGAGGTGACAAGGAGGTACATGTAGTGGGGCATATCCTGGTGTCCCAGGAGGTGGACTACTCACTTACACACCACCTGTTCATACTACTTCCTCCCCAAATGGAAACTTTTGACATGTGTGTTATAAACCAGGAACTTTTGCTAGAGAAAAATGCCTCAGAAGCAATTGTCAATCATCCTACTCTAAGACTGAAAGTGAAACATTTATAGTCAAATCTCCTTTGCTTCTGAGTCCTAAATCAAGAAATGTCGAGAATTGTTGCAAATGTATTTTTTGGGAAAATATGATCAGAATGCTTGTGGGGGTATTTCCCACCACTTTTACGTTTGTAAATCAAAATTTGTGCAAATGTTACTATATTTATTGTAGAAATAAAACATAATAAATATCACCCCAGAGCCCACGGGTAATGGCGTTTATATCTGACATCTGTATTGTATTAGATCTTGAAATTCCTAACATAAAGCTGAATACTTAACTATTTCTGTCTTTGAGGATGCTGGTTGAGGAATTTGTAGGTCTCATATGTATGATCACAATTCATTGGTGTTGCTGGGTGACCTCTTTGATGTTTTCAAAACACTGAAGGATGTAAATGTGTGTGTGTGTGTGTGTGTGTGTGTGTGTGTGTGTGTGTGTGTCTATGTACATATGCATAAGTAGGTAGGTAGATGGAGAGATAGATGATAGATAGATAGATGATAGCTATCTTGAGAGCAAGAGTGTTTCTGTTGAATTCTAGAGGAGATAGTCCAGCAAACCCACTCCTGATCCCAATTTACATACAACATTACAACATAAGAAGAAAGTTACTAGGTCTTCAGAAGGGCATTTTTGATAATAGAAAAACTGTCCCCAATCTGAGGACTAGTGTGGTATTAAGTTATCCAAACCTAATACTCTTATCCTCTTCCAGTGCTCCAGGTGCCACTGGCTGCAACACATAGATTCCTTGTGTCTTGAGCAATGAATTGGACATAACACACACACACACACACACACACACACACACACACATACACATACCAGTAGTAATAATAAAAGTATAGATTTGCTGACAGTGAGAATGAAAGCATAGAGCACATGCCACAGAGCAAGACCAGGGGGGCTGGAGAGATGGCTCAGCAGTTAAGAGCACGGTCTGCTCTTCCAGAGGTCCTGAGTTCAATTCCCAGCAACAACATGGTGGCTCACAACCATCTATAATGTGATCTGATGCCCTCTTCTGGCCTACAGATGCACATGCAGGCAGGCAGAGCATTGTATACATAATAATAATAAAGAAATACATCTTTTTTAAAAGTGTCTTGAGGTTTTTCTTGTTGTTGTTTTTGCTAGGGGTGTTGGGGGCTTCTTTTATGAGTGAGCCCCATTCACCTTTCATAGGTGAAGGGAAGAACTAATACTCAGAAATGCAAATGAGATAGAGCCTTACCTTGATTGACATATTGACTGTTTTAGAATGGGATGATTTGCACATGAGAGAGATGTGCATCCCATACTTTTAAGTACATGGAGACCCCATTATACGTATACATGAGATGCTAAGTAGGTTTTTCCTGGCAGGTCGCCTTAAGGACAGCTCAGCAGACATGGCATTTGAGCTGAACATCATTTTAACTGGCCTGTTTGTCTTCCCTTTTCCCAGGAAGTGCAGGGTGAGAGTTCTCACAGGAGAGATGTGGAAGGCAAAGAGCAGGTTCCTGGTTACTGGGCCGTTCCCGGGATTGCCTCAATGGCATTATACAACATGCAGTGTTTTACACATATCTTTTCTGTGCTCTGCTTTTCTCTTGTTCTTGAGGATTCATTTTAATCAGCCTGTTTATATTAAATTTAAGATGCTTAATTGATCCTTATTTAAAATTTTACATATTAGCAGAGAATGAATGTTAAATGATGCAATTCATTTATTCATTGTGACATCTTAGAAATCAGTCAGCTACTTTGAGGCATTTTAGAGGGGGTATGACAATTGCTTGCTTTAAGTGCCTGAACCCTTATTGTTGTCATGACTACTTGGTCCATCCATTGAGACACACTATGGAACCAGCACTTGTCTCAGCTGGATGGCTGTGAACAGCACACACTCAACTTTCTAGACCACTCCAGCAAGCACACGACCATGGCCCATACTCCAGTAATCAAACTTCCTGATTCGTTACGAGCATGCAAGGCGTGTGCAATGCTGTCTGCTTGCAGTGTATCTGGTCCTGGTCCTCGAGTCATTTGTCACTCTCCTTACATTTCGTAAGCACATAATGCGTGCTTACATTTCATAAGCACACCAGCTCCGCTCAGACCCACATGATGGCTTTTTATAGGCCTGGTTAGGTGAAGTTTAAATTTGCATCCCTGCAGTGGTCTGAAATACACTGTTTGCTCCGTCCCTGACATGTGCTCGCTTTTCCTGCAGTCAACCTGATGTAGTGTCATAACCACTGAGAGTCATCAATTTCCTGACATCAAGACAGGAAAAAAAGCTTTTCCATCCTCATGTTTTGTTGAACCAGCAGAGTACACAGAAAGGCTGAGGGAGAGGAAAGGAACATCCTCCCAGCTGCGTGATTTAACAACGTCTTAAGGTTGGGATTTCTTTCAGTCTGAAGCATTTCCCTTCTTGTTTTCTAGGTTCATCATGTAGGTGTGCTGTGGAGGGGTGAATAAATTAAAACTCCAATTGGTTGTGGGTTTGACCATGAACTAAGCATGAGAAGAAGTGTCTGCTTTAATGTGTTCTTAAATTCATAAGATTTTGTTTAGAGAAACTAACCCCTCGCCTCTTTAATTTACTACAAATGGACTAATTGAAACAGAAAAGGATTTCTACAAATGGACTAATTGAAACAGAAAAAGGTTTCAAATAATATAATTAATATTTAACTTAGTTTCAGCTATTTTGACTAACCCCTAAATTTTGTAGACTCATATAATTAAATTTTAATACAAAGAACATCCTATTTTCATAACAAATATTAATTCTTAGAAGCATGCACTGTTGTATACTCTTTAAAATGTTGACAAATGGTTGATTTTGTTATTAAATTTCTCAGTTCACTTAAAATGTATTTGTTTAGCATTATGTGTACATAAAATATAGAGGGGAGAATCTCTTATTATTTCCTTTTAATTTTTACATCTATTCACACACACACACACACACGTGTGTGTGTGTGTGTGTGTGTGTGTGTGTGTGTGTGTAGCCCACATGTATGCACCTGCCTGTGGAGGTCAGAAGAGGGCATTAGTTCTCCTGTAACTGACATCACAGGTGGTTATGGACTGCACGGTGTGAGTTCTAGGAGCTGAAAAAGGGTCCTCTGGAAAAGCAGCAAGAACTCCTAACCTCTGAATCAGCTCTCCAGCCCTCTTACTTTCCTGAAAAAAGTTTGTGCCTAATTACTTGATAATATCCAAATATGAAGCTTGGTAGGGCAATTTCCTCTTTTCCTTGTGTGTGTTGTTGAAAGATTATTATTTAATATTGAATTATTGTTTTAGCAAAATCAGCAGTAATTCCTTAACCAGCTTTATACTCAAATCACTATACAGAGAGACCAGGATCTATATAATTAGCCTATAGCACAATGCTGCACAATTACTCCATCCTAAACCTATACTCTATGCTAAGATAGTTTCTTCCCATTCAGAATTCCCACATTATATGTGCTTTTAAGTCATCTCATAGGCCCAGTTTATTTCTCTTGATGTTTCCCGTCTCTCTTGCGGCTCCATCTTCACCTTCTCTCTCTTTCTCCTCCCCTCACTGGATCAGATTGTCCTGCTTTATTCTGTTATTGCCCAGGATTGGCTAATTGGTTTTATTGGCAAGAACAAATGATGACATGTTTACACAAACTTGAAACTGGAGATGCTTAGAATAAACATCACAATGCAATAATGTCTTAGTTGATTCAGAGAGTGGGGTGGAGAAATCAGCATTGTGTGTGTGTGTGTGTGTGTGTGTGTGTGTGTGTGTGTGTGTATGTGCATGTGGACTCTCATGGATTTTCAAGACAGAGTTTCTCTGTGTAGCAGCCCTGGCTGTTTCTCTCTTCCCTTTCTTCCCACTAAGTCCTCCTATATACTCTTCTTTGCTCTCCTTCAAATTCATGACCTCTGAATTTTATTGTTACTGCTTGCACATATGTAATGTGCATATAATATTGCTTCTATGGATGTTTTCAGGGCTGACTGTTCATTACTGGTTAAACAGTTGGTGTGCTCCTTCAAGGAAGGCCCTCTTCTGCTCCCAGCATTATACAGTTGCCTGTCATTCTTTGGTTAGGACTGAAGCCTTGTGAGCTAGCTAAGAAACAAATCCATTCAAATCTAGTTTGATGAACTGTAGAGGAATTATAATTTAACAACATGGCTTCTCTGGCAATGGGTCACATCTGGAAGCCTTCTAGTTCTGTGTGGTTCAATTTGAATGACAAGGATATAGTTGAGAAAGAGTCGAGAAAACAATACAGTAGAGTAATATACATTAGAGAGAGAAGAGAAGATAATACATTTGAGTTGAGTAGAGAGTTCAGTAGAGAAGACAGTATAGTAGAGTAGAGTAGAATTCAGTACAGGACAGGACAGTACAGGCAGTTTGGTGCAGTTCAGTTGAGTGCAGTGGAGCTGAGTTTAGTCAGTGAATTTAGTTAAGTTTGGTCCATTCAGTTCAGAGGCAAGTTGTAGCTAGAGAATGAGAAGGAGCCAGCAGATTAGAACAGATTGCCAGAGTTAGTTTGAGACCAAGCAGAACAATTTCGGTAAGAAGCTGAGAGAAAGCCAGATGGAATCAGTCAGCTCAGAAAGGAGTTTGAGCCAGAACAGCTGAGTTGAACCAGCCAGCCAGAGTTCAGAAAGAATGAAAAAGTGTGAGTTCATTCAGCAGTAAGGCTCCAAGACAACAATTACAAAAAGCAAATAAAAATTACTTTTACAGTGAACCAATGAGTTCATTGAACTTACTCGGAGGTACATAGGAAAGGAGTTACTGATGGGAGCCTGGTCAACTCATAGGCCACTGCATCATGAAAAAGCCTACACAGTGTGGATGATGGCTAATAAAAACTGAAGCCTTGGGGCTGTCTGCTCAAGGCTCAGGTAGCCCCAAGAAGACTCTCTTCTCCCAGTGAGAGTTTACTGGCTAGGTAACTTTAGGAAGGGCCTTTTGTATCTTATTGCTTTCTGATGCGTCTTGTGTGTTCCACCTCTTCATCCTTCTGAGTTTCATGGGGCTCTCCCTGGGAAAGAATATTTTGGTTTGGAAGAATTAGCCACACAGCTGTGGTTTAGCTCTGTTTAGACCATTAATGTTTTCTCTAGTTTCTGATCTATTTAATTAATTAATTAACTAATTAATTAATTTAAGTTTTACAATCTTGTGCTCAGAATGGGCAAAGCCCTCCAGGTGATTTATTAATTACTTCAGCTATTGCCTCCAAAGAACTGACTAAGAGTTTCTTTACTTTCTCTTCCCCCACGCCTGCCCATCCCACCTCCCCCCCAACCCCCACCCCCGCTTTCACACACACACACCAGGAGAGTGCAGAAAATGAGGTTTTCCAAATCTTTTAAGTTTAACTATAAAGCTCCCCAGTCTTACTTTATTTCAACATTTGACCAAAAGCTAGAAGAGCAGCCTTATATTTAGGCCCTACAATGTTTTCAGCTTTATCATCCTATTTTCATCATTCTGCTAAAAGCCTTAATGCCTTGGCTGTCCTTAAGCAGACTCAGATTTTCTGACATTAGGCATGTCCCCAGCAAAGAGAGATTTGCAAATGTTTAGTTCCACGTCTAGAAGTTTCCACTTACACAAAGCTTAGTCCTTGAATCCTCATAGCATCTGTAGTGGAGGGGACCATTAACAGGCAGAGAGGTATACTTACAATTTTATTGGTTGTTTTTATGGAGTGCATTTCTGTTGGACATGGTTCCATCTTTCTCTCAAACTTTTCACTTTAAACCAAAATAATTTTCCTAGTTTCTAATATAGTTTTATACCCAAGAATTGACCTGATTACTATAAGAAACTGGCAAATGTAAATAAGAAAACCATATTACATGATTTTGGTTACCTATAACTATATATCAAATTAATTTCAACCTCACAGACTTGAAAACATTTTTCTCCTCTCCATGATTTTGTGAGTCTGAACTGCCAGGTTGTGTGGTTTGTTTGTGGCAATTTATTGTAATTCTTAAGAGAATCTATACCTATTTCTTATCTCTTTAATCTAATTATTTGGTAAGGTTTTTTTTTGTTTTGTTTTGGTTTGGTTTTTTACTCTGTGGTATCTCATCCTCTCAGACTCTTTAAGTGGCCTGAACTTCTGACAGTGTGGCTGCATATATGTTTATATAGTTGTTTTCTTATATAGTGACTCAGAGCTCCATGAGAGAGAAGAGGAAGCTAACAATCCTTTTAATGACTGGAGAGAGAGAGAAAGAGAGAGAGAGAGAGAGAGAGAGAGAGAGAGAGAGAGAGAGAGAGAGAGAAGGAGAAAGAGAGAGGATGGCACCCATGAGACAGTGTGTTTAGTAGAGGGGAAGAGTCCATGTTTTCATAAGAAGTGTATCAGTTTTCAATTACCTTTAACCTGCTGTGCATAGTTTAGAGAGTTTGTTAAAATCTCTTGGCATTAGTACAACAAAGTGCCCGAGGTGGACTAATATTCCAAAGAAAAGTAATTTAGCTTGGAGTTCTAGAGATTGAATGACGTAGCCCTTAAGAACCTATTCCCGAAGGCACCACATACTTGAATCATAGAATAAGAAGAAATCAAATTTGTACTGATCTTCAAGGAAGGAAGCTTCATCGCAACTGTCTAGCTTTTATAGTGGTAAAAGGTGACGTGTTAGTCATCAGACAAGAAAAGTAATCATCAATATTACCCATCTGTGACCCCTTCAAGCCATAATAATGACTGACCTGACAAGACATGCTCACTGGTGCAATAGTACCATGGACAACATGGGAGTAACCACTTTCTTTTCTTTTCTTGTTTTTTATTTTTTATTCATATTACATCTCAATTGTTAGCCCTTCCCTTGTATCCTCCTATTCCTCCCTCCCTCCTGCTTCCCCCTTCTCCCCTCCCCTGTGTCTGTGACTGAGGGAGACCTCCTCCCCCTATATATGCTCATAGGGTATCGAGTCTTTTCTTGGTAACTTGCTATCCTTCCTGTGAGTGCTGCCAGGCCTCCCCATCCAGGGGACATGGTCAGAAAAGGGGCACCAGAATTCATGTGAGAGTCTGATCTCACTCTCCACTCAATGGTGGAGTATATCCTGTTCATTGGCTAGGTCTGGGTAGGGGTTTGAAGTTTACTGCCTATATTTTCCTTGGCTGGTGCCTTAGTTTGAGGAGGATCCCAGGACTCAGATCTGCCTGTCATAAAGTTCTTCTTGTAGGTTTTCAGAACCCTCTGGATCCTTCTATTTTTCCATTCTTCCATGTTACTCTCACCTAAAGTCTCAGTAGGATGTCTTTCCCTCTGACCCACTTTCTTGGTAAGTAAAGTTTTTCATGGGACGTATCCCTTGGACTAGTGTCTCGATATAAGTGAATATATACCGTTTGTCTCTTTTTGCTTCTGGGTGAACGCACTCATTATGATAATTTCTAGTTCAATCCATTTGTCCACAAATTTCGGGGATTCCTTGCTTTTAATAGCTGAGTAGTATGCCATAGTGTAAATGTATCACAGTTTCTTAGTCCATTCTTCTACTGAGGGACACTTAGGCTGTTTCCATGTTCTGGCTATTATGAATAAAGCAGCTATGAACATGGTTGAGCATATGTCCCTATTGTGTGGCAGGGCATTTTCTGGGTATATTCCAAGGAGTGGGATAGCTGGGTCTTGAGGAAGCCCTATTCCCAGTTTTCTGAGAAAGAGCCAGATAGTTTTCCAAAGTGGTTGTACTAGTTTGCATTCCCACCAGCAATGAAGCAGTGTTCCTCTCTCTCCACATCCTTGCCAACATGTGGTGTCACTTGAGTTTCTTATCTTAGCCATTCTGATGGGTGTAAGATGGAATCTCAGTGTCGTTTTGATTTGCATTTCCCTGATGACTAAGGAGGCTAAGCATTTCTTTAACTGTTTCTCAGCCATTAGATATTCCTCTGTTGAGAATTCTCTGTTTAGTTCTGAGCCCCATTTCTCAATTGGGTTGTTTGGTTTTGTGGTGTTTAATTTCTTGAGTTCTTTATATATTTTGGATATTAGACCTTTGTCAGATGTAGGGATGGTGAAGATCTTTTCCCAGTCTGTAGGCTGTCACTTTGTTCTCTTGACAGTGTCTCCTGCCTTACAGAAGCTACTCAGCCTCATGAGGTCCCATTTATTAATTGTTGACCTTAAGGCCTGGGCTGTTGGAGTTCTGTTCAGGAAGTTGTCTCCTGTGCCTATGTGTTCCAGGCTCTTCCCCACTTTTTCCTCTAACTGAATTAATGTCTCTGGTTTTAAGTTGAGGTCTTTAATCCACTTGGACTTGAGTTTTGTGCATGGTGACAAATAGGAGTCTAATTGCATTTTTCTACATGTAGACATCCAGGAGTAACCACTTTCTGATTGGACTTGAGTCTCACTCCACAATTTAAAACCCATGCTTGGCATCATTACTGGGTCATGAAACCTGTGCTTTGACAGGTCATAGGTCCTAGGGGAGAATCTCCTACTATTATTTTACTTAATGGACATAGTATTGAACTAACTTCTAGTGACTCATAATTATACCCATAGATAGGAATCTCTTAACACTCATCAAAGAAGCTCCTATCTGCAACATATAGTGATGAGTTTAGCACAGAGACCCACAGGTGGCAAACATGCAGAGAAGAAGACAATGTGGAACGATCAACCCTAAATGGAACAAAACACTCCACTTTTCCTCAGGGACAATTGCAGAAGTATGGGTAAAAGAGTACAGAGACAAGGTGGTTGATGACTACAAGGAAACAGCATTCCTAGACACAGCAAAGCAGCTGCTCATATGAGCTCACGGTGGTGATGGTAGCAGGCAAGACACCTGTGCAAGCCCATGCCAGACAAAGCAAAGCAAAGAGAAGTGAGTCACGTAATCCCTTCCCTAATTGTGAACCTATTGGCAATCGTTATTTGCTTAGAGATGAAGAATCTGTTTTCTCTAAGTGCATAGCCCCCATTACTCAACTGTGTGTTACGGTAAGAGGCCACACATCTAAGAATAGTTAGGGAGTACAAATCAATCTTGATCAAAACACAAAACAAAACAAAATCCACGAAAGTTGAATGAAGAGGTAAGGAGGGTAGATCTAGGAAGAGTTGGGAAAGGGGACGAACAAGGTCAAAACACAAATTCTCAAAGAACTAACAATAATACAGAGAAGAAAGGCAGTAGCATGTGTAGAAAGAGTCAAAAGCAGAGAGTGACCTAGGATTTGGGCTCTTTATTGCCAATGGTAGAGTGCTCCCCCACAGTGAATATATTAAAGCACTCAAGACAAGCTTCCACAGACATGCCAACTGGTCGACCTAATAAAGATGATCCACAGTGAGGTTCCTTTCCCAGCTAATTTCTAGATTGTCAAGGTAAAAATTAAGACAAACCATGACAGGTTTCTTGTAACATTTGTCATGAGAATTTGAGGCCCCATAACAATTACCCCTGGAGGGCAGCACCCTCTATGACCTAAAAACTTTCTACTGGACCCCTTCCTTTAAAGCGCAATGAAGATCAAGATGAAACATAGAAACCCTTGGAGAAGAAACTACACTCAAACCATAGAAGCCATTATAATACTGTAAGATAAGATCCATGAAAATAATGAATCTGTTTTTTAAAGCACTGCTTAATTTTAAAACACATATTCATTTAACTATGTACACTAAACACAAATACATGTTTGTTAGAGGAAAATCCAAAATGACAGAGAAGTGTATACACAAAAGATAAAATGTCCTCTAAGATGTCTCTCCTAACCACTCTTTTTTTTTTTTTTCTGGTGTTAAAACTAGTTAATAGTAGCTGGGTGTGGTTGTGCATGCCTTTAATCCCAGCACTCTGGGAGGCAGAGGCAGACAAATCTCTGTGAGTTCAAAGCCAGCCTGGTCTACAAAGTGAGTCCAAGACAGCTAGGGAAATTACACAGTGAAACCCTGTCTCAAACCACACCAAACCAAACCAAACCAAACCAAACCAAACCAAACCAAACCAAACCAAACCAAACCAAACATTTAATAGCTTACTGTGTATTCCCCTGCAACTTATATGTGATTTTCATGTCTGTACTTTTCTTACCATGTTATATTTGGTGCTAGATATGACACATGCATGCTGAAAACACATTTAAAACACACAGAAATAAAAACATCTTTCCTGCCCCTAGTTACTCAAACTTATTGTCATTCTTTTCAACAGTATCCTGATGAAATTTAAAAGCTTCAAGCAGAGACAGCTTCCATTTCCTAGAGACAATTTTGCTTATCACCAACCATAGGTCTATACTGCATGTCAGAAATGTAGGTGCGCAATGTGCTTCACATAAGATGAATGTCACCAAGCTTGACTTCACATCTATAAGCTATTTGTCAGCATTTAGTGTTAAATATTTCTCCTAAAAGCAAGTGATCTCCCTCCCTGCACCCTGGCAATGAGCAAAGAGATACCTTGTTGGAGATGTTGTTCTTATATCAGTCAGGGGCAGCGCAGATGGCAATCCTTTGCTCATTCTAGCTTGATGCCTGGATTGGTGGCCAAAGCTGTTTTGTGCCTAGGACTCATAAAAATCAAATCAAATCAAATCAAATCAAACCCAGGCAGCACAACACTGGAGGAGGAAGACAGACAGAGACCGACATTCTGCGACGCCACACAGTACAGGGTAGGAAAGATGCCCACAGACCTGCCCTCCACCTTACTGCATGGGTAGGCCACAGACACACAGAGGCCTACCTACCACAACACAGGGCAACATATGCCACTCACAGACCTGCCCTCTGTTCCAAGGCACAGGCAGGCTATAGACAGGCTTTTCCTGGAAGAGGTCACCTAGGGGTCTGCTTGCTATGTGTCCAGTCTGCAGCAGGAGTCATCAGAATGTGCGAGTATGTGTTAGACGGATGGGGAAAAAAAAGAGAAGTGGAGCAGCTTGAGCATCATGAAGAAAGATGAAACTGGAGACTCAAGGGTGGAGAGGAGTAGCTTGTTGTGAGTGGCCAGCTTCATTTCCTGGGGCCATGGTGAGGTCCCAGCTTGAGCTGATGCTGAGGGCCATGTATGGGCCATTGGCTATTCAGTGGCAGGGGTCACCTCAATGTCCTTGGCTCATATTACCACTAGAGAACATGAGGATGTCCCTGATTGGGGCAGCCACTGCACACCACGTAGATGTCCAGTGGCTGTTCAGAACTGGCCCCGCCCCTTACTGGCTGTGGCATTCTGGAGAGCTGGCCCCACATTTCACTGGCAGCAGCACTCTGAAGAGCCAGCCCTGCACCTCACCTGAGCAGCACAGTAGAGCTGACTCTGGTGGCAAGTGCATGGGTGTGATCAAGAGAGAGAGCTGGCTCTGCCACTCTTCCCCTTGGCCCCCTTTCCCCTCGCCACCTGAGGCAGTTGGGAGTGCTGACCCAGGGTCATGAGAGCTGGTGAGCTGTCCCTGCCCCTCGCCATCTGCCAGCTATAACACAGGAGAGTGGGCCCTCGCCTTTCCTGGGCAGCACAATAGGGTTGGCCTTGGTTGAGAGGGAAGAGGTGACCTAGCCTTTGCAAGAGCAAAGGAGAGCTGGTCCCACCACTCATCTGCTGTGAGGTGGTGTGGGTGCAGTACTGATGCCCTCCCTTCCCCCCCTCACCACCTATATAAGGTAGTTGGGAATACTGACCCTGTGGGCATGAGAACAGGTGAGCTAACCCTGCCTCGTCACTGGCTGCAACACTCAGGAGAGCAGGTCCTGCACTTTGCCTGGGCAACAAAGTGGAGCTGGCCCTGATAGTAAGGCACAGATGAGTTTCTCCTGAGGGTGTGAGAGTGGGAGAGCTGGCCCAGCCTTTTGCAGGCTGTAGAACTTGGGAGAGTGGGTCTCACACCTTGACTGGGCAGCATAGCAGAGCTGGGGCTGGAGGTGTGGATGCAGGTGAGCTGGCACGAGAGCAGGAGAGCTGACTCTGCTTCCTGCTGATGGCAACACTGGGTGGCCTACTGGCAACAGTGCTAGAGAACACACTATAGAGGTACAGATAAGGGAGATCCAGAACTCTGAGCAGCTCAGGTACCACCTGGGGCCCAGATCCAAGGCTCTGAGTTGGCCTACCCCAAAATCTATATCATCTTCCAATGGTTGGGAAGTGTGAAAGGGCCAGTTCCTCTGATGCAAAGCTGCAGGATCTCCACGACACAGGATAATTGGAATTTGTCTTGGAGAGGATCCAATATTGATGGTATCACAGGAGCCAGAGATCTCGAACTAGACCAATGGCTCATTGCAATGAATGTTTTCAGGTGAAGATGTGTGGACAAAGGCATATATTGTGGGACATACTGTGGCACACTACAGCTTCCATGATGAGATCCTTTTATGCTGTGTGTGTGTGTGTGTGTGTGTGTGTGTGTATGTTATTTTGATGAGGAGGTTGCAAGGGCAAAGGATGGATATGAGGTGAAGGGGAGATGAAGGGACTGGGGCACATGATGTGAGTATCACAAAGAATCAATAAAAAAACAAAACAAGACAAAACAAAAAACACGCGACCCCGAGCTTTTAAGACTTTAATAAACAGCTTACTTACAATGATGTGATTTCCATATAAACTGATGTTGCTTAAATTTTTTTCATATATAAATATTTAAATATTCCTCACTATTAAATCACATAGAAGAAAGCAAAATTATTTGTACTGCTACTTATTTGTGGGCGGGGGGGAATAATAAGTTTGCACAAGTTCAGTAAGCATGTGCCATACTGGTCAGCAGAAAATTGTCTTTGCCAGACTCATGAGTAAGAACTCTCTGGGTTAAATATAATTGTGATGTCTAAAGAACAAAAATGGCATCCTTTCTCTCTGCAGCCATTTGCTGAAAATGTCTATTTGAGCTGAAAATGTCTATTCGAGGAGGTGCGGGGCTCTGTCAGTTCTTCCAAAATCCTTGTCGGAGTGCCAAAGAGCTTGATCGTGTACATGCAATGACAGCTGGCCACTGCAAAGAGAAGCTTCTCTGACAAGGCTGAGATCCATGTGTATATAAACATAAATATTGAGAAGAAAGTTTAACCACATGTCCAAACAGCAGCAATCAGTTCATGTCAAGAGCCACGGGCTTTTGCCCAGGTTCACAGTAACAGTCATGAATTTTCTTCTGTGGAGTGAGCCTCAAATTCAGTCTGAAAGGTCTTGGTTACCCACATAACGGAATACCACTGCTGCTCTAGTGGGAACATCTTGCTTGGCATGTTCATAATTGTAGCACATAAGGTATAGATACGAGCATTGATGACCCCCCTCCCAACTGAACTACATAGAGATTCCCAGCACTGTGAAAGCCAGCCCCTAGGGCCACAACTTGTAGCTCACTTTTAGTTTGATGTCTTTGTATTCTGCAATCAAAGTATGCTACATCTTCAGCAGTTGCGGTGTACTATCTAGTTCTGGTAGGCCAATGAGAACAATAGTAATGGCCTGTACTATTTTGGAGACTTTTAGGTCCTTTCATGCTGGGACCTACCCTAGGGCTTGTTGCAGACTAGGCAAGCACAGCGTGATGCTGACTCCTTCAAGTCCCATGATTCTTCTCTAACACTTGACAGCTTATCTTCCCTCCATCACCATGATTTTATAATGTGGTGGGTTCTTCACAAATGAAGTCCTGCCAACCGTCCTGCCAACCGCCACTTTAGATCAGTATGTTGTTGAATATTTTAGATTCTATTAGGCTTTTCTATGACCTGGCAAGTTCCCTGATAATTGAGACATAGAACTATAGATATGTTTAAATAAGCTTTATGTACAATAACTGAGCAGGTATGATTTAAATAAACTAATTTTCTAAGCTAGTCTGGCTACCTCCCAGCAGCATTCCCCATGTTACTTTAACAGTAAGTTGCCCTGTCATGTTCTCTTTCTTCATCTTTTTCTTCTTCCTATCTCCTCCTTTCTCCTCTCCTCCTGGCCGCATGGTTCCTACCTGAGACCACTAGCCAGGGAACCGATGCTCTTCCTATTTCTTTTCTGCCCAGTAACTGGCTGTCAGCAGCTTTATTAACCAATCAGAGATAATTGGGGTCAAAACTTACACAACACTATTTGATGTGAGAGTGCACTCATCTGGACTGCAGCCAGATCTTGGGGCCAGGAGTTATCATTTGTATACATAGCACCAGACCAACCCCCACAACATCAGTTGGTTTACTTAACACTACACCCTTAAGCTCCATTCATGTCTGTTTATGTATCAGTGGCTTTCCCCTTTGTTCTGAGTAATACTCCATCCTGTGATGTGCGTTATGTCAACAGCTACGTATGTACTTTCTAGATTTTAGCTGTTTCAAGCAAGTTCAGGTTCTTAATTGAAGTTTTACTTCTCTGATACGAATGCCATACAATTCACTGTTCTGTTCTGTCATGACGTTTCTGGCTTTACTACTGGCAAATTTTAACATTCAAAAACCACATCATTGGTCCTATTAGTTACTTTCATGATGTTATGATAAAATATCAGGAAAGGAGAGAGAGAGAGAGAGAGAGAGAGAGAGAGAGAGAGAGAGAGAGAGAGAGAGAGAGAATAAGAGAGTGAGGCTCTAAATTCTCAGTCGTCTGCCCTCCTTGAAGTGAAGTGCTTGCTTCAGCAAGGCTCCATGTCAGCCATAACCTCTCCAAACCTCACCAACTTCAGAACCACGTGTTCAAGCACAGGAGTAACTGTAGGATGTCTTTAATTCAAACCACCATAGTTGGTATAAGCCCTATCTCAGAATATTCGTCAAGATATTTTTGCTACTTAATAGCTTATACTTTCAACCCCTGCACGTGGTCTTCCATAGGGTAAAGGTTTTAAATGTTGATGAAGGCTAACTCATGATTTTCTGTTGTCACTAGTATTTTGAGTGATTTGTTGATGAACTCCCCAATCATTGATGCTGACAATTTTCCTGCTGTGTTCTTCTCTAGTCGTCTCCTGTTTTCCATGTGGAACCCATGGTTTGAAGTGATTATTGAATGAGATACAATGTTGAGGTGTTTGGTTTTTTTTTAAATGCCCAGGAGTGTGCAATTGAAGAACGTCTTCATCTACTAGCTTGTTTTCTTTCTTACCCAACATCTCTTGGACAGAGTTGTGGGGGCCAATTCTGGCCTCTCCATTCTGGTCCATTGACATATGTGCATCAGCAAGTGTATCAACCGTCTTGATTACTATAGTTATAGTAGACCAGACCCTTAGACTTAAGCTTGGTGTACATAGGTTAGACGGTTACTTGTTGATGATCTGTTTGACATCTGCATTAGTTTCATTTCTGTTTCTGGGTTAAGGACCCTGACAAAGGCAACTTAAGGGGGAGTTTATTTTCCTTACAGCTCCAGAGGGTTTAGAGTTCACTGTGACAGGGAAGGTGTGGCATCAGGATCATAAGGCCAGCCAATCACATTACATCAGCAGTCTGGAAGCAGAGTGAACAGGAAGTGAGGTCAGACTATAAAGCCTGAGGGCCCACCTCCCTAACGATGTATTTCCTCCCATAACGCTCCACCTCCTAAGGGCTCCATAACCATTTCAGAAGCACCATCATCTAGAAGCTACATGAGCAAACCCATAAGTCCATGGGGGGATATTTCACATCTACACCACAACATCGCTTATGATTTTACTTGGTACTCATTTTTTTATATCAGGAGAAAGGAAATCCATTTACTTGGATGAGGCACAAAAATATTATTCCATTGCGTTTCTTATTACTGCCACCTTCCTACTTTCAGCTTTATGTCCTTGGAACTTAAGCTGAAGGCTGAGAATTCGCTTTGTGGTGGCTTGAATGAGATGTAGCCCCTCTAAGCGCAGGCGTTTGAACACTTGGTCCCTAGTTAGGAGTGTTGTTTGGGGAGGTAGTGCAGCCTGGGGCCAGAGAAAGTTCATCCCTGAAGGTGAATTCATAGCCCAACCCAACTTCCGGGTTGTTTCCTCTACTTCATGTGCATGAACGGATGATTGCCCAGCTTCCTGCCCCCATGCCTGCTGCCTGCTACCACGCCTGCTGCCTGCCCCCATGCCTGCTGCCTGCTACCATGCAACCTCCCAAAACTCTATCATTTTTATGTTGTTTTTGGTCTTAGTGCTTTATCACAGCAATACAAGAGTAAATACTACAGCCTTCCCCCCTTTCCACGTCTTCTTTTCTCTTTATCCATTGTTATTATTTTCCAAAATTCTGACAGTCTCTCTTACAAATGACACTCTGTCCTTCAGAGTCTCTCTTTTCTAGTTTTCCTCTGCATTGCTAACCAAGTTTTATATCTTGGAGTCTCTGACCCCCAGGGAATTTAGTGTATATTTCTCACTGCCCAAAATTATCTTTCCTCATTTTCTCTTGCTAAGTTATTCCAGAGCTACTCTTTGTGGTAATGCAAGGACAGCAAGCATGCTTGGGCTTGTGATAGAAGGATAATAGATGAATTTAAATATCAAGAGAGGAAGGCTAGTTCTGTCATGACATTTAGCGGGGCCTGGGAGTTCCTTCAGTTTATCAGCTTTGGTGTAGTGAAAACGGAGCGTATACATGTGAACAGCAATCAAATGGAAAAATCTCCAGGTAGGAGTCCCATAACATTACAGTGATCAACACCCATAGGAATGCTGGTATTGCACGGAGCCATAGGCATCGTGATTCACTTAGCATGCTGCCAACAGCAACAGTGTGCAGCAATAATGAGAAAAAGAGAACTGGGAGATGGGACTCACAGTATAGCTTATCATTTTGCACTTGTTTTGACTTACCTGTTGTCTGCCCCTTGACCCAATTATGTCTCCTGTTTGTGCCTTCATTTGTTTGTTTGTATCTGGCTTTTTATATGGGTTCTGGGGATCCAAACTCCGATTTTATCAAATGATGTGGCAGTGACTTTATCAAATGAGCCACTTCTCTAGCCCTGTTTTCTTCTGTTGTCATTGTTATTTTTGAGACAGAATAGGGTACGTACGTATATGGCCTGGCCTGGGACTTGCTTTGTAGACCAGGCTGGCCTCAAACTCACAGAGATAAGCTTACTTGTACCTCTTCACTGCTGAGATTTAAGGCATATACCACCACACTTGGCTTCTGTTTATAATAACACAGTGTCCTGCGTTAGTACAGAACAGCCTCTGAGTCTGGTGATGCAGCTTTGTGGTGCAGGCCTCCCAAGGCACATGGCACTGTGGGCTTAATTGCAGCACTAGGGAAACATGAACGATTTACGCCTTGGCCACACTGCTAGTGTGTGAATGTATTTGCTAATCAAATTCTGTAAATAGATGGAAGTGGGATCTATATCCACACGTGTGACAGTTCACACCTGGCTCCTGCTGGGCCCACCCTCCATCTTGACACCTGGGGTAGGATCATCAATAGGTCCTTGCCTGACCATGGAGTGATTTAGCATTCCTGATTACATCTTTCTTTTATGAGTACTGATAACAACCCATTTCCTGAAAGAGAATAATTTCCACACGTATTTGGGGGGCAAGGAGATGTTATTTATAGCTAGAATGCTGCGAGGAAGATTTGTCTTCAGTCCCTCTGTTACAGTGGTGCATATATATATATATATATATATATATATATATATATATATATATATATGTTATATGAGTATGTACATGTGTGAGACTGCATGTAAAGACCAGAGGTGGACGTTGAGTGTTTATTGCTTTTCACCTTATGTGAGACAAAGTAGTCTCAGTGAATTTGGAGCTTAACAACTTGCTGAGACTGTCTGGCCAGTAGGCTTTGGGAATCAGCCTGTTTCTGGTCTAGCATGCTGCGATTACAAATGTTCCGCACTGCACTTGCTTCTGTGTGCATGCTGGAGATCTGAGCTCAGGTCCTCCCTCCTGATTCGTTCTGCAAATACTAAACTCACTGAGCCATCTCTTCATCCAGGATGTGCCAGCATAGCTAGCTGCCTTACTATATTTGCTCCTGCTCTTCCTCTTTGTGACGTACACCAAGGCAAGAATCTACACAGATAAACATCCCGTTTCAAACAGGGGAAATGTTTGTAGCATGTTTTGTGTCCTTCTTAGCTTTCTCCACATTTCCTTTTATCAGCATTAATGAGTGGGAACTTGGCTGCTTTCTATTTGCGTGGAACTTGAAGCATATCTGGTCACGTATGGACACTTCTGTAAAGCAAGCGCATTTCTTTCTTCATGTGATATCATTTCTGTTCTCAATGCTAGGGGGTCAGAACTCCTGAGGGGAGAATATGCTGACTCATTGGATAGCCAAACAGATGCTCACTGTGGATGAGCACATACCCTGAAGGAAGGGAATGCAGGGGTAGTTAGCTTTACCAGAGAGAGACACTGACCTTCAGCCCAGTCCTGTTGCATATCAATAACTTGTCTTTGGGTCAACCCCAAACAAATATGTTCAGACCTTGGGAAAGAGAAAGGCTGAAGCTAAGTATAAGGGGAGGACACTGAACTCCCAAACATTACCAAGGGTCCAGCTCTGTGGTGAACAACTAATAACAAGATAAGAAGTTAAAGTTGTTTCAAGGATTCCCAGAGTTTTGAAATTCTGTGTTCAAATTACCCACTGGAAAGAAACCCTGTGACAAGAAGCACTGTGATGGAAGCGACCATTTCTGAAGCACTCGAAGAGGAGATGGCCCAACTGACTGAAACAATAGCAAGTAAATATATGGCTTGGAAAATAGCAAGTGGTGGGTTGGCGAATTGTTGGAAGGTTGTGGTGACTGCCTGGTACCTGCTGTATCTGTTACAGGTAATGTGGCTGCATGGGGGAGGGGTTTGGGTGTCTTTAAGTACATCTTAAATCCTCTATGGAACCACTGCAAGTAATGGGTTCCATTGTGCCGAGACAATGGTCAAATGGAAGATCAATGAACCCCCAAACATCACAGGCTTTTGACAGTGCTATTAATTCTTCTCTTCAACTTGATGGCAAGGCCCTATTGCAGAAGACAACACTTAGGTATGTCATCAAACACAGAAAAGTTGAGCTGCTTGATATCCACTGACAAAGGAAAAATTACTTTTCCAGTGGAATCTCACTGGGAATATAAGCCACACTTCAGGACAGGCCTTATACCTAGGAGTAGTTGGCTAACATATAATGAATTCAATGATATTATTGTAGACTTTTTTTTAGTTTTTAAAATTCATTTTGTTTTGTTTGAACATTTTTTTGTTATTGGTCTTTTGTTTGTTTATTGTTATTTCCATTTTTGTGGTTTTGAGATTTTATTTTTAAATGTTTCTTGTTTTTTAAATTTAGTTTTGTGTGTGGTTAGAGGGAGGAGGGAGGGGAAAGAGAGGGAGGGGGAGATAGGGGGAGCAGAGGGAGGGAGGGAGGGAGGGAGAGAGAGATCGAGAGAGCAAGAGGGAACATAAATTTGGGTCAGTAGTGAAGTGGGGAAACATAAGACCTGGGGGAAGTTGGGGGAGGGGAAAACATGATCAAAATGCATCTTTTGAAAAATGTTTTTTCAATAAAAAGGATATATCTAGCAGTATTTTATTCTTGGTGCTCCCTAAGAAATAATAACTAAGACTGAGAGAATGCTAAGAGGTACAATTGTATATGTTGTAGGAATTAATTAGAACACAAGACTGTACGTTTAATTGTCTTATACATGTGAGTAGAGGAAAGTATCTCAATCTGTTTCTCACTTGACATTTTGAGTTGGGCAGTTATTATGGGCAATAAAGACTACGATAAATTACCAGTCACAGTTGTGACAGCTCCCAGAGCTCCCCTCTGCAAGCTGTGACAACCCAAAGTTTCTCCATCCCTTGCCAAGTGTCCCTGCACTCTTCTTTCCCAAATCATTGAGAATTACTAAATTGGAATCAATAAGCATTTAGCCACTCTCTGCATATACAGGGCTATGAGCTAATTTATGTGAAACCTTGCTATTCCCTCCTCCCCACCCTCTTCTTCTGTTTAATGCTTGAAGAAACAATGTAAGGTAGTTTTATTCTGAGCTAAGCTTTGCTTATCCTTTGGTGTGAATAGCCACTCTTCTAGACACTGGATCTGCAAATGAATGGCTATATCACATTTTAAAAACATTTTTAACATAAAGAGATACTACAATGTTGTAGATATATTAAAGGTTATGGTGTTAAACTAAAGATTATGTTAATTGAAATAAAGACAGAAAGACAGGCATTGCGTGATCTCATTTGTGGGTAAAATAAAAGGCTGCTGAGCTCTTTGAATTTGAGAGTAGAACAGTAGTTTCAAGCAGCAGAGAAGTATGGGGGAACAGTGGATCAATTGGTATTAAATTACATTTAGCTAAAGGCAAGATGGTCAGGTGTGTTGTTATATAACAGGAAAACTATAGCAAACACCACTATTCTGTACATTTCACAAAGCTGAAAGGTTTGTTTTAAAGATTGTTGTAAAGTATTAGAGGCATGTTTCACATAACTTATAGATACAATATACACATACGGCACACATCCCACTCTCATGCTACACGACACTCCACTAACGTGTACAGACTTTATGTTCTCATGAGCCTTTTCAGAAAAATGATGAATGTATGCCTAGGGTCTAAGTAGTATTGAAGGGTGAGTGCAGGCAAGAGTGTTTTCCCCTGAAGTTAATATAATACGCCAATGTTAGGTTGTGATTATTATGCACACCTTTGCAAATAAGCTAAACATGTCGGCATTATGCTCTAAAGTTTTATTGTCATATAAATTATATGAAAACACTAGAGCCTATCAAAATAAACACATTGAGTAGATGAAAACAATAGCCATTTTCATGGATAGTGTCTGTCAAATTCTTTTGCCAGACTTTGGGGAGAGCAGACCCAGTGGTTAGGTCACTGGATCATTATTTTTATACTGTTAAGCACAACATGTTTTCTGAGCATCATAAAATAATATATTTTCACAAAATAGGGTACACTCATTCTCATTTTACATTGCAAAGATACCTTTAATGATCCTGACGTGATTATTCCTTGAACCCTAAACGTAGTCCTTGGCTGTAAGTGTTAGAGAAGCCCTTGACCACGTTTCAGAGTTAATTTGAAGTAGGATTTTACATTCCAGACTAAAAAGGTTCAGATGTGTTCCTTCTATTGCAAGCCAGATGTCTTCTTAGCAGAAGAAGGCTTCTTTGGTGACATGCTACATTAAATGTCATCTTCAGATGCGTGGTTAATCCTCACGACGCTTTGGATAGACTGTTAGGTGACTCTGTAGTTGTTGGCAGCACTAACCTGCCTGTCTCTATCCACAGCCAGCCTCATCCTTTAGCGTTAGTGTTACTGAAGGGAGCTGTATTGTCAGGCGGCACAGCTTGCCCTGCTTCTTTTGAAAGGTATTATAAAATCTTTATTATATACTTTGGCCGTCTAGACAGCAGATCCTCAGTCTTCAAATACCATGTGCAAATCTGTAATTGGTAAACTTCTATGAGATTAGATGTCCTTTTTTCATCACAGTCCCCAGCTTCCCTCCCCTACCACTGCTCCCACCCCCACCCCGGTCCCTGCAGCTTCATTAATGAAGGAGAGCCTCTATGCATGGACTGTTCTCATTACATACAAATTAGAGTTAAAACAGTGGCTTCTCAACCCTGGAATTGTATGTGCTAATGAACACAAAGAGGGTCGCCAATGAAAAATAACTCAGGCGAGCTGTATCTTCCCGCCACTGTTTGCAGCACTCTGGGAAAAGGTTCTAATATTAATGCCTCTTGTCAGAACACCCTCACAACCACTATTAAATCATCGTCCCTATCGATGGTGCTGTAGTTATAAATAGTCTCACAATGAATTCTGAATTCTCTACATGTAAATCATGCCACGTACCATTATCTGATATCCTTGAATTAGATATGCGTGGCCTTGAGGGCAGTAAAGGATAGGTCGATGCAGCCAGCTGTCTCCTTCAGTGGAAAATGCTCAGCGTTAAAGACTAACAGCCAGACAGTAAATAACATTTTCAAATATGCACCGAGACTTTGAGTGGGAGAGAAATGAATAATGATTTTTCTCTTGCTAGATTGGACTTAAGCAAAGGTCAAACTTTTCTGTAAAAGGAGCTACAACTGTAGGATTCAGTTAACCACAGACAAATGTGTGTGTATAAACCTGGGAGCAGGATAATTATTGGATGTGCCGGCTTCTAGTGTGTACCACTGTCCCACCTGAATCTTAAAAAAAATCTTATTTTATTTCACCCTTGTTGCTAGCATCTAATTCCTTCAAAGGAAGGTAAGAGGTTTACAACAAGAAACTTGGAATAATTGGAATCATATGTGAACATTGCATTTAAATTAATCAAGTGCATCTTTTCAGTGAAGACAAGGCATTTGTTTATGCATTCTATTGAGATGGTTATTACTGTGTGTGTGTGTGTGTGTGTGTGTGTGTGTGTGTGTAGGCTTGGAATTTTTTCAAATCTACTTTATTTGGGGTTCTTTAATGCTTATACTACCCTTTTAACCCACCTACCCTAGACAGAAGACTAAAGATGTTAATGGGCACAGGAGAAGTAGACCTTTTTAGACTAAGTTCCTTGGAGCGATTCCACTCTTCAGTGTCAGGACTCCAGCAGACCCATTAAACAGTAAACCAGCAATTCAGGATAGGTGACTGCAACCACAGCAGCTGGAACCCAGAACCTTGAAGCAGTCTCTGGAGTGTTTCTCTCTAGGAGAATCTTGAAGCCGATCAATGAACAGCCAAGCTAGGGGAAGCAATGCAAAAACCAAAAGCCATGCCTCTGGTTTTAGGCTCTCTGGTATGTATCCTCTCGGAGTCTGTACTAGGATGTTTATCAGTTGGCAGTTTCTCTTCTAGCAGATGGGCACCACATGTCCTCTCACAAGTCTGTTTCCAACGGACAAACACTACACACCCTCACAGAAGCCTGTTTCACATCCCACACTTGGAATCAAAACAAAAACATATTTAAATTTAATGTGTGTGTGTGTGTGTGTGTGTGTGTGTGTGTGTGTGTGTGTGTACGTACGTACATTTGTCAGAGTTTGCCTATGTGGAGGTTGGAGGTTGATGTCAGGTGTCATGTCGTCTTCCACTATGGCTCTCCAGATTAATTTTCAAAATTAGGTCTTCACTGAATCCAGAGTTCACCAATTAGAAAAGACTAGCTGGCCAGTAAGCCCCAAGGCTGAGATTTCAGACGTGCAACACAGCCAGCTTTTACATGGGTACTGGGGGCCTAAATGTAGCTCCTCATGCTTGCTCAAAGACTGAGCCATCCTCCTCCCAGCCCTGTAGTGCACAAGTGCAGTGAAGTATCTGACGCTATTTGCATATGTTCTATGAGGCCATAAATAATTCTGATATTGGCCACATTTAGTAGAAAAGACATACGAAGAACGAAGTAGTGTTCTTAAATCAATAAAGGGATAAATTGCTGTGAAAACCCTGCCGTGCAATTTTAATTTTCTTCTTCTGTATAGTTCTGGAAATATCACCTACATCAGAAGATTGAAGGCATATTACTGTTTACTTTATGAGAGAAAAGGCTTGATGAACTGTACTTTATTTGGGAATGATATTTATTTTATTACTTTATTTGTACATTCTCTCCCTCCACTCTCTCTCTCTCTCTCTCTCTCTCTCTCTCTCTCTCTCTGTGTGTGTGTGTGTACATGCAATGTGAATTCTGTTTTAATTAACTGTGGTACTGGATCTTAGCTTCTAAAATACGTTTTGTTTTATGCAATAAATAACTGCAGACTTTGAGCTGCTCTCTCCTCGCCCCCACCGCCCTACTCCCAGCATCCTTTTAGCTTGATTTCTGAGAGAACAGAACAAGTAGAGCCCAGCTGCATTCCTCTTCTGGGAGAGTGTTTTCAGTAGGGATACAAATATTGTTGTTTTTGCTGGTGAGTAATTCACCAGCGGCTCATTTCCATCAGCTTTTAGTTCACAGCAATTGTAAAATAAACCACTCGTAGCACATGCTGTTAATGTCTGGTCCCTGGAGTGTGACTGATGTTCCCTGGTATGGGTCATGTGCAAGCTAAAGTGTGCATTAAAGAGGAAGAAATTAATATCACTACCACAGATTCAAGCTAAATGGTATCCAATGGGCAGTGTCCTCCATTTAATAGCATCATAACATATTATTTTGTTGGTTTCTTCTATAGTCTTGGTTGTAGTTCAAAAGTTGTTCTAATTTAGAATTATTTTTTTTTAATTTATTCACTTTACATCCCAACTGAAGCCCCCTCTCTTGTCCCCTCCCAGTCTCACCCTCCTGCACTCTTCACCCCATGCCCCTCCTCAAGTCCTCAGAGAGGGGAGCCCTCCTCCACTACCAACTGACCACAGCCTATCAAGTCTCATCAAGACTGCCTGCATCCTCTTCCTCTGTGGCCTGGTAAGGCACCTGCCAGGGCAGGCAACAGAGTCAGTGACAGAGACAGCCTTGCAAATTTAAGAAGAAAAATCATGCTAATTTAATGCTCACTCAGAGCAGGATTGGTCAGATGTTGAGGTTTTATTTATACATTATATTATTTGTATTTCCATTTTGGCCATTTTCTGTTTGGAGTGATAGGAAAGCCAACAGCATAATCAGCAGTTCTGTTTCCACAGACTTCATAGACATAGTTATTCCATCACACTTGGCAATGATATTTCTTTCTTTCCTCTCTCTCTTTTTTTCTTTTTTCTTTTCCAAGACAAGGTTTCTCTGTATAGCCTTGGCTGTCCTAGACTTGCTTTGTATACCAGGCTGGCTTTGAACTCGCAGAGATCTGCCTGTCTCTGCCTCCTGAGTGCTGGGATTAAAGGTGTGCACCACCACCACCTGGTTGCAATTCTTTTTTTAAAAAATTATTTATTTATTAATTTATTCATATTACATCTCAATTGTTATCCCATCCCTTGTATCCTCCCATTCCTCCTTCTCTCCCATTTTCTCCTTACTCCCCTCCCCTATGACTGTGACTCAGGGGGACCTCCTCCCCCTGTATATGCTCATATGGTATAAAGTCTCTTCTTGGTAGCCTGCTATCCTTTCCCTGAGTGCCACCAAGCCTCCCCATCCAGGAGACATGGTCAAATATGGGGCACTAGAGTTCATGTGAAAGTCAGTCCCCACTCTTCACTCATCTGTAGAGAATGTCCTGTCCCTTGGCTAGATCTGGGTAGGGGTTCAATGTTTACTGCACATATTGTCCTTGGTTGGTGCCATAGTTTGTGCAGAACCCCTGGGCCCAGATCTGCCCATCATAATATTCTACTTGTAGGTTTCTAGGACCCTCTGAATCCTTCTATTTCCCCATTCTCCCATACTTCTCTCACCTAGAGTCCCAAAAGGATGTCTTCACATTTGATATTGTCATATCACTTGTAGGTGGCCAGCTGTCCCCCAAGATGACATGATGTTTATCTTCCAGATGAACACATTGCTGTGCTAAAGGGAGCATTCGAGTACACAGCGGTGTGACGGGCTGCCTGCCAGACTTATGTTCTGGTCGGGAAACCACTTCATACGAACCTGGCATCCTTCAGCCTTCCACCACCACCTAGAAGCAGAAGCTGATGCCATGTTGAAAGCAAGCCCTCCCTTTCCACTAAGGTATACCTGTCTCTATTCAAAGATGGGTGCTTCTTCTAAGGCCTCTGCATGAAGACGGTTAAGGCTTTTTGTTCTAGCTATTTCAAAGTGACTCTGAACACCAACTTAGTAAATATAGAATTATTAATCCTGGGAGATGGGAGGACGTTCCTAGGAGCCTATAGTAAAATTTTAGCCATCAGTGTATAACCTTGTTTCATGTATGTTTGCTGAAAGACACCTTTAAAAAAATCACACACTGTTAATTCACTAACACTGAGCTCATGCCACAGAGCTTGTGAACTCATGCCAGAATGGTATTTTTGTCTTTGGTGCCAGAGCACATCCTTATGTGATTAGGGATGGTAGGCAGCACTTCAGTACTGTGCCTGAAGGTCACAGACAGAAGAATTTTAAGTAGTGGAACAACTAGCAAAAACCACAAGTGTGCATAAACCACGTCACACGCAGAGGATAAGGATGCTTATTTGCTGCATGAGACTGGAAGAACCTCACCTTGCCCAACCTCTGCAGGGAGTGCTTGCTTCAGGCAGTGCAAATTGTTGTCTGGTCTCTGAGCACAGCTGCCATTGGCTGAAAATGCCTCTCATAATGATTTCGGCATTATAAATATATTTCAGCAAGCATGTGATTTTCAGATTTGGAGCCTATGAATAATGATGATCAACTGCATTCAAAGATGTGGAAAACAGCATACAGCAAGGGAAGGGCTGAGGGGGGAGGGGCACATAAAAGCAGTGTAAAACACTTAAAATTAGATGTCCAGATCTCCATTTAGGAGAAGAAAAAAAAACCTATTCAGTTCTATAGCCCTGTCATGGAATGAGGTTTCCGCCCCCTAAGAAGTCTCTTCTTTGGATTTCTCTCCTTGGGTTGCTTCTTAATTCCACAGTGACTCCATATTCTCTTGGCTATTTCTTTATTGCTTCTCTTGGAGCAATGGAAAATCCTATGTGATTTTTTCAGAAGTTCTACCCATACTATGTCTGAGTGTGTGTCCCCCAGTTGGGTGTGACTAGGCGAGCAAGAGACATCACTACGTTCTTCTCCACTAAGACAGTACTGTTATAGACTTCCAGAAGTTTTGTCATCGTCCTACAATCTTTTGTCTCTATTATCCGGAGGCATAATATCCTAGCTTGCGAGGTGGGGAGTTGGCTCAGTGGTTAATTGCATCTGTTGCCCTCTTAGGGGACCTAGCTTTAATTCTTAGCAGTCACATTGTGGCTCACAACCACCTGTAACTCCAGTCCCTGGGGATCTGGTGCCCTATCTGACCTCTGTGGGTGCCAGGCATGAAAATGGTACACAGGTGTACCTACATGTAGGCAAAATATTCATATGCATAAAATAATAGAATAAATGAATTTATTAATTTTTTTAAAAGATAGTAGCTTGTGGCGCCCGCGACACCTCGGTACTGAGTCAAGCGCGAGGGCCTGCGGATTTAACTCATACACACACACACACACACACACACACACACACACACACACACACACAATAACACAGCAGGTCCTTCGTGTTAAGAGAGCAGTAGCCGCAGCAGCAGCTGTGGCAGTGGTTTATTCTCGTCAGGCCAGAGTTCCAAAGAGCTTTCTTATAGGCAGCAAAGCAGGAATCCTCCTCCCAGGTGAAATCCCTCAAGAGGTGATTGCACACAGGAGGACAAGTCTCGAGGAAGGGAGGGGCGCGTTCTCAGAGCAGTAAACATGACAAGCTAACCAAGATAAACTCAGACATGGAAGCTGCTAGAAACAGGACATGAAACAGCAAGACAGGCAGGAAGCCCAGTCGGGCCTGGTTCCTACAGTAGCTTGCAACTCAGGCAGGAGAATGTGTCACTTGCATTGTCTTTGTTAACTTAGAAAGGCAGCGAGAAACCATTCTGCTTCCAACTTTGAATACAGAACAGTATCCCCTCATGTGTGTATATGTGTTTGTATGTGTGTAATACCTGTGTATGCATCTGTTTTGTGTGTACGTGTGTATGCCTGTGTATGCATTTGAGTATGTGTATGTATGTGTATAGGTGTATTCACTTTTAAGTCCTCACATATGATAGGAACTGGAAGCTGAAAGCCACTGCTTGAAGTTGCTTGCTCTTTCTTTTTACAACTCAGCCCGTGCCTGTAGCTTTGGCCAACTTTCTTGTGTTAAGCCTTTGTGTTTTTCAAGCCATCATGCTCACTCACTAATTATAGTAAGAGAGAGACTGTTGGCATTTCTCTAGTCATTGTGTCACTAGCTATAGTAGAAGACCATCTCCCTGACTGTACTATCCCTTTTTCACAAAGGCTGGTTAATTCCCTGACTTTTAACTACATGCTCACTAATGCCTGCCCTCAGCCTAGTAAGCAGGCAATGCTGTTGATTAATTTTCTCATTCTAGGGGGATGACATTTTTATTTGTTGTTTGTTTATTAAATAATTTGTTTCTTAGGTAAAGGTATGTAACTATCTCATAAATTCTGCTAACCCTATTTATTTTTTTTGAGCCACTAGTATTAAAAGGCAGAGCCTAATGCAAGTTTTTTTTTTTTTTTGGCTCACCTTGCTCAGTACATCCTCTTTAGGAATGGAAGATACTTCCACTACTCTTTCCTGAGGACCATTGTCTCCATGACAACATGAAATGTGTCCCCATGCTGTCCTTGGCAATGCTGCTCCAGTGGGTTGCTCTGGTCTGCCACATCTGAGCTGGGCACTCACCACAGGTACAGGGTTTGGACCCCTTGGATTCTGACTCTCAAGGCAGTGTCTGAAGATGGACATAGACAATAGAGAAGGAGCTCACTGAATGCCCCTAGGCTGCAAGCACAGTGTGGAATTTTGGAAAGATAAAGACAGTAAAATGCTCACAGTCACACAAGGGAAAACGACAAGTTAATAGTTGTAATTAGGCTGGAAAGTGTTTTAATTGACAGGTGTAAAATTGCTAGGAAAGCAAATATTAGGGAGTGATTAATTCTGCCTAAGGGTTCCAGTGACATTTTAAATGCTTATAATCCTGAACATACAGTATTTAAGGTAGATATTTTGCCCATTGTCTGCAAGTAGCATGTCTGCGGGACTCTAAATTCCTCTTTGAAAGGAGGTAGTGCTCTTCAAAATCTGTAGATCGTCTTATTGATTGGCATACATCTCAGAGTTAACTAAATGTATCAATGTCTGGGTGGCTCATATGCAGTTTGCAGTTTGGCTTATAGGCCTTGAATTATTCACTTGGTTCATGTTCCAACTGGATTCATTTCTTTCTCCACGTATTTTCCAGAGAAAGACAAATGATACTGTGCTCAGCGTGCATGAAAAAATGGTCCTGCTTCTTTCATTTATCTTGCCCAAGCCACATTGGTGGAAGGCTTGTCATTTGTTTTTAGTAAAATTATCTGTAAAACCATCTCTTGAAAATGTTGCCATCCCAACTGCTTAGGTGAGAAAACAGGGCCAGTAAAGAGAACTCAGATTTCACAGAGTACTTTGCTAAGGGATGGCAATGCTTTGTTACCTCTTAGAAGAATTCAGCTATCCTTTCATATATGAAAAACAATAATCACCAAGTGTATACATATTATAAAATAATATCATTTGAGGTGGTGCTAAATTTTCATAATCTTTTATTTTCTGAAATAGTAAGGGATATTGTTTCCTATCAATACCATGCCACATCCCAAAATGTAAAAAAAAAAAAACCTGCATAATAAATTGCAAACCTCAAAATCAATGATAAAGGCAATTTGATGCTAAATCCCACAATGTTGTCAAAAGCATAGTGTCTCATTCCAGGTGTATTTTTATTACATGCATATATTTGGATTTGTGCAGAACTGTATAAGTCAGATTATTATTTTTTTTTTTTTAAAATATGGCCTTCTGTGCACTCTACAAAGAACCAGAACCAGATGGGAAACATTTGGTTCCCATCAACTCCTTTCTACCCTGACTTCCACCCCCTTGCTTTAAACAGAACTTTCATTCTCTTTAACAGTTTGCAGGTTTTGTTTTGTTCAAAGAGAAAAGCCACTAAAACATTATGAGCTCTAAGTGATGGGCTGTGAGACAGGGTCTCTCCAAACCCAGCCTATAGGTTGCACGTTGATCTCATTTGTCAGTGGCTGGCTGTAGGCTATGAGCCCAACTCTTGACAGTCTGTTTCCTTTCATCTCGTTGGTAGGACACTTACAGTGTGGTTTGCCTCTCTCTTGTGGTCTATAAAGAACAAATGGAAAGATTCCCTTTGCAGCCCTGTTATTAGGGTGATTTTTTTTCCCCCCCAAGCCTGGAATTTGCTTTTCAAAGAGCGTGGATGTTTTATATAGGAAACGCTTGTTAGGAGATTTACCAAGATTAAACTGCAGTGAATAGTCCTTTTAAAGTGATATCAAGACTTCCCTGTAAAGACTGTAGATTGACCAACACGATTATGTACTAACTATTGAATGGGTGTGTGTATAGCAGCGGTGGGGGAGGGTAAGGGACACATATCAAAGACTTTCCGTAATGAAGAATTTCAAGGCTGGGAAAGGATACTATGACAGCTACATCTGAACGTCTCGTTTCCTGTTACTATAAATCTTTCTCCTTCCTTGCCCGGGCCCATCTGGTTTTCTTCAGAGAAAAAACGCTAAAAGAAGCAATACGAATGTTATCCCTCTCTCTGCAGGAATGCTAATCAACATGTGTATTGTGACGGAGAGCCAGGCAAGCATCCGCTCTAACCAGGAGGTCAATTATCATTTGCTACAAGAACAGAAAATAACCTTGCACTGGAGGAAGCTTGTAAGAGAGGCAGAGGCTGTCAAGTGGATGGGATTTTAATTTCAGTCAACATTCTGTCATTTAAAAAACGGCATCATGAGTAAATGCATACTTAAAAGGTAGGTTCCACTTAAAGTGTCTTAAGTAATGTAGGTGACTTCCTTTGAATGACGGCTTCCTTCATAATGCAGTAAAAGGACTGTATGAGGCTGTCACTTAGTACTTCTGTTTTGACATCATTGCATAGCATATTAGGTGGCAGATACTTTCTTGTAAGACATTTTTCTCTCTGATGGATCTTGAGGGCAAGCTAGGAAATTCTTGTGTGTGTGTGTGTGTGTGTGTGTGTGTGTGTGTGTGTGTGTGTGTTTTGGTAAGTTCATACCTTGCTGAGATTTATCAACCGTCATGGCACCCCACCCCTTGCCTTGTAGTTACATGCAAGAGGTCAAGTTTCCTACGAAAATTCTACTTATAAACGCTTTATTTTGCATAATTATAGTTGGATCCAATCTCAATTAATCCAACATTAATTGCAACATTTAAAAGGTCTTGGCTATACTTCTAGGATTTAAAAAAAAGAATCTCTTTCTTGCACAAGTGTAGAAAAATGTTTGTAAATAGTGTGCCCAAGTGTTTCCTCATTCTCCACTCTCTGTGTTGCGTCGTAGCAGAAGTGGGAAGTCCTCTTCTGCCTGGCCCAGGTCTCACTTATCTACTTTACCTTGATCTGACCCACGTTCACTAACGCACGCGCCTCAGCCCATCACTTGGCTGAGCACCTGCGGCTTGAAGCATACATTTCACAATACACAGCGGAACATTTTGTTTTTAGTAATTCCACATCTTGTCTCTGTGCTTTAAACATCACGAACAGCCCTCTATTAAGTTAACTGGAAAAGTGAACATTGAAATAATTATAGCTCACAGCAAAGATAATCTAACTGGCAAGTTTTGAATTACGGTTCTGTTCAATGTGTACTTGTATAGTGTAATGGTTAGCTGACCTGACCAGACTAATCTTGGAATCTGGGAATATAAATACCTTAGTTAAAATGGGAAATATTGAAAGGCCAGGGCATTTTTTTTCCTTACTTGAAAATACTTGGGTATAAGCAAGAATACGACAGATGACATTCAATAATTGTCTAACTTAGGAAAGTAGCTCTTGGATAGAGCCCATACGTGCTTGTCATTGTGACTTCCTTTGTAAATAAAAATATTTTATTTCTTTCATTAGTAATGTACTACTCTCAGAAAATTAAAAAGACATAGTCATTGCTGGTGTCTGGAGAGACAGTCAGCAGTTAAGAACATGTGCCACTCGTGCAGAGGGCCTGGCGCTTATTCTCAGCACCCAAGTCCTGTGTCCTACAGCTCCAGCAACAGAGGATGTGACACTTCTGTCCTCTGTGTGTGCACACCGGCACTTACATGCGTATACCCCTCCCCCACACATTACACAGAATTTAAAAAATATAAATAAAAAAATAAAAATTTAGACCGTTTTATACCATCAATCACACAATTGGTATTTAAGAAAATTAAGTGGTAAGTTCAAGTGCATTAGTTGTATCATTAAATTAGCATGTGGAATATTACTGAGGCACACCACTCTAACAATGGCTTTTCTCTTTAATGGGTGATAATAATAGATTGTAGTGCAGGAGCTGCATACAACGAAGATATCCCATGCCATCACTCCATAAACCATAATCAATATAGTCAGAGCAACAAAGGATGACTATTTACATAATAATGGCACCCCTGCCATTCATGCATGTGTGTGTGTGTCTGTGTGGGTGTGTTAGGGTTGCTTGGTTGCATGTGCTGAAAACAATCTGCAGTGTGTATGAGCGCTCATGTCAGCTCAGTAATTACCACAACTGAGATAAAGCCTGTGCTAAATGTCACAAGCCGCTGACAAGCACAGGAAGCCAAGCACCACTAAATGAGTCCGTTACTCTGAGCGTGCCTGGCTCCCCTTGCCGGCTAAAATAATTTGTCTTGTTGTATACAAGGAAAAATAGACACAATGCAAGAAAAAAAATACCATCAGAAGCACGTTGATAATGAAAGCACAACTGAAACTCTCCATCACGCGTTTGGAAGAACAGCGGGAAGAAGGTTCACACAGATGCAGTCAGGTACGAGGGAAATTCCAAGCCTGGCGGCATGTAGCTTCTACCCCCAATAGGTCATTAGTTAGTTCAGTGCGGCTTCCCACAGTGCAAAATGATCCCCCCAAAGATAGCTGAGGATTTTTATTGACAACAACCAACCAATAACACATCGGAAGTGCTTTCCACTGTCTGCATATAAAGCCTGTGGACGCGACATGCATTTTTAAAACTCTTAAATGTACGGGGGTTTACTGGTGTTTTAACAATTGCTAAGGCAGAAACGAGGTTAAAAATGCCAGCATGAAGAAAATGCTTCTTTTCTGCTTCTTTCTCTTTAAAAGCCAGTCTTCTTAGTTACAATTTTGTACAACGACATGATGACCAGGAGACTCCTCACCCGATCCCCTAGTCCCTTCCAGACTCTTAAGTGGAGATGTCACTCACGCAAAGGATGGAGTATTGCTGGACACCCATCTCCAGGCGCACCCGCTTGGCCAGCCGCAGGGAGGGAATGACATGGAAGTTTCCTATGCCCACGTCCTACAGTGGGCACTCCCACCCTCCTGCCGAATACTTTGAACTTCAGGGGCCAACTATCAGCCTAACAATCTTTTTAAAAACCGTAGGCAGCTCCAGCTATGGGCATGTTCTTCTAGGATCTCAGGGTAAGCTGCCAAAATGAACACGTTCATCCTATGTTAGGATTGTAAGCCTACACAACATGAGCAGCCAAAGTTAATGTCAGAAGATACCTGATGAAGAGAATAAAATAACAATCAAGGGAATTACGCCAATTTAGAGTTTGTTTTCATCTCTTTCACTGTTGAGATGGCCTTGCCAGGGGCATGGTTGTATCAGAAACATGCTCTCAGTAGAAGCACACTGTACATAGGACAAAAGAATTGTAAGCTAGTACTGATCTATCTTTTATTGAACTATTATTAATTAGGTGGCTGTTCCAAAGTCCCTGTCCTTTAGTGCCCCTCCATGCCACCTCACTCAGCACCAGGCCTATGCCTCCAAGGCTTGAGCTGTAGACCCATGTATTCACTATGAAGATCTGTGGGGTGAAAACAGAGCGGTTATCTCATCTTAGCAAGTAAATTTATCCCAGACCACATGTTTGAAGCAGCATTCACTTTCATTTTAATCAGTCACTTATGACTTGGAATACATCAGAACCATTAATTTTAGACAAGTTAGAAACATTTTTTCCCATTGAATGATAAATAGAAAGTAAGTTGCATATTTTCTAAAATTTAGATTAAAAAAAAAAACTGCAGTCACCTGTTTTAGTATGACTCATAATCAAAGAATGGCTTTTTTATAGAAGAGAATTCTACATATTAACATACACAAATAATAGGAAATTGAAACCCCAGTGTTTATAAATGTACTTTTTGAAAGTACAGCCACACTCGTTTAGGAATCATTTATCGTTGTCTTTGTGTTGCAGTGGCAGAACTGAGTAGATGTGACATAGATGATATTATCTGCAAAGCACAAAGTGATTTATTACCTGAACATTTTAGAAAAAGTTCCTGACAACTCCTAATTTAGAGGGGTGGTATTTTTGAATTTTTTCCCAGTACATTTATTGAAATTGATGGCAGTGAATAGAAGCCTTAGACCATACTTAATATTTAGGATAGTTTGTTTGTTTGTTTGTTTATTATGAAATCAGCATACTCACTAGGTCATTGAAATTGTTAGATATATTTCATTGTCCTAGCAGGTGGCCATAAATATTTCAGTTGTGAACTCTGAAGTGGCTACTGAGTTTTACTGAAACTGTTTAGAGTTTTCAGATGTTTAAATAAGAAGAATTAGAAGACTAATTGTTGCTGTTGTGAGATGCCTGGATACCTTTTATCAGCTTTGGTTGTGATAGACTTTGAAGTATAGTTTATTATATCTTGTGACTTTAAAAAAAAATTTAACCCAGGCTACCCTTGAAGTCATGACCCTCTGCCTCTGTCTCTTTCAGCAAATTCTACTAGTGTGTGCCACACAACCAGACATCTTGTGACATTATTTGGATACATTTGTTTTTTTTTTTTAATACAGCACAATGTATGGAAGTAGAAATGACTATTTTGAGTGAGGTAACCCACACCTAGAAAGACAAGTGCTGCATGCTCAACCTTTTCTGTTATGTCCAAGTCTCCAGATGTGGGTATAGAACCTGGAGTAATTATGGAAACCAGCAAAGTAAAACTGGACCATGGGTTAGAGGGAGTCATAGAGACGGGAATAGCAGGATGCAAGAAATATGTGGAGGTGGAATAATATGTGGAGGGGTTTTAAGCTTGGGAGAGAGGAAGGAAGCAAGTATAGAAGGAGAAGAGGGGAGAAGAGATAAACAACACGATGGGTATTTGAAAACCCATAAAGAATCATATTATTTTGTTTTGTTTTGTTTTGTTTGTTTTTTTAAGGCAGGGTTTCTCTGTGTAGCCTTGGCTGTCTTGGACTTTCTTTGTAGACCAGGCTGGCTTCAAACTCACAGCGATCCTCCTGCCTCTGCCTCCTGAGTGGTGGGATTCAAGGTGTGCATTATTTTATATTTACCTAAAGTTACATATTTTCTATATTTGTGTATATCTTACATATACACATTACATGTACATACATCATATGTATCTTATAATAAACACATAGATTTTACACACACACACACACACACTTAAATAAAGCTATGTCAATTGTTCTGACAGTGCTTCTCCAAGAGCCATAGACCATTTAACAAAATCCCTAGTGCAAGGCATGAAAACCCCTTTCAAGTTGTTGGTCAGGAGGGTCCCAGAGACTCCTAAAACAATGTAGGCTACTGCTGTTGCAGTTGGTTGATGCCATGTACTTCAAATACATACTAAAAGGATGAAAGCTGGATTTGACTTGAACGCAATGACTTTTCATTGTATCAAAGGGTGTTCTGCAAGCTGCCAAGGGAGAAATCAGTCATCAATCCTACCAAAAAAACCTATGAACCACAACAACGAATAGCACAGCATAATAGCCTTAATGGTGCTATAGTGAGCCTCACATCATGGTGGCAACCGATAGCTCTCTAGTTAGGTTTAAGATCTGCTCAACAGGAGGGAAATCCTACTTGGTACTGGAAACCCATCCAGCGACCCCATAGTGACATTATGGATTTTAGCAATGAACCTACTACGGCCATTTTACTAAACCAGAATAATTCCTAACTGCATTCTAAATGCTCATCCTTATATCCGCAGAGAAGTGTAGCTCTCACTGCTCATCAAGAAAACTTTCTTTGGTGAAGATGGAGACCATTACAGAAACCCTCAACTGGTCAAAATGCAGAGATCAACTGATTGCACAGCACTCACATCCAGATATGGATATATCTGCAGCATTACTCCTGCAGTGAAGGCTCACTGAAGAGGAGGGAGAAAAGAATATAAGACCATGAGAATGTGTCTCCTAGAAATTATAAGGAAGCCAGACCAGTGTGTCAGTAACTTTCAATCTCTATATTTTCTTTACTAGTGCAAAGGAGCAATAAACCTGTTTTTTAGGATCCCAAGTGTGGGATGGGAAAAGTCTTGTGAGAGAACAGGTGGGGTTAATCCACTAGAAGACCAACCACCTTGTGCCTGGAGCTTGATTGTTGTCAGCTGAAAAGATCCTGTGAATAGACTTTGGGAAGGAGATATATAAATGAGCCAAAAATTGGAGGCTGGGCTTTTTGGAGATTTGGGATAGTTTTGGCTGTTCATTGCTCCACTTCGAGATGCTCCTAGAGATAACTGCTCGAAGGAAGGCTTCAGGACTCCAGCTCCTTCTGAGGTTTCGGGTTCTGGTTACTGCAGGTTCCAGCAGAAGAAATCCTGCTGATTACGCCAGGAGAATCGCTCCTCAGAACTGATATCCTTACGGTTTTGTTATTGTGTTCCTTAATCCTCTTTTTCTATTGGTTTGGTTAGTTGGGATTATTAGTGACGTATGCTCAGTTAATACGTTGTAATAAGGTATATTAATTAAGAAAATTGAGCCTACACTAGTGGGAGTTGTTTATTGATGATAGCAAATAATTGCATGCTGTGTTTTCAAATCCAGTCACCTAGTTTTTCTTGTTTAACCAGAGAATTAAGAGAGCTTATATTTACGGTAGTAGTTATATGGCTATATCAAAAAAATTTCAATGGTTTCTCCATAATTTAGTCAACAGTAAAGCACATCTAGATTTAACATGACCTTAAATTGTACAGGCTGTAGATGAATATGCTACCGCAAAAACACTGAAGAAGTAAAAATACATTTGTGTTCACTTTTAGCACTGTGCATATCCCATTCTCTTCACTGGGGACAACAGTTTCATCAGCTCCACAAAGAGTTTAAATCAAACTGTTACGTGGATCACTGCAAAGGAAAATTTGTACCTTATATGGCTTTCATGGGAATACTGTAATACTCTACACACTCTTTGTAGATTGACTTAAAAAATTCCACTGAACATTTCAAATTTAATACAACCAACAAGCGCTCTGAAGTATATTTAGTAATCTTTCTATGCAAGAATGAGATTACTTTTATTTTCTCTTGTTAAAAACATTTCAGTAATACGTACCTTAGCTTCTCTCCCCTCGCATATGTCAATCATTGTCATTAGGGAAGGTCTCTGGAGGTAGAGCTACATGTAGTTCATTCATTTTAATTTTAATAGATATTTTATACTGGTTTCAAAATGTTGAAAATACTATATTATTGTGAGAGTAATTTGAGAGTGCTCACATTCTTCAGAGTATTTTCATTTATGCAAAGTAATATATAAAAATAACACCTACCATTTGTTTCTAAAGAGCTGAATATATTAGTATGTTTTATTAAAAACTGAGGGTGTTTTCCCTCTGAATTACTTGATTACATATTTTTGACTATATTTTCTGTTGAAATTATTCTTTTCTAATGTACTTAATATGCTTGTTAATATTCTGGATTAAAATTTTTCCTCAGGATTGCTTTGGCTATATGGAGCCTTTCATGATTCCATTTTAGGATTAGAATTTTAGAAAATTTTCCTATTCTTTTGAAGAATGTTGTGAGTCTTTTTATTGGAGTTGCATTGAATCTGTAAATTACTTCTGGTAAGATGATTATTTTCACAATATTAATTCTACCAATCCATTAACAAAGAATTTCTTTCTCAATTACTTTCACTAAATATTTACAGTTTTTATTGTAGAGGCCTTTCACCTTCTAGGTTAAGTATATTCCAAGATAACTTATTTTATTTGAGGCTACTGTAAATAGACAGGTGTCCAGGATCTCCCACTCAGTATGCCTGTTGTTGGTATATAAGAAGACTTCTGATTTTTTTGTAAGATGCTTTTGAACCCTGGCACTTTCCTGAATTTGTTGATTGTTTCTCGAAGTTTTATGGTGGAATTTTGGGGATATCTTATGGATAATATCATATGATCTGCAAATAGGGGTAATTTGACTTCTTTTCCTAATTGTAACCCTATAATTTCCTTCTCTTGCCTTATTGCTCTGGCTAGTGCTTTCAGCACTATATTGAAAAGTAGCCGGGATGATGGGCAGCTGTCTTGTTCCTGAGTTTAAGGGGCTTGCTTTGACTTTTTCCTCATTTAGGATGTTTGTCACATATAGTCTTCATTATGTTAATGATTACTCCCTTCAGTCTTACTCGCTCTAGGACTCTTATTGCAAAAGTTTGTTGGATTTTGATAAAGGCTTTTTCGCAAACTAGTGAGATTATTCAAGCTTGATGTAATCTGTAAGTGTCCTTCCTGTGATCTAGCCTTTGTGTTCCCAGAAAATACTATGCAAGCTGCCAAAGGAGCAAGGCATTTAACAGTCATATACAGTTAAGGTGCCTACAAACCACAGCAGTGACCAGTATGGCAAGATATCCGCAAAGGTGTAATAAGTGGCACACATGCATTGGTGGTAACCAACAACTGTCTAATTGGATTTAAGGCCCAATCATACCTGGGACTAGACACTTAGTGAGCCTTCCCAGGACAAGTGAGCTCATAGACCTTCGAAAAGAACCTACTACTACTTTGTTAAACTAATAAAATTCCTTATTATGTTCTAAATCTCATCCTTATGACCCCATCAAAGAAGCTTCTCTTTATAACAAATTGAGACCATTATAGAAAGCCACAATAGGATACAATGTAAAGATCAATGAGTTATGGGGATCCCAGCCCCAATGGATACATCTACATCACAGTTCTTGCATCCATGGCTTCGGGAATATCACTAAGAGGGAATGCAAAGACTGTAAGAGCCAGAACAGTGGAAAGTCTCCTGTGAAACAATCTTTCTTAGAAATGGCTACATAGGTAATTCGGAACAATGGCTATAATGTGAATAGACACGCTAACGTGGGAGAGGGAATCCTCTTTGGCCCCATCCTTAGAGAAGGAACTACAGGTGACTAAAGATTGTTGGGGAAGAGAGAATAGTCTCTCCTAGGGATGAGATACTTCTTGGTTATCCGATACAAAGTGGTCATCCCTGAAACCATATACACACAGACAACAAAAGTGGACTCAGCAAGTTGTAGTTATACACTGGTGTATACTTATACACACATACATATATGTACCTATGTGTACATGTTTGTAACAATAATAGTTACAAGGGATGAGAATGAAGGTTGTAAAGGATTGGAAAGAAACTACTTTGGAGAGGCTGGAGGAAAGAAATGGAAGGGGCAAAGTGACACAATTTTGCTTGAATTAAAATATACTAAAAATAAAAGTAAATAAAATTGAAATAAAAAAATAATGTGGGCTAGAGATATGGCTCAGAGGTTAAGAGCACTGTCTGTTCTTCCAAAGGTCCTGAGTTCAATTCCTAGCAACCACATGGTGGCTCACAACCATCTACAGTGAGACCTAGTGCCCTCTTCTGGCATGTAGGCACACGTGGGGGCAGAATACTGTATTAATAATAAAATTTAAAAATCTTTTAAAAAAAGAAGATGCCTAGTCAACTTGAAAAATGCATGATGTTGCTGAAATGCATTCTTATTTGGACCATAGTCTCAGTAGATCTGTTCTGTATTTGTTAGGTTATTCATTAAGAGTAGTTCTAATCAATAAAGCAGTCAATTAGAATACTGAAAATATTCATCTCTCATGAGCCTTTATTGACTATTTAAGCCTATCTCTATCCCTAGCTCACTAAGGAGTGTCTCCTCTTGCTTAAAGATAATACACTTGCCTTCATTATAGGAGTTCACTTTAAATATAAGCACTATTCTTATGCCTAAACCTCTCTAAATAAGCAGATATAATATGGAAAGAGATAGATCCTAGCAGGACCCAGGGGTCTAATTGCTAACTCAAAACTGGAGAGAAAGGAAGGGTGATAAAGCAAAGGAACTTTTGTAAATTTATAGGAACAGAGATGCAAGAAGTGAGGGTGAAAATGAATTCTCAAATTTCATACCCAAGAAGTAAGAGAAAGCCATATTAGATCAGGTTGAGTTTAACAATGTACATTAACACGTAAGATTTCTAGCTAACATATGGAGCAGGTATTTATTCTCCTTGATCATATACTGGGCTCAGTTGCCTCCACTCTCAAGGAGATTATCAGGTATAGTTTTATTTTAATGATAAAATTAAAAGTCTACTTAACTGTTTGGCCATACATTTCTTGAGTTCTTAATGAAAATATTTATTGAAGGTATGGACACAGTATTTTTGACAACGCACTGGTTAGTCCCATTATTCTTAGTAAGAGAAAGATTGATAAATTGTTTGCAAGCCCTTCATAACAAAATTTAATTTTAATGGCTGGAGGGATTCTAGCAGTTAAGAGCATGTACTGCTCTTGCATAGGACGTGAGTTCATCTCCCAGCACCCACATTTAGCAGTGTACAACTTCCTGTAAACCCAAAGGAATCTGATCTCTCTGGCCTCCATAGGTACCTGCACTCACGTGTTCATGCTCACACACGTATAAATATAGTTGAAAGTGAAATTAAATCATAAAAAAAATAAGTTTATGGGATACTCACTCTTCAGTTATCATGAGGTTGGATTTCTACATGTATTTATGAGAAGGAACAAAATTATGTTTCAGTATTCAGGGGTTTGTTTTAACCATTACTTTCTAAGGCTTACGATATGTTTATAATTTATATCTCATATTTGGAGTGAAAATTGAATTTACTAAAATGTCTGTTAATGTGATTAAAATTTTTCTTCATAGAAGGGGAAAGGGTTTATGAGGTTCCAGTTTGAGCTTAGGACCTACCTATTGGCAGTTGGAATGAAAGTAGGAAGACGATGTACTTGGGGAGATCTAAGAGAAGTTGTAGTGGACTAGTAGACGATGGATAAGATCAGAACTCATTTTATACAGATATTAAAATTCCAACAAATAAGAAAAATATAGGATTGGGAGATGAGGAGGGAGGGGGGTGGGATCGGGAGGTGTTGAGGGAGGAGGTAGCAATTGAGATGTAAATAATTCAAACTGCAGAACAAGCAGGTAACTTGTATTGCTAATCCTACTACATGGAGATATCTCTGAGACTGGCAGAGATATGAATGTAAATGCATAGAGAGGCATCATGTTAATCACAGATTCTCTGCAACTTATTTCTAGAGGCCGTTCTTAGTATGGCATCAGAGAAGATTTGCAGCTGTGTTACTTCTACTCATACAAATGAGCAGAGAATCAGTCTTAATTGCTCAGTACATCCCGCACACCTCATAAAATTATAATGTTAGGACGGTATAATTCTTGTGAGAAATTGTGTTAGAACCAGACATTTTTGGTGGATAAGACCTGACAGGAGTCATTCCTCTCAGCATGCTGGACACTGACATCCTGCATCCTCCTTACTCCAGCCTCAGATGCCTCCATTGCTGTTAACCATCAGAATTGGACAGCTTCCCAGACAGCATGGTAGAAAGCTTCTGAGCCCGTGTGGTCCAGCATTTCAATCTGTCCCACACAGGACTCCTATTAAGCCTGGAATCTCTCAACATTAGAGACTGGACCACAAATGCAATCCTTGGCTTGCTTAACCATTTCCCCATTTTTGGGGCCCCTTCTAAGGTATTATATGCCCTAATTCAGCCTAAAGAAACCTTAAGAGAACAACGTCCCATTCCCTCTAAGTGGGTGTGTGTGGGGGAGAGGGTGGGGGTAGGTAGGTTTCTGTTTGCTCTCTTGGTCTACAAATGTTTATTTTCTTCTCTCTCTCTCTCTCTCTCTCCCCCCCCCCTCTCAATGTTCAGTTTCTTTTAATGACCCCCATCTCCGTCTAAGGGTGGGTGTAGGCAGCTAGGCTATGGCAAGACATGTTCACTTGAAGATCTTGCCTTGATTGAGGGCTTTGCCCACGTGCTGGAAGGCCCCCTCCCAGGCAAAGTACTCGCAAACCAAGGTCTGGGTCTCCTCGCTACCAGGATCCAGTTTCAGCCATGTATACAATTCATAGTTCACCTGCCAATCTGGACTCAACAGAAAGGCAAGTTCTTGGCCTCGGAAGACCCAAACACCAGAAATAGAGCTGCTGTTGTTGGTTCCAAAGAGGATGACAGTAGCAACGGCATTCTTCCTCAGTTTGTCCAATCACTGGAACATTCTAGTGTTGATGTTGCAACTCATGAAGGTCTGGGTGAGCTCTTCAGGGAAGCGGTACTCCACATACCACAGACCCCATCCATCCTTGTCAAAGTGCTCCCAGAAGAATAGCGGAGCCACAGAGAGGGTGTCCTTATTGGAGTACTGATGCCCAAACTCATCCAACACAAAGGTACTCTTGGGCAGGGGAACAAAAAGGTCCTTGGCTTTGGGCTCAGCAGCCAGTGCCTGCTCACACTTGTCCATCTCCTCCTCAGGAGCTGGGGCAGCTGCCTTTTTTTCCTCTTTCCTCTCAGGATGGGGTTTCTGCTTCTCTTGTGAACCCCTTTCTTTCCTTGGGGTATCCTTTTTAGGTCGGCTCTCGGCAAACTTCTTAGCATCGAACTGGGCCACCTTCTCACACAGCTCCACTTCCCCCAAGACTGGGGCTGGTTAATGCAGGTAAGGAACCAGCAATTGGTATTGGGAAAAGCATGGTGCCAAGACCTGTTGATAGCGCCACAACAGGGTGCAGACAACTGTGACATCAGCCAGTGTTACTCGCTCGCCCACCAGGAAAGTCCTTATCTTCAAGCGAGTATCCAGCAGCCCCCAGGATTCGCTTCCCTTCCTCTTTTGCTTTTTCAGTGGCCTGTTTGTTGTGGTGCATGATGCCCAAGGTGGGGAACATCCAGGTGCTGGCTGGAGGAATGATGTCACTGTCAGCAAAGCTCATCCACTGCACCACCTGAGCGGCTGCCTCTGGCGTACTTCCCCGCAGCTCCTCGTTGCTTACGTAATAGGCAACGGCATTGCTCTCAAACACACAGAATCGGTCGTCACCCTCAAATGCTGGAACCTTGCCAGTAGGAAATTTTTAGAGAAATTCGGGGGGTTCGATTGGCTTGGCCAAAGTGGAAGTGGGGTGGTGCGAAGAGCACGGGGACCTGAGCCCCGCTGTACTGAGCAGCGATGAAGGCCTAGAAGGCCCTCCAGTTTTCAGGATATGTGTACAGGGTCCCAGCCACCATGGTGATTCCGCAGAGAAAGGTCAAATACTTATTTTCATTGGGAGGTGGTTATAAGTTATTATTGTTTGTCATATACAGAGAGAAAACTAGGCTGAACTCAGAGATGCCTCCCTTTTCTTTTATCTTTCATACATAGGTAAGGAGATAGGAGTTGAAAAGAAAGAAAGGAGGATGTAGAAATATAGAGAGAGGATAGAACAAAAGGTTGATGATTGAACCTACTCTTTAATTCAAGGCCTTGATGTTACCACAAAGAAGCTTATCTCTAAGTCATTGGTATAGAATTTTGTATATTGATGCAAATAGTGGTCATGTCAAATACTAGTCTGATTTAGCACCAAAATATATATCCTAACAGACAGATATGATGCTATAGATATATAAGGTAAAATAATTAAATAAGGTCTTCAAAAGCCCCAGAGACCCACAGAATATGGCATTTAAAGATGTTTTTTATTGTTCTAAAGATTCTTTGACAACAAGACAAGTTAACTCCTGGCAAAACCCAGCTGACCTCAAAGAATATGATAAGCATCAAAGAACCTCCTTATGGAGTTGACTTCAAATGTGACAAAACAGCCATTGTGCAAAATGTCCTTTTTTCTGCCACAGACAAATTCTGCCTAAAAATGGACAAGCTTAGATGCAGGTAGAGTCAATGGCCAAACTCTGCCAAGACAGGGTAAGCAAGTCCTCAATAATTCCATTCCTGCAAGTAAGTCTGGCAGAGATATTGGGCTAGATGGCCGAAGATGATGCGCCAATGTTATAAAGAGTGTTGGATGACTGTTCAGGCAGTAAACTGTCTCAGTCATTTTTTCATTTTGGAAGCTGCTAACCTGTACTATTGGTTCACTCAGGCATTTAAGTTTTATTCCTTCTCAAGTCTCTGAGGGGGGGTTGAAGACCAGATAGTTTAGTTTTACAATCAAGTTTAGATGGTTAGGGGATAGGATATTTTTAGATCAAGATAAAGGATTTAAGTTAACAGAGATGAGATATGATAGATATTGAATTTCATTCAGAAATTCAGACCCAACAAGATAGGAAAGATGTTTGCTTCAAGTTTGACAAATACAAATAGCCAAATCACTATGAATGTAACATTTATATAACTCAGAATTTTCTCATAGTTCTCCCTGCTGTATGCAGTTTGTTTTATTCATGTGTAAAACATAAATGTATATGTTAAAAAAGCAACAAAAAGAAAAAGAAAAAGAAAAGAAAAATCTTCTTCTTCTATTCTCAATCAAATAGATTAAATTTATTCCTCACCTACTTTGTCAAAATTGACTTCCTTAATATGTTACCATTAATTGAATAACTACATATATTGATATTGTGTTCCTTTATTTTTGTTATCCCATCCCTTGTATCCTACCATTCCTCCCTACCTCCCATTTCCCCCTTACTCCCCTCCCCTATGACTGTGACTGAGGGGGACCTCATCCCCATGTATATGCTCATAGGGTATCAAGTCTCTTCTTGGTAGCCTGCTATCCTTCCTCTAGTGCCACCAGGCCTCCCCATCCAGGGGTCGTGGTCAAATATGGGGTAACAGAGTTTGTGTGAAAGTCAGACCCCACTCTCCACTCAACTGTGAAGAGCATCCTATCCATTGGCTAGATCTGGGTAGGGGTTCAAAGTTTACTGCACATATTGTCCTTGGCTGGTGCCATAGTTTGCCGCTGGACACCTGGGCCCAGATCTGCCCATCCTAATGTTCTTCTTATAGGTTCCTAGGACCCTCTGGATTCTTCTATTTCCCCATTCTCCCATGCTTCTCTTACCTAGAGACTCAATAGGATGTCCTCCCCTCTGACCCACTTTCTTGATGAGTGAATACTTTCATGGGACATGCCCCTTGGGCTACTGTCCAGATATAAGTGAGTATATAACATTTGACTCTTTCTGCTTCTGAGTTAACACACTCATTATGATCATTTCTAGTTCAATCCATTTGCTCACAAATTTAGGGAATTCCTTGTTTTTAATAGCTGAGTAGTATTCCATTGTGTAAATGTACCACAGTTTCTTTATCCATTCTTCAACTGAGGGACACTTAGGCTGTTTCCATGTTCTGGCTATTATGAATAAGGCTGCTATGAACATGGTTGAGCAAATTTTCTTGTTGTGTGCTGGAGCATCTTCTGGGTATATTCCAAGGAGTGGAATAGCTGGGTCTTGAGGAAGCCTTATTCCCAGTTTTCTGAGATAGCGCCAGATAGATTTCCAAAGTGGCTGTACTAGTTTGCATTCCCACCAGCAATGAAAGAGTGTTCCTCTCTCTCCACATCCTTGCCAGCATGTGGTGTCACTTGAGTTTCTTATCTTAGCCATTCTGATGGGTGTAAGATGGAATCTCAGAGTTGTTTTGATTTGCATTTCCCTGATGACTAAGGAGGTTGAGCATTTCTTTAAGTGTTTCTCTGCCTTTTGATATTCTTCTGTTGAGAATTCCTTGTTTAGTTCTGAGCCCCATTTCTCAATTAGTTATTTGGTTTGGTGGTTTTAGTTTCCTTAGTTCTTTATATATTTTGGATATTAGACCTTTGTCAGATGTGGGGATGGTGAAGATCTTCTCCCAGTCTGTAGGCTGCCACTTTGTTCTGTTAACAGTGTCTCCTGCCTTACAGAAGCTTCTCAGCCTCATGAGGTCCCATTTATTAATTGTTGACCTTAAGGCCTGGGCTGTTGGAGTTCTGTTCAGGAAGTTGTCTCCTGTGCCAATGTGTTCCAGGATCTTCCCCACTTTTTCTTCTAATTGATTTAGTGTCTCTGATTTTATGTTGAGGTCTTTTGATCCACTTGGACTTGAGTTTTGTGCATGGTGACAAATATGAGTCCAGTTGCATTTTTTTTTATACGTAGCTATCCAGTTAGACCAGCACCATTTGTTGAAGATGCTATCCCTTTTCCATTGAATGGATTTGGCTTCTTTGTCAAAAATTAAGTGACCATATGTGTGTGGACTCATATCTGGGTCTTCGATTCTATTTCACTGATCAACCAGCCTATTGCTGTGCCAGTACCATGCTGTTTTAATTACTGTTGCCTTATAGTACAGCTTGAGATCAGGTATGGAGACTCCTCCAGAGGAACTTTTATTGTACAAGATTGTTTAGACCTTGGTAATCCTATGGGGGATGAAATCATAGACACCTGTGCAAAGAGCCATGCTGGCTTTCTTCTCCACTGTGAACATACTGGGGAGACACACTCTGACTTACATAGGTTGTGAGATTTTGAGAGAAATGGAATGTCCAGGGCATGAAAAAGATCAAGGAACATACTAGTTAATAGCTAATTTAACAGTGTAACCTTTAAAAGCATAGAAGACAAGTTACTATGGATAGGAAAACCAATCTGGTAAGTTGCAGACTGAATCTGTAGTTGCACCTAATTAAGAGTGGACACCATAGATGAACTGAGAAAACAAAGTAGCAACTGTGTCCTTTTATTCTGATGATGTTCTACATAAAATAGATGGTTTTGTCTTAAGATCATCTCCAGCAGACATAGTTAGATCAAAACTTTGTTTATTTGTCTGAATAGAGAACTAGAGTCATGGCCATAGGGTCTGTGGTGTTTCACATCACATTCTGATGACCTCCTCAAGCTCTTAGGAGATTTATGTTTGTCTATCTTTTCTCATCTTCTAAAAGACCGGACAAGGTATAATATATCAATGACGAACTGGCCCTTTGAATGATCCTGTACAGTTAATGAAGATGGAAGGTACCTAAATGTGGAGGGTAGGCAGATGTAGTGGAAGAGTTAGTCTCATTTCTGCGTAATTTATTTTCCCTAGTTGAAGTAGGATATAAATCCAGCATGAAGAATTTAAAAGGAAACTCTAAAAAAAATGACATAAGAAATGGCACCATCTAGGTGAGTAGGAGACTGCATGATCTTGGGAAATGTGTGCAAGGTGCTCTGTAGTGTCATGGGCCTATTTGCAGTGCTTACAAGTTTAAAGCTAGGTTGCTCAACCTACTTGTAATGGTGTTGCAGTATGTGCGTGTGTGTGTGTGTGTGTGTGTGTGTGTGTGTGCATTTGTGTATCAAGTAGTTGGGTGTAAGTAAGGCAGAAAATACTTACCTAAGAGGAAAAGCAAGAGAAACAAAGAATGTACATTCAGTGGATAGGTTTTAATGTTGGGTTAGGTAATTTAAGTTGCATGTGCAGGGTGATAAATATATAAGGAAGTGGGAGAAAATGACTAGGTAGTGAGAACTGTACCTTTTAGGAAGTAATGATGGGTGTGCTTGGAGAGGCAATGGTATGGCTTGGAAAGATAAGATAATGGAGAAAAAAGGATAATGTTTGGTAGTGACAGAGATCCAGGATGTGCTTGTTGACTACAGGACAACACCATCAGATTCAAGATATAAAAGCTCAGAAGGTCTATGGTTGGAAGGAACATCTATTTGCTTTGAGAAACACTAGTAATTGTGGACAGAGTGATTTATTGCCTAAAATGGAATAAAAAATGACCACAGAGCAAGCAACATTGGGACTGCAGCCATGTTAGAAGGAGGGGGAGACGAAGAGGAGCAGATGGCATCTCCAAATAATGAGAAGAGTGGCCTTAAGGTTATCGGAAGAATGAAGTGCAGAGCACAGCAGTGGGTTTTGATCTGGCGGAGAGAGTAGTCCAAGATTAGAAACAGAAGCAAGGAGGATGGCCACTTTCTTTCTAAGATCTGCAGTGCAAAGCTTTTTGGAAGCAGTAAATAGCTGTCGTTTGAAAGGGTGCATAGAAGGCACTGTCCTTACAGATGAGCTAAATTTTCCAAGAAGTCCTCTGTTAATATCCAGAGGAGTTACAGATACAGAAAGGGTACTTAAGGCTTTCAATCATATTCTAAACATTCAGTGGAGCACTCTTGGAGTAGAGAGTGAGTTGATGAAGGCAGAGAAGCCCTGGCGACTTTGAGCACTGGAAGAAGCCCGTGGCCATTTGTCTGTTTGATGACAGAAATGAACAGTGATGCACTATTTTGGTGTGTGCAATAGTGGGAAAGATTTGGTAATGAACTCGAAGGAACCTGCTGAAGGCTGGGGCTTCCACGTGACTTTTGATTGTACAAATACAGACCTTGGGGATGTAGTGTCCACTGTGTCCCTCCAGCCTGTTCAGGGTAGCCTACATCCACCAACCCTTATCATCTTTTCCAGATTAGATGCTTTAAAGATTCACTAGCAATGCACATCAAGCATAAGAAAAATTAAAAAATTCAGGATAGATGAAGTTTGATAGTGATTTGTCTTTAAGACACATGTGCAAAAAATAAATAAATAAGTAAAATAACAGACAAAACCCATTGCATTAAGTTGCCCATACATAACATGCTGTAATCAGTTTTGGAAACAGAAGGTTCTATATAACTGGTTCTTTTTGTGTCTTCTGTCATTAACTATACCAAAGTATAGCAGCAGATGAAACTTCCAGGTGCATTGTGGGAAATGCCTTGCTGCGGTCACACAGCAGGTTGGCTCATGTTATTGTTTGACTCAGAAGGAGACTTCATGCTTTTAAGGGAAAAAAAGGAGCCTAGTGCTGATATTGTACTAGGAATCCTAAGCAAATCCTTTTACAATATGTAAATAAATGAAAATCATTTGCTCTCTGTCATTCTGGTTTCTCTCCATATTTCATATCTCCCCATGAGGTCCCAGGCATACATTTAACTATTTAAATAACTTAAACTGCAAATAAGTGTACCTGGGGGAAAATCTTGCACATCTGTGGCAAGCAGCCCCCAATAGGATATTAATGTATTTATTTAAATGTAAACCCCATTGCAAATTTTGAAGAGGCTCAAAAGTATTTCCTTTTAGCCATGGCAGTACATTCCTATACTATCTGACTCAAAATAATTTTACATTTTGCTCTGTCCTCTTTGTTTTGTAGAGCAAAGTAGGCAAAAAGAATGAGGTTTTAAGAGTAATATGTAAGGCCTTTTTTTCCCCTTGAAGACTATTTAACCACTTAGCAAGTGGCATGGTGATCACATATCCAAGGTCATTTTGATGTGCCAATGCTCCTTCCTTTGCCTGGTCAGTGTCTAATTGTCCTACAAACCTTAGATATTTTTCATTTCTTCAAAGTCCAAGGAATAAGTACTATTTTTGTCAAAGCCTCTCATGTTCCTTTCTTCTCAGTGTTCTTTCTCATACACATTGAAATTAGGCTCTAGCTCCCTTTTATGCACTAAATACTATTTATTTTACGTGTTCTATAAGGGATGCCCAGTAAATGTTAGTTCTATTAAAATGTATAGAACACAACTTCACTGTTTCTTTCATTGTCAGCACTCAGGTTATTTTTGTTATAAAGAAGCTATTATCCATTTCAGTGGCTGTTTTATATTTTCAAATCCTGTTTCATATTGCAAAATTCCTCTTACAATTAGAAGGTAACTTAAGTGCCGAGAGAACAGTATAAGGCTACAATATGCATAGTGTTCAAATGTATCCTAGGCAAAACGAGAGGAACCAGAAGATTTGGAAAGGCTCAGTAAGACTGCAAGCAGTAGATGTCAGACTCTGATAGCATTGTCCTCTTAGCCTTGTTGAATGCCCTCAATTGTTGCTGCTCTTTCAAGTGGGCAGAGAGAGGCATCTCCTAAATCCATGCTACACTCCGCATTAGACTTTTTCCCAATGGTGTTTTATTCTTCTTACTAAGATGCCCCATTACTTCGGGCTGCTCCCTGATGGAGCTCAGGTTACCATGAAGTGGCAGCCAGGCATTGGTACTTTTATGTGTATTTTTATTTCTGCCACAATAGTATATTGTGTGGGTAAGATCTGGCGATGACAGTCATATTTCCAACTGACCTCCCCCTTGATACTTGCTTCTAGTGAAAGGATGGGTAGAAAGGATCCAGGCCAAAAGCTATGCCTGAAATGTCAAGGATGTGACAAGGTTCTAAGATGTGACAAAAATTGATTCATGTTTTTCACAAAATCCTAATCCTGAATGAACCAAATGACCCTGCTTCGCACTCCTGCCCCACGCTCTGCGTTTATAACTGGGTAAGATCACACCGTGGAGGAATCATCGTAAGAAAGTAAATGAGTTCCCATCTCAGATTAATTGTTCACAGTCTCAACTGGGTCTTCAAGTTGTCTGATGGTTTCATTTAATTCCTCTAAAGTGCAGAGCTTGAGAAAAAGAGCAATATTTCTTATTAATGATGACGAACAAGTCCAAAGGGTAAGGATAGTGAGTGTTAAGACACAAGCGTAAAAGAAACTACAACGTAATGAGTTATAATGCTGTGTACTTGCTTCATGATCATCTATGAAACGGCACAGTAGGTCATTCAGCAACAACCACTCAGGAGAATTTTGACATCAGGACATTAAGATCTCTGTCTCAAGTAGTCTGTGAAATGTGAAACAGGCGGAACGCTATATCAAGTCCCCCCCCCCTTTTTTTTAAATTTCTGTGCACTTGGGGATACATTTTCTTCCCATCTCATGTATATTTTAATATTCATATTTCTTAATATATATTTGATAGATGTTTAGGAAGCCCACAGTTGTGGTATTTTCCAAATGACCAGAGATGGAAAGACGGCTTGGCCTAGACAGAGGCAGATGACCCTCCACATCCATTTCTAAAAAGACTAATTATGAAGGGAATTTAAGCAGGACACAAAGGCACTGTTATCATCATCATCATCTGCTCTGCTGTTTGTAGCTTTTCCCCAAACCCGGAGGCCAGGAATTGGAGAAGGGAGATGGGTTTATTTCTAGTTTTGACCAGAACTGTGGAGAGAGCATTTTCCAGCTTCCTCCTGCCTTGTCAGCATTATAATTTATAGAAAAGCAGAAGGGAAGGCCAACAAATATGTCCAGGATTTCTTGCTGTCCTTCCTCTGGCACTAGCTTTAGTCTCTCCCACCCCACACAGGGTATCCTGGAGAAGTGTTCATTCCTTGGGGTTTCTGTGAAGTTACTGCACTGTAATGTGTCTACCTTTTTAGCCTGAACCATATTTCCTACAGCGTTCTTCATATAAGACATTTAAACATGGGGCATAAGACCAGAATGAAGCATTTGGTTGAGCACTTATTAGTTTGAGGCAGGAAGTTTTCTATCAATCAATCAATCAATCAATCAATCAATCAATCAATCATTTATCTATCTCTCTGTCTGCTTATCTATCTTATCTATCTATCTATCTATCTATCTATCTATCTATCTATCGAATCTATTTTGTTTTTTTTTTTTACTTTTTCTTATTTTTTCCTGTAGGATTTATTTTGAATATATTTTCCCCTCCTAAAACTTCTTCCATATTCTTCCCATCTCACTCCCTCCCCAAATTTATGTATTTTTCCTTTCAAAGCAAAACCCAAAACCAAACAAAACAAAAAGTTCAACCACACTAAAACAGAAGTCAAAACCAACAAAAAGCCAATAAGACAAGTAAATAAATACATAATAAATAAATAAATGAATGAGCCCGAACAATACAATATAAACTCTACAATAAAATTTGGTTTGAATTGACCAACTACTCTTGGGCATGGGGCCTGCCCTGCAGTGTAGTTAATACACTCCATGACAATCCAGTGATGGGGCCTGCCCTGCAGTGTAGTTAATACACTCCATGACAATCCAGTGATGGATTTTCTTGCCTTCCACACTTGTCCTCCTTCTTTTTTCACATTGTCTCCAAATTTCAGTATCAGACATGAAGATTCCAGCTTTAAGAAAGACTGGTTAAGCAGGATCTGAAGGTCAAATACTATTCAGTGGCTATCACTTTTATGTAACCTGAACTACCATTGGTATTTCCAAGATGTTTTCATGATTTGGAATTTTGACAGAGTATGCATTGAATCTAAAGATTTTTTGTAAGATAGCCATTTTTGCAATATTTATTTTTGTAATCAATGAACAAGGGAGATATTTCCATCTTCCAGAGTAATTTTAATCATTTTCTTTCTTCAGTGTTTTAACATTCTCATTGTAGAGACCTTGTCAGCTTTACGTTTAGGCATTGTAGTTGCTTTACTATGAATGAGATACTTTCTGCATTTTTTCTCAGCTATTTCTTCATAACTTTCTGGATTTTACTGGTATCTATCATCATGTACCTTTTTCACCTCTAATTTTATTCATTTAGACCTTCTCTCTTTTGATTTAGTTAGCTAAACCTTTGACTAATATTATTAATATTTTCAAAGAACAGTGCTTTATTTAATCCATTTTTTCTTTTATTATTCTTTCAATCTTCCTCTTATTCATTTATCCCATGACTGTTCTCTCTTTTCACATACTGTAGAGACTATTTTCTCTTAACATTTTGGCTGGAATGATACTTTGTCAGTTGCGAGTGTAGCTAGTCCTGCTTGTTTTTCTTTCTTACTTGCTTGGTTTATTATTTCCCATCCTTTCCCTCTGTGTCTGTTCATCTTGTTAGGGGAGATGAGTTTTTACAGACCACAAACATGTGGGCTTGCTTTTAAAAATGAAACAACTAATGAATCCCTATTTTTTTAATTAGAGAGATAGTATCATTGACATGTGACAGTATTATTGATGAGAATTTCCTGATTCCTGTGAGCTGTATTTTTCTGATGGTTCAGAACTTGCTTACTCAGAGGTTGACAGGTTTACTGAACAACCGTCTCAGGAGTTGAACCTGTTATCAGTAGGAGCTGGTACTAGTTGTCAAAGCACGGTGTGCAGCAAGAGTAGTCAAATAATAATTTATATAACAACTTCTCCAAAATACACAAGAGTTGATTGGCAACTGACAGCGTCCATTCTGGAACCGAGTAGAGAAAGCTCCTAGAAAACCTCTGACCAACCCATAGGCTACCTGGCTTCTAGGTATTTTTCCCATTCCCAGTGCTTTCACTCTGAAATATCCCCTTAGTTCCCTATAAACTTGCCCAGTTTCTCTACCTGCCTGAGTTACTGCAAGTCAAAATAATGTTTGTAACTTTCACTCACCCCCTTTGAATCATCTTCATTTACTATATTTTGGGATGTCCTTAATATTTCCACATTTTATTGTTCGGGTTTTTGTTTGTTTGTTTATTTTTTGTCTTGTTTTGTTTTGGAGACAGGGTTTCATAGCCTTGAATGCAGATGCACCTGCCGCTGCCTCCCTAGTGCTGGGAGTAAGTGTGTGTATCAACCACTGCCCAACTTGTAATTGTTTTTATATAAGGGGCAGTAGCCCTTATCTTTAATTCAAAGAACAACCTTATATTTTGATTTTGTTAGACTATTTTTGAATATAACATTGAAATGATGGAAAAGCTGATTGTTTTGAAAGCACACAAAATATGAATGTGCCCATTATAAAGTAAAACATTATAAAGTAAACACTAATGTGACATGATCAAGAAACAGTATAGCTAATGCCCCAGAAGTCCACTTATGCTCTCCTCCCCCAACCCACCACCGTCACCTACACCTTGTCATGAATAAAAAAAGTGTAATATCTCTTATTTTTTATTTTTTTTAACACAGGTTCTTGCTGTGTAGCTTAGGCTGACCTGTACCTCCCTATTCTTTTGCCTTACTCCCTTGAGTGCTGTGCTTACAGGCTTGTGTCCCTATGTCCACCTGGAAAATGCTTGCCCTTAAAACTAGAACACAATGTTGCTCTCAAGTTTGTATAACAGAATTGTATTTACACATTTTGATTATGGCTCCTTGTAATTAAATTTATGTGAGTCACTTATACTGTTATGAATGTGTGACAATACTCCCATGGCTTCACTTTCCATATGAATAAAAGATTATATTTACTCAGTTTATTTTTAAAATAGAACTTAAGCTTCATGAGACTTTGTTTCAGTCGATAACAGTATTTCCATCCTTCTTTTCTTTATTGACACAAATGTGTAACACTAGTCATAACTATGATCACAAATTGACCCCAAGTCAATCAGAGGAGCTATTGAAAGGGCGGGGATCATGTATTCCTCAAATGGGCCGGATACCATAATCACAACATGCTGGAACATATCTTGATTCTACTCTGTCTGAAACAGCTGAGAATGACCAATAATTTGTCCAGATTAATTTGTACAGTTGTAGTTTTTGCTTTTTTAAAACCCCATGCTTCTCACCACTTACTCAGGACACAGTTGTGTTGTTACTATGGCCCGGCGTTTCCTGATCTCTTAATCATCTGGGAACCTGTTATGTTTCTTCAATGGGAAAGACACCTACAGCTTTTCATTCCAGGCCTTACACAGGGATGGGGCTGTAGTGTAGACATTGTACATTTCAGATTCCATCTCTGTTTTAATAGTTAGGTTACTTTTTATGGCCTAGTGGTTCTTTAATAGGCTATAAATGCCCTCTGTATGTGTGCAGCTTTCTTGATAACAAAGCCACAGAAGGTATGACAGACCTCAGACGGAAGCTTTTAATAACACTAGTAATCTGTAAGTTATTAGAAGAGCTAACTTGTGTGGCTGTCACTTTGAGATGTTATTCTTGGTTAGTGTTACTTGCAAATATAATGAGTTTCTATGATAACCTTTTTATGAAAACAAGACTTACTGGAAATTTGACCTGAATAGACCAAAGAGACTTGTACAAGGTATTATGGGTAAAAATTTTGCAGAGGGTGTTTTTTTTTTTCTTGCTCTGGCTGACTACTTGGTTTTGCCTCAAAATCATTCTTCTGGGACACTTTATTATAAGATTGATCTTAACTATAATGTTACCATGCCACAGTCTTTTTAATTTCATAAGACCTCTGACTCAATTTTCAGCAGTGGAATTTGAACCAGATGCATTGACTGCTCATGTAGAATTTTTTTATAGACCACTTAGAACCCCCATCAGTACCTCACTACTTATCATGATTATTCTATGGCCTTTAGGGAAGGAGTGGGAGTGGCCCAGACAGTAGAGCATCTTAATGTTGCACAGAGTTTTGGAAGTGTCCCTTTGGTGGTGGCGGTGGCAGTGGTGTGTGTGTGTGTGTGTGTGTGTGTGTGTGTGTGTGTGTGTGTGTGTGTGTGAAGCCCCAAGTCTATAAATTTCTTTGTGGTTAACAAGAGATTGGCAATTTAAATAGAAATGTGTGTGTTGCATTGAAGCAGAATTTAGAGAGGAAATTACTGACTCAGCACAAATACTACTTTTGGAATCTCCAAAACAGACTTCATAGTGACCACTTCTGTGCTAAAGTCCCATTAGTATGGATCTCTCCTGGAAGAACTGGAGCCAAGTACATAGCCTGTAGGTTGATCTTCTGTTACCGTGAGTCTCACTTTCCTGAGCAGCTGGCTGGAGGCTTTGTGGATGTCTGCTGGGATGCCAGCCAGCTGGAACACAAAGCCATGGCTCTGTATGCTTGTCTGGATAATAGACGCAAAGCGCCCTCTCATTCCCTCTGAAAGCAATTCCATATAAAATGAAATAATACTCAATTCATTCTCCCCCACCCCATTGCTCATCAGCAAGTAGCAATAATGCGTGAAAATGATGTTGCTCCATTGATGCTCTGGAAAAAAAAATACTTTCATGAATTAGAATCACTCAGCATTTGGATTTTTATCTTCTCATGTGCTTCAAAATCCAGCCAGCTGCAAGGACCTTGTCTAACACTCGCGTTGGATCACTCACAGGTGGCTCCTGATGCTGTATGTCACCCTCATGTGCTGAGGTTTGTCTGTCCAAGTCAGCTTGAATTTGATAATATCCTGTCAATTAAACTAAACCCTGTTTCCAAAGCCAAGCATCACACAAATGCCTCGGGCACCTGTGAAAAACACAGGCGCACAGCCTCAGATGCATAGTTAGGTGTTCAATTGCTTGATTTATTCACATGTGTGTTTCTGAAATTGCAGCTGCAGGGTTTCGTGGTCTCGGTGGGGGTGTGAACGGCTTTGCTGGCAAACCCATTATGCCGTACTTTGGAAATCTGGCTCCCAACACAAACGCCCCCTCCCACAACTGGTGCAGAACAAAGTCTGTTAGTCACTTTCTCGTTGGCTTTCTGTAATGGTTCCGAAAGACGACAATTCATGTTGCTGTTCTGATTGGGAATTGCTGATTCATCTCACTAGTTCAGCCATCTCCAATTTTCATTATATAGATGCCAGCTAATGACACTGTGGATGAGGTACAAGTTGGCATGGGAAAGCCAGTCTCTCCAGCCCCATCATTGACCCTACATCTTGTAAACTTGCTCCAGGGACCACATTTGTTTCCACAAAAATCCTACTTTCTCAATTGTAGGGTTTGAAGGATTGAAACTGAAGCATTCATTCAGCAGAAGGTTCTACTATGCTTTTGGATTTTCAGATCTTTGTAAACAAACGTATATGCTTTTAACCTTTTGGCTTAGCTATGAGAAAGCTGATTATTACAACAGACCCAATCATTCACCCTGAGGAGTACAACACTCTGAGACCTTATCATCACATCGTCTAGTTGAGTAATTAAATACAAGATAGATTTGTAGTTCAGTGGATTTGCTTATGGTAGGGTGGCCCTCTGTCCTTTGAATTGTTTCAGCTTCATATTGAAGCTTTGTATCCGGGTGAAGAGAACATGTAAAATCAAATATTTAAGAGCAAATATAGACTACGAAGGTTGGTGTGTGGGGAAAAGACAAGGGCATTGAAGGACTCTGCTGTCCAAGCAGAGGAAAATGGTTCTAACATGTATAACTTTGTAGCTTTGCTCCTATTAGATGTTGCTATTATTAGATATCCCATTCAGGAGGAAATTAAGCAAGGTCATTTCTGTAACACTCAGAGAACTCACTCTTTCTACAGAACTCCCATTTCCTCAAGGGACTAATAGAAACTCAACGTGAAAAGAAAGTCCACTCTCTTCATCTCCTCTCAGAATCAGTTCAGAGGCTCACAATGGCTGGAGATTGGAAAGGCCCAGTCAGCTCCCCGCTGCAGCCTCTGGGGATAGGGGTAGCATTTCCCCTTGCACTGTGGAAATTCCCCATTGTTTTGTATGGTTTTATTTTAATGGCCTCGTCATTTTTCTCTACTTCTTTGGAAAACTTATTCTAGGTTGGAGCCAATCTTGGCAAAAAAAATATTACATTTTTTTTGAAAAAAAAAAAGAATTAAAAGATATCTCTTTTGTGTAATAACTTATTAGACATTTAATGTGGACTGAGTGATTTCACATATCTGAATTAATTTAATACTCTTAGGATTATGGAAATCCTATTTTTTTTTTTGAGCTAAGACCTCACACTGTAGTTCAGGCTAGCTTTGAACTTAGGTGCTCTTATTACCTTAGCCCCTCAAATTCTAAGATTATAGGTTTGTGCTGCCATGCCTCACACAAAAGCCCTTTGCTTTTATTCCAAACTTGAAATAGTAAAATATTTAAATAACTTTTTTTGAACAACACACAAATGTTAATGTGTGTGTGTGTGTGTGTGTGTGTGTGTGTGTGTGTGTGTGTGTGTATGTGTGTGTGTAGCTGTCTTTTCATCAATGATGACCGGAATGAAATACTGATTTACCAAAGAGAGCAGAGGATCATTTGACCTCTGTTCTAGTTTGTTTTACTGCTGTTGTCATAAACACCATGATCAAAAGCAAACTGGTCACCAGAAAGGGTTAATTGGGATAACAGGACCATTATTGGAGGCAAATCATTGAATATAGTCTGTCATCTGAGACCAGAACTCAGCACAGAAGCTTGAAGCAGAAATCATAGAGAAATGCTCCTTAATGCTTTCTTGCTTGCTCCCTGGCTCATGTTCAGCTATTTTTTTTTATAGCCCAGGCTTACTTGCTCAGCCATGGTACCACCCACAGTGAGTTGGGTCCTCCTACAATGTAGGACCTACATCAAACAGAAATCAAGCCAATGTTCTACAGGCATGCTCATAGGCCAACCTGATTCAGATAATTGTCAACTGTGTTTTTTTTTCTTCCCAGTTGATTCTTGTTTATAGTCCTCAAAATAATGCCTTCCTGGCACTGGAGAGTTGGTTTGGTGGTAAAGAGGGTATAGACATGTAGCCAGCTGCCTAGAGTTCCTTGCTTGTGATGTAGCAGAGATGTAGTCTTAACCATTCAGACTGACCCTAGCGTCCACGCTTTTCATCATGACACATACTATAACTGCTATATAGAATATAAGTGAATGAATAAAGGTACAGGTAAGTGGAAATGACCACTCTGCATCCGTTATGGTGTGCTTTCCTTTCCATGCCCCAGGGAAGGATACTTTGTTGCAGATGCTCACACTTATGCCAGTGAGGACTTTTCTTAAAAGATACTAGACCTTGAAAGCCGTTATATCCTGCAAGGTTTTCCTAATGAGTTGTCAGTGCTGATAATAGGGATAACAGTCATAGTTTGTATTGTGACAAATAGTTTCTAATATTATTCATCCAAAGAAAAAGTGGTTGTCATCTCAGGACTTGATCGCCTTGCTCATTCCACAGATGAGTGGAACCCTCAGCCTTAGTTGGAGAAGCTTTTCTTTGCAATGGCAGTGATGAATGTCAAGGTACATGGCAGCTTAATGCACGGCTGAGAATAAGTGAGAATAGGCTGGATGGTGAGCCCTAAATAGGACATTTATATCACCATTATAAACACCACGGATCACTGTAGAAAAGGGAATGGAAAGCATGCAAGAGCTGAAAGATAAAAAGAAGAGATATGAACAGTTTTCTGGTTAAAACCAGTGCCGCCATATGCTCATAGCTATTGCAGATACCTCTAATGGGCCTATGGGGCTTAGCCCTCTCTACTGAACTCTTGATTATTGATAAATTCTAGGGGAGAGGAGTCCTTATCTTCAATTTTTAACCACCTGAAAGACAATCAGGCTACAATAGATCGTTCCAAATCCGTGGTTGCACAAATGATCATGGTTAAACTCAATGGGTATTAAAAAAAAAAAAAAAGGAGACATGAATGTGGTAAAAGAATTTGTAAGAGGTGTAACAGATGTGGGAAGGAGATTATAGAAAAGGTAGGGGTTAAGTAATCAGAAAGTAATATATGTGTATGAATTTGTTAATGAATACAATAAAAGTTTTTTAAGGCTATACTATCTGAAGAGCTTTCATTCTCTTTGTAGCACAGAAGAGTCTATCTTTGGGTACTTTACATCATCAACTAGGCCTACTAGCAAAAATTTGACCACATATATAAAAATATTTATTTTGGTGGAAATCACTTTTCTGTATACTTGATCACAAACCATTTCCACAACCAACTCTCATTTTCAAAAGCTGATTTTTAAAAACATGAAATTAGAGACTTCAGACACTTTGAGAGCTAAGGGAGCACAGATCACCCATGCAAAATTGGCTCATTCTTTGTAGAAGTCCCTTTTGTTATTTAAGAGTTGGATCCATTTTTCCTCTAGGCTTAGAAGCCTCCTCTAAGTTGCCAACAATTTTTGAGCAGTTGCTTTTGGTTATCTCTTGCTGGTAGAGATGTTATTATTAAATATTCCAGCTCCTGCCTGTTTCCAGGTCTTGGTCTCACTTTAGCCCTTTTGAATAACACAGGCTATCTACCTGTTTTAGCACTATGAAAAAGATGAATCCTGCTATGTGATCAAATGTTAAACAAATAAAACTGCTGCTCTCTATTTTGAGACTTGCATCATTTCTCTTCTAAAGTCCTTTTCTTCAATAATTATAAAGTTATTAAGAAGTATTTTTTGCAGGTAGTATTTTATTATTCTTGCTTTATTATTGATCTAGAATTTTACTGATTTGCAGATGAAAATTTTTTGATACCGATGTTAATAATATTTCTTTCTGAGACAAGGTCTTTCTTTATAACCAAGATTGACCTTGAACTCACTATCTACCAACCTCAGTCTTTCAACTGCTGGATTATATATGTGCAACACCATCTCTAGATGACTCTAGAAAAGTTATTGAGACTTTGTGGTTTTGTATAAGGCTAATTATGCGAAATTTTATACTTTTGATTGAAGAAAAGATGTAATCTTTTCTTAATTTTTGTTTTTTGTTTTTCAAGACAGGGTTTCTCTGTGTAGCTTTGGCTCTTGTGGACTCCTTTCGTAGACCAGACTGGCCTTAAATTCACAGAGATCCAACTGCCTCTGCCTTCCTTAGTGCGGGGATTACAGGAATTCACCATTGCACCTGGCTGAAAATATGTAATCTCTTGATACAAAGTTTATTAGTGCTCCTTTTCATAGTCTATGAGAAACTTGTCTTGTTGAATTTGGTTGGTTTATCAGTAGATGTTAATAATCCCTGACTATCATTGTTGATTGATGTGTTTCCTGTAGTTCAGCCATGAGTTACATAAGATCTTATGTGACAGTAGATACATAAATTCATAGAAATTATACAAGTTGTAGTATGGTATGTATATTCCTTTTTTTGTGACTGCTTTTACTTTCAATTATTGTGTCTAATTCTGGGTTTCTTTGAGTTTGTCTAGCATACCCTTCATCTTTCTCTTTTTTCATAGTTCATGTGTTTTGCTTTTTGATACTTATGAATCTTTTAAAAATCTATTAGAGAGTATTTTGATAAATGATCTTGACCATTTTCGTGTTTCCTATTTAGGTTGAAATTTACTACTGACACTGTGGTTTTGAAGTCTATAGTTCTTGGTTTCTCTTAATTTTTTATAGTATCTACTGAATATAGTGAAATTTCTTCTGTTGGTTTGAGAAGTACTTATTCTTTATGAAAATTTATGCTAAAGCTTAGTTTCTTTGGTGACTTTAAGCATAGCATTATCTACAATTTCTAGTTGAATAAAACAAGTCATCCTTGTTCAAGGTACTGAACTTTAATTCTGAATGGTTGTAGATATTTACTTCTTTTTAGACCTCTCTTTTTAATATGGTCTCTGCTTTTTTAAGCAACAAACTATTTTCCTAAGATATCTACTTGCTCTTTATTCTCATATGTTTGCAATATATTTTCCTCATGTGTTTTTCAGTTGTTGGAGACCATGTCAAAGGCATTTTTGCATGATAAGCTTGTAGAAACCTTATGTGTCTGACAAGGTTTATATTTTATAATCAGAGTTAAATAAAAACATTTAGATACAAGAAGAATGTTAGTTTAATGTGCTTTTTTCAACAATAAAAGTCCATAGTATTCTTAAATAGAATATTATCCCTGAAAATTTTACTGTCAATGTTATTTTACCTCTTGTGTGATTGGATTTTCTTTCTGGATCCCTCAGGGAATTTTATTTTTATTCAGTGTTGTTAACATGTCTCAGTATGGAATTATTCTTATCTGTCTTGTTTGTAATTATGCATTATTTTTATCTAAAAGTTCCTAATTTTTATTTATTTTTGACAAATTTAATTTATTATCTATCCTAAAGCATCTTCTCCCTTTGAGCATTTTTCCACTATAAAATTTTATGTAGTGTTGGTTTTTATACTCTCCATATTCTTATAACCTCTTTTATTCTTTCTATTTCTTTGTTTCATCATTATAATCTTGGGGGCAATGTTCTTTTTAAATCTGGTTGTAGGTAGAATTGGTGTTCCGTAAAACATGTAGTTCTACATCGTTCTTACTGGCTTTGCATGCAATGTACACACACCTACAAAATATATCAGTATTGATCTAAAGAATCAAGAAAATTCAATTGCAATAATAAAGGTTAAGATTGCAAATTTGAAAAGGAGATGGGGCACATGTAAGGGGGAATAGATAGAGAGTAATGATGTAAACATAGTACTCATATATGAAATTCCCAATATAAATAAATAAATATGAAATTTAAAAATTCAATTGATCTTGAATATCAAGGAGTGGTTATACAACCCTACTGCATTTATTATTTAAGGATGCTATGACATTAAAAATAAAACCAGAGACCACCTCCTGTAGCTAGGCAGGAATTCCGGTGGAGAGATCCCGCCCATGAAACCTTTCACCCAAATTTTTTCCTGCCTACAAGATGTGCGGGGACAAATATAGAACAAAGATTGAGAGAATGGCCAACCAAATGGCCTTACTTGAGACCCATCCCATGGGAGAGAACCAATCCCTGACATTATTCATGTCACTCTGCTGTGCTTGTAGACAGGAGCCTAGCATAGTTTCTCTGAGAGGCTTCACCCAGCAGCTGATGGAAACAGGTGCAGAGACCCAGGGCCAAACAGACAGAGCTCAGGGAGTCCTATGGAAGAGTGGGGAGACTGATTAAGGAAGCTGAAGGGATCAAGGTCTCCACTAGAAGATTTACAGAGCCAACTAACCTGGGCCCATGAGGCCTCTCAGAGACTGAACCACCAACCAAAGAACATGCAAGGACTGGTCCTAGGCCCCCTGCACATATGTAGCTTATGTGCAGCTTGGTCTTCATGTGGATCTCCCAACAACTCAAGTGGGGGTCCCTCCATTATGGCCTCCTTTGGGATCCCATTCCCCTAACTGGGATGCCCTGTCTGGCTCAGCGGGAGAGGATGCACCTAGTCCTGCAGCAACCTAGTATGCCAGGGCTAGTTGGTACTCATCGGGTACCAATGGTGCCTTTTCTATTACCAGGGACAAACAGAATTTTGGGATCTAGATTAGATTAGATCTCAGAAATTTAAGAAATATATCTTTTACATCCTACCCATCACCGAAAAGATCATCTCTACCATCGGTGTGAGTACGTTACTTTGTTTTCTCACGTCTTAAAAACATGTATAGATCTGGGTAGGGATTTAAGGTTTACCGCCTATATTGTCCTTGGCTGGTACCTTAGTTTGAGCGGGACCCCTGTGCCCAAATCTGCCTATCATAATGTTCTACTTGTAGGCTTCTAGGACCCTCTGGATCCTTCTACTTTGCCATTCTCCCATGCTTCTCTCATCTAGAGTCCCACTAGAATGTCCTCCCCTCTGTCTCAGTTTCCTGGTAAGTGAAGTCTTTCGTGGGACATGCCCCTTGGGCTAATATGCAGATATAAGTGAGTATATACCATTTGAGTCTTTCTGCTTCTGGGTTAACTCACTCATTATGACCACAGTAGAGTGGAGTGTGGGATATTACTTCCTCACATACTCTGGTGCCTCCCCTTTGACCATGTCCCCTGGAGGGGGAGACCTGGTGGCACTCAGAGGAAGGACAGCAGGTTACCAAGAAGAGACTTGATACCCTATGAACATATACAGGGGGAGGTAATCCCCCTCAGGAACAGTCATAGGGGAGGGGAATAAGGGGAAAATGGGAGGGAGGGAAGAATGGGAGGATACAAGGGATGGGATAACCATTGAGATGTAACAAGAATAAATTAATAAAGAAGAAAAAAATGAAAAAAAACATGTGGACACTTTGAGGACAGATGGATGCTGGATTTTAATTGCTTTTGTAACTCTTCATGTGATGCTGAATAGAACTTCAATGGATACTTATTGGCTGAACATGTGAAATGAGAAGAGGTCAGAGATGCAACCCAGCACCATTGTATAAATGTGATTTTCAGACCTCCTTTCACAGGATTGAAGAGCCTGGTGAGCCAGTTCTTCCTCAGGGATCAAAGAATGCATATTCAATTCTAATGATAATTTTGTTTAGTTTTATGACACTGGCATTACTGTTAATATAGAGAAACTTATGTGGCCTTATGGACAATGTTATCATCATACATGAAACACAAGGAATGTGTTCCTTATCTGAGGGTACCTTATCAGTTTGTGTGTACAAGTGTATGTTTATAATTTTCAACCCTGGAATTCACAATCTATCAAAAAGGGTATTTATCCTCATTTTGATTTTTAATATGTTTTCATTTTCTAATATTGCTTCTAATTAAGGGAAGATTTTAAAATTTCACATTTTTACATATGTAGATTTTCAGCATCTGTTACTTGGTGTTCTATGGGACGGACACACCATATAATAATCAATATCAGCTTAGATTACTACCTTTAGGTTAAAGTCTCAGTAAGTACACTAAATACTTTGTCTATTTTTGTAGAAAAAAAATGTAATTCAATAGTTAGTTTACCAGGGCTCAGGACCTGGTAATACCTGTTAAACGCCAGTTTATTATGAGGAAATTTGCTATTTCTTCACTTTTGACAAGTACTTATGTCACTGAATTATTATGAAAAAAATGTGTTATTTAAAATTACTTGGTTCTGTATTTTTTAATTTTTATTTTTATTTTGGAAGCATCTTACTATGTAGCTCAGCCTGGAATTCTCCATTGGACCAGGCTGCCTAAAACTCACAGAGATCCTTCTGCTTCTGCCTCCTGGGTGTTGAGATTAAAGGCGCGCCCCCACCACACCTGACTACTCGTCTGTATCTTCCCCTCTTTCTCTATTTGTGGGAGAACACTGATTTATTTAGTTCAGTGCATGTTGGCAAGGGCGGGGGTAGGGAAAGGTAAATCTTATTCTTATAGTTTCAGAATATCACATACCATAACAGGCACAAGAATGACTTTACGGGTGTTTCTAAAACGCATAGCAGCCATACAGCATTTACGTTCAGACACGGCCTGGAGGACCTCATGGTGGAGCTGAGCAAGTGAATTCCCTTCAATTAGGGATATGAGCCCAGTGCTCAACATTTATGGATGGTGATTAATGCATGAGGCGGCATTCAAGCACTTTCAGAGAACGTATTTGAAAGGAGCAGCTTGATCTCCTATTATATTTAGCTCATTAAAAAAAAAATACACCTAGTGAAAATACTCTGCCGTATCTAGGACAGCACTGTAGACGGTTTTCTTAGTTAGTTTTCTATTACTCATAATGTATGGACAATCCTAAGGATTCCTTAAATAACAGAATTCAGCACAAATGCGTTTTTACTGAACAGGAGAAGCATCATTTCTCTGCAGCTGCTGCAGTGGAAGACGAGGCTCTTACTATCCCGTGGGGAGATTACTGTCTCCGCCAGCTGACTTAGTTTTTATACAGCCAGCGATTTATTAGATTGCTTTGCTCTTAAGTGTGATAATAGGCCTTATGCTTAGCATGGTTTAGAGACTTCCAGTGCATTAATATTTTATGGCAGTGACAGGCAAGACACATTTTGTTTACCTAACAAGACAAGGCAAGCCAGAGCTGACGTCTACTAAAGATTAGCACTTTTAACTTACAGGGGCCCTGCCAGTTATAAAATTAGGACCTCACCATGGCTCTTCTGACTGTGATTCAATCAGCTCCTTGTTTTTCTCGTAGCCACTGTGAGCCTCAGAGTCTGGTTCTTGCTATTCCATTGACTTGTGTTGGCCGTGTAATGTCTGGTGGCTCTTTCGCTTCCATTAAAGACTGTATTGCACTTGGATGTCACACGACCATGAGCTAAGGCTTAGAGAGATGAGTGAGCATTTCATTTCCATTCAGAAGACAGGATCAATTCATTTTAGTTACATACTAGGAAAAGGTGTGTGTGTGCGTGCGTGTGTGTGTATGTGCGCACCATACTGCTCTTGCTTTCTGCAGTTCTATTGTGTCCTAAGTCCTTAGAGAACAGAGGTACAATAAAACATCATAAATAAAAAATGTTGCAATAGACACATGAATTCCTGATGGGCCACTATGGCTTTCTCATTAACAAATATATCAACTTCTTTTATTGAACAGAAATCATGCCTCGGTGAATAGGAAAGGTTAGAATATTGATTCTTTTGATTCCACATCTTTCACTATTTCAAAGTCAAATGCATATTTTTAATTATACATGCAACATTTCTTTAATGTTCTTGAGGACTGTGAGTGTTGCAGATGACATTTTGAATCCTTACTTTGCAAATAGTCAGCTGAAGTTTGTATATTGGTAAAGTTGTAGAATTGATTCTAAATACTCTGTTAATTTAAATATACTATTGAGTTAAAGATTTCTCAGGATATCTTCAGAGCCAACATGTGCTGTAGGTCAGCGACTTCATTTAGAAGAGAGCAGAAAAACAGGTCTTCTATAAAACTGGTTCTTGTCCAACTTTGGGGAAAGATATTTTTGGGGAGGCAGATATAGATATAGAACATGGAAACAAAAAAAAAATGAAAGAAGAAGCTGCGATATGCTGAGAAATGAGTATAGATGGTATAAACCCCAAATACACATTTGTAGGCTCGATTTTCTTAACAATTATATTTTATTATGAACTTATTAACCAAGAGCACCTCACTTATAACCTGACTAACTCAAACAATAGGAAAAGAAGGTTAAAGAATACAATAATGAAACTGTAAGGATATCAGTTCCAAGGAGTCATTCTCCTGGCATAATTAGCAGGATTTCTTCTGCTGGAATCTGGAGCAACCAGAACCTGGAACCTCAGCCAGAGCTGGAGCCTCGGAGCCTTCCCTCAAGCGGTTCTCTCTAGGAGCGTCTCTAAGTGGTGCGATGAACAGCCAAAACTATCCCAAGTCTCCAAAGGCCCTGCCTCTTGTTTTTGGCTCACATTTATACCTCCTTTCAGAATTTGTTCAAGGATGTTTTTCAGCTGGTTAACAACCAATCTCCTCCACATGGTGGTTCGACTTCTAAGGGGATAAACATCACCTGCTTTCTCACAAGTCTTTTTCTCATCCCCCTACTTGTGATCTAAACAAAAAACATGCTTATCTCTCCTTCACACATTGATGTAGTGAAGTTGCAGTAAGGCATAAAGGCGAAGGCTGGTGTGCCCTGACGGTCTATCTCTGTGTCCAATACTTTCCTAGCATTTAGTGCAAGGCTCAGAGGACCAGAGGTAGCGTCCACACCTTGGGGCTTAAGTGGTTTCTCTGGGGCTGGCTCTGAGTCTGCACTGGATGAAATCAGCTGATATTTCAGAGAGGGGAATCAATCTGCAAAACATTTGGTTTTGGTTTACAGAGTTCTTTATTTCTTCAAGCAGGAATGGGAACACTAAGATGAGTATGAATGTAAATTTTCAACTGAATTAAAATCTTGGGAGTCACAAACAAACATACAATAAAACAAAAAACCAATCATTTGTGTTACACAAACGTTTGCTGCTTTCCGTTTATGTTTTTGAGCTGTCTCACAAAACGATACCCAGTTTCTGATGACCTGAAAGAATGACATCACCTCCTTCAGCGCTTCTTTGCCTCCTTGACTTTGCAACTGTCTGGAGAGTGTTTATTCCAATGCTAGTTAACTGAATTGTGGAAAGGACCAATGCAATCAGGTTTATCTCAGTCCCTTCTGTTCCTAATTTAGATTTCATGGAACACTTTCTGATTGCAAACTCTGTGGAAGAAAAATCAGAGAGTGATGAGAGAAAGGAATGGGGATGACGCTGAGCTTCATCAGCCAGGAAGTAAAGCAAGAACAGGGTAGTGACATACAGTTCCGTGCTGTGCCCAGGCATAACAGTGTCGCTGTGTTCTCTGCGTTATTAAGGTGCTCAAGCAGTATTTTTTTTTTCTGTCTTCCTCTTCTCCCCAAGGCTCTAAGGTGCTCTGAGCCTGAGAGGAAGCTCAAAATGCCACATTGTTGGGAAAGAGCTGACTCTGACTTTCTTCAGGGAATTTAGAGACCCAGTGATTTGGAGAAAATTGCATGGAAGGTGATTGGCTGTGCCTCTGTTTTTATAAGCGATTAAAAAGAAAACCACTTCAATAATCCTCAGACCTTTGCTCTCGACTGGGAGCTCTTCCAACTAGGCCTGGTTGGCGGAGCCCCTGGGAGGAGGAACGCACATGAACTGTGGGCCAAAAAATTAGAAAAAGCAACAACGACATTGGAACCAGAAACATCAGTGTGGGCCAGAATTCAAGGGCAGTAACTTTTTTCCAATTGATTTGAGCCTCATATTCAAGACACCAAGCAATTCAGTTTGTACATCATGAGTGCTCAGCTTTCAGGGGCTTCAGCAAACCTTGAAGCACTCACTTTATGTACGTTTGGTTTGAGCATGCAGACAGTCTAGTTTTTTCTTGTTGCTAGAAAGCATAGTAATAACAAAGAAGGTGAGGTGACTACTACAGCATAGGATTTACAGTGTAGTGATGTTGCATTGTTGGGAAGTGAAGATATGGTTCTAACCAGAGTGAACGCTCGTGAGTGAATTTTAATATGAATTTCCCAAAATAAGGAATCATTATACTTCTTAAACAGTAAACAAAATTGAATTTCATGCAGTATTTCTCACATGAGTTTGGAGTAATTTTCTTTTCTTTTGAGACAGAGGCAGGGTTTCTCTGTGTAGTCTTGGGTGTCTTGAACTCGCTTTGGCTATCCTGGACTCGCTTTGTAGACGAGGCTGGCCTCGAACTCACAGAGATCTGCCCGACTCTGCCTTTCTGAGCGCTGGAATTACAGGTGTGTGCCATTGTACCCAGCTTGAAGTCATTTTCAATGAAGTAACAAAAGACTGGTTGTTAAAGTCAAATTCAATGGTCTGCGAGTGGGGAAAGCTGCCCCAGCAATCTTCTGAAGTCTGGATGCCTGGGGTAGAGCACTCGTTCAGCTAGCTCTTTTCCAGACTTATTTGTTTATGACCTCAAGTAAACAGCTCTCCCCCCCCCCCCTTTTTTTTTTCCGAGACAAGGCTTCTCTGTGTAGCCTTGGCTGTCCTGGACTAACTTTATAGACCACACTGGCCTCGAACTTACAGCGATCCGCCTGCCTCTGCCTCCCCAGTGCTAGCATTAAAGGCGTGCGCCACCACCGCCTGGCTGTAGACAGCTCTCTTGACCCTCCATTTTTACCCAGAATGATTCTCCCTCCCAGTAACAGTCCACGGCCAATAGTGCTGCAGAATCGGGTGGCGCCTAGACATCACCTATCCGTCCCCATCCATGCTGAGATTTTGCCTAGCTTACTCTTAGGCAGGTAACCTCAGCTGCTGTGAGTTCCTGAGTGCCAGGGCCATGGCATGTCCAGAAGGCACCATTTCACGGGACGCTTCCCTCTCCTGTGGTTCTTTGATTCTTTCTACCTCTTCTGAGGCGTTCCCTGAGCATTGGTGGCGGTGGGATTCATAAAGATACCCTGCTTAGGGCTGGACCCTCAGTCTCTCGTTCTTCATGCTCTGGCCAATCACATATCTCTTCTGCCGTTCACTGCAAAAAGAAGCTTCTGTGGTAAAGGCTGAGAACATCCCAGATCTATGGCTACAAGCATCAATATTTAGAAGGCGCTTTGACGGGATGCTCATTTGGGAATCTATGTAAAATATTTTATTCAGTGTCTGAATATTTAATAAAATTATTTTTACTTTTAGGATAAAAAACGTTGCCTTATATACTTTTCTGTTTTTTTTTTTCTTTTTTGAAGAGGAGAGCTGAACCTGTAAGGCTGGAGAGATGGCTCAGTGATGAAGAGCACTGACTGATCTTTGAGAGGATCAGAGTTCAATTCCCAGCATCCACATGGCAGTTCACAACTGTCTGTAACTCCATCTCTAGGGGATCTGATGCCCTCACATGCAGGCAAAATACCAAGAAGAAAACAATAAAAATAAACAAATCATTTAAGAGAGAGGGAGGGATAAAGGATAGTACTTATGAAACAAGATGATTTATAAACACTTCCTCTATATCCTATTTTACTTTTGATGTAAGTAATAAAATTACTGAGTCTTTTTTATAAACTGAGATGGGGAGGTTGTTTCCTTTAGGATATTATGGTATGTTTTCTTGTCTATAAATCAATACAGTTTCAGGCAATTGTTCATCCTAGAATCCTCTGGCTTTATTGTGCTTGAGAATGGGAATCTTTTCTTTTGTTTATGGCCATAAAGATGTAAGCAGCTGAAAACAAGATCACTTAAAGTGCCATGTGTAGAACCAGTCCATTTAATAATGATGTCTAGGGGTTGGGGATTTAGCTCAGTGGTAGAGTCCTTGCCTAGCAAGCACAAGGCCCTAGGTTTGGTCCTCAGCTCTGGAAAAAAAAATAATGATGTCTAATGTGGCCTTAAAGATATAGCATATTGCTATTTTGTTTCATTGAAATATCTTGGTGAAAAGAAAATCCAACAATAATTACACGAATTCTGTTCGTCAGACTTGCTACTTTGTTTTATGCTGTTAGCTACTTAATCCTACATGTATTTATACAATGGTCAAAACATTAGAAATAATTAGTCTAAATGTGTTTTAAACTCGACAGAAAACACTTGAACTCTAAAACATCTAAATATTTAATGAGCTTTTGAAAACCACAATTGCAGCTCTTTATAGAAGAGAAACTTTACCACCGAGACCTGAAAAAAATACCTGTTTATTGTATTAAAAAGACTTACGTTTTTCACATACAATTTAATAGGAGGAGTACTGTTCCACTCTTACAACCCATAGCATGGGAAGAAAAACAGAAAAAGTCATGCCAGGAAAATATTTTTTGAAGGGTAACACCCATTTAATTTTTAGGAACATGTCCAAAATATACAGAAGGCAGAAATCTTACTCAGACCGTTTTAGTTTATTGACTTTTCTGTGCCTTGGAAATCATAGCCTGATTCTCCAGGGACGCCCACTGGGATGTATTACATCATAAAGCACACCAAGGATGGTAACCTGTGTTATTAAACTGTCAACATACATTATAATACAATTTGTCCTCAGTCCAAGGCAACTAAAAAACCACATTGCTGGCAGGAAGTTTAAGCCATCAGCCTTCTCCATAATCATCTAAAGCCTGAGGTACTTTGGGGGTAAATGTTCAAATAGCCGCTCTGCCCCTCCGTAGCAGCGTTTGTGAATTTCATTGGTTCTGTACAGCAAATGCACAGCTATTACAAGAAGGGCTTCAGAAGGATTACCCCTTAAAGGCCTTTTACTAAGTATTCTGGAGACGTCTCGTTTCATAGCATATTAATAATGGTTTTGTGAAACAAACCTGAAGAGCTAGTACTGAAATAATGTTTAATTTCCCCGCAGATATCTGACACGATACTTGACACTGTTGTGTCTATGACAACATCACCTTCACAATGACAGGAAGTTGGTGCCAGTTTTTTTTTTTTTTAATCTAGGATGGCGGTAGGCAATTCCATTGGAGCTGGCACAAGTGTAGGTGCTGACAGATATTTTTCTTAAATATCTTGCTTTAGAAGTACAGAAGTGTCAGGTGGTGGTGGCACATGCCTTTAATGCCAGCACTTGAGAGGCAGAGGCAGGTGGAGCTCTTGAGTTTGAGGATAGCCTGCTGGGTTCCAGGACAGTCAGGGCTACACAGAGAAACCATGTCTCAAATAAACCAAAACCAAAACCAATCAACCAACCAACCCCCCTCAAAGCAAAAAAGAAGCAGGCTATCCAGATGAGACTGATAGGCTGTGATCATATGGTAGGGGAGGAGGTCCCCTTCTGTCACAGGCCTAGGGGAGGGAAACAGGGTGAAAGAGGGAGGGAGGAATGGGAAGATACAAATGAGGGGATAACCATTGGGATGTAATCTGAATAAATTATTTAAGTAAAAAAGTTACATAATAGCTGATGGGCAGCTCATTCTCCATGTGTGTAGAGATGGGGGAGAGAGGGGACTGCCTCTGACATGACCTCTGGTGCCTGGGATTTGATCACTGCCTCCCTGCCCCGACCCCTGTTAGAGGTCTATGGGAGGGGAATAGGGAGGAAGGGAGGGTAGGAACTGGAAGATAAAAGTGAGGGGATAACAATATGGATGTAATGTGAATAAATTTAATAAATAAAATTTAGAAGTCTACATAAGTAAATGTAGAGGAAGAAGGAAGAGGAAGAGAAGGAGAAGAAGAAGAAGAAGAGGAAGAAGAGGAAGAAGAAGAAGAAGAGGAAGAAGAAGAAGAGGAAGAAGAAGAAGAGGAAGAAGAAGAAGAAGAAGAGGAAGAAGAAGAAGAAGAAGAGGAAGAAGAAGAAGAAGAAGAAGAAGAAGAAGAAGAGGAAGAAGAAGAAGAAGAAGAAGATTGGCATTAAGTCGAGAATTAGCCAGTGGAGAGAAGAGTTCCTGGCTAGAGGGGTTCAGAGTTTTCATCCACATATATGACATGTGTCATCTCATAGCAGTTCTCAGATGGTTGCTTCCTGGAAGCTTTCAAAGTTAAGGTTAAAAAAGACATACTTTAGTAGAGCATCAGTTTTGTTGTTGAAATACCACTTTGGAGACGATTAGGTGAGCATTGGAAGAGAAACGGACTTTCTTTGGCCTGTTGTCAAGTCTGTCGAGGAGGCTGCAGGAGGGCTGCCAAACGTACATGTACTCTCAGGGCATTTGGAAGCATCGGGTTACTTTAAAACCCCTACTCTGATGCAAGGGTGCCTAATAACAAGGAACTCTGTGCCATATGAAACTTGATATTAAAATTGTTTATTTGCATAATTAAATGGAAAGGAAAACCTATCTGAGAGAGGGCAAATGCTCCCCATGTGTTTTTTTTTTTTGTAACTCCTCGTATTTTTGTGTGTCTCTCACCTGGGTGCTTCATGAGACTGGGGCAATCTTCCTCAAATGTGATGATGAAGTCTGTTTCCTCCGTGGCTTTTCCCTTGCAGATGGAAATGCCTAAAGTAGCTAATAGGCTTTGTGCAATCAGCCTTCTGCCAGTGGATCTAGTTTCACTTAATTTTAAGCCATCTATGCCCTGCTTTCTATACTCCCACGGTAGCCTTTGTTTCTAATTTCGGTGACTAGGTCACACTGACATAGATTTTAAGACATGTACCGAAACCACCCACCTAGGAAGTTCTTCCTCTATCAGCACAGTACAGCCCCACAGCTGTGTGTGTTTGTCACAAGGACTTCCATTGTTCCACTTTACGTATTTATAGTAACATTTGTTCATCTGTTTCCTGGACTAAAGCTATCAATACAGTGAAGGACTAGGTAGTGTTTAGAGGGTTTCCTTTGCTTTCAACATTATCTCCCCAGCATGAAGTGCTATCTGGCTTATAGTTGGCACCAGTTAAATGCTCATTAAATAAATGACTTGGAAACAGTTCTTCATAAGTCAAATGTAAGAATTGGGATGAGTCAACATTTTGAGTTTTTCCTAATAGTATATACGAATGAATTGCATGCTAGCTTCCTTTATGTAAAATCTGAAATGACTTGGACTCTGGGCAGAGCAGAGAAACATGGGGTTGACCTGATGGGAGAATCTGAAGGTGTTGGTTTTTACTGCCATGGAACAAGACCTCTTTGTTCAGGAGACACTTTGGAATGTTATTGTGTAGCGCAAAGCCTCTTTGCTCAGAGAGTGCCTTTGGGATGATGTCAGAATTATTTCCCAGCATTAGCATCTTCTGTCTACATGACACTATTGGGAAAAGGGTCAATTACCACTCTGATCCTTGTTTCTGATTAATGATGTTCATCTTCAGATACCTCTAGTCTCTGTGGCTTGAAAACACATAATTTGAAGTTGGAAAAGATTTAGGAGGAAAATAAGAGTGCGTCAGAATGCCTACTGCATCAATATCAGAATACTGCAGGTCAGTTGCACATCACTTATTGTGGTAGAGCTGGTGATTGTCACCTGAATAAATGACCCAGGCTCATATGAAATCCGGATTTCCTGGATTTCAGCAACATGTTTCTGGCCTGTAAAAACTATGTTGAGACTGGCCTCTTTCTAGGCAATACATTTTATTTTGCCATGGTTTTCTGGAGTGTCATAGACACAGGAGCATGACTCCTGGGATTTGTCTGTAATTTGTGTGTGGAAGTTCCACCCTACTGTCTTCTGTGGATTTCCCTTTTGCCATGGTGTGAAGAAGTCAGGTGGGCCAGTGTTAAGGGCATGAGGTTTCCTGAAGAGTAAGATTTCCAGGAAATGCCACATCTCTGGGATGGCAAACTCCTTTTCCAGGAAAGTCTAGGTCCTTTCAGGCTGACAATATAAGCCACTACAGGCTGTTAGATTTCAATATTTATTGTATTTTTAAAATAGACTTCCATTTGAGCTTATCCATCTCATATCAGTCTGCAATGATATAAGTAAAAAATCATACCCAGTTTTGTTACTTACAGAGCAGTATTGTCTTATTTGTTCAAGTAATATATTAAAATTTTCATTTTACTTTTTCTTCAAATAAATAACATTTTAATGTATTTGCTAACTTTCTTATCATTTCAAGTGTATTTACACATAAATATAAATATATACATATATACATAAATATCTTACCCCTGATATTTATGTAGTTATAGAATATAAGTTAACAAAATACAGAATGGAATTATGTGCCGCTGTGGTTTGGAGCCTGGGCCACTGTGGGAGACCACAGCATGTGCCTTCCTTCCTCTTGTCGGTGTTCACAGCTGATTTATCTTCTAGTCTATCACTAAAATTATGTGTGGTGGTGCACACCTTTAATCCCAGCGCTCGGGAGGCAGAGGCAAGTGGTTCACTGTGAGTTTAAGGCCAGTCTGGTCTATAAAGTGAGCTGAGGACAGCCAAGGCTACACAGAGGAACCCTGTCTCGAAAAACAACAAAACAAAACAAAGAGTATGTTTCTTCTTTGTTATGAAACTGTACTTGTTACTTGTGAATGAGAGGACTAGTTTTAAACTATTCGGTTTTATGTTCAAAATAAGTCTTTCAGTCATGTTACTCAATGCATTGCCCTTAGAAGGGACTAGAACCAGGCTCCCGTGTTAATGACATCTTTCCTTTGTAGCAGTTTGGTCTTTCCAGATGTGGTACTTACCTGCCCCTCCACAGGCTTTCTCTCTGTGGAGGGGGAAGCTGATTTTTATTATCAGATTACATCACTCATTTAAAAGCGACTTTTGTTTTGTCTTTCAAGTGTAAGGGTTATATTGGGTATGTAAGTCGTCACGAATGGATAGCACTATCTTCATATACAGTTTTGTTGCCCTAGCTAAGACTTGAGTTTTTGAAGGTAGGTTGAGTTTCAACATGAGTCCATTGTCATATCTGCATTCAGATCACTTAAGATTTAGTGAAGCATATGAATTGATTTTTACCTTTTTTTTTTTTAGGGATTATTGACACACTTCTAGAGCATTTAATAAAATAGTTGTACATACAAAGTGAGGAAAGGTTTTAACAAGGACAATGAGGTATGAATTGGATTTACTTGGAGTTGGACACCCTATCTGTGAAGTAGAGAACCCACTGGAAAGTACAATCTGGCGGGCTATGTGAAGGCAAGGCCTACATGCCCATGTTTGAAAACACCCGCACATTAGTATTCAAAGCCATGATTCCAATTAATGGTTATACCATATTTTTATGGTTGAAGACTCTACATTTGCCTGTAATCCCTAAGAAATTAGTCTAGATATAGTATTACAGGAACATTTTAATAAAATTATAGTACTTGGTGGAAGACATCTTTTTCTTTATCTTTTTCTCTTTCTCTTTCTTTCTTTCTTTCTTTCTTTCTTTTTTTGTGGGGGAGCCTTGCTTTGGCAAAGCCAATGTGATAACTTTGAATGTGGGACTTCCTGTTCTCTGGTGAGACACTCAATGTATTCTTTCAGCCTAGGCTACTGATGTAGGTGAGTTTGATTTGTTTATAATGGTGCACATAGGGTCATGCTGTCCTGGATATTTGTAAGTATGCAGGCAGATTCAGAATTCTAGGAAGGAGAAGGCATTTGTTCCTTCTACTCATCATTGCCCTGTGGTTAGAAAAACCACTTGAGTTTCCTCTTTAGATGCTCAAGATACCATCTGAAGTAGAATACGTATTATGAGTAAATGTCAAAATAGACAATATGAAATATGAAATTCAATATCCAACATATGATCTAGTGAGAAAGTGGGCGAGTCAAGACTTGAATTCAGTACCACAAACTGAGGGTTTAAACTTAACCCACTGAAAGTTTAATTTTCAGACTATATTGAGAAAGATTTATAGTTGTATTAGCTGTTGACACTACTGTATGTATTCACCTTAAAGATATATTTTAAGGCATCATCAATCTGTTCTACTGCCTAGATACTGAGAGGAGAACAAAGTATTTGACTAGGTCGTGGGCAGTGTATTCACTCAAAATATTTGTTGGCACATAAAACTTGACCTCCAGAATATGGATGTGCATGGTACATATCATGCTTCTGAATCTGCTGGGCAATATAGTTGATTGTAAAAGGATATTAGTCCCAGTTGAAATGAAAAATGAATGTTTGCTACATTATTTATAATTTGAAATGCTTATAAATCATTTACTAAAACACAGCTAAAAATGCTAGCAATCCACTTCATTGGACCTTTAAATCTTTAATGTTGTACAAAACAAAAATATCATGTGAATTAGGTCATTAAATATAATTTAATTTTACCTTTTTAGTTTTACATTTTTCTATTTACTTTATGTATGTATGTATGTATGTATGTATGTATGTATGTATCTATCTATCTATCTATCTATCTATCAATCATATATTTTTGGGAGATGGTTCAGCAGATGAAAGCACTGGCTGCCCTTCCAGACGACCCATGTCTAATTTCCATGGCAGCTCACAACTGTCTGTAACTTCGGTTTCAGGGAATCTGATGCCTTCATGCAGAAAGAATTGCAGGGAAAGCACCAATGAATATAATCTGTTTCAAAGATGTGATATAACCTAGAGTTCTAAGGACTTCTGTGTTGGGGTTTGATGTAAAGTTGCTACCAAGATCTGAAACAAACAAACAAAAAAAATCAATTGTTACCATCAGTTGCAGGAGTGAACTGTTTATGTGTGGTGCATGCTGCTAATGGAGCACTGAAGCAGAACTGAGGGAGCTAGAGAAATAAATTCTATTCCCAGCACTGTGTATTTTTCCTTCATATAATCAAGCAATCAGGTACCCAGACATGAAAGTTGTATTGATTCAGTGACTTCACACAATACGTTTTTAAAAGGTGGCATCTTCCAGAGCTGTAGAAATGACATGGGTGCAAAAAGTCAGTTTTATTTTCAGTTTTCAAAAAAATACACCTTGACTCCGGAGAGCCTTAACAGTATGTCAGAACCTACTTGTGTGGCCCAGAGAAGCAGCCAATGAAAACTATGTGCAGGTGGCAGTGTTTGCATTCTTAGTATCTCCTGTGTAGAACCTCTTACTAAAGCCTTGTTTGCATTTTCAAATTTCCAATTGCTTATTTCTAATCTCATTGAATGGCACATGTTTGCCATCAAAACTAAGTTTTCAGTATTTAATTGCAAATGAAGAAGCTCATGTTTGAAAAGAACACTGATTTCTTAAAAGTATGACACAAATTGCAAAGAAATAGACTCAAAACAATGTTTGGTCAGCAAAGAGAACTTCCGGCTTCCCTAATCAATAATGCTTTCAGTAACTCCATCTCTCCAGGTAAAGTAGATTTGGAGAGAATGTGTGTGTTCACATGATGGTTCCCGTGGTGGCTGTGCTGGGGACACCATAGTGGTATTTTGACTCTAGAGAAACTAAACACTGCAACAATTTGGGAACCCAGTAAGGCTCCAATTTGAGATATGATCCACACCAAAACAAACAAGACGAAAAACAAAACAAAACCCCAAAAACCCTCGACAAGTCAAACCCTATAGTGAAGTCACACAAATGGAGGGACTAAATTTTTTTTTGGAAAAGATTGTAATTGGAGGATTAAATATGATTCTAAGTAACAATTCTAAATATCTGAGGGAAGAAAATAATTATATTTCTGAGAGACAGCAATCCAATGGCCTTTGATTTTTCTCAGACACAGCATTCTATTTAAAATACATGCACTTGGGAGGGTCCTTCTAATGTTCTACAAAGAAAAACACATTATATAAACTACGTACCTATTCCCTAACATAAATATACATATTCACTGAGAGAAGACATTGTAGTATTAAGTTATTATATGAAGTTATTTATAACTGAAGAAAAATGTCAATATGGTGGTAAAGGCTTTTGTGTCAACGTGCTAGAAGATCCTCTGAAGTGTTTGGTTGTTCACCAATGTATCAGCATGTCACAGTGTATCAACATGAACATGACAGCTCTGAATATGGGATATTATGTAACCAAAGCTATTCAACAAAAGGTTTTTGAAACAGAGGCCATTCTTAGTAAACTTTAACAGAAGCAATTGCATTCGTCCCTTATAAGACAGTAAAGTTTTTGGAAAAGCATGCTTGTATAGACACTCTGAAGAAAGGAAAACCATTGTATTCATAACGTAAATATAAATAGTGTCTGGGTTCTGAAAATTAAAAATATGGTTTTTACCTATATGACTATTTAATAGGATATCTTAAATTTGTGTGTGGACATAGTTTAAGGCTTTATTCGGTAGCATTTCGTACAGTATAAGTAAACACTACTGAGTGCTGCATTTATGTAATAAGTATGTTGCATGTTTACTAAACATGGTCAGATTTTTTAAAATGGCGTTTATATGCCTTATTTTATTGTAATATTGCTTCTCCTTCACAATATTTTCATGCATCTCTTACATGGAAGAAAAGTTAACACCACAAGATGTGCTTAAACCTTTAAAATGCTAAAGACAGAACATGGGGCAAATGAGAATGGAACTCCACATACTTACTCAAGCAGGTACTCGGCTGCCCAAAGAGTAACAAAGAAACAAACTGGGCACCATTCAGCCCTAGCCTTAAGATGTGCTTTCTTAAGCCCATATTTTGGCTCTGTGAGCTGCCATAGTAGGAACTCCAGAACATCTTGGGGCTGGAGCTAGCCTCACACTGCTGTGATAAGCTGTGGTACTTGGATGAGTCACTGACCCCTCTCATCTGTGGGACAGTAGGTTGCTCACTCCATTCACACTGTTATAAGGATGAATGGCACTATGGTGAGGACAGCATTTCCTTCAGTTTCTGTCTAATGTGTGAGCTGCTTATCTCTTTTTGCATCTGGTGTGCAACTGTACACTACAGACTTTGAACACTTGAAAAAGATGAACAATCAGATGTAGACTGTTTGAACTTTTTTTTTTTTTTTGATGCAGCCTGTTGACTTTTTCTATTCTTTTTCTCTGGTTCTACCATAATGTTTCCTAGAGGATATATGACATGTGGCCTTGCAGGGCACTGGATACAGAGCAGACATGATGATGATCCAGATGTTTTAAGAGTTCTTGAGTATAAAGTTGATCCCCATGCTCACTAAATTTGTGTGAAGATCTAAGAGCCATTTTATTTTCAATTCCTAACACAGTGTACCTCAGTATATGGGTCCTGCAAACAAAAATGTTCTGAGGATTTTAAGCCTTGTTGTTGTTGTTGTTGTTGTTTTGAGACAGGATCTGATTATATAGCTCTGGCTGTCCTGGAATTCACTATGTAGACCAGGCTGGCTTTGAACTCACAGATATCTGCTTGCCTCTGCCTCCTCAGTGCTAGGAATAAAGGAATGCACCCTACCCTTGGTTGATATTAAGTATTATTATTATAATAATATTTTTTATTCAAAATATTTTGACCCTATTCTCCCCACGCAAATCCTCCTTCATCCACCTACCCGCACAAGTTCATGTTCTTTTTCTCTCTCAAAACAAAACAAAAATCCAAGCAACAAAAACAGGGAAGACATAAAACAACAATTCATGAGAAAAGAATGCACATAAAAATTTGGAGTCAGATTTGTGTTAGCCGACTATTCTTGAGCATGAAGCCCACCCAGTGCTGTGGTTGAAGTACCCAGGGACACATTATTGGAGAGAATTGATTTTCTCTTTCCAGCAGGATCAATTGGAAATAGCTTTTTGGTTAGGGAAGCACCTTTGTACCCACTTTCCCTTCTCTGTGTTGGGATTTTTTTCTTGGTTTGAGCCTGTGGAAGTCTTGTGTGTGCTGCCACAGTTTCTGTGAGTGTATACATGCCCTGATACATCTGGAAGACACTGTCTTCTTGGAGTCCTTCACCACCTCTGGCTCTTCCCCTTTTTCTGCCTCCTCTTCTGCATTGATGACAGTGCATTGCACAGACAGGTTTGATGAAGATAGCCCACTTAAAGCAGAGTGCTCCGAGGTGTCCCACTAACTGCACACAGTCCTGTTGTGATTCTCTGTGTCAAGGAGCATGTATTGCAAGAAGAAGCCTCTCTGGTGAGGAGCACTGCACTGACCTATGGGCACAGCAATGCCATTAGGAGCTGAGGGTCTTAATTAATTTTAAAAGGTAAAGAGTTTTTGAGAATAAAGTTTGAAGCCACTGAGTCAGGTTATAGTTTTTCCTTAACAAGGAACTGCAAGAATTGGATTTCCTTTTTTGGGTGCTTATTTTCTAATCCTGTGTGGAATGCTACTATGGTCCTGTGTGGAGCACTACTATGGTCCTGTGTGGAGCACTACGACGGTCCTGTGTGGAGCACCACTATACTCCTGTGTGGAGCACCACTACACTCCTGTGTGGAGCACCACTATACTCCTGTGTGGAGCACTACTACACTCCTGTGTGGAGCACCACTATACTCCTGTGTGGAGCACTACTATACTCCTGTGTGGAGCACCACTATAGTCAGGTTTGCAGTATCACTATAGTCATTCTGCATATTTTTAAAGATCCTTTGAGCATCATTTTGATTGGTGTTAGAAGTGCTTACCTCCTCCTACTGGAGTCCTAGAAAATACAAAATATTTTAGTTAGAAAATTGAGAATTGGTTTTACAATGTGTGTATTGAATATTTTTTCTTAAAAATATAAAAATGTTATGTGAATATGTTTTTAACATTTTTATTATATTTCTTTTTTACATGTACATTTATATTATTACACATACGTAAAATAAACTACATACAGCAGGAAGAACTATGAAACAATCAGAAATTATATAAATATTCCATACATAGAGATTTGGCTATTTGTATTTGCAGCCTTGAAGAAAACATCTTTCCTATCTTGGTGAGACTAAAATTCTGAATGAAAATCAATATCTATCACATCTCATCTCTATTAACTTAAAACATCTATCTAGACCTAAAAACATCTTAACCCCTAAACAACTAAGTTTAATTGTAAGACTAAACTATCTGGTCTTCAACGCCATCAGAGGCTTGAGAAGGAATAAAACTTAATTACCTGAGTGAACCCGAAGTGCAGGTTAGCAGCTTCCAAAATGAAAAAATGACAGAGACAGTTTGCTGCCTGAACAGTCAGGCCCCCAAAACTCTATAATGTTGGAGCATCATCTTCAGCCCTCTGGCTCAGTATATCTGACAGACATATTTGTGAGGCAGGAACTACTGAGGACTTGCTTACCCTGTCTTGGTAGAGTTTGGCTGTCGACTCTGCCTGCATCCACACACACCCATTTTCAGGCAGAATTTTGTCTGTGGCAGAAAGGAGGATATTTTCCCCAGTGGCTAGTTTGGCACATTTGAAGCCATCTCCATAAGGAGGTTCTTTGATGCTCATCATCTTCTTTGAGTGAGTATGTTTTTGTTTTTAATCCCAGGCATGGGATATAGGGCTGCTTCAGATGACCACAGCAGCTGACTATGATTTCTCTCATGTTCTGGCAAGGGCATGATTTTGCCAGCTGAAGATAGTTTACATTTGGAATTCTGGGGAATTTTCAGAGGGTATGCTGGAGCCCCTGGAGGAGCTATCTTGCTATTTTCTGGTTGCTGGTTTCTGCTGTTTGCTGGATTTCTGGATTGCTGGTTGGAGATATCTTGATGATAAAGATCAAACTTGCCCCAAGGACCTTGACACCTCTAATCACAGTAGGAAGTAGTCAAATGAGACTGACACCCCCTTTCCTCCCCCATTCATGTTTCTCTCCTAACTAGTGTTGGAGGGGTTGAAAGGGCTTGCAGAAGGGTGGTAGGAAAAAAGAACCCAATAAGTAAACAAAACTTTGGCTGCAGATGTGTGTGTGTGTGTGTGTGTGTGTGTGTGTGTGTGTGTGTGTGTATGTGTGTGTACATGCACACTGGTCTGTCTGTCCTCCTGCCTGCCTGCCTGCCTATGTTGTTTGTGTGTGGTATTTGTGCACGTGAGTGCAAGTACTTGTGCATAAATGTGTGGAGGCAAGAGGAGTATGTTTGATGTTCTGTTCTGTCACCCTCTGTCTTTTCCCATGAGATAGGTTCCCTTAGTAAACCCACAGCTATGATGGTGGCCAGCGTACCCCAGCTATTCTGTCTTCACTCCCCACAGTATTCAATTTACAGGAGAATGTGAAGTTTTTAAAACCATATATTTGTTCTTTTCAATTATATGTATGCATGCATGTGAATAAGTAAAGAGGCTAGCAGAAGCCAAAAGTGTTGATCCCTTGGAACTGAAGTTATAGTCACTTGTGCACAGTCAGGCATGCAGTGCTGGGAATCAAACTCTGGTGTCCCACAAAAACAATGGACACTCTTAACTATTGAGCCATCTTTCCAGCCCCAATGCTTGTCATTTAAAAAAGATATATTTTATTAATTTATTCATATTACATTTCAATTGTTATCCCATCCCTTGTATCCTCCCACTCCTCCCTCCCTCCCATTCCCCCTTACTCCCCTCCCTTATGACTGTGACTGAGGGGGACCTCCTCCCCCTGTATATGCTCATAAATGCTTGACATTTTAAAAAACGTGGGTGCTAGGTCTTCATGCCTGCACAACAACAGCTTTATCCACTGAGCCACTCCAGCCGCTAATTAAAAAGGAAAAAAAATCCTCAGGTTTGAAGGTTCAGTGTAATTTTGAAATATGTTTAGCAGCACAGGAAATGTTTTAGCAAACGAAAAGAGACAGTTTATGATGAAAGGCTTGAGAAATGGTTCAATGTAATGTCCTTCTGAATTTGCATCTCAAAGGAAAAGCTCTCTTATCCATCTCCTGCAGAGCAGTAATCTCCATAGACAAATACTTCTTGAAAAATATCTCTCTGTGAATCATTTTAGGAGACAGGCTGAATGTCAGAATAGATCCACTTGAAGACACATGGCCTCCAGGACCCAGGAAAACAAACACTTCATGCTTTTTCTGTTCGCTTCACTCATTGTTGCTTTTCTTGTTCTAATTTCCTGTGGCTGAAATTGGAGCTTTAGAGCCATGAAGTGCAAAGGGAACAAGTGTGAACACACAATATAGAACTGACACCACACCTTAACCACGTTTGTGCAGTCTTGTCTCCCCAGGTACACAGCAAGGCAACAGTATTATGTAAGAAAAAAAATGCTACTCGATGGGCAGATTGAAAAGAAACGACTCTGGAGTCATTTCTAAGTTGCACCAGGTAATGAACTTATTCCAAAGAGCTCTCCCAGCTTAGTGATGACTCTTCTCCTGAGCGGTCCCATCAATTACTATGGTCATGTGGTTTTCATGTAGGACCAACTTCAGGATTCTTCACAAGTTAGCTATTCTTAGGAGAAAGTTCTGAATTTTTCAGGTCCCTGAGTAGAAAATTAGGTTAAAAATGCTTTCTTAAAAATAGAAAATTGAAGCTATGAATCAACCGATTCTCATATCATGTCACGAATTTAACACTCTGAGCAAGTTGAACTTGGTTACTTCTCAGATTGAATCTGGTGCTTTCCTCGGGGACTGTGCCCAAGCCAATTTTATCTCTGTCCTATTTTAAATGAGGTGTTCTAATTTTACTTTTTCAAAAAAAATGTCTTTAACAAAATACACAAAATGTAGTTTTAAAAATGTTTTATGTGTATATTGTGCATTGGTGTGTGTGTGTGTGTGTGTGTGTGTGTGTGTGTGTGTGTGTGTGTGTGTAGGTGACAGATCTGCCTTAGGTATCGTTGCTCAGGTACCGTACATATGAACTTTTAAACTAGGGCCCATTATTGGTTTGGAGCTCAAGTCGGAAGTGTCGTAGTTTGATCTTTGTTATTGTGATTAACAGCATCTTGGAGAAGGAATGATTTTTTTGGCTTACACTTCGAGGTCACAATCCATCATTAAGAGATGTCAGGTCAGGAACTCCAGAAGAGAACCATGGGGGTGCACTGCATACTGAGATGCTTTCTGGCTCATTCTTAGCTAGCTTCCATGTACATCTCAGGACCACCTGCCCAGGAAATGACGCCACCCATAGTGGGTTGGGCTTTCCTACAGCCATTAAACAGTCAAGCCAGTTCTTCCCAGTATTGTCCATAGACCAGAGCAATGAAGTGGATTGCTTTGCGTATGACTCTTTTCCAGTGAATTTTTAGCTGTGCCAAGTTGACACTTAGAGCCAGCTAGGACAGATAGGCCAGCTGGCCAGCAGGCCTAGGAGATCTCCTGGAATTTGACACTATTTCTGGGTTCTGAACTTGGATCCTCGTGCTTGCTATGGTAAGCACTTGCTGATTGAACTATTTCCCCACTCCCCAAATGCGGTATTTTACGCTAAAATTCTTTTCTTTCCCTCCCCTTCCCCCTTCATCTCTTCCTCCTTCATTCCTTGCCTCCTTCCCTCCCTCTCTCCTTCTCCCTTCTGCTCTTTTCTCCCTTCCCCCTGTTTCTCTCACTCCTTCCTCCCTTCCCTCTCCTTCTCTCTCTCCCTCCCCACTTTCCCCCTTTCCTCTTCAACTCACATGTCTTACTCCCATCTATATTTGAAGACATACACCGATTACTTACTAGTGTCATATGTTTTTTAAACCACGTAATCACTTGGTTTATAATAAGCACTTGCTAATATTTTTTAATTATTTAAAATTATAATTTATTCACATTGTATCCCAATTGTTACCCTCTAGCTCTTATCTTCCAGTTCCCTTCCTCTTCCGTCCTACTCTCCCGCCTCCCCCCGCCCCAAGGCCTTCTCCCTCACCATTTGGTCACAGTTTAAATCAAGTATCCTCAGGGTAGCCTGCATCCCCTTTCTCCGTGCGCTCCTGGCAAGGGGCAGTAATCAAATCTCAGGTACCAGAGTTCATGTCAGAGGCAGCCCCTTCTCTCCCCTCTATATACATGGAACCTGGAGCTACATCTGAACAGGGGGTCTAGGTATTCTGTATGCATTGTCCTTGGTTGGTGCATTAATTTGTGCAGGGCCCCTGGGTCCGGATCCACTGGTGTTGGTGGTCTCTCTGTGGAGCTCTGGACCCCTCCATGTCCTTCCATCACCCCACTCTTTCATACACTCTCAGCGCTCCTCCCAAGGTCTGCTGCAAGTCTCAGTATCTGTTCCAATTCCTCACTGGGTAGAGTCTCTCAGAGGACTTCTAGGTTGAGCTAAAATCTACTTATATGTGAGTATATATCATGTGTGTCTTTCTGGGTCTGGGTTACCTCACTCAGGATGATCTTTTCTAGTTCTATGCATTTGCCTGCAAATGTCAAGATTTTCTTGTTTTTGATAGCTGAATAGCATTCTGTTGGGTAAACGTACCACAGTTTCCTCATCTATTTGTTGGTTGGCACTTGTTAATATTAATGGTAACATTTTCAAGTACTTTCTCTAGAGGTGACACTATAGGAAATCATTCACTCTGTACATTTTTGCTTCGATGTCTTTTTAAAAATATTTTATTAATTTATTCATATTACATTTAAATTGTTATCCCATCCCTTGTATCCTCCCACTCCTCTCTCCCTCCTGCTTTCCCCCTTACTCCCCTCCCCTATGTCTGTGACTGAGGGGAACCTCCTCCCCCATATATGCTCATAGGGTATCAAGTCTCTTCTTGCTGGCCTGCTATCCTTCCTCTGAGTGCCACCAGGCCTCCCCATCAAGGGGATGTGGTCAACTATGGGGCACCAGAGTTCACGTGAAAGTCAGACCCTACTCTCCACTCAACTGTGGAGAATGTCCTGTCCATTGGTTAGATCTGGGTAGGGGTTTGAAGTTTACTGCACATATAGTCCTTGGCTGGTGCCGTAGTTTGAGCAATACCCCCGGGGCCCAGATCTGCCCAAAACTTTTTCTTTTTTCTTTTTTAAAGATTTATTTACTTATCATGTATACAGTGATTTGCCAGGCCAGAAGATGATTGTGAGTCACTATGTGGTTGCTGGGAATTGAACTCAGGACCTCTGGAAGAGCAGTCAGTGCCTCTAACCTCTGAGCTATCTCCCGAGCTCCCTTACTTCGACATCTTTAACTGGTTAAATTCCCTTAGATACACGTATTTGTGGAAGTATACAACTTGGGTACCTGGACCAAATTATTATAAGTCAGTGGAATCCAGAGAATGTCATAGAAACGATACACAAGGCAAGGAGCCACAGCTCCTCAGGGATCCATTTTAAGTGGTCTCTGTTCCAGTTCTTTTTACATGATAGGTTTGTGTCAAGCATGTTTTAATCTCCGTTCCATGTATGTTTTCCCTTTCGAAAGTACTACAAGATTAGAATTAGTTTACAGCCACTTAATCTGGTTCTTTTCAGGGAAATATTCTCTTTTTAGTTAACTGTGATGCGCTAAAAAAGAAGTACCTGCCTGTGCCCCAATATTCTTTACCAGAAGACCTTTCGGCATGTGTGTGTGTGTGTTTTGTTTTTTTTTTAATCACTGCAATGAAACAAACAGCTTTGTTCTACAAACATCTTGAACTCTTTATTATGCTTTTAGGTCATGAAAACTCCAAACATATTTTGTCAAACATTCTTTCGTCAACTTTGAAACCCATGTGGGTAGCCAGGGAGAAACCATGTGTATGTTTCTAATTAATTTATACTTAACTCATCACAATGTTGTTTTCTGAGAGCTGTTTGATGTGCAAGACCCCTTATGAGCCTTTCAAATATGGCTTCTAAACATTTTTCCTTTGAACCAGAAAGCCACTTTTTTTCCCCCCTGAAGCAAATGGAATTCAAATCTCAAAGGCTTAGTTTGGTTCCAAAAAAATATTGTCAGATTCACACAATCTGACAAAACATGTTCTCTTACTTAAATGGATTATCTCATGCAGCAAGCACTAGGAATCATGGGCATTTCACGTCATTAAGTACAGATTTACTTAAAGTGACCGCAGTGTTAATGAAATTTTTGTTTACCGAGGTTCTTAGAGAGAATACTGTCAAATACACACTTGTGAGCGGCCGTAGCTACCACTGCGTGACAATGCAAAGGAATTGAACCATTTTATCTGAAATCTGCACATTAGTCTTTACCGTGGCCAGGCAAAAGCTTTATTCTTGTGTTATCTCCATGGTTTCTGTATTGGAGTCAATTCTATACACAGGAGGCACATGGATTGGCGTCGTGCATAATTGCTTCTCTCGCTTTTTATATAGAGATCCTGAAGGCAGCGATTAGTGCCGAAAAGCCCAGTGACAACCCAGAGCTTAAGCCAATCCCCGAGAAGTATCTGAGGCTGGTCACGCTTCATTATGTTTGCATAGTCCTGGCATGTAAGCAATTATCATTTCATATACGTTCTGCCCTGATATTATTCTTACAACACGTTTGCTTTCTATACAACAGCCACATAGTTTGAAATGTCCACTGTGGTTTTCAAATCCACTGTCTCAATCATCTTCTGACTTACTTTTTACTTATTTGTTGAGCATAATTTTTTGTTTGGAGGGTCAATGTCACCCCAAATACCATAGGAATAATCGAGTTAGCTTTCTCTTAACAACATTTCTATCTCTAATGCGCACGAATCATTAGAAACAGCTTTGTGAGTCCTTCTATCATTTATATACTGATTTTCCTCCTTCATCCCAGGCATACACTCATTTAGCGTTCCCTTGTACCTTCTACTTACTGATCAATTATTTAGAGATTTAAAAAGATTATCCTCTCCTTAAGTTTTAGAACTTGTTTATTTTCCCGAGTGCTTTGTCCACAGGCATGTTTGTTCAGCACGTACATGCCTGGTGTCTGTGGGGGTTCTCAGAAGGCACTGGATCCCTTGGATGGTTGTGAGCCACCATGTGGATGCTGGGGACTTTACCTAGGTCCTATGCTAGAGTGCCAGGCAAGATATTTTTTTCCAGGAAAGTGCACTTTTTTTTCAAAACATGAATTTTGCCATTACTGCCCTGGAATAGCTCAGGTGTTACAGCAAAATGATGGATTCCATAAATTGTTTACATCTGTCTAGATAGTACCAGGACAATTTTCCTTTAGTGTCTTTCCCAGATTGACCTTTTGTTGTCCATAGCATGAAAATTTAGGCACGGTGACAAGAAGCTACTGAGAAATCAAACTTCACTGAATCACAAATGCCACTTGGATAGAGGACGGGACTTTGTAACTCCTGCAGCTTTTGACACACTAGTTAGAACTCAAACCTTTGTTTCAGGAACCATTTAACAGAAACAGTAATCCACACCACAATATATGCATATATTTTAAAGGGTTTATTTTATTTGTTTCTGTGTGGACAAGCACGTATGTATATCTATTTGTTTGTATGTAAGAGTGTATGTGTATGTGTGCGTAGATGTGTGCTGTTGGTCGGGATGCCTTTGGAGGCTGGAAGCAGGCATAGGATCCCTCTCAGCTCAAGTTGCAGGCCTTTATGAGCTTCCTGGTACATGTGCTGTAGTCCTCATGGCTGAAAAGCAAGTGCTCTCAACCACCGAGGCATTGCTTTAGATCTTGCAGCAATATTTTAAAACAGAAACCCGGGTCCTAGAAACCTACAAGTAGAACATTATGATGGGCAGATTTGGGCCCAGGGGTCCTGCTCAAGCTAAGGCACCAGCCAAGGACGATACAGGTGGTAAACATTAAACCCTTACCCAGATCTAGCCAACGGACAGAACATTCTCCACAGTTGAGTGGAGAGTGGGTATGACTTTCACACGAACTCTGGTGCCTCATATTTGACCATGTCCCCTGGAGAGGGAGACCTGGTGGCACTCAGAGGAAGGATAGCAGGTTACCAAGAAGAGACTTGATACCCTATGAGCATATACAGGGGGAGGAAATCCCCCTCAGGAACAGTCATAGGGGAGGGGAATAAGGGGAAAATGGGAGGGAGGGAAGAATGGGAGGATACAAGGGATGGGATAACCATTGAGATGTAACAAGAATAAATTAATAAAAAATTAAAAAAAAAAAACAGAAACCCTTCGAGTCTGTTACTGTTTCTTCATGAAAGCATTGACTACCCGTGCAGAAAGACTCAGAGGGAGTTTGGGCAGTAAGTACACTCCACCCTCAGCAACTCTGTATTCCAAATGTAAATTCAGTTTCTTCCTTAAAAGGGCTACCATCATTCCTCAATGTTATGGTTCATGTTCAATGTCTCTCATCTTTGAAATGAAGTTAGGAATGACGTCACAACAGCCTTCCAGAGGGATGGACCTTAATTTCTGCGTGTTCATGCACATATCTCATTGGAAGAAGTCGCTACAAAGGAAACCACTTTAAAGACACCACAGCAGTATGCAGTCAGCTTAAGTAGTGAGAGATGACATGGCTGTGGCAATGTTGTCACAAAGCTGAAGGACTTAGGAATCTAACAGCATATCTCTCCGATGGGAGCTACAGAAGACACACCCCCCCATGTACCTTTTGTGGTGGCAACCTACAGTTGGGAAATGCTCCAGATCACTTGTGGGTCATGAAGACATCACTTAGAACCAGTTCTCCAAAATGATAAAATGCGAAGCATCATCAAAGAACAAGGAACTATCAAATGAGACACCTTCTCCTTTATCCAGTAAAACTTAAACTAAATCAGGCATTGGTGACTGGAATTGGGGTGGGTAGGATGTAGCTTTCCAACATGATCTAGAGAAGGGAACACAGTTTAATAGCTTCTGAGAGATTTTAGAGTTACTTCACTGGTCATGTGATTTTTTTACCCTTAAACAAGGTGAGAGGATGACCCAAAGAAATGTTAAAATCATGAATCTCTTACACAAACGTGCTAAATATAGGCTAAAAATGGATTTAGTTTACATAGGGATTTAAAATCCCATTTGATGGGTAGATAATCTTTTTGGGATAGGATCAATCTAGATCAGAATTCTTCCCCATGATTTTGCAATGGAAAGGATAAGATGTCACAAGGCCAAAGCAGTAAGAAAACCAGGCCTATCTTAAGGTCACATGCGACTTATGAGCATTCATGTGACAGTAGACGCAGCGTGCACATATTGTGCTTTCATCCTGTCGCCCCTACTCTGAGCTCAAGGACAGACGGAAGAACTTTGCTGGCTCCATGTGCTGTCTTTCAGGTCAGTGGTGTCTTCAGAAGAGACAGTAGAGTCCATGCTATTTTCCTCAATCAGTAAGAAAGCTGTACTTAGAAAAGATGCTGATTGCTTTGGTATAGTTTTAGACATAAAAGTGTTACAGCTCCAAATACGATGTACTTTCGTTTACTTGAAGGCCAGAATACTTTCAAATATGAGTAGTTATTAAAGTTTCCTGGCATAATTTTTAATAATCTATTTTGCTAAATATACTTATTTAAAATAAACATTTTAAATATTATGGTGTTTTTTTTTAAACTAAAGGCAAAGAATTCTCCACGCAGGATGGCAACTGAGTATCCCAAATTGAAAGGGTAAATTGCTGTTTTATCATATAAGTGACTTTTGTAGGTTGGAAGTGAAAAATCTTTTTAATTTAAAAGTGAATTTGGAGATCTGGCCATGCTCAACATACATCACTTTAGAGTTATTAAGGTGGCCTGATTTAATAGAGTGTGTCATTTGGGGCTGAGAAGTACTCCACTTTGCTCTGTTATAAGCTCTGATGTTAGACCCTGATCACTTCCCAGCTGAAGAGCTTATAAAAAAGTGTGGAGTACTCTAATAATTTTAAATTACCCTATATTGCACACTTTCAGGTCTCTGATCACCTCCAAATTCAAGTGCTTATAAAACTGCTCCCATAATTTGAAATTGGTATGTGCACAGTGATTGAAAATTGTGAGAGTGCTCCAAAGTTTTTTTTAATGAATGTTTTAATTTAGAAGCAAGTCGAGCAACACCCTAGGATAACCTCAAGAAGTTTTTACACTGATAGGAAAATGTATCCTCTAAAAGGAAAATTGCATTGTGTATAAAGGGTTGTGGGCTCTGAGTGAGTGTGTCTGGGTCAAAGGTACCAAGTAAGCAGGCATCATCAGTCAATGAAAGGATATAATGGGTCCCAGGAGATGGGTGTTGTGAATACTTCTTGAAACTCTTTCTGGTCTATCACTTTCTTTAAAGTAAAAGAGAAATCGCATTCAGACGCCTCCACTCTCTATTCACAGCATTATTAGGGTTGTCAGGACATTTGTCTCACAATTATAGGGAGGTGATGGACTGTACTATAGAGAAAAGTGGAGATACAGAAACAAGAAGGAGGATGTGCTGGCTAGTTATATGTTAACTTGATACAAGCCAGAGTCATGAGATAGAGGGGGGAGGGGCGTCATAAGATCAGGCTGTAGATAAGCCTATAAGGTGGGTCCAAGCCATTGTACGTGGTGCCATCTTTGAGCTGGTGGTCCTGAATTCTATAATTAAGCAGGCTGAGCAAGCCATGAGAGCAAGCCAGTAAGCAGCACCCCTCCATGGCCTCTGGCATCAGTGGCTGCCTCCAGATTCCTACCTTGTTTGAGTTCCTGTCCTGACCTCCTTTGGTGATGATCAGTGAAATGGAAGCCTAAGGCCGAATAAACTCTTTTCTTCCCATGTTGCTTTGGTCGTGGTGTTTCATCACAGCAATAGTAATTCTAACTAGGGCCGAGGGGTACTGATGAGGAGGTCTTCCTCTTCATCCTTTCAATGGATAAGGAAGCTGGATCCCTGTGTAGTTTATGTCTATTTTTAGGGTTAAGTATGATGTCCTTTCAATGTACTGAGGATGGATGAACTTGTTCGCATTAAGGATGGACTTCCTCTCATGAGCACTTTAAAGGCTCTTCCCCAGGGCATTGCTGATGCTATTTCCTGACGTCACTGTTGATCCAGTACACTAGTCAGTTTGATTCCGAACATCTTCATGTCATCCCACAGTACTAGAAGAACAGAGTATCTTGTGAAGTATGTCTGTCGCCTCCTGTTTTCCATCTTTTCTCTGGGTTGCTTTCCATTTTTCTTTTTCAAGTCACTGTGGATGTTTGCTTAGACAGAGTCACTTGACTTGTGTAAGCACACTCCCTAATATGCCTACTAGATACCATAGTTTGGTAGGAATGAGGCCTGGGATCGACTGAATTAGATTAATTACGGTAAATGGTGGTATAACTGGGTTCGTAGTATTTGGGGATTCTGTCTACAATCTTAAGTTTTCCCTCACTGTTTATAGCCTTACAGCTATAGAAAACACATTTACATTTTACCAAGGTGCAAATGAAATCAAAAGAAATTGGCAGTTTGTTCTGGCAGTTCATGTTTCAGTGTGGGGAATGACACAAACCACGGAATTCTAAGGCCCCATATGTGAATACAAGTTGCTACTACGTACTTTGCTACAAATGTTACGCCTATGTTGAGGCATTTGAAATAGTTTTTACCTCTGCTTTTGGCTTCTACAAATATCCCTTGAATATACCCTCTCCTATATTTCCTGAATATGAGAGGTGGATTACTATTATTCTAGGAAAATACAGCTTCCGAAACATAACACCAAATACATATACAAAATAAAATGCAGAGGAGACAGGCTTTTCTTGGAATGAGTTAGCATTTACCTTGTGTCATGGCTTTCTAGAAGGTCCCTAGAACTTTTGTAATGAATGCCATTCTTTGGCCTCAGAACAATCATCCCTGAGCTGGAAATGTGGTGGCCCTATTGGAAAGCCCCAGAGCATGATGGGAGTCTCTCTTCCCTTGATGTGGTTGCCTCCTTTACTGCCAGAGTCTGGTGCAATTTCAGGTTACAATTTTTCCAGTCTTGCCTGACATGGTTTGTTGCCACTTCTCTGATCTTCACAGACACTCTTAACTACCCTGCCTGCAACAGTGATTTTGCTGGGTCAACTTAGTGCCGGCTTTTGAGGGGAAAAGCTTTGGTGGGAAGGGAGGAAAACAAAATCTCTTTATCTGAGTCATATCTGGGCAGTAAATAAGATATTGCTGCCTTGCTGTTGTCAAAGAAAGACCATCCCCTTTACCTACCCACCTTATTAGGCATCTGCATTGCTTTTAGACATGGTCCCCCCCAAATCAATACCCGATTTCCTTTCCATCTGCCTAGACCCAAGATAATTAGGCTCTTTACTTTGTTTTGTATATAATGAAGGAGGCAACATAGTGCTAGCTGGGAAAAAAGGCAATCTCCCTGTGGTAAATATATTGACATTCACAGACACCAACAGAGCACAACGTGGAGAGAGTAATGAGAAATTTGCCTGCTTCCCCCTTTTTCTCTGCTGCCTTTTCGAGCTGCACATCCCACAGTGAATTACTAGCTACAAAGAGAAGGGACGGCTTAGGGACTGACAATTGAGAGCATTTACAATTAGCTGAATTGATTAACCTTTACAAATGCTGTTACTTTATGAGGTGTTTTTCTCAGCTCTGGTTGAGCAGTATACCTTATTGATTCAACATACTCCATAACGGAAGCCCTGATTTGTCTGTGACTCCACCTGTCAGGGTAATCGTTTCTACATGTTCTTGGAAAAATAGCGCTGAAGTCTGGTTGACCTTATGTAAATAGGGGTACTGTTCTCTCTAGGTAAGGAGCAGGGCAGGCAGAAGCCAAGATGCAGAACTGTGGCCCTGCAGCCCACAAAGGCGGCTAGCCTCTGATTGCAAAGGGCTTTGCAACAAACTCATGCTTGTTTACTGAGTTCCCTTAAAGTGTGTGCCTGTGTATGTATGTGTGTAAAAGCATTACACGGCAAAAAATGGTCAAAATACTGTCTTTATATTAATTTTTGAGATTTTTAGATTTTGGGTGTCATGCTTGCCAGCAATTCCAACCTCTGTAGCTAAAATGTGTGATTCTTTTGATCAGTTTCACTCAAGATAATTCTGTGCTTAGAAATAGTGAATCACACCTAGAAATGGCTGCCTTCCACCCCTTCCCGTAAAGGGACACATAATTCAAAAGAAATATCATTCATCTTTCTCCGTAAGTTTTTCCTTCTCTCTATATGATCTTCCTTCTTCCTGTTTCATTTCGAGCAGTAACCTTGTGATCTTAAACGTAAAGTGATCGAAAAATTAAATGTGTCCCAGTCACATCTGTCAGTGTTTCTGTATCTTTCTGAACATGAGGCCAACCACAGACCATGGAGACTGGCTTTGCGTGTCTATCGTTGATGCTGCATTTGTAAATGAAAAGACTGAGAGGGACGCGGGGACCCCAGACAGAAGTATTTGTTTTCTTTTCCAATTCAGATTTAAACCTCCTTATCTTGAGACTGGTTTATCCTGCATCATGCTGAAGTGCATATGGTTTTTTTTTTGTTTTGTTTTTTGTTTTTTCCTTGAACTGTGGCTTAGTTAAGGCTGAACCAAGAGTGCCAACCTCACTGACATCATTTGCATAGCGAGCAAACCAAAACCAGATCTGCGTGACTTAGAGATCACTTGTATCCATGCCAGAGCTGGAAGCCTGTGTGTGCATCTTTATGCATCCAGTTATGGCTGAAGGAGGTTTGTTTAGCTCTATATGATTGAACTGAATATTTGGCTTGACATACATGCAAATAAATGTGCATTCATACTAATATATATATACATATTCAAATGCATGCATTTTTATATGTGTGTACATAAAAAAATTAAGTTTATGGGGTTCTAAGGTAGAATTGAATAATGATGGAAGACAATCATGTTTTTTTTCAAATGAAGTTTTGGTGGTTTTTATTTTTTATTTTTAAAGAATAATCCAGGAAGCTTCTCTAATGTCTGCAGCATTCACTGCATGCCAAACAAACCAGAAAACAGCAGATGCAGCAGAAATTAAGATGTATTTAGCACAGCAGCCCATCAGATGTGTGAATGTCTTTTGTAACTCTGCGTTGCAAGGTTGATGTATTGCACTTCAGACAGCTGATAATGAACCCTCCCAGCAATTAGAAGTGGAAATACTGAGGAATCAAAATTATGCTGTTCCCAGTGGGCTTAAAAAAAGAAGGCGGGGGAAAGGGGGAAAAACCCAAACCTCTGTGTAAAACTTACTTTTTTATTTTAATGTGCTTGGAAAACAAAGAAAATGTTTCAATTTATATACTGGTGTGCTTGTATTTGGCTTTTTAAAAATTCCTACTTCATTTTAATTACCACCCAATTCTAAAGTGTCATTAAGTAAGTATGAATTCTTTTGCAGTTACATGCATTTTATGGCCAATGCGATGCCTTCCTTTTATGGGGTGCATTATTTAGTGATCTCACATTAGCACAATAACTTCAATCATTGCCCCTTCAAATGGCAATAAGCATAGTAATGGCTTTGTTGAGCTGCTTCCCGGCGCCATCATTTTGTTCTGTCTTGGCCGTTCGTGTCCTGCTCTTATTTTTGCTCAGAGTCTTTATTTCTACGTGGTGTTTCTCACAGATTCATGCTCTCTGCTTTCTGAGCCTAGAGTCACCCAGGCATATGAAGCCCAGCAGTAAAGTCTATCTCTTAGACCAGTGAGTCTCAACTTTCCTAATGCTGTGGCCCTTTATTAATACAGCTTCTCATGTTGTGGTGAGCCCCGCCGCCCCCTCCCCGCCCCCCCCCCCCCCCCCCCCCGCCAAACGCAACCATAACATAACTTCCTTGTTACCTCATAACTGTGAGTTTGCTACTGTTATGAATGGTAATGTAAATATCTGATATGCAGGCTATCTGGACCCCAAGAAGGTCGAGACCCAGGGAGAACACCTACGGGCAGAGTCTTAGGCACACTTCTGATCCAATCCACTGTTGAGACTGATGATGTGTTGTTAATACTTGACACAACCTTCTTTTCAGAATAGATGCTTAATTTAGGCAAGTCTACCCTCTCCTCCCACGACAAAGAGATGTTACTAGTTCTCACTGTAGAACAACCAGGCTTCCACAGGTATGGGGTTTAACAAACATAGAGACCGTGAAAGAATTCATGAGGAACTACATAGGGAGGGCGGCGGGGGAGAACAGTAATAAATAAGACAAGGAGAGCAAATGGGTGTGTTTGGCTAAGGAAAGAAGGGTCGAGAAGGTAGTGCCCCACTTGACTCTCTTAGGGAAATCTCAGCTTGGGGCATTTGTGGCATCAAAGGCACCATTTCTATTTCCATCAGTTCCCTACTACCCTGCATCCTTAGTCCTAGCCTTCCAAAGATAACCTGCATCCTGAGGTTCTCAGTAAGCTGAGAGGGTCACAAGGATGGATTCAAGCATCACACCCACAATTCTAGGGGGTGGGGAATAAAATTGCCACAACATGTGTGGTGGTCAGGCACTTCATGAACACTACTAGGACGTGAGTATATTTTATAAGGTCGAAGTCTTCTCTGTCTGCCCAAGTAGGAGGCCATGAAGTGATGTCTCAATCAGTAAGAAAGGATTCTGCTTCCAGGGGACTTGCATTCTTTAAATGAACCCAGTCTCCCCAGCCCTGGCTCTTCCTTGCACGGCCTGCTAGCTACTGCTTCTCGTCATGTATGCATAGTTTGTCTTTGCAGACCCAAGAAGGCCTTACCCTACTGATAAGTAAGGATTTATGGTGTCTCTCTTTACCTTAGGGACTTTTGTGTTAGTCTCCCCAGATGTTCTTAGCGTTGCCATTTATGAAGTCAGAGAGATAAGTCAGGAAACCCCTTTCAAATCAAACAGTCTGTTATTCATTATCTGTTCCTGTTTGAATAGCCAGACGCAAAGATTAAAAAAATCGCAGGAGGAGATTTGTGGTGGAAACGAGTAAGAACTGCTAGGAGGGAGCAGAGAACATTTGGACTCTTATTTCCTAGTGCAGACTTTGGATTCCCTTACTCCTTAATGTAAACATGACAAGCCCTCACATCCGCGCAGTGCCCGAGTGAATTATAGAATGTTGTCACGTAAAATTTGAGTCCACTTTATAAAGCCCTTCTGTAGGAAAGGACGTAGATGATAGGTGATAGATAGTGCCATCTCAGATGTGAAGGTGTGTGGGGGAAATGAAGGCCTCATCATGTTTTTCTTATGGCTACATAATTTCACTTTCAGTCAAGGTTCTGGATCCTTTTTTTTTTTTTAAAGATAGAAATTTCACATTTTTATTGTACCTTTGATTTAAAAATAGCAACATATCAAGGACTCTTAATATGTCTTGCCAGTGTTTCAGGTACAGCTCTCTGTGTTTCACTGAATTATAGTTATTTAGTCAAGAAAGAAGTACTTTCAAAGGACGAGACAAAATGAACCATCAAGTAAACCAGAAACATAAAAATTTGCAGCATTGAATATGTTTTTGATTGTGAAGGCTAAGGAGAACAGGGACTATATATTCAGATGAGAATGGAAGGTGGATGGTAGTGCCGTCTTAATGTAATGGTTGGTTTTAAAAAGGGGGGAAAAAGTGACAAATCAAACCAGAAAGCTTAAACATGTTTCAGAAGGTTCATGTTTCTGAGATAAACCTTTTAAGAGTACAAAACCCGTCCCTTATCTGCTGGGATCTATTCCAAGCCTCCATGGAATGCTTAGCACTCCAGATGCCAAATGCTGCATGCACTCCCCTCCCCCATGTATATATTCCTGATGAGATTTAATTAGTAAATTAGGCAAGGTAAAAGATTCGGGACAACAATAAAATGACATGACAGTGTGCTCTAAAAGTAATGTGACTGTAGTTGCTGTCAGATCATCTTATTGTGAGGAACTCAGCTTTTTGTGATGGTGTGACATATAGTGCCTACAGGAGGAGATGGAGACGTTGAGTGACAGCCTCGGGACACAGTGCCTCACATCAACATAGGGTGGCTCCAATGTACGCATTGTGACGCTTTAGTGACTGACTTTGTGTTGTCACGGGGACAGGCCCTGTTTCCTCTGGTCTTCCCACTCTTGCTATGAGCTGCAGTCTGGGTTCTTCTGCCCCTGAAAGATGAGAATTCAGACAAAGCCTGGGCGAGCACGAAGCCAGTAGTGTTATCTGAGCAAACAAGGAGGGAGCAGCATCTTGTTTGTGCTAGGGTGTATGTGTGGGTGCGGATGAGTATGTGTGTGTGTGTGGGGGTCATATTGGATGTCATCCACTGTTGCTTTCCTCCTTGTCCTTCTTCTAAGTGGGGTCTTTCACTGAACCTGTAGCTTGCTGTTCTAGCTCACTGGCTACCATGAGCCCCACTGTAGCTTGCTGTTTTAGCTCACTGGCTACCATGAGCCCCAGATCCTCCTGTTCCGGGTGCTAGGGATCCAAGGTCGGGTCCTCATGATTTCACAGTAAGCACTTTACCCACCAAGCCCTCAGAAACAAATGCTTCAGGAACAGAGCAGCTGAGCCACCAGGCAGGGCCAGCTATTTCTCCTTCCCCTTGCCTCTCCCAGGAGCATGTCTAGGACCGAGGCATATCAAGCCAGCTAGAGCCACCCACTACCACCTATTGTTCATTGAGGTCCGAATGGGGTCCTTTGTTCAGTCTTCTTAAAGTTAACCCCCTCTCTAACAATTTTGAGATGGCTGCTCAGTGACCAAGCAGCAGAGGTTACATACAGTCTAAGTACACTGGATAAGAAAAGTGTTTATGTACCGGAGGAGCAGGGGGACAAATGATCATATGTGCAGCTGCCTTGCTGTGTCCAGAAGACACTGTTTCCTTGGAGTCATCACCACCTCTGGCTCTTATATGCTTTCTGGTCCCTCTTCTGCAATGACCCCTGAGCATGTTGACCAGTGTGTAATTGCTGCCTAGTGAAAATAGACACGTCTCTCATGAGGATTAAGAGATGCATTAATGTAAGGGAAAACAGTAAGTCCTTTGGAGTCATTTTAATACTGTATTCATTTAGCAAAATAGCTGTAGTGGTTTTTTTCTGTAAGGCATTGGTACTCAACCTCCCTAACGCTGTGACCCTTTAATATAGTTCCTCATGTTGTGATGACCCTCAACCATAGAATTATTTTTGTTGCTACTTCATAACTATAATTTTGCTACTGTTATGTATTGTAAATATCTTATTTATACAGGATATCTGATATGCAACACCTGTGAAAGGGTTAGTTGGCCCCTCCAAAGGGATTATGACCAACAAGTTGAGTACTGCTGCCCTAAAGTCTATAACTGGTTTAGCCCACAGGCTCTTGGCCAGGTAACCATGCCAGGTATGAGTTCCACCTTCTGAATAAGTTCTTTTTGATTACATAAACATTACCAGTGTTGGGTAATTTAACCATTGTAAAAGTGTCAGCCTGTTTCAGAAAATTCTTTGATAAGATGAAAGCAAATGTTGCAGGTTTGATTTTATGATGATAGACTGTAGTGTATCAAGCCTAGCAGCATCATAAGCTGGACAAAGAGAAGCCAAACAGGACTGGAAGATCATGTTATTCAATAGACAACAAACTGCAGCCTGCTGTGTGGTTTGCCAACACATTTTTAAAGCGATTTTTTTAAGGCAAGCAATTTTTTTCCCTCTGTTAAAAGCTAATCCTATTCTTTGACTTACTTAATATTCAGAATATAGAATTTGACCTTCCTTTTCATGCTGGCTAATACTGGTAGTTATTAACAGTTATTATCTGATGTGATAGTTTTTAAATTAGGCAAGATTGTCAGCCTCTATTCTGATTGCCTCTAATCAGGAAAACCTGAGCATAAGAGGTTGCCTTCTAGGCTTCTGAAAGGCAAAGTGAACCTGGCTGCTTTGTTGTGTTTCATTTCGTTAGAGTTTGGGGTGATTTTTCTCTCCTGGCACCTCACTGGCTTACTAGATTATTAGCGTATAGTGTCTAATAAAATAAAACATAAAACACAGACTGCATTTTATTTAATGGAAAAGGCCTTTTAGACATGAAATAATTTCTAGATAAAGGCCACATATTTCTTTGTTCCGATGGGTTATTTTCCCTTCACACTCAGCTCATTCTGTGTTTTTCTTTCTCTTCTAAATTTATTCTCTACTTATTACCTGTAGCTAACACACAGAGGCAAAAGTGTGATTGTAGGGCAGCGTTTCTCAACCTTCCTAATGCTGTGACCCTTTAATATTCTTCCTCATGTTGTGGTGACCTCCAGTCGTAAAATTATTTTTGTTGTTATCTCATAACTGTAATTTTTCTATTGTTATGAATTGTAAGGTAAATATCTGTGATTTATGACAGTCTTAGCCAACCCCTTTTGGCCCCCAAAAGGCGTCATGACCCACAGGATGAGCATCACTGTTCTAACTTGAACAGACAGATGTATACCCAACAATGGTGTTGACAGAACACACTTGTTGCTAAGATTTTAAAACATCCACCTTCTTAGGAATGCTGGGATAATTAAAAATGGGGATTCACAATGCCAGTTTTATATTATGATGATTTTTAAAGCACAGTGTTATTTTTGCCTACAGATAGATCTTCTACAATACTCATTTCTAATATTTGCATAACATTTTAATGTTCATGAAAAATGAATAAATTATTTCATCATCACATTGGTCCTGTGAACTGAATATTATTATCATCCTCACTTTATGGATGGAGACCCAAGGCTTACGGATATTGTAAAACTTAATATTAAACATCCAGTAAGTGATGAGTTGAGTACTTGAATGCAAAGGCTGCAATACTGGTGGGTGGGTGTGATTTCTGGTGAATCTTTACATTACAAGCCTGTTAATTACGTCTTAATGCAAGCTTGTTTTTTTTTTTTAATGACCCTCTCCTTTTGTTTAAAAAGAGCCCCATAATTCTAAATATCTTTTTGTTCCCTCTTGTCTTCCTAAACTGCCTTTCCTTGACTTTACACATGAAAGGCATGATTCTGGAGACTCCGTCTGTTGGCATGTGGTAAAAGTCCCACTTGCTATTTGCAATATAGTTTTTCAATAGTTTCTTTTGAGAAAAAGACTCATACTAGCAAGGCAATGAGATCAGAAAGGGCCTTTGAAAGAGGTAAGGCCTCGTTTCACCCAGATAATAAACACACATCATAAAGGTATTGTCAATTTTTGGAGGAAAGCACATGGTGTCGCTCCAAACATCTGAAGGTCTATAATGCAGAAGAGATTAAAAGGAACCAGATTCAGAATAACTCTCTGCCATCCTTTTGTTTGTCTAAAACTAGGATACAGATTTACAGAGACAAAAGTGATCTAATCCATCCTCATCTTCAGGGAAAGCAAGGACTGACTCTTGAAGACAGCTGTCGCTCCTCAACACTCTTGAGACCACACTAGAGTGACGGATTCATAGGAGCAAGCTTTACAGCATTTCTGTCTCCATTAACTTCCCAGCTCCATGTGCTGCCCACAGAATCTCAAAATTTAGCCCATTTGTCTTGTCACTCCTTTGAAAAATTTGCTTTTCTTTTTTACAGGTGCTGCTGTGGTTTGGATATTAAATGGCTCCCCCAAAACCCACGGTCTTGGGGTGGCACTCTGGGAATGTAAGAGGATTGTCAGTAAGTGGAGCTAGTAGGAAGCCATAGCTTGTTGAGGATGGGTTTTCAAAATGGATTTCATAGCGCTAGTATCTCTCCTTTCTCTCTCTCTCTCTCTCCATGGTGTGTGATGTAAGCACATTTGCTTAGCTCCATAGCCATATTTCAATGTGCTGGTTTACCAGAGACCAGTCATTCTTAGACTAGAGCTTCCAAAACTTTGAGCCAAACAAACATGTTCTTTTCATACATTTATTAGCTCGGATGTTTTGTTATAGACATCTCCTCCACTTGTAAACCGAAAAGGTTTTTATCCATCTAGATATCACAAATTAATACAAAGACCATCCTTCTGTTTATCTACCTTAAATTTCCCCCCTCGGAGGAAAATATTGTCAGACTCCTTTATTTTTTTGCAGTAGATTTTACTGTATAATCTGCGTAGTTTCTTAGTTATTTTCTTAAAAAGAAATCAAACGAACCAAATCAGCAGCCTCAAGGTGTTGTTCTTTAAAGCATGTAAATACACACCATAAATAAAAAAAATTATGCCAGAAATGACATATTTTGCAGACAATTAGAATTTATAATAATAATTTATTATGTACATCAATATCCAAGAATAGACTAATCCCATAATTCAGGAAAAAACTTGCTGAGACACACTTTGCAGTCAAGAAGAATAGCGAGTCACTGTTTTGAAGGGGTTACTTCTGTATAAGAGTGCAAAGGTCTTTGTTCTTGGGAAGTTGCTTCTATGGCAACTGAAAAAAGCTCTTGGGAGACAGGGACCACATAGGAATAATCTCACCAAAATTTGCTACAATGAGGTATTTATTCACTCACTCATCCCTCATTGTTTGAGTGGTGTCACCAGGGACCATTGTATCTCCTAAAACCTTGTGTTGCCATGTATTTGAACTGAAAAATCAGCTATGGTGCCCTAGAGAGCCTCTACACTGACAAAAAGCATTAACACTGGAATTCCCTAGCAGGTAGGAGATGGTTCTGTGTATTTATGAGATGGGCTGGGGAGAGATGTGGGCACGGCATCAAAAGTATCTCTGTGCACTGTCCATGCTGTCTCCTCCTGACATTTGGTAGGAACAGCTGACCAGTCTAGAGCCTGACATAGACCAAGAACCATGTGAAAACGTGTTAAAACTGATTACGTTTGTCCCAGGACTGTGATAAGTATGCATCATGTCCTACCTCTCTTATACAAAGCTGTTGCCCCTGACTTCGGCACCTCTGTTTATCTTGATTATTTATCTGGAAAGCAGGCCAAGGTGACTCCTGAAGAGTCAGTGCCTGTCTTGTCATGCCTGTGACACGAATGATCCAGGCTCACATTTACATTGATAAATAAGTCCTGCACAGGTGCTATTTGAAGTCTTGTGGGAAGACTTCCTACCCCCTACTAACCTTTACTGTCCCTTGCTTAGTGTTACTTCTGGAGCCACCCTGCAAGATAACACTTCATGTCAACCTTAAGTCAACCCTTTTATGAATCAGACCCAAAGTTTTTCTTGTAAGGCTGTGTGAATGGAGGAAGGTGCCTCAGTGTAGAAGAAGTAGGTAATATTATATTCTGGTCCTTTTGCTTGTAGAAATTATCTGTGCATGTGTAGATTTAATCCCAAGTCATACTATTTCCATGAAGCTCTTACTGAACTGAATTTCAACTGAATTTATTTGACATTATCACATGGGGGATAGTAATACCCCACTGGCTTAGCAACTGTGGTCTAAAAAGCTATTTTCTATTTCTCCATTAGACAGTCTTGCTTAGAACTTAACAGAGTGGCACAGACTGTTACTTACACAGTCAGTATCTTCTGCAGCAGAAATTACAGCCCTCTTCTATACCATGAAAGACCTTCATCCCTTTGAGGGGTCTGCTTAATGATAACAGTAGATATTTTACATTGTCCACATTATTTTATTGAGAAAATTAATACAATATATTTTGATTATGTCTTTTCCTTCCCTTAATTCTTCCCAGATCTTCCTCCCAGTACCACTGAATCTGCTGTACTACATGGTCAAGGTAAAGCCTGGACCAGCTGCGAAGCTTTCTCTAGCTTGTGGTCCCCACTCAAAACTTACAGACCAACTCTGTAAGTTAATTATTGAGTTGAGTGTGCACTGGCTGGGTATATTCATTTTCAGTTAAAGCACTACAAAATGTCAAAGTTCTAGCAGCTTCCAAAACTATCTATTAACTTGCGGTTCTATGGGTCAGAAGCCCATACAGGGGAATAGCGTTTTCTGCCCAGGGTTCCTCTAGGTGGAAGCCTGGGTATTAGATGGAGCAGCTCACATCTGGGTCGATGAGTAATCATGGCTCTATACTACCAACAGAGAGCCTTCTGATGAACAGGTTTTGGACACAAAGTTATGTCCTAGAGATGCCATCCTCTGTCTCAGGTCTCAGCTGAGAATCCTTGGTTTCTGTTGTGCTATTGCTTATGAGAATCACATCTACTTTATTCTGCCATTTAATCTCAACCTTTGGCTTTTGTGAACTTCAAGCTCTACCAAACCCGTGAGCTGTCTTCAGTAATGATGGCTTTGTGTTGGCCAACTGAGACCAAAATATCCGAGAGAACAACTTCAAATGGTTTTTGAGAATTCACTCTGCAGTTCTTGACTCTCTTAATCTGGGCACTCGTTGAAGCAGCATATCCTGGTGATGGTTATGTGTGGCACAGAAGCTACTCACTTCTAGGCTAACAGGAAACAGAGACAGAAAGAAAAGACTTCATTTATTCTAATAGGTGCACTACTAAGTTTCCAGAAACTTCCAAAGCGACACCACCACTAGAAGTTCAGCGTGCCAGCCTGTGGGGGAATGTTTTGTTTAAACAATAACTGGTACCATCTCACTTTCTCTAGTGAAAAGCACAATCTCTGGCTGTGAAGACTGAGGCAGGCCGTCTTTTTTAGTGTCTTCACGGCATCCATATTGCCAAGGTTACTCAGTAGTTTAAGTAAATATACTAATTTTTTCCAAAGCAGGGATTCTGTTTCCCCATTTACTAAGACATCTGACTCAAGAATTAATGAGGGGAGAAAACTGGTCATGTCAAGACATATGGAGAAGACTCTGTGTAGTTTCTAATCAACTACTATCTGGCAAAGGCGGGAGTCGTTTCTAACAACCCCAAGAATTCATGTTACCTAAAGTTGTAAATATACCACACCCACCACACCGTGCCCATCTCAGGTCCTGGGTACTACTCCTTCCGTGTATCGGCCCCGATTTCAGCATAGATTGTTCTCTACAGTTTGCCCAGACATTTCTGACTAAACTCCCTTTACAATCAGATACTGCCATATGTTCTTTGAGGGCATGGCTTACCCTCTAAATGCTTTATAAAATGTGTTTTGGAGTTTTTAGCTTTCTCTGCCTGCCCTGAGTCCACTACTGAGCCTCATGTTCTCTTTCTTCCTAACTTCTAATGCAGTTCTAAAATCTGTTCAGCGTCACATTCGTTTCTCCTAGCTGTTTCACCCTGTCTTGCAAACGTTAGACTGAGTGTAGTGGATGTAAACATGTTTTTGTTTTGATCCCAAGCATAGGATGTGAAACAGACTTCTGTGAAGGTGTGTGATGTTTTTCCACTGGAAACAGACTTGTGAGAGAATAGGTGATATTTATCTACTAGAAGAGGAACCACCTCTTGTGGGGACATGGTCTTTTCCAGCTGATAAACATCTTAGTATGGAATATATATATATATATATATATATATTTACCCCCAAGCAAGTGTCTTGGCTTTTTGGCTTTTTTTTTAATTGCTTCTTATTGTTTGGCTATTATTCATCACTCTGCTTTGAGACGCTCCTAGAGAGATCCACTCCGGAGAATGCTTTGAGGTTCCTGCTGCTGCAGTTGCAGTCACCTTTGCTGCTTTCCTGCTTTGCTGCTTAACAGATCTGCTGAAATGCTGACTACAAAGAATGGAATCGCTCCAAAAATTGAGTCTAAAAGGTCTACTTCTTCTGTTCCCATTACCCTCTTTTCTCTTCTAACTCGAGTGGGTAGGTTGGAAGAGAGGTATGAACATTAAGGAACCCCAAATAAAGTAGGTTTGAAAAAGTTCAAATCCTGTAACTGAGTATATGTTTTCTCTTCCAACTGTACCTCGTCCTTATCCAAACTTTACAAGAGTCTGGGAGACTATGATTCTATCTCTCCACCTTAATTAACCAAATTGCTTCTAATTGCTTATTTGTTTTTCATAGGATAAAGACAATATTATCAGCATCTCTATGAAAATGTAGTTATTTCCAATGATCTATATTGTGCTGTATCGAATCTTATCATTATATCTTTCCTTGTATATGTGTGAGTTGTTCCCTAGGGAAAATGGTTGGGTCATAGGGTTTGCATGTTTCAAATTTTAGGTAGATATGGGCAAGAAGTTCTTCAGTATCTTTTTTTTATCCCTAACTAGATGACCATTCAATCAGAATGGAGCCTTTCCTGATATGCAGTATCAGAGATACGTGAGCTGCAATAACAAAAAGTTCAGAATGCCCATGGAAGTATGGAAGAAGACTCCCATGCAGTCTGTGGCACCAGTAAACAGACATCTACCTTTTTATATGATGACATTGGTAGTAAGAAAATGTAATATTTTATAGGTAACAGTGACACCAGAGTTATTCATTTAGCTGCTTATTTTTAATCATCTGTTGAAGTATCTCATTGCCTTCTACACAGCTGAGTTCTATTAAGGGCAGGCGAGGCTGTGTAGGTAACTTGCACAGCCTGCACAAAGTGAATGCAGTGAGGTGGTATTCTTTATGTCACTGGGGTTATCCTTTCCCAGGGATTTCTAAAGTTATATATTATTTCATAATAAGCGATGCTCTGCCCTTCTGCACTTACTTTGTGAATCTCTGAACTCACTGTGTGCTATAAAGTGATCGCCAAGCCACTAACTCTGACACCAGAAAGCCCAGGAACTCATAAGCGATGCTTACCCTGCAGCCTAAAGCGATGTGCATGAAAATGGCTGTGTCTTTAGTAAACAGCATGGCATTGTGCCAACTGTGGGCCTTCTTTGGACTTTGGCTTCTGACTCTGAACGTTAAACATGCTGCCTGTTTAGCAGCTTGAATCCCATCCTGTTGTTAAATGCCATGGCTATGCTTTTCCTTGTCATTCATTCTTTCCTGAGATATTAGAAACAGGTATCCCACTCAATTTCAGTGACTCGGAAATCCAGGAAAGCACCAGTTTTATATGTATTAAATGTGACATCTGCAAATTGATTGTACCCCAGTAATTCAGGACTAAGATTTATGGAGATGAGATGTCTTTAAGCAAAGCAATATATAATCATAATTCTAGACAGTTTCGTGACAAGGAAATCGAAACACAAATAACATGACTGCGATATTCCTGACAGGATCGGTTGTTTCCTACATGGCATCAGAGCACACGGACAAATGGGACAGAGAGGCTCACTAGAGTTCAAAGAATTTTAATTGCAGGGTTTATAAAGATTATCTAAAACTATCTGTAAATCAAAAGTGCTTACCCTGGGGCAGCATAGTACACTTTGCAGATCTCAGTTCAGAATCAGATAAAAATGGGATTAAAGTCCAACTGTGCCATTAGCAGTTAAATTTTCAAAAAAACATGCCTAATTTTCCTGCAGCTTAATTTCCTTACCTATAATACATTATCTACATTACATGGGTTTATAAGAAATAAGATATTTGAAGTGAAGTGGTTAGTTCCTAGTAGTTTCTTTAAAATAGCTTTTAGCTCTAGGTTTATTAAAAATCTGTCGTGAAGTTTCACAGCATCAACACATGAAAACAACACAATGTTCATGGATCCAATAATGTGTTAGATACTAGAGACACAATGGAACCTCCAGGCAGATGCGATTTTTGCCTCTATGGTATTTACATTATAGTTAAGAGAGAATAAAAAGTAAAACAAAAGCGCTGTGCCCATTTTGATATAATTGTTCTGTAGGAAACAGGAATTATGGGATAGATAACCTTGAAGTATTGGTTGGTATTGATCAAAGAAGAGATCTGCTGCAATTTAAAGGAAAACATATCTGTTTAAGCTGAGGGAGAACAGTAAGTGTGTCAGTAAGTTTGGGGAAATGTGCACTTGTAAGCAAAATACCGCAGAAGGAGAGACTAGCTCAAGGGAAGGGAGTTCCTAAGAACGTGAGCGTAAGCCACTGCCATTTGACCCGGAAGAAGCTTGAGTCTACATTTGGGAGAGAAGAGGGATGGGAGAATTACCAGTGTAAAGAGAGGAGGGGCTTCTCAGGGAGTGGAGCCAAGGAAATTCACCAACCCCAGCTTCTCCTTGGATGGACTGGAAGTGTTGGATAGCCTGAAAAGTACATGTTTACAAGCAGCTGGGAGTTAGTTACAGTGCTTCAGAAATTGAAGGGATGAGTCCTTGGAAATGGCAGCAACCAAGAGGAAGGAGTCCAGTATCCTGATCCGTATTATGAGGTAACCTGTAAGCCATGAAGGCAGCATGGATGTTGAGTGTCAGTGAGGTGCTGCTTGCAGTGGTGTGGGAGCTGAACACTAGAACACATGGCACCAGAGACTGAACGGACAAAGAGCTTGTATACAGTCATATGACAGGATGCTACAGATCATACATGGGATTAAAAATCTGATGTTATCTGCATGGGTGAATCTGTAGTAAGACACATAAGTTAATAAACACTCCAAACAGGCGTAAATACTTTTACATACTCCATTGATACATAAAATGTTTTGAAATGGAATGAAGTAGTTTTTGCTTAAGAGATTAGAGGTAAATTTCTCAAGTATTGCTCCCATTTTTAGAGACTGAAGACACACTCAACAGAGAGACAAAGAAAAATTCCCACAAAACAGTAGGATCCACACTACTGCTAAGGTAGCAAGATTTTTACCCCTTCTGGCAGTTAGATTTGGAAAGACATGGTCACATAGTAAATCTGTCTTTTGTCTAAGCACAAACTCACTTGTCCCATATTAGTTGCTATTCCTGTAGTGAGGAAATATCTGGACAAAAGCAACTTGAGGGAAGAAAAGCTAATTTGAGAGTTTATCCACCCCAGCTGGGAAGTCACAGAGCCAGGTGCTTGAGGCAGCTAGACACATTGTACCCACAGTCAGGAAGCAAAGGGTCAAATGTTCTATTCCCTTTCTCTTTTTTGTTCAGTCTAGAACCCAAGCATAGGGAATGGTGTGTCCCTCTTGTAGGGTGGGTCTTTCCACTTCAATTAACGTAACTAAGATAGCACCTCAGAAGTAGCCTTGGGGATAACCTAGTCTAAATCATCTCTGGGGTATGCCTGGAGGCTTGCCTTCCAAGTCTTTCTAGATCCGGACAATGTGACAGTTGATGTTATCTATCACACTTGCCATATAACTGTGAATATTTCCGTAGATGCTTGAAATTATAATCAGGATAGCCTTCAAATATGTGGTACTGAATTTCTTCGTTGAGTGTAGTGATGTTGTCAGGGCCACTATATAAAAGAAATCTATACAAAGAAATTTGGGCTACATCTCTTTTTATAATGAAATGCCACCAATTGAAAAGAAATTTTCATTTAAACATGTCTGCTTGGGGCCTATAAATACTTCTAATACTTCTAAACAAAGAAGTAGGTGTTTTAACTCAATATATTATTTAACTAAGATATTATGGAAATAAACAAGTGTGTTTTCAGAGGCTAGGATGTAATTCACTGTGTCAGAGTGATTATTCAAGGGAGATAAATGAACTGAGTATTAATAATGAAGAGAAGTCTCTTTTTCTTTCATTGTTATTGTTACATATATGCACAAATAATACTGGTGCAGGAATACCGTAGCATCAGGATAGATGGGCTTGCCAGAGAGAGTGAAGGCAAACAGGCAGAGAATGAAAGCTTCCTTCTTCTATGTCCTTTTATGCTGGCTGCTGCAAGGAGGTGTGGCCCACATTGAGGGTGATCAAATAAAGAAAAAATCATTCACAGTATGGCCGGCTGCTTGGATTTTAGTTGACGCTAGATGTAGCTAAGTTGACAGCAAAGATTAGTGGTCACATGCACCTGTGCGGGCATTTTGGTCTTTCTGCTCATTGGTTCCCAGGCATCACAGGTTGGTAGGACTATTGGTTGCTCTCCTCCCTTGAGAGCTTGTGTAGCTCCTTCTTGTATGATAAGAGCTGGGTCTCAGGGACAAGGCTTCCAGGTCGGATGCACGTGAATCCCCCTAGCAACTTATTATAAGCGCTGGGTGGCAACCAGGGGTAAGAGTGATGGCCTGTATTGTTTGGGGAGTTTCTTGTACAACCCTGAACAACTACTCAAAATGGTTTTTTTTTTCATGGGTAGCACTGCTTTTTTGTTAGATAACTCATGGCTCTTGTGAGAATACTGTCATTCTAAGTAGCATAACCTTATTTGTAACACACACTCACACACACACACACACACACACACACACACACACGTGTGCATTCCAGGTACAAGACACTTTCCTTTTGAATGGTTGGTCAGAGTAGTCCCAGTGACTCACAGATACAGATTCTTGAGGTAGCCCTTGGGTGCTTCTTAGCGTTCGAGGGTGGGCCCCTATAGCTGAAGAGATCATATGCTTAGTACATAGGACCTGGGTGATTCCAGCTGGATCGGACACAAAAGCCACTTTTCTGAAGTCTAGATTCCATGGCTCCTGAAAATGGTAAGCATGCCGCTGAGGAAGGAGGACACTTAAAACAGTCTCACCCAGCTGAAATGCCAGTTAACCATAGCAGCACGTAAGCTACGTATAAAGGTGAAATGCATGGCACTGAACTGCCGGTGGCAACCAAAACCTGTTAACTAGACTTGAATCCCACTCAACTGGAGGGAATGCATGCCTGGTACTGGGAACCTGGCCCGATTCCCAGGCATAGTAAGGTCATGAGCCATAGGGAAAAACAATCTACTACTGCCACTTTGCTAGGCCCCCTATAGGTCCTTACTACATTGTAAATCTTATGCTTATACTCACAGAGAAGGGGAGCTGTCACCCCTCATCAAAATAGGGGGAGTTTACAGTAAATGGAGACCATCACAGAAAACTAAAGTGGATCAATGAATGGTGGGGAAGCCAGCCCCAATGAATGCATCTGCATCACAGCTCCTGCCTCTATGGCTCAGGGAACATTGTGGAAGAGGAGGGCAAAAAGACTGTCAGAGCCTGAGGACCAAGAAGTCAGCTGTGAAATAGTTTCTCCTAGAAATAGCTGCAAGGGATAGGCCAAAGTATGGCAATTATCAATTGGAAATGTTAAAAAACAAACAAGCAATTAAAAAAAAAAAAAAAGGAAGGAGGATTTGTGGGTTCCCTCCCCTAAATAAAGAACTCCACACAGCTAATGACTCTGTGAAATAAAGAATTAATATCTTCCGTGGAGGATGAGCCCCCTTAACTGATCGTCAGAGTGGTCAGCCTTAAAACAGTAAACACAAAACAAAATCGTTTTCAGTGGGATGAGTTTATATATACTCGCAAAACTACACATATACGTACACAAATATATATATGTATGTAGCAATCATAAAAAAATGGGTGATGGCCACCTTGAGAGTGTGAGGAGGCCATGGGAGGGACTTGTGGGAAGGTCACTGGCAGGGCCTGGAGGGAGGAAAGAGTGAAGAAAATGAAAACATGCTTTTGTTTGTTTATTTTTGTTTGTTTTTGAAAGAGAGGAGAAGGAACATAAAAATGGTGTAGGAGGATGGGAAAAGTCTGCGAGGAATTAGGAGAGGGAAAACATGATCAAAATATATTATTTGAATTTTTTCAATAAATAAAAATAAAAATGTACAATAAAGATAAAGATTTTGAGAAAAAAGTCTTAAAATATTTATATATTGAGTTTACTGTGACACAAGACAGCAATCTTTAATTTTATGTATTGTGGGATTCCAAGATCTCATGCATAGGGATGATGTTAAATAAAACTCAGACGCCTTACAATTGTCTGAGCATCCGTGCTTGTCAACATTTATACGCTGGCGAGTCCCTTCCATGTCACTTCAGAGTTTTGACATATCTGGTGCTTCTGTTCCTACAATTATCACCTCCTAATGAATCCTGCAAATATGTAGATGAGTTTTACAGCTCTTTGAAGGAGAAGGTGGAATTCTTAAACACTTTGAAGAGTTTGCTAGTGAAAGTAAAGTTTAGTCTATAAATCCTATATCTTTGCTAATTATATAATTACTTATCACTCTGTGGCTTTAAAAGGATTAAACCATCATCTTAGAAGTCTAGTGTGTGTTGGTAAGAATGGTGTCCCCAGTTCTATCATCCCTTTTACTGTCTGTGAGGCTTTCTATGATATTTGCTCCTTTAGTTCTGATATTAATGATTGACTCTTATCATTTCCATTCTTTGGTTTTCTTATCTGCCTTGCAGAAGTTCATCAATTTCATTAATTTTTATTTAGTTTCTTATAATTTTTATTTCAGGACTTCTCTATTTTATTTTTTTGCTATTTTTCTATTTTCAAATTCTTGGCTGCTAGCCATATCTTTATTGCTTTCTTCTTCCTGTGAGATTAGATTTATTTTCTATTTATGGTTTTTAATTTAGTGTCCCCATAAGTGCTGTTTCAACTGCACCCCATACAACATGTATGTTGTTTTCATTTTTTCAATATTTTCTAATTAATCTTGAGACTTCTTTTCTTGACCTTAAGGAGTTCAATATTTATATCTTTGCATATTTTCCCATCACTTTATTATTTCCAGTTCAATTTTATTAGCACAATAGAGGAGACATTATATCCATTCCTTTCAATTACCAAGCTTTGTTTGCTGTCCCAAGAAAAGTAGTCTATGCTCTCATGATGCATCTTAATGACTGTTCAATTTCCCATAGAAAAGAATACACATTTCTCTCTAGTCTTGCGTCACATTTTATAGATACCAGTTTCAATGGATTTGGTAAATGGCATATTTTTCAGTTCTATGTCTTGTTGATTTACTGTTTACAAATTAAATCGATTACTGAAAGATGAATGTCCAAGCTTCCAGCCTTAACTGCTTCTTTTAATTCTGTGAGATTTTAGCATGCGTCGTAACCGGTTGTAGGTCTGCGGAAATCATTTTTTACAAATGGAAATTATAATGCCTAAATGCGGCTGTAAAAATGAAGGCAATGTGTATCAGCTACTTCAGTGCAGTTTGATTGCATCTATCTTACCACACACAAGATCCACCAGAGAGGGAAAGTTTAGTTTTGAGAACACAGGAATGGAAATGACTGTTTTAATTTATGACGACACTGGAAGTCTAAGTCAGACGTCATTCTTCCTCAGTGTGTCAGGAGAAGTTCATACAACATCTTCTGAGAGCTACAGAGCCATAAATGTGACTAACTTAGCCACCTGGAGGAGGTAATTGCAGTTTTAAATAATGATTTCTTTTTGAAAACGAAATTTTAAGAGAGACTGTCATGAACTTAGCACCTGGTAGCTTGCTTTGCAAGGCTATTAAAATCAGGAGAAAAGAAATATCATTTTCCATTTTATAAAACGAGTATTCATAGACAATAAACTAGCTCCTCCTGCCAGGCATTAAAGCACTGCTAATCCTTAACACACCACATTTCCATATAATTACTAGTATTTCTTCTAATAGTAAAACCATTTACTTTGCTGAAAGTAGGTTTAAAATTCACAAGTTTACCAATGTTACCAGTGTAGTCTTTTGTACTTAGAAGAGAAGATGTGTGGTCCCACCCTTCTTGTTCATATATTCCAAATAGTATTTTATTTGGAACAAAAATACCATTCTAATTGCCTGGTCTATTTTCATTCCTTATAAAACCTGTGGAATTATGGAATGGCCTTGCCACTGGAAAACATTTTTCGGTGTCTTCCTTGCAGCAGCTTGATGATCCACTCCAGGATGGGGCAGGCCAGTGTTGTTGAGAAGCTCCCCCCCCCACAACAGCCCATGAATGCTTAGTGTCAAATCTTTTAAATTTTATTTTGTGTGTATGTTTTTTTTTAATCTGCATGTGTGTTTGTGCACTACATGTGTGCTGGTTTCTGGGGAGGCCAAGGGAGAGTATCTAATCCCCTGTGAGAGCTGCCATGTGAGTGCTGGGCATTGAACCTGGTCCTCTAGAAGAGCAACTCGTGTGTTTCACCACAGAGACACCTCTTCAGCGCCAAGAACATATGAATCATTTGCTTTTGAAAAATGAAATCTGGAACTGGAGACATGACTCATTCAGTAGAGCGCTTCTGTGACGGCATCATCACTTGAGTTTAGACTCCACCTGCCCACACGGAGGCCAGATGTGGGGCTCTACGCCTGTAAGCCCATCCCTTGGTTGGCAAGATCATGGCAAATCTCTGGACTTGTTAATCAGTCTAGAAGAATTGGTGAACTCTGGATTCAGTGAGAAACTATCCAGGCCCATAAAATAAGGCAGTCTCTTAAGATAAGCTTTCATGTAAGATGGTTGATGTTGACTTTTGATCTCTACACACACATGGAAGTACCACATGCACGTGCCCACATATGAAAATGTACGCACAAAACAAAACAAAACAAACCTCAAATGAAAAACAAACAAAACAACAACAACAACAAAAGAAAATGTACATATAACACACACACACACACACACACACACACACACACACCATGACACACCATACATAAAATCTTTGTAGTTTGGATAAACAAAACTAATAAAGCCATACAACCCTGACACTGTTTAAATTCAATGGATTTTTTCATATAGGTGCTTGTGGACTGTGTTCATATTCATGTTTCTGTGGAGGAGTGGGCATGTGTACAGTTGTGTGTGGATGCCAAAGGCTGACACCACTTGTTTTTAGTCAATTGTTCTCTACTTTATTTCTTGAAACAGCATCTCTCACTGAACTTGGGCTTGATGGGCTGGCTGGCCAATAAACTCTGGGGATGTGCTTTTTGCACACCTCCATTGCTGGGATACCAGAATGTGTGTCTGGTTTTTGTATAGGTGCTGGTTAACTGAGTTCAGGTCCTTAAGGTTCAGGCCATAAGAATGTGGCAGGCACTTTACCAATTGAGGCGTCTCCCTAATTGTCAATGGCCCTTCCATATGCTGTGTTGTTATGATCCACAGGTCTATTCTGTCATTTGCATTGATCCTTGACCCATGAGGGATTTTGCAGTGTCATTGGTTATTTAAAAAATATATTTGCTTTTCCATATTGCAAATTACAGAGAAAGTTAATGCCTCTCTGCTCTACATGCCAAAAAAAAATTACCTTTTCCTCAATGTCACAGAGTTAGAATGGTATGCTTTGCCGTCTTTCTCATTGTATTTCACTTAATAATAGACATTTACATATCTTCTCATAGTAAACTCTTTTTCTTTTGAAAAAGATTTTAGGGAATACATTTATTTTTATACGTGTGTGCATTTAATAAACTTCATTTATTATTGTTTCTTCTTCTTCACTTTTACAGTTCTTTGAAAATCTCAGACAATGTATTTTGATCATATTCACCTGTTTTTGTTTTTTTTTTTACTTCTACCAGATGTCCCCCCCCCCCCATCCAACTCCAGTTCTCTTGTCGTTGTTGTTGTTGTTGTTGTTGTTTTTTAATCCATGGAGTCCACTTTGTGGTGTCAATATATTCTTGAATATGTGTCTTTCTATGAAGCCTAAGGCATGGTCAATCTACCAGGGGACACACTCTTAAATATACCAAGTCTCCCTCTCCCAACAACTCTGAAACAACTGTGGTATGAATGACTAGGACCCATTTCACTTTGATGGTTGTTAAGGGGAAGAGAAACCTTTCTTTGTTCGGAATGGGGTATGCTTGTAGCTCCGTTTGGGTGCAGAGTGGTCCTAGGTTACCAACTGGTTGCTAGGCACAGTTCAGAGAGGAGTATGTGAGCATATGTTCTGCTAATTGCATCCTTAGGAGGTGGATGTGTACCTCACCTGAGCCAAGCTGAGTCGGAGGTTGCCAAGTATGCTCTTCCTTGCTTGTCTCAAGTTGTGTTTCATAGACTACTGCTACATCAAAGGAAGGAGCGAAGACTCTACTGTGGTTGTGCATATACCATAGATCGCAGTCATTTAGGGTGGGATGATTAAAGTTCAAAGTGGCTTCTTAAAAATCTAGAGAGACCTTGGAAAGAGAGACGGTGGAAAAACTCCATGAGGAACATCCAGATGATAGTGTAAACATAACCATTTGAACATAGTTATCTTTCCAGTGTGAGATCTGTGTGCTTCTACCTGGCTGAGATTCACAGGGTGATGCAAGACATACAACACAGTCCATCACTTTCCCAGAAATCGACTACTCTGCTACAGAACCCCACATTCTGCCCACTGATCTTTTAGACGAATCTCCTGGGATTTGAATATGAACTTTTAGATCACCGTATGTTGTGGACTATGGTGGGAGTTGTTTATTTCTGGGGAAAGAAAAGCTTCATTGGCAAACAATTGTTAAGTATGAGCTTTATTTCCTAGGGTGAATTACACTTGATGTGATGTTTTAAATATAAGAACGCCCAAGGACAAGGAACTACTAGTGATGACTTTCAGAGCTTCTCCCGCAGCCCAGAGAGACAAGTCTGAACTGTGTGTGTACTCGGGGACACTTTCACAGTGAAAGGTTAAATATTAGTTCTTTTTTTTTTTTTTTTTTTTTTTTTAGCATTTTGCATCTATTCAGACTCCATATAGTTTCCCAAAACTTCCAAATATACTTCTGTAAATGATCCTTTTTGGATTCCTAAGTGGTTGTAAGTAAGAGATTTCTTTCAGTCCATCCATCAAAATAAAATGGTTAGAAAATAGAGCCTTGTCGATAAGCTGATAAGCTGGGCAACTGAGACGTGAAAATGCTAAAGAACGCCATTGTCAGGATTGGTAACTGGTGGAGCGCTCATGTTCTCATGCTCGGAGACTTTGTAGTTTCCCTGTACAGCCCATCCCTGTTAGTACACCAGCATTCTGTATGTATATGCATGTTCATGTGTGTGGTAGTGCATGTATGTGTGGGTGTGTATGTCTACATATGTATGAATGCATGCAGAAGCCAGAGGTCAGCCTCAGATTCCTAAAGATGCTGCCCATTTTATTTTTGAGACACTGTCTCTCACTAACCTAGAGACTGCCAAGTATTCTTGATGATTGCAGTTTGACTGGAGGGGTCCGCTTATCTTCACCTTCTTAATTCTGGGATTACAAGTACATGCCACCATACTGGGCTTTTTTTTTTTTTTTAACATGTGCTCTGGGGCTCAAACTCAGGTCTCCATGCATACATGACAAGCACTTTACTGACTGAGCTCTGTCTCACCACCATCACCAATTTTATGTATAATCTTAGGAGCTTTTCACAAGACACTCTGCCTGGCAATATTTGGGTATGGTAAATTTTAGTTGCTCCCTGCAACCTATGTAACAATTACGCCTAGGTTAGCCTTCAGTCAGCTTTATTGAACTTCCTCATGTACATGATATTTTTTAATTTGGCATGAAATTCCTCAAGTTATCTCCGTTTAGAGTGACTGTTCTTTTATGAGTTTCATGATAAATTACATTTTATTTTGGAGATTTAAGAAATCAAAACTGTCCCCTAGCTTGGTTGCCTTGTCAGGCCTCAGTGGGAGAGGATATGTTTAGTCTTGTTGAGACTTGAGATGCTAGGGTTGGGGCCTCCCCTTCTCAGAGAAGGAGAGTGGGAGGTGACATGCGAGTGGGACTGGGAGGAGAGGAGGGAGGGGGCTGGGATCATGGTGTAAAGTGACTAAATAAATAAATAAATAAATAAATAAATAAATAAAGGAAAAATATTAAAACTCAATTCTATAAGCATACAAAATCTTACCAAGGCCAGTTTCAAAAGAAAAGGACTCTAGTATAAGACTCATATGTCTGTTATGAACAGTTTTTCTATACAAAGAAGAGAATGGCTGATTTATTATATTCTACTAGGACAGACTAAGGGAATTTTTACCAAATGACAGACGACCTCTCAATACTTAGACTGCTAAGTATTTCAAACTAACACTTTTTTTTTTAATACATTTTTATTAATTTATACATATTACATCTCAGTTGTTAGCCCATCCCATGTATCCTCCCATTCCTCCCTTCCTCCCACTTCCCCCCTACTACTCCCCTCCCCTCCCCTAAGTCTGTGTCTGAGGGGGACCTCCTCCCCCTGAATATGCTCATATGGTATCAAGTCTCTCCTTGGTGACCTATTATCTTTCCTCTGAGTGCCACCAGGCATCTCCGTCCAAGGGACATGTTCAAATATGGGGCACCAGAGTTTGTGTGAAAGTTAGATCTCCTTCTCCACTCAACAGTGGAGAATGTCCATCGGCTAGTCCGGGTAGGGGTTCAAGGTTTTTACTGCCTATTTTTTCCTTGGCTGTTGCCACAGTTTGCAGAGGACCCCAGGGCCCAGACTCGCCTATAGTTTTCCAGGACCCACTGGATCCTTCCATTTCCTCTTTCTCCCAGGCTTCTCCCACCTAAAGTTTCAATAGGATGTCCTCCCCTCTTACCCACTATTCTGGTAGGTACAGTTTTTCATGGGGACGTACACCTTGGACTAGTGTCTCGATATAAGTGAGTATATACCATTTAGCTCTTTTTGCTTCTGTGTGAACTCACTCATTATGACAATTTCTAGTTCAATCCATTTGTCCACAAATTTTGGAAATTCCTTGTTTTTAATAGCTGAGTAGTATTCCATAGTGTAAATGTACCACAGTTTCTTTATCCATTCTTCTATTGAGGGACACGTAGGTTGTTTCCAAGTTCTGGCTATTATGAATAAGGCAGCTATGAACATGGTTGAGCATATGTCCCTGTTGTGTGGTAGTACATCCTCTGGGTATATTCCAAGGAGTGGAATAGCTGGGTCTTGAGGAAGCCCTATTCCCATTTTTCTGAGAAAGCACCAGATAGCTTTCCAAAGTGGTTGTACTAGTTTGCATTCCCACCAGCAATGCAGGAGTGTTCCTCTTTCTCCACACCCTCGCCAGCATGAGGCGTCAGTTGAGTTATTGATCTTAGCCATTCTGATGGGTGTAAGATGGAATCTCAGTGTCGTTTTGATTTGCATTTCTCTGATGACTAAGGAGGTCGAGCATTTCTTTAAGTGTTTCTCAGCCATTTGATATTCCTCTGTTGAGAATTCTCTGTTTAGCTCTGCGCCCCATTTCTCAATTGGGTTATTTGGTTTGGTGGTGTTTAATTTCTTAAGTTCTTTATATATTTTGGATATTAGACCTTTGTCAGATGAAGAGTCGGTGAAGATCTTTTCCCAGTCTGTAGGCTGTCGCTTTGTTCTCTTGACAGTGTCACCTGCCTTACAGAAGCTTCTCAGCCTCATGAGGTCCCATTTATTAATTGTTGATGTTAAGGCCTGGGCTGTTGGTGTTCTGTTCAGGAAGTTGTCTCCTGTGCCTATGAGTTCCAGACTCTTCCCCACTTTTTCCTCTAACTGGGTTAATGTCTGTGGTTTTAGGTTGAGGTCTTTAATCCACTTGGACTTGAGTTTTGTGCATGGTGACAAATAGGGGTCTAATTTCAATTTTCTACATGTAGACATCCAGTTAGACCAGCACCATTTGTTGAAGATGCTGTCGTTTTTCCATTGAATGGATTTGGCTTCTTTGTCGAAAATCAGGTGAGCAAATGTGTGTGGATTCATCTCTGGGTCTTCAGTTCGATTCCATTGATCCACTAGCCTATTGCTGTGCCAGTACCATGCTGTTTTAATTACTGTTGCTCTATAGTACAACTTGAGATCAGGTATGGAGATTCCTCCAGCGGATCTTTTATTGTATAGGATTGTTTTTGCTATTCTGGGCTTTTTGTTTCTCCATATGAAGTTGAGAATTGTTCTTTCAATATCTTCAAAATATTTAGTAGGTATTCTGATAGGGATTGCATTGAATCTGTAAATTGCTTTTGGTAAGATGGCCATTTTTACTATGTTGATTCTTCCAATCCACGAACAAGGTAGATCCCGCCATCTTCTGATGTCATTTTCAATCTCTTTCTTCAGAGGTTTAAAGTTTTTTTCAAATAAATCCTTCACTTGCTTGGTTAGGGTTATCCCTAGATATTTTATATTGCTTGTGGCTATCGTGAAGGGAGTAATTTTTCTAATTTCTTCCTCTGCCTGTTTGTCATTTGTATATAGGAAAGCTACTGACTTTTTTGAGTTTATTTTGTATCCTGCCAATTTGCTGAAGGTGTTTATCAGCTGTATGAGTTCTCTGGTGGAATTTTGGGGGTCACTTATATACACTATCATATCATCTGCAAATAGGGATAATTTTACTTCTTCCTTTCCCATTTGGATCCCCTTGATCTCCTTTTGATGTCTTATTGCTCTGGCTAGAACTTCAAGAACTATATTAAAGAGATATGGGGAAAGTGGGCAGCCTTGTCTGGTCCCTGATTTTAGAGGGATTTCCTTGAGTATCTCTCCATTTAATTTAATGTTGGCTATTGGTTTGCTGTATATAGCCTTTATTGTGTTTAGAAAAGTGCCTTGTATTCCCGATCTCTCCAGAACTTTAAACATAAATGGGTGTTGGATTTTGTCAAACGCTTTTTCTGCATCTAAAGAGATGATCATATGGTTTTTCTCTTTCAGTTTGTTTATATGGTGGATTACATTGATGGATTTCCGTATGTTAAACCATCCCTGCATTCCTGGAATGAAGCCTACCTGGTCATGGTGAATGATGTCTTTGATATGCTGTTGTATTCGCTTTGCGAGTATTTTGTTGAGTATTTTTGCATCAATGTTCATAAGAGAAATTGGTCTGAAATTCTCTTTTTTTTGTTGGGTCTTTGTGGGGTTTAGGTATCAATGTGACTGTGGCCTCATAGAAGGAGTTTGGTAATATTCCGTCCATTTCTATCTTTCGGAATAGCTTGAATAGTATCGGTATTAGCTCCTCTTTGAAGGACTGGTAGAATTCTGCGCTGAAACCATCTGGCCCTGGGCTTTTTTTGGTTGGAAGACTATCAATGGTTGCTTCTATTTCTATAGGCGAAATAGGGCTATTTAATTTGTTTATCTGGTCTTGGTTCAATTTTGGTAAATGGAATCGGTCGAGAAATTTGTCCATTTCCCTTAAATTTTCAAATTTTGTGGCATAAATGTCTTTGAAGTAGGTCCTTACAATTCTTTGTATTTCTTCGGTGTCTGTTGTTATGTCTCCCTTTTCATTTCTGATTTTGTTAATTTGAATAGCTTTTCTTTGTCTTTTAGTTAGATTGGCTAACGGTTTGTCTATCTTGTTAATTTTCTCAAAGAACCAGCTCTTGGTTTTGTTGATTCTTTGGATTGTTCTCTTTGTTTCTAATTTATTAATTTCAGCCCTGAGTTTGATTATTTCCAGGCGTCTACTCCTCTTGGGTGTTTCTGCTTCTTTTTTTTCTAGGGCTTCCAGTTGTGTTGTTAGGTTGTTTATGTGGGATGACTCCATTTTCTTTTTAAAGGCACTTAGTGCTATGAATTTTCCTCTTAGCACTGCTTTCAATGTGTCCCACAAATTTGGGTATGTTGTTCCATCATTTTCATTGAATTTCAGGAAGTCTTTTATTTCTTCCCTTATTTCTTCCGTGACCCATGTGTCATTAAGTAGAAAGTTGTTTAGTTTCCACGTGTTGGTATGCTTTTTGTTATTTCTATTGTTGTTGAAGTCCAGCTTCAGACCATGGTGATCTGATAAGATACAAGGTATTATCTCAATCTTCTTGTATCTGTTGAGGTTTGCTTCGTGACCAACTATGTGATCAATTTTAGAGAACGTTCCATGGGGTGCTGAGAAAAAGGTATACTCCTTTGCGTTTGGGTGGAAAGTTCTGTAGATATCTGTTAGATCCATTTGATTCATGACATTGGTTAATGAGGTTATTTCCCTGCTTAGTTTTGAAATCAAAGTCCTATCCTTGAGTGAAAGTGGGGTGTTGAAGTCTCCCACTATTAATGTGTGGGTATCGATAAATGGGGCAAGCTTTGTTAATAACTCTTTTACAAATGTTGGCGCCCTTGTATTCGGAGCATAGATGTTCAAAATCGTGATGTTTTCCTGGTTGACTTTACCTTTGACCAGTATGAAGTGACCATCCTTGTCTCTTTTGACTAATTTTGGCTGAAAGTCTATTTTATTAGATATTAGAATAGCTACCCCAGCTTGTTTCTTGTGACCATTTGCTTGGAATATTTTTCCCCAACCTTTCACTCTGAGGCAATGTCTGTCCTTGTGGTTGAGATGTGTTTCTTGAATGCAGAAGAATGTTGGGTCGTGTTTATGCATCCATTCTGTTAGTCTGTGTCTTTTTATTGGAGAGTTGAGACCATTAATGTTGAGAGATATTAATGACCAGTGATTGGTAAGTCCCTTCATTTTTGGTATTTATAACAATCGAGTTTTTGTGAAGTTGTGATTTTGCAATGGTGTAGTTATTTATTTCTTATGTATTTTTGGTTGTAGTTTGACCAGTTGGGGTGGAGTTTTCCTTCTAGTAACTTCTGTAAAGCCGGATTTGTTGCTAGGTACTGTGTGAATTTGTTTTTGTCGTGGAATATCTTGTCTTCACCTCCAATGGTTATTGATAATTTTGCTGGATATAGTAGTCTTGCCTGGTATCTGTGTTCTCTTAGCGTTTGCAGAACCTCTGTCCAGGCCCTTCTGGCTTTCATGGTCTCTGCTGAGAAGTCAGGAGTGATTCTGATAGGTTTGCCTTCATATGTTACTCGTCCTTTTTCTCTTGCCGCTTTTAATATTTTTTCCTTGTTCTGTATATTTTGTGTTGTTATTATTATGTGGCGGGAAGATTTTCTTTTTGGGTCTATTCTATTTGGTGTTCTGTAGGCCTCTTGTATGTTCGTATGCATCTCCTTCTTCAAATTGGGGAAATTTTCTTCTATTATTCGGTTAAAGATATTTTCTGGGCTGTGGAGTCGGTTGCCTTCTCTTTCCTCTATCCCTATTATTCTCAAGTTTCGTCTTTTCATGTTGTCTTTTATTTCATGAACGCTTTGTGTCAGGAACTTTTCAGATTTAGCATTATCCTGGATGATTGTTTCCAATTGTGCGATTGTATCTTCAAGTCCTGATATTCGTTCTTCCATTTCTTGCAATCTGTTGGATAAGGCCACCTCTGAGATGTTTGCTTTCTTTTCTGATGCTTCTCGATCACGTTTTTCTTCCGTGCGTTCTTTTATGATTTCTTCCATTTTTATCTTCAGGTCTTGAACTGTTTTAATAATTTCCTTCATCTGGTTATTTGTGTTTTTCTGAAATTCTTCAAATGCCTCTTTATATGACACTTTTAAGTCATCAGCCCTCTTGTTTGCTTCCTCCTGCATTTGTTTACAAAATTTATTTGTTTCTTCCAATATCATCTTATTTAATAAGGATTTGAGGTGGTTTTCATGAATATCCATTGTTGTTGGGTTCTCCAGGTTGTTTTCATTAGGATTGCTGGGATCTGGAGATGCCGTCCTGTTTTGGTTTTTGTTAGCATTCTTTCGTTGTCCCCTTGTCATTTTGGTGACTCTAGTGTTGGGAGGTGGTTTGTAGTGACCTTCCCTGTTTGGGAGTGGATAGTTGATGTCTGCTTATAGGTAGGGTGCCCTTACCTGTGGGGAACAGGGAGTACTTCCCTGGACCAGGCTGGTGATTCAGATTCTACTCCTGTAGATTTTTCTCAACACCTTGGGCTCCAGGCTGAGTCCTGCGAAGTAGGTTTCTGTTTGGGCCTTTTCCCCTTACTGCTGTATCTCAAGTCAGCAGTATTGGGATCTATAGTAAGGTCAGCACACAAGCTCTCTGGTTGTGTAGGTTGGTCCCAGCTGTCTGTCTTTCCTGTTGCTTTGTAGCCAAGACCCCCGGTGGATCAGATCTTCTGGGTTGTAGCTGTCTTTTAGCTCTGCCTCTACACTGTGTAGGTGCGTCCAGCCTTTCCCATGAATTTGGGAGTTCTTGCTGGGTCTGCAGGAGCTGACACAGCTAGGATCCGCCTGTTGGAGATTACAGGATCTGTGCCTGTAACCATATGGCTTCAGGCCACTGGCAGTATCTGAGGAGGTAGCAGTTTCCACGCCCCTGTATGCCAGGCCACTCCCAGCTTGCTATAACTTAGCAGTTATACCCTGCCCGCATGAGCCACAGCTCCCTATATTGTGGGATACAGCTAGGGAGAGCCCAGTCAGAGCCAGCAGATCGTCCCGTGGCTGGGGCCAAAAGCCGCTTAGACCGCTCCCAGACGCTTTAAGGCAGCAGTTATTCCCTGCCAGCAAGGCCCACAGCTCCGGATAAAGTGGGCGGTCCTAGCGAGGGCGCGCAAGAATGACCCCTGCTAGGTCTATTTTTCAGGGAGAGCCCAGTCAGAGCCAGCAGCTCGTCCCGTGGCTGGCGACATAAGCCGCTTAGACCTCTCCCAGACGCTTTAAGGCAGCAGTTATTCCCTGCCAGCAAGGTCCACAGCTCCAGATAAAGTGGGCGGTCCTAGCGAGGGCGCGCAAGAATGACCCCTGCTAGGTCTATTTTTCAGGGAGAGCCCAGTCAGAGCCAGCAGCTCGTCCCGTGGCTGGCGACATAAGCCGCTTAGACCTCTCCCAGACACTTTAAGGCAGCAGTTATTCCCTGCCAGCAAGGTCCACAGCTCCAGATAAAGTGGGCGGTCCTAGCGAGGGCGCGCAAGAATGACCCCTGCTAGGTCTATTTTTCAGGGAGAGCCCAGTCAGAGCCAGCAGCTCGTCCTGGTGGCTGGCGACACAAGCCGCTTAGACCGCTCCCAGACGCTTTAAGGCAGCAGTTATTTCCTGCCAGCAAGGCCCACAGCTCCGGATAAAGTAGGCGGTCCTAGCGAGGGCGCGCGAGAATGACCCCTGCTAGGTCTATTTTTCAGGGAGAGCCCAGTCAGAGCCAGCAGCTCGTCCCCTCGGCTGGCGAGAAATCTCCTGTATTTTCCCTTTCTGCTAGAGAAAGGCAGAGTGCGTCGCCTTAGGGCAGCAGATATTCCCTTCCAGTAATACCCACAGCTCCCGATAACCTGGGTGGATCTGTCGCGGGCCCACAGAGATGGACCCAGTTAGTTCAGTTGTTTGGGGATTGTCTGCAGCCGGGCCACGCAGCTGGTGCCAAAAGCGGCTCAGACCGCTGGCGTGAATCTCCTGCCGGAGTACTGCCAGTTCCCTTTAGGGCAGTAGTTAGTCCCTGCAAGCGTGACCCTCGGCTCCCTATACCGTGGGCGGACCCACTGGGCTGTGGGAGCAGACCGCGCCGGTTACTAACGGCCCCAGTTTGCCGGGTCAATCCTTTGCGTCTGGCTTCAGCTTGAGCGCAGGACGCGGACGCGGTCCCCAGTTCTAGTTGGTTTTGGTGAGACTCGCCACCTGTGTTTCCACCCAGGTTAGGCAGGTGCCGTCCGCAGTTCAGCGTGGTGTGGATGAAGAGGATCAATGGTAGTTTCACCCTGTTCGCTGAGACTCCTCAGGCTTGGGGCTCCGGAAACTCTCCTCCCCAAGTGGCGAATTTGGGTTTTTTGTGCTGGTTACAGCTTGATTGTGGATTCCTTTTCAGAGTTTGGGGAGTGCGTTTAGCCCTCGGGGCTGTCGCTTGTCCCGGGGTTGGACCCCCTGGTGGTCTGCGGAGTTTGGGGCCCCACTCACCTACAGTTCTCAAAATCCAGCAGTCTGTGGTTCCATTCAAGTCTCTGGTCTCCTCGGAGAAGCTCAGCTATGGTGCCTACTGGTCGACGCCATCTTGGAATCCCAAACTAACACTTTTTATTACTGGAGAAATGTGTCTACTTAGAAAAGATGGAACAGGCTGTTATTTTTCCCCCTTCCAATTATTTAACTTGAAGAAGCTTAAAGTCTTTAATCTAACTAAAACTCTACCAAGGAGACAGGGATAACCGGAAGCAAAGCCTGGCCAAGATAATTACTTGAAATGCCTGCGAGCTACGAGTTATTGGGGCTTTCTACCTCGAAATTCATGTTGTATTTAATCATTGCCTTTGCACTAAGAAAACCTTTATTGTTGCTATTGTGTGCTCATGGACATGGACTGAGTGCATATGGGTATTGTCTTAGGGTTTTATTGCTGTGAGAAGACACCATGACCATGGCAACTCTTTTAAAAGAAAGCATTTAATTGGAGCTGGCTTACAGTTTCAGAGGTTTAGTCCGTTATCATCATGGTGGAAAGCATGGCAGCATGCAGGAAGATGGTGCTTGAGGAGCTGAGAGTTCTACATCTTGTTCCACAAGCAGCAGGAAACTGTGTGCCACACTGGGGTTAGCTTGAGCATAGGAGACCTCAAAGTCCACCTCCACAGTGACACACCTTTTCCAACAAGGCCACACTTCCTAATAATGCTACTCTCTATGGGCCAAACATTCAAATACGTGAGTCTATGGGGGCATTCTTATCTTAACCACTGCAGGTGTGTTCACGGCTATTAGTTTATTTAGAATGACTTAAAGTCATCCAACTGATAAAAAATCCTAAGACCTCTTTTGAAACTGACAAGATGTGTTTAGGCCACTCAACTGTGATTTCTCTTCAGGCCTCATTGCGAGTATATTGCATTATCAAGTACTTAAGGCATAAAGCAAGTTCAGCCTTTAGGTCTACATCCGGTCAGCAACCATCAGTCTTGTCCTAACTACAATGTGAGTTTGTTAACTTCTGGAGACAACCGGGTAGCCTGGGCATCCACAACAGTAGGATATCACCTGCTGTAGTGGTTGTCATAGAATCTGACCCCCAGGGCTGCATAGCAGACTCACTGAACTAAGGTTCTCAAATCACAGATCTTGTTTAATCAATGTTCTAAACACAACATGAATTAAAAGGGAAATATTGGTACACATTTACACTTCTAATTCAGAGCACTTTACTGATGCCTTGGACTGCAAGTGTTTGTACAGCCATCTCTCTTGCTTGTGATGTATGCCACATCAGCCTGCACCACTGCCAGTGCGGATAGAAGCATCAGAGTTTAGGATAGAAAGGGGCACTCAAGAATGGATAAAACCTCCTGACCTATTGTATGCTTGATTAATTAGAGAGGCAGGAGGGCAAGTTGGTCGTGTCAATAGCTGGTCAATAGCTGTGTGTTACTGCTGAGTGGCTGAGCCGCTGTGGATTTTATGCCTGTCTCTGTGGCAAAGGTCACACAGGTGCAAAATGCATGTCCCCAGTGGTTAATGGTGTCACAATGGGCACCCCATTACTAGCAACTGTAAGGGAAATTTATTATTTGTGAATATTTACAATTTAATTTGTCCTCCCACCCTTTCCTGTCTATAAGCTACTTCTTGCTCATCATAGCTGTATGATCTATTTCAGTATACATGACTGTGCTGACTCTATGACCACTGAAGTTTATAGCTTAGCCACCCCCAAACTGAATGTATCACACCTTCCTCATTTTATCTGTCTCATTCTTTGTTCTGTCACTGTAGCAGAGAGAACCGCCCTTAAATAATGCAGCAAATGTCAGTTACAACTTGCTTAGTGTCTGGTGTTACATTTGCAGGGTTTAGAAATATTGTATCATTGTCTCTAGAAAAAGCAAGCAGAGAGGGAGAGGCATTTTTCTTTCAAAAAATATTTTGGAATGAAAATGTAGGTAGACAGTTTGGAGAAGACTAGCCAACAAAAAAATGATAAATTATCTGGACATAACTTCTTTATTTTTCATTCTGTGTTATTCATACACATAGGCATGAATGTGTATATGGATGTGTACCTTGTGTGTACCTGATGCCTGAAGATGTCAGAAGAGATATGACATGAGTTCCAGATAGTTGTCAGTTGCCACATGACTTTGGGGGAGTCAAACCCAGGACCTCTGTAAGAGAAACAGGTGCTCTTGAGCCCTGAGCAAACTCTGCAGTCTTCTTGGACATAACTTCTTCTCCTGCTTACTCTTTACTTCTCTCTCTCTTCATCACCCTCCCTTGTTTTTGTTAGTTTTTGTCTATTGCTGCAATAAAATACCATAAAACATCCACAGCAATTTGGGAAGGAAAGCATGTGGTTCATGCTTCTGTATCACAGTTTATCATGGAAGGAAACAAGACCAGGAACTGAAGTAGAGGCCTTGGAGGGGTGCTGCTTACTAGTTTGCTCCTCATGGCCTGCTCAGCTTATTTTCTTATAGAACCCAGGGCCACTTGCCCAAGGGTGGCACTGCTCCTAGTAAGCTTGGCTCTCCCACATCAATCGTCAATCAAGAAAACGAACCACAGGTCACTGTGATGTAGGCGTCTGTCAATCAACATTCACTTTCCCCAGAGAAGTCAGGGTGTTTGTCAACTTATCAAAACCCAACAAGTATATTTTACTCTGCGTTAAGTTATGTGTCAATTTATGTTGCTTGCAATTATTTTTATAAAAATTTGCAAGGTAAAATTGTTGTCTTAGGTTTTTGTTGTTGTGATAAATATTATAAGCAAAAGCAACTTGGGGAGGAAATGGTTTGTTTCATCTTATAGCTGAAATCCATCATGCCGGGGAATCAGGGCAGGAGCCTGAGGCCGTAACTAACACAGAAGTCATGGAAAAAGGATGACTACTGTGACTTGCCCAGCCTACTTTCTTATAAAACCCAGAACCACCTGCTAGCATTGCCTATACCAATCATCCATTGATAAAATGCCCCAAATGGGCTTGCCTATAGGCCAGTCTAATAAAAGCATTTTTTGTTCAAATCAAGTTTTCACTTCCAACATGACCTTAGCTTGTATCAAATTGGAAACAAAACAGAACAAAACAAAAACAAAAAACAAAAATCCCCCAAAACAAAAGAAATTAAAAAACAAACAAACCAACAGAGAGACACAATTGTATTAAGGAATCGTTGCTTTCAGCTAGATGTAATGATGCACACATATAATCTAAGCCACTGGGAGGCTGAGGCAACAGGATTAAGACACCAGGCCAGCATAGGATATGGAAAAGGTATAGTCTCAAAAAATAAAAACAAACATTCAATAACAACTGTAAAAAGTAAACACAGAAAACAAGACAACAATACAATACTAATGAAATAAACTGCTATAAATAGTGGGACTTAATCACTTCCTCAGGAGACAAGGATATGGCTCAGCGGTAGTGTGCTTGTCTAAGGCACTTGCCTACCATATCTAAGACCCTGGCCTTGATAGTTAGTACACTTCAAACAATAAGAATGTTCAAAAATTAGAACAGGCTTTAGAAGAATCTAGAATTACATTTTCCCCCACTTGGGCAGGTTTTTTGTTTGCTTATTTCCTTTATGGGAAACAACCTTTAACTTCAGTCTTTGAAACATTGTTCCTTAGACAAGCTGTTGGAGCCTTTTTTCATTCCTTTATATGTAGAAGTAGATGGCATTGTGTTATGTGGCTTTGTCATAACAACAGGTGAACAAGTTTGTCTTTCTGAACAATGTCAGAATTTATTGAGTAACAATAAATGTATAAAGTATGGATGTTTCAGTGGCTTTGGTTTCCCAGAGAATCTGTGTTCCTTGACATCTCTGACCAAGGTGAAGCCAGGATCATTACAGACTGGCTGTAAGGGATATGAGGTTCAGCAAGTTTCTAAAGCCATTAGAAGGAGGGAAGCTGACAGAAATGCAAGCAGAGTCTGAATTAATAAGCTTAGCTAAACTGAGTTGGAGGCTTTGCTGCAGAATCTGTTATGACTGTTGTAGAGTCTGGTTGCAGAGTTAGTGTTGGGCTGAGGGAGTGAAAGGAAACAAAAGTAGGACCAGGTCCATGGCAATAAGCCAGCAGACAGATGAACAGCATATCCAGGGGATCCAACAGGAGAGTGGACAAATGGCAATTTGGATAGGCCATGTGAGCTGTGGGAACTTAGTGGATCTGAAGATAAGAGGCAGCTGGAAGCTCTCTGTCTGTGGCCACTTGTCACAGGCCAGATGGTCAGATTACAGGTCACAGTGTTATGTAGTCTCCTCCTTATGGGGCCCCACTAAGGAATTACATATTTTGCTCCATCTGGTTTATGCAATAAGCTGTCTGGCCTGGTTTGCCTGATTGATAGAGAAATAATAGCATTTAAAGAAGTACAAGTTAAAGAAATTAATGATCACCAAAGCAGAACACTACTTAAAGAAATATGATACATAGAGGAAGAATAAAGACTACTTTATCTATGAGAACACAGGAAAAAAATACACAGCATAAGGGGACATAATGAGCAAAGGAGAGTCAGGAAAAATCCATTGTACTCCTGGAAAAAGAAATTATATGCAATGGAATGAGCCATGCAACTCCTAACACTCACAAAAAAGGAAGAAAGGAGTTACTGATCACCATCTGGGATAATCACCATGCCCAATAGCACCCCCATGCCCAATATTAACCCAAAGTGCAAATAGCCTCAAATGACCAGCTAAAAGACACACACACACACACACACACACACACACACACACACACACACACACACACGCCAGCAGGATTAAAAGTGAGATGCAGCTATACATGAAACACACCTCACTGGCAAAGCATGCCAAAACTCAAAGTCAAAGGACGGAAATCAGTCTATTGAGCATATGGGAGCCATAAACAATGTTCTGCTATTTGTCAAAATCAGACTTCAACCCAAAACTAGATACAGAAAGCTACTGATATTAATAAAGGGGATAGGTCATCAAGATGAGATAATAGTTATGAATATATCTTCACATGTTGAGGCTCTTAGTTTCATATAAAATACTGACTTCTTTCTTTTGAGATTTTTCTTTGACACACTGACATTTTTTGAAACATATCTATTTTTAAAATATCAGATTTTACAGGAGGAGGAAGTCCCCCTCAGTCACAGTCATAGGGAGGGGAGTAAGGGGAAAATGAGAGGGAGGGAGGAATGGGAGTATACAAGGGATGGGATAACGATTGAGATGTAATAAGAATAAATTAATAAAATATATTTAAAAACACACAGAAAAATATCAGGTTTTATTAGACACTTTAATGTTTCTTATTTAATTTTATTTTTGTCTGGTCACATGCTTTCATGCTTTGTTTTTGTACAATTTGTAATTCACTGTACACAGTGATGGGTTTTATTATTAGCCCTTTGTTGCAACATAGCTCAGGCTTTGACTGGATTCTCTCTACTGTATTCCCTTCTTAAATATATCTCCTTTTTACTTTTTGTGGTTTGTGTACATTTATGTATGAACATGTGTGCGTGGCCATATAAAATACAGTTCTACAGATGAAAGAAAATGTGATATTTATCTTTCTGGCCCATATTTATTTTCCTTAATATGAAAAATCTCCATCTGCACTCATTTTCTTGAGAAATGACACAATTTTATTCCTTTAAATGGCTAAATAAAACTCCATTGTGCATATTGGTTAGTTTAGTTTTAAAGATTGCCTTCTTTATGTTACTTTTTAGAAAATTTAATTTTCATTTGACTTATCTAAATTTTTCATTACTAAATTATCTCAGGATAAAACATGTTATTGACCTACTTTTTAATACAATGCATCTTTGTAAGTCATTTAAGTCTTTTCTATGAAACTGATACTCTCTGTCTAACATGCGTACTTTGAATAAGATATATTATGTGTTTCAAGGTAACAAAGGATAAATTTTACCAAATCAAAGCAAAGTGGCCACAGATCTTGTTGAATAACCTAAATTTGAGTCTGGTTCACTAATTCCCTATTTTTAGAGAGCATACTAACTTTTGCCTTAATACAAATAAAGAAAGTGAATATCGTTTGAGGGAGGTAAATCTTTCTCCTTTGGAGAGAATTTGAAAAGGAGAGGCCTCGAGTTCAGACATTACAGGAAGTGTACATCAGATACAGGTGCAAATATTAACTAACCAGGCATTTGAAAGCACAGCAACTGGACCCCAGCCACTCTTTCCCTGCTCCACGCATGAGTAGTGCCAGCAAACTCGCTGTCCAATGAGTGAAGGGAAGAAGACAGAAAACACTGTATAGCCAACTTATGATCCAGAATAAAATATCTACCTTCCCTCTGCCTCTTTCCCCACATCATGCAGTTATCAGTACCTGGCGAGACTAATCTGTTGCCTTTCTCTTCCCCTTCCTTTTCCTGAACATTTGATCGCATTTCTATTCTGAATAAACTTATTCTTTTATTGCTTGCTATTTTCAGATGAAATGGTTGAGCAATAAGCCTTGACATCTTGTATGACCACAAGTAATTTCCCTTCACTCTGATAGATTCATGATTGATTGCAAATTAAATCTGAGGCTCTTGGATTTCAGTTCCCATTTCTCAACGTCTACAGATGTTTGCCATCGCCTTCCAGGTTTAAGTGCTACAGATGGCATTTAATGTCATTTTTAAGGCTTAAAATCCTGTTGTTGTTGTTGTACTATTACTTATTGTTTGTCACTTTCATTTTTCAAAAATGATTTCAGATTTAATATCTTTATGTGTCTCTATGCAACAACAACTTAAAAACTTAAAGATATTTCCCTTCATATTATCTCTTTTATCATTTCTATATTTTGTGTAATGTTTTTTTCCAAATAAATAATTTTGAAAACTTTTTCATGGTTTCCCTATAATCCATGGCATACACTTATATGTCTGTGTAAATCTACAGAAGCCAAAGCTGAGCTTTACCTACACTGGCCTTGATTGCTGGACATAGATAAAAGAATTGACACAAGCACGTTGTGTAATAATGGCACAGAGGAGCTGAGAGATATATAATTGTACAGTATTTGGATGTGGGAAGATTAAGGGAAAATAAAAAAAAATTGTAAGGCAAGAAAAGCAACAGCATAAGCAGTATTGCCTGAAGCAATGTGGGAGGCGGAATTGCACATGCTTCTGAGAGCCCTGTGCGAATAAAACCTACTCACTAAACAAACTGGCCTTTTCCGTTTTCTCTTTTACACAGATGCAACGTTTTCCAAGCCTGCCCTAACAAATTACACTCCCTCTTCAGGACACACATAGTCTCCATCCTTTGGCTCTGACACCCTTAGCATGTGAATATTTACAAATTTACCTCATGCTTCGGGATGGTTTCCAGAGCTCAGACATCACAAGGGTGTATGGGCATGAAGAGAGACAGACAGCATACCTCCAAACTAAACGGATTCCTCTCCAAGACACTTACAGAGCTCAGTGGTCTCTCCTTGTATCTCCTGTACTACCTTTAGCTCCAACAAAGTATAGGAGTGTCAATGTACAAATATGGCTTTTCAGCTAAGAAAGAAAATTAATGTGGCAACAGAGTACATAGCAGTAAAAGGAAAAATATCCATGAATTAAATGAAAACAAAACAAAGACAAAGCCATAGCTAAACTTCTGATTTAGTAGTAATAAAAGGGTGTGCTAAATGGCAGGAAGTTACCATGGAAAGACTTAGAAGTAAATACAATGTGAACTAGGATAAAACTATACACTAGGAACAATAAAACAGCGTAATGCAGTCCTTGCAGTGAATGTGATCATGCTGTATCCTTCACTAAAAGATGTTGCTAAAGTGAGTTAAGAAATAACACCCTATGCCACACTGTTTATATGAAGTGCATGTGAATTGATGACAAGGTGAACAATGCAGGACTGTGTAAATAGAAACCAGATGAATGCAAACTGGAAGAAAGAAGAATGTTTACTATGCATGTCAGGAAATGTGTGCTTTAGAAAAAGGTATAAAATATGATGAAGACAATCAACTGGGAAGGATGATATTTATAAATCCATATGTAGCTGGATATATTGATTTATACTAAAAATCTGTAGATTCTAAACAATAAATTTTTACACAACTGCTTTGTTACATGATATTTCATGTGCCTTCCCCGTGAAATATTGTCAGAAGCATTACCTTTAGTAAAAAGAAAATTGTTCCTTTCTTCAAACAGAACTATCCAAGAGTAGGGTTAGTGAGAGTCCTTACAGTACAGAGTCCACTAAGATAGTGTGCACACTGTAAACCAGTGCTTCTCAACCTTCCTAAGGCTGTGACCCCTTAATACAGTTCCTCATGTTGTGGTGACCCCCATTCACAAAATTATTTTCATTGCTACTTCATAACTATGATTTTGCTATTATTATGATTCATAATGTAAATATCTGATGTGCAAGATATCTGATATGTGACCCCTGTCAAAGGGTTGTTTGACCCCGCCCCCCAAAAGGCTTGTGATGCACAGGTTGAGAACCATTGTTAAACTCATGCCCTTCGTCTTTCACCCCCAGCTGTATTGGCAAGATGGAGTCAGTTTTGTGGGTGCCTCTGAGGGGACCCTGAGCATGACAAAATGGCTTGTGACTCTGGGAGTTCCAAGAATTCCAGAACTGAAAGACCTTTCCCAGGGGTGCACAGAACAGCTGTGTCAGTCTCAGACTGTAAGGTCCTGAGAAAAATTGATCCCTCTTTACTCAACATCTTTACTTTGGCTTCCTATGTGGCACCCCCACTGATTGCCATAGCTGACTTAGGCTGAGCAGGCTGGCTTCTTGGATGTCTCCTCCCTTTCTCACTCTCTCGTATGTGTCCCTCCGGAAGCTGAGTGTTCTGTGGAAAGGGATGACCTTTCATGGTAGAGGAATGTGTGCTTCAGTAGAGAGTGTAAGGGTGGTTGCACTCCCATTAGATCCCCCAAAATGGCTCTCAACTTCCGGATGTGGTCATGCAGAGCACATCATGCATTGTCACTGATTCCAAATAAGATGCATCTGAGATGCTGCACATACATCTGACCTCACAGCACAATGCATATGCATTGCCAAAAGACAGAGCTTAAAAAGTGAAGCTTTTGTTTTTAGTTGCACTCAAAGTTTGACATTCATTTCACATTACATAACCTAAAAGTACTTGAGAATGCCAAAGGTATTCCCAGGATAACGCTTCTTTTGCCATAAACCATCACTCTGGCATAGTGTACTGGCTAGCAATGGTATCACTAAATGCTCTGTCACCTAATGCTTAGTTGCAGTGGCAGGTCATGGTGTCTTTGAAGCATCATTGTAATAACCATTCCCAGTGCAACGTAACACCCCCCCACACCAAATATCAAACTTTCACAGTTCACGGCAAAGCGGGATCTCTTGGGTTTCAATGATGGAGACACTGTTTGGTGTGACATAGAAAAAGCTATGGTGGCACATGGAGTTAGGTAAAATCAGGTGCCTACATGAGTTTTAACATTTGCTATATAAATGTGAATTGCATGGAAGATATATTTTCCCTTTGTCCCTTTGGTTGTTCTTTCAAGTCTGATTTTCATATAGATTTGTGCCTCATTGTAGTCTAAATATAATGTAATTCAAAAGATGTCTAGTGGCTGATAACCAGGCATACATTAAAAGGCAGGAAGCAGGAAGCAGTGTGCGCATACATATTCATAATAGCTGCCTAAGTAATGTTTTCCCTCTCACTAGACTAAGTCATACTGTATATTCCCGCCCAACTGAAATATTATAAATCACTTTTTAATATCTTTTTATCTGAATAAGAAAAAAACCCATTCATATTACAGACATGTAAATTTAACTTAAAACTACAAAACCTAGTTTGAGGCTTGATACTGTGGCCATAAATCATATACAATAACATTGTAAATGAGATAACTGTAACATTATATTCTCTGGGCAAGGTTAATAGATTCAGTTCAACTCTAGCAAGAAATTGTAGCTGACATTTCCCCATTTCTTTCAGAAAAGCCTTTATAAATCCTCAACTTCTAAATTGGACTGGATTAGGTCCCGGTGGAGAAAATCGTAGATTTAGTGTTTTTAATTTCCTAAGTTACTGAGTGGGAACCAAGTTTATAACTATAGTCAAATATGGTTTGGGGACTTTTGCCAGTAGGGCTATTGTTATTCACACTAAAATCTAACAATAAAACCAATCACATTAATAATAACAAAGGAAAGATGATGGTAAAAATAAAGGCTTGAGTTTTTAAGAAGGCTGTCACTTTGGTTAACCTGGGTTAAGGCTGGAAAGAAATACAAATAAGCCCTTCTGGGGTGACTAAACAAAACCCAGCAGGTGTGCTGCTTTCATTTTGACTCTCAGTCCATCACCCTGGTAACAGCATAATCACATTCTGCAGTGTCCTCTCTCTGGCCTCTGTCAACCCTCTCATGGGAACTGGCACAGTGGGTGACCTTGCTTCTTCTACTGTGGGAAAAGGAATGTCTGCGCAGTGGTACCCAGAGGCCCAGAGCTGCACTTCCTAATCTAGCCCATGTGGGGAGAGTTTCCAAATGTCATGTCATCTTTGGGCATTGCTTGCAAGACTTGAATCCCCTGTCTCTTGTGGAGAGAAGCTAACTGGTCTGCAAAGTGGGGACAGAAGACTCCTCAATGGACCATTTCCTCTGCTTTCCATCCGAGAGGTCCTTGGGGTTACTTTCGTATCCCCAGAAACAAAGATTACTTAAATTGGGGCTGGAAAGGTGGGTCTGTGGTTAAGAAGATATACTGCTGTTACAGAAAATGGGAAATTGGTTACCAGTGCCTGTGTCAGTTGGCTTACAGCTGCCTGTAATTCCAAGCTATAAGATGCCCTATTCTGTCTTCTATGGAAATCTGCACTCATGTAAACACACACACACACACACACACACACACACACACACACACACACACACACGCCATGTAATTAGATATAATAAAACAAATCTTCAAGAAATTACTTAAATGATTTTTTTACTTGGCAAAAGTTGTAAAGGATTCTGTTGTACCTTTGATATTCCTGGTGGATTTTTGGGATCATTGCATCACCTAGTCAGCTGTTTAGGGAAGATCAGTCTCTTTGTTTTTCAAAGACTGAATGCATTTTTCTGACTGTCTTTTCAGTGTTTCTTTTACCATATGTGTATGTGTGTGTATGTATGTATGTATGTATGTATGCATATGTGTGTGGTTTGTTATTATTTTCTTTATTTATGAGGAGATTCATTTCCTATCTTTGTTGATTTCCAATTGATATCTTCAAAGTCAAAGTAAGTAAGACACGTGACTAATCTTTGGTTAAAACCTAGAGAGAATTTCCCTTGCTTTCCTATTAATTGTTTTCTGGTCACTCTTTCACTATGAATTTTATCTCCTAGGCAAGAGCACAGTTATTTTTTTTCAAGTCAAGTCAAGTGCATAGTAAAGCCAGAGAGTTGCTATCTCTGAATATTTTTACTTGTTTAACAGGCAGTAGGTATTTCTCTGAGATGTTCCTCCTCAAGTGTACTTGAGGAGATGTGTTGTTTTCCTGAGCCTTTTGTGCAGCCCACAGCACTGTGTGCTCCCAATCACCTCACAGCAAAAATGTTGCCTGGGTGAAACTCACAGTTCCTAAAGGGTGGAGGTCATTCAGTCATCACGTTCTTGTTTCAGAAGTACAAACAATACACATGGCAAGTCTGAGTCTTCAGTGTGCAAGTCTCTGAAGCAGAGATCCCCAAGTTATAATTAGATGCAACATGGAGTCCTCAGGCTGGTAACACTCACTTCTAGGAAAAGATTACCCAGGAATGAAGGATCATGTCAACATCTTATGGAATAAAATATTTTTGTCTGTCTTTCACATACCCAGCACATAAAGGAAAGACAAATATGTGTCCTCATAACACAAATTATAACTCACTATTGAAAATTATAACTGTTTTAAGCTTCTAATTTCTGAACCTTTATCATAGACACAATAACTTGTCAAAACAATCCTACCTGATTGGCAAGAGCATCTGCTAGGCTCTGTTTTAAAATTTCATTTTTCATTTTTAAAAGAATTGGATGAGAGGATAACTGCTTCTATCAGTTCATTGGGGGCCGTGTCTATTTAGCATCAAGTAACCGATAATAACTTAAAAAGCATTAATTAGTAACTTTCACTGTGTTTTTCAATGAGTTATTAATAGAGGAATCTGTTGAACTGCTCATTATCAGCAACTTGTCATTAATATTAATTGGATCAGTGTGTTAATAGTTAATCATCCTTTATCTGGAAGACAAATATCTAGACCCTTTGCTTGGTGCAGAGACGTTTAACATACAGTCCTCTCTATATGCTGAAAATGTAGTTGCACACAGGGGAAGTTCTAAACAGAAGGAGGATGGAGTGCACTTCAGCAGCAAAGCTGGTAAACATGATGGAGTGGTGTGAGCACAGGGGCAGCAAGGGTAAGCATTCTGCACTGAGAGCCCAGAGTCCCTGAGCAGGTGCCTCCTGACTTAGTACTGGAGCTGAAACTCATTGTCTTAACGCTTCCAGGTCCTACTCTTTTTTTTTTTTCTGGAGCTCCCTAAAGGCCACTCTATATGGAGTTACATCCTTCCTTCCTTCCTTCCTTCCTTCCTTCCTTCCTTCCTTCCTCCCTCCTTCCCTCCCTCCTTCCCTTCCTTCTTTCCTTCCTTCCTTCTATCCTTCTTTCCTCCATCCCTCCCTCCCTCTGCCCCCCCAAAGATATATTTATTTATTAGTTATGCAGTGTTCTGCCTGCATGTGTGCATGCATGCCAGAAGGGGGCACCAGGTCTTACTATAGATGGTTATGCACCACCATGTGGTTGGGGTAGGAATTGAACTCAGGATCTCTGGAAGAACAGCCAGTGTTCTCCAGCCTGAGTCACATATTTTCTAAGGAGACGTTCTGTACTGTATAACGAATATACTTGAGACACAGTGTTTGGCCAGCTAAGGTGACTAAATGGCCCATTTTCTTTCAGCTTAGGTTTCTGCCTCTCCATGATACTGTTGATCATGCAGTCTTGACCATGCATTATGTTTGACTAAATCCTCTTTGCTGTATATCCCAAGATCCAAGAGTGTTTTACACCTTCTTGCAACCTATGGCTCCAGTGACCTGAACACCGTTAATACTCAATATGATTTTGTGTGTGCCTACAGATGGTAGACAGATACAAATGGCCTTGTTGGGGCAGTGAAAAAATGACTCATGAAGGCTTGAAAAGGGATATAAAATTGAAAATTCATTAAGGCCATAAAGGAGAGGACCTTGGATCCCAAAACAACCTCCTCTACTGTAGGTATTTATTGAAAGGACAATGCTCAAATACAAGTTATCATGAGAAACTATACTTTATAAACCATTATATGTCACGTAATATTTAATGATTCATTAATATTTTATATGGATTCCTATAAAAGATGTTGACTTTTGTGGTTCCACCTATCCCTCAGGACTATTGGCAATTATTGATTGTCGGGAGGGTATTTTATTCATTGGCATAGCTACTGATAAGTCACCCTTGCTCTAAAAAGTAACTCCCACCATGCACAGACAAAAAACAAAACAAACAAACAAAAACAAAACAAAACAAAAGACCTAATTCAACAGGGAAAGAAGACATAGAAGTGAAATGGTGACTTGTTGAGAAGGATGTCAGTGAAAGATGGAGTGTGAGAGGAGGAGGAATAGTGAACATGATTAAAGTTCACTATTTGAATGCATGGATCCGTCAAAATAACTAGAAGAAATGTAAATGTAAACATTACATTGATTGTTAAAAATATAAGCTGCTATTTCAACTAAGTGACCCAGATTTCCTTGGTGACAACCTTGGATGGCTAGAATTTTATGCTTTAAGAAATGAGAGCCAACTTAGTATTTTGTGTAACATCGAAGTATAATTTATACTTTTAAAAGCAACCAATGAAAGGGAATTTTTTATTTCTTAATGTTTGTGACTAAGAATCAGCCAATATTTTGTCATCTATCATCTATAATGTATCTATTTATCAATCAGTTTATCATCTTTCAATCTATATGTATACATACATGGTATTTATGTGTGTATGTATGTATGTATGTATGTATGTATGCATTTGTTTAGTGGTTCATAAACAACTAATTTCCTAGAACAAAAACAGGAAGAATTTAAAAAGTGCTGATTGCTTATATGGAATATAAGGAAGATCTTGTAGCAACGAAATAAAACGGATATATTGCAAAGTGTTTCCTTACCTTGTTAGCCAAAATAAATGAAAGCAAAGTATATATTTTGTGAAAACTACACAAAATGATTATATTAATAAAGGTTCCATTCTACTGACATTATCAAGGGTAAAAATGTATCTTTCTCTTTCACTAAATTTAAATCTTTTATTTACTACTACAAATAACCTAAGGCTTGAAAGCCTGTATGTACTATTTAAATTATTACCATAAAAATACTCATCCCTAATAAAACTGAAATTTTACTTAGTGTTTGTGGTTTTTTTTTTTATGATTCTAATACTCTGGCCTGCAAGCCATTAGAAACAGTAGTTATTTATACGGAATTAATCATGTCCTACATCCTATACACAGTTGCTCCAAATTATGCTGTATTGGAGGGTGGTTTTTGTTGTTATTATTGCTTAAATAACCAGTTTCTTAGACATGCTTTAATTTTTGCTAATTCAGTTTTTGTTTTTCTTAATGAGAGAACTAACATATTTTAAGCTTTCTGTGGTTACTCTGCTTCAAGAGTGTCTCCTGGTTCTCCATATTATTGAGAATCTAACTCACTCTTTAAAAAATATATATTTATTATGTATATAGTATTCTGCTCCTGTGTGAGCCAGCCAGCCAGAAGTGGGCACCAAATCTCATTATAGATGGTTGTGAGCCATTGTGCGGTTGCTTGGAATTGAACTCAGGATCTTTGGGAGAATAGCCAGTACTCTTAACCTCTGAGCCATCTCTCTTGCCTTCTAATTCTTTATTAAAAAGGAGAAGTAGTAGGGTTTGAGAGATGGCTCAGTCATCAAAACTACATTTATCAAATGGGCACACACTTCTGTTGACTATACAGTTTGAAATACTATTTTTATCAAGTTTTATAAACATACAGAATCTCATTTTGGTTATTTTAAGCTATGTTGTTAGCACACAGAACACTTGTTTTGTGGGGAAGGAACACATGTCACTAACAAAGTCTCTTTCAAGCTGGACTGAAGAGGAAAAAACATCTTCTCTTGATAGTTTTAAAATACTCCTTTTGGCTCCCAAGAGAGACTTGCTGGTGTTGCCATTCATGATCACCATGGCACAGAATACCTTGTGGCATGGGGAAAAATATCTAAATTCATGTTTATATTATTTTTCTCCCCCTTTGCCATCAACATAGATTTATCTTTTATTTTATTTTATTTTATTATTATTATTTTTTGCTCTGATTGGTATTTTATTTCTCCTTTACAAGCTCCACATAATAGAGATAGGGCCTTTTTGATAACATATTGTTATCTTTGCTGGAAATGATCATATAATTATTTTAAACAACACAAATGTGTACATACGTGAGACTAAGGTTTCCACAGCCTATAAACACCTCTTTGGGTTTAAAAAGAAAAAAAAAAAAAGCAATATACTGACAATTCAACTGTAACTCTTAGAAAAACATCAGTTTCCTTACCAAACCTAAGCGTTCAGTACAGGGACCTGGTATTCAAGACGGCAAGGAGCTCAAGACACTGGAAGCCAAGAGCAGCTCACCACACTAGTGCAGACCCTCACCCATCCAGCGTCTCTTCAAAGGGCTCCATTTCCTCATCTCAGGAAGGCAGCCGTCACCCCAAGACAGGAGCAGCAAATATACCCTTTTGTAACATTTTTGAGTGTCTTACACAGCACTTCACACATCCAGCACCTCAGGAACTCCATGCACCCACGCCTACCACTCTTCAGTCTGTTCCTTTCATCTCAAGAGAGGGAACCAGGTCCTCCTAATTCATTGTAGGTGCCTGGGGTGGTAACGAAGTATTTCACTAGAAGGGATGTACGCAATGCTATTTGATAAGAGTAACAATAGGGAAAAAGCAGCGTAAAGAACAAATGTGTTCCACCACACCAAACTATCAGACCAATGCACAACCTACTGCAAAACTAATACAATAACGGTCAAACACAATGTTCAAATATTCAACTGTTCAAGCACATGAAGACCATCTTCTCAACCACAGGCTCTTATTTTGTAGCTACTTTTGTGTAACTTTAAAAAACGCTGTCCCTCAACAGGGTCTGACACTGATCCTGATACTTGTTAGGAAGTTTGATATGAGTCAGTAACAGCTCAACAGTTAGCTTTCGAGGTCTCCCCGCGCTCATCTTCAGCGTTCATCCGAGGACTGCGCATCATCGTCTTCGTCCCTCACATCTCGGTCTCTCCCTGAAGACTCCCCTTCTGGGTTGTAGCTCTGCATTTTAATATTCAGTCTCTCCGCTAGTTTCTGTGCTGTGAGCTTTGCCTGCATCTCCCCGTAACTCTGCTTCTGCTCTTTCTGCAGGACTCTTGTACAGAGAGCAGCCGCGCAGGCAGGTGGTGGAGCCGAAGGAGGCGCAATTCTGTGATGTCATCAAGATGCTGCCTGGCCCTGTGTCGCCGCTCTTCTGAGGAAGCAGGAGACTCGACTCTCTGACAATGACTTGGTGAGTCACTCTGTTGTGTGGGTAACACGTTGGTCTTAAACTTATGAGGAGGAGGCACTGGGTTTCTGGCTCGCGTTTCTAAGCATTTCTATGTAATGAGGCTTGTTAGGAGTCTCGCTCTGGAGCCCTGGAAGGTCGTCAGGGTGGTGTTTTCTTCTGAGGGTTCAGTCTGGTCTGAGATTGTGGTCTTTTGCAATTTAGTGATAAACAGACTGTCATTGCGGCTGGAAATATCTTCCACTTGACCTGAAACAGGGCGCTGGGGAAGATGTCAGTTCACTTCAGATGAGGATGCCCTGGCTCTGCTGCTGGGAGCTGGGCCTGTGCTCACTGGACAGGCAGCCTCCCGAGTCTCCTCATTCCCTCCATGAGTGAGATGTGCAGGTCCCGGGATTTCTGAGGTTGCTTTAGGGGATTTAATATCTACAGAGGAACATTCACGAACTAATGACGAAGTATCAAACATCAGGTCAGAATTTTGGGCCTTGTCTATGTCAGTATCAACTCTTGTGGTTGCTCTTTGCCTTAGCTTACAGTCTAGACTAACAGGGTTAAACAGTTCACTTCTCCCTCCAATCTCTTCGCGTTCTGCAATGGCCGCTTTCACCTTGGCGATGGTATCTGAGATCCTTTTACCTTTGTCCGGCAATTTGCAAATGAATTATTCGTTGTGCAAAAGTCTCTCCTGTTGCCTCAACCTCTCTGCCGAACTCTGCCACCCCAAGTCCTTGGGAGCTGGGGCCCGAAGCCGAGGGGCAGCGAGCAAAGGCGGGCAGGGTTCCCTGACAGGGCCTAAGAACACCTCAACATAGATTTAACTCCCTTTAAAGTAGAGACCCGTTGGGCCCTGACCCCTAAAATTGGTATCCCTGTCTACTGGGTGATAAGGACTCTGAAGTGACATCATCGGTTAGAGGAAAAAGTGGGGAAGAGCCTGGAACACATTGGCACAGGAGACAGTTTCCTGAACAGAACACCAACAGCCCAGGCCTGCAGGCCAACAATTAATAAATGGGACCTCATGAGACTGAGAAGCTTCTATAAGGCAGGAGACACTGTCAACAGAACAAAGCGACAGCCTACAGACTGGGAAAAAATCTTCATCAACCCTTCATCTGACAAAGGTCTAATTTCCAAAATATATAAAGAACTCAAGAAATTATACACCGCCAAACCAAGTAACCCAATTAAGAAATGGGGCTCAGGAAAAAAAAAAAAAAAAAGAAATGGGGCTCAGAACTAAACAGAGAATTCTCAACAGAGGAATATTGAATGGCTGAGAAACACTTTAAAGAAATGCTTAGCGTCTTTAGTCATCGGAGAAATGCAAATCAAAACGACTCTGAGATTCCATCTTACACCCATCAGAATGGCTAAGATCCAGACTCCAAGTGACACCACATGCTGGCGAGGATGTGGAGAGAGAGGAACACTCCTTCATTGCTGGTGGGAATGCAAATTGGTACAGCCACTTTGGAAATCTATCTGGTGCTCTGTCATCGAGTTCTCAAAAGAGCGATGACCGGATTCTTTTCTAACCCTGTGGATCTTCAGACTGATGATTTTGACATTTCATTTTTGAAAGTCAGGGCCAGCTTGTGGAAAGTTGTAAAACAGCATCCTTCATGTGGAAGGTCAACCCTCCTTCTAAGCCTCTTTCCCCTTTCAGGCAAAATCCACTGTAACTGTGTGCATTCCATTTCTGGTGCACATCGTGCCTTTTGTACGTTCAGGTGTTCATCCTGCCACATTTTTGTTGGGACCTGAAGGACTGCAGCATTCAAGCCTTCCTTTCAACAGATACTCTCTTAACAAATTTTTAATCTCCAACATACCTAAAATATTCTTTATTTTGTTCTGATTTTGAAACATGATTCCCACTTGGTGATATGCCATGTTGGCGGATGTTGTTGTTTTTCTGCTAACGATGTCGGAGAGCTCACTGTCTTCTGGCTTGCATTATTAGTACAGAGCAGTGAGCTGCCACTCTCACCTTGTGCTACTGTGTGTAGTAAGCCTTTCACACCCCAGTGGCTCTCTCCCTTCCTTTAGCGACAGTCAATGCTTTATCCTTATCTCTGGCTTTAAGCAATTTGATTATGCTGCGCTTGGTTATATAATTCTTTTTCTCCGTGCTGTTATGCTCAGCATTTGGTTAGCAGGATCATTTACTGTGTAGTGTCCTATATGCAGGCTTATTCTTTTCACCAAGTTTGAATGTTTTCGACTGGTACTTCCTCAGTGCACACATAGCAGCCACTGATAGTATCTCATGCTTGCTAGACTCACTGCTTTTCTCTGTTTTATTTTGAGTGGTTGCTATTGCTATATTTTTTAGGGTCATTGCTCTTGTCTCCTATTGTCTACTGTCAAAACCATGCAGGTGGCTGCTGTTTATTTGTTACCTAATCTCTTGTGTTTGTTTTCATGAGCACTCTTCCTTCTACTTCTCAAGTATAGGAACTGGATTTCAAGAGGCTGCTAAAAACTGACTCTTCTTCTAATGCTTACCCTTTCCTATTCTGGATCTGTTTCTGTCGATCGATTTTCTCGTTAGAGGCTGCACCTTCATGCTTCTTTGTATGCTTGGTAATGTTTAGTCTCCCTAAGATCAGTAAGTATAGGAGCTGGAGAGATAGCTTAGCGGATAAGAGCACTGATGCCTCTTCCAGAGGACTCGGGTTCAATTCCCAGCACCCACATGGCAGCTCACAACTGTCTGTAACTCTGAGATCTGACACCCAGAGACGTGCATCCAGACAATATGATAATTTTTTTTAAAAAGACCAAAAAAGATTAGCAAATATAACATCTCACCAGTGGGGCAAGGATCAGGTGTGACAGTATTATGACATTCTTTATACCCTGTCAACTTATCCTTATCTGTATATACTTTATTTCATCACTTTACAAAAATCCTCTCACTCTTTAAAGTTAATTTCTCTACTGATGCCAAAATATTTCCTCAGTGATATTTGAACATGTTGAAATGTTCTCATTCTTCATAGCTTTTCGTTCTTGTTAGCATATAAGCATCATTAAATATATCTCACTCTCAAATGCACATTGCCTTAAAGTTTATACCTTTCTTCTTTTCTCAGCCTGGCTTCGGGAAACAGTAAGAGCTGGGCATTGTGGTGCATGCCTTTAATCCTAGCACTCTGGAGGCGGAAGCAGGCGTATCACTGTGAGTTTGAGGCTAGCCTGGTTTACAAAGTGAGTCCAGGGCAGCCAAGGCTACACAGAGAAACCCTGTCTAAAAAAAAAAAAAAAAAAGAAAAAAAAAAGAAAAAGAAAAAAAAAAAAAAAGAAAGAAAACACTAAGGAGTTTACTTTTGAATTACACCTTAAAATAATCTCATGATTTTCTTTTCCCGACTCCACCGCAGTGGTGATATGGCTTCCCTATGTTTTTGTCATTTTTAGGGGATATATTGCAGTGAAGGGTAGTTTTTGTTTTTTTGCTTTTGTTTTTTGATAGGTTGTTTGTACAATGAGCAATGGCAGCATCTTTGAGGAGTTGCTTTTTAAGAAGCAAGACCTATTTGTGAACTAATGGCTCACTTTGAGCTTCAGGGCTTCTCTGGTAGTTTGTGTATGGAACTTACATTTGCATACATTATAGGTTTGTAATTATAATTACTTATGAGTAATTTAGGATAATAACTGTTGAGTAAATATTTGTAGTTTTGGCTTTTGTGGTGGGAGGTACTAGGTTCCTGCAGAAAGCTCTTCTCGTAACAGCCTTTTATACATGAGTTTGATCTCCCTTTCTCTAGTGTCAGCCTCTTCCAGTCTTGGTGACAGCACCTTGCAGTAATTTGTGTTTAGTTTTTATGTTGAGTTTTGACTTCAGTCTTGGCAAATATTTTCCTTTCTTAGAAATTTGGTTGTATATTTGATTTTCTTTTCATTATTTTATCTATTTCAAAGAAGGAGGGAAGATATTAGCCCTATATTGAATTCTCAGTTCCTTGCAGGATGGTGGTAGTCTGAAACACACACACACACACACACACACACACACACACACACACACACACGCACTCACACACACAGTTTGAACTCATACATATATATGATTTTGTTCTGATTTTGAAACATGATTTTTACTTGGTTATATACCAAGTTGACTGATAATGGTTTTTGTTTTTTGTTTTTGTTTTTTCTGTTAATAATGTAGGAGAGTGCACTGTCTCCTGGCTTGCATTATTTGTATGGAGAAGCGAGCCACTATTTTCATCTTGTGCTTCTGTGTGTTTGTAGTAAGCCTTTTACGCCCTATTGCTCTTTCCCTTTCTGTAGCCACAGTCAATGTGTCATCTTTTTTTTCTGGTTTTAAGCAACTTGATTATAATGTACTTGGCATTATATATATATATATATATATATATATATATATATATATATATATATATATATATGCACATGCATGTACACACACACACACACACACACGGCTACATATATATGAATTCTTTCTGACTTTCAATACTTAGGGATATTTCCTATTCAGCGGAGTTACTGTGACTCCCATGCCGCAGTCTGATAATTTAATACTTAAGGATTATCCTGACTCAGCTTTTTCATCATTTCATGAATTCAGGATAGAATCTAATTATCGAAAAATAAATATTACCAGAGAAGTCTCTGCTAAGATGCAAAGTAAATCAATATAACTGCTGGTTATCTGTTAGGTATTTGCACATCATTAAGCTTGTTTAAAGCCAAATGTTTCCCCTTGCTCTCCCTGGCTCACCCTGACAAGCCTCACCTCACACTCTCTCCATTAATGACAGCACATGAGCCTTCTCACCCCTCACCCCACCCGCACTCCCTGCCATGTTTGTTTGTTTTAGATATATTTCATTTGTTCTTTGACAATTTCGTACATGAATACAGTGTATTTTTTTTATCATATCTGGATGCGTCTTTGTTGCTGTTAATTTAATGGTATGGCCTAATAGATGTTTGGTCACCCAGAAGGTCGTCTTAGCCTCCTAATCTTTACCCTTCATTCTGTGTTCCCATTACAAATACTTGCAAATCGCATGTTTTTCCAACCCAATTAGAACAAAAGGTCTTTGGATATGTTAGTCTGTATCTACTGATATGCCTGGCATCACACACATAGAAGGCACTTAATAAACACACCATTTCTTTATTTCTGTGCCCGTTGTTCAGTGCTGGGAGGAATAATATTGTCTGTATCGATGACATCATATCTAAAACCAGCATGATATTCTACTGGTATAAACATTCCCCAATGCAAATAGTAAAAGATATAGTTGATAATATCTGAGATGGCTTATCAAAATTTATCTTAATAGCATCAGTTACAGGCACATTATGTCTAATTATAAATTCACCGTAAGGTTTATTAGAGTTCTCTCAAGGATATAACCAGCTGTTTGGTTATATGGAAATAGAAACTGCTGAGCATATTTTTCTATACACTTTCAAACTTTTCATGGAAACAGTCATTGTGTTGAGCATGTAAATACTACCAAAGAATAATGCTAGTTCTGTGCTTTCTGTAACGTTCACGTATAATTAGATAAATATCACCAACCTGACTGTGGAGGTATCTTTAACTTTTAGAACTTTTGTGACTTTATTTACATGAGTACTGTCAGTTGGTTCAATGAGCAATCCTTCATCATGGGAAATGCTTAAAATTATTGAGGTGGTTTGAATGAGTGAGAATGGCCCCCACAGGTTCAAAGATTTGAATAATTGGTGATTAGGGAGCTTTCTGAAAGGATTAGGAGGTGTGGCCTTGCTGGAGGAAGCCCGGCACTGGGGGTGGGGTTTGAGGTTTCAAAAAGCCCATTCCAAGGCCAGAGTGTCTCTTTTTGTTGACTACAGATCTGGTTGTAGAACTCGCAGCTGTTTCTCTCGCATCATGTCTGCCAGCATGCTGCCATGCTCCCTGGCATGATGACAATGAACTAAGCCTCTGACATTGTAAGCCCCAATTCATTAGTTTTCTTTATAAGAGTTGCAACGGTCATGATGTCTATTCACAGCAATAGCACACCAACTAAGACAATGATCTTCAGATATTTCATATGAAAGGATTGTTTACGTGTATCACTATGCCAACCATATATCAACGTGTGTACAGTTTTTTACTTTAGATTCCTACACTAATGCCGAGATCATTGTATAAACCACTGGGATTAAAGTAAAACATGTTATTTTTGTATAAGCCTCTTTAAAATACTCTTAAAGTTTATTCTACACAATACTCTAATAGCAAATTAATGTCTTTAGATATTTGGCAAAACCCATAGACAGCACAAATTGTAAACTGTGGAACCTAGTGAATGATGTTCTAGTGTTGCCTCATCAGTGGTGAAGGTATTGTTCCTACTCCTGATGTTAATAACTGGAAAATCTAGAGCTTGAGGGAACATAGGGACCTCCATGTTGGCTGCTCAATTCAATGAGAACTTGGAACGGCTCATGAAAGGTTATTTATTTTGAAAACCACAGAAAATATATTCAGTTTAGATTCTCACAGGTATGAGAATACTATCATTCACAAAAGAAGTAAAAATGATTTCATAGTAGTTTGAATAGATCTTATTCACATAGAACATGGGCTTCTTGTATTTTCTCAGTCTTATGTATAGCTCCTAAGTGAATCTGACAGTAAAAAAGAAAAGACTGCAGGTTAACTCAAAGACTATATTAAAGTAAATAAAAGTGTTATATTCTCTAAAAACCTTAGTTGGTATATACAACATAAGGTTTCATTGTGGCATCTCTAAGCAAAATTAGTTTTTCTTGTTTCTTCTCAACCATTCTCCTGGTACACTCATATTCCCCTCCATGTTCCCCTATAGACGCCTTTTAAAATTCATGTCCCATATATTTTATTGCATCTTCTCTCCTCTCTCTCTCTCTCTCTCTCTCTCTCTCTCTCTCTCTCTCTCTCACACACACACACACACACACACACACACACACACGCACACACACACACAGAATAGCCAAGGCATTCACTAGCATAAAGAACAGCTGTGATATCACAATCCTTCACCCAAAACTATAGTATAGAGATATAGTAACAAACACAAAAGTGCTAAAACAAAAACAAACATATACACCAGACTAGAGGATTCACACCTATGGTAAGCTAATTGTTGACAAAGTTACCCAAAACATATATTGGAAAACTAATATCCTATTCAATATATACTGCTAGTTAAAACTGGATATTCACTTGTAAAAGAATGCAATTTGATCCATTATCTTATGTAAAAGATAAGTGGGTAAAAGACCTTACTCTAAAACTTGAAATGCAGAAATCTTCACACATAGGGAATGTAAGATAGAGGAAAGCACAGGGTCTGTGGTATGAAGGTGTGTGTGTGTGTGTGTGTGTGTGTGTGTGTGTGTGTGTGTGTGTGTGTGTTTTCAGTTAGTGTCAGATTTCCAGTTCTTATGGCATAAATTCCTTTCTTCCAGGATTCATACCTCATCGTTCTGAGTCCCATTTCCTGGGAAAGCAACTATAGTTGGAGAGAGGACCTCTCAAGAGGCAATTAGCGCTACAGAGCAGAGTCGGGGCTCCACTCTCCTGCCTTTTCCCCTTTTTATCATTGTCACTGTTAGCCCCTCCTTCTCTTCCCACCCCTCCTAATCCTTGTCAGCTTTTCTCAGTGGATAGTCTTTGAACCTTCGGATACTTCAACACTTAGGTGCTTCTGGAGAGCTTTTGAATCTTCACTTAGTGCTCACTCCACACTAAGCTTCTCACCTTGGTGTTGATTTCAAACATATAGGAAGGAGATGTTAAAATCAAGCAAAGTCAGAAGTTTCCTGGGGACAGGGAATGTTGGTGGGCATGGAATCAGAAATCAGATCAAGTGAGTTTTCTCAGAAAGACAACAGTGAATTCGGAGAATTCTTCAAAAATTTAGATATCAAAATTTAAAGTGCAACATCACTAACCATCATGCCCAAAGATGAGCTAGGGAACATCTAAAAATATGTATGGAACTTTCAGCCTGAAAACTACAGAATGCCAACAGCAGTCAGAGATCTAAACAACAGATATACTGTTCACAGCTAAACGTGGTAGTATGTCTGTTCTCTCCAGATTGATACACTCTTACTACAATTCCAGGAGGACCCCAGTAACCACAAAAAGATTAGTGTGTTTCTTCTGGCGAAAAAAAAAACCCATTATAATTAAAATAGTCTGGGATCTGGGATATAGCCCAGAAGTAGGATGGTTGCCGAGCATGCTCAACCCAGCATTATATACAGGAATGTACACACATACACAGGTACAAGCATAAACACATAACTGCATATAATGGCTGGAATAATTCTGAACAAGGACAAAGTAAGAAAACTTATTTAGACAGTACTTATGACCAAATGATGGGGGCAGACAGACACCTAGAACAATGAAATAGAATAGAAACCACAAAAATAAATCCATAATAATATGCCTAATTGTTTTCCTTTTAAAATAATTAAAAGTGTGTGTGTGTGCATTCATTCACAGATATATACACTCAAATGTAATCTGAAGGCATCAGATTGCCCTGGAGTTGGATGTACGGGCAGTTGTGAGCAACCCGATGTGGGCTCTGGGAGGCAAACTCAGGTCTTTTGCAAGAACAGTATGGACTCTTAACCTCTGAGCATCTCTCCAGCCCCCGCCCAGTCAGTCTGTGGATGGCTCGTAGCATAGAATACAAACACAGTCTTGCAGAGGAAAGACATGCTCAACACGTGCTCTGGGGCAGGGTGAGATGATGATCATACACCCAAGAGAGATAAGAAGCATTGGCCCAATATCACTTTCCATAAATGTTAAATATCAAAGTATAAAACATTTCGTAAAGTAAGGAAGACACTTAGTATCTGGAGCAGGATAAAATATTTGTAGTCTTTGAAACAAAAGATGATTGGTAAAGGAAAAAGCTGGTAAGTCAAACTTCTTCAACTTTAATAGTTTTCCTTTTGAAAGGTCTTATTAGAAAACTTAAAAAATAGGCTAGGAGACCTATTTTTCAAGTCACTCAAAGGAGTATTATCTAGGATATATAAAGAATATTCAAATCACTTAATGATAAAACAAATGATCAGATTAGCAAAAGACATGAGAAAATATGTCAACAAAGAGGATATACAAACAAGCGCATGAAATGACATGAATGACAAATAAGCTCATGAAAAGATATTTAACATCATTAGTCATGAAGGACAAGAAAATTAAAACTACAGTGAAATATCACTATGTAGTCACAAAAATAATTAAAATGAAAAATAGCAGCAATACCAGACCCCGCTGAGCATACAGAATAACTGGGTTACTCACTTTAGTTGTGGGGATGGAAAATAGCACAGATACTCTAGAAAAAAGTTTGTCCATTTGTCAAGAAGGTAAATGTAAAAATATTTGTTGAGAACTTATGTCATCATTGGGCTGTTCTCCAGAAGTCTCCACAGAGGAACAAATTAATAGTGGTGGTGCACGCCTTTAATCCCAGCACTTGGGAGGCAGAGGCAGGTGGATTGCTGTGAATTTGAGGCCATCCTGGTCTACAAAGTGATTTCAGGACAGCCAAGGCTACACAGAGAAACCCTGTCTCAAAAAAACAAAACAAAACAAAAGGACGTTACCTTCCTCCAAAGAACTACAGTATGACTGTGAGAGTAGGTTGTCTGATAATTTGAATATAATGTGATTATAAGACTTTTAGAAACTAGATTGATCCAAACACAACAGATATAGTAGCTGAAAATGATAGATATGTCAAGGCAAAATACACGACCACCATTATTATTAGGACTAATGTATGAGTACCCTAAGAATGTCAAAGCCACACATTTGTCACTCAAGTTAATTAGGAAGTGGATCCGTGGTGGTTTGCCTTTTGTGGAGCTGCACTTCAAGTGACGAATGAGAAAGATGGACTCACTGAAGATGAAGTGTTGTTCTGAGGAAACTATGGCGGTAATAAATATTTACCCAAATAGCTTTCAGCTTCTCTTTCCCTCCATGTTATTAAGGAAGGGAAATGGGTGGTAAAGATTCCTGAGTAGTGTCTTATGGATTGCTGCAGTACATAACACAGTTAATGCTTTGTGCACAGCCGCTAAGCCTATCTTCAAACCATATGCAGATACCATATGCCACAGAGTGACAACAGCTAAAGATGAGTCATTTCTGAAATGTTTTTGTAGATAATACTGAATGGTTGTTCACTTAACTCAGTTCAGAGCATCAGTTATTTATGTGCTTTTTGACACAATATTAAATTAATTAGGCTAGTGCAATTTAGTGTTCTGATATATATTTACAATAAATACTGGTTTTCTTTTTTTAACTGATACATAAAAATGTGTTTGTTTGGTGGAAACATACTGTTTTGGTATTTGTACATTTTGTGTCATTCAAATCAGGGTAAACTTATTGCCTCAAACATTTAGTATTATTTTTATGGAGAAAACTTTAAAAATCCTTACATATATATGTAATATTTATTTTCATATTTACATATGAAAATTTATATACAATTATATATTTCCTATTTGTATACAAAATATAAATTTCATTTATATACACATACATGAAGTTTAAATATATATTTAAATAGATAGTGCACTGTCAGTATTTATACAACCTTTGCTAAGCAGTAGAACACCAAAACTCCTTACTGTAATTAATTACTACCCATTGGTGAAACAGTCCCTGAGTGTCTCTGTTCCTATCTTTCCAGCTTCTGTAACCACCATGCTACTCGACAATCCAGTAGGATCACACATTGCTTGTCTATCAGTGCCCAGGATTCTTTCAATAACTTCTAATCTATCAGTATCAAAATGGCAGGATTTCATCAGTATTTTCATGTTTGCATGTGTGTAGTATGGATACATGTGGAGGCTGGAGATTGATGTCGGGACTCGTCTTTCATTGTTCTTCTGCCTTATTTGTTGGGAAAGGGTTTCTCCAATAAAAGCAGGCTTGCTGATAAGTCAAGTCTCATTAGTCAGTTTCTCAGTGGAGCCTTGTTTCTGCCTCCCAAGGCTATCATGCCCACACAACATTTATATGGTTTTTGGGGACCCGAACTCTGATCCTCACTCTTGAGGGGCAAGCAGTTTATCTGCTTAGCTATATCACCAACCCCAGAACTCCTCCCATTTCCCACACCATTGCAAAGACTTTGTCATCATGCTAAAACACCATAGCTATTAATACTGCAGGTAAAGTGATACATTGTTGCTGCTTTGATTTGCTTATTTATTTGTTTGTTGTTTCTCAGTACTGAGGATGGAACCCTTTCATATGCTGGTTAGGTGAGTGCACTATATCTCTGATAGATTGTTAACTTGTACAAATCTACAATCACCTAGAAAAACGGGCATGCATGAGGGGGATCAGCTTGATTAGATTAGCCTCTGGGCATGCCTGTGAGCAATGTCATTAGGTTAATTGAAGAAAAGAGACCCCATCATTCCATGGGCGGTTGCAATAGCATTCCACGGGCTTGCTGTAGTAGCATGCCATGAGCTGGGGTCCCATGCTGCAGAAAAGGAGAAAGATGCTAAGCACGAACACTGAGCATTTCTATTTTCTACTTCCTGACTGGATACAATGTGACAAGATGTCTTAAGCTACCATGACTTCCTCCATCCAAAGGGACTATACCTTGGACATGTAAGTCAGAATAAAACCCTTCATCCCTTTTATCAGGATTAAAAAAAAAAGTTTACATAACACATGCACACACACACATAAACACATATGTATATACATATATGAGTGCTCTGCTTGCGCACCAGCATGACAGAAGAGAGCACTAGGTCCCTAGAGACAGTTGTGAGCAACCATGTGCTTGTATGGAATTGAACTTAGGACCTCTGGCAAGGCATCCAGTGCTAGTAACAGCTGAGCCACCTCTCCATCCCCCGTCAGGCTGTTTTTAACAGGAAAGGAAACTGATATAATGGTGATCCATATCTCCAGGTTTCTTATTATGGTTTTATCTGATAATAAAAAAAATACTACATTATTTTTATGTACCTCTCAGGGTTTGTATGTCTTCCTTGGACAAATGTCTATATGCGTTGCCTGTTTTTAAAACTGAATTTTTCCCAATAGTGAATTTTAAAACTTTCTTATATTTGTATTGTTAAGTCCTTGTCAGATGTATAGCTTGCAGATCTTCAAAGAACTAATGCTAATACTTCTCAGAGTATTCTGTAATACAGAAACTGAAGGAACATTTACTAATTCTTTGCATTAAAGCACATTTACCATGATACCAAAACCACAATATCCAACAAAAAAATAAGAAAAATTTATACCAATATCTGTTATGAACATAGACACAGCAATTCTCAATAAAGTACTTGCAAAGTACTTGCAAAGACCACATCAAAAAATATATCCACCATGATCAATTTGGCTTCATCCCACAGATACAGAGGTGGCTCAACCATGTGTAAATGGATAAACCTAAGCCACCAAATAAACAGACAGAAAGACAAAAGGTGCATGATCATCTCACTCAGTATAGTAAAGGCCTTTGACAAAATCCAACATCCCTTTCTAATAAAAGTCTTAGAGACCTCAAGAAGTTAAAGTGTCAAGTAAAGCAGCAGCCTACTGAACAGGAAAAAGTGTTTACCAATTATATTCCTGATAGAGGGTTAGGAATCCCTAAACAATTTCCAAGATAATAGATTGCTCTCCACATATTGACAGCAAAGTCTCTTTGCAGAATACAACACCTATACAGCTCACTGAACATGGAGAAGTTGAGCTGGTCTCTACTAAGAGCCTTTACTTCTGTGCTCTAGTGTCTTTGGAACAGAAAAGTGCTCTGCACACTACCAAAAAAGAAGCATATACACCAAGCCATAACCCCTTTGATGTACAGTGGAGACCTGCCAAGATATATTGAACAATGGCATCAGAAAGCTTGTGGAAGTAACCTCCACCAATAACTGATTTGACTTATGGCACTCCGCAAGATGAAACCCCATCCCCAACACTACTTGGCTAACCAAGAATGGAGACTAAATAGCCCAGGGACCTAGGGTAAAACTAGATACTACTTGTCTTAAAAACAAAAAACAAAAAGCAAAAACATAATGATAAATGACTCCTAATAACAGTCTTCTATAGTCATACATCAGTGCCTTGCTCAACCATCATTAGCAAAGCTTCTTCCTGCAGCAGATGGATGGGACGAAGTACTGAGACTCATAACCAGACATTATGCAGAAAGAACACTCATCCCTGAAGGGGATGTCTCCATGAAAACTCTGTCCTCAGTGTCGGTCATAGTAGCCAGAAATTGGAAACAGCCTAGATGTCTACCAACTAATGAATGGATAATGAAAGAAATTATTAAATATGAAAAATGAAATACAGAAGAGAAGGCAGAAATAGTATAAGAACCAGAGAGGAAGGATGAAGGATACCAGGAAAACAGGATCCAGTAAATAAACATGGGCAAAGCTCATACGGATTCACAGAGATGAAAGCAGCAAACAAAGAGCCTTCACAAGTCTTCACCAGGTCCTCTGTGTATTTATTATGGCCTCCAGTTTAGTGTTTTTATGGGATTCCTGAGAGTGAGATCGAGTGAGTCTTATTCTTGGCCCTTTTCTTAGGTTCTTTTCCTACTGTTGTTTTGCCTTGTCCAACTTTGATGTGATGGTTTTTGTTTTGTCTTGCTATATTTTATTTTGTTATGTTTGGTTGTTAACAGAAGCCTGTTTTTTCCTAATGAGACACAGGAAGGGAGAAAATCTGGTTGGGAGTGGAAGTAGGGAGGAATTTGGAGCAGAAGAGGAAGGAGAAGCCTCAATCAGGATGTATTGTGTGAGAAAACCATCTATTCCAATACAGAAAAAAAGTGTAAGCATCAAGAAAACAAATAACACAAAAATGGGATACAGAAATAAACAGAGTTTAGAGAATTCTCAAAAAGATGAAATGCGAATGGCTAAGAAACACTTAAAAATGTTCAACATCCTTAATCGTCAGGGAAATGGAAATTAAGTCTGCTTTGAAATGTCATCTTACCCTAGTCAGAATGGCCACGATCAATAAAACAACTGGCAGCAGATACTTGAGAGGATGTGGGGAAAGTGGAATGATTTTTTATTGCTGGTGGGAGTACAAACTTGCATGGCCACTGTGCAAATCAGTGTAGAGATTCCTCAAAAAGCTCAAAATCAATGTACTACAAACCTGGTGATACCACTCATGACATTATACCCAAAAGGCTCTACTTCCTGCCCTCATTCATGTTCACTGATGCGCTAGTCATAATAGCCAGAAATTGAAAACAGCCTAGATGTCCATGAATGAGTAATGAAATGTGGTACTTTTATATAATGGGATTATTGTTTAGAGATTAAGAAAAAAATGAAATTATAAAATTTGCAGACAAACGAATAGAAATATAATTTGGACGCCAAAAGACAAGTATTAAGTGTTTTCTCTTATATGTGGATATTAGCTTTTAAGCTTTAGATATGTGAGCCTTGTTTATGATAATCTCAGAAGTTAGTTCAATAGTAAGAGACAAGGAAGGACTGAATGGATCTTCCAATAAAATATAGAATTATTATCCTGATAAAAGGGAAGCTAAATAGGAAGACTGAATGGAGAGGGGGATTGGAGGGCAGGCTAAAGAATGAAACATGGCGGTAGACAACTAAGACAGAATGTATTTTGAAACACCTTGTGGAAACCTACTATAGTAGAAACTTCCTATATGAAAGGAATTTAAATGGAGTTATTACCATAAAATGGGAGAGGAAATTTCCCAAAAGTCATATTATGCCACTAAGTAAAACCTCTACTGCTAGAAACATGTTAGATCTTGTTGAATTGTTAACAAAAGGGGTTCTACAGACCAGGCCCTAAACATTCCAGGCTATTGACAAGGGTATTGGTTCTCTCCATAACCTGATGGTAAGGCTCTGTCTCAAAGCCATCACTTACTTATGCCATAGAACATGAGAAAATAAAGCTGGTACCCAATTAAAAGCCTCCCCCCTACTGACTAACATTTAGGTGCTAGAAGGTACTATGCATACTAGTGGAGGGAAAAGTCATTATCAATATCACTCAGCTGCAAAACATGCAACTTACACTAGAAACCTGCCTGTAAATTACACTTGCAAAAATGTGGTATGGATGTTGTGGGAGTATCCAAGCATTTTTTGGATGAATTTAAGGCCTACTTCATGAGTAGGAATCCATATGTGAGACTGCTAAAGTGGACAACAAAGCGACACTAGGACACTGGATGGTGATGGGCCCGTGGGAAAACCTAACACTATTTTTCTACTATAGGAACATGGCAGTGAAATGAGTCCTCATGCCCTGTTGCTATACCAATAGACTAGTGCATTGTTCAACCCTCATCACAGAAGTGCCTTCTTTCACTGGATGGGAATTAACCCAGAGACCCATAACTAAACAGTGTGCAGAGGGTGAGAGAGACTTTACATCAGTCTTAAATGGTGTATCTTCATTAAACCACTCTCATTAGGTTCACAGCTCTATGTGGAAGAGGAGATGTATCGTAAGAAGGGCCAGAGGTGGAAGATGAGTCAAAGGAAAGTGAATCTTCCATATACAACCAAGCTGATTTATACACGAACTCACAGAGACTACGGCAGCTTGCCCAAGACCAGCACAAACTCAAGACAATGCCTCAGCACAAAAAGAAATAAGCAAAAACCCCACCACTAATCAAGAAGCTATTTGCAATTGATAGTTCCTGGGAAAGGGAAAATCACATTTCACATTACAGTGGAGTAATACTAGGTATATCAACCACATGTCTCTGTTTCTCTGTCTCTGTCTCCCTTTCTTCCTCCCCACCATCCTCCCTCCTTCTCCCCTTCTTTCTGGTAGTTCTAGTATGAACTTTAGGACTGCTGTCATCTTTTTCATCAGGAATATCTTGGTATGTTGTTAGGAAGTGCATTGAGGATTTAGAACCCTTGAAATAACACAGCTATCTTAAGAATATTTTTTATCCTGATCCATGAGCGTTAGGTGTTTTTCCATTTTTTCTGTGTCCTAGTCAGTATCAGTGAGTTTTTGTTTTCCTTATAGAAACTGTTTACCTTTTTGTTAAATGTAGCCTCTGGTAGGCTTTTCTTATGTTATTATTGTGAATGGGGTTATTTTCATAATTTGCTATTGGTGTATTCTGACGCTACTGATTTCTGCACATTGATTTTGTGCTCTGAAACTTAGTCAAACTCATTCAGTCATTCCAAATAGTTTCTTTGGGTTCAACTGCAGAGTTTCCTCTCCCCTAGTTCACAGATCCGTAGAACACTAACAATTTTCCTCTCTTTTTGTAGTCAGATAGTCCTTCTTTCTGTCTTCTGCCTAACTGCTTCAGCAGCTCTTTCAGTACTGCGAGGAACAAAAGTGGAAAGGATGCTGTCCTAGTGTGCTTTTTGTTGCTGTGAGAAAACACCAGCCAAAAGCAACTTGGGAGGAAAAGAGTGCTTATTTGCATTGCTGGTTACAGTGCATCCTGGAGGGAAGCTGAGGCAGGAATTTGATGCTGGAGCTGACGCAGAGACCACAGAGGAAGCACTGCTTACTGTCTTGCTTCTCCTGGCTTACCTGGTTTGCTTTCTTATGCTATTCCAGGGCCCCTAGAGTAGCCTGGGCCCTCCCTCAGTAATCATTAATCAAAAAATTCCCCAGAGACATGGATGGAGGTGATTCTGATAGAGGCGATCCCTCAGTTGCTGTTCCCTCTTCTCATCTGTGACAAAGATATCCAACATAAGCAGGTGTCCTTGCTCAGTTCCAGGTCTTGGAGAAGTACCAGCATTTCCTAATTGTTGGTGTATTATATTTGCTTATTATTAGATTGAGTCACATTTCTTATATACTTTATTACTTTACATTTTATACATTTATTTTATTACACATGTATAAAACAAACTACATACAGCAGGGAGAACCATGTGACAATCATGAGAATAATGAGTTCTATACATGTTACATTCATAGTGAAGTGGCCATCTGTATTTGTCCAGTTTGAAGTAAGTGTCTTTCCTGTCTTGCTGGGTCTAAATTTCCGAATGAAATTCAATATCTATCCTATCTCAACTCTAATAGCTTAACTTCTTTATCTTGATATAAAATGATCTCATCCCCTAACCACCTAAACTTGGTTTTAAAACTATACTATCTTGTTTTCAGTGCCCTTCAAAGGTGGCAAACCAGCTACTGGGCAAAATGTCCTCGTTCCTGCCACAAACAGATGCTGCCTAAAAATGGGCAACTTAGATGCAGGCAGAGTCAACAGCCAAACTGTGCCAAGTCAGGGGAAGCAAGTCCTCAATAGTTCCTGCCCTGTGAACAAGTCTGGCAGAGATATTAGGCCAGAAAGCTGAAGATGAGGCTCCAACATTATCAAGTATATTGGGTGACTAGTCGGGCAGTAAACCAAAGTCAATTTGTACATTTTGGAAGCTGCTAACCCGCACTGCTGGTTCACTCAGGAATTTAAATAGTTTACATTTTTTTTTAACCACAGAAGGATTTTATCAGTTGTGTTTTTGTCACATTTATTGATTTATATTACATATGGTGAAGCATCCTTGAATTCCTGGGCAGAACCCCCACTTGATTATGGTAAATATTCTAATATGCTGTTGGACTTGGTTTGTTTAGAATCTCCTGTTGAGGAATTCTTACATTTATGTTCATTAAGGTTATAGCCCTTTAGTTTTCCTTTTGTGTTGTGTCCATGTCTGGTTTTGCTAGAAGAGTAATTTTGGCCTTGTAGAATATGTATGTTTTTCTGTTGGAGAGAATTTTTTTAGATGTCTTTTAAGTCAAATGGTGTAAGGTATAGTTTAACTCTGCTCTTTCCTTGTTAGCATTCTATCCAGGTGATATATCTATTGCTAAGATTGTGTTGCTTAAGTTCAATCATATTATGGTATTAAATATTTTTTCCTCAGGTATATTAATGCTTGCTTTGTCTATATATTTATGTATATATGAGCATGTGTATGTATATTCTTGAATTTGCATAGATATATCTTTCCTTTTTTTATACTATGAGTGTTTTTATAGGTGTAGTGTGAGTTTCTTGTAAGAAGCATATATCAATTTTCAGTCACATTGTTTTCAGTTCTAAAATTTATTCTACTTATATTTAAGGTAATTATTGAAGGAAAGTTCATAAATATTACCATTTTGCTACTCACTGGGTTTATTATATTATAGTTAGTCTCTTTCTTTCTCTTTATAGTCTTTACTTGTGGCTAAGTGGTTTTTCCCTAGTATTGTATTATATTTTATTGTTTGCTTTATTTTAGAGTTTGTGCTTTGTTGTTAACATAAAACTTACAAAACATTTTTTGGTTATAAGCTATTTTCAAATGTTAATAAAAGAGAATATTGATTGAGACAAGGAACCAAAATGAGAAGGAAAAGGAACATTATTAAAATTTTGTACTTTCCCATATTTTGAATTTTTGATATTCCATTTTATTTATTTCTCTATGTCATAAGTCTTGTGTTTGTGTGTTCATGTGCACATGAAGTATTTGTAAATGTTATGTGAAGACCAGGGGAAAAGTTTGGTTGTTGTTTCTTTCTTTACCTTTGTTTTCTTGAGACAGACTATCTCAATGTCCTGAAGATTGCCAAGGCTAGGCTAGCTAGTTGTAAAGTCCCTGTCACTTGCCTTAACCCCTCTAAGGCTGGGATTAAAAGCACATGCTGCCATACCCTACTTCCCATGTGGGTCTTGGAGACTGAACTCAGGTCTTCAAGTTTGAGAGGCAAGCACTCTACTGACTAAATTATATCATATCTTTATTTTATATGTTAATAAATAATATATTTTGCATTTTGGTCTTAAAAGCAGATTTGACATTATATTATAGTTTAGAGATTTTTGAATATGCCTTAAATATTTTATGTTAGTTTGAAATATATTTTACATATATAATTGAATTATATACAATTGAATTGAATAATTGAATATATATATATATATATATATATATATATATATATATATATATCAACTACAGATACATTCAATAGTTTGAATAGCTCTTGAGAATACCATGTTGAATGAAAAAGCAAACACAAGGACTTGTACACTATATTTTTCACTTATATAATATTATTTAAATAGTAAATTGACCTAACTGAAGAATAGATTGGGGGTATCAGGGATAAGAGAGAAAGTAAACATGATAAGGAATTGTGTATGGATGTAGAACTGTAACATGAAGGATCTTAATGATGTAAATATTTTGTGGTTTTGATATATATGAATATCCTAGTTGTGATATTGTAGAAGATGATGGTCATGGGCTGGAGAGACGGCTCGTCCATTAAAGACTAGGCTCACAACCAAAATATAAGATGTTACATTCATCATAGGTGCAGTAGTGGCACACATACCTTGGTGGTAACTCACAGCTCTCTAATTGAACTAAAGATGCTCAACAAGAGGGGAATCATGCTTGTACTGGAAACTAGCCAACCACTCAGTGCAGGGAAGTGATGGTCCTTAGAGGAGAGTGTACAACTTCTAATTTACTCAACCATCATACTCACTAACAGCTACCTATAAACATCTGTTCTTATAACCACAGAGAAGTGTTTCTTTACCCCCAATCAAGGATACTTCTCTTAGCAACAGATAGAGACCATTGCAGAAAATGACAACCAATCAAAATGCAGAGGAGTGGAGTCCTGTCCCAACAGTTATATATACAAACCCGTCCCACACTTAAAGCTCAGGTAACATTGTAATAGGTGGAAGACTGTAAGAGCCAGAGAATCAGAGAGTTTGCTGTGAGATTGTGTCTCCTAGTAATATCAAAAGCTACACCTATAAAGTCTCATCAACATGACTGCCCAAAAGTGAACCGAACAAGGTTAACATCAATAGGTGTGCTATACTACATGAGGAAAAGCCCACGAGGTCTCAACCTTATTCAAAGAGCTACAGGCAACTGAGGAAAGCTGAGATCAGAAAAGGTGGTCCTCCATATGGAAGACCATACCAAATTGTTGTCCAGTGCCAATGGTCATCCATGAAAACATACATACAAGTAACCATTATGTGGCCTGAACAGGTTTTATTTAGACACACACACTAACAATTAGTGGAAAAAGAGGCAATGAATTTGAATGAGAATGTGGAGGGACATATGGGAGGGCTTGGAGAAGAAAAGGGAAGGGGGGATGTTGTAATTATATTAAATCTCAAAAAATGTCAATATACTAGCCCATGTGTTTTAGACAGTGTTAACTAGAATAACGGATATCAAAATGGGTATAATAAAGATAAAAATATAGGGCCTAACAGCTGTTTAACACTATAACAATAAAGACTTCCTTTATTCCTACCGCAGATGGGGAAATTAATTGATATTTTAAAAATCTATTGCAAGAGAAGACAGAGGATATCTGAAGAGACCTGTATTCTTTTTCTTTGGGCTTTTGCCATCTTATGTAAATTATCTAAGATCACACACTTTAAGAAAGACTTATGTCTCTGGGTCTGTTGTGCATGGCTATTCATATAGACACTTTCTTCATTTGGAATGTCTCACAGTTTTGCCTTTGATTTTAACAATCACATGACTGTTACTGCTTTTGCAAGGTATAAAATTTGTTTCAGGAAAACCTTTCAGGTTTTAATAATCATTGGTTGCTTTTCCAAGTAGCAGCATGAAATAATGATTTTTAAACATCTCTAAAAATAGCTCATATCCCAATTTACCAGCCAAAATTAATAACAGATTAAAGGTAAAAATTTACAAGGTTCAGGTCTAAGTCTGATCAAAACTAAATAATATTGTTCAATTTCCTCTGAGGTAGACTTTTAAAAAAATTTAGTACAGAACATGTTAATTATCTCCATACATATCCCAGTATTCAAAGCAATGATTTTTGAAGGATGGAATTATTTGATGGAAAACCACCACACTGACAACACGTATGGCACCTAGTATAATAAACATGCTAGCCCCTAGATGATGAATCAAGGACCTAGTTTTCCTTTTGATTAGCTAGTCTATAGCCTTGGTAGAATTGGATAAAATTCTGGATTTTTATCCAGTTATCAATTGGATAACTGATGCTCAACTCAAGGCACAGAAGCATTTGCACAGCACTCTTTACTGTTCCCTTAAAGGAACTCCAATATTGTCGAAAATCACTGGAAGAAGTAAGTCCCTGAAAAGAGCACCATTCAGATAGTTTCCGTGTCATAGAACAAATCTAAGAAAAACAGAAATAGGACAACATAACTTGATACTGAAGAAGATGGCACCAGTTTTCATCCTGTGTAGAAAGACCACATGCTTAAAGAAGCCGACATGAGGGGTGAGAAGCCAGTCTGGGGTGGGAGGTCTATTCATACATTGTGCTTATGAATACATGTACAGGGAGCCACAGGTCACCCAAAATAACCAGGGTTAAGCCCGAGAGGCTTGGGTTCTTTGGGTCTACTGTTGTGTGACTTCAGAGAAGCCCCCTGGACAACTTGTCTATGAAGTAGATTGACTCCTGGATGGGGCTTTCAGCACCATGCTCTCCGAACTCACTGTATGGCCTGGAAGATAAAGCCATGGCGATCAAACTGGTAACAAATTGGCATCTTCCACCGGAATGTAGCCTAACTCTAGGAACAGGTGGAGTCGGAGTCGGGAAAGCACTTTTGGCAACTGAGTATCTGCCATCTGCAGATGTGTGTTGTTTACAAGTCCCTCTGCCTACAACATTAGCTGTCAGTACAGACCTCAGAAATATCTTCTCCAATAGAAGTCACTTGGCCAACCTCCGGGAAAGGAGCAGCTACTAGTACCCATAAAATGTGAGAGTTACTCACTTTTTCATGAGATACCCAGCCGACCTGGGTTTTGATGGGCTCCTGTTGTGAGCTTGTCCTACTTGCAGACCTCTGGAATGAGAAGACTGAACACCTGTAAGTCCTTATCACTGCCATGTCTAGGCCCTATCCTGTGCTGCCACATCACTGCCAACTCCTCTGTGTGTGTGTGTGTGTGTGTGTGTGTGTGTGTGTGTGTGTGTACATGCCGTGAGTGAACTTGCCCTGGTTTGTTTGATGTTAATAGAAATGACTCCTGAATCAGCTCTTGTTAGCTCACCATGTAGAAGAGGTGGTGGAAGAATCATTTTATTCTAATGAAACGTCAAGGATCTGATTATGTGTCTCAGTTTTACCTGATGTCTCAGCTGCAGCTTCCATATTCTACTGATATGGTTCTGGGATAAGTTCTGGGAAGGCTTTCTTGAGAAGCGCAGTCCTAGAGCCTTTTTCTCAAATTCAAGCAGATTTTTGTCTGAAAATTTTGCCAGAAAACTCTGTGTGAGTGGAAAGTTTTGCTAGGCACCATTGTAAGAAGGTACTCAAAATCGAGGGCACTGTGAAAAAGTTAGTTGATGATACCCTTCAAGACTGTTCATTAATGCTTTACAGAAATGCTTCAAACTCAGAGACAAGGAACACAAGCTTGTTTGTGGTTCACATATGGAGACAGACAGTATTTTTTCCACACGCTTTTACATTATTGCATTTTCTAGATTGGTGTGTGAGGGCCCAGCCTATTGTAAATGATGTTCCCTATGGGGAAGTGGTCCTAGATTGTATAATAAAGAAGATGGAGAAAGCCAGGGGGAGTAAGACTATAAGTCATATTCCTCCATGGATGCTGCTCCAGTTTCTGACTCTAGGTTTCTGGCCCGCAATGAGCAGGAATGTGGCCTGGAAGTATAAGATGGAATAAACTCTTACTTCCCCAAGTTGCTTTTGGTCAGTGTTACATCACAGCATTAGAAAACCGATCTGGGGCTGCAATGCATTTTGATTTGTTCCCTTACATTCTATTTATTCATAATAAAGCCTTGAGTACTTGTATGGCCCAAAGTGCTAAAAAGAGATGTCTTCATGTGAGGTAAATTAGAGAGAAGCTTGGTGAGGGCGGAGCTATTCTGACACTGTGGTCTGGGTGGACCCCTCAGTTATGAACTCAGAGAGAAGAAAAAGGAAAGGGAGGGAAGGAGAGGGAAGGGGCACAGAGAAGAGAGTGGGAAGACAAAGCCCTCTAAGAATCATACTAAGCTTAAATGCCAGCAGGGTAGTTAGCGGCAGAAGTGGTGAGGGCCATTGTCACAGAGTTCATGGGAGTGCTAGGACAGTATAAAAATCCTCTCCGTACCCAAGAGTCTCTTCCTGACAAGAAGGTGCTGTTGCAGTCCTTCATAGTTGTATAGCTGTACAACATAGAGGAAAAGGCAATGAGGGTGAGATGTATATCATCAAAGATGCCTTTTGATCCAAACTACTTAAACTAGTTTATAAAAAAAAGTTATTATATTAGATAAGAGTCGTTTTAGCATGCTAATGTTTAAATTATTTATTTAGGCTAGTATATTTTTCTTCTATTCAGAGAACTGAAGTCCATAACCTGAGCACACTCTGAGTGTGAACAAGGAGTTTGTACATTGCTATTTAACGAGAAGGTAGCCTCTATAAAGCTGGTATCCCAGCATATGGGGGCAGGTGGGCTTGGCCCTTCATAGACTGCATAGTCGGAATGTCTAAGTGTGCACTCTCTGTTCCTGCTATCTGTATAACTCTGAGGCTGGGTGATGGGTCTTAAGAAGGCAAGCTCTGTAGACCATCTCTGCTTCTCTAGTGACAGGAGTCTATGCTGCTAGAACCCGGCATTGGCCACTAACAAACAGTACAGAGTCTTGGATACTCTCTTTGAACGGAAAGAAATAAGTCTGTACTTCACTTCGTCTCCTTTGTTTTAATTTCTCCTTATGATTTGTTTTCTTTCTCTGCCATCTCCTTTCTCCTTTATTTTCCCCTTCTTTTCTTGGAAATATTTTATGCTGTTACAACTTTCATTTAAAAGTTTTGCTGCTTGGTGATAAATTTGAAAAAGAAAAAAGAATGCTTTAAAACATAAACACATAGTGTGGTACTTCCTGGCATATTTTAACACAAGAAAGGAAATGCACATAAAGGCAGAATTTGAATGATGTGAGTACAATTTAATTATGCAGTTTACTTACACATGAAATAGTCATTCCATTGAAGTATAACCCATGGAAAGCATCACTTTTACTTATGCTTCATAATTGTGTCTGTTCTGTGTAGTTACTAGCTAAATAAAATTCTTTAAAAGTCTTAACTACTTTATGAAGCTTTCCTGTTTCATCTTTAATGCTGGAGAAATCCTATAGTCTATGGGAAAATGTTGACAGATGGCTAGAATAAAACATTTTGCAATGCTCATTTTGCCATGCACACTCTATCATGAGTGCCATGATTTCCCCCAATACTTTTAAGACCTAAACATATTTATCCAACAGTGAGAGCCGAATGTATAAAAAGTACTGAGGGCCAGTGAGGCTTTCAGAGAAAGAATTTCTACACAACCTGGGGCTGAAACCTTACAGAAGTGAAGTCTAATAGGCCAAAAATGTTTGCTGCTGCTTTCCTTTTCTTTTGGAAGCTTTTCAAGTGACACTTTCTTTGCCTGGAAGCAATTCATATGCAGTTGTGTATTTCATCAGCATCTTCCATACTTACTCTATCTAAACACCTCATTTTGGATATTTTGACTGACTGTGACTCAACTATATCCTGTTTTACAAATTTACCAATTATATGTCTATGCATATATATGTATGTGTGTGCACACACAGATTAAAGTTAGCACAAAACAAACTTTTTATCCATTGCATCATTGCATCATTCATTCTACATATGAGAAAGGACAGTACAAACGAAATACAAATGAACAAAGATATGTTATCAACAATAAGCAAAAACATCAAAACAGTTACTAAAGTGACCACACATAAAGGAGAACACACTCAATCATCTGCAAGAAGTGCTTTGCTGAGAGTACAGCATGTAATGGGCCCTAACTTCCAGGTCTCCAATTAGAAATGTGCATAACCACTCAGGCTTTCCGTAGAACTTGTAATCAGAGTCAGGGACTTAGTGCACAGTAAGAGAGTGCTCTGTCAATTGTGCTTCTCCTCTGGTCCCTTCATGGTAGTTTCTGAATCACTTGGACAGAGATCATAGAAGTTAATCCAAATCTAGATCTTGTTTGCCTAGCACCGTAAGATGACCTCAAATACAACATCATCTACCAGTCAGGATGAGAGTCCAGTTATGACTCAAGGTAGGAAAGGTCTGCTATTCCAAACAACAAGAAAATAGATAAAGGACAGTTAAACCGAAAGCAACCCTGGGGCTGGAAATGTGTCTCAATGGTAAGAGGACTTACTGCTTTATCAGAGAACCAGGGCTCAGACCTCAGCACCCACATAAGGAAGTCTACAAAGGCCTGTGACTCCAGCTCTGAAGGACATAATGCCACCTCTGGCTTCCATGAGCAGCATCCGACCCTTCCCCAAACATATATATATATATACATAAATAGAAAATATCCTATTTAAAGCAACCTTACTGGTTATGTGTCATACAGAGCTCTTGCTTGAATCCATATTTGGAAAAAAGTCTGATTTCTCTTGTACTATAATTACTAAGTTGTGGTTCTGGGCTTATGTGTTTCAGGATGGGTATGTTTCTTTCAATATGGCTGTACAACCTGGAATCACAGTTTATATTTCTGAACTGCAGGGTGCATCTCAGTGGTTCACAAGCACATGTCCCTACACTTGGCATCTTACTTTATCTTCTTCCAAAAGCTCTATCTTGCACTTTCACCTTCAAGTTCATTAACATTCACATAGATGCATTGCTCTTTGATTTATCATCTTTCATATCCATGTACATTGGATCTTTACTCAGAGTTCGTCTCAATCAGCCAGGTTAACAGGACGTTTTTCTGGACATTTAAGAGCATTCATTTCAAAACATGCCAACTAACCAAGACACATATGCTCAGAAAACCTCCTCCACAGGGGAAAAGGGAACATAAATTGGTTAAATTTCCACCTTTAAAATACAGCATAATTGAACTTGGATGGTAAGTGTTGGGTTAATTTCATTAACCATTAAAAACTATCCTTTTTTTTTTGTTCATTAATGTAAGAAAACATTATTAGGAGAAAGAGTCATTTCCTAGAAGTGCCAAGAATCTCTATTTATTTTTGGGAACCACTTGTTTATTTTCAGATCACTTTTGCCAGGCATCCCCTGGAAATGGAGTAAGGACATATCATTCTGACATGCATTAAAAACAAACAAATAGGCCAGCATGTGACACTCCTGTGATTGACAGAGCTAGGATTTACCAGTGGTTTCTACCCTGTGCTGAGTTCAATCTTTTCTAATGCAATTGATCTTAGATATAACTTGATTCTATAGGTAACTGAATCTAGGTAACTGAAATGCATTTTGTTGCCTTTGTTCTCTACTTTGAATCATTTGTTAAATAAACATGTGATATGTGTCTAATATATGAAGAGCAGGGCTTCTGCCTATATTACACCCGTGTAATTAGGTACAGGACTAGTTTCCCAACTGCTTTCATTGTCCTTCTGTCTGTCCAGCGTCTTCATAAGAAGAAACAGAGATTGCTGCCTCCTCTCTGCTCTTTCTACCACTTCCAGATCCTTGTATTCTTATACATAGTTACCATAATTTCTTTGTCTTAACACTCAAATCGTGTGTATACAGCACTCCAGTGCTTCTTAAAAAAATTATGGACCACTAATATCCCATGAACCATTAATATCCCATGAAACACTAACAAATGCTTCATAACATTTTCAAAGACTCTCTGTTAGTAAATCATTCTTGAAAAATTTGGAGAGTTGAATGAGCCTATTGGCCTGCCTGGAGCTGTTCATATGAGAGGTAATAGGATGCTTCCCCAAAAATATTTGACATAAGAATTGCTCTTTTTAGTTATATAGAAAGCCTTTAGGGTTCAAAGTTCAGTGTTCACAGTTTGGGGGAAATGCTAATACATTTTATCAGGTTGCTAGCTTGACAGTTCCTGAGTCTCCAGGGAACAGCTATGCTTTCCAGTCTTGTAACATCCTGAACACTCAGGATTCACCAGACATCATAGTAAATTAAATTACAGTTTGGATGCTTTTGTGACTTCCTTCTCTATAGTCTTTAAACACAAGTAAATACATTTAGAAAGAAAGTATTTTATTATAGCTTAAAGAATAAACAATAATCGAATAACATCAGCATTAAATAACATTAATGTTCATAAAAAACAATCTTAGAATTGCTCAATGTTTTAGGGAACGGAATTTAGAGTCAGCCAGAATTGAATTTGACCTTTTAATCTACCATGTAAGAGATAGGTGCTTTATCTAAATTGAAGGCGTTGTAGGGAGGGTCAACTGTAAAGTTAAAATGTTGCCATGAACCTTGTTAATATTTTGAGAGGGTGATAGATAGATAGATAGATAGATAGACAGACAGATAGATGGTAGATAGATAAGATAGGTGGATAGCTGTAGAGAATGTCCATGTGCTTGGAGGAGTTAAGATGAGCCTTACTTTTTTCCAGTTTTATGGTAGTAATATGGTAATTTTTTTCTGTATTTGGTCTACTTGTATTCCTTTTTCTTCTGAGCCTTCTGAATTAGGACTTACCTTATCTACCTTTGAAGGAGTCACTTGCGGAGCCTTTACTACTTCATGTGCTCCAGGTGCTGTGTATATTGGCTGCTATAGCTCTCTCTCTCTTTCTGTCTCTCTCCCCCCTCCTCTCTCTCTCCCCCTCCCTCCCTCTCTCTCCCCATCCCCCCTCCCCTCGGAGGGTTGAGTTCTCATTTCAGCTTCCTTTACTGTATCAGAGCCTGAAGTTGATCCATTTATCTTCAACTGCTTATCACCACTGTTTCCATTAGAAATAACTAATTATTTAGAAACTGACTATGCCAAAAGTCGTATTCCAGCCTTTATGGTTCCAGTGTCTCCTTCGAGAAGCATATTGTTTTCAGATTGTGAGAACTCCCATCTTTACCTTTATTGGCAGTAGGGATCCATGATTCCTGTTTCCACATCACTCGAAAACAGCATTTCTGCGCAGGGCGGGTTGTTGATCATACAGCTCCGTTTCTGTGTGACTGACATGGCATGCTCGCTGAAGGAGGCTCAGAGGAACTTTCCCCACTAGATGAGATGTAACGTGACTCTCACTTCTGGTCATCTCTGAAGATAGCAGAACTTGAAAATGGTTCCCACAGAGCAGTGTGCAAACACCAAAGGGGATTCTATGAGGTGTTTTACTTCCAAAGTGTTGCCTCCAATCGCTAACTCACAGACTGGTAAAAATGATCCACTACAGATTTACCTACTCAGTTAACAAGTGATTATTAGACAGTTTCTACGCATAGAGTATAGTTTTGGGTGTTAATATAAGTACCTTTAGTCATGATGGGGATAAATTAGATGTAGGCATATTCAGTGTCCCTTAGATTCTAATATTTCCAGAGGCTACAGAGAGGAAGTGTCAGGGAGTGAGTAGTGAAGAGAGCCACATGCCTTAATTTCTTAGAGTCGTGGGTAAGCCAACGGTGCTGACACATTGGCTTCATTTGTGTCTTTTTCAGTTTGCTTGTGTTTTACCCTGGTGGTTGGAGCCGTCTCTTAGGGAGCTGGAGTCAGTTTTCCGGTCTGGCAACACTCTGGTGTTTTCCAGTGTTATAGCCAGTCTACAGTGGCTGAAGGACCACATACAAGGCTCGGTGTCTGGAATCTGGACTGAGAACCCTTCCTTCCCTTTAACTCTTCACTCTCAATGCCTTTGTACTGCTGTTTTAAGGTAGTCCATCATATAGAACTTTCTAGAACTCATGAACACATGAAGGAGGCTGGAGAGATGGCTCAGCAGTTAAGAGTGCCACTTACTCTTCTAGAGGTCCTGAATTTGATTCCAAGCAATCATATGATGTCTTACAACAATCTATAATGTGATCTGATGCCCTCTTCTGGCATTCAAGTATACATGCAAATAAAGCACCTATACACATTAAATAAACAAAAAAATCTTTAAAAAGAGAAAACACAAAAACTAACAAAGTAACAACAACATCAACAAAAACAAGCTTTCTTTTGGATAAAAATAAAGTAATTATTATAAAATTGCCTTTAGGAAAAATGTTTTATTCACTCTTGCTGTGTTATTATCTCCCCAAAGTGAAGACTATATTGATAAAAATCATTTGGCAGGAAAATGAACTAATTCAATACGTGTTAAAGTATATAAATACAGGTTTATTGGGAGCAGCTCTTGGTGGGATCACAGGTCCTAAGGAATGGGGCCAGGGAAGCTGCCATGCAGGCGGGGGGGGGGGGGGGTGACAAAAAGGTGGAGGAAGAGAAAGTGCATGCAGAGGGAGGAAAGGGGGAAAGGAGAGAGAGAAAGAGAGGGATAGAGGGAGAAAGAGAGAGAGAGAGAGAGAGAGAGAGAGAGAGAGAGAGAGAGAGAATGAATTACCACCCACATATTTCATATTACCCAGTGCAGCAAACTGAAAATTGTGAAATCTTGGGTGGTTCATTTCTTTTACCCCAGCCCTCAAAGGCTGTTCAGATCATTACAAATCAAGTTCCAGGAAAACCAGGACTACACAGAGAAAGAGAAACCTTGTCTTTAAAAAAAAAGAAGAAGAAGAAGAAGAAAAAGAAGAAAAGGAGGGGGCAAGGACGAAAGGAAGAAAAAAGTTAGAATGTATAAACAAATTTTAAACAATGAGTCTTAGGTACCTTGTAGCAATTTTCTAAATGTACAGATTCAGTAAGACAAGCAAGTCTGACCGTCAGACTCCAGCGACGGTTCTAATGCTTCCTCATCGCATCCGCATCACCTGTAGGTAGGTGATCCTGCATATGACTCCCTGGACTCTTTGCGCCTCTGTCATGCCTGTGCCCCAGCAAGGCTGTCTGTCGTTAAGAGCGTGCTTACCTTTCCTTCCTATTAAACTGCATGCTTGTTGATTCACTGAAATAAGGCCTTATTATCAATTCCCCTTTTCAAATGTTACATGCTGCATGAGATACAAACTTAGTGGTTGTTGGATGACTGTCATGCACGAGCAGGTTGCTGGGGTTCTGAACTGAGTTTATATCACAGAAGTCTAGAAAAGGGCCAGGCAGGAGACCGCAGTATGGTATGAATCCTTTTAGACACAGGAGCCTTCAGCTCACACTTGCCTGGCTATAATTTTAACCTAGTCTTTCTGCTTCTAATTTATTTATTCCAATTGGCTGATAAGCTCCCAAAAGGTCAGGCGTAGAGTGTGACGGGACTGTTGAGGAAACTAAGACTGTTCATGGCAAGTTCTTAGTAAGTGCATTTTCTTGATGTGTTTATTATTATCCCTGGGTAACTATCCAACAAAGCAGGCAGTGCTGTGAGGATCGCAGAGGGTGTATGCTTTGTGCCTGCCTCTGACAACAACTCAGAGCGGTGACAGTGGCTCGCAGGCAGGAATTAGCCAGAGAACAGTCCTTTGTGAACATGCAGAGAGGTCAATAAGTACACGATTATAAATTAGCTTGGCGGGCTAGTGTGGTCATTAGCTGGGTCGAGTGTTCCTATTTCATGTAATTGTTTGCTGTACCTGAATTAATTTGAGTGTTTAAATCCAGCATATTAATTCTGTGCTGCAGGATGTAAAGCTTTGGACTAATCCCTTTAATACTCTTTAGTATAAACACCTTAATCAAGCAACAGCTTTATAATTAGTTCTACTTACAGGCTGGATATAATTTACTAGTTTTACAGCTCGTAAGTTACCGCAACTTTTAAATCATAGTAATTATGCCTTAGAATGCAAGCACAAATAGAGTTCCTGGTTTATTCCAAGAATAAAACCAAGGCGGTCAAAATCAAGAGATTAATAAAAATCCAGTATATGGATACACTTTATATTTTCATGGAAGCTCGGGATCTCACATGCTTAGAATTTAATCACCGGGTAAAGGTAGGCTGTTGAGCTGAGCAGGTGATTTTTCTTCCCTTTAAAACGATGTACGATTCTCTCCATATTACATATCTCTCGGGTTGGCTGCGAAAAACGCTGGCGTGATGTAAATTTACTGCAGCATGAGCGTTTTGACAATATCCCCCTCGTGTACTTAACCTAGTCTGTAAATAATGGTTTAGCTACTCAAGATGTGCTGGTCCATTTTGCTTTTTATCTATTTTTCTTTCCCCTGAGGATTTTAGAGTGTAAATCATCTCTGGCATTAAGAACGTTTGTATGGTCAGGCTGTATGTATTAGAGAGCGGGCACTTTAAATTAAATCTTAAACAGGCATTTAAATAAAATTTATTAAAAGAGTTATGTGCATTAATTAAAGTAAAATTAATTATTTAAAAAAACCTATTTGAGATTTAGGAATATTCTAAAAGATAAGAATTGCTTAAATTGTCACCAAACTGATTAATATATATTATTAATTAATAGCATTGTATTATTATCTACTTTAAGTGTACACTTACTACTTTCATACAATTTATAAAGACATTGACTTCAGAGTCTAGTACAAGTTCAGTATAAAAATAGCTCTTCTGAGAAAACTTCGGTAAAATTAGGCCAAATCATCTGTATTTCAACCACACAATGTGAAATGATGTGAACTAGTACATATGTCTATGGATATAATTTTATAAGATGCCATATACGACCATGTGTGTCTATATGTAAATATAAATTACCGTATTTGGTTATGCTTAAACACAGACCATTGTTAAACGTGTACTTTGGCCACTCTCACCAAAAATCTGGATTGCATTGATGTTGATTGGTTACAGTGAAGTGGTAATGGTAACTAGTGTTACCACGGGCTTACAAAAACACATCTGCCGGGACATGCTACAAAGTTTCACTCACCGAATGCGTGAGGCACAGGAGGCCATCTCCAATGAGGACAGATTCGTTAGGACAGGGAGTGGAATAGAGTGTAGCCCACTTTTAGTTTAAACTATTATGCTAGCGGCAGGCCTTAAGCGCCAAACCAGCTGGGCCTCATGGTACAACCTGTAGTTTCAGTTCCTCAGGAGGCTGAGGTAGAAGAATGGCAAATTCAAGGCCTGCCTGGCTTAGTTTTGGTTCACTATTAAAAGTAAAAAGAGGGCTGGGGCCATTACGAGGCGGTAAAGCACTGAATACAGGGGAGTGAAGTATAGTCTTTGTCCTAGGATTTCTATTGCTATGATGAGACAGCATGACCGCAGCAACTCTTATAGAAGAAGACATTTAATTTGGGGCCAGCTTACAGGTTCAAAGGTTTAGTCCCTCATCATCATGGTGGGCAATGTGGCCGCACACAGGGAGACAGGGTACTGGGGAAGGAGCCAGGAGTTATACATCCACACCAGCAGGCAGGAGGAAGAGAGGATAGTACTGGACCTCGTTTGAGCACCTGAAACCTCAAAGCCTGCCCCCAGTGACACCCTTCCTCCAACAAGTTCGCACCAACCCCAACAAGGCCACATCTCCAATAATGGGTCTACTGGGACCGTTCTCGTTCATACCACCCCAGCCTTATAGCAAGTGAATCTACCTCAGATTACTGAGCTCTGGAGCAGCTGACAGCCACGGTGTTTCAGGAAGTCAGGATCCCATTATTAAGTGCTTAAAATGTCACCAGTAAAGTCATTTCCTTTGGAGCAAGAGGATCAGACTGTGACACCGCCTAACACTCTGCTTTGACATCTGCAGTGTTTTGAACTGGAGCCACTGGAGGAACAGAGGCAGTCAAAACATTGCTCTTCTGCCTAAAGCAGAACCTCGGGAAAGAGTGTTGTAAACCTCTCACACCACAACAAAGGCAGAAAGTTGGCACCAAGACGAGCCTGCACCCGAAAGCCCAAGTGAGTGGAGTACCCTGGCTGTCATTAGCTCTGCAAGTATTTGCTTTCTCACAGTGTAGGGCCACTAGAAGCATGCATTACCTACGAAGTAGTCACACAAGCTTTATCATCCTTAATTTAAATAGTGTGCATGGGTCTGGGTCAAACCACCTGTTTGTTTGTTTTTTTACTGTTATTCCCTTATACACATGACAGTAACAACCATAGTTTCACATTCATGTAAATGAGAATTCTTGGAAAGAAGATGTGTCTGAAAACACTGATTAACTAATTTGAAACCTTAGTGATGTAGAGGGGTTGGAATGTTGCAGGTGCAGAGGTTAATGAGCTTATCTTGGGCTAGCTTTACTCACCTCTGTGTTGGAACTAGTATCTTGTGACTAACACACAGAAATCTTTTGCAATCTCAGACGACCACTTGTTTCCACCAACTTCAACACCAGAGAATGTCATCAGGTAGCATCTGAGGCCTAAGGAGAAATTTTCCCCTTCTTGCTGTAACTGCCTCTCTGATGCACCTATCACTATATTTTAAACTCACCTGGATTTATGACTTTCTTTGTTCTGTAAAACTGTAAAACTCCATTAAGCTGCTTCTACATTGGAATGGGAAATTTGGGGTAACCTAAATCTCTATTCCTGGGCCATGGTCACTCAAAATGACTCCAGAATAAACTTTTATTTCTCTGTTAAGGTGCTTTATGTGGGAGATGTGCTTTGTGCATTGACAATTATCCTCTGATTAGATGATGTGTAAGCTGCATCATCCTTAATTTAAATGGTACACGTGGGTCTGAGTCAGACCAGATCTCTGAGCATTTCTTTCTTTAGTGTCTGTCAATCAATCCCTGGAATACATGACAGTATCAGGAGCACACTTTCACATTCATGTTTATTGCAATGCTGCTCACAACAGCTACATTCAGGGACCAACTTAGCTGCCCTCAGACAGAGGACGCATAAAGAAATTATGGGTAGTCTACACTATGGGATTTTTTTTTTCAATCATAAAGAGTGAAGTTATGTCAAGTGCAAGCAAATGTGTACAACTGAAGATAATCATATTAAGTGAATCAAGTCAGCATTGGAAAGACATGTTTCTCTCATTTGTGTGTAATGTAATAAATACATGTAATGTATTAAATACGTAGTAATGTAATAAATGTAATAAATACATAGTGTCTTATCTGTATGGATGGCAAGAAGATAGAAGAGTAACCAGGAACAAAGAGGACTAGGGGAGGGGAAGCGTAAAATAGAGAGACTAGGGGATCACTGGGAGGAATGTGCTAGAAACACCCTGGATGTTTACATTGAAGCAGCTTAGCATGCCTAGGAGGAAGGGCAAAGTAGAGCTTGCTGGTTCTTGCTCTGTATTTTAAGAACAGAATCAATTTAATAAGCATTTAACTTGTTTTGCCTTTGAGAAAAAGATGTAAAAGACAAAAGAGCAAGCAATTTCTTTTCTGAAGACAATTACTCCATCTTGTAGTTAAAGTTTACGACTTTGTGAGTTAGTCTTTTTCTCTTTCACCCTTTTCCACCCCTTTACTTCTTCCTTTCAATCCCCTAACACTGGGTAAGAGAGAAAAAAGGGTAGACAGGAAAGGGGACGTTATTATTGTTAGACCACTTCCTGCCGATTAGTGTAATGCTGGTTTTATTTCCTCAGATGAGGAGGGGATGAGATAAGAGCCTTACCAAAGCTTTATGAGCCCAGAACATTTCTATCTAACTATCTCTAGCCCTACGTATGGAAGCTCCTAACCTCCATACAATCCAGTCTTCTGCAAGCTGGGACCTTGAAGGCTTCAGCTTCCAGCCTCCTCTGCTAACCCAGACCTAGAATGGTTTCAGACTCTGAGACTTACTGCTGAATAAGTTCACTCTTTATATCTCATTCTGAACTCTGGCTGGCTGGTTCAACTGAGCTGTTCTGGCTCATATTTCTCTCCAAGATGACTGATTCAATCCAGCTTCTCTCAGGTTCTGTTTGAATTGCTGTACTTGGAAAAAACTAGCTCTGAACTCCATGAGGTGAACTGCACTGACTGAAGGGAACAGAACAGAACTGCATGAACTCAACTCCATTCAACTGCAATGCACCAAACTCAACTCTTTCTCTCTCCCTGAACTGCTCTTAAGTAGCCTCTTGTGTAGTTCCCCTGAGAGTTGGGCATATCCTAAAAAGGGGTTTCCCCCTTTTACCTTTACAAACTGCCATTTTCCTATATACCATATCTGTCTCCTCTCTGTCCAGAGGCAGTCCTTTGTGCCCCCATTCCCAAACAAATAACCATGGCCTCTTTCCTTTGTTCCCTTCTCCTACCCTTTTGTCCTCTATCTCCTGTCTTTGTCTCTTATTCCCTGCCCTCTGTCCCTCCAGGGCAAATAAACCTCCTTTGTACTGAGAACTTGGTCTTGGGGTATCTTGAGTCCATTTCGCAGGTTCGTCACAAGACTGCCCCATGTCTCACCTGCCACCAGGAACCTGCACAAACTGTGGATACTTTTTGATTGATTGATTACTGTACTCTGCCTTGTCAAACTTACACACCCTTCTTCCATGTGGTAGGTCTCTACTTCAGTTTCCCCAGAGAGCATCTGGAAATAGTCTGCTCCACTCTGCATCCCCTTTAATGTCAATCACAGTAAGAAGCATTCTCTCCATGATACTGTTCTCAATGCTGGTTCTCCTACACATCACCTCAGCTGGGGTCTTCCTCCCTGTCCTTCTCACCTTAGGAATTTCACTGTGCATCAGCCTCACAGTTGTCACTCCTAGCATTTGCATTCTACTTAGTTGTCCCATTGTGCTTCTTAGAGTATTTCAAATATGGCCTGACTCCAGAGACTCAACACTTTATTCTGGAAAAGCCATATTATGCCTGGTATCTGCTCACATCTCATCATTTTCATAAAGTTCTTCCATAACTATTTTATTTAATACAGAACCCTCTTTTTGGAGTTATCTATCCTCTTTCCAGTATAGTGGTCTATAGTAGAGCACTCAGCACTAACACAGTGTGTATTTATTAGCATATTATATACCTGTTGTATATTGTTTTCTATTGCTGTGGCAAAAATTCAAAAGCAACTTGTTGAGTGAAAGATTCATTTCATTCTACATCATATAGGATGATGTCTAACTTGAAGGAAAAGCCTTAGGGAAGGAACTCAAGTCAGTAATTGATGCGGAGGCCATAAAAGAACATTGCTTATAGACTTGCCCCCTGTAACTTACTTAACCTACCTGCTTTATATACCCCAGAAACAGCTTCAAAGTGGTGGCAGCCCCACAGTGGGCTGGGTCCTCCCATATCCATTGTTTAACGAGGAAAATGACCCACAGACTTGTCTATAGGCCAATCTGATAAAAGTATATTCACAAGTGAAGTTCCCTCTTCCTGATGACTTTTGGCTTCTGTCAAGCTGGAAACTCCCAAAACCTCCACCGCACCCCCCAAAAACAAATAAAAATAACCATCATAATGTCCCAACACTAACATAGTAATTCTACAAGGCGGGTAATTGATTAGTCACTGATATTTCCCCCTAAATCTAGAATGATACCAGGCCTGTCCTAAATGTTCAAATGCCTCTACATAAAAGAAGACATGCTTGCTTGCAAACATATCTACCCCCACATATTTTCCTCACATGGCATTGGTGAAACCATTCTTTCTTCACTTGCTGCTAGAAGCAGAGGTCCCCAAATGGTATGCTGACTTCCAGTTTTACACAGCAAGACCCCAATATGTATGATGTTTTATTTTCTTCTGGCTGAAACAAATGCTAACAGCAAAGAAGCATAGCATGAACTGTGGTAGATTGTGCTGAAATCTAAGGCTGGGGAAAGCAGAAGATGTTTGTTTGAGCTTACAGTACTATTTCTCCTTATTCCCATGTATCATACACTTGTGCATGGCATAGATTTATATTTCTGAATGTTATATTTCTCAGCTATTATCTCTTTCTGCTCCCAACTGCTCATGAACTGAGTGGGAAACAGAGTCAAAGGAGGCAAAGTCCTAAAGGCCTCCTTTTATCTCCTTTGATTTCCTTATTGGCAGAGCCCTATCAAGAGAGGACAGAGGCCTCCAGTGGCCTTCTGGGTGGTGTTCTTTGTTACCGGATATCTTTCCTTTCATTCCAGCAAAGAAATGAATCAATTTGATATGATTCTTTCATCCTGGAGAAAGGGCACAACTTCTTTATTTTCAAGGTTGTGCTTTTTTTTTTTCAGCTGTAAAACATACTCCACTATTGAGGCCATAATTATATGCACTTGTCAATCAATCTTAACCTACTACACTGCAGTTATGGCGTTTTATCTAAAAAGTGAAGGATTAAAGGCTTTGCATGAAATGAAAGGTACACAGAGCCAGGCAAGTGTAATGCACCCCATTAGCTATCTGGGAAGAGAGAAATAGACAGAGACAGATTACCAATATTTGATTTCTTGCAGGTATTAAAGAAGTATTTAGGGCTACCTACAAAAGAATGTTAGGGAATTTGACACTTTGATTCCTATTTTGTTCTCATGGCAATTATTTAAAAAGAGCTTCTTCAACCAGCAGCTACATAAATCAAATTTGAAAGGCTAACATCTTAAAGTGAGATTTAGGGGGAAAAAATCCTATTTTAATGTAAGTCCTGTGCCACGGTTTCAAGAGTGGATTTTAAATGTTATTTTCTTCAAATACATTCTATTTCTTCAAATACGGTTTGTATGGTAGCTGGGATCTGTGGGATTATTTTAAAATACATTTTCTACTTTTGTGTCTCTGATCAGTACTGGGGCACTAGAGGAGAAATATGCCAGGGAGAGAGGGCAGAGGGGAATGAATTCCAGACCGAGCAGTGAATTTGTTTTCTAAGAAAATCAGTGTGGCATGAAGCCCAAAAGTACTTACGACTTAAAACATCAGCAAGACACTAATCACCTAGACAACCCCTTATCCTATAACCTCAAGGACTGTGTGTTTCAAGTGAGCTTTTGCCAGTCTGCAGAACAATGAGATTCCACTCAGAAAATGGAAAATAGTGTTAACCAGCATTCTGGGAAAAGCCTCCTGTGTAACCACCCTACAAAGGGTGCTATTGTTGACAGCGTGTTTTATGGTAAAAGAGCAAAAACAGTAGTAACAAAACCTTGAAGACTTTATTTGAAACTTTTGTTGTCAGAACCTTTAAGAAGTTACTTGCATTATTTTTCTTTTATAGGTTTTTAAATTTTTTTTTTTAACTAAAAAGAGTTTCTAAGAGTTTCATACACAAGTACTGTATTTACAGCATTTCTAGCCCCCTCCTGCCACTCTACCTCTCCCCATGGCCTGCCCTAAAATCCTTCTCAAATCAATGACCTTCTTTAATTATTATTGCTTTAAACACACACACACACACACACACACACACACACACACGCACATGCACAAGCACACAGGCACAAACACATACTCTGCTGAACACATCAATTGTTGCTCATATGCACATGTGTTTAGGGCTGACTACATGAACACCAACCTCACAGGGCTTTGTCCCTTGAGAAAACTGATGCCAGTTTTCTAGCTCTTCACCTAGGATTAGGACCTTATGAGATTTTCCCCATCCACACTGGCATTTCAACTGGTGGTATCACTGCGCAGGGCTAGTTTAGGTGACTCTAGGGAGATGTCATGAATTGCAACTTCCCTGTCACATCTAAGGGGCATAACTGCCTAGCAGGAGGCTTCGCCGTCATTTGGCTCTTACAATCATCTGGCCCCTACTTCTGTGATAATTTTTGATCATTAGGTATAGGGGTTAAATTACGAATGCATGGCTTGAGGCTGGGTGCACGTGTCATCTGTCCTCCACACTGTGACCAGGTGTGGATCGCTTGTATGGGCTTTTGATTAACAATTTCAATAAACAGATCAGACGATTAGCTTTGCTCAGCTCCAAGAGGTCTACAAAACTCAGAAAACAAACCAATGAACAATGAATCGCAACACCAACAAAACTGTGTGAAGTTTGACGTGAAAAGGGGCAAGCAGATGGCTAGAAATAACTGATCAATAAGCTGATTCCAAACAGCATTGGGACTAATTTGGAGCAGTCATGGGATATGCTTAGCTTTTCCATGTTATTTGGGTCAAAAAAAAAAAAAAAAAAAAAAAGCAAAAAGCAAAAAACAAACAAACAAAAAACAAAAACCCCAAACCAAGCTGATGTGAAAAAAACAACAGCAGTAATACTTATTTTGTCCTGAGATTAACTAGCTCAAATCAAAAGTACATGGAAATGGCAAATGGATCATGTTTAAAATATCTCAAAAGAAAATATATGTTCTTCAAACACATTGAATTCATCTCATATAAAGCATGAATTGCTCCAGTAACTTTGCATCAATAATGAATGAATCTGCTCTACACAGGAGGTATAGTTAGAACTTGGTACTTTAGCTGTGATGTACGTATTGCTACTTACTGCTTCATAACTTCAGGTATCATGTGGGGTTTGTGATAGAAACAAATGACCTTGTCACTTCCCTGTCCATGTTGCTTTATTCAAGAAATGTTGTGAGCTCCACTTAGCAGTAATATCCAGAAAAAATGTGGTTAACACACATATACATCACAGTTCAGTTTTCAAGTTTTTTTCTTTTTCTTTTCTTTCTTTCTTTCTTTCTTTTCTTTCTTTTGGTTTTTTGAGACAGGGTTTTTCTGTGTGGCCTTGGCTGTCCTGGACTCTCTTTGTAGACCAGGCTGGTCTTGAACTCACAGCTATCTGCCTGCCTCTGCCTCCTGAGTGCTGGGATTAAAGATGTGTGCCACCACACCCAGCTCAAGTTGTTTTAATATAGTTCCCAAATACAATCTTTTGATATTGATTTGATACCTGAAGTATTTGTATAAATTTGTGCATTGTGTTAATTAGTATATTTCAGAAAAAATTTCAGAAATTGCAATAAAGGGAAGAATTTAGGAAATGACCTTTTTCTTATAAGAATTTGGATATTATCTGTGTGCTGGTTTGTATTTTTGTTAGCTTGACATAAGAGTGAGTCAAATGGTGTCTTAGTCAGTGTTTTGTTGCTGAGAAGAGACAACATGACAACTCCTATGAAAGAAAGCATTTAATTGGGACTTAACAGTTTCAGAGGTTTAGCCCATTATCAGCATTATAGGAAGCATGGAAGCATGCCAGCAGGCCAGCAGATACGGTGCTGGAGGAGCTGAGAGTTCCACATGTGGATCTGCAGGTAAGTATCAGGAAGGGTGAGACACTGGGACCTGGTTGAGCATTTGAAACCTAGAGCTCACCCCTAGGGACACACTTTCTCCCATAAGGCCATCCCTACTCCAACAAGGCCATCCCTCTCAACCTCCATCAAGCAGGCCATTCCCCATTGGTCAACTATTCAAATATATGAGCCTATAGGAGGCATATGTATCCAAACCACCACATATGGGAAGAGGATCCTCAGTTGAGAAAACGCCTCCATCAAACTGGCCTGTAGGCAAGCCTGTGGAAGTATTTCCTTGACTAATGACTGATGTAGGAGGGCCAAGATTCCTGTGGGTGTTGCCATACTTGGGCAGGTGGTCCCGAGTTGTACAAGGAAGTGGATTGAGCAGGGCATGAGGAGCAAACAAATAAGCAGCATCCCTCTGTGCTTCAGTTCTGGCCTAAAGTTCCTGCTCTAAGTTCTTTTTATGATGGACTGTGATCCACCTGGGAAAGCCAAGGGAACCCTTTCCTCCCCAAGTTGCTTTTGGTCATGAGGTTTTATTATTTCAACAGAAAGACAAACCAAGACACTCCATCCATGTGTATATTTTTCAAATATCTGATGCTTGTCTTGAATTTTGTTATCATATCAGCATGTTTCACATTCCCAAACAAGTACAAGGCAGCGGGTTTTATATTAAGGATGCTCCAGGGAGTTGAAGGAGGGTTACTTAACTTCTTATTTTATTCCATCTTAGATACATAAGAGAAAACAAACAAACCAAAAAAAAAACAAAAACAAAAATGAACAACAAAATGTTACTGGGTTTAGATAATCATAATTTTCTAGCCCTCTTTTCCTAGCTCAGACATAGAAATGGTAATTTTTTTCATTATTTAACTAGAGTTATAACTTACAAATAATAAAGTAACTAATTTTCCCTAGAACATTTTGCATATTTAAACAAATCCATATACAATATAACACCAAGGAAAGTAATTAAAGAAATAAATGCAAAGTTGAATAGAAGACTCCATATTGCTAGAGTATCAATCCTCCACAACTTGACTTACTTATCTTAGGAAATCACAAGCTGAACAAAAGTTTTGTAGCATTTGGCAAGGTGTTGTAATATTTGTATGGAGAGCTTTTATGTTGTATAGAGAATAAAAAGGGGAAAAGCATTTGGCAGAATGTAATGCCCATTTATTATCAAACACACGTGCGCGCGCGCGTGCGCATACACACACACACACACACACACACACACACACACACACACACACACTGCAATCTAGAATAGGATAAAATACAGGTGCTAAAATCTATAAGCATTATACTTAGCAGTAGCAGAGTATTAGATGATTTCATGCAAAGACAGAATAAGACAGAATGGCCAATCTGGCTACTGCTATTTAATATGCTCCAGTGACTATAACCTTGGAAATAAAGTTAGATTAAAATTTCTAAAGGAGGGAGGGTTTGCTATTATAAGGTTGACAATGGCCAAATTTTAAAACAAATATTAAAGATTTTAAAATTATGCCTAGTTGTGTGTGTGTGTCTGTGTGCATATATGTATGTGTGTATGGGGGGGGATATGCACATGTGTATGAGGGTGCCTGGATACACATGTTAGGGTGGCCATGGAGGTCATAAGTGTGGGATGCCCTGGAGCTAGAGTTACAGGCACCAAACTTGGAAGTGAGCTCACATCCTCTTCAAGAGCACTAAACACTCTTAACCAGAGAGGCTCACCCCAGCCACCAAAGGCAAGTTATTTAAATAAATAATTATAGCACCCTAAAACACTAGACCCAAATCCTAGTTATGTATGTGACTTTATATTCCCTATAGCATTAGCACATGGTGAATGTCCTATCATATTTGACCTCTGATGCCTCCTTTGTAGCATACTGTGCTTTAGATATATTCTTACATAAAATAAAGGCTATGACTTGACCATAAGCACTGCTATACCATAATAGTGGATCGAAAGGAAACAGCTCCTGAGGAGCCAGCAGGCAGTGACATATACAACAGGACAAAAGTATGAGCCATTACACTATTGAGGAATTACTTGGCTTTGGGACATTTCCACATAACGATTTGGAGTGTGGTTCCTGTGGGGGCTCTGAAGCGAAGGAATCAAAACTGAGGAGTAGGGGTATGCTGGCTAGTTTTATGTCAACATGACACAAGTTAAAGTCATCTGAGAGGGAGGAACTCCCTTTGAAAAAAAATGCCTCCCAAACACTGAGCTTTAAGCAGACAAGGCTGCAGAGCATTTTCCAAATTAATGATTGATGGTGCAGGACCCAGGCAAATGTGGGTGGGGCCATCCCTGGGATGGTGGTCCTGGATCCTTTAGGAAAGCAGGCGGAGGAGGGAACCATGAAGCCAATAAGCATCATTTCTCTTTGGCCTCAGCATAAGTTTCCTGCCCTGCTTGAGTTCCTATTCTGACTTCCTTCAATGATAGCCATGGAGGTGAAAGTGTAAGGCAAATAAACCTTTTCCTCCTAAGGTTGCTTTTGGTAATGGTGGTTATCACAATAGTTAGCCTACCTAAGACAGAAGTTTGTACAAGGGACGAGGGTACTGATGTAAGAGACTTGACCATGCTGCTTGTTGGTAGAATGTGGACTTTGGACAAGAAAAGTCATTGATCACTTTAGGTGGGGCTTAGTAGGCCATCTTGGTAAGAGAATAGAAGGTAGTAGTGGTGAGGGCAATTTAGACTATGCAGGCCCAACTCCAAAGGTTTCAGAGGGGAACAATAGTAGAAAGTGGCCTTTGTGTAATTTTGGCAAAGAATGTGGCTGCTTTTTGCCCTTGTCCTAATAATCTGCCTGAGGCATTAATGTTTTCCTGAAGAGGGGATTTGAAAGCAGCATTATAGTGACAGTGTCACATGGTTATTAGTGATTGCTGTTATGCAGAGCCACAATGATCTACAATGAGAAGGAGCAAGTGGGGGCAAAGAGAAATAGAAAACGTAGAGTTGGAAGGGAAAAAGAGAACGAAGAAATGTAATGTTGGAGCCAAGCCTTGTCCTCCAAGAGAAGCAGTTTAAAGAAAGGCTTGATTCAAAATGGAATAAAAGAAGTGGTGACCTCAGGGCAAGACTCTACCTAGCTAAGCTTCTAATTTGTGAAAAGGAATCAAACAAAAGCTTTAGCAACAAAGGGAACCACCAGCAATGGAACTCTTATGTAAATGTAATTCAAGGAGAAGGCCAGGTTTCAGCCCAGGCAAGCACAGGAATTTGCCAGCTTTGCCTACGTGGTACTGGATTTGGAGTCGAATCTTCTTCTGTGGTTAAGGAAAGCCACTGGGGCCAGGCATGTGGCAGGGGGGTTCGTGAATGTAGGCCTGGAGACGTCACTGTGTGAAGCTGTGACGGTGAAGCCCGGGTTGAGCTGGAGATGCCATGGCCACGGGATAACTGTGAAGGACAGCGTCTAACAGGGAGTGGACACAGCCCAAGGAGAGAAATGTGTTGCAGTCATCAAAGCTGCAAGGAGTTGGAGATCTGAAGAAGCCTTTGACATCTGACATAGAGATTTAGGATTTGGAGTCTTGCTTTGGTCCAGTATTTCCTCACTCTCCTGCCCCTTTCCTCCCTTTTGGAATGATAACCCATATTCTGTGCCATTGTATGTTTGTATGTGATTTGCTTTTAGATTTTGATTTTACAAAGAGTTATAGTTAAGAGATTTTCTTGAAACTCCGAAGAAATTTTTGACTTTTAAACAGTAGTGAAGCTGCAAAAGACTACGGACAGTTGTGAAGTTGAATTAAGTGCATTTTTGCATTGTGATATGGGTATTAGCCTATGGGGTCAAGGAATAGAAGCTGGTGGTTTGAATGTGACTGGCCTCCATAGGATTATATGTATGGATGTTTGGTTCCTAGTTGGTGAACTGCTTGAGACGGATTAGAAGGTGTGGCCTTGTTGGAGGATGTCTTTCACCAGGAGTGGGCTTTGAGATTTCAAAAAGCTCAGACCACCCCCAGATTCTCATTTTCTCTGTGTGTGTGTCTCTGTGTCTCTGTCTCCGTCTGTGTCTCTGTCTCAGTCTCTGTCTGTCTGTCTGTCTGTCTGTCTGTCTGCCTGCCTGCCTGCCTGCCTGCCTGCCTGACTGCCTGTCTCTCTCTCTCTCTCTCTCTCTCTCTCTCTCTCTCTCTCTCTCTCTCTCTCTCTCTCTCTCTCTCGTGCCTGCAAATCAAGATCTAAACCTCTCAGCTACTTCTTCATTACCGGGCATGCCTGTTTCTTGCTATGATGATCATGGAATAACCTTCTAAAACTGTAAGTAAGCCCTTAAATGTTTTCTTTTCTAAAAATTGCCTTGGTCATGGTGCCTTTTCACAGCAATAGAACAGTAACCAAGACAGGAGGATTTTCATTGAAAAAGATTGAGGATTAGTGGAAAGAACTAAAAGAAGTTAAAATGTAATCCATGGCCTATGTGTTTTCACAGAAAGCCCACTTGGCTGAAGCATAAACTTGCTTATTAGGTAATCACTTGCCACCTAGCAAAATGCTTTCTCATCAGCACCTGATTGTTATGAACGCTGGTGTTGCTTTCCAGTTTGCTGTCAAACTGCTACCTGCCTAATATATATGGATGAATCTGACTCTTCAGCCCCTTCCTTCTCTTTGATCTTTCTCATATGTACTCCTTCTGGAAAAAGAGACCTTGAAACCAGTCATACAAAGTTATATAGAAGCCAGAATCGATTTAAGTACAAGAACAATTCTTATATAAAAGATATGAGGGAACTGGGTGATCTCTCTTTCCTTTCATTGAACGTGGGCATGGAGCTCACTGGTCCTTAAACAGTAGGTGGTTGTAGGTTAATAATAACTAGTCAGGGTAAGAAAGGCAGAAAGAATGAGAAAAGGGTTGAGGAGCTGGTGGCACAGTTCAGTTGATGAGTACTTTCCTACCATTTGTGGGGACCTGGGATTGATCCTTAACATTAAACACACACACACACACACACACACACACACACACACACACACACACACACGATGAATAAGTAAAAGAGATCTTGAGGAAAATAAGGAGAAGAAAAAGAGAAGGAGGAGGAGGAGAAGGAGAAGAAGAAGAGACAGTATTGGTTGCCAACCAATATGGACTTGATATCATTTTATCTCACATTGCTGTGAGCTGTGTTGCTGGCAAACTCTGCATGCCTGGTGACAGCTGTGACGATAGCTACCATTTGCCTCAGCATACTACCTTGTCAACTGTTGCTTGTGCAGCACTGCTAGTTGGGTGAGGAAAATGGTCCTCATGTATCTATCAATCCCAGTCATTGGTACCAAGTCTTACTTATAGAGGACACATCCATTTTATACAAGTCTCACTGAAATCTATGAAGTCTTATTTTTTCTCTACTGTTTAATAATTCCCTCTTGGTGGGAAAAGTGTAGAATAAACTATAAACATAGATTTTTTTTTTTTTTAGTGAGGCCCAGGCTGCCTTTGAACTTAAGAAAGACCTCAAACTTCTGATCCTTCTGCTCTACTTCCTGTGTGCTAGGATTACAGGTGTGCAACACCATACTCTGTTTACTTAGTTTATGCCTCTACCTCCCTTCAAACCTGCCCCCACCCTAGGTAGGAAGGTTAGAAGGGACAAGGGATGTAGACCTCTTTAGACTTAGTTCAGACTGGTTAGGGCTGGCAGGTTCTTTGGGAGAATATCCATCTCAGTCATCCGGATATCTAGTAGTCCAGCAACAGCAAATGGCAAATGCAGCAGGACAAACAAGCAGTCTTCTTTCTTTGGTGTTCATCTCCTTGAAGCCCTTTCCTCTCTCCACTCTGGTATTTGTACTCTCCCAGAGTCCTCAGGATTCTACTAACTCCAGTTGGCAAAGACCACAGCCCACCTGAGCAGATTATCAGCTGTGGACAAACTAAAACATCCCAATATCCCACAGTTGGGATTAAAACAAAAACTTGCTTATATAACATAACTGAGTAGTAGTAGTAGTAGTAGTAGTAGTAGTTTAAACAAAAAGAAAAAACAACCTTCTATTACATCTAGTTCTGGTGATCAAGGCTGAGACAAACACTCTACAAATTAAGGTACATACCAATCCTCTCAAATCTTAAACTCTAGCATATTCACCAGCAGTGAACTCTTGTACACAGTTCTGTTCTAAGACATCCCTGAAGCAGTACTCAGGGGTGACGTCTATGTGTGTTTGCAATCTACCTTCTGTTCATTTCTTTACTTTGAAACTTAACTCTTTACATGATGATGACCCTTTTCTCACTCATTGTTGTTAAGACCTAGTTCCCACCAGAGGATTACCTAGTAATCCTTGGCTAAGCTTATCTCCAGAGCCTCATTGAGGTTTTAAGATGTAGAAGAAATGGCTAGTGTCTGTACTTGCTGTGTCAACTTGTCCCTTTCTCATTTTCTGGTTCGTTGCCACTCTCTGCCTTGTTACCTTCCAACTGGGCTCAGGAGTATGAAGACAACCCCTCATTTCAGTGGTGTGCTGGGACTGGATTTGAACAGTGCTGCCAACATGGCTAGATGCTCTCTGTGCTCTTTGGCCACTGCATCTCTGCCTGGGAGCGGTTTACAGTTTTGGGGCTAATTGTGCCTACTGAGAAGAATCAAAATTTCTCCTGTTCAAAGTTCCAGATCTAAGTTGTAAGATTAAAAGAACCTTTGAGGGTATGGTGACTGCAAACAGGAATCAGGCTCTGACCATCCCACGGTGATGATGTGATTTCAGGGCAGCCATCCAGGCAGATGGGAACTAAAGATTCAAATAAAGCAAAACAAAACTAAAAATCAGAGTGGCAGTGGGGATTCAATGGAGGGTATGTCAGTAGGAAGGATCTTAGAAGATAAAATCAAAGGGATTTCAACTGGATAGTGTGATGGTTTGGATAAAAATGCTTCCCATAGACCCTAGCATTTAGTTATTTGGTTTGGGGGAGGATTAGGAGGTGTGGCCTCATTTGAGGAAGTGCATCATTGGGGTTGAGTTTAGAAAATAAACAGACTTGCACCTGTTTTAGTTTTCTTTTCCTGGTTGGTGCTTTTGGTTCAAGATGTGAGCTCTCGGCTGCTGCTCCAGCTCCATTCTTTTCTTCCATCATCTTAGACTATTATACCCTTGGAACCACAAGCCCAAAGAACCTCTTTCTTCTGTAAGTTGCTTTGGGCATAGTGTTATATCACAGCAACAGAAGAGTAATGGTAACGACAGGAATAGTGGTGTGTGTGTGTGTGTGTGTGTGTGTGTGTGTGTGTGTGTGTGTGTATATGTGTATATATATATATATATATATTGTTTTCAGCATGGGTGGTAATGATAAGGTATATATTATCACCAGGGAAATGGAAGGCAGTCGTCATAACAGGTATGTGCCAAGCCAGAGAGATATGCAACATATTTAGTTTTGGGCCATATCGTATATGCATAGCAGTAATATTTACGTTAGAACATTTTTATCCCCATGGGATATCAAAATAACTTTAGAATTATTACTGAGCTCTGGGTGTGATGGCTCATGTCTGTAATCTAAGCACTTAAGAGACTGTGGTATGAGTATTGCAGTAAGTCTGAGGTAAACCTGGGCTATTTAGTGAACTCTGGGCCAGACCAGGTTACAGAGTATGATAATGAAACCTCATGACAAGCCAAAGACAGGGCCTGGTGACAGCAGGCCAGTACCTACAGCTACTTAGTAGCCATGGGTAAAAGAATTTCATATGCTACAAGTGAGTTCAAGGCCAGCCTGGATAACTTAGCAAGACCCTGTCTTAAAATAAAAAGCAAAGCTTCAGAGCTGGGCTAAGTTCAGTGCACTGTAATGAAGACAAAGAAAGGAATTTCTACAGATAATGTAGCTGGTTATCTGGTTGTCTGAACAGTGTCCAAGAATGGAGTCATGCGAGGGGAATTCTGAGTGCCTGTGGGAAACCTCTAAGAAAACAAGGCAAGAACTGTCTGTGATGGCACTCAAAGAAAGAGTAAGCAGACTACCAAGATGAGACTTGATAGCTTATGACCATATAGTGGGGGAGGGGGTCCCCCTTGGTCTTAGATATAGGGGAGGGGAATAGGTTGAAAGTGGGAGGGAGGAAGAAACAGGAGGATACAAATGATGGGACAACAATTGAGTTGTAATCTGAATAAATTAATAAAAAAAATTAAAAAATGAAATTAAAAAACCTGTCTGTGGCTTCAGTTTCTTTAAAAACATGGAATTGTTTTTGTAATATGCTTTCTGCTTCTCCTGGGTGTGGCAGATAGGAATGAGTTTACTCCAGCTGTTGTTATTCATGTGCCTCTATGTAAAAACATGTTTTTGCCATGTGAGGCTTGTCCTTGTGATTGAACACCCTCAGTATAAACTGCCTGATGCCCTGACTAAATCTGGCTAATACATGGGACTTCAGTTCGACTTATTTTTTTGGCCTTGCTCTCCCAGGTTCACACATTTAATTAGAGTGATAAACATCTGGTGGTGGTTTTAAATGTATCTAAAATCAGATGAATTGGCTTAGCAATAGTGAAGTTGGCACTCAGATACAATAATGCGTCCTGATGACATTTTTTAGGTGAAATAATTTTGATATACTATGATGGGCCTCTGCACATCCATGGTGCTTTCTTACCATTCACACTGCTGATGTAACATGAACAAGATGAACATTTTTTGTGTTTTTGGTTTTGCTTTTTAATGCTTTCTATGAACATACACGATCCACTGACTAAGATGAGTGAACCCTTTTCATCTTTGATCTGCGTGGTTAGTTTTCATTCCTCTTCTGAAGTTCTGCAGAGCTGTGTAGCTATATCCCTGACAGTGGCAGACAGTGTGAAAGTATGCAGAAGTCCAGAGTCTACCTTTCTTAGGCCAATTCCTCTCACAGACATTTTTGAGCTGTTATAGTAGTGTGGTCACTGGCCTGGATAACAGTGGTTATGCCTGTACCCACTTACTTGTTATCTTAGTTAGGCTGTCTATCACTGTGAAGAAACACTATGACCACAGCAACTCTTAAAAAGGAAAATATTTACTAAGGATGTGCTTACAGGCTCAGGGGTTTATTCCATTATCATTATGGCAGGAAGCACAGTAGCACTCAGGTAGACATGGCGCTGGAGGACCTGAGTGTTCTACATCCAGGTTGGCAGGCAGAAGGAAGAGAGAGTGGGCCACTGGGCCTGGCTTGAGCATCTGAAACCTCAAAGCTCATCTCAAGTACACACTTCCTCCAACAAGGCCACACCTACTCCAACAAGGCCACAAATCCTAATAGTGTCACTCCCTGGTAACCAACCATTCAAATCTATGAGTCTATGGAGGACATTCTTAGTTTGATCATTATTTGATATTATTCTGATTTTCCATCTCTGAAGATTGCTAACTTTATGTTGCTTCCTACCAATTGACTTTCATTCAGATGGGAAGTTCACAAAGTTAGAGAAATGTGACATCAGACCCTAGCTTCACCTCACTGTTATTGTGTAACTTCCGCTAAAATTTCCCACCCATATTCAGATGAAGAGATAATTCATTCTCAGATAAATGAATAAGAAAAAATGGTATGTATATAAAATGGAATGTGTCCTGTCGCATGCGACAAATTGAACAGGGTTCCCTGGAAGAGAGAGTGGGAATTGAAAGTCAGGGGACAGAGGCGTGAGACAAATTGAGCCAAGTCTGGAGATTTCTGATCAAGACTGCCTTTAATGTAGGTGAGTAGATATTATATAACAAGGCTACCAGAAGCTCTATTGTAATCTCACTTCCCCCTAGCCCCCAGGCAAGAGCACAATCCTCTGAATAGTTCTCTGTAAGAACTTCCCTATTTCCTTCAGAGGTAAACAATCCAAAGATAGCCTAAACACAAACTTTCCTTCAGCAAAGGTCAACAACGTGAAGGTCACAGCCTGCAGCCTAAGCATGGGATTTCTAACATGGCTGAATTTAGAATGGCTTTCTACTGGAATGCTAATCAGCTCTAAAAAAATTATGAAACCACACCTAATATTTGTGGAAAAATGGACACACAGAATGTGTAATATTAAACAAGGTCATACAATCTCAGATATGAAAGAACCTCATGTTATCCCTTATATATAGCATCTAGTCAGTAATATATGTATGTATGTAAACAAATATACATATGTGTGCAATATACCTAGAAGAAAAGAAAACAAGGACTGCAGTCTACTAGAAGACAAGGAAGGACTGATATAGGTAATGAGCACGGATTATAAAAGAGGGCATAAAGCCAAGTATTTTTCTAATTTTAATTTTGTCATGAGTTCTTGGTTTTGGTCGTAGATAGTACATATTTGATAGTGAAAGTGTATAATCTAATGTGAATCTCCACAGCTTTCATTTTAAAAGGCTAGTGTAATTGTTTAGAATTTCAATGAGCTGTATAGGTTTTGAGTCTGGTTAATTTGGAGGTATCATATTTTGTTTACAATATCTTTAATAATAAAATTTAAAATAAACTTAATAAAAACACTTGTATTAAATTTATTAAAATTTTCTTCCCTTCTCTAAAGATATTAAGGAAATTATTCTTTTTATATTTTCGTTTCTGAAAGTAAATGGAAATTAAATAATATAATGAGGCAAAATTATAAACTAGTATATCATTGGATAACAAAAATAATGCATAGCACAAAACTCAACTACTGAAATACATTCAATTCAATAGTTAAACCAACTTTGTAGAGTAGCTACTTACTGCAAGGACTGTTCTATTGGGATAGACCAGTGAATGTAACATGCAAAGGTCCCTGCCTTTGTAGAGTCTGTATTCTAGTGAAAGTGATTAATAATAAAACATGGGCATAACTGCAAACGTAGAGAAAAGTATACAACATGGGTCCCAGAAATCAAACTCAAGGCTTCTGCAACAGCAGTACATGCTCTTACCCATTAAGCCATCTCTCTAGGCATGTTACTTATTATATTAACGTTGCCTAATGCTTTTGGAATAAACATATCAAAATTTTAAAACTTTAGGCCAGATAGATTGTAAAAATATTTTATGTTACTAGTACCCAAATCTTTCACATTTGTACTTCTCAAGAGAAAGGGTTTTTTTCTCATATGATTTGGCATTTTGGGCTACTGATATCAAAAGGAAATGCAGTTCCATAATCTTATTTTTGGCAGGGTCCTGTCTCTTAGGAAGTGTCAGGGTTCTTACTATGTTGAAAATAGCATTTGTACACCAGAACACAGTGCATAAGAACTCGTTCATCTTCTCTCATATACCTTACATCTCCTCTCAGTTGCAGTACCTGCCTCTTAGTGTTTGAGTGAGTATGTACTGAAAAGGGTATTTTGCTTGTGAGCTATAACAAAACAGCCATGTAGTATACCGGAACTTAACTTTCTACACGGTCAAGGGGAAATGAATAGCATGGGATAATGGTCCAGTGAGATGTGTTTCTAACCTCCGTGGTTATGTTTTAGTATTAATATGATTTAGCTAATTTTATATCTTCAGAGAAGCTAACGTGCACATCCTTCCATGTGAGTGTTGAACAAGGCTGGTTCTAGAAATGCTGCCAATGTTGGCTTTTAACCAAGTAAAGGGCTCTGGTTCACGATGGTTAAGCAATACTTACACATAGAGCTATCACTACTTACACTATGAGTAGAATACCACATTTTAAGCCAATTAGGTATATTGCCTTTCAAAGAGCTTTATATTCCTTGATAAATGCTTGAGTAAGAGCTGGGCTGCAGCTCATAGAGTGTTTGTCTGGTGTGTGCAAGACTCTGGGTTTGCTCCTGAAAACTGAAAAGGAAGAGTTTCAGTTAAGCAGAAACATGTAGCTTCAAGAATACACACTGCATGCTTGGAAGGGAGGGCGAGTTCCTGCTTTGGTGGCAGGTCCCTGTTGTATTTTCTGAGTGCTAGGTATGTTATCCTGAACATCACTGGGCTTAGTGGACCATGTCATAATACTATTGCATTGCAGAACACTAGTTGAGTTTCCAGCTACAATAATGTCTCATGGCAATGACAAAGTCTCCTGAAGAAAGATGGACTTAGTGGCTTGTTGCCAAATATTGGGGAAAATTTTCACAGTCTTTAGAAAATATGAACACTAAAATTGCTTTTGATTTCTCCTCAGGTAGTACAAAATGAATATAAAAGATATCTAGATTTACCATTCAAAACATCCCTATTAATCTAGTTAACGCACAATCTTATTCAATATAAAAAAATAAGCTGGTATTATATTTAAGCAATAACAATATTTAAGGTTATTAAATAAGCTTGTTCATCTCGTGTTCAATGAATGTTGCTTCATATTTTTAGTTTCTTCTTTTGATGATTTTATTTTTGTTTTTTAATTACGCACATATCTGTGTGTGGGTGTGTGCGTATGATTAGAGGTGACTGCAAAAGCCAGAGGTCCTGGATCCCCCTAGACCTGACATTCCAAGCAGTTGCTAGCTGCCTGATATGGGTTCTGGGAACTGAACTCATCTCCTCTGAAAGGGCAGTATTTGTGCTTAATATATCTTCCCAGCTTCTATATCTTAATATATCTTTTCCAGCTTCCATCTTTTCAGTTCCAATTTTAGTTTATTTTCAAGCATGAATGAGAAAAAGAAAACAGAAAGAAAACTGATTTCAATTAGGATGCTTGGAAATCATTGACAGAAAAATTGTCTTACATTCAGTTGTTAATTCACTTTGGATTACAATTTATTTTGTAATTTCTATCTCTGATACCGGCACACTACCAAGAACGGCCATGAGAACAACTTGCTTAGATGCCATATTTGAGTGAGGCTATATGGGATATGTCTTGCTGCCTGGCTTAAACCAAAGGGCTCCATGTTTACCCATGTTGTTGCGGGTGGTAGGATTTTATTCTCTTGTCTGCATGAAGGGTAGGCACCACATTGTATTTATCACTGCATGTGCCATTTGCAGTTTGGCTGATTTCATTTCTTGTCTATTATGAATAGTTCTAAGCATGCAAGAGGTGATCTCTTTGTCATATTAGTTTCTTTTCTTTTGTCTGTACACACCAGTAGTGAGTTTTCTGGGTCCAGTGATAGATCTAGTTTTAATTTTTAAGGGATCTTTATACTGTTTTAAATAAGGGTTGAACTAATTTATAGTCTCACCAACAGTGTAGAAAGGTCTGTTTTCACATCCTTACCTTCACCTTTAGTCATTCTCTCTCTCTCTCTCTCTCTCTCTCTCTCTCTCTCTCTCTCTCTCTCTCTCTTTCTCAGGGCTGGCACTCAAATACTATGACACCTGAGTGGAGGTCAGAGGAGTAACCTCAGATGTTGGTTTTTACTTTCTGCTCTGAGACAGAATCTTCTGTCATTCTCTATATTTGAAAAGCTAGGTGGCTTGTGCGTGTTAGGGACTCTTCTGTGTCTGGCTCCCATTTCCCTTGCTGAGGCTGCAGATGCATGCACCACGTCCAGCTTGGACCTTGAAGATTTGGACTCAGGTAAGTGCTTTTGCAGGAAGTGCTTTACTAGCCAAGCCACCTCCACTCTGTTGTGAGTCTTCCTGACAGCAACTGTCTTTACTTAGGTGAGGCAGTATTCAGCTTGGTTTGGGTTGCTTTTCAATGACAGTCATGGATGCTGAACATTTTCACATACCTCTTAGCTTTTTATACATCTTCCTTCCTTCCTTCCTTTCTTCCTTCCTTCCTTCCTTCTTTTTCTTATCTTTTTATAAGTATATTTAAATTTGGCCATTGTTAATTGGGTTCTTCGTTCTTCCTGTGAGTTGTTTTAGTGCCTTGACATTCTCAGAAGTGTAGATGTCACTTACTCTCTCCCATTCTGCATATCATTCTTAAGTTTTCTTGCCCAGGCATAAATAAGTTTAAAAAAATCATGAGTCATCACAATTTTCATTTACAAGAAATAAATATTTTAAAGATGCCAGGAAATCTATGACAGTCAGCATGACCCTCCTTTACATCTCAAATGTCAGGAGAAGGAAGTGAGTTGTTTTAAGAACCCCATTGACTTTGAGTCCACCTCTTATATTAAGTGTTCTACATTTATGAGTATCAGAGAAGAGCAAAAGAACCCTGCATGCTTAAGGATGCATTTTAATCCTGGGCATGGTGGTGCACACCTTGAATCCCAGCATTTGGAGGCTGGGATCCACAGAGGCAAGTGGATCTTAGTGAATCCAGGGCTGGCCTAGGCTACATAGAGCAACCCTGAAAAAATAAATAAATAAAAGGAAGGAAGGAAGGAAGAAAGAAAGAAAGAAAGAAAGAAAGAGAAAAGAAAAGAATGTACTCTAACTATAAAAGAATAGTCTTACTTCTGTATCTTCTCCTTTTTAGAATTTCAAGAATAGAATAGAATTTACAAATTTTATTACTCAATATGCTCATTATCATAGCTGATAAGTACAGTAATAATCAAATTCAAACTCCCTCTAAGAGAAACAGAAGCAACAAAGGTAACGTTTTTTGTTTGTTTTATTTTGTTTTGTTTTTAAATACTTCGTGCTAGGGACAAAACTGAGTTATGAATGTAAAATATTTCTTAAGCTAAAAAAGAAATGATATATACTCATTAAACATCCCAACTCAGAGATCTTTATTAGTTTTTCATAAAATACATGGTGGCAACCTAAAGTGTGTTTGATTTAACTACCACTTGAAAGGTTGCAATATATAACAAATAGTAGAAGAAAAACAATTTACGTAATGTAATCCAGTGATGTTTAATGTCTAATAAAAGCAGGCTTCAGGAAATGTAGCACAAGATATCAATTTAAAAGAGCTTTTCTCTCTTGATCCTGTACTTCCTGCCTTTCCCCCAAAAGCTTAGCTGGCTCACCTGATTTAATAGAAAGATTTAAACAAAGAGAAATCCTAATCTGTCTTTTCTATTTTGCCCCAGGGCTAACCTGCACACAGTAGCAGCTAATCTAAAGGTTTTAGAAGCAGTTTCCCCTGTGATTTGAAAATAGCAAGACTTCATATGACTGAATATGCTTCTTATTTTCCCTATGAGAATGTAACTCCTAGGAGAAAGAGTTCTTGTATGAATATACTGTTGGTCTCCAGGAGCTACAGAGTGCAGTGCATGTGTCTTTTTAAAAAGTATATTAAGTATTTATTATTATTATTACTATTCTTATTTTTTTATTATTTTAATTTCTTCACTTTACATCCCAATTATAGCCCCCTCCCCCTCTCCCCGTTCCCCTAGTCCTCAGTAAGGGGGAGCCCTCCTCCCCTAACATCAAGTCTCATCTGGACTGTAGGTGTCCTCTTTCTCTATGGGGGACGTGATCAACAAGTGGGCACCAGAGTCCATGTCGGTGTCCATGTGACCCACAAGGAGACTGTGCTGCCTATCTACTATATCTGAGCAGAGGGTCTAGGTGCTCACCATGCATGGTCCTTGGTTGGTGCATCGTTCTCTGCAGCACTGCCCACATTTATTGGTTCCATTGGTTTCCTTGGGGAGCTCCTGCCCCCTCCAGCTCCTATCTCCCAACTCCTCCATAAGACTCCCTGCGCTCCACCCCAGAGTTTGGCTGTGAGTCTCAGCATCTGCTCGATCCCCTGGTAGGTGGAGTCTTTCAGAGGACATCATGGTAACATGGGCCTCTGCTGACATTTCAGTCACCACACTGAAGGGCAGCAGTTGTTTGTGAGAGGACAAGTGTGTTATTAATATACCAGGAACACACTTTTTCCAACAGTACACTGAACTGGGTCTTTCCTTGTCATATATTTTCATAACCTTTTTATACATTGAACTTCTCTGCAACATTTAACCTTATTGGACATTTATTTTCCAGGACTCATTCTCAAGCAATAGTGACTACAATTTTCTCTTCGGATTAACTGCTTTGGCAGTTTAACCAGTGGAGCGCAAAGACAATTCCTTATCCTATGATGAGAGAAAGAGCCAATTTTAAATTAAGAGAGTTCTTCAGATAATAAGAATAAAACCCAAGGAAGACATGGTAATAGGTTTTAGTAAACATAAAGTAAATTTCTCCTGTGTTTGGGAAAGTATAACATGTTTAGAAAGTATTTAGTAAAATGTGTCTAAAGGAAGTGAAAAAACCTGAGGAAATCACAATGGTCAAGTATCAATAAGATCAAGGTACAACCTTAGTCTTACATAAAGGGAGAGAGCATGGCATTAGAAGATGCACTTGTTTTTTCTTCATAAACATATTCTTTTTATTAATTTATTCATATTACATCTCAATTGTTATCCTGTCCCTTGTATCCTTCCATTCCTCCCTCCCTCCCATTTTCCCCTTACACCCCTCCCCTAAGACTGTGACTGAGGGGGACCTCCTCCCCCTGTATATGTTCATAAGATATCAAGTCTCTTCTTGGTAGCCTGCTATCCTTCCTCTGAGTGACACCAGGCCTCCCCATCCAGGGGACATGGTCAAATATGGGACACCAGAGTTCGTGTGAAAGTCAGACCCCACTCTCCACTCAACTGTGAAGAATGTCCTGTCCATTGGCTAGATCTGGGTAGGAGTTCAAAGTTTACTGCATGTGTTGTCCTTGCCTGAGAAGATGCACTTTTTAAAAGCTGGGCATGGTGGCGCACATCTTTAATCCCAGCACTTGGGAGGCAGAGGCAGGCGGATCTATAGATCTATAGAATGAGTTCCAGGACAGCCAAGACTGTGCAGAAAAACCTTGTCTCAAAAAACCAAAAAGACAAAAATAAAGGAAAAAAAGAATAAGGTTTAAAAAAAAAAAGAAAAAAGAAAACACACTTAAAAAAGCTAAATGACAAAAGCAAAGAACAAATTATTCTTTCTACATTACATCACTCATTCTTGTGTTTGTTAATTTTTTTCTAGTCATTATGCACAATGTAGAATCATTATTGATGCATCTATTATGAGACTAAGGCAATAGGCAGGGTCTCATTTAAAATGAGCCACCTGTAAGTCCTTCCAAAATTCAAGAAGACACATTTGAAAGGAAAGCAGCTACATCAGAGAAGGGCCTCCTGCCTCTAGGCTATACCATCCTCTTGGCCACCTGGGTCACTGCAGCCCCATGGAACATGGCACGGGTTATGCCGCAGATCTCTACTGAGGTCCTTGGCTGACTGCCCCAGTTAGCTAAGAAGCTCGAGAAGGGAGCAGAGTCAAGATTAATATGCATTGGAATAATAAAATGCCCTTATTGCAGTTTTGTGTGACCTTTACCCAGTTAAATGAAGATATTGCCTCATTGGGAGTTTTTGGCTTCCTATCAGCTTTGAAAAGGAGAAAGGAATAAGAAGTCCTTGCAGCACACAGAGGAAGGGATGCTGGCAAGTGCATCTGGCGAATATTACAGTGCAGAGGCAATGGCTGGCAGGTTCTTTCCCCTTCTTGTCTGTGTTTTGTTTTCTACCTCGGGGCAGGATAACTGATGGGAAAGTACGTCTCCAGGAGAGCTGGATATGCCTCTGAAATGCCAGTCAGCTCGGAAGCAGACAATAGAGCCTTTATTTCATTTCGTTTTATTTTGCTCAGGAATGTTTTTTTAATGCCAAAGCTCTGTTCAGAGATGGGAGAGTGGGAGGAAATAAGACTTGTAAAAAGTTAACCTTGAACAAAGAAAACACTAAAAGCTTCGTGTTGCCTCCTCCGTTGAAAGCCTTTTCGGGGATGATGCCCAAACAGGTGCCACGGCACATGTGGATAACTGAACACAAAAGGGCTTTCTTCCTTTTCTCACCAAGGGACCTGGGTTCTTCAATCTTTTCTGCCCCACCCCCTTTTGTCTGTACCTCCTCCTTCCCCAGTTTTTGAACTTAACCCATCCAGCACTGACTAATAACAAGAGCGTCCACACCCTTTGTATTGGAGCTCTGCAGACATCGTTAGAGGCAAGTGGACAGGTACTCCAGGAGCACTCTGGCTTCTTTGTTTTCTTCCAAAAAACCTTTGATTTCTAGAGTTTGTCATTTTTTTCTGAGTATGAGGTCAGGGGAAAAAAGAAAAGAGCAATGAGTAAATGTCATGGTGCATGGATGCCATGAGAACAGGAAAAAATCCCAGAGACAAATTATGTTCATCGGATGAATGTAGCCAGGGGGCCCAGCAGCCTGGATGGTGGGGAATGCAGTCTATGTCGGGTAGAAGTGGCCCCTGTCCAGCCCGTTGGCCAAACTGGGGTCTGTGTCGACCATGGCCTGAACATAACAACAACAGATAAGAGGTTTCCCAGAGTCAGTGTCCTCAACAAAGTCAACAAAACAGAAACCACAGCCAAAATGTCTGCGTGTATTAGGGGATGACCAATTATTGGGGAACAATAGGCAAGCACATCATGATAGAAAAAAATTGAACTTTGTTATGATCATTAGAAAAAGTAAAGAGATCCAAACACACACACACACACACACACACACACACACACACACACACACACACACACACATCACTCACACCATTCACATCATATCACACATACACACACACACACAAACACTCATCACACAGGCACATATACTCATGGACATGTACTTACATGCACATGCACACACACACTGAATTTGGGCTCTACCTTTTCTTCTTCATCTTTTTCCTATTTTTACTTCTGAAAAAAGTCTTTTTATCTTGGTGGAAAACAAATTAAATATATTTGACCTTTAAAAGCCTATTTCTCTATCCACTTCAAATGGGAATTTTTTCTTACAAATCATGGACATTCTGGTGGCCCAGTTTAGCTTGTTCTTTGATATTTGTGTGTGGGTGTGTGTGTGTACGTGTGTGGCTAATCTGGCTAAAATACAGACAATGCCCTTAGCACACACTTTTAATTACAAACAACAAAGGTTAAGTTAGTTTGTAGATGGAAGCAGCAAGTTTGGAGTTCATTCTTGAGTTCAGGTCAGCAGAAGCTGTTGAAGCCAAAAATTGTAGTGAGAGAGAGAAAGAAGACACAGTTTTACAGGTTAGTTTTACAAAGAAAGGCAGAAAGAGACCAACAAAGGTGAAGAAAGAACGAGCCAGAGAATGAGAAGACATAAAATCAGGACAGATTGCTAGAGTTAGCTTGTGGCCAACCAGAGCAGTTCAGTCAGGCCAAGAGAGAGAAGCCAGATTGGATCAGTCAGCTTGGAGAGGGGTTTGAGACAGAACAGCTGAGTTGAACCAGTCAGCCAGAGTTCAGAAAGAGCTAGAAAGGGTGAGCTTATTCAGAAGTAAGTCTCAGAGGCTGAAAATATTCTATGCCTTGATTAGACTGTATGGAGGGCAGAAGCTTCCAGGACGAGGCCTAGATTAGCAGACAGAGGCAGTAAGCCTCCGAATTGAAAATTAAATCAGGTGAATAAAAGTTACTTTCACAGTGTGAGTATGTATGAGTGTGTGTGTGTGTGTGTGTGTGTGTGTGTGTGTATGTGTGTGAATATGACTGTGTGAATGTGTATGTTTGTGAGAGTACGTTTGTTTTGGTGTGTAAGTATGTTTATGTGTGTCAATGTATGTGAAGATGTGTATGAATGTGTGTGGGTATGTCCATGTGTATATGAGTATGTGTGTGTTAGTACATGTATATGTGTATATATAAATGTGTGTGACTATGTGTGTATGAGTGTGTAAGTATGTTTATGTGTGTGAGTGTACATAAGAGTGTGTATAAATATGTATGTGAGTTTGTGTGTGCATCTATGGAGTATGTGTGTTTGTGAGAGTGTATGTGTTTGTATTTAAGAATGTGTATGTTCATGTGTGTTGGTATGTATGTGTGAGTGTGTCTGTATATGAGTATGTTTGTGTGAGTGCATTTGTATGACTGTGTGTATGTGTGTAAGTGTGTATATGTCTCTTTCAGGAGTTGAAACTCAACAGCAAGGGGATAGTAGATATTAAGGATGGGTCTTTTAATTGGGGCTGTAACTGAAAAGGCCTCATGTGAATGGGTTTAGATCAGCAGTCCTCTAGCTGTGGGTCATGACCCTTTCGCAGTGCTCACCTAAGATCATCTGAAAACACAGATGTTTACATCATGATTCATAAGAGTAGCAACATGGCAGTTATGAAGTAGCAATGAAAATAATTATATGCTTGGGGGTCACCACAACATGAGGGACTAAATTAAAGGGTCCCAGCATCAGGAGGATTGAGAACTACTGTATTAGATATGTTCATAAAAAGACATGGCCATACCCTTCCCCTTGATGTCATGTGGCAGCACAGGCCTCACTCAACTGAACCTGCTAAGGTTTTGATCTTGGACTACCCAAAATATAGAGCCACAAGACAGTACACTTCCATTCCTGGTTCATTCTATGGCCTGTGGCAGTCTGTGGTAACAACACAAATGAAGATACTTCCAAAGTAACCCTCATATGGTGCATCAGCTCAACACTCCCTTAGTTTGCAGATCCGTTCTGGCACCAGTGGGTAAAACCTGAGAATATTGGCGATATTGTGATGAGTCAGCACTTCTGTGGCACCTGCCCATAAGCAGTCACATCAGGGGTCAGGAAAAGAAAAGGAAGCTGCGGCCAAAAAGCAACAACTTGAACAGCATCCTAAAGAATCCTTTGATACATGAATGTTGTTAATAATAAGATAGTCCAGCATCGCCTTTTGGGTGTTACATAACGTGAAGTCTATTTGATTAGATAAAACTCGTTTCCCGCAGATGCTTGTTTACTAAATTGGAAATGGTTCGTTTGTAGTCTTTGCCATTAAAAGGATTCAATTGCCAACACATCTTTAAGGTATTAAATTGGACATACTTTGGGCTAATTAACAAGGATGAATTACTTTTGTGGAGCAGAAATAGAGACTGTCTTGTTTTCTCTTTTCTTTTCAAACCAGAGGAACAGCTCTGCTGGCCTGATCAGCAGGCTCTGTTGCTTGTCCCTGTAAGGAAATGTTAATTAGATTCCGATTACTGTCCTCAGTTTGTCAGGACATGAGTGGAAGTTTCTAGAAGAGGCTAAGAGAGTTTGTAATGTTGAGCTTGGGGAATTGAGTAAATGCATAAAACCTGGAAAGTCAGGCACCAGAGAAATGTGTTAGGAAAGGCAGTTAACAGCATCCTGCTAAAGAAAGGGACACTTTCGAAACCTTTCAAAACATGGCCATGTTTCTGCACAGCCTATCTTTTTCTTTTCCTCAACATTTAGAGTTTTAGTATATATCAGAGATACAAATTTTCCATGAGTTCAGGTAAAAATAAGGGTTTATTACAGTGTTGTAAAATGAACTACCATCTTTAGGTGATCAATTATTAAGAAGGATGGCATAGTCCACAACCTTTCCCCCATGTTCTTATTTCTGCTCCATGAAGTATAGCTCAGGTCAAACCCATATCTAGATGTTCCACCGCCAGCCCCCCCATTTCTTTAAGCTAGAAAAATATAATTCACTTTTACAGAGCACCATGGCTGCCACTGAGCACAGGGTTTCTGCACAAAGGCAGTGCTGTATATTTTAGAGTAAACATTAACCTGGCATTGTAGAACAGCTCTCAAAACCACAGGAAACAAACACGGAGATGTGAATGGTTGCTATCAATTTATAAAACGGCAGCAAGTAGGTTCTTCATGTGCTCCTTGCTGTAGACAACTAAACATTTTTTTCCTGTGTTCAAGGTAGTTTGCATATTGCCTTAAGCTATTCTTTCCCTAGGAGAAAATTACAAACACTGGTTGTTTAAACATATGTGATTAAAACATTTGCATTTTCCATCTTCTTAAATTTGAAAAAAAACCTCTTATATTTGGATAGCAGAAACAAAATACAAGAAGGACTGATGTTCAAACACAATCCTTTATTGTTCACAGGTCCCACTCTGGTTTGATTAGCATATAGTTGCTTTACTAGTAGTAACTTTAGTTAGCTTTTAGTGGTTGGTGTCTTCACTCATGATATAGTTGCCAGTTAAGCGACTGAAGACATTTCCCAAGTACTTCTTTCTTCAATCTACCACTCAAGAACGGGGTTTTTTATAACCTGGTTTTTCACCCATGCTCTTGTTCACAGAAATTATGACTATGAGGCTTAAATATATTTAAGCCTAGGCCAATATTGCTAGGATGTTTCCTGACTTGCTCATAACTAATATCCTGTTTATTCTATTCTTTTTTAATTAATTAATTTACTTTTACATATACATTTATATTATTACATATATATACAATAAACAACATACAGCAAGAAGAACAACAAAACAATCAGAAATTATATAAATGTTATGTTCATAGTGTTTTGGTTATTGGTATTTGGCAACCTTGAAGAAAACATATTTTCTGTCTTAGTCTAAAATTCTGAATGTAAATCAATATCTATCCAATTTAATCTCTACCAACTTAAAACATCTGTCAGACCTAAATATTCTTTCTTTTTCTTTTTCTTTTTTCTTCATTTTTTGTTTTTCTTTTTTAAATATATTTTATTAATTTATTCACATTACATCTCAATTGTTATCCCATCCCTTGCATCCTCCCATTCCTCCCTCCCTCCCATTTTCCCCTTACTCCCCTCCCCTATGACTGTGACTGAGGGGGACCTCCTCCCCATATATATGCTCATAGGGTATCAAGTCTCGTCTTGGTAGCCTGCTATCCTTCCTCTGAGTGCCACCAGGCGTCTGTATCCAGGGGACATGGTCAAATATGAGCCACACCAGAGTTTGTGTGAAAGTCAGGCCCCACTCTCCACTCAGTTATGGAGAATATCCTGTCCATTGGCTAGATCTGGGTAGGAGTTTGAAGTTTACTGCACGTATTGTCCTTGGCTGGTACCATAGTTTTTCAAGACAGGGTCTCTCTGTGTCTTGGCTGTCCCAGACTTGCTTTGTAGTCCAGGCTGGTCTTGAACTCACAGCGATCTGCCTGTCTCTGCCTCCAGCATTTTGGCATTAAAGAGAGGTGCCACCATGCCCAGCTAGACCTAAAAATTCTTAACCCCTACATAATGAAGATCAGATAGCTTGGTTTTACAGTTAAGCTGTTTTTTCTATTCTAAGTTCTGCCACATGGCTGGTTACCTTTGCTCAGGTTTCATGCATCTGTCCTCCTTAAGTGTCCTGGCCAAATCTTTTGCTAGCTTCACTGTATCCCAGAATTCATTCTTTCTCTTGAGCTTCTTCCTCTTATTTCGTGCCTCAGCTATTGGCAGTTTTTTAGTGACAGGTGATGCATACAGACACAAGCGATTCCTTCTGTACACCATACTGATTCAAGAGCTGTTGAATCCTATAAACAGTAGTGATCCTAAGTGTAAAGTGAGGTTCCTATTTTCAGCAATTAGAAATGATATTTTATGGTGTCTGAAGTAACTTAACGCTGGAACCATACTCAAATTTGTTTTATTTCCAGAGAAGATAACTTTCATTTATCAGTGAATAGCTTTGCTTTTCTATTCATAAAGGCAGTGCATAGATGGTGTGTTCATACTTTTGGCATTATTTTCCTTTGCAGCTAATGACAAGGTATTTGTCAGTGATTTAGTATTTGTTATGGAAAAAAATTAGTTGTTGGGCCAGAGAGATGGCCCAGTGTGCAAAAGTGTTTGTGGTATAAGTCCGATGAGCTGTGTTGGGAATCCCCTGAGCCTGTGTAAAAGCATGATGCTGTGGTGCATGTCTGTAGTCTCAGCATTGCTACAGCAACATGGGAGATGGAGTCAGAAGGGCTCTATGGAAGCTTGCTAGTCACACAGAATGGAGTATGCTGTGTTGTGGCAAACAGCAAGAAAATCCCTAGCTGAGACACTGTGAAATGTGTAGCTGTGTGTCAGAATGGTCCTCTAATTACACATATGTCATGGCTTTTGTATGCTCTCACACAAACACATACACACACATCACAACCATGCACACACACAAAAATAAAAAGTATTTAAAAAGTAGTAAACACCAGTTGTCAACAGAATGATTCCTGGGTTCTGCCGGAATCCTCGGGAAATATTAGGAGAAAAGTGTGCTTGTTTTCATTCCTTCAAATTTGTCTTAAATATCAGCTAGACATGAAGCATTGGTTACTCATGACAACTATTCTGTTTTCCATTTAATCCCTGCCCTCCACCCCCGCCTGCAGTCTGGACCACTTCAACATGAGCTGGCTCCTAAAAGAAGTTTTTGGCACCAACAGGTGCACTCTGGAAAAACTGTACTCACCCAAGCCCGACCAAGCAGTTTGTTTTCTTCAATATTGCATGTGAACTATGGAGTATGACTAAACATAATTAGAGGAGACCACTTCTCTGTCACTGACCTCTTTCTTCAGTCGTTATTTCTTGAACAAAATGCTACATAAGTGAAGAGGCCAACCCTGAGGTTAGCTCAGCTCTTCACAGCTAAACTTTGAGTGTGATAACAGAATTAAAATGTTTTTTCTCCTAAAAATAAGTCTTCATTTTCACAATTCAGTTAATGTAGTTTCTTGCTCTTAAGGACTCTTTTGGTTCTAGAAGCATAAGAGTTAGGAAATGATAAGGGATAGCAGGACCAGAAACTGAGCCACCCATTGAATTTTTCTAGAATGTTCCATTACTCATTTGAGGCAGAGCAATTGGCAACCTCCTGGCATGTATATCCTGTCTCAGTACTTTACTCCATGTTGGTCCCTGGAGAAGGAGAAAAACAACAACAACTGCCGATGCCGTTCCTGTCCAGCAGGAAAGACACCAACACCGGGAATTCTTCTTGCAGCAGTTTTTATTCAGGATCCTGGAGTGATCCCGGGAAAAGCTCCCACAGAACCTTTTATAGTGTGCCTGTCCTATCAGAAACTGCCACGTCGCCACTCCTGGTTGGTGCATTCGGATCACACCACCTCACGCCATGCCTTGTCAGATCACACCACCTGACGCTATGACTTGTTTGAATCACGCCACCTCATGCCATGCCTTCAGGCATGCGCATAAGGGGCTTGCTCACTGTGCATGCGCATAAGGATTACTCACTGCGCATGCACAAAAAGGGGCACACTGCGCATGCGCAAAGGTTTACTCACTGCGCATGCGCAAGGTTTTCTCACTGCGCATGCGCAAAAGGGGGCGCATTGCACCGGTGAAGCAGCAGGGGGCGCTGCTATCTGTGGCTCTCCACAAACAACAACAAATAGATCTCAGAGGAAAATACATACCTTCCCATGTGATATCCCCAGGCAGTCTACATGGGTAAGCCATCACTTATCTCTGGATGACTAGCCTAGCGTTATGAGGACAAATATGAATCGCTTCTCTAATATCTCCAGTCCTTCATCTTCCAACTCAATGGGCTGTATTGCCATGAACAGGAAGTAGGACAAAGTAGTTCAGCCTAGAAGTGATTTTTTTTTCATGGCCTTAATATTATCACACTTCTATTAATAATTTCCTAAAACACAGTTGCAAATCTTGGAATCTTAGTTATTTTGGTTGTTACAATCTCAGTGGTTGTTATTTGTTTAATTTCTGACCTTCTGAATGGTATGTCTATATTCAAGGACCATTTGGATGGGGTAGGACATTCTTACTCTCTTCAGCTGATGCAGGGAAAGAAGGAGACTCCCAACTGCAAGGATTTGTATGTATATTTGAAATCCAAGCAGATTTGCAGAGCTTGGTACCTTCTTAGGTTGTTGTTTAGATTCCTTGTAAATTTATCCACTTCCTTAAAATAGATAGATGTTAGTATGTTTTTTTGGTGTTTTCACATTCCCACTATCTACAGATGCAGCTTTGATTTCTAGTATACCTAAGCTCCTCACAGAAATTGCCACTCTGTTGGTTTGTCATATATTTTTTCTAACGAAACCACAGAAAAATCTCATATTATTTTATGTTTACTATATAATAGAGACTGTAGCAAGAACCAGGACATTTTGGTCTCCATATTGTATGTGGGCAAGAGACTTCTCTCCCTGAGGTAGTAGAGCCTCTATCTGGAAACCCTGCTGCTAAGGTTGCAGTCTGCAATTACTGGGAAGTCCTAAGCTCAGTGCGAAACGGAGGACTTCCTTTTACTGGTGAGGCTTCTCCTTTACTACCTGGGAGAGCCCAGACCTCATACCCTTTACCTGAAGAATGTCAAGTAGACCTGAGGGAAATTACAGGTCCAACTCCCTTTCTTCTGATAGAGCTGTTCAGCAAGCTCTTGGAATGCCTTTCAATGCTAATGAGGCATCTAAGTACTTTAGCCCTTTGTATGATGATATTTCCCCTCTCTGGATTCCCCTCCCCTCTCCAAAGTTCTGTATGACCCTCTTTCACCCCAAATAAAATTGATCTGCCTCTCCACAGCTGGTCCCAGAAAGTTATTTTTGTTCATGCTCCTGAGCCACCGAACCCTCAGTATGTTGCTTCTGCTCTCTTGTTCCTCAGGACCAGTGGCCAATGAGGGAGAGCCATAAGCCTCAATATTGTGGTTCCTCTTAGATTCCCCAACTGCTAGTCCCTTCCTAGATTCCCCTCTATTTTGAATCTGTGATAAATTCTTGTTTGCTTTTTATCATCTTCAGTCTAAAGGACACCTACCAGCCTTAAAGTGACATTATGTATTGGGCTTAATATTGGTTCATAATGTTATATATGCAAGTTTTTACCAGAAGACTCTGTAAAGATAAACTCATTATAAGAAAATTCTTATTTATGTAGCTAAGGCTCACAAAATAAAGATCACTTGAGATCCTTGTATCTCAGGATCACAAGATGAGATTATCTGGGCAGTACAATCCAGCTCTAAACAGGGCCAAAATAATAATGGCCTGAAATAGTGACTTTTTGAATATTGAAAAATAAGTAGTTAGCAGATACAAGGTTGAGTGAGCTCTGGGAATAAGCTGTTTGCGTCAGGATACACGTGTAGCAAGAGCAGAGAACAGGCTGAGTGTTTCTCATACAGCTGTCATCATGAGGTGTTCCATAACCCTCAATCCAAGGACAATATTCAGAAGTAGGAGAGGGAACATTGAGATATATGGAAAAAGACCAAACAATGATTATCTGCAAGTACCAGAAGCTACAATCCAGATGCGTAGGACAGAATTTCCTTCAGGCTTCCAGGAAAAAACACACCTGATGGCACATTTCTGTTCTTTAGAGTGGTAAGGAATAAAGTTCTTCTGTTTTAAGCTGCCAAATTTGTCATGATATATTGTGATAAGTCGCTAAGTGTCTCTAAGATACTATGCAGGAACCATCTTATGTACAACTGCACTGCTTTACTGACCAGTGTGAGCTTGAGAAAGAGCAACATAAGCCAGGAACTACATTTTCTGGTCACCTTCATGGTGGTTGATTTTATGTGTGAATTGACTTTATGACCTACATGGTACCAAGTATTTTGTCAAATATTGTTCAAAGTGTTTCTATGAAGGAGTTTTTAGATTAGTGCCATTAAATTAATAGATTGAGTAAATCAGTAAATCAGTAAGCTTTTCTAAATGAGCTTGGCTTCATCTAGTTAAGTGAAAAGTTGAAGTCAGTGAAAAAGTTGTAGTCAGGACTTGTTGAATCCCTCCTGTCTCTGGCATCACTATCTCATGGAAGTATCCTGGATTCATGGTTTGATCTGGGACCTTCTAGGGTATTTGAGGAGCAATTGGTGCCTTGTGAAAGTATAAAGATGAGAAAGAGGCAGTATACATATCTTTCCTAACAGGAGAGAGGACAAATTATCCCCAAAAGAAAGTCTTGCACAAAATGTTTCTCAGATGATCAACTTACTTACATGCAGCATCAAGCTAAGTCTGACTCAGATTTTCAACAGACAGACCCAAAAGCAGAGATGCAGCTGCAGCCATCCATCATATATTTGAAGGACGCAGTAAAGAGTCCATGTTTTCAGCAAACTTGGTATTGAGATTCTGTGAGTAACCTAGCCACCTTTGCCATAATCTACACATCAGTACTGTCAAAGCTAATAAGGTATTGCTAATCTGAATGCCATGTAATATTGTGATAATTTTAAGTAAGAATAAATATTGAGTAGGAGGCAACTCATTTAAATATTCTGGCCTTGTGGCTATTCTGGTACTTTATGATAAAACTATGCAGGGAGTACTAGGATGGAGACAGAAGAAAATGCCCATGGCACTATAAACGGCCAAAATTGTAGGAGCTTGGAGTCTCTATACTCTTTGTCCCTTTATGGTCATCCCTACCTGTCTCACAGAGGTGATGACAGTGATATTTTTAGCTTTGATGTTTGTGGCATGACGACACCTTTGACTCATGCCGCTTACCCATAGTCAACAAGGTGGGAGTAACTGCAACAGTCAGTGTCAACTTTATCCAGTTCCCGTACTCCATCTTCTGCATGATCAGGTCAGGAGCAGTTCTTTACCAGTTATGCAGACAGAACTCTTCAGAGAACCCAAAGCAGTGGGTTCCTCTTTCAACTTTATCCAAAACTTTGATATGAATTTGTTATGGATGTAGATTTATAGTAATTATTATTCTGTTTTCTAATGGGACAATGAGCTTTATAAATTAAATATTTTGTCTGTGAACACATAGTTACTTGGTGGCGAAGTCAGTATTTAAACATAAGATACGCTAACAATGATTTAAAAATGTTCAACTAAATAATGCAGTGTATTTTTTACTTTTTATTTTTAAGATTAAAATATAATTGCAACATTTCTTCCTTCCCATTTCTCCCCCCGCCCCAAACCTTCCCACATACCCTCCTTGCTCTCTTTCAAATTCCATGGCCTGTTTTTGTATATACATATATGTTTTCCTAGCATTCTCAGTTTGTATAGTGTTACTTATATGTTTGTTTTCAGGGATGACCATTTGGTTTCAGATAACCAGTTAGTATGCTCTTTTCTGAGATAGATGATTTCTCCTACTCTCGGCATTCCTTAGTGGTCTGTAGACCTTTGGGTAGGGTTGCAGCCATATGGGGCTTCCCATCCACTTTGGCAGGTCCACTAGAGTTGTCCCTGTCCATCTCATTTGTAGTCATCACCCCACATTAAGGAAACTTCGCTTTCTCTTTGCAGTAGACAGAGACCTCTACAGGAAACCACAGGCATCATTAAAAATGATGTGTATTTTAAAATGAAGAAACCTTGTCCCCATACAGAAAATAAATGGAGGTAGCTGTCATTGCTAATAGACGTTACAGTTAATTCCATGCACGCTTTGCTCTGCTTCTGAACCTCAGAAGATGGACTTCAATAATGAGGTTAAGGTTTCCCCCAGAGTGGTTTCCTTTCAGCTAAAGCATTATAATATTTTCCCTGTCTGGACCCTTAAGTCAGTTGTACTGTTCAAACATGCCTTAGTTCCGTACTCAGTTTCTGGGGTGTTTCAAACCCAGTTTGATCCTTAGAAACTTACCTTGTCATCTATCTTTTGACTGAGAACCACCACACTTACCCTGTCTGTTGTGTCAGCTTCTGAGATGTTCACAGTCTACCCTATTCTGAGCATACCAATATTCACAGAGGTCTGATTTATTAAAAAAAAATGACTGAGAGTCATAATTTATCCTGAGAATACATTTGTCTTTATTTCATCAAGAATTTCATGAGAAATCTGAAAAAAAAAAAAAAAGGTCAGGTGACATTAAGTTAGGGTTTTAAATCCAAAGATGCCAATAAAAACATAATTGTTTGAAGAAATTGAAGAAATAAAATCAGAGCAGGATTCTGGCAGGACACCTTGCTTTAAGATGGAGACTTGCCTGAAGCTCCATGCAAATTTAGAAAACATTGAATTTGATCCATCTAATTGGGAAATACAGAAGCCAGCAGAGAAGTGTTTATTGACTTGTATATTGGAGTTACACCACGAGTAAGTAAAATGCTGGTCCTGAAAAGACTCTCGAGGCACATTTAGCTCAGTGCTTTTTAATGGGCAGTGTGGAAAACCTGTCCAAGATCTATATGCAAGAGATTTTGCGACTTGTACTGTCTTTGAAAGATTAGAAACTCAAAAGTGACAAGCGAATTAATGAAATCAGCATTTGATTTGAGTAAAATCTACCAAGTTTTCTTTTAGTCATTACTTTTTATGGGGAAGATTTAAGCCTCACTGCACACTCACGTGTCCTGACTTAGCACTGCCCTTTGCCCTTCTCTTGCCCTTTTGAAGGTGGGAAAAGTCAACTAACTGGTTTGGCTAATGATGTAGGGGTGGAAGGCTCATAAGTCACTCCTGGGCAGGAGCAGTGAAAGGCTCCAAAGTTCACTTCCCTGGCTATGTCTATCTCTAAGGCACATGTTCTAGAAATTGCTGCTGACTGAGAGAAACAGATTCAACTATGGCTTTCTTGAGAGCAGTCTAGTCACCAGCTATATCATAATACCACACTTTAATTGTTAAATCCTAGAATATTTCTTTTAAATGTATGCCATCGTTAAGCTCTTACAAATTGGGTTTTGATTCACGGGAGTACATATTTTTCTGATTTTCTTTAAATCACTGTGAAATTTTCCTGTATCACCAATTTAAATATGTTCAATCCAGCATAAAATTTTATGATTCATCCAGAATCTTTCCAACAATTTGATATTTTGCTTAAACTTGCATTTATCTGGTTAATTTTATAGATCTGAATATTTTTCTAATTCTAATAAACTATATTATGTTATTAATTGCTTGTATATGACCTTAGCTCTTTTTATAATTTAGAGGTTGAGTTATATTTTTAAAATAATACTTTATTTTACAAATGGCTATGTTGTAGTTCTAGGAAAAATTGATGTTGGAACTGCAATATTTATGAAATTTCTTAAGGGCATATAAACCATATAGCTTTTATCTTACTATAAATTACAAAATGAGCTAAGATATGTTTGATTAAGTCTTATGATACATAATGCCCTCTAACCATGTGACCTTGATCAGAACATGTGTCAGCTTTAATTCATTGTTTTCCTGGCTTATAAAATACAGGCAAGACATAGGTGATGTGAGGTGAAGGGCTTTATAAACAATGGCAGAGAGAATGCTGGTAAAATTGCAATTCTATACTTTGGACAATATTATAATAGTAAATTTTCTCTTACAGGATATTTATTCTGATGATTAAAAAAATCTAAGTGGTTTTATAAAATTAAAAAAAAATTAAGAGTGGCTGCAAATAAATGCCAAAATTTAGAGGGAACATTGAATTGAAAAAAAAAATACATGAGCTGGAGAAGATGAATCATGAGTGAAGAGACTATAGCACTCTTGTAGAGGATCTGAGTTTGGCTCCCAGTGCCCATGCTGATGGGCTCCAGGGAGATCAGATGCCTCTGTGGCCTTGGTGTGAACTGTTCTTATGTACACAAACCCTAAGACAAATACAAATACACTCACAAAATTAAAAATAAACTAAATTTTAAAGAAAGAAAAGAAATGTAGGGGCTAGAGAGATGGCTCAGTGGTTAAGAGTGCCGCCTGCTCTTCCAAAGGTCCTGAGTTCAATTCCCAGCAACCACATGGTGAGTCACAACCATCTATAATGTAACCTGATTCCCTCTTCTGGCCTACAAGCAGACAACACTGTATGTGTAATAAATAAATCTTTAAAAATAAAAATAAATGTAAATAGTATTTGCACAAAATTTATTCTTTCTCCCAATTGTAAAAGTACTTTTGTTCTCCTGGTGTAGTTGTCATCTCAGAGGCTTACTGCCTCCATCTGCTAACCTAGGCCTAGCCCTGGAAGCTTCTATCCTTCATACAATGGTTTTAAAATATTTTATTAATTTATTAATATTACATCTCAATTGTTATCCCATCCCTTGTATCCTCACATTCCTCCCTCCCTCCCACTTTCCCCTTACTCCCCTCCCCTATGTCTGTGACTGAGGGAGACCTCCTCCCCTATATATGCTCATAGGGTATCAAGTCTCTTCTTGGTAGCCTGCTATCCTTCCTCTGAGTGCCATCAGGCCTCCCCATCCAGGGGACATGGTCAAACATGGGGCACCAGAGTATGTGTGAAAGTCAGTCCCTACTCCCCACTCAACTATGGAGAATGTCCTGTCAATTGGCTAGATATGGGTAGGGGTTCGAAGTTTACTGCACATATTGTATTGTCCTTGGCTGGTGCCATAGTTTGAGCAGGACCCTTGGGTCCAGATCCACCTGTCATAATGTTTTTCTTGAAGGTTTCTAGGACCTTCTGGATCCTTCTATTTCCCCATTCTCCCATACTTCTCTCACCTAAAGTCCCAATAGGATGTCCTCTCCTCTGTCCCACTTTCCTGTAAATGAAGATTTTCATGGGACAATCCTTCATACAATCTAATTGAGGCCTAGAATCTTTTCAGTTTCTGAGATTTACTGCAGAATCTCACCCTTGCCAGCTCTTTCTGAACTCTGGCTGGCTGGTTCAACTCAGCTGTTCTGGCTCAAACTCTCCTCCAAGATGACTGATTCAAATTGGTTTCTCTCAGTTTCTGAATGAATTGTTCTAGTTGGCCTCAAACTAACTCTAGCAATCTTCTGGCTCCTTCTTATTTTCTGGCTCCTTCTCTATTTACCTGTTCTTTCTTCAACCTGTCTCTGTAAAACTCTCCTGGTAAAACTGCTTGCCCTCTCCCTCTGCGCTGCTCTCTTTTAAGTCGTTTCTCTTTCCTCTTTGTTCTCCCTGAGAGTTGGGCATATCCTATTTTGTCCAATCTTTCTCTGATTTATCACTTTGCCTGCATGTCAATTTGATGTCATTGTTTGAGATTAAAGGTGTATACTAAGGGTGTGTCTGTATTCTAGCTGAATCACACAGACCTAGGTCTTTAGATGTGATCAGAGCAGTCATGTTGCGAGATTAAACTCTATTTCTACTGCGCTCTCTAATTTTATGTATAATTTCATATATTTACACAATGTACACATAGATTGGGGAAGAGAAGAAAAGAGAGAGAGAGAGAGAGAGAGAGAGAGAGAGAGAGAGAGAAAGAGAATGCTATAAGGTTTTTAATGGAACCGACTGGCCTTTTTTCATTTGGCAAATGAAAGCTCTTTTGTTATGCTAATATCTTTATATTGAGGCCAAGGGTTAAAAATCATATATGTCACTTTAAAATCACTGCAAAAATGGAAGACTATATAGGCAGCTAGACTTATAATCTAGAAAATGATAACAATTTGGATTTGTTAGCCGTGAGTCTTAAATATATGTTTAGTCTCTTTAAAGAAAATATAAATATTCTTCTTAATATTAACATTTGAATTTGATATACATTAATCTAAACAAAATACCTGTTATTTCAACATTTTAAGAGAAACATCATCCCAAATTATAATCTCAGTTGATGGCACAACCTTGAAATTCAGTTTTATAAGGACAAAATGTCTAGATGGCATTTGAACCTGAACCCACTTTGACTGAATCCACCACTTATCAGTGATGTTTTCTGTACCATGGCTGAAATTCTCCTGGTGAATTAAGTCCATTATCCCAATGGATGACATTAAATTAAACAATAATTTAAAACCATTATATTTGTAAATGTAATTCCTTTACTATCATCTCCTTAAAGCACTGCCTTATTTTTGGACATGAACAGGCAAAAATAGGACTAGAGACAGTAAAATGAGCCTCCTGTGGTACTCTGTCTGCCACTGAAATGTTTGCAATATATTTGTACTAATTACTGGAACATGGACCACTGATGTGACAGACTTGACCATGCTGATTTTTAGAGGAGTGTGGAAGATTTGGGGAGTTTGGACCAGAAAGAAACAGTTGAATATTGTACATAGGGCCTACACATAGGACTTTGGAAGATGACAGTGTGAAGAACAATGTGGACTATGAAGGCCTAGTTCAAGAAGTTTCCAAGGGGAACACTATTGTCACCTAGGCTAGAGACCATTCTTCTGATATTTTGGCAAATAATGTGGCTGGGTTTTTCCTTTGTCCTAAGAATCTGCCTGAGGTTAAATTGAAAAGTTTTGGACCAATTTCACTGGTGCAGCAGATTTCAAGACATCCTAATATATTGACTCTGTCTTGTGGTGATTAATAATCACTCTTATTCAGATCTACAATGAAAGAGGGAGGCAGAATAAAAAGAAATAAAAAATCTACGATTTGAGGAGAAAAAGAACATCAGGAAATGTAATATTGGAGCCAAGGCTATTGCTGAAAGAGATGAGAAGAGGCCTGGTATGAAATGGAATAGAGAAGGTGGGGCCTTCAGGTCAAACTTGTGAAGGGGAAAGGCCTGAAGAATTTTCTGTTCCTACAAGCATTCGCAGATCACAGCTTACGCAAATGTAGCTCAAGAAGGGGCTCTGTCCCTTGCTCAGTCTATGGGGATAATTGCTTTCCATTATCCTTGGGGGATAATAAAACCGAGTAACTTGGAGAGAAAAAAGTTTATTTGGCTTACATAGGGATGCCCAAACAGAAACTTGAAGCCAAAACTTAGAGGCATGGAATTGAAGCTGAGGCCATAGAGGAATACTGCTTACTGCCTTTTCCTCAGCCTGCACACACACACACACACACACACACACACACACACACACACACACACACACATATATACACATACAGAATAGGTGTGATAAACTGTTACAGTAGAAAATTGGGATCCCAGAGTTGAACATGATTACCTCTTGTTTCGACCAACTATTGTTTGAAATGGTCGTCCTTTACTGTTTCCTATACACTGCTTGTTCTAGACCAGGGAGTGCTTTGATTAGGACGATGAGATGCAGAAGAAGACTGCGAATTCTGTGATGTGGATCATATCAACCAGTTTACTTTTCTTGGTGTCCTTTATAAGTGAACAGTAATATTATCCAATAAGACCTACTCCAATGACATGTCTACATAAAGCATGTGGAATATAAAAAATAAAAATGTAAGAATACTTTTTGATCTTAGCCATTCTGATGGGTGTAAGATGGAATCTCAGAGTTGTTTTGATTTGCATTTCCCTGATGATTAAGGAGGTTGAGCATTTCTTTAAGTGTTTCTTAGCCATTTGATATTCCTCTGTTGAGAATTCTCTGTTTAGTTCCAAGCCCCATTTCTCAGTTGGGTTATTTGGTTTGGTGGTGTTTAATTCTTGAGTTCTTTATATATTTTGGATATTAGGCCTTTGTCAGATGTAGGGTTGGTGAAGATCTTTTCCCAGTTTGTAGGCTGTTGCTTTGTTCTCTTGACAGTGTCTCCTTCCTTACAGAAGCTTCTCAGCCTCATGAGGTCCCATTTATTAATTGTTGACATTAATGCCTGGGCTGTTGGTGTTCTGTTCAGGAAGTTGCCTCCTGTGCCAATATGTTCCAGGCTCTTCCCCACTTTTTCTTCTAAGTGACTTAGTGTCTCTGGTTTTATGTTGAGGTCTTTAATCCACTTGGATTTGAATTTTGTACAAGGTGACAAATATGGGTCCAGTTAATTCAAGTGACACCACATGCTGGTGAGGATGTGGGGAGAGAGGAACACTCCTTCATTGCTGGTGGGAATGCAAACTAGTACAACCACTTTGGAAATCTATCTGGTGCTATCTCAGAAAAATGGGACTAGGGCTTCCTCAGGACCCAGCTATTCCACTCCTTGGAATATACCCAGAAGATGCTCCAGCACACAACAAGAAAATTTGCTCAACCATGTTCATAGCAGCCTTATTCATAATAGCCAGAACATGGAAACAGCCTAAGTGTCCATCAGTAGAAGAATGGATAAAGAAACTGTGGTACATATACACTATGGAATACTATTCAGCTATTAAAAACAAGGAATTCCCAAAATTTGTGGATAAATGGATTGAGCTAGAAATGATCATAATGAGTGAGTTAACCCAGAAGCAGAAAGACTCAAAGGGTATATACTCACTTATATCTGCATATTAGCCCAAGGGGCATGTCCCACGAAAGCCTTCACTTACCAGGAAACTGGGACAGAGGGGAGGACATTCTAGTGGGACTCTAGATGAGAGAATCATGGAAGAATGGCAAAGTAGAAGGATCCAGAGGGTCCTAGAAGCCTACAAGTAGAACATTATGATAGGCAGATTTGGGCACAGGGGTCTCGCTCAAACTAAGGCACCAGCCAAGGACAATACAGGTGGTAAACCTTAAACCCCTACTCAGTTCTAGACAATGGACAGAACACTCTCCACAGTAGAGTGGAGAGTGGGATATTACTTTCTCACATACTCTGGTGCCTCACCTTTGACCATGTCCCCTGGACGGGGAGACCTGGTGGCACTCAGAGGAAGGACAGCAGGTTACCAAGAAGAGACTTGATACCCTTTGAGCATATACAGGGGGAGGAAATCCCCCTCAGGAACAGTCATAGGGGAGGGGAATAAGGGGAAAATGGGAGGGAGGGAAGAATGGGAGGATACAAGGGCTGGGATAACCATTGAGATGTAACAAGAATAAATTAATAAAGGAGAAAAAAAAAGAAAACAAAAAAATGTAAGAATACATGTATCAACCATACAAGTATAGATGTGTTTTTTTTTTATGAAAGATTAATGGTAGTTTAAGGCTTGTGAAATTAGATGTTAAATTGCCTTAACATTAGATTGCTGAACTGCAGTGCTCTCTCTCTTTCTCTCTGTCTCTCTCTGTCTCTGTCTCTCCTGCCTCTGTCTCTTTGCTTCTCTCTCTCTCTCTCTCTCTCTCTCTCTCTCTCTCTCTCTCTCTCTCTCTTCTGCGTGTGTTGTATACATGCATGGCAAAGATGGGGTGGTAGGTATGTGTGACACATGTGCATGTGTACATACACACTCATAAAGGCCACAGGACGATATTAGCTGTCCTCTTCTATCACCCTCTGCCTTGTTTTCTTGAGCTAGAGTCTCTTCCTAAACCAGGAAGAAGCTCATGTTATATTTTTGTCGAGGTTGGCAGGCATCAAACACCAGCGATCCCCCAGCACTGGTGTTAACCACACAAACCCATGCTCAGCTTGTTGCCTGGCTGCTGGGATCTGATCTCAGATCCTTGTGGTTGTGGAGGGAGCACTCTTAACCACTGGAGCATCTCTCTAGCCCCTAAGATATCTTTTACATTCAGATCCAGGTGTCATTTTTCTCTTAAGAGAGGAAGGAATTAATAAACAGATGGCTATTAATAACCTCTTGAACACAAAATATTTCCATGTTAATTCCCCATAAACATTTTAGACTAAAGAACAAACCTTAACTCCCACCGCCCACCCCCACCCCCGTTGCTTTTTAAAGGTAAAACACAGATGGTTTAGTGACTTTCAGAACCATTACACAGCCCATCATTTTTCTCACTTCCCATGGCACAGGAACAAACAATGTCCAGTCAAAGCATCTTACCTTCCAATCTAGCAGGTCTATAGGCAACAGGAGTATTTTAACCATGATCTTAAGAAGCAGTAATTAAAGTGACAAACCCTCACATTATTTGGCCATGTATACAAGTGAGCACGACAGTCCTTGTTAACACCGGGAGGCCAGCATGTGTCCTAGGCACTGTTTGGGAACCTGTCTAACTGACTATTTTGTGTTCTCTGCAAGAACCCTGATAGTACTGAACAGATGTTGTGGGCAAAAGCTGTCAAGGGAAAATAAGGCAGTCACTGCCATCTATCTCTGTCGATTCTAATATGCATACTTATTCAGTCACCTAGTTAGTAGTGAAAGATTCCAATTATTATACTTTTAGGATCTTCACATGTGTTAAAAATAACTTGATGAATTTTTAAAGAACTAGAGATATCATTACAAATGACCACTTATGTTACTCAATTTAAAGTCATAGCTTAATAATTAGAATAATAATTGGCCGTGGCTAGTGAAACAAGGCAAATGTAAATGACCAGATTGAGCCAGAGAGGCACACTCTGCCATTTCCAGACACAGCACATTGCTACTGCTGCAGTGTCACAGAAAAGAAAAAGTTCACCCTAGGCAGAACACCCAAGGGAGAGGGGGAAACAGTGAGAAACACCTAGTAGCTTCTATAGATTATGTGCTTTTACAATGCTCCTGACATTTTTATTAGTGTGTTTAAAGTAAATGTTTACCTAAGCAATATGGTTCCCCAGTAGCTTTTCTGCTACGGGTTCTTCATTAACCACACGTTTTATCTTTGTATTTTACAATGTGGTGAATAAAAAAAATCACACAATAGCATGTTGGGCACACCAGCTCACCCAAGCACAGCCGCCAGAGTCCCCTGGGGCTCCTGTGTTCTCAGCGCGGCTGGTTTGCTGTAAATCAATTACAGTCATTTCCTAAGGATTAGGAGATGCACTTTGAGAATGTGCTCTTATGTGTCTTAATTTGACTTTAGTAAAATTCCACTGGATTATAGAAACAGTGCAGGGCTTTAATACGAGCTGGCGATGAGCCTCATTAAAGGGATGTGGTGCTTAGTATTCAAGTCATGCTCACACTTTGTTAGAAGTTGTGTCCTGAATAACTAACTCATCCCCAGAATGAATTCTAAATCGTCTGAATCCAAAAGTTAATACTGAGCACAGGACAAAAGGGACAGGCTTCTTCAAATCTTAGGCCATTCTGCAGAAACGAAATCACATGAAAACAATATGATTTATTAGAGAGATTTGTGATAATGCCTTAGCATTTGACCTCCCAAAAGATGTCTGAGTATTAACTATGTTTGCTCCCTTAAAAATGATTTTAAAGCTGAGCATAGAGGCTTATGCCTGTTATTTTAGTCCTTGGGTAACTGAGGCAAGCGGCTGTTTAAAGTTCCAGGCAAGCCTAGGCTACATCTTAAGGTCCAGACCAGCCTGGGTGACAATATGAGTTCCTGGTTCATCAACAAAATGGAAACAAAAGAAATAAAAGGAATGTGTTAAAGTGCTAAGTCTGTCTTGAACACGATATATTTAAGAAATGCAGGGCTGATAATAAAATACCAGTCTTAATAGGTCAGAAAGTAGGCTAGGAAAACAGCTCCACAGAGTACACGCTCCACATGCAGAAATCCCAGTTTAATCCCAGTATCACCTAAAATTTATGAACATAAAAATTAAAAAGTATTTCAGAAAGCATGAGAATGATATAGCTCAGGCATTTTTCCTTTACCCATGTCACAGGACGTTAAATCGATATGGGAATTGACAAACTGAAGATGGACACGCTGCAGAGAAACAATAGCACACTGTTCAGTATGTAAAAAGAGCATAAAAACTTAAATTCATAGTAAGGGCAAGCGAACACTTTGATTTTACAACCTGACAGGGCTGAAACAAGCTTAGTGTTGAACAAGGGAATTACACAACACTCTGGGTCAGGCAATATTTGCAAAGACTGTTTGTTCCTTGCTGTCATCTATTGTCTGTATAGAGTGAGGAGTGCCTGCAAATGGTGCTGGCTAAAGCAAATGCATTCTGCTTCTAAACCATCATCTGATTTGAATTTATTATCATACCATCTTCATAAAACCTTATTGCAGCTTAGTTGTCATTTTAACTCCACATGCTGTCCTGGGTCAAGATAGGCAGGCGTGTCTGTTTAGAAGAACTCCAGAAACGAGCTATTTACTGTAGCATTAATGATTGTCACTAATGACTAGTAATAAATGCCAAGAGAATTGTGTAGACCAACACTTCTCAGGAATCTATCTGATACTCTTAACATTTATAAACACAAAAGTAAAATGTAGTTGTGGACAATTAAGCTTTCATCTTAAGTGTGAAAAAAAGAGTGCACTTGATTGGATGCTACATCTTTGGATGATTTCAGTGCAGATTTTAAATTACAAGCTCTGTGGATGCGTTTGCATCCCTGACCTGAGCTAGCCACTCATCTCATTCTGAATGAATTTAAAACTCAGTGGTCAACACTGAGAATTCATGAGCATATCCAGTCTCCTCTGACCCGAGGATAGAGGTATTGAGAAACTTGAATTCATGATTTTTCATGATCCACACGGAGGCGAGGGTGGTGCCTCGACAATTTTTATCATCTCTGAAGGCAAAATCCATCTGCAGATGCCATTCTCTAAGAATAATTTAGAGACTTTTGCTAGGTCCATTTATTCTTTTGGGTTATTAAGAAATCAATTGGTAAGTAGCCACTGTAGTCTAATAAAATTTTCTTTTACAGCATTTTGTTAAATGTCAACATTTATATTAGTCTTCATTGTTGCGATCTTTCTTTTTCAGCATAAAACTGTCAAAAGAATTAATTACCAGAGAGCTCAGTATTACTCTTGGACCACAAAATCAAGAAACTGACTGTTGCAACAGCAGTGACAGGAATATTTGAGAATGGGATATTGCTCAGTCTCATACCAATGCTAAGATGTCCCAGACCTAGTCTAAGTTCTTTAGTGTTTTACATATGTGTGTGTGTGTGTGTGTGTGTGTGTGTGTGTGTGTGTGTGTATACATAATGAACATACTCTGAATATAAAGTTTATGGAGTAATATTTTGGAGGAATTTTAATCCAGCAAAATGGCTGCTTTGGCAAAGGATCCCATCCAAAGACCTAGGTCTGTGTGATATGTCTGGCATTTATACATGCCATACACCTTTAATCCCACTGGCTGGAATGCAGACATGCCCTTAGTATACACCTTTAATCTTAAACAATGTTGATAAGGCTAGTGAAGCATCCATGTTTGAAAGTGATATCTAATTGAGATACAGACAAAGTGACAAATAAAGAGAAAGTTTTGATAGTGAGAGATAGGATATACCCAGCTCTCATGAGAAGAGACAAAAAAAAAAAAGACTTAAGAGAGCACGGGGTGGGGGGGTGGGGGGTGGGGGTGGGGGAGAGTATGGTGGTGGAGTGGGGTGGTGGAGTGGGGGTGCAGAGGGGGAGTTTTACTGGGACAGTTTTACATAGACAGGTTGCAGAGAGAACAAGCTAGAAAAGGTGAAGACAGACAAGCCAAAGAATAAGAAGGAGACCACAGATTAGAACAAGTTGTCAGAAGTAGTTTGAGGCCAAGCAGAGCAATTCAGTCAGAAGCGGAGAGAAGCCAGTTTGAATCGATTCGCTTGGAGAGGAGTTTATTTTAGGCAAGTACAGCTGAGTTGAAAGAACTAGAACGGGTGACCTTATTTAACAGTGAGCCTCTGAGATGACAATTACATCTGGCAAGTAAAAGATTCTTCTACAAACACAATTAGGAAAGTTTACTTTTTTTTCCACAGTCAGGAATACAGTTGTGCTTATGGAAGGGATGTTATTAATGGTTGCAGGATGAAGAAACTGTATGGATCTGTGTTTAATTTGTCCAGTTAGTTTTACCTGAAATCTACCCAAACTTGTCCTGAGCACCAGTGTAAAAGTCTTTTTATAGCTTTTTGGCTCTTCATCTCCAGACTCAGGATTTTCTTTTCCCTTCAAAATAGTATCAGCTCATTTTTTAAGTTTCTGCCTTAATGTATGTTTTAATACTTCTGCTGACTTTTTGTTTTATGGCTCATTAGATTGACTTTATAAATCATGCTTATCTTTAACATATTGCTTAATCATCTTCTTTTGTCAGTACTTTCCTTAATTTATCTTTACTTTAGGATTCTAAGATGATAAAAAGAAGTTACTATACCAGACTTTTTTCTTCTGAATGACTACTCTTATGGAATATTTATATATGTACACAATATATATGCATATATGTATATATACATATATAAATCTTTAAAGATCTTCTGGGACATATATGTATATATAGATATATGTATAGTTATTTATCTAAAGGCCTAGATGGTTTTCTTTTTCACTGTTGGTTTTAACTTCTGTTTTATATTTATATATCAGACCTGTGCTGCATCTAGAAGCCTTCACATTTCTGTTGTACTCTTTCATTTTTCTTGTACAACAAAATGCATTAAAAATCAGGAATGAACTTCAAACATATGCAGAAAGGAAAGACTTAAGGGATGCGAAAACCCTTTTCAAACAAAAGCTACAATATGAAATGATTAATTCAAGGACACTTAGCATAAAACATGTTCAAAGACATCTCTTTGAATTACTGTGTGCTTTTTTAAAATATGGAAATATTATGAAAACAGGAAAGACAGCTAAAATAAAGCCCATTTGTAATATTCATGAGCTCCAGGGAGAATGTTTTAGGGGGAGTCAGTCTGGGCGCTGACCAGCACTGACTGGAGAGTCAGAGTCTCCACCTGGGCTCTTCCCTTTGCTACCTGGATCTGACTCAGTGGGTGGTGACTGGGGTGGGGTTCAGTCACATTACTGTTCATGCAGAAAAGAATCAGGTTTTCTTTCTCCAAAAATGCATATTTCATTGTTTTAAGTCTGCAGTGATGCCTGTGATAAAATATATTCTTTCAAGAAAACAACAGAAAGTGAAAATGATGATGACTCCATGCAAATGCCCTTTTGAGAGGAAAATTAACACCACAGCTCTCTTTTTTATGCCCAGTGATTATTGTGAGTTGTCACATGTGGCTTTGCTTTACTCATGATTATTATGTATTGTCCTGACTTGCCTATTTTAGAAAATGAATTTCCTTACTTGTAGAAAAAAAAAGATTTCCATTTCCTTCTATTCTACAACATTTTAATTATGTAACTTTTCCCCCTGTGCTTTGCTTTCTATCAAGTTATACTGAGATGTTGACTTGTTGAATGTATCTCTAAACTTTCCTCCAGTGAAAAGTGGAGAGAATTAAACTGCACTTGCTCTTCAAGGGTCAATATTATTGTTCTTAAAAAAAGCCCTTCAGCCTCTTAATATAAAGTGAAGCTTAACATAAATAATATGAATCTTTCAAATTTTAGAGACAGTTATATGCTTTTTAAAATGCTGAAAATTAATATTTCACATTTAAAAAGAAAAATATCATGCATATTTTCATTGCATCTAAGCCATACACTAGGATTCATAATTTTGTGTTATTTGAATTTACCAAGTATGTGTTCCCATGCTGTCAGGTCCAATGGCTTCTTTCATGTTGATGGACTTTCAATTCGGTATAATATGTACTGTTATTGTTTATTTTTAGGTGAATTTCTTTTCATTTACAGGAATCTCTCATCCAGTAATTAATTTACCTACAAATAAGAAAGAAAAATGCTGGTTGTAGGTATTACCTCAACTAGAACTGCTAGCCAGTGGTGAGAGTGGCTGTTGTCCTCTGTCCTTTTCCTCCTGTTGTGTAGCTTTTATCTGTTGGTCAGCGGACACTCTGTCTCCATTATGGTACAGGAAAAACAAGAAAATGCACACCTCTTCATAATGTTCAGTGGCCAGAGCTATGTCACATGTCCCAGCTGCAAGGGAAACCAGAATATCAAGTGTCTATAGCCTGCAACAGGAGAAAATATATCAGGAAACTTCTGTGCTGTCCTCTGAAGACACAGTTTTCTAGAAATCAGGTTAACATGAAACTGTCTAAATATTTCATACACAGATTTCAGAATGTTCTCATTTCTCCTGAGCTCAGCTTTTCCTGGGCGGCAACTGGAGTGAGGTTCAGTCCCATTGATGTTCGTGCAGAAAAGAATCAAGTTTTTTTCTTTCTCCTAAATGAACATTCCATTAGTTTTAGTGTGTAACTGCAGTAAGACTCCTTTGTCCAGTTTTATTTTGGAATGTTCTGGTGAGAAGGAGATGTCTGGTCTGATTCTCATTTTTCTTTTTAAATGAAGGACATGTCTACTTTTCTCACCACAGACAGCTTTAACATTCTTAGTCCATTACATTTATTGCTCCTTGTGTTTACTTCTGAAATTGTTTAGTAATACAGGTCAGTATCAGTTGATTCTTATCATTTGAAAATTCTAATTTTAATGTTTTCATTAAGATATAATTTATATACTTAAGATTTACTTCTTTAAGACCAGGCAGTGGTGTTACATGCCTTTAATCCCAGCATTAGGAGGCAGAGGCAGGTGGCTCTCTATGAGTTTGAGGCCAGCCTGGTCTACAAAGTGAGTGTAGGACAGCCAAGGCTACTCAGAGAAACCATGTCTTGAAAAACAAAACAAAACAAACAAACAAAAAGATTTACTTCTTTATTAAATAGTTCAACCATTTTAGTGTATTTTCAGAATTGTGCACAAATCATCTAAATCTAAATTTACAATACCTTAATCAAGAATTGTACCTATTAGAAGTCTCTTCATCCACATGTCTGACTCTGCTCAGGGGCATACAGCCAATAATATACTTCCTTTACCTATGGACATGACTCTTTTAGCATATACCATGTTAATAAGATCATTAAATATATGGTATTTTGTGGCTGCCTTTTGTCATTTAATGGGATTTTTTGAGGGTCATGTATTTTCAATATTATTTATTTTAACTTGTACACAAAAAATTATACATCTTCATGGGTGACCAGGTATTTTGGTTGATGTATATATTGTATAACATTTGGCATTTATCTTCATGGAAAAATCACCTATTGCTTTTTATCTGAGTGACATATTTTTTCAGATTTATTTTCATATTAAAATTTCTGGAGCTCTTTCTATGAAAGGATAAGCAAGAATATTTAGCTCTTACATTATAAATAGCATAGAAGTTTAATTCAAGAACTAATACTTAGGCTATTGCAATCATCTTTATGGGGATAAGAAAGAGTTTGATATTTTGATAGACAGTTTTTACAGATAGCCAAGGTACAAACAGGAGCTGCTACAGGGTCCTTCTGGTGAGGTTATCACGTCTAAATAAGACAGCGATTGAGGAGGGAAATGCACAGCAGAGTAAGAGGATATTAAATACAGTTACCACAAGAGTCATTTTTATTGGCTAGATATTATCATGTATCCTGATGAACTTCATTGATCACCCTCTGGCGTATTTTCTCCTTTATTTCCCATGAAAGAAAGAGCAAATGAGAAAAACTAAAAGTGCATTTCTGAAGTAAGACACACACTTCATAGAAATCCACATATTGAGAAAGCTAGCTTGCCCTCTAGATACCAGTGGTTAGAGGGTCCAGTAAGGACTTTGTCTGGCATTGACAGTGAGCTCCAGGGATCATCCCTCCTTACATGAATACAAGGCATAGAGTGAAGGCTTTGGTTCTGCTCTGCAGGCTCCAAGAAGCCTGAGTATAATACATATCTGTGGGTTCAGAAGAGAGGGGATGATCCAAAGCTTGTATCTGAGCACTGGATCTTAAGGGTAGAGTTCTCTGAGGCCCTCAGTTCTTAGAAAAAAAACATGAGAAAATTAAAATATATGAAGATTAATATAAAACCTACCACCATAATTACATAGATCATGTCTATGTTTGTTTCTGGTGTTTTAGTATCTACATTGTATCTCTTGAAAGAGATTAATTGAAATTTATACTGTTCATATAATTTTTTACTATATGTGGTGCAGGTGCAATGAACAAGCCAGAGAAGAGACATTATCATATTTATAGAAGTAGCAGTCAATTGTGACCAAAGTCAGGAGCAATAAAATTAGAAACAAGACTCACTGTGGCCGCAGTATCCACAGCACAGGATATTGTGTGAGTAGAGGCCTGAGGTACTTCACTACATCTTTGGGTTGGGTGAGACTCCAAGAGGTTTTCTCTGAGGAAATGACTAATGGCTATAAGTGGGCTACCATTGCCAGATACTGCAACAAATTAGGAGAGGGAGAAAGAGAAAGAGCATCATTTCAAATGAGGAAAATGGCCACTTTACAGGGAGAACATTATGCATTCAAAAGACATTAAGCAGTTAGCTGTGAGTGGGTAAAAGGGAGGGGGCAGGAAGGTACATAGAAAAAGCTGAAGCTGCTGAAGGCCAGGTAATATGGGGCTTCATGTGCATCCTAAGGTACTTAACCTTGGCTATAAGGGAAATGAACTCACTGAATGGCTTTAATTAGGGGACTGCCATTACAAGGTGTGTGTTTCAGAAAGATTATTATGACTGCTCCATGGAAAAATGTGATGGGAGAGACAAGGCTGCAGGAAATGAATGCAGTTAGCAAGCTTTGAGAACTCCACACAAGAGATGATAGGGACGTGAGATGTGGTGGTAGTTCAAACAGGGAGGTAGCAACATAGGGAGAACAGGTTGGATAGATGCAGGAACCAGAAGGTGAAACTCCGGAGGACTAATAATATGTGGGAGAGTTGACAGGAGGAGGAGGAGGAGTCATGTGCTGACTAAGGTGGGTAGGAGAATGTTAGATGGCGCACTAAGTGTAGACCCATTGTGACCATTTTATGATTCCCATCACAGGTGGGCTTGTTGCTTCCATTGAAGAAAGAGGACGTGTTGAGTGTGCACATGGATTGCATGACGTTCCTTGGTACTAACTGGCACCCTTAGGTCACTGACAACCATGGTTTTTTTTTTTCATGCTTTTATTTGACTGTCAAATCACTTTATTCTTTTAAACATCAGTGCTTGCTCTTTGTGTTTATAAGCTCTTAGCATTCGTGTAAATGAGGTCCAATCCCTGCCCACAAGTAGCTTTCAATGTCGTTTTGATCTGCAGCACGCGGTGACTAGGAGGAGAAGGACCAGACTGATTCAGACTTAATCTCATTATCACATGCCAACTTAGTAACAAATGCTACATTTTGATTTACTATCTAAGAAGTAATTTGAGTTTCACAGTCCTATTTTTCTTCTATTCTAGTGGGATTTTTTTCCCCCTCCTGATTACTGGAAAAGGAATTGTGACACAGCGAACATGACCGTTCAATACGCAATCTCTGGTAAGACCTCAGTCTTTAACTGAATATTGCTACATGCAAAACCTGCCTTTCATATCCCATCTGTAGCTATATGGGGACCTGACGAGTGACTTAAGTTCTGGGCAATGAGAGTTCTGTCATGTAGGGCTTCTGAGATGTCTCCTGACAGAATGGAGCACCATATTACCTCACAGTTGAGTCCATCCTATTACCTAAAGTGCTAATGGAGAATCTGGAATTGGAGTGGCCATATTGGATTTTGCATAGAGGCTCCAGGGTGGCATAGCAGTGATCTGGAAAGTCCCTAGTTGCATGATGACATCACAGAACTACCACAGACTTCCAGCAATAGAAATATCAGTCATTCTTCACATGGAAGAGAAATACATTCCTCATTATTTTTAGCTAATGTAATTATACAATAAGCAGCCAAACGTATCCCTAACACATTAACACTCAACCCAAAATTTAAAAATATCAATTAACCAGAGAAATTATTTGCTCAGGGACTCTTTTCTAGTCAACTAAATGTTGGCTGAGAGATTATTCTTGCAGTCAGTTTTAGGAAGGTATGCCCAGATTAACAATTGACACAGTTGGAATTATGAGACTTGGGACTCAGGAACAAGAAAGAGCATCCCAATTAGAAAATTCTCAAGTGGTAGGGGAAAGTGGCATGGTTTCAGCTCACACTGTACCCAGCAGGATACTTTGTGGTGGTGCACTTGTAAGGAAAACCTCAGGCAAAAGTACTGTGAACCCAGGGCAGTGAATTCCAGTGCACACACAACAGAACAAAAGTGTCCTCCTCCAGTCTCTCCTTTGTCAGGGGAGATGAGAAAGAACAAAGCTTGATCAACTAACTCTAGGAATTCAATTATGTGCTCTTGTGTATCTGGGCTGACCCATGTCTTTAGCAGCTCATCTAATTAGATGAACTGGGCAATTTGCCATTCAGTATTTTTGACTTGTTTTTGTCATCTCAGGTAGGACTGTGTTCAATTTGCATCTCTAGTTCTTCTTGAGAAAACTGCTTTTGAGGAAAATTGTTAATGCTTATTGCAAACAATGTTTAAGCAGGTTGATTTCAACTTTCCAAGATACTATTATGAAATTTATGTAAAAATATCTGTTATATATTGTAGTATACCAACTCATATAATGCATTTATATATACATTCACACAGATAGAAAAGGAGAATGAGAAAAGTGGATGACCCTGAATCACACCATGTTTTAACGTAGTAAATTCAATAAGTTATGACAATCTATCTGCATACTGAAGATAGATTACAAATAAGGTCTCTCCTTCACAAAATGTCTTAGAATAGTGAGTACAAAAATTGATTTATGATTAACATCATAAATCCCTTATCAGTCGCAATCACATGAGTACGGCATATGGATTAACTTTGCTCCTTTCCCGAGAAGACAATGTTGACAGAACAGGTGACCACGAAGCACTCGGGATTCCCAGGTCATTGATCTGTAGCTTTATCTTCTTTAGTGTTAGAAGAATAATTGTCCAGAAATGACAAATGTTGCCAACACTTTGTTCCCTAGACAATGGAATTGTGAAGCAGGCAATTATACTTAGAAGTTTCAGATCAATATTTTGATAACTTTTAAAGATGAAACATGTTTCTGATAGTAGCCAGAGTTAAGGGCTGCATTAGGAGGAAGGCTTTCAGGCAGGGATTCAGTCTGGGTTGAACTGTAATTAATGATGTGTCTATAATATTGGTAGACTATCAAGTGAAATTAGCTAACAAATGCCACTATGTTTTTACTTCTGCTTTCATAATTTGCTGTATCTTAAGATAAATGGGGTAAAATTAATAGCAGCTGATAATATGGCAGCCCATTTACTTTAATTAAATGTTTTTCAACTTTCAAGTAATACATTTAGCTTCAAAGATGATAGCACTTGTAATTTTTAACTGGGAAATTAATAATTTCACTTTTGTTTAAACTTTCTGAATAATTTCTACCATTCTTTCAGACGTAAAACACCACAAGTATTTTAAAATTAGCTCTTATTCATAATTTAATCCTGTAAAATAAAAAAGAATAAACTCCTGAAAAATATTCATTTTCTAGATCTAGCTGAGAAAAAAAGTGATTTTCCTCATTTCTGTTGTAACTTCTAACACACCATTACATTGATCAATGACCATTTTTACTTGCTTTGAGTCAGGAAACTAGAATTTTCTTATGTTTCTTCTCATGAACTTACTGAAAGACACCATTATCTATAAGAGGAACCTAATACTAAATTTTGGGAGTTTCTTGAATAAGCATGAAAAGCGTTATAAAAATATCCTACATGAACAGAGACTGAACCATAAAATATTTGCTGAAATAGAAGCAAAACTAAGAATCCATAAGGCAACAATTTTAAAGCAGTGATTTATGAAGAGAATGTGTAAGAGAAAGAGTGTGCAGTCTCAAACTCATGGAATTTAAACACCCCACTACTCAATGATGGATGGGCAAAAGAATAACTCATGACTAAATGACTATATGAACTATATTTAGTTTCATAACTAAATGAAAATAAAAATACAACATATTAAAACATCTGAGACACATTTAAAGCAGTTCTAAGATGGAAATTTGTAGTTACATTAAACAATCAGAAAGAGCATAAATAAATGACCTAATGATACAACTCAAGAGTTTGGAAGCATAAGAACAAACCAAACCCAAACCAAAATCAAATGGACAGCAAGAAATAATAAAAAAACAGAACAGAAATTAATGAAATGGAAACAAAGAAAACAATACAAGTAATCAATGAATCTAAGAGCTAGTTCTTTGTGAAGATAAACCAGATTGACAGATTCTTGGCCCAACTAACTGAAAGAAAAAGTTACCTAAACTAAAAAACTTACCCATGAAGTAGAAAACACATAAAAGTTTCAGAATATTATAAGGGAATATTTTAAAAACCTGGACTCCATTAAATTGGAAAATCTAAAAGAAAGGGATTTTCTACATTCATCAAAATCATTAAAGTTAACCAAGAAGATATTAGCAACCTAAACAAACTCATAACAAATAAAGAAATCAAAACCAGTAAAAAGCCTTAAACTAAATAATGTCCAGGTCCAGATAAAGTCACAGCAGAATTCTACCAGACTTTCAAAGATCTATAGCTAACCTTTTTAATATTAGTCAAAGAAATAAAAGAAGCATTCCCAAATTCTTTTTATGAAGCCAATATTAACCTAATACCAAAATCATGTAAAGACTCAGCAGAAGGGAAAACAACAGGCAAATAGCCTGATGAAAATCAAATCAAAAAATCCTCTTGAGAAGCTTGAAAACTGAACATAGACATACATAAAAAAGATTATCCCCCATCACGAAGCTGGCTTTATCCTCGAGATTCAAGGCCCATTCAACATATGCAAATTAATAAATGCAATAGCTTAAATAAATGGACTCAAGTGATGAAAATCACTTGATCAGATCAATAGATAAAAAAGAAACCTTTACAAAATCCAACGTGCTGTCTTGATTAAAGTCCTAGAAGGGGTAGAACTGGAGGGAGCATACCTCAACATAATAAAAGCTATATACAACAAACCATAAGCAAACAACCTCCTAAATGGAGAAGAGTTGAAGCAATCTATTTGAAATCAGGAATGGGATAGGGCTTCCCACTATATCTACTCAGTTACAATATTGTGCTTGAAGCACTAGCTGGACCAATAAAGCAAGAAAAGAAATTAAAGAGATATAACCAGGAAAAAAGTGAAATTATACCTATTTAAAGATGATGTGCTATTAAACATAAGAGGTCCAAAAATTCTATAAGAGAGAAAAACTTCTAAAAATAATCAACAACATCAGATAAATGGCTGAATTAACTTACAAAATTCAATAGGTTTTCACCATCCACAAACACACAGCAGAGATCATGGACATACCCCCATTCACAATAGCCTCAAAGACAATAAAATATCTCAGAATAAATCTAAGCAAGGACATAAAAGACCTATTCAGTGAAAATGGGAGGATATTCATTGCTTATGGATTGGTAAAATTAATATCATAATAATTATCTTTCTACCAAAACTGAATTATAGATCCAATATAGTCCCAGTCAAAATCCTCATCTCATTTTTTACAGAAATAGAAAAACTCTTAATATTCATTTGGAACCACAAAAAGACACCAAAAATATCTAAAAATACTGAAATAATACTGAATGGATTACCATTCTTGACAGCAAGATATATTACTGAGTAGTGGTGGTGGTAGTGGTGGTGGTGGTGATGGTGGTGGTGGTGATAGTAGTAGTAGTAGTAATAATAATAATAATAATAATAATAATAATAATAATAATAATAAACCGGTATGGTATTAATATAAAAACAGACATTTAGACAAGTTGAACAAAATAGAAGATCTAAACATGAGTATGCATAACTACAACATTTTATATTTTGCAGAGATGCTAATGACATACACTGACGAAAAGATAACATCTCAGCAAATCATGTGGAGAAAACTGCATAGTCACATGTGGAAAGAAATTAGACCCACATCTATCAGTTTTCATAAAACAATCTATGAGTGGATCACAGAATTAAGTGAAAACCAGAAACACTGAAACTTCTAATAGAAAACATAGGTAGTACATGATATAGGTGAAGGAGAAACTTTTCTGAATAGGACTCCATTTTTCCAGGAATGAAGACCCCCAATTGACAAGATAAACCTCATAAATTAAAATAAAATCCTCTGAACAGCTAAGTTAACAACCAACAAAATAAAAAGAACACCGACAGAATGGGAAAGAATCATTGACAGAGTATTAGAATGGAGAATAGATAAAGAACTCAAAAAATAAAACTCAAACAAACAACCCATTCAAAAACTGGTCTTAGGATGTGAACAGAGAGTTATCAAACAAAGAAATAAAAGTAGGTGAGACGTATCTCAAAAAATGTTCACAAACAAGATCCAACATTCTTCTGCATTCAAGAAACACATCTCACCCACAGGACAGATATTATCTCAAAGTAAAAGGCTGGAAAAAATATACCAAGCAAATGGTCACAAGAAGCAAGCTAGTATAGCCATTTTAATATCTAATAAAATAGACTTTCAACCAAAATTAATCAAAAGGGATGAGGAAGGACACTTCATACTCATCAAAGGTAAAGTCAATCAAGAGGACATCACAATTCTGAACATCTATGCTCCCAATACAAGGGCACCCACATTTGTAAAAGAACTATTAAGAAAGCTTAAACCACACTTCCATCCCCGCACATTAGTAGTGAGAGACTTCAACACTCCACTTTCACTGAAGGATAGGTCATTGAAACGGAAACTAAGCTGAGAAATAACATCATTAACCAACACCATGAATCAAATGGAGCTAACAGATATTTATAGACCTTTTCACCCAAATACAAAGGATTATACCTTCTTCTCAGCACCCCATGGAACCTTCTCCAAAATTGATCACATCATAGGTCACAAAGCAAGCCTCAACAGATACAAGAAGATTGAAATAATACCTTGTATCCTATCAGATCACTGTGGTCTAAGGCTGGACTTCAACAACAAGAGGAATAACAAAAAGCCTACAAACACATGGAAACTAAACAACTTTCTACTTAATGACACCTGGGTCAGGGAAGAAATAAAGAAAGAAATTAAGGAATTCATGAAATTCAATGATAATGAAGAAACAAAATACCCAAATTTGTGGGACACATTGAAAACAGTGCTAAGAGGAAAATTCATAGCACTACTTTAGAAAGAAAGTAGAAACATATAAGCAACTTAATGACACATCTGGAAGCCCTAGAAAAAAAGAAGCAGAAACACCCAAGAGGTGTAGACATCTGGAAATAATCAAACTCAGGGCTGAAATTAATAAATTAGAAACAAAGAGAACAATTCAAAGAATCACAAAACAAGGAGTTGGTTCTTTGAAAAAATCAACAAGATAGACAAACTGTTAGCCAAACTAACTAAAAGCCAGAGAGACACTATCCAAATCAACGAAAGCAGAAATGAAAAGGGAGACACAACAACACACACAGAAGAAATACAAAGAATCATAAGATCCTACTTTAAAGGCATATATGCCACAAAATTTGATAATCTAAGGGTAATGGACAATTTTCTTGATCGATTCCTCTTGCCAAAATTGAATCAGGATCAGATAAACAAATTGAATAGTCCTATTTCTCCTATAGAAATAGAAACACTCATTGATAGTCTCCAAACCAAAAAATGTACAGGGCCAGACGGTTTCAGGGCAGAATTCGACCAGATCTTCAAAGAAGACCTAATACCAATACTCTTCAAGCTACTCCAAAAGATAGAAACAGATGGAACATTACTAAATTCATTCTATGAGGCCGTAGTCACGTTGATACCTAAACCTCACAAAGACCCAACAAAAAAAGAGAATTTCAGACCACTTTCTCTTATGAACATTGATGTAAAAACACTCAACAAAATACTCGCAAAACAAATGCAAGAGCATATCAAAGATATCATTCACCATGACCAGGTAGGCTTCACTTCAGGCAGGCAGGGATGGTTTAATATATGAAAATCCATCGATGTAATTCACCATATAAACAAACTGAAAGAAAATAACCACATGATCATCTCCTTAGATGTAGAAAAAGCATTTGACAAAATCCAATACCCATTCATGTTTAAAGTTTTGGAGAGATCGAGAATACAAGGCATATACCTAAACATAATAAAGTCTATATACAGCAAGCCAATAGCCAACATCAAATTAAATGGAGAGATACTCACAGAAATCTCTCTAAAATCAGGGACCAGATAAGTGATCCCCAAAATTCCACCAGAGAACTCCTACAGCTGATAAACACCTTCAGCAAATTGGCTGGATACAAAATTAACTCAAAAAAAGTCAGTAGCCTTCCTATATACAAATGACAAATACAGAGGAAGAAATTAGGAAAACTACACCCTTCACGATAGCCACGAGCAATATAAAATATCTAGGAATTACTCTAACCAAGCAAGTTGAAAGACTTGTTTGAAAAAAATTTCAAAACTCTGAAGAAAGAAATTGAAGATGACATGAGAGGATGGAATGATCTTCCTTGCTCATTGATTGGGAGAATTAACATAGTAAAAATGGCCCTCTTACCAAAAGCAATCTACAGATTCAATGCAATCTGTATCAAAATACCTACACAATTTTTTAAAGACTTGAAAGTTCAATTCTGAACTTCATATGGAAAAACAAAAAACCTCAGAATAGCAAAAAACAATCCTATACAATAAAAGATCCTCTGGAGGAATCTCCATACCCAATCTCAAGCTGTACTATAGAGCCACTGTAATTAAAACAGCATGGTACTGGCACAGCAACAGGCTGGTTGATCAATGGAATCGAATTGAAGACCCAAAATGAATCCATACACATATGATCACTTGATTTTTGACAAGGAAGCCAAATCTATTCAATGGAAAAAGGATAGTATTTTCAACAAATGGTGCTGGTCTAACTGGATGTCTACATGTAGAAAATTGCAATTGGATGCATATTTGTCACCATGCAAAAACTCAAGTCCAAGTGGATAAAAGACCTTAACATAAAACCAGAGACACTAAATCGGTTAAAAGAAAAAATGGGGAAGAACCTGGAACACATTGGCACAGGAAACAACTTCCTGAACAAAACACCAACAGCCTAGGCCTTAAGGTCAACAAATAATAAATGGGACCTTAGGAGGCTGAGAAGCTTCTGTAAGGTAGGGAGCACTATTAACAGAACAAAGAGACAGCCTACAGACTGGGAAAAGATCTTCATCAACCCTACATCTGACAAAGGTCTTCCTCAGTCACAGTCATAGGGGAGGGGGAGTAAGGGGAAAATGGAAGGGAGGGAGGAATGGGAGGATGCAAGGGATGGGATAAGAATTGGGATGTAATATGAATAAATTAGTAAAATATATTTTTAAAATGATCACAATCCCTAGCAATTAAGAAAATGAAATTCAAAGTAAATTTGATATTTCATCTTCCCTCAAACAGAATGACAAAGATCAACAAAACAGCCAACAGTCAGTACTAAAGAGGATGCTGGGGGCGGGGAGGGGGCAGGGATCACTCATTTACTGTTGATGGGTTTGAATACCACTCCAGCTACTCTAAAAATCAGTGTGTAAAAGTTCCAAATTTCTAAAATTAAATCTACCATGTGACCCAGTTAACCACCCTTTGGTTATGCCCAATGGACTTGACAACTTACTCCATAGCTCCTTGTTCCGTGTCTCTCTGTTGACGGTAGGTAGGAAATGAAATCAGCTGAATGATTTTATTAGTTACTTTTCTATTGATGTGAAGAGACACCATACCAAGGTAATAAAAAAAAAGTCATTTAACTGGGGTTTGCCTACAGTTTCAGAGGGTGAGTCCATGTGCACCATGGTTAGGAGCATGGCAGCAAGCAAACAGGCATGACACTGGGAAAGCAGCAGATAGAGAGGAAGAGACTGGGTCTAGCATGGGCTTCTGAAATCTCAAAACACATCCCCAATGGCACTTTCTTCAACAAATCTACACTTCCCAATCCTTTTATTGGGATTGCTAGGTTTCCAATACCAGACATAGTTTTCCCTTCTACTGAAAGGGCCTTATATCTAATTAGAGGGACGTTGGCTACTACCAGCACATGAGTGCTGCTGATGAACCTGCAGGGTCTTCATGCCACGCTGGTTATCCTTGTGCTTTATCGGCATTAGAGTTGGGCAGGACGATTTTTATTCTGCCAACTAAGGACCAAGCATTCAAACATATGATTCTATGCTGGCTATTCGCATTTAAACACCACAATGTCCTTCAACAAATGAGTGGATAATTAAATATAGTTAATATACAGTATGGAATACTATTCAATGGTGAAGTAAAATAAAATTGTGAAGTTTGAAGGCAAATAGATGGAACTAGAAAATTTCATATTGAGTGAAATGACTGAGACCTGAAAAGACAAACATTCTCTCATCCGTTCCTAGATACAGCATGAAGTAACCTTCACAGAAACTAGGAAAGTAAAAAGGGGACAAACGGGGAGTATTTAGAGAGGGAGTTAGCAGGATACAAAAGATTTGAAGGAGGAAAAGAGAAAAATCAGCTGGTGCTTTAATTCATGAGTGGGGAGGGAGGCCAGTGCAGAAGGAAAGGGAGGGAAGAAGGTTAAATAATGATAAAGATACATGGAAAACCAATAAGGATTATATTATTAATTATCCAAAATTACATCACACACACATACACACACACACACACACAAACACAAACACACACACATATATATATATGTGCAACCTGGCCTGACAAAGCTCATTCCATGAGCCATATATAGACTATATTATAACAAACTCTCTAATACCAAATATGAGAAACCCTCCTTTTGAGATGTTGGTCATGAGAATTCAAGTGACTCCCAAACAATATAGCAACTGCTTTTGCCTATGGTTGTTTCTCAAATATTGAAGGTTAGTCTCTGTTGCTGAAGACACCATACACTTTGAAAACAAAACGTGGAGGCCTCTGGGTGGATCTTACTTGAAAAGCTCTTTGTTGAGTATTCATATACTGGAATTAGTTTCCTAGAGAGGGAAGCAACTGATAGTTCTACCCAGCTGCAATGCAATCAGTAGTCCTGCCCAACTGTAATGCTTATGAAACACAACAGCCACCAGCATGTTTCCATGAACAGAATAAAAGATTAGACCACTCATATGTTTAAACTTAAGTTTAATTTTACATAGAATCCTCTTGTATCTAGAAGAGGCCACTGGAAAACCTCATGTTGTATTGTGACATGTGATAGCAAAAATAAGAACGATCTATAAAGATCGTTGGGCTTTTTTCAGTGCTTTTCTAATGTTTTACGTTGCTTTTCCATTTCTGACGTCATTCAGAAACGTCTTCACAGATGTGGATCTCTGTCTTCCTTCTGCTTGAAAATGTGTTCCTGACCTGGAAATGCTGCTTAGACTCCAGATAATAAGTCATTGTTAGCCTTCTTTAGGATGCCACCACTGATGATGCTCGGGTGCTTCCCTTATTTCATGGAGATTAATGGAAGGACATTATTGTCACATTGTGGTATCGAGATGGCGAGGACATTGACTGTGATGCTGTGGGCAGAAGTGTGTGGAGGATAGACAAACCCCACAGCCCTCTATGCATCAAGAGGAGAAGGGACTCAACCTTTTCAAGTGTGACTTTTTTTAGAGGGGAATGATGACCCTGAGTCACATTGGTTGCCCAATGGAAGAGGAAAATGACTGAGTTTAGATTTATCTTGCATATTTTAACAAGGTCCATTCAAGCTGTATTGAAATCTCTAAATTTGCATTCTAGTAGGGATTTTAGTTCATAGTTTAAAAGTTGGGGCTGTACGAAAGTACATATTAAGTGACTATCATATTTGTGGGTGAAGAGTTGGGGAGAAGAGGTTAGAATCTGACACTTGGTAAGTATAGATATTTGGGGGTAAAAAATGAAACTGGTGAAGGTAAAAGAACTGTGTAAGAGATGGGAGAGACTAGGATATAGCTCAATATTATGAAGTAATGGTGAGAAAGAAATTTTTAAAGTTTTTTCCGAGTTTCATCATAGATGTGTATATATTATGGCAACACTAAGATCTCTTTCAAGAGCCATTTCGTAGACTGGTAGATTGACAGCTCAAGGGACCACTTCTTCAGACCCACTACTCGGTTAGACCAGTTTTCCCTGGCTGTTGCCAGTCAGTGACTAACTATAATGGGAATGTTATTATAATGGTTTCTGTTCAACATTGGCTGCTAGGCAATTGTTCCTTGGAGACTCCACTATAGCCTGAATGATTTTCTTGGAACTATGCTGCTGTCTTCCCATACTACCCCTCTGGCCCTTTACTCCTTTATCGTATACTGAGCCTGCTGTTGCTGACTCTACTGTTGTCCCTTTATCCTTCACAGGCCTGTTTCCCAACTTACCTCTTGGCATTTGCTTCTAAGAAAGGCACACTGATACAATTACCAGCTTCAGTTTAATAGTTGACCTGGACATCTCTAGTTACCTGAATCTATAAGAAATATTAGCTAAGACCCTGAAATATTTATATGTAATTGGTGTATTTCCCTCCAAGATCTAGTTATTTAGTGGTATTGTCCATTACAAATTGTATTTATTGTCCTATCCATGGGAAAGATGAACAGAACTACTTTTGAGTTTATCAAAATGAGGGTCTTGCAGATCATCTCCGCTACTTTCTCTAGAAGTGGGCTAAAGAGGCTGATAGCTTGCCCTAACTAGTGCTGACATTAAGAGCAGAGTTAAGATTCATCATCAGTGGTTCTGTTTCCAGAGATCTATACTTTCCACCAAAACAGAACCAGGAACTCACACTGGCTTTCCAGTCTTTGAGGAAATCCTCAGTGTGGTCTCAGTCATAAATAGTATAGCACAGTTCTCTGTCCTTGGTGCTGGATCACAGGGCAGTAAGAACTGCTCCCTTTCGCATGGAGCTTATAGAGTAGTGGAGAACAGACTGCACTTATGAGATGCTGTCCATGCCTTTGTATTACTTACAAGACAAGTGCAGTGATATTATTTCTATATTCTGACTCTTAACTCCTAGTATCTATAAATAGAGTCACTTCAACTAGAGTACCAAAAGGAAGAGTAGGGATTGATACCAGCTTCTCTCTAAGAACTCTGCTCTCTGGAAGCTCAGCCTTGCACTAACACCCTTGAGATTTGAGAGCACTGATTGGATGGGTGTCCACTAAAGACAGTACATGTTGAATGAGGGCCAGAGGAAGATGATAGAATATAATTATGGAGTTTTCTTGAGAAACAAAGCCAAATATTATACAAAGAGATTCACCTCACAGGTGGCAAGCTTAAATTCTAATTTTATTTATTTATTTATTTGAGAACAATTTCTGCTGAAGATTTTTAAAAAATGAAATAGTTTTTTTCATACAATATATGCTTAATATGACTTTCCCTCTACCAAGTCCTCTCCATCTCCCTACCCACCCTTGTTTGTTCTCTTATTAGAAAACAAATAGGCATCTCAGAAAAGAAAAAATAATAATAAAATAAGATGAAATAAAAACAAACAAATCTGAGTAGGATAAAACAAACAAATGGAAATAAAGGACAACAAGCCAGAGAAAAAGCACAAGAAAAAGAACATAAACATAGAGACAGACACATTTGTACACACAGAAATCCCGAAAACCACAAAACTGGGAACCATAATATGTACACAAAGACTTATAGGTTAGTAAAAAAACTCAGACAAAGTATTTTACCAGACAAAATGCCATTGTAAATGCAATAGAGTTTGTTTTGTGTTGGCCATCTACTGGTGGATACAGGGTCTAGTCTTAAGAGTGGTTTGCATACCCAATAAAACTCTGTTGGAGAAAACTAATGTTTCATTGATGAGTGGTATCAATTGGAAATAGTTTCTGGCTTAGTCATGTGTGCTTGTGTTCACTTCCCTTCTTCATAACTAGGCCCCATGTGGCTTAGACCTGTGCAGGACCTGTGAATGCTGTGGTCATCTCTGTGAGTTCAGATGTGCATTGGTCCTTCCATGTTAGAATGCCTTGATTTTTTTTTTTTCGAGACAAGGTTTCTCAGTGTAGCCTTGGCTGTCCTCGACTCACTTTGTAGACCAGGCTGGCCTCGAACTCACAGTGATCCGCCTGCCTCTGCCTCGCGAGTGCTGGGATTAAAGGCATGCGCCACCACCGCCCGGCCTGCCTTGATTTCTTGACATTCTCTATCTCCTCTGGCTTTTACAGGCTTTCCATCTACTCTTCCAGGGTTCCCTGAGCCAAAGAGAGAACTGATGGACATTGCATTGTAAACTGAGTGTTCTAAAGTGTCTTACTATCTTCACATTGTACAGGTGTAGGTCTCTGTATCGCTGTATTTGTTTCTATATAGTACAAGAGGAAGTGCCTCTGATGATGTCTGAGCAAGACACTAATCTATGAGTTATAACAGAATGTTATTAGAAGTAAACTGTTGCTGTTTTTTCAGAGGAGAGTAGTGTTTTAGTTTCACTTAGGTCCTTGGCATATCTAGTTGCAGGTTTGTGGCTACCTGAACAGTGTTTGGGATGGCTTTCATCTCATGGGGAGATGACCTTAAATCTAATCAGATATTGGTTGTTTACTCCCACAAGCTTTATGCCACTATTATACCTGAACATCTTATTGTGGAAGTCACAACTATTGAATCAAGAGTTTGTAGCTGTGTTGATATTTACCTTTTTCCATAGTTGCATGCAAAGTACTATGAATGTTAATCAGTAGAGGTGAAGGCTTTAGGTAGGCAACAGCTCAATTACTCCATGTTCAGTGAGATGTGTAGATGTTATCTTCAGCAATTGGGACTTACTATTGGTTTGTAGAGAGCAACCAATAACATTGGCAATGGCCTGGGGCTGTGGAACCCCTTTTGCCAAAAATTAGATATAACTCATTCTCAGAACTGGAGGTTTCATTTGGTGATAAGAGATGCCCAGGTGGGTTTCTGTCTCCCTCATTATTTGGTGATTTCACTTAGATAACCTTCATATATGTATATATTTTAGGAAGTTTCTACTTATTCGATTTCTATACAAACTCTTTAATGGCCTTTATTTTTATTTGTTCCTCTCCATATTTCCTCTCTCAATCCCTTTTTTACCTTCCTTCCTATCATTCCAGTGCCCTATCTTTTCATAACTATCTATTCAATTTACCCTTCCTAGGGTAATACAATCCTCCCTGAAATCCCATATTCCTCACCTAATCTCTGTGGTTATGTGAATTGTTGTCTGTTTAACAAAAGACTTAACTACTAATATCCACATACAAGTGAATATATATCATATTTGTCTTTTTTCGTCTGGGTTATTTCATTCAGGATAATTTTTTCTAGATCCATACATTTACCTATGAATTTCATTTTTTATATGGCTGAGTAATATTAATACTCCATAATGTAAATGTACCACATTATTTTTATCCATTTAGTCATTGATGACCATCTAGTCTGTTTTCCTGTTTTTAGCTGTTATGAATAGAACAGCAACAACTATGATTGAGAAAATATATCTGTGGTAGAATGTAGAGTCCTTTGGGTATATGTCAAGGATAGTATAGCTATATCTTGAAAAAGATCTATTCTCAGCTTCCCAGGGAACCATTACACTAATTTCCACTGTGGTTGTAAAAGTTTGAACTCCGACCATCAATGTATGAATATTCTTCATGCTCTACATCTTCTCTAGAATGAGTTTTCATTTGTTCTATTGATCTTGGACACTGATATAAGATGAATCTCAAAGCAGTTTTATTTGCATTTCCTTGAAGATTAAGGATGTTGAATATCTCTTTAAATGTTTCTCAGCCATTCACGTTTTCTCTTTTGAGAATCCTCTCTTTATATCTGCACTCCATTTTTAAGTTGAATTATTTGTTTTCTTGATTTCCAGGGTTTGTTTGTTTGTTTGTTTTGCATTCTTTATGTTTTGGATATTAGCCCTTCTGATGTTGGGTGTACAGTTGGTAAAAATCTTTCCTTTTCTGTAGGCTGCTGCTTTGTCCGAATGACAATGTCCTTGCCATGCAGAAGCTTCTCAGTTTCATGAGGTCCCATTTATTAATTATTGACTTTAGTGGCTATCCTCTAGGTGTTCTGTTCAGAAAAACCTTTTCCTGTACCAATGAGTTCAAGACTATTCCCATTTTCTCCTCTATCAGGTTCAGTGAATCTGGTTTTATGTTAAGGCCTTTGAGTCATTTGGGTTTGATCGTTGTGCAGGGTGATATGTGTGGGTCTACTTGTATTTTTTTTTTTATGTCTACCATCAAGTTTGACTAGAAGCATTTATTGAAGATGACCTTTTTCAGTTAATATTTCTGCCTTTTTATTTAAAAAGCACTCATTTGTAGTTATATGGATCTACATCTGAGCTTCAATTCTATTTTATTGACTAGCATGTCTATTTTTGTGAGAATATCATGCTGTCTTTATTACTATATGGCTGAAGCAAAATGAGGTCAAGAATGGTGATACTTCCAACAGTTCTTGTGTTATTCAGGATTGTTTTAGCTTTCCCATTCATTGTTCTCTCTCTCTCTCTCTCTCTCTCTCTCTCTCTCTCTCTCTCTCTCTCTCTCTCTGTGTGTGTGTGTGTGTGTGTATGTGTGTGTGTTTCCATATGAAAGTGACAACTATCCTTTCAAGTCTCTGAAGAATTGTATTGGAAATTTGGTGGTGATATCAGTGAATCTATAGATTGCTTTTGGGTGGATGGCCATTCCTCCTGTATTAATTCTACTGATCTATGAGCATGGGAGACCTTTCTGCCTCTGATATCTTCTTCAATTACTTTTTTCAAAGAGTTGATATTTTTATCATGCAAGTCTTTCACTTGCTTGGTTGGACTTACCTCAAGATATTTTATATTTGAGGCTATTGTGAAAGGTACTGCTTCCCTAATTTCTTCCTCAGTCTGTATGCCATTTGTATATAGGAGGGCTACTGATTTTTGTGAATTAATTTTATATCCAGCTATGTTACTGAAACAGCCTAATAGCTGTAGGAGTATCAGGCGAAAAAATTTAAGTCCCTATGTATACTATCATATCATATGCAAATAAAGATACTTTGAATTCTTAATTCTTACCTTTATATTTGTATTCCTTTGATTTCCTTTAGTTGTATTATTGCTGTAGCTAAGACTTCATAGACTTGGAGAGAGCAGGAAACATTGTCTTGTTCCTGATTTTAGTGGAAATGCTTTGAGTTTTCCTCCTTCTAGGTTGTTGTCCTCTGTGGGCTCGCTGTAAACTTCCTTCCTGGTCTTGAGGTCTGACTCTTTTATCTCTAGTCTTTTTAGGACTTTTATCATGAAGGAGCGTTGGGCTTTGTCAAAGGACTTTTATGCATCTAATGAGATGGTATTTTTTTTTTCTTTCAGTCTGCTTATAATGTTGATTATATTTATTGATTTAGGTATGGCAAACCACCTTACATCACTCAGATGAAGCTTATTTGATCATGTTGGGTGATCTTTCTGATGTGTTCTTAGATTCAGTTTGCAAATATTTTTGCATCTATGACCGTAAGGGAAATTTGTCTGTAATTTTCTTTCTTTGTTTGATCTTTATGTGGTTTGAGTAGTGGGGTAACTGTGACCTCATAAAAATAAATTGAGCAGTGTTCCTTCTGTTTATATTTTGTGAAATAATTTGAGGAGTATTGGCACTAATTCATATTTGATAGTTGAGTAGAATTTTGCTTTAAAACTATGTAGTCCTGGACTTTGTTGTTGGTAGATTTTTAATGACTACTTCTGTTTCACTAAGAGGTATAAGTCTATTTAAATTGTTTATATTATCTTGACTTAACTTTGGTAGGTTTTATATATCAAGAAATTTATCCATTTCTTTTAGATTTTTCAATATGACAGAGTATGAGTTTTAAAATTGTGTCCTTGTGATTCTCTGAGTATCCTCAGTGTCTGTAGTTCTTGTTATCCTTTTCATCACTAATGTTGTTAATTTGGATCTTCTCTCTCCGCTGTTTAGTTAATTTGGCTATGGGTTTATTAATTTTATTGATTTTTCTCAAAGAACCAACTACTCTTTGTTACATTGAGTCTGTATAATTTTATTTCTTTGTTTCTATTTTATTGGTTTTAGCTCTGAGTGTGATTATTTCTTGACATATTATCCTTTTGTATGTGATTTATCTTTATGTTTTAGAGGCATTCTGTAAATTACTAGTATGGCATTTCTTTAATTTTTTTTTAAGTAGGCACTTAGTCTATGAACTTTCTCTTGGAACTGCCTTCACTGTGTCTTGGTATTTTCATTTAATTTTTAATATATTTTATTAATTTATTCATATTACATCTCAATTGTTATCCTATCCCTGTATCCTCCCATTCCTCCCTCCCTCCCATTTCCCCCTTACTCCCTCCCCCTATGACTGTAACTGAGGGGGACCTCCTTCTCCTGTATATGCTCATAGGGTATCAAGTCTCATTTAATTTTTAAAAGTTTTAAATTTCTTTTATAATTTCTGTCTTGACCCTTTTTAAAGTCAGTAATGTGTTGTTCAATTTTTATGAATTTGTAAGCTTTCTCTTGTTCAGTTGTTGATAATCAGCTTTAATCTGCAATAGTCAGATAGCATGCAGGGTGTCATTTCAATTTTCTTATATCTTTAAAGACTTGCTTTGTGTCCAACTGTGTGCTCAGTTTTGGAGAAAGGTCCATGAGCTGCTGAGAAGAAAGTGCATTCTTTTGTGATTGGGTGAAATGTTCTGTAAATATCTATTAGGTATATTTAGATTTATGATATCAGTTAGCTTCAGTATTTTCTGTTTAGTTTTGTTTGAACATACTGTTTGTTGGTGAAAATGAGCTATTAAAGTCTCCCACTACCACTATGTGAGGATCAATATGTGACTTAAGCTGGAGTAGTGTTTCTCGATACGTCTTTTCATCCTTTTACTGGGAAGTGAGGTCTATACTTGAAGAAAGGCCTTTCAGGATGTCTTCAACAAGGCCATGCATGGGGTTGGCTGTTAGAATTGAAAGAAAAGAAGGAAAGTGAAAATTGTCTACTTGATACCCTGTCCAGCCTGTCCAGTGGTTTTCTGGGAAGAGTCTTGAGACTGATTGACAGATTAAGAAGGGAAGGCTGATTCCCTGGCTGCCACGGGCAGCATGTTTCCACTGAGTACTGAGCATTGAGTATTGGCAAATGCAACAAAGAGCTGGTGTGAGGAAGGTAAGAAGGCTGTATTAGAAGATCTGCAATTTCTAACTTCATCTGTGCTTATTTCTATTCACAAAGTATAGACTGAAGTATGACTTTTTTTTCATTTAACAGAGCACTTTTAACATTTCAGATGATAGAGAATGCCCTATTTATGACGTTCACAGCACAACCATTAAGATAAATTCATTCATCCCAGCAGCTCTCTTTGTTCTTTACTTATGAAATTACTGTGTGTGTGTGTGTGTGTGTGTGTGTGTGTGTGTGTGTGTGTGTGCACAGAAACTAGAGAATAGCGTAAGCTGTTGTTCTTCATGTGCAACCAACTGTGTGTTATGCAATAGGGTCTCTCACTGCCATGGAATTCACTAGTAGACAAGTTTGGTTGCTCAATATCTTCCAGATATTGTTTCTGTTTCTGCTTCCTAGCCATGGGATCACAAGTGAGAGTTGTCTGCTAGGTTTTGTCAGGGGAAATGGGGGAAGAGCTTCAGAGGTATCAAACACAATCTTCTTGTTTGCAAGGAAAATATTTAACCAAATAAGATATCACCTCAGCCTTAAAATAGTTGGTTTTAGACATCTATCACACAATCATAGTTGTCAGCTTTTTATCCTCTGTCATGTTAACTGACTTAACTGTGCCGTGTTTTATTGTAATTGTTTTGTGATTGATTTAGCATTTGTCTACTCTTGGGCACAAAACACATTTCTTCGTGTGAAATTTGTGGACTCTTGTCAAAAGTCGATTTGCATTACTATTGCACGCTATCCACAAACAACAGATTCAAGTATAGCATCTGATAACGAGACAGAAAATCAAGATGTGGTGTGAGTACAAGATGTCAGTACTGGCAGCGAGGCAAACTTGAGAAAGGACTGCTTTAAAAAACAGTGGTCACATCTTGTGAATGGTTTTCCACTGTGACCTTTAGTTTCTTAGGCAAAAAAAAAATATATGTTCATTCACACATATGAATTAGTGTGCCGACCTGACTATTGGTAAAGAGACACTAAGATGGGTGGGAAGAGGAGGACACTAGAGAGACTCCTCAGCACTTGTTGCTCTTTTAAGGACATGGGTTCAGGTCACAAACCCACATGGCAGCTTATAACCATCTGTGACTCCAGTTCCAGGGGATCCATTCCAGGATGCTTAAAGCCTTTTTCATACAATAAAAAGTAAATATGTCTTAAAAAAATAAAATAAAAGAACATACATTGTGATGCATGGCATGGGAGACTGTTCATTTATCAATTTGTTACTTTATGCATTTACTTTAAAAATATCGATTGAGTTCTTGTGAGTTCCAAACAGACTAATTTCCAGTTCTTATGAAGTTTGACTCTACTGGGAGAAGGTAGATATTAAACGCAGAAATCTATAGGCTAAGAGTCAATATGTATGTCAATAAAACAAGAAAGGGGCAGAAAATGATATATTTCTTACTGTATTTGTGCCTAATAACAGATCATAAAAATATGTGAGGAAAAATGGTCTAGACTGCAAGCAGAAATATAAATAATCTACCCTTATACTTGGAGATTTCAGCAAGCATCTACATTGGTCATTATTTAACAAATACAACATGATAACATCACTAAGGATATAGTTATACCAACCCACCATCATCAAACATGTGAAAGCAATGACATTTATAGACCACTTTACCCAACAGCCATATAATGTGCATCTTTCCTAAGCTCACATGGAAAATTTGCCAAGGACCATATTCTGATCCATAAGACATACCTCAGCAAAGAATAATAATCATATACTGGGGCTGGAGAGCTGGCTCAAAGGTTAAGAGCACTGACTGCTCTTCCAAAGACTCTGAGTTCAATTCCCAGCAACCACACGGTAGCATGGTGGCTCACAACAATCTATAATGTGATCTGATGCCTTCTTCTGACATGCAGGCAGAGCCTTGTATATATAATAATAAATAAATCTTTAAAATGTGTTTTTAAAAAGAATCATACACTGTATGTTTTTAGACTGCAGTGGGATGAAACCAGAAGTAAACCAGAAAATAGCAATGAAAACTCAGAATGTTTGGAGATTAATCAGCATACCTCTATAAATACACAACTATAAGCAATGTATAAAGAAAACCATGAAACTATTTTAAACATAATAGTACTACTATGAAATAGAATTTGTGTGAAACAAGGGAGTAATTCGGAAGGGAAATAGGTAGTATTGAGTTCATATATTATGAAAGAATATAGACTCAGAACCTAAGATTCCTCCTTAAGAAAAAAGCTTCAAGAGCACAGTAGATACCTAAGCAAGAACACAAGAAAATTAATAGAGCTACAGCAAGAATCAGTAAAGATGAAACTGAGAACATGAAAACCCAAAGCTGGTTCTCACAGAAAACAAAACAATGACAAGGGAAAAACAAGTGGTATACACTCAATCAGACCAGACCAGACAAGAAAGATGCAAACAGACAAAATCACTTATCAGAGATGAGTCATCGTGTGTGTGTGTGTGTGTGTGTGTGTGTGTGTGTGTGTGTGTGTGTGTAGAATGCATGATTTAGATAGAAACATGTCTAAAGTCTTCATTTACCAGGAAAGTGGGACAGAGGGGAAGACTTCCTATTGGGACTCTAGGTGAGAGAAGCAAGGGAGAATGAGGAAATAGAAGGATCCAGAGGGCTCTAGAAACCTACAAGTAGAACATTATGATGGTCAGATCTGGGCCCAGGGGTCCTGCTCAAACTATGGCGCCAGCCAAGGACAATACTTGCAATAAACTTCAACCCCCTACCCAGATCTAGCCAATGGACAGCACTTTCTCCACAGTTGAATGGAGAGTGGGGTCTGACTTTCACACGAACTCTGGTGCCCCATATTTGAACACGTCCCCTAGATGGGAAGCCCTGGTGGCACTCAGAGGAAGGATAGCAGGTTACCAAGAAAAGACCTGATACCCTATGAGCATATACAGGGGGAGGAGGTCCCCCTCAGTCACAGTCATAGGGGTGGAGAGTAAGGGGAAAATGGGAGGGAGGGAGGAGTGGGAAGATACAAGGGATGGGATAACAATTGAGATGTAATATGAATAAAGTAATAAAATATATTAAAAAGAGAAATTAAATTGAGAATTAGCAATGTTCTCAAGTGGAGAGAACAAAGTTCATCTGTCTCTGAATCGCATTGGACATTCTGTTCTCTATAACATGTTTCTGGAAGTGGCAGAAGAAATCTTCTTCATTGTTTCCATAAGGCCAAAATATAAGCCTTGTTACCCAAATAGAAAAACCAGAAAAAAAAAAATCCAAAATGTAACAGAAACTGCAAAGTACAGGTGAAAACCTCTTATTAGTACAGACTCAATAATCTTGAACAAAATATTAGCAAATCAAATCCAAATGTATAGAAATAACATGGCCAAGTGGCATTCACTGCAGGTGTGAAAGGCTGGTTCAGGATTCAACATGTTACTTTCCACCTATTGAAAATTAGGCTATATAAGAAAAAAAAAAACCACATGGCCATATTCGAAGATGCAGAACTCTTTGCTGATTCATGACTAAATACCCACCAGTAGATGGAACCAGAAAAAGAACTTCCTCAGCCTGACAAGACATCCCCAAGGAGCTTCTGGCAAGCATCTGCAGTGGTTAGAAAACCAGAAGCTGATCCTTAAGACTGGAGACAAGACAAGATGTTTTTTTTTTTTTCACTTCACTACTCCTGTTTAACAACATGTCAAAAGTTCTATGTAATGAAATAAGACAAAAATGGAAATAAAAAGAATATAGCTTGTAGTGAAGAAATAAACCATTGTTCATTCACAGATTGTGTGTGTGTGTGCACGTGTGTGTGTGTGTGCATGTGCGTGTGCGTGTGTGTGCGGTGTGCGTGTGTGTGTGTGTGTGTGTGTGTGTGTGTGTGTGCGGTGTGCGTGTGTGTGTGCGCGTGCACGCGCGCATGTGTGTGTGTGCGCACGTGCGTGCGTGTGTGTGTGTGTGTGTGCGGTGTGCGTGTGTGTGCGTGCGTGTATGTGTGTGTGTGTGTGCACGTGCTTGTGTGTGTGTGTGTGTGTGTGTGTGTGTGTGTGTGTGTAAGGAATCCATAGAATAATAGCGGAGTAAATAAGAGAATATAGGAATGTTATACTTTGGAAGATGAACACATAAAAACCACTATTCTGTATAACACAAATGGAGTATTGGAATTTAGATTAAAAAAGGATATAATTTATGGTGGCACTAGAAAAACGTTCATGCTTGTAATGGACCTATATAAATGTTGAGTATATTCAGGAAAAAGGTACCAAACTCAGATGAAATAAATTGAAGCCACAACGTGTAAATATCTCTGGGATGCACTCTGAGAGGAAGCCAGAATAGCTTAGAGGGTTAAGAATAGTGTAATAACTGCTCAGTTCTTGTGCTGTGGAGCTTGTTTAAATAACACGAGTCTCAATTATTAGTATGACAGCCAGTTTAAGAGTGAAATAGAGAAACAAATGTAGTTTTATAAAATAACATTCACATTTTGGAATACCGTGAATGAAATTAAACAACCAACTGACCACATCAAGGTTTTCGGGCAGTAGGAACTCAATCCTCCTTACTGGGGAATGAAGCATGGTGCTGTCCCCTTGTCAGAGCTTGTCAGTTAGTTTTCAATGTTGTAATTTTTAGCTGCATTCAATGAGTGAACAAAATAACTCCTTAGCAGCTCAAGCCCTGACTCATGGAGCCCAAGGCACTGAAGTCTGAGCATCATGCTCAGTTCCTTGGTCACACAGGAACAATGAGTGCGTACAGAGTAAAACGGCTCATCTGGAGTAGGACACAGGGATAGGTAGTGGCTCTGGGCAGTGTAGACATGAGCAGGATCGTACCATCTACTGTTATGGTTGCTTTATCACCAGATAGGATGAAATACATCACCAGAGGTAAAGGAAACCAAGATAAAATGGATCTGCTTACCCTAAATAATCAGTGACAGGCCACCCAAATGCTAGCGCAATTCCAAGAAGAAGAAATAGCAGACATGAGCAAAAGAATTAAATCTTGTGTTCGGCTCCGGAACTAAACACATATACATTAGGAAGAGCTTGGGGGAAAGCACAAGCATGCACACTCACTTGTGGTTTAACAGGACAAAGACGGGAAGAATGGGAAACCGAAAGACTGGGGAATATGGCAAAAATACTTCCGGCATGGCATTTAATTAAGGGACCAATTAGCATCAACAGTTTATACTTTGCTTGATGCAGACAAGATCTGAAAGTGTGACATTTACAGTTTGAATTTGCCGATGACTTTTTTTTCCCTGCATGATTTTTCTGAGAGTAAATGTGAAAAGAGAATTCTCTGCATTTTCTTACATGTTGTTACATGAGCTGTCCTGTTTAACTGAAAACCACTATTGATTCAAAGTTCATTAAATTATGGTGGTTTATATTTTAAGGTAAAAGCAGTATGCATATACAGAAAAAAACCTTATAAATCTTTTCATCTATCAAAATATCAGTGGTGTTCTTCAATGTTTGTTATCAGGCCTTAAACACACACGGGTGTACACACACATTCGTTACAAAACTGACGGGAAAAACTCAGGGGAAACTTATGAAAATACATCCAAAAACCATAATCTAAGCTGTTTGCTTTGCAATTGACATTTCAAATTGTGACTAGGAAAACAGGGATAATTGCATTCAGTCTTTTGCAAATCTATGTGCTGGCATCCCATAGTGACAGGTTGGGCAGTGCATTAGCATGGATCAGTGTAGATGGATTCCTCTTTTTCTTCTTAATGGCATCCCCCAACAGCAATTGTGGCTCTTTTATCTATGGTCTAAGCCCAGGGCAAGAGCCTACTGTGCTGCAATGACCTTTTTTATTTCTGTTCTTACATTTCCATTTGTCTTTTTAATCTGCCTAATGCTACAGTTTATGTCAGCTAGCATTGTCTTAAACTAATACCACTATGCCAAAATTTCCCAGACACGTTAGCCAGCTGTTGCTTTTTATATCACACACACACACACACACACACACACACACACACACACACACACACACACACACAGAGTTAATTTGTGTTCTGCTGAGGCATGGTCTGATACTTTGTATTTGAATGTTAATTATTTTCCCCTGATGTCTGCTTGCTGTCTTTTATTAGCTGACACTCCTGTACCTCAAAATGATGTTTGTAACCTTGTCTGAGAAATTACTCCTTATTGGTTTACTAAAAGGCCTAAACGTGGGCAGGGCAGAATAGGATAGGTGTGGCCAAAGTTCTTGGGATTTGAGGAGAGAAGATCTTCAGGGGAGAAGCAGACAGGTACTGGAGGAGGAAGGAGGAGGAGGAGGAGGAGAATCTCTATTGGAAAGCAAAGAGCCATGTGGGCCAAGAGGAGGAATTCTGCAGTTCCATATGGAAAGAGATGGCCCAGATGAACAACATTAGAATGTATTTGGGGATTATGGATGAGAGGTAGCACAAATAGAAACTATTAGAAGCAGATGGCATGGGATGGAGGCTGGGATACAGTGGAAGGTAGCTGGGGAGGTAACGTCTGCCACGCCCCAGGTAATAAGGCTGTTCTAAGATACATCAGGTGTCTGTGTCTTTATTGATTGTGAAAGTGGTTTGATAATACAGCCATAATAATTGTAAGCCGTACTATTAAATTAACAGCATCAGTGTTCTTTATCCGTGCTAGCCCCAGTTGTCTGTATTCTTCCCAGAATAGGACTGGAAATGGTCAGTTATCATTGTTCTTGCCGGGGATGATAAATAATTATGCTGAGTATTGGTAACCGTCTACTAACTCAAATCGTGGTTGGTTAAATCCAACGAGGCCACAAGTTTGAAATACAGAATGGATAAGACAATGGACATAAACTTTACAAACTTACATATATGCATGTAAAATATTGGCACCTACAAATCTATGTAGAAACATATTTTAGAATCTTGAAGGGAAGTAGGAAAAATATGTATTTTGGATAGACACTTTCCATCCATTTGAAATTTTATGGCCACACATAAAGATTGTACTCTCATTACTAGACAGATGTTAAATGATCACATAAAGAGACTAAGTATCTGTTCTGAGAAACAATATGGCCTATCTGTATTCATAGATGGAAATCCAAGATGGAACTGTCGTAAAACATAAGAACTCTTGTTCCAGTAAGAGTCTGTGAACGTGCACTACCAAGACCAAAAATCTCTTCAAGAGGCAAAAATGGAAGGTGTGTGTGTGTGTGTGTGTGTGTGTGTGTGTGTGTGTGTGTGTGTGTGTGTGTATGAGAAAAAGGGATTATGTATTTTTGTGAAATTATAAATAGAACCTTGTTAAGAGAACATTGAGTCTGTTAAGTATCATTCCTATGAGTTTACAAAGTGAATCTGGCTCTCATTGTCTTTCCATGAACGGAGAAGGTGATTAGAAAACATTTAGAGACTTTTCAAAAGGAAAAGTTGATATCCTAGAATTGTCTGTACTCATGGAATCTGAGGAGGTTCTCGTTTTCACTTTCTCCACATGCCATCACCATCTTAACAGAGTCGACTCAACAGTTGCTTCCGTTGCTCCCAGGGTTTCCACCTGCTGTAGCAAGAGACAAAGCAGAGGACTGGGGACCCAAGGGAGCAACAAGGCTGCCTTAAGGACTTGTTTGTTCCAGCCTTAGGATCCTCCCTCTTTCAGGGTCCAGATCACCAACCGACGTCCATTCCCAGGCTGTAGGCTTTGCTCCATTTCCTGATTCTTCTTCCCAACTTAACTTTATCATTCTCCGCCTAAGTAAACTTGTGAGATTTCTGCTTGAAAATATAAATATTTTAAGGCAAATTAATGTGGGACAAAGGTTATTTTCCTTTACATTAACAAACTGATATTGAGAGGTTATTTGTTTGTTTGTTTGCTTAATTACTTAGTTGACATAGGGTCTCATTGGGGAATTCATGCAGCCCACCATAGAACCCAGGCTGGCCTTGAATGGCTGACCTTGAATTTGTGATCTTTCTACCTTAGCCAAATGTTGGGATTGTAGATCAGTGATATTATGCTCACCAAAGGTGAGCCGCCCAAAGTCTTTCTTCATGTGAAGCCATAATTATTCTTAATGTGAAAATTATAACAAGGTCCTCACATATGTTAATTTTATAAACCCAGGAACGTGTGACTATATTATAATAAAAGAGACTTTGTGTATATAGTAGTTTTGTATACTTATGTCAAAAGACCAGTTTATTTTTATGAAGCTGGTATACACAATGTCTACTGAAAATCAAAAGGAGGGAAGTTTGTTGGGTACACTTTCACATGGATAACTTTATTAATGTTTCTAGGTATTCAAGCAAGATTTCTTTTTTATTCTTAAATGCCTTCTCTTCAAGGAAACTGCCTTCAGAGTTAATAATCTGTCTTACAATGTCTGTGTTTGTTTTAATTTGAAAGCTTTTGAGAATTTCATTCATAAGTACTGTACTTATTTTTTTCTCCTTTATTAATTTATTCTTGTTACATTTCAATGGTTATCCCATCCCTTGTATCCTCCCATTCTTCCCTCCCTCCCTTTTCCCCTTATTCCCCTCCCCTATGACTGTTCCTGAGGGGGATTACCTCCCCCTGTATATGTTCATAGGGTATCAAGTCTCTTCTTGGTAACCTGCTGTCCTTCCTCTGAGTGCCATCAGGTCTCCCCCTCCAGGGGACATGGTCAAAGGTGAGGCACCAGAGTATGTGAGAAAGTAATATCCCACTCTCCACTCTACTGTGGAGAGTGTTCTGTCCGTTGTCTAGATCTGAGTAGGGGTTTAAGGTTTACCGCCTGTATTGTCCTTGGCTGGTGCCTTAGTTTGAGCGGGACCCCTGTGCCCAAATCTGCCTATCATAATGTTCTACTTGTAGGCTTCTAGGACCCTCTGGATCCTTCTACTTTGCCATTCTCCCTTGATTCTCTCATCTAGAGTCCCACTAGAATGTCCTCCCCTCTGTCTCAGTTTCCTGGTAAGTGAAGGCTTTCATGGGACATGCCCCTTGGGCTAATATGCAGATATAAGTGAGTATATACCATTTGAGTCTTCCTGCTTCTGGGTTATATCATTCTTTCTCATTCTCCCATTTCCAACTTGTCCCATGTCCCTGCCTTGACTATTCAAATATGTGATGTATGTATGTATGTATGTAGGTTGTAATTGTATGTATGCATGTATATAGTTTGTAATTATATATACATATAGATTTTTATTATATATATAGTTTGTGATTATATAGATATTTGCATGTGTGTCTGTATATACATGTGTAATGTAGAGATTTCTTCCATCTACATTGAATGCCTATATTTTTTTTACTTCAAACTTGAAACCTCTCTTTTTATTTCTCCTCAGATTTTAAAAGTAGTTTCAAGTTGAGGATGTATTCTTTTTCCAGCTTTAGTTCTCGGAAAAACTTCCACTACCCACTGACATATCATAGTTCAAGAGTTAAGCCATGAGATTCTGAAACTTCAGGACCAACTGAAAGGTCATCATGAACACTTGTGTTGGTTGACCTCATTTATTATCGCAAACCTAAAGATGGACAGTCCTGAGAAAGGTAGTCTCTTTGCACAGATGAAATTTTTTCAAGGAATACAGCATGAGAAGAATTGAGGTCTGGTCTGAAAACAACCAATAATGAATCTTGAGGTCTGAGATCTATGTTACCAGATGTTTTAAGGAGAGACATGCCAAACATCACTTCAATTCTACATACCACATTACAAAACAACAAAACAACAATAACAACGAAAAGAAATCAAAATATGTTTGAAGGAAAGGAAAAAATCAAATAAAAAGATTATGTGATCTGCCTTTCCATTTGCTCCTGATGAACTTTCTTGTTCCCAGATCTTTGTGAGTGTGATTAGCAATGACTGACCATCAGAGAGAAAACCAAGTGAAGTCATTACAAAGGAAAAAAAGTTATTTAGGCTCAAGGTTTTGTCTCTGAGGAGCTTTTTGTTTTTGTAAGTTTTTGGTCTCACTGATGAAAAATTCAAAAATGGACTCAGACAGAAACTGACAAGCTTTTATTTGGTGTGTGTGGGGGGAGGGTGTTCAAGACAGGTTTTTCTGTGTAGCCTTAGCTATCCTGGACTCACTTTGTAGACCAGGCTGGCATTGAACTGCCTCTGCCTCCCTGACTGCTGGGATTACAGGCTTGGGCTACTTGGCCCAGCTGAAACTGACAGGCTTTATTGGAATCAAAGAGAGAAAACAGCAGTGCCAGCAGGAGAGAGAGAGAGAGAGAGAGAGAGAGAGAGAGAGAGAGAGAGAGAGAGAGAGAGAGAGAGAGAGAGAGAGAGAGAGGTGTCACTTTAAAATTCAAAGTTAGAAAAGAGGCAGGCTCAGATGACCTGTGACCTGAGCTCCATGGGGGAACAGGCAGGGGTTCAGAGGGCACTTAAAATTCTGGCACATGTCCTGAGAAGGGGGACGGAAAGAGCGGAAAAAAAGGCTACACTTCCTGTGGTACAAGTGAGAAACTGGCCCACTTTATGGTGAGTCTGCAAGCCACTGTGTTGAGGGAGGGTTTTTCCGGGTTTGTAAAGACATAACATCATAGAGCTCATTATTCCCCTCCCCCTCCCCCTTTTCTTAGCCTACCCTCACATGTCTCATAGTCCATTTATACTCGGACTTGGGCTAGCTCTCTTTCGTTGTATAACAGGATTTCCTCCTTACTGCAGGTCTCCAGCATTATCTAGGAAATGGAGACACCTGGTCCCTATGTCAAAAGGATATTATTAGCCACGTGGAAAGGATCATTCTGATGGACATTTCTGATCATCTTCTATTTTATATCACATGATTTCAACACCTTGGGATTTATATGTCACCAAGGGATTCCCCAACATAAGTGGCTGCCTACGTAAAAACTGATGCCCTTACTCCAGAGTGAGCTGACATAGATATTTATGGATCACAAATGGTGTCTAGGCTGCAGCTGGCCCTAGGTAGCCCTTTCATTCCTTTTACCTTCTATGTTTCCCCTGTCAGTTTCAGAGGGTTCTATCATAGTAGTTTGGCCATAAATTCTTAGGAAAACTAACATGGTGGGATGTGGTGGAAGAGAGCTGTTCAGCTCATGATGTCCTGGAAACATAAGAAAGGATCCAGGCATGAGACACTCCCAAGGACCTACTAGTACTACAGCAGTGGCAAATCCCCAACAAACAAGTTTTTGTTGGGAGACATTTTATATGGAAGCCAGAACAGTATAGTTCAGGATCTTGATATAGGGAGATTTGACACATTGTTCATATGAGGTCTTCGATATTGAGTATAGGACACACATGGACACACGTGCACACACGTACATATTCTCTGCCTCTTGTATCAGTAAGCAGCTCCTAAAACCCCAGTATCTCCAGAATTGGGTGTCTTTGTATGTTCATGGGATTACTGGTGGGAGGAAGCCCCTTGCTTCACAACAGGGGCTGGTACCTAGAAAGGCCAAACCCTAGTCAGAGTTTGGAGATTCCATGCCTCTTTCCATGACCTCTGAGTAGGGAAGTAGGGTTGAAGGTTGAGCTGAATCAACCATGACTATGCTATGGGGCCTCTGAAAAAAACCGCTGACTTCTGGGTATCTGTATGTGAAGGTTCCTGGAGCAGGAATGTCTCTTCCTATCCTGCTTGCTCTACACTCCTCATCTCTCTGGCTTCAGCTGCTTTGTTTGTGATATATGTAATTAAAATAGTTCTCTGAGCCACTCTAGAAAGTTCAAGTAAACGCCAAATGAGGATCATGGGTGTGCCGTGTGTAGCCAGTTGGTCAGAAGCATGGGTCCTAAATTGGGGCATATAGTTGCCCTCTGATTGTAGGGGCCATCCTGTGAGAGTGAGCCTTAGCCCATGGGATAGGACACTGTCTCCCGATAGAGAGTCAGAAAGAAATTAAGTTATATCTCAGTTAATGCCCACTGGAGAACTGATTCACTGCTGGTAGAAAGAAAGCCCTAAGCACTCTGGAGACCAAAGATGACTTGCTCTGTGTCCAATATGTGAAACAGTAAAGAGTTTCTTGGGATCTTTATGACTCAATTCATCTAATAGAAGTAATTAGTTACTTGCTACCAATTTGGCCTCGATTAATTATTAGTCTTGTTGTTTTTTACCTTACCATTCAGTTTTGGTGTTATAGCATCTGATTTTGATTTTTTATATGAGAAAAGCCTTTCAATACTATAAAATAAGTTGCTATCGTTTACACAAAGGCAATAGGGAATTCCTATCTCTACTGAAGAATGAGAGGGTGTTGTGAAAAAATAATATAACTTAGCAATACCATGATTCTTGCTATGTGGCATTTCATGGTGTGAAAGTCCTGCGTGCTAAGTCCAGAAACACTGTTGAGAAAACGAAGGCACTGAACACAGAACACCCAAGAAACACATTTGATCATGGTACCAGTGTCCTCAAATGGATCACTCTAGAGTTGCAGAGATTGGAAGCAATACTGTTTATAGGGGAAATAACTCAATCATTTCAAAATATTTGGTGTGTGCTTCACAATAAAGAAATATTGATCAGAAAAAAAGTAACATAAAGGTGTAAACATTTTCTCAGCTCCAGCTTCAGAATTACCAACTTATCATACTAACCATATTAATACTGCAAAGCTAAACTATTACATTTTTTCTCTGATGTGACTTGTGACTTTGTTTAATCTTAGTGTTTATGTTTGTGTATATGACCTAATTACTCTCACTGATATGATTATTGAGAGAATTGGAAGCATGAAAGGACCCAAGCACTGGATCCTTTTGCTGTTGCTCTTAGAAACATATTGTAAACCTTTTAGAATGTTGATTTGTTTTACTTTTTTTTCACTTTTATTGTTCTCAGAATTAATGCTTTATTTTGTTTTAATGTATCTCACTCTTAGTGAAATGAACAAAGGCACATTTTGCCATGACATTTTTCTCAATTTGATGATTTCAACATTCTTCTACCTCTTACACACATTTTTGGACATGGCGCTTTTCCAAGGTTGCTGCTATGGCTGTAGTAATCTCCAATTTGAGCAATGCTGAAGGCTTGGAAACTTTTATGGAATTAATCTAACTTTGGTCCTTGTAGCTAAAGTAAGAAATGATGTGGTTATAGTGGTGATAAATCAAAATTATTTTACTAACTTAGAGACAGAAAGTACTAGTCTTTTATAAAACAGAAAAAGCATGTGACATTCTGAAAGGAAAAAGAGCCAAGTGTTTTATGGGTCTTAGACTATAATAACTTTTATTGATGGTTGGTAATACCTGCTATGAGTTCCTCAAATGTGCGCATCACTGTTAATGTTCACATCTACCCTTGCGTGCATACATGCACATGCATGTGTGTGTGTGTGTGTGTGTGTGTGTGTGAGCGCGTGTGTGTGCACCCACACACACAAATATTCAGTGGTTTGTCTTTCCAAGTTTTTAGCTACCCTATAGTCTAGTACTGTCTGAAATTTTCAAATATTAAATAGTCCATACATTTTTAGTATAGTTAATTATTATATTGTTTTAATTTTATTGTTAATAATTACTAATGCTTTATATATATAATTTATAAATTATGTTTACCAGACATGTTATACATAGCAAAATGACTGTATATCAGGCAAGGTACTATCTTGGCCTTCAAGCACCTGCTGCATGCCTTGGGGTTGCTTGGTCACAGATAAGGGGGACCTAATGACTTTCAGATTGTTTCTCCTTAACTGAGAAATAAGACAGAAAAAAAAATCAGGGATGAGGTAAAGATGTGAAAGAAAGACACCCCTTTTTGACAGGGTCCTAGTGTGTTACACACCCACTGGCCTTGAGCTTGCAAGTTCCTTGCCTTGTTTTTCCCAGAAGTGTACTGGCACTACAGGACAGTGCTACCACAGTAGCTAAAAAATGTTCAGCCTTAACATTTATGTTGCTAGAGATGGCAAAGGACTTGAGCACATCAGCAAATTCTCTGCTGCTCCAAACATGCTACATCCATAACATCTGGGCTTTTGGCTTTTGAGATTTTTGAGTGTGTTAGCAGTGTGGATAAGTTGAATAGCACATTTTCATAGTTTCTATCATGGTAATTCATATTCAGAAATATGTTAACTTATAATCATAAATCGAACATTGTAAGGTGCCACAGGCAGAAAGAAATGTATATTTTGTAATTTCAGAATCTTTTCGTGGCATTTTTCGAGGACACAAAATACTTCTGAAAAAGAGGCTGATCCCAGTGGACAGTCACTGCTCTGGCACACTGCTCACCACTATGGGGGCACATTGTGTCTTATATACTCCCCATGCTTGCTTTTGCTTTGGACTTTTAAAATCCTGTGTGGTTGGAAAATATTTCTTTTGATGACACCATAAAACTTCTCAAGATCTATGACTTATATCACATTGCTGTAAGTGTACAAAATAGTTACTTAATGATTTTAGAATAGTTTTTAGGGTTTTTTCCTTTGTGTGAATGGCTGCAGTAACAGCTCAGTGGGTAAATGAAATCACTCTTTCCTACTGTTGTTTTATTCTTTGGACTTTTCACTGGAAAGGGACAGAACAAAAAATTACCACATGACCTGTTGAAGTGTCTATGGTGAAAAGTAGAAATATTAACCAGTACATTTTGTCTCTTGTCCAAAACAAAGCACAAAGCACAAAGCTAGCAAACAAATAACCTATATGGTAGGCTGTTCTTTGGTATCAAAATAAGTAATAAATGTAAACCCAGGAGAGAACAGAAAGTAAACAAAACAAAACAAAACAACAACAAAAAAACAGGGGAGGAGGAACCACTCTTAGAGGATTAGACACAGTTAAGTTGAACTTCAAAAGGTGGTAGATTTTTGACAAAATAAAGATGAAAGATAACATACCAGGGAACCAGGATGTCATTGAAAAAGTAACAAATGAGTGAGCATTGCTGTGGCTTATTTTATGATTGGTGGGTACTGTTATTTCTTTCTGTCCCATTTACTCTAGGCTTGTCTGGCAGTCTTATTTTGGATAATGGAGAATGACTATGTGCCATGTCCTACTTGAGCAAAAGTGTTAATGTGATTCTGTGCTCATGTTTGACACCTTGTCGTCTCTGCAGAGAACAGGTAGATGGTGTTTTGAGCAGCTGGGCTGGAGTGGAATGTTACTCTGCCTGCAGTTCCTGTGGATCTGAACAAGAAGGGCTCATTTACTGGTCTAAGCCACTGAGATTGTCATGTGGTCCCTTTACAGCACAGACCTGTGAAAACTGATCGATGTGATAGCTTTCACCATAATAAGTCCTGACCAGAGAAGGGAATTATTACAATGTTCTGAAGCTAAGCCAAACACTGGAGACATTAACCATTTGACCTATATTTTATTTAACCCAAATTGTCAACATGTGTATCTTTTTTAGAATTAAAGTGTTGGTATCATTGTGGTGATGTTGTCAACATGCACTGCCAGTAAGAGATCCCAGTGTCATAGCGACAGAATTGTTTCTCGAGTATTCTTAGTTATGATCAGAGGAAATGTCAACAGACATTGGGACACTCTATTTTCTGTGCATTGTCCTTATGCATCAGCCCTCTCTCTCTCTTGGGCTGTTACTCTGGACTGTGTGGACTAATACTGGTATTATCATTGCCCTGTGTAATTCCTCACAAAATAGTGGGGGAAACTAGACATATACATCTATTCCAACGTTTTTTTCCTGAAATTCTACTTGAAGACTTTAAGCAGTAACTTGTATGTACATCCAAATCGCTCCAGTCTTGTTTTCAATCTAACATATATCCATGTCAGTGATGTGATGGTGGGTGACATAGAGGTATGTACTATTACTATGTATATTTTTTTCAAATTAGGACATTTCTGCAAATGAGATTGTCCAAGGACAACACATATAAACTGAAACTACTTAAGGCAAACTTGATAGACAGTGATCCAAAGACTGAAAGAATGGGAGCATCACTGTTATCGCTCCTGCACTCCCCCTGCTTCCTGGGAAGAATCATGGAAAGGGAGACAGAGCCGGTGGCTCTGCCCTTTACTGCTGATGCACACAGGTCCTGGTTTTGTCTTCCTCTCCTTCCACCCAGTAAAATAGCTCTTCAGAGAAACAAGGGAAGAATTGGCCAATTCTGTCCTTTGAATCTTTTAGCTTAAACTTTCTGATAGAAAATCCAAAACATGCAAAGATTTGAATCATCTCAATATAAGGAGAATGAACATAAATATCTATTGTTCTTGCTTTTAAGAAAGCATGAGAGATATGAATTTATTAATCTTAAATTTTTAATTGCTTTCCCCCAATATTTACCCTTCATTTTCCCCCTAATGTGAAAGATATTAAAAAATAATGTTATGATAAGTGAAGACTTTCATGGGACATGCCAAAAAAATAATGTTATTAGGAGTTCTAAGAAAGCTCTCATTATTCACGTTTTGTACAGTCCTTGATAGATTTCCCAAAATTGGGCATTTGGAGTGATATTTTCAATTACTTAAGAAATTTAAGACAGAAAAGATGACTCAGCAGATATGAATATTTCTTGCTCTTCCAAAGGGCTAAATATCCTTCCCAGAACACATGTGGGGCAACATACAACCATGTAACTTCATTTCAGGGGACTTAATGCCCTGTGGCCTCTTCTAGCACCATCACTCACATGTAATATACCTCTAACACACACACACACACACACACACACACACACACACACAAATTAGTCTTTTTTTCTAAAGAAAAGATTATTTGTATTAAGAGAAGATTATTTGTATTTCAGGAATGACAATGATCTTGTGTTCCACAGACAGAGATAATCTACATGCCAGGAAGGAAGTTACTTTCATGTATATTCACATATTCCTAAGTTTGTATTATCATGCATAATTTCTACCTTAAAAGTTTTTATAAATGTCTTTGAATCATATAACTTCCTCCACAATATAACTACATTTTGTTAGATGGATTATATGAAAAATTTAAGAAAATATTGATATAATCTTTAAAAATATACTCATAAAAAGCATAGAAAGGAAACAATAGAATGTCTTTCAACATAATAAAGAAAATCACATTTTAAAATATGAACAACTATATTGAATGAAAACTGTGTCAAAGCAAAAATGAAGAAAAAATAAGAAGACTTTCTGAAATTTAAAAAAGATGAATATACAGCATACTGAAACATACTGAAAGGCAAGTTCATAGCACTAATAATCTACAAACAAAACAAAAATGAAAACCCTGGAGAAATCTGATACTAGCAACTTAACAGTATATCTAAAAGTCCTAGAACAAAAAGAAATAACCACACACAAATAGATGGCTGTTGCTTTGTTTTGTTGACGGTGTCCCCTGCCTTACAGAAACTTCTCATCCTCATGAGGTCCCATTTATTAATTGTTGACCTTAGAGCCTGGGCTGTTGGTGTTCTGTTTAGGAGATTGTCTCCTGTGCCAATGAATTCAAGGCTCTTCCCCACTTTTTCTTCTAACAGATTTAATGTTTCTGGTCTTATGTTGAGGTCATTAATCCACTTGAACTTGAAAGATCTTCACCCTATATCTGAAAAAGGGCTAATATCCAAAATATATAAGGAATTCAGGAATTCAAATACCACCAAATCATATAACCCAATTAAGAAATGGGGTTCAGCCCTAAACAGAGAACACTGATCTGATCTAGGAAGTGCAATAAAAAAGTAAAGTGTTGCTGAGTGTGGTGGCTCACACTTGTCATTCAGTTCTCAGGATATAGAGGCAGGAAAGTCAGAATCACAAAACCATTTCTGACTACATTTTGAATTGGAGCCTAGTCAGAGCTACATTAAATTCTATATCAAAAATCAAGAAGAACAAAGAAAAAACTAAAAAAAAATATGTCTATTGATGATGTACTGATAAACCATGAAACTTAAATAACTTTATAGAATGCCTTTGTGTGTGTGTGTGTGTGTGTTTTTTCAGATTTAATGCATGTAGTAAATCCATGAACTTGAGATAAATACTGCAAAACCAATATTTATGTTTTTATAATTAACACACAAAATATAAATGTTATAATTATATAATATACAAGATTTATTATAATTAATCTTATAAGAGAATCATTGTTGTTATGACTAAGACTGTGTTTTGAGTACAAAAATATCCACAAGTGGAGCATCATGATCAAATTTTATTTTATTTTATTTTATTTTATTTTATTTTATTTGTATGTGAGTATTTTGTCTGTATGCATGTCTGTGCACCATGTGCATGGCTGGTGCCCAACAAGGTCAGAAAAGGGTGTCAGGTCCCTTGGAAGTGGATTTATAGACGATTGTGAGCCACCATGTGGAGGCTGAAAAATCAAACCTGGAAAGAGTAGTCAGTGCATTTAACGGCTGAGACACCTCTCCAGCCCTGTGTTTATTGGGTTATCAGTTAGTGTGTGTCCATATGACTTTTTCATACACCCTTCATTTTTATTAATTCTCCTTATTTCTTTATTTACCAATCTTCCCATCCCCCTTCCTTGATGAAGATGAAAGATGAAAAGAAATGTGAAAATTTGGGGTATGACCACTTTGGAGCTGAAGAAGAATAGCTCATGCAAGTTAAGGGTTAAAAGAAAGGAATGGATACTACAAATTCAACTTATTTGTTTATATTTATAATGAAAAATGAAATCAAAATTAAATCTTTAAAATTCAAACATTTTAAGCTTTAGATAAATGTTTAGCTTCATGATTCAATATTTTAAATTATGGCAGTAAGAGTTTTGGAACAGAACATTTCTGATATTAATTTATTAGTCAAATTTATATCTTCTATAGTCATTTTACAACACTAAATATATTGATAACATTTGTGTATTTACCTTTTTTTTGTATTTACCTTTCGAACAGCACATTTCAGTCATAATACTTTATCTTGGAACTATATCCTCATAGTTTTAAAGTGTACATAAAATGTTAATGTCAGCAGTGACTATCCCTATAAGCAAGTGATTAGAAATAACCCCACATGAGTAATGGGGGATCAAGTATGATTCATGAACTACTCATTCAACATTACTTGCAGATTTAAGCAAAATAAGGCACCTCCGTTTTTTCTTGAGTAGTTGTCATCATATTTAGTGAGATAAAGAATGTACATAGGTTATTTCAGTGTGTGTGTGTGTGTGTGTGTGTGTGTGTGTGTGTGTGTGTGTGTGTGTGTGTATGTGAGCAGGAGGGAGTGGGGATGGTATGTACACAGATTATCTCTAGGAGCCTTGAAATGTTGGAGATCATGATTTGGCTCTTGGTAGGGAGACAAAGGCTGAAAAGTTTTCTTGAACTCATGTCCTTGGGTTCTTTGTGATTTTTGCAAATTGTACCTATATTGTTTATTTAAAGTCATACTCTGAGAGTTATTTTGAGGATTGACAACAAGGGCATTCTTGACCACATTATCATAGAATCTCTAGTACTATAGTTGATAGATTAATATTATGTTCTAATATTCCTAAATAACTTATACTTGTAAACATTTAGACATTTTTTCAGTAAAACACATATAGACATATATATGTGTATGTATGTCTAGATATGTATTATATATGTGTGTGTTTTCCTTTATTTCAGAAATAATTCAGGGAGCCATTTAAAGTTCAAAGCAGTCTTTGAATTAGAACTGAAACAGAAGACTGCCAGTACATTGAAATGATTAAAAGATATGTGATCATGGACTTCCTGGAGCTCACAAGAATATGTGCTAAGTTTGACAATTTTAACTGTGATTGAAGTAAAAAAAAGATTATAACTGTATAGGCTGATATTCTTTTTCTTCTCTCTCACCAAAACAGAAAAGCCATGAATTTTCCCTTGAGACAGCAAAGCACACAATAACAAAATGAACTTATGCTTGGTAAAGGTTTCATCCTACAACCTTCACATGTGTTGTTTTGCAAAAGATTTGTCATATATTTTATTTTTTTCTGTTACAGATTTATTTTATTTATGTATAGGTGTGTGTGTGTGTGTGTGTGTGTGTGTGCCATGTGTGTGTCTGTGCCAGCAGAGTCCAGAAGAGGGCGCGGGATACCCTGGAGCTGGAGTCACAGCTGGTTATGAGGGGCCTAGTATGGGTCCTCTGGTAGAGTGGCACATGCTCCTAAGTGCTGGGCCATCTCTCCAACCTCCATTGCACTGCTGTCTACAGTGCAGCTTGTTGTTTCAACACTTCCCAGTTCTCTAACTGGTACTCTGCAGTTCCTGACTGTTCTCTTTATGTTGTGCTCAGAGACACATCATTCAGATGATTTTACAAGATAGGTCTGGTGCTGTAGGTATTTTCCATATGTCAATTTTCCAATACGATGGTAAATATGTCAATTGAATATTATACATTGGAATAAAACATGTGACAATAAAATTAGCTTTCAGTACTACTGATAATGATTATATTTACTAATATGATATTGTATCAACATGTCATCCTGAATCTTTTGCAATGCTAACTTGCTGTAAGCTTTTTATAATCATAAAATATGCCCAATGGTGCTGTAGTGTCATGAATGTATTAGAGTAACAAACAGCTCTCTCTTTAGACAAAAGTCCTACTCAATAGTGAGAACTTGTGCCTGCTGCAGAGCCAGCCACAGACTTGTGATGGGAGAGGTTATAAACTCTAGAGGGCAGTCTACCTACCATTGCCATTTTGTTAAACTGACAAAGCATTCAACTGTCTTCTAAATGCTTATCCTTATACTACAGATAAGTACATCACTCATCCTTTATCAAAGAAGCCTTATTTTGCAGAAAACAAAAGCCTTTAATGAGAATTAGATCTGTGGATTGTTCATCCTCAAATGGGACATCTATAATATAATACTTAAACCCAAGTCCCATGGAACAAAATGAAAAAAGGGATGGAAAGAGTAAGAGCCAAGAGAGCTGGGAAGACTGCCTTGAAATGTTTTCTGGACATAACAGGGATGTACCATGAACTCTAAACACTATTTTTGCCCGCATAAGACTTGCACAAGGTCGCACTACTCAACACGCTAACGTGGATGGGCAAAAGTTCACAAGTCCCTGTGCTCAGTAGAAGACTTACAGGCAGTTAATGCCTGCTGAGGTAAGGAAAGCCAGTTTCCTTCAGGGATGAGCTCACTGACAGATTGCCCACATCCTAGTTGTCATAAAAAACTCATAGACATACGGGGAACACAGACTATACTCATTAGGTCCATGGAGTGTGTGTATATATACATGTCTGTGTGTAAGTACATGTATACCATAATAACTATAGAAGTATTTTTTGCTGTGATGTACTTCCCAGGGAGAGCAGAACCAGTCTAAGTGTCCAGGAACTTAAAAAAAAAAACTGACCTCTGCAGGCTTTCTCTGACCAGAAGAATGGCTATCTGAGGTCTGCTTTCCTTTGTGCTTAGTAGCTCTTCCTCATATCTTTTAATTTGGGCTTCATAGATCTGATGATGCTACTAAATATGTACTTTAGTTTTCTGGGGATTTAATCCTCCTTGTTGCTTATGGGTAATTTTCAAGAAGAGAAATATCACTTTAAATTAGATATTTCTTTTATTTTGTGTGTCTATAGGTATAAGTATGTCTGGGTGCATTATGGGCAGTATACATACATGTATGTGCATATGAAGATGAAAGCTGTTCATTATTTAATATGTATTTACTTTAATTTTTGAGACAGGGTCTCACTATGATTCCGAAGCTCACCAATTCAACTGGAGTGGCTGGACAGCAAGACCAAGGGATGCTCCTGTCTCTGCTTTCATAGCACTGGAACTGCAGGTATGTGCTATAAAGATCAGGCTTTTTATGTGGGTGTTGGGGATCCAAACACAGGTCCTCATGATTATGCAACAAGCCTATATATTTCTTATGTTTTAAACTATAATTATTCAGACATAAGTTTATGGTGTATATTGATTGATCTGAACAACACAGTTTATTTATTCATGGGCATGGGTGTGATGGTAGCCACTAATAACTCTCTAGCATGTAAAGTTTCACATCTTACATCTAAGTACTTAATTCATTTCAGTTCATCTCTGTGTAAGATGAAAGGTGTACATAGTTTCATTCTCTGGCATGTGCACATCTAATTCACACTACACGATTTACGGAGAACCCCTTCCGCTCCCCGCAGTCTGTATTCTTGGTAAGCTGTCAAAAAATCAGCTACCTGTACCAGGTTTACAGGTGCAGCAGGTGACATCTTTAACTGCTCATCACCTCCAGGGCAGCTCACAACCATCTGTAATTCCAGTTCCGGGAGAGCCATCATCTGGCCTCTGTAGATGTACATCTACATATATACAGGCAAAACATTCATATGGATAAAATATCTTCTTAAAAGGAAGAATAAAAAGAAGTAGTATGTGAGGAAGCAGCTTTTGGCGCCCTTTAGGTACAGCTGCCACTGTACCAGGGAAGAACTGAGGGGTCGACATTGGTTCACACATTGGTCGGATTCCCTGTCCAATTTGCCATTTACCTGTTTAGCACCCTGATCTCGTTCGACCATTGTTAAGCTTTCCTGCCTTGTTAGCATTCTGATAGGAAGCTCCAATAAATCTACTTGGTACATCACTTCCTTTGTTCCTTTGGTTTCACAGCAGCTTAGCCTACATACGCACCACACTTGGCCAGAACACCAGTCTATACTGATTTCCTTCTTGTTTGTCCACCAGTTACTGAGAGAGGAATATTTAAATATCTGAGTCTAGTCATGGACTGGTCTATTTAAAAATTTTATTTTGGATACTGGTGAAAAGATAGGAAATCATGGCTGTGTGTTGTCTTGGGGTATAATAAACAGTACGAATTATTTTTTTAAAATGTGTTCTGATGTGTACTGTATATTCATCTTTGTTCTAGGAGCTTTCCGTATGATATTTCACAAGGATGTGCCATTTCATATTCCTGTGCTGAAATAAAAGCACCAGTACTTCAACTGGCTTTAAAAAAAATGTCGAATAATCTATAAATCCATATCAATTACACTTGACAATCTGGTTTCCATGCAAACCACTTATTTTATCTGGTCAAGGGATAGTTTGAAAGCTGGTTGACATGGTGACAAATTTCTATTATGTCATTGATGTACAGTTTAAAACAGAAGTGTAATGGGTAATACGATTTCAGATAATCTCATATTCTTTACCCATGAAAAATTCATAAATGCATTTGCATTAACCTAGTTCTCATTCTATTTTGTAATAATCATGTGGAAGAAACACATAATGCCTTGTGTCTTAGATTATATATCAATTCGATCATCACTGCTACAATGTTAACTCTGGGGAAACCCTTTTTCCGTGAAAAGAATATAACAGAACGAGAGAGAGAGGAGGGGGGGGGACCCAATCCAGTGTAGTCCTCCCCTTAGCTCATAGACAGGGATTTTGGGTGATCTAATATCAGACTGAATATGAAAAATGTACACAGGTTTAATTAATTGTCTTGTATATGACAATCTTGACAAGTGCAAGACAAGGTGAAGGGGAGCTATATGATATGATCCCCAAGATAGCTGCTTCTTGTTCTCAGAAGTCATTGAGAACCAGTAGGGGAAGGGGAGGACCCCGGAGCCCAATAAAGTAGTGAAGAGCAGTGTTCATTTAAGGAGCTTCCATCCTTAGGCATCTCTGACCTAGAAGGGATAAAACCACTGCTTTCTCACTGCTACTGCTGCTGCTTGGTCTTCTGTAGTTCCTGGTCATTCAAGTCTTTGTGCCAATGAACAAGCTTGGCAAATCTCTAGACAACCAGTGGCACAGCTGTTACAGAGGTAATAGCCAAACGTGACACTTTTTAGGCAAATCATAATAATTCCATGAAGGGTTGACAGAACAATCAGTAGTTGTCCATGGCTAGGAAAGTAAATTCTAGAGATATCACTAAGAGATATATAGAAGGTAGGTGTAGAAGGGGGTGAAGGATTGCTCCAATGAGTTTATTTATTCTGGCCACTGCAGCCTCAGTTACTACTCTCTAGCCGTCAAGACCATTTTTCTATCCTCCTTATATGAAGGACATCCCTTCCAAGAAAATCTTTATGACAGCCTAGCATGGAGACAAGGAAAACCACATGGCCTATTCTGATGCTAAAGTTCCTCAAATAATGTTATCCTGAAACAAGCAACATGCCTGATTATTATGTTTTGAGATAGCATGTTTTAAACACCTTTGACAGTGTGTATTTTTGTTTTGTTTTGTTTTTTAAGAAAGTCTCCATACATGCACACACATGACCCTGTAAAGCATTACCAAGCAGGAAAACACATGCTACACGCATGCTCTCACTCAAAGGTGGAATTCCAAAATCTTAAATTCATGGATTCTGAGAGCAAGTATAATGACGGGCACTAGAAACTAAGAAGGCGGGAGATGGGGATCTTGGGACTGGTTGGTAATACAATTAAGAGAGAATAAGCTCTGGGTTTTCATGGCTCAGTAGGGTAGCTATAATTAACCACAGTACGTTATACACAAAAGAGGATTTCAGTGTTCCCGCTCTAAAGAACGTTTGTTGACTTGATACAAGTAAAACTACCTCATCATGCTTCCTAAGGACACACAAATGCATCTAATTAGAATTTTTAAAATTAAAAAACAAGAGAGAGAAGCAGATTCTGTTTGTTACTTTTCTCACTGTTTGACAAAATACCTGATAAAAAGTAACGGAAGGAAGGATGGGTTTGTTTTGGTTCAGTCAGGCAGATGCCTTCTGCTATGGCAGGGATGCATGGGGGCAGGAGCGTGGATGGCTGGGCTTGCTGATACCCATGCCAGGAAGCAGAAAGGCAGGAACGCTGGTGCTCAGTCACTCCCGTCCTTTATCTTTTTATTCAGTTTTGGACCCAAGCCCATGGGATGAGGCTACCCACGATGGGCCTCCCGTTCTAATTTAAAGCAGTCCTCACAAACATGCCCAGACGTGCGTCTCCTAGGTGATTTTAAACCCCACGATATTGACAGAGAAGACCAACCGTCACAGTTCCACTCCTTGTCAACTTGACACCCAGATGATCACTTCAATTACTGCATTGCACCTGTTCCCCCTGCAGTCTCACGCTCCTGCGCAATGCTGTTACATCAGGCCCATCTCTAAAAGCCCTGACCTGCCACCTGTAGCACATATATCATTTCCCTGAGCTGCTCCCATGTGACCAGCTGTTTTAGGTTCCTGCACAACAGCTGGCAGGAAGACTTGGGAGTGCTGGGACTCAGTTCCTGTTTTCACTCCGTTCAGGACCTCAGACTGTGAAACTGCTGTGATGCTGCTCTATAAATTCAGACTGTGCCCCTCCTCTCTCCCTTTCCCCAACTTAAACGTACCTGAGAATGTCTTAATAAACATTCCCAGGGATGTGTACCTGTGATATGTCTAAATCCAATCAAGTTAACAACAAATATTAGTCATCACATGAATCTATAAGGAAAAAGGAAGTATTGTCATCTTTGCCCTTAGACCCTGCTATAGATTTTCTAAAGTTATATATTGAGGTAAAAAGAAAAGAGATATACTAACATGCTAATCCTGAGGAATAATAGCCAGAGATTGACTTTTTACATGTAAATTTATAAGTTCAAACTATATCGCAGTTGTGTGTAAGCAACAGGAGAGTGAATTATATGTCTTTAGTTGAAGAAAAACACTTGTTCATTCTCATACAATTAAACAAAATACATAAACATCTGTGAAAACAAAATTCTACATGAAATATCTCAAAATTGTGAATAAAAACCACAGGAAAGAAAAGCCTTCTGTGAAATCAAATCCCGCATTATATTTTATGACATTTTAGAGACATTGTTTCCTAAGTTAAGCATCTATTGGTGAGCATGGAATCCTTGAAGTTCAGTCTCGCAGTATGATGCTAACCTTGGACAAAGAATAGAACCTAAAAAATCCAAATGATATCCTGCTCTGCAGAGTGAAAGTCTTTGCTCACACAGATGTGTTAGCTTCTAGAGGCAGTATACCTAAGTCGGGTGTTTCATCCGTGCAATGGCCATAGACTTGAAACTGACGTTATCAGTGTTGTCATTCGTGTTCGTTTTGAATATCTAACAAGGAGTTCACTAAACGTCTGTGTAAATTTCTGATGAGGCCTAAAGGATGACACTTATAAAAATAACCCACAACCCAAATATGTTTCAAATACTGAATGACACGATTTTTAGTTTTTGGTTCAATTGTATTTCTTAATGATGCTTATTGATCAATGCCATTTGTAACTACAGCCACATACTTACAAAATGGATCTTGAAATAAATTGAATACACAATTTTGAGGGGCCAATCCCTCCTCCACACAGAATCCCAAGGGGAGCCCATTCAAGGCTGAGTACTCTCACTCTAAGCATACTGTCCAGCTGTGGGTCTTTGTATTGGTTACCATCTACAATAAGAAACTTCCTTAATGAGGGCTGAGCCATACATTCATCTTTGGGTATCTAAATATATAGTTAAGGTAGTAGTAGGTTTTCCCCTGGGCCTATTCCCTATCTGTTATCATGTTCTTGGCCTTCTTTTTTTAATAGCATTAGATATAGGTTCCATTTCCTGGAGTAGGCCTTAAATCCAATCAAAAGAAAGTGGCCGATTACTCCTTAATGTTGTGCCACCGTTGCTCTGGTTGTCCTATCTTAATGCTATCACTTGCAGCGTTTATAGCTGGATAAGACTGAAGGTTATTTTTCTTATCCAATAATGTGTTTAGTAGCACCTAGCACTATAAATGTTAATTAGTAGGGGTAAAGCTACCAGTTGAGTACTAGCTGTATTTGCCCATGGTATATGCTCTAGTATGTGGTGTTTTCAGCAATAGGGACTAACTGTCAGGTTATAAAGGGTAACAGGTAGCATTGGCAATGGCCTATAGTATTTGAGGCCTATAGAAACTTTCGGGCCAACAACTCAAAAAGATGCAACCAATTCCCTTGTACTGGGCACTTCACAATCTTGGGGTGTTAGCCGCTCCCTCATTTATATGGTCCTTGGGTTTTTATCACTACATGTTCTGTTAACTTCAGCATCATCTATTATCATTTCTTGGGAAGTCAAACATGTCATTTTGACAATTTGCCTTTCTTTTCTTTGTATCTTCCTGTTTCTGCCTTTTCCCACTTGGCTCTCAACCCAACCTGTGTTCAAGATTCTCAGATACCAGTCTCAGACTCTCCTTGGTGTTTCTTCTTTTTCCTAGTTGTTTAAAAATGATAAACATTTGAAAATCCTTCAGAGACTGAAATGACCCTAACAGAGAAAGCGAAGTGTGATGGAATCTATGTATCATGACTACCGTTGTTCACCAGGGCTGAAATGAACTTCGCCATTTGTAAACGGGGCTCTTCAGTCATTATGATCCCTGTAATCCCCGTAACACTGTTGCACACTGCAGTTTCTTCATCTTAGTGAAAAATATGAAAATAAACTCTCCAATTAATTTTAATGATGATTAATAGCAGCAGTTAGGATGTTTTGGCTGAAGTACAGAGAATTGAATCTCAAACTAGGTTAAAATAATGATGTTTATCCTAAATAAAAGTAAGGCACTGGCAAGGCAACCGTGAGGATTATAGCAAGATGACTTCGTGACTGATTCAGGGCTTGTCATTCTTCAGCTCAGCATCATTTTAAAGTGAGGTGGGCTGACTTCCTCAAGGTGTCGCTTGAGGCCTGAAGTTTCTGGATTGCTGGGAAACGTCCTAAGAATATCACCATATTGTCTGCATCTCTTTTTCAAAATGAAAGAGTCTGTTTTCAAGGCACCTCTTACAGGTTATTTTCTTAGACCTTATTGATCACCACTTGTTTTAGCTTTCTTCTTTGTTGCTGTATTAAAACACTGACCAAAAACTGGCTTAGAGGAAGAAAGGGTTTGTTTCATCTTACATTTCCAAGTGACAGTCTGGCACTGAGAGACATTGGGATAGGAACTCTTGGAGGCAGTAACTAAGACAGAGGCCATGGAAGAATGCTGCTTATGGACTTGCTCCTCATGGTTTGCTCAGCGTGCTTGATTCTCCAGGACACAACCATTCTAGGGTGGCACAAATCCACATCAATCATTAATCAAGAAAATTTCCCACAGACATGCCCACAGGCCAATCTGATGGAGGCATTTATCAATTGAGTTTCCCTCAGGTGACTCTATCTTGTATCAAGTTGACAAAAACTAAGCAGCACACTGCCGAAGAATTTCATTACCAAGCCCTTCACTGACAAGAAGAGTGACTTACCAACATCTGTTCTATTAAAATTATTAAAGAAAATGACTAGGGGTGACTTGAATATGAGATCAGCATATGATTTTTTTAAAAACACCACCACAGTTCATAACATAAATCAATGTGCCGTTGATGGCTATTTTTGATATTACAAAATCTATAGAAAACAAAATTGGTAATGTATAACTATTACTTACAATGTAACACATATTTCTAAACGCTAATACACCTACAGAGCAAGGCATGAATCACTTGAATAAAAACATATTCAGGAGCTTGGCCCCAAGTTACCACAGGTTTAGAAAATTAGAGTGATTCAATTTCCTCTGAACTCATCTCCCTTCTTGTTTCTTTTAACCGCAGCTCTACGTTTCTATCAGTAAAACGGATGCATAAGCAAAGCTGCTCTCAGCACAGGGAGGTTTCCATTTAAGATTGTTAGGGAGAAGGATACATTATGAACAATATTGATTTTTTTTAACCTCAGTCAAGTGACAGGAAAGCGTAACCTAGATTCATCTTCTCTTCACATTCCTCATAAATCTCTGATGTGCCAATATTCAATATTCGAATGCTTTGCACACATTAGCAATATTGTAAAATCATACTGTATTGTGACAAGATGCTAAATTTATTTCAGAGCCAGTCCATTTTATCACTATATGCACTATGAATAATAAAGTAGTTATTGATTCTAATGACAGATTATTATAACATTAATAAGTTAGCTGAAGCAAGACCTTATTTCAGTTGAAATTGGAGAGTTCCTAGAGAAAAAGAAAGGGGGTCCTAGTTAGATTTTCTTTGTGTTATAATGATGTTGTTCATCATAGTTATGTGGCCTCCTATGTGTGTGAAGAATATTGATTTGGAACGACAAGGCTGTGCTCTGTCATCTCTAGCGTAGGCCTAGCTGTTTAATTTTTTTTTTACTTTTATTTGTGTGTAAGTGTATATGTCTGTGCGTGTATATATCATGCACGTGGAGGCAAAGAGACAGTACCCCTGGAGCTGGAGTTACAGGCAATTGTGAGCCACTGGATTTTGCTTCTGTACCTGGACGTGGATTTTTCTGCAAGAACAACAAGTGTTCTTAACTTGTGAGCCATCTCTCCAGCCTTTGTCTTCTTAAATATTTAAGCTTTAGTAAATAGAAATAGGGCAAAGTTTGAAAATTCAAATCCATAAATAATTATGTAAACTCCTCTTCACCTCTGACAAGACCCTTCTTGGTATATGCTCAACATATGACCCAGATATGCCACCTCTTGATATATACTCATCATGGGACCCAGATATGTCACTTGTTGGTATATACTCAAAGGACTAGATAGGCATCCTACTACAGAAGTACTTGATAGGCCATGTTCATTTTCACTCTATTCACAATAACTCAGAAATGGAAACAACCTAAATGTCCATCAGTTGAGGAATGGATAATGAAATTGTTTACATACATTCAATGCAATTTTATTCAGGGAGATCTAATTTTAGCCTTTTGAGAATTCTACACACTGTTCTTGTTTCATTAAAAAGTTTCTTTAGGCTAATTTGATTTATAAGTAATATGTATTTATAAATAATGTTTATACATTTCTTTTTAAATAATATAATTTATTGTTTAAAAATCATGAAATTTGTAAGTAAATGGATGGAACTAGGAAATAATGCACATAGTGCGATAAACCAGACCCAGAAAGAGAAATGTCACATGTTCTCTCTTATTTGTGGAGAGCTCTGAAATGTTAGATTTGAGCATAGAACTGTAGAAGCCAGGGGAGTAGAAATGGATGAGGGGTGGGGGTGAGAGAAGGACTCCCTAAAAAGGGGATAATAAGACACAGGTGCTATGAACGAGAAAAGGCAAAAACAGGGCGAAGGGGGCTTGAGTAATAGAGAGGGAAGGGAAGAAGAGACAAGTAACAGTAAAGATGCCTGAAAAAGACATAGGGAAATGTTATTTTATAAATTTATATACGTCACATATGTGTATACACTTTTAATGGAGTTGGGCCACATGAGATCGTAATGACCTCCTACTCTCAAAGAGCCATATACTACATATGAAACCCCTTAGCCCAGGCCAGGGAAACCTCCTTGTGAATGGATGGAGAGGTGAGTCCACTAGGCTTTCAAAATAATAGAGAATATTACAATTATCTTTCCCAGAGTTAGAAGGTATCCCTATTGCTGGAGGCACCACACACTTTGGACAAAGGACTCAGAGGAATCACGCTTTTACTGACCTGGAAGACACTCCCCTGAGGGATAGATCTCATAGTACAAGAAAGCGCTGTGCAAGCTGACAAGGGAGAAAATATCAACAGTCCTGCTTAGCTGTAAATCCTACAAACCACAACAGTGACTAGCCTGGCAAGATATCCCCAAGGATACTATAGTGGCACGTGGGGGTAACCAACTGCTGCTAATTTGACTTAAGTCACATTCAATATGAGATACTCATGCTTATGACTTGTAAACCATGGCTGGAGAGATCATAGAACCTAAAGTAGAACCTATTACCATTCAGTATAGCTCCGAACTGTATTCTCAGTATTCATCCTTACACCACAGATAAATGGAGCACTTAACTTCTTCCAGGAGCTTCATGGAAGAAAGAGTGAAAGTATTATTATAAGAGTCAGAGGAACAGGGTCTGCCAAGTGGGACGGGGATATAATAACCATAAAAATCTCTGCATCTGTATAGTGTCCAAACCAGTTGACGTAACAACACGGATGGGGAAGATTTAAAAGGCCACACTCCTAAATGAAGAGCTACAGAAATCAATGGCTGCTAAAGGAGAAAGAATCAGTTTTCTCCAGAGGTAAGCAAGGGTAAGAACCATGATAGGTTATTGTATTAGTTATTTTTCTGTTGCATAGGAAAAGGCAACTTAAAGAAGAATGAGTTTATTTTGAGAGAGAGAGAGAGAGAGAGAGAGAGAGAGAGAGAGAGAGAGAGAGAGAGAGAGAGAGAGTGAGAAATGACAGGGGAGGTATGGCAGCAGACAGCCTGAAAGATCAGGAAGCTGAAAGATCACTTTTCTATCTCTACACAGGAAGTAGAGACATCCAACTACAAGAGGAACAACAGAGTAAGCCTCAAAGGCACCCCCAGTGAGAAACCTCCTCCAGTAATGCAAAGCCTCCAAAAGATTCCATAACCTCCTCAGACAGCATTACCAATAGGGGACCAAATGTACAAACACATGAGCCTATTGGAGGAAGTTTTGCATTTAGATCACCATGGTTTTTCAATCACAAGTGGTCAGGCATAGAAACACGTGCATATGAGAAATATTAAAACAGGTTGTAATAATAATTATAGAAGAAGAGGTCATGAATTACAGAGACAATAAGGAGACATGAGAAGAATTGGATGGGAGAGATGTAAGGATGTAAATACAGCATATGCATGCATAAAATTCTCAAAAATATTTAAATTTACCTGGAGGCACTCAGAGGAAGGACAGCAGGTTACCAAGAAGAGACTTGATACCCTATGAGCATATACAGGGGGAGGTAATCCCCCTCAGGAACAGTCATAGGGGAGGGGAATAAAGGGGAAATGGGAGGGAGGGAAGAATGGGAGGATACAAGGGATGGGATAACCACTGAGATGTAACAAGAATAAATTAGTAAAGAAAAAAAAAAAGAAACAAAAAATGAGATTAAGAGAACATTTCAATTAGGAAGCCACAATAGCACTTTAAAAAATATATATATAGTATTTTTAAAAATTCTCTGATAAATTAATACATGTATGTAATGTATTGAGATCCTATCCAGCACTATTCCTCCCTGTAATTCTTCTCAGCCCTAGCCCATCCCATAATACCTATTTTTCCAGAGAACATATTTTATCCTTTGAATTCAGTAATATATGTGTATTTTATAGAAGTATATGTTGAAATGTCTTGTTGAAAATATGAAATTATTTAAAAAAACATTTTTTATCTTTTTATAATATTATGAAAAACTTAGAGATGCCACAATGCCAGGGACATTATGCCAAACCAGGGACTTGGCATGTAAAAGTTATGCTTTGTTCATGGTTAAACATACCACAGCTGTGTAGATTGATGAGGATATGGGACACATTCTCTATGTAATCCTGTTGAAATGAGTAGAAATTGGTGTAACCTAATTAAATGGTAAATGATAACAGTTACAGATACTTCCCTGTCAGAGGAGAAATGTTCAGTTTCAATTTCCATACAAATAGTGTCCATAAACTACGTTTCTGAGATTCTACAAGTACAGTTTTATTATATAAACTTGACACAAGTACATAGATTTATTGAACCTATGTTTATGAGGACAATACCACTGAAAAACAATCCAAATGTCTGTCATCAGAGGACCACAGAGTAGAATACACACAGAGAAGATACCATGTAATCATTTCAGAGTGAAATAAATTGAAGCATCAACCCCTATTGCTTTGTGTCCATATGGGTTTGCCTGCCTGAAAATACAGTGGTTTACAAAACACTTTTGAGTATTCTGTGCAGTAATAAGAACAAAGGTAAAATGTAAACAGATGAAAAATATTATGTAATATGGAGGAAAATATATGGACTTATATCTGTTATATGTCTGTAAACATATAAAACACTGGTGGCATTAGTTAATTGTTGAGGTCAGGAATGAGTAGCAGGGGAATACTGTGAGCCCCTTTGTAGTATCAGGACATTTCTTTATCAGTATATTGATATTACTAACAAATATTTTTAAAGTATTTTTAAAATATTCAAGGATCATTATTTTTCTTTGTATCTTTTGTGAACACTTCCAATTTGGGCTTCCTTGGTTGTATTTTGTGGTGGTTAAAGTAGGGATAAATAATTTTACATTTGAGACTCATTGGAGATCAATTTAAAAGTATTTACCCCAACCTATACATGTTCCAAAGAGAAGTAATGCTGGGGAAAAAAATCCATCTTGATATAACATAATGTATTTCCCCTTTCTGTAGAAGCATGTAGAAACAATGTAAAATGGCCTTACACTTATTGCTCTGATAATAACGGAAATGGATGCTTTTTAAACCATGAAACAGTCTTTGCACTGCTCTGAAATAGCCAATTAGCTTACATTCCATTTTGGCTTAAGTGATTTGATAAAACACAGCATCACTTCATCCATCCTTAGTCATGAACCCTTGCTCTCTAAAGGTTAATGTTCCATCCTACTTCATGAATTGGATAGTTTAGTCTGTTTATGTGTTAAAGCAAAATATACATTTTAAATTGCACTTTATTTAGTTCTCATTTATATAAGAAGCAATGAGAACAAGGATGTTATGAAAATAGAGTGTTGTAATAAATAGTTTCATTAAGGGATTATTTTGCCCTTTCTCCTTCAAATGATAAGACAGTAGTCTGTGAAAGAAAATTATAGTTATAAAATTCAGCGTTTTGTTTCCATTACTTTATTCCTAATGATCAGCAAAACTTAATATGCAGTATTTTTAAACTCTTAGCCCAAGCTTTCTAATCCATAGAGCACTGCAGTGAAGACTTAGCAAGAACATTAATTTCTTTTCCTGCATGCTGTGATAATGGAATCCTTGGGTGATTTCAGAAGCTATCCCTTGGCTTTGTATCTTTTTTCAGTGTGGGCTGGAGTTTCCCTCTTGAGGTTAGAATGACTGTGTTTCAGAAAGTGGAAGTAATGAAGTTACAGAGATTGCCTGCACATGACCTTCATCTCCAAAGCCACTGTCTTGTTAAACCTGTGGTGTTCTCATGGAGATTGGACAAGTGCCCAAGGACATAGGTGCTAGGCAGGAGTGCTCGACCCATGACAACTAGCTCAGTGTGGCCACTGTCATCTCATTAGAGCTATGAACATTTTGGCTACATGGTGGTTAGTACAATAGTACCAGATCCTGCCCTGTCATCCCAGAGACTGGAGTTGACTTTATATTCTTTCATCTGCTAATCATTTACTTATATGACATCATGGAATAAGCAAGCCAGCTGCAGGTCCACCTGGTCTAGCCTCCTTTCAGAATACCAATAGTTTATCTGGAAGACTAATACCTTTTTGTTACATTTAAAAATATTTAGTTGAGCCTTGAACTCACTGGCACAGGAAAAGACTCTGAACAGAACACCTTAGCACAGGCACTAAGATCAACAATTAATAAATAGGATCTCATTAAACTAAAAGCCTGCTGCAAGGCAAGGGATACCATCATTCAGACAAGCAGCAACCTACAGAAAGGGAAAAGATGTTTCCCATGTACACAGGTGATAAAAGGCTAAGATCCAAATTATATAAAGAACTCAAAATCCTGGATATAAAGAAAACAAATAACCTACTTATAAAATGGTACAGTTCCAAAAGGAGAATCTTCAAAAAGAAGAAACCCAAATGGCTAAGAAACACTTAAAGAATGTTAATGTCCTTCAGCCACCAGGGAAATGCAAATCAAAACCACTTTGAGATTTCACCTTACCCTCATCAGAATGGCTAAAATCAATAAACAAATACAACTCACACTGGAAAGAATGTGGAATAGAGGGAACATTCCTCTATTGCTGGTGGGAGTGCAGACTTTTACAACCAAAATGGAAATCAGTGTGCTGGTTCCTCCAAAAGATGGGAATCAATCTGCCTCAAGACCCATCTATATCACTCTTGGGCATCTAGCCAAAGGAAGCCTCATCCTACTATAGAGATACTTGTTCAACCATGCTCACTGCTGCTCTACTTATAATAGCCAGAAATTGGAAGCAACCTAGATGTATCTCAACAGAAGAATGGATAAAGTAAATATGGTACTTTTACACAATGGAATATAATTCAGCCATTAAAAAAATGAAATCATGAAAATTTCAGGTAAATGGATGGAACTAGAAGAAAGCCATCCTGAGTGAGGTAACCTAGAATTAGAAAGACAAATATGATATACATTTGCTTATATGCGGATATTAGTACTAATCCAATGATAAGCAAGCTACCATCCATAGAACCACAGAAGTTAAGTATAGATTAAGGGACTGGGCAGTGGTGGATAGATCTCCATAGGAAGGGGAAATAGATTATAGTTGTGGATGGATGAGGGACTAGAATGGGAAGATCAAGTGAGGAAGCGGGGGAGATAAGAGGAAAAAAAGAGGGAACACAGGGAGAGAGTACTAAAATTAAGGGCCATTTGAAGAGTGGTATGGAAACCTATTATAGTAGAAGTCTCCTAAAATATATACATGTATAAGAGTGATCTAAATGAAATCATCAAATAACGTGGGAGGCTAAACCCCAGCTGGACATCTCTTGTCACCAAATGAAACTTACAATACCATGATTTGGTTACATCTAATTGAGTTGTTGGCCAAAGAGTCCCATGTAAACCCTCAAACAACATAAGCTGCTGCCCAGGCTATAGCTTGCTCTCCACAAACTGAGGGCAAGTCCCTGTTGCTGAAAACACCACCTACACAACTCATTGAACGTGGAGAAATCAATTGAGTGCATCCCAAGACCTTCACAGCTATAGGCTGATTTTCCTGATACAGGATGGTACTCTGATGTTACCAAAGGCAAAACATAAACCTCAGCATATCTACCAAGCATTTGGTCTACCCTGGTCTTATGCCTTCGAAATATGCTAGTGCAATGGTGGCACAGTGCCTGTGGGAATAGCCAACCAATATCTGATTTGACTTAACGCCCACTCCACAAAATAGAACCCATAGTTGACACTGATTGGATGAACAAGAACATGAAACTAGACAGCCCAGGGACATGGGGGAAAACCAAATACTACTGTTCAACTAAAGGAACATAGCAAAAAAGTGACATCCTGCTATATTCATAGATGGTTGCTCTGCTCAGCCATCACCAGAGAAGTTTCCTCCTGTAGTATGGGGGAACAAATGGGCCACACAATGTGCAGAGAGTGAAGTCTCAGGGAATCTCGTGGAAGAAGGCAGGGTAATATCACTGGCAAGCTGTGGCATTGAGCATAACATAGCTGGTGCTGAAACCACCTCCTAGTCTGCCTCAGTGCATTGCAAAGCGTTTTCGAGGGCTTTGCAATCTGTGTGATTGAAAAGAAAGGTCTCCACTGGTCATAGGCAGCCATACCTGAGTCTAACTGTGAGAACAAGACTCCTGTTCCTTCTCTATCAGAAGAAACTTCTAAACAGAGTAAAGCTCTGCCTTTGAGAGGTGGAATCTGCCCAGACTGAATTAACTGACCTCAAAGGCAGATGACAGGAAGCTAAAGGTGGCAGATGGAGCGGGGAGCTCTTTACATTGACTTTTGCAGTCACAAGCACTCAGGGCACTTCTTGTTCAGCACTGTTCTCTTCTGCTTATGACTCATTTCGTTCATATGTAGAACAACAAATATTAAACTCTGCTGGGCCTGATGATACAGGCCTGTTATCCCAACATGGTGGAAAGCTGAGGCTGGAAGATGGCAAGTTCTAAGCTACTTTGCCTCAAATAAAATAGGCACATCTGTGAGAGATTATCTTGATACAATTATGGCCATACCTGTGAGGAACTTTTTTGATTGAGTTATTAAGGTTGAAGCATCCCACCCTAAATGGCAAGCCACATCATTCCATGTGTTTGGATCCTCAACAGCACAGAAAGGGGTCCATGGCGGAGATAAGCATTCATTTCTCTTTTTTTTTAATACTCTGGATGCCACGTGACTGGCTGCTTCAGGCTCCCACTGCTTCAGGCTCTTGACTTCCTGGCCGTGCTTGCCTGTACCCTTGAGTTGTGAGCCAAAAGAAATGTTTTTGGTTTTGATTTGCTTTCGTGGGGTATTTGGTAGTTCTATAGATATACAATGTGTTGTGGTTATATTTACCCTCAGTACACTCTGCTACCCACCCCTCCTTTGCCTCTGAACCTCTTCCTCTTTACAACTAGTCCCAGATAGCTATAGCATTAGAGAAAATGATACACTCTTCTATGGCAACCATTAAAAGTCAATAGCTCCTCAGGAGAGGATGGGGCCTGATAGGCACCTCATCTGTTCATGATTCAATGGTGAAGGGCTCAATTCTGTGTGAGTAGCCACATGTGCTATGTTGATAATTACAATGGCCACATTGGAGCTGGATGCCAGTGTTTGATAGTACTCCTCCCAAACCTCCAGCTCTAACAATCTGTCTCCTCTTCTGTGATGTTCTTTGATCCTGAGGTGGGGTGATGCTGGCAATATCGATGTTCCACTTAGGAGTGCACACTGAATAGTCACATAGTCTCAGCACTTTGACAGTTTCTGTGCCTCTGTATTAGGTATTGCCCTCTGCAAAAATGAGCTTTGCTGCGCTAACTGAAGGTGTCACTAGTCTGTAGGTATACACATATTTTATTTTATCATGCTGAAAGGAGAAGTAACTAAGGCATGACTTTAGCTCAGTGGTAGAGATCCTGTCCATCATGCAGGAGGCCCTAGTCTCAGCTGCCAGTACTGGGGGAACACAAAGAAAAGAAACAACTCTTTATGAAGAAGCTAGACACAGTATACTCAAAATACAATTTTATACCCTTCCCTCCCATTCTTCTAATTCACTTTACGGAATTCTGAAGGAGGCTAGCTAAAGATTAGTGTGATGTTCTGGCCTTAAAATAGGAAGAATCATTTCATTATTAAAGAGACAAGTGAAAGAGAAGGAGCCTTGCACTTGGAATGACTTCAGCAGATGAAGAACAAGTTAAACAATTACCTTTTGAAAGTCAGAAAAAGCTAGATTCAGTGGTGCATGCCTGTCATCCCAGACCTCCAGGAGGAAGAGGCAGGTGGATTTCTGTGATTACAAGACCACCTGGTCTTGAAAGCAAGTCCAGGACAGCCAAGGCTACACAGAGAAACCATATCTTGAAGAAAAAGCAAGCAGGCAAGCAAGCAAGCAAGCAAACAAACAAACAAACAAAAAACCAGAAAGTCAGAGTAAAATAGAAAATCTTGGTCTTTCTTTCTACCCTCAACCAAGTTGGGTAGATTCCCATGTTTCCAAATGCTCAGACTAGAGCATGCATCTTTCATGCAGGTCAGTTTTGTAGGCCAGAGCATGGGGAAGTAAACGGTGGAAAGAGGAGCTGGGGGAGCAAACAGGTTAAGGCAGAGCCCTGGGCCGTGACCCAGGAAGAGGAAGACATGGAATTTGAACCCAGGAGTTAGTTATTTTGTCCTAAGTTTTTAGAATCAGGAGTGGTTGTCCTGCTGTAGACAGTGTATTCTTTCCCCAGTGTAATACGTACTTGATATCTGCACATGACCCCAACTTTAATGCTGTTGGCTCTAATTCCACATCTAATTAAATCTTAAAAGTACAATAAACAATCTGGTGGGGGGGACCTTGGACTGTAAAGTGAGCAGTTACAGGAGAAAATAGTCATGTGTTAAGGCTGATGGATATAAACTGTTTTATATGTGCTGCAGATAAAATGACACTTTGTGTATACATTATATTTAATTCCATTTGTATGGTCTTTAAAAACAAGCAAGAATCATACTAGTTCTGGAGGATTGTATGGCAGGGGTATGAGGGGAAATGTTTCACATTCTGAGCTGTAGACTACATGTGTATAAATTTACTAAATGATGCACTTTACTTCATGTTTCTATATTATACTCCAGAAAAAAAAAAAAAAAGAAAAAGAAAAGTACTCTATGTCTCAAACTGGCCAATTCACATAAACTACATCATTAAAGAATTTCATCTTATGTTGGAGGACAATGCTTTCTGTCCCCCTTTTCTGTTCCCCTTTAAGGATCAAGGAAGACAGAACAATGGGAACCTGAAAGGATTGAAAAGGAAGGCTTTGAACTAACCTGGATGAAACACAAAACAATAAGACAAGGCAAAAACCCTCATACTGAGGCTGGACAACCCTATAGGCAGAAAAGAGTCCTAAGAGCAAATAAAAGACTCAGAGACACACTTGTTCCTACTATTATGAGTGGATATGGGGGAGAGGGGAGGTAGGAGGAGTGAAGGGAGGGGAAACTGTGGTCAGGGTGTGTTGTATGAGAGAAGAATCCATTTTCCATAAAAATTTAAAAATAGAAACAAAACAAAACAAAAAGCAAACAAAAGAGGAAATGAAGGCTTTGATACTATAGTTTAAGATGATCAAAAAAATGAATTCAGTGGGTGAGACATCTCCCCAGTTGGTGAAGAGAAGAAAATTTATCAATATTCTTTTTCCCTGTCCTGTAAGAGTACTTGAGTTTCAGAGTTTAAAGATGTCAGGAAAGCAACACAGTGGTCTTTTCTTTGCATTCATGTTCCTATTAAATCCTTACACTTTCAAGGAGGGCATCTGTCAGAAGTGGAGATAAAAGAGGGTGTGATTCAGAAAATAGGGTCAGAAGCATGTACAAGGAGATCTTTTGGTGATTCCCAAAGGTATGAGTGTGACTTTCTCCCCAGTATGAAGAACATGAAATATCAGTTGAGAAGCAGGTAATATCAGTGGCAATTGAAGGGACAAGGTCAACATGGGCAGTAACATCAGAAAGCATTTCAGAAGCAACACTGAAGGACAACTCCAATCCAGGACCCAAAACCACAGGTTAAGACCTTCTAGAACCGCAATTCTCAATCTGTGGGTCACAACCCCCTTGGGGAATCAAATGACCTTTTCATGGGTGTTGTATATTAAATATACTGCATATCAGATATTTACATTATGGTCCATAACAGTAGTAAAATTACAGTTATGAGGTAGCAACAAAATAATATTATGGTTGGCGTCCACCACAACCTCAGGAACTGTATTAAAGGGTTATAGCATTTAGGAAGATTGAAAACCACAGCTCTAGAATATGCAGCAGAAATTAAGTGTGGTTGTTTGAACCATGGAAAATTTAGAAAGAAGGCATTCCTCTTTGAATTTTTACATGTAATGATAGATACCTGGAGGTTGGGGTACCATTGAAGGCCAGAGAAAGTGCAGATGCCTGCAGTAGATTCTTTGTCTTTACTATAGGGAAGGGCAGTGATATTCATTGCACACAAGTTATTTCCTTTCTGACATTCAAGCCTCTTTTGTCCTAATTGATAGTATGAAGAGATTAAGGCCTACATCATAACAAAGTTTTTTTTTTTGTGGTGGAAGTCACTTATTAAAACATCATCATGACTGATGTCCTCTCAGATAGCCACCATCTCTTTCTTTGAATAGTTTTCCATTTTGGAAAATTTGAATTACTTGTGGTCTCCTCTGAACATCCCAGTGTTTATCTTCTCTCTCTCTCCAATTTTGTTTTTTACAAGATATAGCACTGTAGCATTGGATCTCCTAGAGAGCTAATTATGTGAAGCACACTAACCTTGAACTCCTTAATGTTCCTTTCCCATAATCACAGTCTTGATCATCTATCCTTCAGTAAATGTCTATTTCACCATCAAGACTTTTAGTTTGCCAGTCTGATGAATGATTCATCTTCTTTAGCTGTTTGGTTAAGCTGTCTCTCTCCAGAGGGGATCAGCTTTCTGTGTCATCTGGGCTGCTGTCTTTCTGCATCTCTTCCTTCCTTGAGTCATGCCTTTCATGTGGAATCTCCTTTTAGTCAGATCTCATCTTTATCGATTTTGGGGGAACACATAGTCTTTCAGCACCTATAGAAACATAGGCAAAACATAACATAACAAATTCTCCAACATAACAAATTCTCTCACTTCCATTCTGTCATTAAAACATCTTTAAAGTATACAGATTGATCTAATTCAGCAGTTTTTTTCTGCAATCCAGTGTCTTTGAGCTAAGCTTATTCCCCCTTTCTGTTTATCAAAGTACAATTAGGTCTTTATGAAGCCACACATAAACACTTAGGCACTCACCTTCCATGCCTATCTCCACACCAGCAAGCTAAGCTTCTTACCTATTTAAACACAGAAACAATCAAGCCATAGTATATAAAATGTTAATATACAGTGTCTCCAATACGTAATTTAGCTTTCTTTAGTTGATCTGTGGATTGCTGAGTGGAAATGCTTGGCTCATGTCATTTTGTTGCCAGGATATGAACTAACCTCCTTGGGGAGTTTCCTGTCAGTAAGGGGTCCCTCAAATATATCTTGCTGACCTGCATTCATTAGTCCAATTCCTACCTTTACCACACCTTATACAACTCGCAAGGCTGGGGTCTTCTAGAGAACTCTCTAGGAATACCTTGTCTACAATCCCTTTTCAAATAAGCTCATCTTCTACAGTCAAAATAATGAACATTTTGGTATCTAGGATTATTGCCATTGTTTGTCCAATTACATAGTCATTAGCATTAATATTAGTAGGGGTTCTAATCAATTCATCCATGGGTGCTGATTGAGCTTTTAAAGGTCTAAAACCTTTTTTATACTCTGCATTTGCATTTAAAAAAGTAATGTTTCAATTAGTACCTGTTTTGTGTCTGGACCTCAAATTGCCCTGCTAATAGGAGATGTTAATCTATGTAAGGAGTCAGTAAAAGCCTCTCTGGGGCTTTGTATAATGTATTTGCTGTGTCTTTGTGAATGATATAGACCATTTTTCTTGCTTGTCCACCTTATCCCAGGCTCATAAGCTACAAAAGTACACTATATAAAAATAAAGTCATCAAATAGCATCTTCTGTCTTAAATCAGAAAACTTAATTTCACCTAATAATCTATTTTCCATGATATTAATGCCTTTGGGCCTATTAAAATTTCCATAATTGCAGCTTCTTCTTACTACCATGTTGCCCATTGCAACTGAAAACCAGTTTCCAGGACAGCTGCTGCTAAATCTTTATAAGCTTGGAGGATAATCCTGTTTTGGGTAGCTCAGACATTTAACATAGTTGAGTATTCCATAAGTTACTATTGATTCTTTAAAATGTTTAAGATCTTGTATTCTAGCAGCAATCCAGACTAGTTGTTCATTTTTTGAATTTTTGCCATTTTCTGGGTATTTGGGAAAGCCAGTGGGGATGATTTCCTTTTCTCAATTTCATGAAAAGGTAATGCTGTAGGTTCAATGGGATGTCTATCTTGAGCCTTAATTTAATTAAGCATGTCTTCTTTTGTCTCTTGTCTCTCAAGCATTTTTATTATTATAGTTCACTTTTCTAGATGTACAGCTATTTTTCAACCTTTTTGAGAGGAAATATGTAAAGGCTACAGTTGAAAATATGGAGGGGTTTACTGAGGTGGTCACAGTTGCAATAGCTACTATAATATCTTTTTCGGGTAATGTTTCTATCCCTTCAACACCTACTCTTGTTCTTAAGGGATCTGAAATGGACTTTCCTATTTTTAATGAAGTAAATGACTGTCTAATTATTAAAATTGTCTTTTGGAGTGTCTTAGTGCAATAGGCTCTCTCAGGGGGCTCCTGTATCATTTCTTGCTGCTTTTATTTCTATGATTCACTCTCTGAGTGGCTCCTGTGTCATTCCTTGTTCTGGCCTTGAGGTTTCTGTGGCTCCAGAGTCTTTTGAGTCTTTCTGAGCATTCATCTGAACTCAGAGAACTGATAGTTTTCAGACAAACCCAGGTGAATTTCTCCTCTGTGGCTTTCTGTCAGGTGTCTTTTATCCTTTGCTACATTTCTATCAGATGTCCTCTGCTTTCTGCAATGTTGATGGGCTTTTACTTTCTCCAATCACATTAGGTTTTTCTTCCTATCATATTTGTCACTAGATGTAAATGTTTTTATTTCCTCAGATGATGGGTGAAATGAGAGCTGTACCCCAGCATTATGAGTACATGTCTTGGGCTAAGCCCAGAATGTTTCTATTTAAATATCTCTGGCCTAGGCATGGAAGCTTCTAGCCTTCATACAATTTAATTTTGTGCAGATCCAGACCTTGAAGGCTTCAGCTTTTAGCCTCCCTTTGTTAACCTATGCGTAGAATGTTTTAGCCTTCGAGACTTATTGCTGAAAAAGTTCACACTTTCTAGTTTTTTTTTTTTTTTTTGCTGAACTCCATCTGGCTGATTCAATTCAACTGTTCTAGCTCAAAACTCCTCTCCATGTTGACTGATTCAAACTGGCTTCCCTCTGCTTCTCACTGAATTGCTCTGCTTTGAAAATTTTCCTCTGATCTTCATGAACTGAAATATATAGACTCAACTCGGCTTAATGGAACTGCACAGAACTGTACTGTACTCCTGAACTCTACTGTTTTTGAACTTCTCTCATTTCTCTCTCTCTCTCTCTCTCTCTCTCTCTCTCTCTCTCTCTCTCTCTCCTGTTCTTAAGTAGCTTCTCTTTCTTGTCTGTTGTCATGAGACTCGGGGGTAGCCTATGTCTGACTCATTCTATCAAATCTTTCTCTGATTCAGCTCTTCATCTGCCTCTCAATTCAAAATCATTGTTTAGGATTAAATGTATATACTAAATTCCAGCCAGAAGGAATAAAGTTGTGTATTTCAACAAGAGGAATTAAAATGTGTAGTAAGTGTGTGCCTGTATTCCAGCTGGATCACACAGACCTAGGTCTTTGGATGTGATCCATTGCTTCAACTGCCTCTGATGACCTGCACTGAACTGCATGAACTCACAAACTCAAGTGCCACAAACTTCTGAACAAACTCAATGCCATTGCACTGATTTCCAACTAACTCACTGAACTGATTTGAACTGACATCAACTGAACTGCCACTGATCTACCTCTCAAATGACTGCTTAACTCAACTCCATTATACTGTCTTCTCTACTGAACTCTCTACTGTACTCTACTGTATTGTCTTCTCTACTCTCTCTACTGTACCCTACTCATGTCTACTGTATTACTCTCAAGTAGCTTCTCTTTCCTGTCTCTTCTCCTGAGAGTTGGGTATAATTGATCTCTGACTCATTCTGTCAAATTTTTCTCTGACTCATCACTTTGTCTGCCCCTCAATTATATGTCATTTTCAAACATGGGTGTTTCCTTCTACAAACTAACTTTACCATCATTGTTTGTGATTAAAGGTTTGTACTATGGGTGTCTGTATAGATAGGATGGATTGTTTTATCTACTTGGGGGGAAAAAGGTGGATTATTGTATCTCTGTTTAGACTAATAAAGCAACATGTCTCAAATATTTCACATTGTTATCGGTTTTTGTATGATGATACAAATTTAAGGTTATATTTTACTACAATATACTATATTTATGTTTCATAGGTATTGTACATACACAACTCATATAAGATGTATTATAAATTTCCAGTCCTATTAAAACTACTATTGTAAACTGTTCAGGATATTTAAGAAATTCAAGGTAATAGTTACTAAACTGTACTTTTAGTCATGTTAAGTACTTGTTTAGTTAATTACAGAAATAAACTTTATATGATTTCAAAGTCAAGAAGATAGTAAATAGCTAAAACCAGCCAGTGTTTGGCCATTTAGATCTACTGAGATAGATAGATAGATAGACAGACAGACAGATAGATAGATAGGTAGTCTTCAAAGACTTTAGAGATCTACAGACTATGACACTTATGATGGTGTAATATTAAAAGGTTTTTCTGATAAAAGAAAAACACATTAGTTCCTGGAAGCATCCCAGTCTACTTCAAGGAAGATGATGGGCAACAAAGAATCTCCACATGGAACTTGATTCATATGTGGCAAAGCTAGCCACTGGGCAAAAAACCTTACCTTATCTTGATTGCTGACAGCTAGCTGTCCAAATGGAAGACAAGCAGGATATTATAAAGTTAGCTGTCCAGTTTTGCTGAAACAAGATAGGCCGGTCTTTCAAAATTCCTGCTTCACAGACTATTCTGTCAGATATTCTGGGCCTGTTGGCTAAAGATGGGGTGCTCCAATGATATAGAACCTTGGGTTACTGTCCAGGCAGTCATCAGTTTCTGACATTTCTATTGTTTTGGAATCAGTTTGCTCTGCACTTCCTGTTTACTTGGGTAAAATTTATCCTTCTCAAGTCTGTGAGTTGAAGAAGAGATAGTTATAGTCTTACAGTTTTCCTCATTAAATATTAAAAACATAAAAGCTTAAATTGTTTAGGATCTGAGAAAGTGTTTTAGGGCCAAAAAGATGTTTTTAGGTTGATAAATGCAAGTTATTGAGGGTAGATGATATAAAAGCTTATATGAAAGTGATTTAGGTGCAGAACTTTGGACTCACCAAGATAGCATGGGTAATATAATACTTTCTTCCAGGTTGTCAAATACAAATGGACCAGACATTGTAAATATAATTCTTACTTGATAGCTCTCATAACTGTTCTTATTTTTATACAGTTTATTGATGCTAGAAAAAAAGTCATTTATTGGACTAAAAGAGGGAGATGTTGAGGTGCACTGCATGAAGATTATCTCTGTATATTCAGTTGTTGCTTGATGTACCAGCAGAGAGCTGAGTACTAGCTGGACTTTGGTACTGTTATTTTTATGGCCCATTACTCGTCTCATATTTTAAAATATCCACCTTCCTCACTTGCTAATTTTCTTTAGTAAAGATCTGACAGACAATGGCTGGGTGGAAGATCTTCTTGGCAGAGAGAGAGGATCTCTGGAGTAATAAGGAAATGTGGGAAGACTCAACCAGTGGACAAAAGGGTGAAGGGACATGAGCAAGAGAGAGAAGTAAAGAGCAATCCATGTGGCAGGTCATAGGCTAGAATAGTTGGGATAAGCTAGCTGATAGTCTGCCCTGCTAAGTCCTAAACTTTTAAATATTGATATGCTGTTGGGTCTTTATTTAAATGCTGGCGAGGCCAAAGAAGTCCCACTATAAATTCCCATGTGTAGGACTGCTGTGAGAATTGAGGTGTTTGTTATGCACTAAATGCTTGAATAGGTGTGCTTGCATGTTAACGCCAATTGCCTGAAGTTTCTTTCTACCTTTGGATAAAAAGAGATACTATGTGTTTCATTTGAAAAAAAAAAAAGAATTATTTTTGTGTGTATTTTTAAGCAAATAAATAAAGCACAGTATATAAATATATATTGATAACATAGGACAACTTTGTGGGGCTGGTTCTCTCCTTCTACCTTTGTATGTGTTCTAAGGATCCAACTCAGTTTATTGGGCATGTGCAGCAAGTGCCTTTATATGCTGAGTCATCTTGCTCACCCCATATTACATATTCTGAATAATAAAATTCTGTAAAAAAAAAACCCCTGATATTTGAACTATTAATTCAAATGTGCTACTTTATTAGGATTGTTTATGATCTATGTTATTGTACTTTCATAGTTCTTTTACATACAATATAAAGAAAGAAAGAACAGTACATATGGCTATCAGATAATGTGCAGAGTAGCTCAAAATTTTCCACACTGAGAATTAGAGAACATAGAGAGTCAATTATTTTCTTCTATATGATCAATATATACTACAGAATATAATTTCAACAAACACTTATTTGAAGGCAATTTTATTTAATGCTATAATATGGTTGAAGCAATAAAAGATCTTTTTATAATACAAAGGGCTATGCAGCCATCACTCTTTTATCTTCTTCCTCTTGTTAAAAGAGAAACTGAAATCCAAATAAATCATTCATTCAAATAAATCATTTATAAATCAAAATTGAACAGCTAGAGTGTGCCAGACAGTGTAAGTACTTGATAAATAAAACATAAGGGTAATTTAAATAGTATCTTTATAAATTTGGCATTAGTATCCCTAGTTATGTTTTTTGAGAACCGTATATCATACAGAGACCTAAACCTCAAGTAACAGAATCCAATTCTATGCAAACAGAAAACAGGAGTTTTCTTAAAGGATGCTAGCTCTTAAAGGATGGAGATCATTGAAACCTTGGTAGGCCTGGAGTACCAGAGTAGAGGGGGAGGTTGAAACATAGATACAAAACCAAGGAAGTATTGGGCAGGGTTAGCCATTGCTTCAAAACACAGCTTGATGCTTCACAAACACCTTGTCTTTACTTTTGATTGATGTATTCTGCCATCCTGATCCTGCACAACCACCACCATGAGCTTCTTACCAAAGTCCCAAGTGTATGCCACTACTGTGGGAATCCTGTATCCTTGACTGCTAAGGTGGCTGGGGTTTTCAAGTTCTAGAACTGGCAGCAGTCGCTGACAAATTTCATTAAAGGAGGAAGTACTTGGTCATTGAAATGAACAATTGACTTTATAAGTCAGGCCATTTAATGAACTATGATTACTACTCCATGTAAATGACACAGAAAAAAAAAACAGTGGCTGATCTGGGCTGGCATGTGGTGGCTCCATCAGCCCAAGAGGATTTCCAATCAACTACTACAAATTCTGTTAAGTCCATGAACGTAGATAGATCTTTTGTGAACACGCAGCATGGAACAATTTCTTGTAGTTGGAAGGAAGCCATTGGCAAGTTGATATCATTGTGTAGGTTATGTTTAGTTACACAGAGAAGACGGGCACATTGAAGAATAGAGTAAGGAAGAAAGGGAAATAGTTAGGAGGCTGTTGCAATAGTTTATTAGAGTGTGGTGAGTCAGGGGATGTGAAAAAAGAGAACTGTTGGGGAAACCTGCTCTGGAGACACACAGGGCCTGGCGTGTGAGTCAGGAGTAGAAGGTCAAGGCAGTGGGCGTGGGGAGATGCTCTCCTATGGGAGTTTCCTCCCTAACACTCTCAAGCACATATGAGATTATAAACTACTCTGCCACCATATAGGGGCTCTGTGGCAATACTAGTTATTAGCAATGGAGTGTTGCATGAACAAAAGTGGTAAAGCAGAAACTATTGATCTGAACATATGCGCATAAGAAAGGGAGTGTGATTGCCCCTGAAGCATTTGAGCCACATAGTTAAAGTGGTTAAATATAATCTGGGATTGAAGCATTGGACTCTGATCAAGCACCCAGACAAACTATAGTGTGTGAAAGAGGTGTCAGTTTTAAGATGAGGCAAGGATGGGCGCAGGGGAGGTTGGCACTAGGGAGGTAGCTCAGTTGGTAAAGCAACCACTTAAAGTGCAAGCATGAGGGCCTGAGTTCAATCCTCTGAGGGCATTTTTAAAACCTGGATACAATGGCCATGAACTCATAATCCCAGAGTTGCGTAGGTAGAGAAAAATGGGCCCCTTGAACTCTTTGGCTAGCCAGCCTAGGCCACTTATTATGGTCCAAATCAATGAGAAAGCCTGTCTCAAATATTAGGTAGATGGCACCTGAGGAGTGTCACCAAGGCTGACCTCTGTCTTATATGCATATAGGTGCACATATGCTTCCTCTTCATCGCTCTCTTTTACTCTGTCTCTGCCTCAGCCTCTGTCTCTGTCTCTCTGTCTCTTTGTCTCTCTCTCATACACACAGAGCTGGGGGGAGAGAGAGAGAGAGAGAGAGAGAGAGAGAGAGAGAGAGAGAGAGAGAGAGAGAGACAGACAGACAGACAGACAGACAGACAGAGACAGAGACAGACAGAGAGACAGACAGACAGAGACAGAGACAGACAGAGAGACAGAGAGAGAAGAGAATGAAGGCGCTGAATAGATAGATATAAATGAAATAACATTTCCACCCTATACAGACAGTGCGGCATCTGTTACCCAAGGCCCAAGCTGCTGGTCCTTTCCTGTGTGTCTCTTCTACATTTAGCTCTCTAAATTAATATCACATACTGTATAAATTATGAGCAAGACAGGTTTACTCGAGTCCTGGTTCTGGAAACTAAGAAGGCCAAGCTGGAGAGGCTACATCTGTTGGTGGCCATTCCCCCGCACCCACCCCATCATAATATGGCAGAGAACAACAGCTCATGAAGGAAAGAAAATAGAACTGAACCCCTATTTCAGAAGTTCAAGGCCCCACTCTTGCAGTAACCATAACATTCCAGTTATTACCTAGATATCCCCAGTTAGGACCACCTTTCAACATTGTTGCACCGGTGTTGAAGTTCAAAGTGAATTTGAGAGGCAAAAAGCATCCAAACCATAGCAGGAAGCCTCGTGGTTAATGAATGAATGCTTTGTGCAAGATCACCTCTGAATTATGTGGTCAATGTTTCCTGAGTATGCTTCTCCTTCTTTGACTAGAATTCAGCAATCCAGTGTAGAACCACAGTGTCTCTCTATGACTGACGGGTACAAAAGAGGGGTAGCAATGATGCTTTTTGCAGCAAGACACTACAGAATCTTGCTTTATGTCCATGTGGTGCATATTTTATGTTCAGAATAAAGAGACCACTGAGAAATGTTAGGGCACTGACTAATGGCAGAAAGCTCAGGCTGTAAATCTGTCATCTCAGTGGTATGAAAAAATAAGTCATTTGAATATGGAGTAAGTTACCATGACAGATGAAGGATGTTTGAATCTAGAGTATGAGACGTTCATGTCTACCACTGTCATCAGGCCTTTGGGAGTCTATATCTATGCCTCTGTCACAGATAGAACAGCAGTTCTCACCCTGTGTGTTGTGACCCCTTTGGGTTGCATATCAGATGTCCTGCATATCAGAGATTACATTATGATTCATAACAGTAGCAAAAGATCAATTATGAAGTTGCATCAAAATAGTCTGTTTCATGGTTGGGGGGCAGCACAACATGAGGAGATGTATTAAAGGGCCACAGCATCAGGAAGGCTAAGAACCACTGATAGAGAGGGACAGGGTTGATGGTTTTAAAGTCTGTTTTTTGAATAAACAAAGCTCTGAAATGTCCTATACAAATTCTGCTTTATAGAAAGGTCTAAAATGAAGGTGCTCTGAACCCTCATTTGGACTGCTTATTCCCTAGAGCCTGTCCTGTGTTTTCTTGACATCTGGTTCAGTCACCTCTAATATGCTATTTGCAGACTTGATCGTCCCAGTGAAGTTCCGAACTGAGTGAGCACTTCCAGAGTTTTGGTGGTCGTGGTGGTAGTGATTGAAATGGTTGGTCATCTGACCTGTAACTCGTGGAAAAGAGCAATGCTCATCTTGTGCACACAGTGCAAACTAACTTTGTCTGCAAGCTCTGATGACCAGAAGCACCAGCCACAGCATCCCCTGCCATCCCTGTCTGAGAAGGACTGGCATGGACTATTATTGTTTCCTTAGCTTCCCCCCCTACACACACACACACATACACACACACACACACACACACACACACACACACACACACACACACACACACAAAGGGATCCTACTAAATGAAGTTCATGTGTTTTAAACAGCTCACTTTTGATCAATCTTTAGAGTAATTTATATATTATTTTATTCGGCATATCACTTCCTTCAATAAATTTATATTTAAGTACATCTTTAGGTAGACCATGCATAACCCGATCTATTCTGTAATGGCTTATAAGCATGAACAAAGGCAAACTTATTTAATTCCAACAATAATATTTCTCCCCAGTATTTTCAGGCCTCATGGAAATTCTGGTGGCAAACATAGATATCCATCTAAACAGGCTGAAGTGTAAGGCCATAGTAGTGGGAGGTTATCTAACTTGCTGAAGATTTCAGAAGCAGAGAAGAAGGCCCTGGGAGATTCTGCCACACTCTAAATCCATGCCTTCTGAAGAGGAGGTGTGGGGAGGCCTGCTGGGGGAAGGAGCAGTGAGAGAAGGAGCCCTTACCACTTTTCTGCATGAGCTCCCTGCTGTAGTGCCCTGTGTAGATGCCTGTCCTTATCCAACCTCCATTTCCTTCCCTGGAGAACTCGGGTCTTGGTTGTGTAAAGATGGTTCCTGAGATGGCATACAATCTTCTGCTGCTTCCTGCTCTTACCACCACTTCACTGAAGCTGTCTGTAGGATGCAGGCACTTACACAGCTGTCACTGGCAAACAGGCTGATTATTCAGTCTGGGATTCTCCAGGCTGCTCCACAGGATGCAGCTTATTTAGGGTAGGAATAAGGAAGGCAAGACAGAGGTGTTGGAGAGGGAGAGAGAGAGTGCATGCGTGTGTGTGTGTGTGTGTGTGTGTGTGTGTGTGTGTGTGTGTGTGAGAGAGAGAGAGAGAGAGAGAGAGAGAGAGAGAGAGAAGAAATAACAGCAAAATTCTTCATCGATTCAGACACATGCATTCTTACTCCCATCTGAATATTTTTTATTTTTTATCTAAAATTATGGATCAACACACTAACTCTACATGGGTGATTTTTACATACCGGACGACAGGTTTTTAAATCCTAGAATGTACTTAATTCTCAAATGTGTTTAAGTGAATATAAACTAGTGCAGATATACCTACAGCTTGAATTTGGATAAATAAGTTTTATTTGTTTAGTTTCCTGTAAATGCTATGTTCAGAATTAAACATGGAAGGAAATTCCTGGTTTTTTTTTTTTTATCCTGGAGTTCCAATTGCTTTTTTAATGAAGATAAATGACTCTGTAGAGACCATAAGCCTTCTTACATGTTACAAATTTTGTTTACAGAGAACAGTCCTAATGAGGTCAATATAAATGGATTTGGGACAAATGGACTGAGTAGTCTTGAAATATGTAGCATAATGCATAATGGAAAATGTTAAATAAAAATGTTTTAGGTTTTTCTAAACTCCAAATATCCTAATATCCTAAGGGTGACTTTCCACCCCAAATCCACATTGTCATGTCTATTACATAGTTATTGCATTATTGATATGATGTGTGTAATGGATGTATACTTTGGTGTTCTCAAAGCATGTTGTATTCTGTGGCCAAGTGGCATTTAAAGAAAAAAAAAAACCGAAAATATTTAAATAAACAAAAGGCATCATACTTCCTCAGCATGTGTAATGTGAAGTTCATTGTTCTACGGGAACGCACACTATTTATAGTTAGCTTGATGTGTGGGTTTGACAGGCAGCCATCTGGGGCACGGCAAGGGGCCACTCTGAAAATGCAAACCTTCAATAAGATGAAAGTGTGTGCATGAGTATTTCATTATCCCCCCGGACAGAAAAAATAGGTGTCCTCAGTCTTATGTGAAGTTCAACAATTCAGACAGGCTCTGTAAGTCTTGAGTTCCTCGCATTCGCATGAAATCCACGCTACTGAAATGCTTAGAGACAGCTGGGGGTTGGGGGCGGGGGGCGGGGAGCGGGGGGGGGGCGGGGGAGGATCTAAACCAGGATCACATGTCCTCTTGGGCTTCTGACTGTGGCATTCATCTGACATAATAGAGACTCAGAAGCGCAGTGTGCTTTCGCGCTGCAGGAGTTACAAAGCTGTTCAGTGTAGGAAAGCAGCGCGAATCTCTCTTCCCCCAGCTAGAAAATGAAAAACACCTGACACTTGAGAACTGTTAGTACATGATTTGAATGCCATTAGGGGCTGCTCCTACACGTTTCCTATTACAGCTGCAGACTGTGTAACCCATGAATAGCACTTGTGTTGTGTTTGCTTTAGAAAACGCCGTTGATCCCTCCAGGCGCTCTGCTCCCAAGTACTCCCACGTGAGGCATAGAGTCGGGGAAACGGGAAGCAAACAGATCTGTCTTACAGAGAGATTATTCTATAAGGAAATATTTTTCCAGGCTGGAGAAATGGGCCGTACACCTCCCACTCTGGCTGTAACTTGTAAAAGACGACTGACTTAGGAGATATTTTATGGACACATCAAAACTATTTGTGCAATGTGCTAGGCTCAGATTTCAGGCAACTACCTCCGTGTGGCTGAGCCATTTAATAAAATTTGACCTAGCCTCTTTGTGGGAGGAGAGCTGTAATAGAAGCACTTTCCTTTGGGAAAAGTTGCTCTTAGGGTTTTGTGAACTACTTCTGTACTTGTGAAACTCATATAAGGGTAATCTCTGAGCATTATAAAGTCCTTGTTTCTCTTGGATTTCCTTCAGGGTAGTTTTAACATTTTAATTTTCTTTCTTTCTACTTTTTTGGGTAAGATATCTTAACTTCTTTTCTCTGCATATACAATTTAGTCTGGATGAAAATTGTAGTTTTTGTTTTTAGGAGTGTCTAAGCTGATGACTGAATTTGCTTTTGAATAAAGGAATGTATCATAAAAATTATGTGTTTCCATGCTTAAGTGATGGGGCACTTTATCGAATGAGCCATCTTCATAGTCTGGCAATTATGGGCTTCTTATGTGAATTTTCATATGTTTTATTAAGTAGGACACAAAGGATAATATCATTAGTGAAGGAATAAAATTATGCGTGAAATATGTCACACCTGCAAAATGGTTGGCAGGAAGGTTGTTGAGAATTACTCTAGAAAATTGGTTACTTTGTAAATAAGCAAAGCTAAGTCCTGGGGTTGGGAAAGGAAAGTTGGACATTCAATAAAATGACATTTAATGATCACAAAAATGTCTGCAAAATAATAACTGAAAATATCTACGGGGCACCTTATGTAAGGAGAGGGTGGTGCTGGATACTGCAGTTATAACAAAAAGCAGCATCAGCAAGATCCCCGGGGGATAAGAAACGCCTACCTGGGAGCATACAGGACAGGCAACAGGCACTTCCTCTGAGGAACAGTAACGAGCTGGAGGAAGAAGCAGATGCCTAGAAGTCAGTAGAAGCATGTGCTCCTTTAGGAGGTACCAGGGAAGAATTTCTAGAAGAGGATGTGGATGTCTAGCTGAAACCAGGGGCATGGATGAGCAAAAGGGAAAAAAGAAAAAAGAGGCAAGTGTCTTAAGGTTTCTGTTGCTGCACAAAGCACCAAGACCGAAAGCAGCATGGGGGGGGGGGAGGGAGAGAAGGGGTTTATTTCAGGCTTACAGATCCACATCCAATCGGTTATCGAAGGAAGTCAGCACAGAGAACTGGAGGCAGGAACTGGTGCAGAGTCAGTGAAGGGATGCTAGTTTTCTGATTGCTCCTCCTGGCTTGTTCAGCTTGCTTTCTTACAAAACACAGGACCACTTGGCCAGGTGTGGCCTCACTCCCAGTGAGTTGGTGCCTCCCATATTAACTGTTAGCCAAGAACATGACCCATGACATGCCCACAGGACAATTTGACAGAAGCATTTTCCCAGTTGGGGTTCCCTCTTCCCAGAGGACTGACTGTCTTGCTCCAGGTTGACAAAAATCTAGCCAGCATAAGGAAAAACACCTATGATGGGAAAGAGAGAACCTGACGTTTCAAAGCCATTGGGCAGCGGGGAGTGTAGTTTGATTATTTCAGCCACATAAGAATTGATTCCTTGAGTATGCAAACTTCCTCCAATGAGAGACAGGAAGGGGGCCACACATCCACTCAGAAGTCATGAGAACTAACTCTCTGTGGATGTAAACTTCATCCAGTGAGAGACAGGAAGTGGGTCAGGGACAGTGTCGTGATATATTGCCTTTCTAATCCCCCTTCGAAGTAAATGATCAACACATTAACACTTATCAGATGCTCAACACCATTCAAGCCACTCTAAACATCAGAGGACCTCAAACACGTGATGTATGCAAAGAAAATTCGAGCAGCTTGCCATGGGGAGCACTTGTGTTAAATGATGGAGCCAGGCTTTGAACTGAGATCTGCTGTGGCCTGAGAGGCAGTGGCTGGACTAGCTGCTAAGAGGAAAGTCTGACTGGCTTGGTAATAACCTACTAATGGCTAGGAAAGCATCTAAGTAGGTGATAGATTTGGTCTTGTTACACCCCAAGGCACCCCCTCCCCCAGTGCACACACTCTAAAGTCTAAAGTTTCCGTTTCAGTGCTGTCTCAAAGGGTGTGCCGTAAAAACACAGCTGGGAACTGACTTTTACCTATAATTATCGGCCTCTTACCAGTATTTAAAGACACATTGCATGGATCAGTGCTTTGAACTTTCTTTGGTTTTTATCAACAGTGTGCCATTACTTTCCTAAAGACCTCTACTTCCCCTTTATTTAGATCTTGCAGTGGTCTATAATTACATGAAACTAGAAATTCTCAATGGATTGATTTCCATAAATTACAAATATGTCACGCGTTGTGTTTCTAGGCAAAAGGTCAGCAAGCCAATTTGTTACACCAGTAGCACATTTACTGGGGCTTGGACAATGATCCTTTTGTTGAAAGCTCCTGGTTTTAACTCTTTAGCTCAGATTTTCATGAAAATACTAATTTGTGTAAAATAACATCTAAACCACTTGCTCCTCATAATAATTAGAAAATAGCCTATATTGGATAGGCAGTCATAAATTGGTATTTTGCTTATAATGCATGCGTTTTTAATTCAATTTTCTATGTTGGAGAATAAATGCATGGTGCTTTGCAGTATCCTCAATAAGTCAATTCAAAATTAATTCTACTGTCAAATAAGAACCAATTCTATAAGATTAAATTATAGGTTTGCTAAAAGGAATACTAATAGCTTACCTTTGTCTTAAAAATAATGAAATATTACACATTATGCAACTTTCAGATTATTAAGTTAGGTTCTCTCAGTACTTTGAGTGGTCCTTAGCAATCAATTAAAACTGAATCTAATCAATAGGGCTTAGGCAGTAGGAATGAAGTTATTAAGTTTCAAAGGAGAACCTATGTCTTCTCTGGCAGCAGCTTGGTTGAAACAATGTCCATCACATGATCATGAAATTATTCCAGCTGCCACTCTGAAATCAAATACTTCTGTTCTTTCCCTTTAAATTTCATTTCCTGTTAGGGAAATCAAAACAAATTCTGTTTCTACAAATATCATCATACTTTTGTCAGTTCCCGTAGGTTTGAAAGCCATACTGGGCGCTGACACACCTTCTCCTCTGCTTGTCCACACTGCGTGGTCATGTTGTTTTCCAAGTCCATTCAGCCACATCTCCATCCTCCTTGATGCTCCAGTGACCACCACACTGGACTCCATTTCCTTTTACTTTGGTCACTATCTTGACATTCCTGACCTCCTTCTGGAATACACAGCGGTACCATCAAATGTTTCAGAGATAGGGTAATTTACTCCATGGTCACCCTCCAAAGCATTCTCTTCTCTACTGTCCACAGTCCCGGCCACCACGGCATGCTGGTCAGACTGCGTCTCTTCCTCTCCCAGCCTAATGGGCCAAATTTATCTTCCACTCTTGCTTCTCATGATTGCTACATTTCCGAGTTTGCTCGCAGCCCTCAAACCATACCTCTTGGGGCTAAACAGATGATGGCTCAGTGGTTAAGAGCATTGTCTGCTCTTCTAGAGATCCTGAGTTCAATTCCCAGCAGCTACATGGTGGCTCACAACCATCTATACTGGGGTCTAATGCCCTCTTCAGGCATGCAGAGTACGTGCAGATAGAGCATGCATATACAATAAATAAATAAATAAAATCTTTTTTAAAAAAATCATACCGTGCCCCTTTATGGCTTTACTTATTTCTGACCTTGCCATTGTTCATGTAGACCCAGCTAAATCCTTTCCCTCCTTCATAGATCAGTTTAAATCCACACCCTGAGCTTTTGCATAGCAATGGTCACACGACTTGTAACTGACTGCCAACTATCTACACCTGTCATTATTGCTATGAGCTTGTAGCTAATGTCTTAGGTAACTTCTCGAATGTCTCCCCACTATTTAATTTAAGTTCTCTACATTTAACAGATGACAAAGTGAGGTTCACAATTTTCATAACTTTCTAAGGCCACACAACCAACACTGACAGACCATGGTCAAGCCTAGATGCTTGCAGGCCTTGACCATATATGGATCTTCCAAATATGCTTCCAACACAGAATTGGAACACACACACACACACACACACACACACACACACACACACACACACACTTGCAGTAAGGTGATAGGTAGATGGATGAATGGATAGGCATACATAGATGATAGATAGATAGATAGATAGATAGATAGATAGATAGATAGAAAGAAAGAAAGATAGGTGGTAGACTATCTGATTTACACTGATTTACATGGACACAGTTTTTAGAAATGTTCTGACTCACAGCAGTCAATTATTCCTCTATTTACTAGCAATTGCTTCTTCCACAGCTTTTGGAAGTCTCCCTGAAACGTAATTACTATGTCGCATGCTGCATGTGGAGAAATGGCTCTGAAGCTGGAGGTAATTTTACCAACATAAAATATTTGCTTGACCACTCAGCTAATTCTGTCTTTTGTGGTTGAACTATCAGTACATGCTTGGCTGTTTAGTGTAAAGAGACTCACAGTTGATGGGTAAGTGTGAACAATTCTTAAAGAATGAATAAACTATTGTATTTGAGAAGAGACACTCGGTGGTACTGGAATAAAGCTGCTCGTAGTTCGGGTCCGTTTGGAGCCTTGCTTTACCTTACGTGATGTCCAGAATAACAGCCCTGGGTACCCTGGGAATACTGTGCTGGTATGAGGATAAAGGACAGCGGCATGTCGAAGCACAGGGAACCTGGGGCTTCAGTGAGGTAGGAGCATCACGAGTGTAACAGCCTGCAAAGAGTTCCCGTTGCCTCTGTATTTCTCTTCCAAAAGCAAGTGTGTGTGTGTGTGTGTGTCTGTGTGTCTGTGTATGTGTGTGTGTGTCTGTGTCTGTCTGTGTGTGTGTCTGTGTATGTGTGCGTGTGTGCATGTGTGTGTGTGTGTGTGTCTGTGTGTGTGTGTTTGTGTCTGTCTGTGTGTGTGTCTGTGTGGGTGCATGCGTGTGTGTGTGTGTGTGTGTGTGTGTGTGTGTGTGTCTGTGTGGGTGCATGCGCGTGTGTGTGTGTGTGTGTGTGTGTGTGTGTGTGTGTGTGTCTGTGTCTGTCTGTGTGTGTCTATGTATGTGTGCGTGTGTGTGTGTGTGTGTGTGTGTGTCTGTGTGTGTGTGTTTGTGTCTGTCTGTGTGTGTGTGTCTGTGTGGGTGCATGCGTGTGTGTGTGTGTGTGTGTGTGTGTGTGTGTGTGTGTGTCTGTGTGGGTGCATGCGCATGTGTGTGTGTGTGTCTGTGTCTGTGTGTGTGTCTGTGTGGGTGCATGCGCATGTGTGTGTGTGTGTCTGTGTGTGTGTGTCTGTGTGGGTGCATGCGTGTGTGTGTGTGTGTGTGTGTGTGTGTGTGTGTGTGTGTCTGTGTGGGTGCATGCGCATGTGTGTGTGTGTCTGTGTGGGTGCATGCGCATGTGTGTGTGTGTGTGTGTGTGTCTGTGTGGGTGCATGTGCGTGTGTGTGTGTGTGTGTGTGTGTGCGCGTGCGCGTGTGTGTGTGTCTGTGTGGGTGCATGCGCATGTGTGTGTGTGCGTGCGTGTGTGTGTGTGTGTGTGTGTGTGTGTGTGTGTCTGTGTGGGTGCATGCGTGTATGTGTGTGTGTGTGTCTGTGTGTGTGTGTCTGTGTGTGTCTGTGTCTGTCTGTGTGTGTCTATGTATGTGTGCATGTGTGTGTGTGTGTGTGTGTCTGTGTGTGTGTGTTTGTGTCTGTCTGTGTGTGTGTGTCTGTGTGGGTGCATGCGTGTGTGTTTGTGTGTGTGTGTGTGTGTGTGTGTGTGTCTGTGTGGGTGCATGCGCATGTGTGTGTGTGTGTCTGTGTCTGTGTGTGTGTCTGTGTGGGTGCATGCGCATGTGTGTGTGTGTGTCTGTGTGTGTGTGTCTGTGTGGGTGCATGCGTGTGTGTGTGTGTGTGTGTGTGTGTGTGTGTGTGTGTGTGTGAGTATGTGTATGTGTGATTCCAGGCATTCTTCTTCTTCTTGTACTCTTCTCTGCTAATTAAAATTCTAATCACTCTGGCAGCTACAGGTAGAGGGGGGAAATCATTCTTCCATACTGGAGAAGGTAATTTCAGGGTGTTTTAGTTATCAGGAAAAAAGCCCAGAGAAATTAGACCAAAGAATCTGGTTGTCGCATAAGTACAAAGGAATTGCATTTCCCCATTCTATCTAAAAATATAAAAGCTTAGCAAACATATTTAGCACATGCTTAATTCTAAAGACATGAACTTTAAGTAATACATTTTACTGTCCTATGGTTAAGCTTTTCTGTTGAAAATGGCCCTTTATATACTTATGTAAAAAATGTAGTGCTCTTGGGGTGACATAAAGTATCACATCAAAGGTTTCTCTTTCTGATGAGTTGTTTTTGATAGTGCTTCCTTTTAACATTTTAGTTTTAGAACTTTATTAAACACTTAAGAGACTAGGAAGTTCCATTGAAAAGAAAGAATGAATTGGTGGTATTATTCCTTAAAAAAAAAAAAAACCAAGATATTGAATTTCAATGTCAACTAGCCTTCAACTGTTAAGTACAGTTGTATCCAGAGTATACTGGAAATTGACTTTTCTAGAAAGGTAGTTTCCTGAGACACTTTCTGATTCAATTAATAATTGAGCTGTGTTCTGGTTATGTCTGTCAGAAAACCAAGATTAGAATAGTGTTCATACATCATCTGTGCTAGATAAGCTATGGCTTAAACTTATGGACAGTTTACTTATTGTTCACTCTTACTCAAATAAGTGGATATTTGTTAAAATATTCTGATTGGCCAATTCCATGTTATTTAAATATAATTGGAAGCATGTATTTAAAAAGCATGATGTTATTCAATAAACATCATTGTGTGACCCATGTTACATATCTAGGTCATGAATCTGGGTGCATGGATATCACACAAGGACTTTGTAATGTACTAAGATCATTTACAACATAACATTGTTCTTGGAACAATATTTTTTCAAAGAGTCATAGTCTTTACTATCCTAAAAATAGATATTCATTTATTCCTGGATAAGATCATTGAAAATGAAGTTCTACTGATTAAGAAACTCACATTCAATTATGATTATAGCTGTACAAGTCCATTATTTTTGCTTTATATACTTGTTCATTTTATATTCCAATATCTAGTGTAATTCTTCACAAAAATCAAGCCCTTAATGGATGTCTTTACTGAAATAGCCTATGGTGTTTGTTCATTTTGAGTTGTTGATTCACTTTATAATGAAAGAAAGTAATAAATAACCTACTGGATAAGATTTTAACATATAATAAATATCTAAGCACTGAGTGGTCTTTGTCTAGGCCCTTCCAGTGGTGGATAGGCACAGCACTACCTGCTCACAGTTCTAGAATACATTGGAATGAGATAGTTAGCTCAGCAGATCTGCTTCTTAAACTTCTGAAGTCACACCAGACCATGGATATGTAATTTGTTGTAATATTTACTATGAGACGATTTTGAAGATGTGGCACTTCAAAGAAGAGAGGTGAACAGACATTTCATGGGTAGGGATTTGTAAATGCAAGAACTAGAGGGTTGAAAAAGTGTGGAGCTCATTAAATTTCTCCAGACAATTGTGTGTCCAATATATACATATATATTTTTTTAACAGCCTTATATAAAGCTTAACTTTATATTACAGTATTTAGAGTTCAAGATTCTTAGACAATACCTGTGCTATTACACATAAACCCAGATAACATCTCTGAGCCTGTTCACTCCTCTGCAACATGAAACCAATGATGAAGGCTCCCAAACAATTGCTATAGATGGTATTATCTACTGTGGTTCTGTATGTTATACAATATAATAGGGCAAATGGTATCTATTAGCATAAAAGACCATATCAGCCTAAGCAATTATGATCAATTGTTAGAATTGATACTGTATACCCATATGGTTCATAATTGTACAGTAAAAACTGAATGACACAGAAGTGAGCAAGTCAGAGAAATTGACCTCAAGAGTCGTTTAATTTGCACACAGATAATAACTAGCATGAGAGGTACTGAATGCTCACTGAGCATGGAACTAACTTCCATATTTTTGTTTGTTTGTTTGGTTGGTTGGTTGGTTTTTCGAGACAGGGTCTCTCTGTGTAGCCTTGGCTGTCCTGGACTTGCTTTGTAGACCAGGCTGGCCTCGAACTCACAGAGATCCGCCTGCCTCTGCCTCCCGAGTGCTGGGATTAAAGGCATGTGCCACCACCGCCCTGCCTAACTTCCATATTTTTAAAAAATCAAGAATACCTGTTCCTGTTTTGTTTTCATAAATGTCCCAAGAGTTAATTTTAATATTACCCATGAGTCCAGCATGACTCTGGCCTTTAAGTCATCTCAATAAGTGTATAGACCAACCTAGAATCAAACAATTTGAATGTTTACAGAGGATCCATTGTAGATGCTGCTCATAGACTTAACACCAACAGAACATCCTGGGAAGACATAGAGCTCCACATCCTGTTATACGCTTTGGTGTTGGCTAGCATGTTGACCACTAGATCATCTGGAATCACACTGGTGCCCAGGAAATGCCAGTCTAGGGCTGATAAAAGGCTTTTCTAGAGTTCTCAAATTTATTAAAATGCTAAAAGCTTATTTAGGTTGGTTTCAAATGTTCTTTCAGCTAAAATAAACCCAGAAATATGATTATTCACACATATAACCACATTAATAAGTTGTGTAAAGAATCTTACCAGAACTTTGAATATTTACTCTTAGCTATCTTTGAATCTTGGGCCATGGCCAGAGTAGTGAGCATGGTTTGGTTTGATGGGCACAATGACATGGCTCAAAGACAAGGGTTTTGACCTAAGTTCCATCACCTGGTTCTTTTGTGATCTTGGGAAAGCCACCTAATGTGTCAACTCTCAATTTTCAATAGACAGTGGGACACATACACAAGCATAATGCATAAAAGCCGAGTTTTATCCCCAACTGTTTTCTGTTTCTTCCTCCTCTTGCCATTGATATTATTGTTTGCCCAGTTCTGTTTCTCTGTTTATTAGTTCATCTATCTGCTTAATTGAAAGTATTCACTCTTATGTTTACAAAGATAATGTCTAGATTGTACATTTTTAAATACCTAGATATGAGCCAGTGACACTTTTCTTATATACTGTATGTTGAAAAGGGACCACTGGGGGGTGTAGAGTTAATTCAACAATTAAAAGAATTTGTTGATCCTCCAGAGAACTCAGGTTCAGTTTCCAGTACCTATGTGGCTACCCACAACATATGTAAATCTACTTCTAGCAGTATCTGATATCGTCCTCTGTGGGTACATCAAACACTTGGTGCACACACATACCCTCAGGCTCATACCTGTGCACATAAAATAAATACTTAAACATAAAATGAAAAAGGACTACCAAAGTTTGAAACTCTACAGTCATTATTTCTACTAAATGTTGAATTTCAGGTGTGTGCATGTGTGTGTGTGTGTGTGTGTGTATGTGTGTGTGTGTGTATGTGCTTTGTATGTGTTTAAAATTTACCCTCTTGGTAATAAAAGGCAAGAATGTAAAGGAAACGTTCTGAATTTTAAAATAAAATATAAAATAGCCTTTACTATTGAGAGGTCTGGTGCTTAGAATTATAAAGTTTATAAAAAGTAACAGAGTAGTAAAGAAAAGGTGTGTGCTTCTTTTTATTTTTTAGCATAACTTTAAAAAATGTATTTACTTTATATCCCAATTGTAGTCCCTTCTTCATCTCCTCCTGGTCCCTCCCTCTGTCCTTTATCCCTGCTGGTCCCTCTCCTAATCCTCAGAGAAGGGGAGCTATCCTCCTCCATCATCTGACCTCAGCCTATCAAGTCTCATCTGGACTGCTGGCATCCTCTTCCTCTGTGGCCTGGCAAGGCCACCCCACCAAGGGCAAGTAATCAATGACTGGCCACCCAAGTTCATGTCAGAGGCAGCCCCTGCTCCTCATATTTTGGGACCCCAAAGGAAAATGTGCTGCCTATATTTGAGCAGGGGGGCGTCTAGGTTCTCACCATGCATGGTCCTTGGTTGGTTCATCAGTCTCTGCAGCCCCTACCCCTACCACAAGCCCAGATTTGTGGGCTCCATTGGCCTCCTTGTGGAGCTCCTGTTCCCTTCTGGTCTTTCTATCCTCTAAATCTTCTAAGACTCTTCATTTTCCAGCCCAAAGTTTGGCTGTGTGTCTCAGCATCTGCTTCAATCCCCTGCTGGCTGGAGTCTTTCAGAGGACTTCTATGGTAGGCTCCCATCCTGTTCCTTTTCTTCAACTTCTTCTTGTGCCTAATCTATTTGACTTCTGAATGAGAATTAAGCATCCTCCCTAGGGTACTCCTTGTTATTTAGCTTCTTTAGGTCCATGTATTGTAGTGTGGATATCCTGTATTATGTGGATATCTACTTATAAGTGATACACACCATGTGTGTCTTTCTGGGTCTGGGTTACCTCACTCAGGATATTTTCTAGTTCCATCCATTTGCCTGCATATTTCAAGAGTTCCTTGTTTTTAACAGCTGAGTAGTATTCCATTGTGTAAATGTACCACAGTGTCTTTATCCATTCTTCAATTGAGGGACATCTAGGTTGTTTCCAGATTCTGGCTATTATGAATAAAGCTGCTATGAACATAGTTGAGCAAATGTCCTGTTGTATGGTGGAACATCTTTTGGGTATATGCCCAGGAGTGGTATAGCTAGGTCTTAAGGTAGCACTGTTCCCAATTTTGTGAGAAAGTGCCTGATTGCTTTCCAAAGTGGTTGTACAAGTTTGCACACCCATCAGCAATGGAGGAATATTCCCCTTTCTCCACATCCTCACCATCATGAGCTGTCACTTGAGTCTTTGATCTTAACCATTCTGATGGCTATAAGATAGAATCTTAGAGTTATTTTGATTTGCATTTCCCTGTTGACTAAGGCCATGGAGCATTTCTTTAAGTGTTTCTTGTCCATTCAGTATTCCTCTGTTGAGAATTCTTTGTTTATCTCCATATTCCATTTTTTAATTGGATTATTTGGTTTGGTGGCATTAATTTCTTCAGTTCTTTATATATTTTGGATATTAGCCCTTTGTTGGATCTAAGGTTGATGAAGATTTTTCCCAGTATGTAGACTGTCATTTTGTTTTGTTGACAGTGTCTTTTGCCTTACAGAGTCATTTCAGTTTCATGGGGTTCCATTTATTAATTGCTGATCTTAGAGCCTGAGCTATTGGTGTTCTGTTCAGGAAGTTGTCTCCTGTGCCAATGAGTTCAAAGCTCTTCCCCAATTTTTCTTATAGCAGGTTTAGTGTGTCTGGTTTTTAATCCACTTAGACTTTAGTTTTGTGCAGGATAATAGATATGGATCTATTTTCATTTTTCTACATGTAGCCAGCCATCCAGTAAGATAAGAACCATTTATTGAAGATACTATGTTTTTTCCACTGTATGGTTTTGGTTTTTTTGTCAAAAATCAAGTGTTCATAGGTGTGTGGGTTTATTTCTAGATCTTCAATTTGATTCCATTGAATTGGACTCCACCTGTCTGTTTCTATGCCAGTACCATGCAGTTTTTATTACTGTTTCTCTATAGTACAGCTTGAAATTAGGGATGGAGATACTTCCAGAAGATCTTTTATTGTACAGGATTGTCTTAGGTATTCAGGGTTTTTTTTTTCATATGAAGTTTAGAATTGTTCTTTCAAGGTTTGTAAAGAATTGTCTTAGCATTTTGATGGGAATTCCATTGAATCTGTAGACTTGCTTTTGGCAAGATGCTCATTTTTACTATGTTAATCCTACCAATCCATGAGCATGGGATGTCATTACATTTTCTGCTATCTTCTTCAATTTCTTTCTTCAGAGACTTGAAGGTTTTTTTTGTTTTTTTTTGTTTTTGTTTTTGTTTTTGTTTTTGTTTTTGTAGAAGTCTTTCACTTGCTTGATTAGAGTTAGACCAAAATACCTTTTTTTGTGGCTATTATGAAGGGTGTTTCCTTTACTTCTTTCTCAGCCTGTTTGTCATTTGTATACAGGGAGGTTATTGATTTTTTTGAATTGATTTTGTATCCAGCCACTTTGCTGAAGGTGTTTATCAGCTGTAGGAGTTGGTAGAATTTTGGGGGCCACTTATGTATACTATCATATCAACCTTGAATACTGATACTTTGACATCTTCCTTTCTAATTTGTACTCCCTTGATCTCCTTTAGTTGTCTTATTGCTCTAGCTAGGATTTCAAGTACTATATTGAAGAGATACAGAGCGCATGGACAGTCTTGTCTTTTTCCTGATTTCAGTAAAATTGATTTAAGTTTCTCACCATTTATTTTGATGTTGGCTATATTTTTGCTACATATTGTCTTTAGTGTGTTTAGGTATGTGCCCTGTATTCCCGATCTCACTAAGATTTTTAATATGAATGGATGTTGCATTTTGTCAAATGCTTTTTCAATATCTAAGGAGATGATCATGTGGTTTTTTTTTTCAGTTTGTTTATATGGTAGATTACATTGATGGATTTCCATATATTGAACCACCCCTGAATTCCTGGGATGAAGCCTACTTGGTCATGTTGGATGGTATTTTTGATGTGTTCATGGATTTGGTATGCAAGTATTTTATTGTGTATTTGGGCATCAATGTTCATAAAATAAATTGGTCTGAAAATTTCTTTCTTTGTTGGGTTTTTGTGTGGTTTAGGTATCAAGTTGACTGTGCCCTCATAGAATAAATTTGGTAATGTTCCCTCCATTTGTACTTTGTGGAATAGTTTGAAGATTATTAGTATTAGCTATTCTTTGAAGGTCTGATAGAATTCTGCACTGAATTCATCTGTCCCTGGCCTTTTTGGGTGGGGATTGGGAGAATTTTGATGAATCTCTCTACTTCCTTAGGAGATATAGGACTACTTAATTTGTTTCCATGATCTTGATTCAATTTTGGTAAGTGATATCTGTCAAGGAAATGGTCCATTTCATTTAGATTTTCAAATTTTGTGGCATATAGGCTTTTGAAGTATGACTTAATGAATCTTTGGATTTCCTCACTGTTGTTGTGTCTCCCTTTTCAGTTCTGATTTTGTTCATTTGAATACTCTCCCTCTGCCTTTTAGTTAGTCTGGCTAAGGTTTGTCTATCTGGTTGGTTTTCTCAAAAAACCAGACCTTGGTTTCCTTGATTCTTTGAATTGTTCTCTTTGTTTCCGATTTAATTGACTTTAGCCCTGAGTTTGATAGTTTCCTGCCCTCTACTCCTCTTTGGTGTGCTTGTTTCTTTTTGTTCTAGAGCTTTCAGGTATGCTGATAAGTGGCTAGTGTGGGAGCACTCCAATTTCTTTATGAAGATGTTTAATGCTATGAACTTTCCTCTTAGCACTGCTTTCACTATGTCTCATAAATTTTGGTAAGTCGTGTTTTCATTTTTATTCAATTTTATGAAGTCTTTAATTTCTTTTATATTTTGTACCTGGTCCAGGGGTCTTTGAGCAGGGAGATGTTCAGTTTACATCAGTTTGCTGGCTTTCTGTTGTTTTTCTGATGTTGTTGAGTTCCAGTTTTAATCCATGATGGTCTCATAAGATCCAAGGAGTTATTTCGATCTTTTTACATCTGGTAAGGTTTGCTTGATGACTCAGAATATGGTCAATTTTGGAGAAGGTTTCATGAGGTGCTAAGAAGAAGGAATATTCTTTTGTGTCTGTGTGAAATGTTCTTTAGATATATGTTTGGTGCATTTGATTTATAACATCTATTAGTTTCATTGTTTTTCCATTTGGTTTCTGTCTCAATGATCTGTCCATTGGTGAGAGTGAGGTGTTGAAGTCTCCTACTATTAATGTGTGTGATTCAATGTGTGATTTAAACTTTAGTAATGTTTCTTTTTACAAATGTGTGTGCTTCTGCATTTGTGGCATAGATGTTCAGGACTGGGACATCATTTTGCTTTATGTTTCCTTTGATGATTATGAAGTGTTATTCCCCATCTTTTTTGATTAGCCAAAGTTGAAGTCTATTTTATTAGATATTAGATATTCCAGCTTGCTTCTTGGGTCTCTTGCTTGGAAAACCTTTTTCCAACCCTTTAGTCTGAGGTCATGTCTATCTTTATTGCTGAGGTGTGTTTCTTGTATGCAGCAGAATGATGATTTCTGTTTATGCATCCATTCTATTGGCCTGTGTCTTTTTATTAGGGGATTGAGGCCACTGATGTTGAAAGATATTAGACAAGTGGTTGTTGCTTCCTATTATTTGATGTTGGTGGTAGAAGAGAGAGAGAGAGAGAGAGAGAGAGAGAGAGAGAGAGAGAGAGAGAGAGAGAGAGAGTGCGTGTGTGTGTGTTTCCTCTTTTTTGGGGGGTTGTGGATGTGGGGTCACTTATTTCCTATGTTTTCCTGGATGTAATTAGCTCCTCGAGTTGGAGTTTTCCTTTTAGCATCTTCTGTAGGGCTGGATTTGTGTACCATTTAAATTTGATTTTGTTGTGGAATATCTTGTTTTCTCCATCTATTGGGATTGAAAGTCTTCTGGGTATAATATTCTGGAGTACATCTGTGGTCTCTTAGTGTCTGCATGGCATCCACCTGGCTTTCATAGACTCTGTTGAGAAGTCAGGTTTAATTTGGATAGGTTTGCCTTTATATGTGACTTGGCCTTTTTTCTTGCAGCTTTTAATATGCTTCCTTTGTTCTGTACATATAGTGTTTTGATTATATGTAGAAGGAGAATTTTCTTTTCTGGTCCTATCTATTTAGAGTTCTGTAGGCTTCTTGTATGTTTATAGGCACCTCTTTCTCTAGGTTGGGAAACTTTTCTTCTATGATTTTATTGAAAATATTTTCTGGGCCATAGAGCTTGGAATCTTCTACTTCTTCTATTCTTATTATTCTTAGGTTTGTTCCATATTTCTTGGATGTTTTGTGTCTGAAACTTTTTAGTTTTAACATTTTCTTTGAGTGATGTTATCTTCTACACTTGAGATTTTCTCTTCCATCTCTTATATTCTGTTGGTATTGCTTATGTCTGCAGTTCCTGATCTCTTCCCTAGGTTTTCCAACTCCAGGATTGTCTCAGACTGTGTTTTCTTTGTTAGTTCTCGTTCCATTTTTAGGTCTTGAATAGTTTTATTCATTCCATTCTCCCATTTAATTGTATTTTCCTGTGATTCTTTAAAGGAATTATTCAATTCCTGTATTTATTTGAGATATTTATTTTCTTCCATCAAGGCTTCTATCATTTTCATCATCTGAGATTTGGAATCTTCTTCTTATGCTTTAGAGGTGTTAGTATCTCCAGAACTTACTGTGGTTGGACCACTGGTTTCTGGGGCATCATATGGCTCTGAGTTTTGTTGTTTGTGTTCTTACACTGGCCTCTAATGTTAGTAGGCCTTGAGGTCCCTTCAACAGGGTCACTGTCTGTGCCCCAGGTGTGCCAAGCAAGTCAAGAGCACTTGAAGAAAACTCCAAGCTGAAAGTTGCTTAGATGCCCCATAGGCCTCTTCAGGATGGCGGACAGTGTAGGTTGTGGCTCGCACCCATATCAGCTCTCCTGGGTTTGCTGTCTGTGTTCCAGTTAGGGGAAGCTGCTGAGAGACCTCCAAGCTGAAAACTGCTTAGGTGCCCCACAGGCCTCCAAGGAATGGTAGACAATGTTGGTTGTGGCTGGATCCTGACTAACCTCTCCTGATTCACGGTCTCTATCCCAGATAGGCCAGCAGCAAGCTTCTCTGGTGCCCCAATGGGCCTTCTTGAGTTGTCAGACAATGGGAGTTGGAGCCCATGCCCAGATCAGCTCTTCGGTTTCAGTTTTATACACTTACTGTAGTTTGCTTGTGGTAAGGCTTGCCTGAGCTCTCCTCCAGCACCCAGCAGCAGTGCACAGAGCATATCACTCAGAATCATTCAAGCCAGAGTACTGATTCTGAAGCACTGGGCAATGTATGCTTCTTAAGGGGACCTTTTTCTTTCTTTCAAAAAGAGGGATAGATGAAGACACACCTAGACAGTTTACTAGGTATTTACCAAGATAACTAGATGACTAATCTGAAGGAAGCATACTGTTTTCAGTGGCTAAGTCCATTCCTACCATGACACAAAATAGACCTCTGCCTTCCCTCCACAGTCTAGATCTTAGAGATTATTCCCAAGCTGAATTACAGAAAAATAAAGTTGATTTTTAGTATCAGAATTGAAGCTATAAATTTGGAGTCATTCACATTTATATTGTCAGTGCTGATAAATTATTAATTTTAAATAAGCTCTTCTGTTCCCATCAGTGTCTCAACTAGAGAAATTGTTTCTATAAATGTGTGTGTATAATGAAACATTTGTTAATAGTAATTTTTTTTGTCCTTTAGCTAGAGTATAATTTTTTATCCATTCCACACAAAGTATTCTGTCTTAAAAATGTATGTAAGTTATTTGGCAAGGCATATCATGTTTAAATCATGTTTAAATTTAAACCTACTAGTTTTTCTCTTTCAAATAACAGTAAATTTCTAAGCAGCCACTTTTTCAGACTTGACCAGAATTTTGAAGTTATTCTTCCTATTTATCTCCATTATCACCACTCAACCCCCTAAAGATTACATAATTTATTCTCTTTAGTAATATTTTTGACACCATAGGTGCTTCAGGATCACTAAAACTTATATTGCAATGAAAAGGAAATCATGGCTGAAACTCTCTTCTGAAGGGAAATATGGGAGAGAGTCATGGAATGGTCAAGACAAGAGGTCATAAATAAGGATAGCAAAACAGTGCTCCTAGAACAGTAATCAGAGAAAATAACTACTAAATGTCCCGGAAGCATTGTGGAAATCCATGTCTGATCCACACACCCAGTCCTTCATTTAGCATCTTATTCTGAGCTGAGAGCCATATTTAACTAGAGGTAACCTCTGGCCAGAAAGTGGCCTAGGACAAATGCTAAGCAGCAGGAGACCCATAGCACAGTATGGCAGCTCAGGTCCTCCAGTGAGATCTAATGTCTGGAGATGGGGATGGGGTAGGACAAAAGAAAGACAACCAGTTCTAGTTAGAGCCAAACAGACTCATTTCCCACTCAACAGGGGAATCTTTGAGGGGGGGGGTAGATTTGATAGCTATTAAAGGGGAGAAAAAGCTTGCTTGCTTCAGACCTCCAAACTTTGCAGTGAAGTGCCACAATCAGGAAGATACACAACTATAAATGCTTGCAGACAACCATCATGATCCTAACAATGGAATACCAAGGACATAAAGACAGCAGAGAGTTCTATACCAGATACCTATACTCATCTGCCTTCTGTGTCTTTCACAAATGGGAGCTTGTTGCATATTAAGGCATTCCATCAGCAGCATGGAAGATAAATTCCAAAGTAAACAACGGTACAAAATTACTTCTCAGCAAACATTTGATTCACAAAAACGTATCCAGTCAAAAATATAAGTTAATTTACTTAGGAAAAAAGTGGGGGTGATGTGCCACGCAAAGATAAGAAGTTTCAAATAGGAAAGGAAATCATCAGCTAGGAAGATGTCTTTGAAAACAAACATATGTTGAGAAACATAATTCAGTAAGACTACACAAAGAAATTTAATACCACTAAAATTAATAATGAAGAGAATGAAGTCAAGGGAATCCCCCCAATATATATGAAGATGATAAGAAGATAGACCATGAATGCTAGCATTCCTGAAATATTAGTTCTAGGTGGAAAAAATCCAGTAAGCTAAGAGGAGATATAATTAAGGACAAAAAGGAGTATTTATCTAAGACAGAGAAGCTCTTGAGCTTATAATTAAAACACTGCAACTGAGTGTGTTAGCAAAATTCATAAAAACAAAAAACAAAAAAACAAAAGCTGAATGTATCCTGGGGCCTTTCAGAATTCCATGGATACATGCAAAATCCTTTTATAAGAATAAGAACAAGGAATGGAGTTTACACTCAAGAAGGATTTTAAATGAGTTCATGTGTTTCTTATATAACATTGTATGTAGGAAATAAAAAGAATTAGTCAAGGATAATTTCAATATGTGCATTTTCTTTGCCTCTATCCTATGTGCATTATTTCCCTGATTGTAATACCTTAAGAGTTTGTGTCTTTGTTTTAGAGTTGTATTTAGAGTCTAAGGCACCAAGGAATCGGGACTATGTTGTCTCTCTGTTTTTTACCATCATGACCGCAACATTTTGCTCTGGCACATCTTCCTAGACCATGATGTTGTGTCTCACCAAGTGACCATAGCCACTGTGAATCTGTGAGCCAGAACAAGTCCTCCTTCTTCTTAAATACTTTCTTTCATGTCTCTTTTGTGAAGGTTTTTAATTTTTTATGTATCTGAGTATTTTGCCTGCATGTGTGTAAATGCAACAGATGTGTACAGTACGTCTGGAGGCCAGAAAGTTCACTGGATTTCTGGAAAATGGAGTGACAAATAGCTGTAAGCAACCATATGGGTGCTGGTCACCAAACCTAGGTGTTTTAGTTACGTTTTGATTGCTATAACAAACACGATGGCCAAGGCAACTTATAAAACATTCAGTGTGGGGCTCATGGTTTCCAAGGTTTAGAATTTGTGACCATCATGGAGAGGAACATGCTAGCAGGCAGATAGGCGCATTGCTAGAGAGCTGACTTGCTGAGAAATGAAATCTTATCCATGAGCATGAGGCAGGAGAGTTAACTAGGAGTGGCTTAGCCTTTTGAAACCTCCCAGTGAGACACCTCCACCAACAATGCCACACCTCCTCATCCTTTCCAAACAGTTCCACCAACTGACGACCAAGTATGAATTCAAATATATGAACCTATGTGGACCATTCCCATTCAAACTACCACGTTAGGTCCTCTGCAAGAGCAGCAAATGCTCTTACCCACTGGCCTCTTTCTCCAGCTCCTCTGTCAGATATTTTTCTCACAGATTGGAATCTGACACACATGGTCCATAGTTAGATTCCTTTTGAAAATGTTCACAAATATAAAACTTTCTCTTTAGCATTGCTTTCAATACATCCCATGAACTCTGACATGCTGCATCTTCATTTTTGTGTCTTCAAGTATTTTAGTTGTAATTCCCCTTATTATTTCCTCCATAATCACAATGTATTTAAAAATGTCTGAATTCTGCATATTATTAGCTCTTCCAAATTCAATTTAGGCAAATTACGATTTAATTTCATTGCAATAGAAAAGTTCTGCATATTATTTCAACTTTTTAATGTGTTAAATTGTACCTGGTAACATAACAAAAATTATATTCTGTAGAATGTCCATGTGTATGTTGATGTTAAAGAGTGAAATATTCTGTATGTCTTCTGGGTCTAATTATTTTATAGTGGGGTTTTTAGATTTATTTTTATTTTTATTTATTTATTTATTTATTTATTTATTTAGTGTGTGTGTGTGTGTATGTGTGTGTGTGTGTGTGTGTGTGTGTGTGTGTGTGTGTGTGTGTGAATGTCATATGTATGTGGGTACCCACAGAGTCTAAAACAGAATGTCTGATCGCTTGGAGCTGGAGTTTTAAGTGGCTGCATGCTGTCCCATTTGGGTGATAGTCATGAACTCAAGCCCTCTGTAAGGTCAGCAAGTGAGCCTAATTGTTGAGTCATCTCGCCAGGCTTATTTTACCAATGTTAAGCCTTTAGTTTCCTTACTAACCTTATGCCAACTAGCTCTTTTCCTTATTAAAACTGGAGTGTAGTAAAGCTTCTCCTATTATCATGGAATCTTTTATTTGTTTATTTTTATTTCTCCTCTTAATTCTACCAATCTCTATTTTATATACTGTGTATCTATTATTATTACTATATTTTCCTCATGAATTGTCCCTTTTATCATTATGAAATTTCTTGTAACCTTGAACTTGTGGTGAGGCTCCACCTCCTGAGTGCTAGGATTATAGGCATGCACCACCAAACTAGATTTATGTGGTACAGGGAACTTGAACACACTCTATCAACTGACCTACACCCTCAGGTTACACCACTACTTGTTGTTTTCTGTGTGTTTTATTGTTATCTGTCATTTCCTCTGTTCCTGTCTTTTTTTGTTTTTACTTGATTCTCTTTACTGACAAAGTTGATTCTCTTCTCATTTCATTTTGTATAAATCCTAAAGGTACTTTTGTTGTTACAGCATTTACACAAAACTGCTTAAAGTTGCAGCTATTTGAAACAGATAGTAATTTAACTCCAATTTTATATGAAATTTAGTCTTCTCATGTCAGTGTTGTGCATGTTCTCCGTGGGCTAGTATGGGTGCATTTCTTTCTTGCTTTTCTGTATGAATACAGAGCTGCCTTTAAAAGTTAATTTCTGGAAAAGTGTGTCTCACCTGCTTCTTGAAATGTTAAATGCTTCATTGTATTTTTCTGTCTGAGATCCTTTGCCCCAAAGTGTCTGTGAGTAACCCTGAAGTTTTCCAATGCCACTCTATGTATCCCCTTCATATAAGATAATGGGTATCACAAATCATTACTATTAAAATATATACTTATTGATATAAACTTACCATTTTGTTTCTTCTCTATTAACTCCTTAAAGTTTAAAAACAGAACAATGAAACAAAATTTTATGAGTTTCTAAGGTTTCCATATGTTTATCTTTACTACAGAACTTTTTATATGTTTTTAAGGCTTCCAGTTACTGTCTTGGTTAGACCTTGGGTAGAGTCATTTGAGAAGAGAAAAAGTACAGTTGAAAAAAATGCCTCAATCACATTCACCTGTGGGTAAACATGTGGGACATTTTCTTGGTTAATGATTGATGGAAAAGGGCCCATCACACTAAGAGAGATTTTACCCCCCAGGGAGGTGGTCCTGGGTGGCGTAAGAAAGCAGGCTGATTGGAGCAAACAAGTAAACAGTGTTCCTCCATGATCTTTGCTTCAGTTCCTGCCTCCATGTTCCTGCCTTGAATTTGTGCACTGACTTCTTTCAGTGTTAAGAGTGTGACCTGAGACTTGTATGCTGAAATAACCCTTTTCTTACCAAGGTGTTTTGGCCATGATGTTTTATCACAACAATAGAAACTCCAACTAAGACAAACATCCTTTCGATTAATTTTGGTTGAAAGTCTATTTTGTTATATATTAGAATGGCTACTTGATCTTGTTTCTTGGGTCCACTTGCCTGGAACACTTTTTTCCAGCCATTTACTCTGAGAGCATGTCTATCTTTAATGCTGAGGTATGTTTTTTGCACACAACAGTATAGGCTCAATTTTCTTAGCAAATATATTTTATTATGAACTTATTAAATGAGAGTACTTCACTTATAACCCAACTAACCTAAACAATAGGAAAAGAAGATTAAAGAATACAGTAACGAAACCGTAAGGATATCAGTTCCGAGGAACAATTCTCCTAGCCTAGTCAGCAGTATTTCTTCTATGGAACCTGGAACTACCAGAACCTGAACCTCAGCCGGAGCCTCAAAGCCCTCCAGGGTTCTCTCTAAGAGTGTCTTGAAGTGTAGCAATGAACAGCCAAAACTATCTCAACTCTCCAAAGGCCCCACCTCTTGTTTTTGGCTCATTTTTATACCTCCTCTCAGAATTGTTCAAGGATGTTTTTTGCTGGTTAATATCCAATCTCCCCCACATGGTGGTTTGACTTCTATGGGGATAAACATCACCTGCTCTCTCACAAGTCTTTTTCTCATACCCCACTTGTGATCTAAACAAAAAAATATGTTTATCTCTCCTTCACAGGAGAATGATGGATCCTGTTTTTGTATCCATTCTGTTAGCCTGTGTCTTTTTATTAAGGAATTGAGTCTACTGAAGTCGAGAGATATTAATGCCAATGAATGTTAATTAACATTGTTTGGATATTTATGGTGGTAGAATTTATGTGTGTCTGTGTTTATGTGCTTCCTTCCTTCTTTGGTGTGAAATTATGTATTGTCTTTGTTTTCATGGGTGTAGGTAACCTTCTGGGGTTGGAGTTTTATTTCTATTATCTTCTGTAGGGATTCATTTGTGGGTAGATGTTGTTTAAATTTGCTTTTTTTGTGTAATATCTTGTTTTCTCCATTTATGGAGATTGAATTTTTTGCTGGGTATAGTAGTCTGGACAGGCATTTACGGTCTCTTTAGAGGCTGCAAGACATCCCTTCTGGCTCTTAGAGTCTCTGATGAAAAGCCAGTGTAATTCTCATAGATCTGCTTTATATGTTACTTGGTCTTTTCCTCTTGCAGCAGGAGGAAAATATTCTTTCTTTGTTCTGTACATTTAGTGTTTTCATTATTTGTGGTGAGAAGATTTTCTTTTCTGCTCCAATCCATTTGGTGTTCTGTAAGCTTCTTGTATGTTTATAGGCATCTCTTTCTTTAGGCTAGATTTTCTTCTAGGATTTTTAAAAAATCTTCTCCTTTTTCTATTCCTATCATTCTTAGGTTTTGTCTTTTCATAGTTTTCCAGATTTCCTGGATGCTTTGTGTCAGGAACATTTTATATTTAACATTTTCTTGGGCTGAAGTATCAATTTCTTCTTTTGTATTTTTATGCCTGAGATTTTTCTCTTCCATCTTTTGTATTCTGTTGGTGATGCTTGTGTTTGTATGTTCCAATCTGTTACCTGGTTTTCCATCCTCAGGATTTACTCAGTTTGTATTTTCTTTATTGCTTCTATCATTTTATGTCTTGGACAGTTTTATTCATCTCTGTCACCTGTTTGATTGTATTTTCCTGTATTTTGTTCTGGGGTTTATTCATTTCCTCTTTAGAGGCCTCTATCATCTTAACAAGATTAAAGTTAAGGTCATTTTCTTGTTCTTCAGCTGTGTTAGGATATCTAGGGTTTGTTGTAGTAGAATAGCTGGGTTCTGTTGGTGCCATAAAGCCCTGGCTGTTGTTGATTGTGCTTTTATACTAGCCTTTAGCTACGTAAGTTTTGTAATTATTATAGGTTTATATGCTGATTTCTGAGTTTATCTGTGTTGAATGAGTAGTTTTTGGATGTTTTCCCCAGTGGTTTCTGTTTCTTCTCTCTATTCTGGCCTGAGTGACTTTGGGTTCTGCTGACTTGCAAGCCTTCAAGTCAAGTAGGGTATCTCCTCTGGTATTTCTGTGGTCTTTTGGCTGTGGAGCTTTAGGTGCTAACCTTGTCTCTGGTGTTCCTAGACCCAGAGTGGCCTGGGGTTCCAAGCACTGGTGGACTTCAGAGAAAGCAGGTGAAGCTATAGGCTAGAGTTGGAGAAGGTCATATCATACTCATTAAAGGAAAAATCCACCAAGATGACATCTCAATTTTGGATATGTGTGCCTCAAATGCAAGGGCACCCACATTCATAAAAGAAACATTACTAAAACTTAAATCACACATCAAACTCCGCACTTTAATAGTGGGAGACTTCAACACCCCACTCTCAAAAAGAGACAGGTGATGCACACAAAAGTTAAATAGAGAAATAACAGAACTACCAAATGTTATGAATCAAATGTCCCTAGCAATTATCTACAGAATATTTTACCCAAACACAAAAGAATATACCTTCTTCTCAGTACCTCATAGAACCTCATCCAAAATTGTCCATAAACTTAATTACAAAGGGAGTCTTAACAGAAACAAGAAAATTTAAATACACTCCACCCCCAGAATCTTAACAGACCATTATGGATTAAAGCTGGATTTCAACAATAGCAGAAACAGCAAAATGCCTAAATACCTGAGAAAACTGAACTGACATAAAGAAAAAAAAAGACGTTTTAGAATTTAATGAAAATAAATATACAGCATATCCAAACTTATGGGACACAAGGAAAGCAATGCTAAGAGGAAAGTTCATAGCATTAAGTGCCTTCATAAAGAAATTAATGAGATGCCATACTAGCAACTTAACAGCACACCTGAAAGCTCTAGAACAGAAAGAAGTAAATGCACCCAAGAGGAGCAGATGGCAGTAAATAATAAAACTCAAGGCTGAATTCAATAAGTGAAAAACAAAGAGAACAATACAAAGAATCAAGAAACCAAGAGTTGGTTCTTTGAGAAAAATCAATAAAATAGATAAAACATAGACAAATTAGCTAAAAGGCAAAGAAAGAATATCCAAATTAACAAACTCAGAAATGAAAAAGATATATAACAACAGACATTGAGGAAATACAAAGAATCATTACATCTTACGTCAAAAACCTGTACTCCACAAAATTAGAAAATCTAAAAAATGGATGATTTTCTTGATAGATACCATGTATGATTAGGTAAACAACTTAAACAGATCTATAATCAATTACAATAATGACATAGAAGCAGTCATTAAAAGTCTCCCAACCAAACCAAACCAAACCAAGCCAAACCAAACCAAACAAAAACAAATACAAACAAACAAAAAAACAAAGAAATAAGGAAACAAACAAAAAACAAAAGACAAAAAGAAAGAAATAAAAAAGAAAAAGCTCAAGGCTAGGTGCTTTTAGCACAGAATTCTACCAGACTTTCAAAAAAGAGCTAATATCAGTACTTCTCAAACTATTCCACAAAATAGAAACAGAAGCAACATTGACAAATTCATTTTAAGAAGGCTCAATCTACCTGATACTTAAACCATACAAAGACTCAACAAAGAAAGAGAACTTCATATCATTCTCCCTATGAACACTGACACATAAATACTCAATAAAATTCTTACAAACCAAATCCAAGAACACACCAAAAGCATCATCCACATGATCAAGTAGGCTTCATTCTAAGGATGCAAGAATCGCTTCGGATATAAAAATCCAGCAATGTAATCGACCATATAAACAAACTGAAAGAAAAAACCCACATAATTATCTCATTAGATGTTGAAAAAGTCTTTGTCAAAATCCAACACCCATTCATGTTTAAAGTCTTGGAGATATCAGGGAATCAAGGCTCATCTTAAACACAATACAGGGAATATACAGAAAGCCTATAGCCAATATCAAATTAAATGGAGGGAAACTGATAAGCTTCTGCAAGGCAAAGGACATTGTTAACAGAACAAAACAACAGTCTACAGACTGGGAAAAGATCATCACCAACCCTTGATCTGACAAAGGACTAGTACCAAAGTATATAAAGAACTCAAATAATTAGACACCAACAAACCAAACAACCCAATTAAAAATGGGGTACAGAGTTAAAAAGATAATTCTCAACTGAGGAATCAATGGCTGAGAAGCACTTAAAGAAACGTTCAAAGTTCTTGGTCATCAGGGAAATGACAATCAAAATGACTGTGCAATTCCATCTTACGCTTGTCAAAATTGCTAAGATCCAAAACTCAAATGACAAGTCATGCTGGTGAGAATGTGGAGTAAGAGGAATACTCCTCCATTGCTGGTAGGAGTGCAAGCTTGTACAACCACTTTGGAAATGAATTTGGCAGTTTCTCAGAAACTTTGGAATAATCCTACCTCAAGACCAAGTTATCCCATTCCTGGGCATATATCCAAAAGATGCTCCTCCATACCACAGACACTTGCTCAACTATGTTCATAGCAGCTTTGTTTGTAATAGCCAGAATATGGAAACAACCTGGATGTCCCTCAACTGAAGAATGGATAAAGAAACTGTGGTACATTTACACAATGGAATACTACTCAGTTATCAAAAACAAGGGCATCCTGAAATTTCCAGGCAAATGGGGGGGGGGGGACTAGAAAAGATCATCCTGAGTGAGGTTACCCAGATGCAGAAAGACACAAATGTATGTACTCATAAGTGGATATTAGCCATAAAGTTCAGGATAACTTCCAGGTTTGGTGGCACATGCCTTTAATCCCAGCACTCAGGAGGCAGAGTCTGGTGGATTGTTGTGAGTTTGAGGGAAGCCTGGTCTACAAAGTGAGTCCAGGACAGTCAAGGCCACACAGAGAAACCCTGTCTCAAAAAGAAATGTAAAAAAAGTAAACTAACAGAAAGTTCAGGATAACCACAATCACGGACCCAAAGAAGCTAAGTAACAAGGAGGACCCAAGGGAAGATGCTTGAATATCATTGATGGGTAGGGCGGGGGATAGAATAGCCACTGGGATGGATGGATGAATAGATGGATGGATGGAGGAGACTGTGTGAAAGAGAGGTGGGAAAAGAGCAGGAAGGATCAAGTCCGTGGAGGATGGAGGGAGAGAGTGCTTCTAGAGAGAACTGGAAATGGTGAGGAGGGGCAATCTCTAGGATGACATAGAAAGCTAGAGCAATGGAAACTTCCAGGAATCTATTGCTAGCTAAGACTGGTAGCAATGAGGTATATGGAACCTGAAATGGCCATCTCCTGTAACCAGAAAGGACTTCCAATGGAGGGTTTGTGACACCAACCCAGCCATAAAACTTAGGCCCATAATTTTTCCTGCCTAAAAGATGTGCAGAGGTAAAGGTGGAACTGAAATTTAGGAAATGGCCAACCAATGACTGGCTCACCCTGAGACCTGTAACATGAGACAGAGTCCACCCCCCCCCCCCAGACTATTAATGATTTCTTCTATACTTGCAGGCATAACTGTCATCTGAGAGACTTCATCCAGAAACCGATGGAAACAGATGCAGAGACCCACATCCAAACATTAGGCAGAGCTTGAGAAACCAAGTGGAAGAGAGAAAGGATTGAAGGAACCAGACAGGTCAAAGTTGCCACAATAAAGCCTACAGGATCAACTAATCTGGGCCCATGGGTGCTCACAGAGATAGAACTGCCAAAGAGCGTGAATGGGATGGAACTACACACTCTGTGCATATGTAGCAGATGTGCAGCTAGGTCTTCATGTGGGCCTCCGGACAGCAAGAGCAGGGGCTGTGTCTGATCCTCTTGTCTATCTTTAAATCTCTTCCTTCTAACTGGGTTGCTTTGTCTAGTCACATTAGGAGAAAATGTTCCTAGTCCTACTGCAATCTGATATGCCAAGGCTGGTTTATATCCATAGGAGACCTCCCCTTTTGTGAGGACAAAGGGAGGATAGCAGGGAGGGGTAGCTGAGATCAGAATGTAAATTAAATTAATTAATTAATTAAAAAAGACAAACATCCTTTCATTCTAGCTTAAAGTCTCACTTTAACACTTCCACAAGCTTTTGCTTATCTGGAAATGTCTTCAGTTTTTCCCTTATTCCTGAACGACAGTTTCACCAGATACAGTGTTTTCAGTTGACACTCTCCATACTTTATTTTATTCTAGTACCTTCTGGTTTGAAAATATGTTGCTGAACAACCCTGTTCGCCGATTATCGTGGCACACTTTTTTTTTCTTTTCTCTCATTGCTTTTAAGACTCCCTGTGCCTGACATTTGACAAGCTGATATTAATATGTGTCAGTGTCGGCTTCTAGATTGTCTACACGGAAGAGACTTTTTTCAAAATTGTAATGTTCAAGACATCATTATTTCAAACACCTCTTCTTCCTCCTCTTCTTGTGTCTCCTACAACACCTCGATTGGTCGGCTTGATGGTGCTCCATGAGCCTCTTGGGTTCTGTGTATAGTCTTTTATTATTGCCATATGACTTGTGTTCAAGTTCAGTTCTGCTTCTGCATACCGATGTGTATCTACTATTGGACTCCAAAACTGAACTTTATAACTAGTTGTATTGTTTTTCTCTAGAACTACCGTTTGGTTCTTTTTAATAGGACATGGGATTTTTTTGTTTTTGTCTTGTTTTCTTTCTCTTTGCTTCCCTTGCCTCCTTTATCTATCTATCTATCTATCTATCTATCTATCTATCTATCTATCTATCTTTTTCTATCTAATGTTCTGTATCATTTCATTGAAAGTTGAACATTTGATTGATTAATTTGAAAGCATGTTTTCCAGTTTGTGCAGACTGACTCTAAATAGGGCATATTCAGCCTGGCGCGAATGCTTTTGGTTTTACCAGGTCAGTGTTGGGCATGTGTCCTCCTCCATGGGCTAGTGTGTATGCTTTTCTTTCTAGTTTCTCTAAATATAGGGCTTCCTTTAAAAGTTAATTCCCCAAAGAGTCTCTCTCACTTGTTTCTTGAAGTGTTGAATGCTCTATCATATTTTTCTGCCTATAATCACTTGTCCCAAGGTGTCTGTTACTCTGCAGCCGCCCTGCAGTTTTCCCATTGTTGTAGCTTCCAATCTGAGGTTCAAACCAGGACATCTCTGCCTGAGCACGGAGCCATGTGATTCAGAAACCAGTCTCTCAGCATCCCTAACATTGTATCTGTGGGGGAGGGGCTTGCAACTGAGAAGGAACCAGGATGCCTCCCATGATTCAGAGTGTGCCTGTTTCTTCCTTGGTTGGCTGTTTGGTTGCTGTGGATCCTTTCTCAAGCTTCCACACAGCTTTTGTAGATATATACTTAATTAAATGAGAGAGTGAAAGCTTGGAGCTTCCCATACTGACCTTGGGGCAAACTTCATGAAAGTGACTCTTATATTTAATCTAACATTAAATTGAGAAATTAAGATAAAAATATCTCTTTTGGACATCCAAAGATTAGTAAAGCTCTAATGCATAAATCTCCTAAAAACATACAAAAATATTGCAGCAAAACATTAACAATAGTTTTGTTAAGAGATGTCAAAAATACTGAATTTTAGATAATAAAATTTGAACATCTTTTAAAATATTGGTAACTAATGAAAATCGGAAATTTGGGGTGAAAAGTCCAAGATAATTCTGGTATAATGGTTGGATCAAAAGAATAAAACCCAGAGGAATACAAACAAGTGATAACCTGTTCTGTTCTTATATTGTTCGATGGGAAATAGCAATATAATTATTCTTAAATATTGACAGCATATTAGAGTTTATTCCTCTAGAAGACCCTATGGATCCGATTATATACCTCAAATTAATCAGTACATATCCTAATAAAATTCTGAAACACCAATAAACAAAATGTTAATGAATAATAGATACACTTAGGGATGGAAAAGGTATGGAAATAGGGTGATAATTTCAGTCAGTAAGAGAATATGTTCAAGCTTTCCTAGACAATGAGTGTGCAGTGATTACCACATACTAATGTGTCATTATCTGCCTAGCCACCTCACTCAGAAAATAACATGTAGTATTTTATGTAAAGAGACATGTTTCCTATTTTATAATATATTACATATATGTATATATAATATATATGAACCCTGAGTGTTCATTAAGTAAATTATTATAAATTTAGTAAGTACATATTATGATATGTCATGAAACATAACAGCAAATGAGACTGAGCCACATAGAAGCAATATTGGTACACATTAAAAGCAGAGATGAAAAAGAAACATATTATGATATGTTAGTACGTAATAAGGTAATGTATATTTATACATGTCTATTTTCTACTTTTGTGAATCACAGATTATCCTGATTAATTAGTACATGTGTTTCTGTGTTATCAGAATACGTTTAACATTTGTGATGTTAAATAAGTGAATGCATGCTTAATTAAATAAAATTTGAAATAGTCTCACTATCTAGCTAATAAGTCCTCTTTCATGAAAAAGCCTGTAAGAAGCTAGCTACCCTTGTGTTTGCTGGAAGCATTCAGAAATGTTTTACCTCTCTCTCCCATATTTCTTTAAGATCAATGGGACTACAGATGTACATGCTACCACACCTAAGAGCAATGGGACTGCAGCTGTGCATGCTATCACACCTATAAACAATGGGATTGCAGATGTGCATGCTACCACACCTAAGAGCAGTGGGATTGCAGATGTGCATGCTACCACACCTAAGAGCAATGGGACTGCACCTGTGCATGCTACCACACCCAGCTTTTATGTGGGTTCTGGGGATCCAAACACAGGCCCTCATGCTGATAAGGCAAGCGTGTTACCACTGAGTCATCCCCCCACCGGACCCCTACCTACCATTTGTAACTCTAAAATGTTCTTCTTAAGCATAGGCTTTGAGCAGACCTAACAGAATCTAACTGTTAAGACCAACCCTGATATTAAACAGGGATTGAAATAAGGGGGTGAGGGGGGAATAAATCTTTTTCCATTATAGGGGAAAAGGGAGTAAAACCTAAAGTATTAGGCTGAATTAATAGAAATACCAAACTGTTAAAATGATTCATTTATTTTTATTTTTGAAATCATGACATAATTATATCATTTCCTCCTTTCCATCGCTCCCTTAAAGCCCTCCAAACACTCACTTTTGCTTTCTTTCAAGTTTATGGGCTCCTTATCATTAGTTGTTATTACATACATACATACATACATGCATATGCACATACATACATACACACACATAAATAAAACCTGCTCGGTCTATACAATATTACTTGTGTGCATGTTTTCAGGGCTGGCCATTGGGTACTGGATAACCAATCAGTGTGCTGTCCCCTGAGAAGACTATTTCCTTTTCCCAGCATTCCTTGGCTGCCTGTCATTGGTGTGCAGTGCAGAGGCTTCCTGGGCTTTCCCTTTCCACGGCTGCACGGCTGTTGGCGTCATCCTTGTTCATCTCATATTTAGGCAGTCATATTGGTGAGTGTACCTTCTGATATTCCAGGAGTAGGATCTCACAGCAAACTTCCTGTTCCTCTGACTCTTAAATCTCTCTACTCCCTCTTGCATGACGTTTCAGGTGCCTTGGGTTCAGTAGGTGTTTCGTAGACGTATCCATTGGGACTGCGCACCACACCTCGGCACTTTGATGGGCTGCGGTTTTCTGTACTGGTCTCGATCTGCTGCAAAGAGACGTTTCCCCAGGGAAAAGCAAAGCCCTTGCTTACCTGTGAGTATGACAAATCTTTAAAAAATACAGTTTTGGAAGTTATGCTGTATGGTGGTGCTTGTAAGTTCTCCTCGAAGATCTGTGACCTCAGTCCTGTGTACTTGCTACATTTCCAGTACTAGGCAGGACTTCGTCTTTTTGAAGGGGTTTTTAGTCCAATGAGGAGGTATTGGTTACCATCAATACTCATGACGCCAATGCACCTTGAGGGCTATCGGACCATGCTGGTTGTAGTTATGGTTCAGAGGGGATCACAGCTGGGCAGAACTATGGTTGCGTGCCTACTTTGTTTTGTTTGTTGTTGTTGTTGTTACTGTTGTTTTGTTCTGTTGTTTGTTTTGAGACAGGGTTTCTCTGTGTAGCCTTGGCTATATTGGAACTCTCTTTGTAGACCAGGCTGGCCTCTACTACCTGCCTCTGCCTCCCTAATGCTGGGATTAAAGGAATGTGCCACCACACCCGGTTTGCATTGTACCTTTTGAGACCATAAAAGTTGGTCCTCAGAAGAAGGCTTTCACATCAATTCTAGCTCAGGAGCCTCTGGGCCCTGTGTCTGAAGTACATGTTGTCTTAAGCAATAGGAGGATGGGCCCTGTGATCTGAAGGGGAATGGGAAAATGAGGTTCTATGTAGGGAGGGAGGAGGGAGAATAATACAGAAGGAAGGAGAATAAAATAGCAGTTAGAATGTCTGAAAATCTCATAAGGAATGGTACTAGCAACTACTTAAAATATTTATACATATACATATATAATTTAAATTAAAAAAAAATTCTAATTTGGGCCAACAGTGCTTCCTCCAAGAGTTAAAGACTATCTAACAAACACCCATTACCAGGCATGAGAAGCCCCTTTTGAGCTGTTGGTCAGGATAGTCTAAGAGATTCCCCAAACATCATAGGCTATTGCTGTTGCCCCTGGTTTCCTCCTAGAGGCAATTATAATTTTTTATGCAATGCATTCCAAACAAGGCTAGACCAAAAATAACAAGTCCATGACTGTCTACGTACTGATCTACCTGCCCTACCTAATTAACTAATAGCACTCTGCAACCAGCATCTGTCCAATTTTTCTTACCCAGATATTGTTAGTTTGTGATTGTAACGTTTGGGAGGTTATAAATAAGAGCTCTGATTACATGCATAGTTGGGGAGAGTGAGCAAGGCAGGATTGTCAGGCAAGAGTTCTTTTTCTGCCTTGGAGCAAGCCTCCCACATCTCTCCTAGCAGCCAGCAGAACAGGCTGACGCCAGGGAAATGCCTGGCAGGGAACTTTGCTAGGAGGCAGTTTTTAATTAACAGGGGCCAGCAAAGGTGATAACCCCAAGGGGTAGCGAAGAGAAATTAACATGGAAAAGCAGTTCCACACTTCTCTGGGTCCCCAAAGGGCAGTCGTATTAGTAGTGTCTGTTCTGATTGAACTTTTGCTGTGTCTTTGTATTGATTCAGCTGTCAGAATCTGACAAAAGGACCAATGCCCTCCGTTATTTGCACATAGTGATAGGTTATGGCTTCCTCATATGTATGACTGGCTGCAGAGACCCGTCCATTCCAATACCATTCTCCAGACATGATTAATCTTGTTGAGACGCATGTGAAAATTAGGTGTGTATACACACATACAGCTGCCAGCCTTGCCCCGGATTTTTGAGCCTCCTCATGCACTTTGTCCTTTGCTTGGTTTTCCAGAAAACTTTAATTATTGAACTATTTAAAAATGCCACTTTAGGGGGTAGTAATTACACAGAGTGTTGAAAATGCTTACTCTCCTTGCGTACCCCCGCCCTCACTAAAGCAGGTTTTAAAAAGCCTGCCCTTACCTTTAATAAACGAGCTCTTGACAAGCAATTGTTCGCTTGAGCTACTGTCTCTCTCCCGCCCATGTCTTTATGTACAGGTTGCGACCCCCCTCGATCCCCCAATAACTGACCAGCTGGACTGGTTGGTGGACTAATTATCGTTACATGGATTAATTTCAATTTACCAAAGCTTTAGCTAAGGAAGTGTTTTTAAGAGAATAATATCCTATGAATAAATATTTCAGGTTTCTCTCCTATGGCAGAAAATGAATAGTAAATAAGGCACAGGGAGAGCTTGTGAAATTGGCTCATGAAGTGGGGAGAGCAAGGGACCGGATTATCAGCTTTGTGTTTTGGTTTTGGGTGTTCTAAATTATTGGCATGCTGGGGGTGTGTCCCAGGAGGCCTTTTATGATTTCCCGGGAAGAACAGAAACGTGTTTTCTTACAAATATTTTAAGAATGTTTTGAACACTGCATGGGTCTTTCTGAGTCTATGAGTAGTAAGCTATCTCCAGAATTCCACATATGCTTACCGAATTCTGGCAAATGCTATAGTTTGGAAAATGTGGCAAAAGTGATGTCTGCTAAAATCAAATCCCTTCTGGCATTTTTAAGTTACTTGATGAGAAAATGGTAAGCCCTTCAGGACTGTGTAGGTTTCTCTCTCGCTCTCTTCCTTTCTCTTGTGTTGGGTGGCTTTACCACCATTTACCACGAAATGGCTCATTCAGAGTTGCCATGTCTGAACTGAAATTCTGTGAAGCAATTGACCATAGGAAGTATGGCCAGTCTTGATTGGGAAATGCTATAAGTATAAAGCATGCACTACATATCATAGACATAGTAAGAGTATAAAATAATTCATTAGTAAGTTTCTATGTTGACTATATATGGGTATGACGATATGGGTACATATATTATTAAAATTAATTTTACCTAGCTTACAACCCCTAAAGAATCCAAATTATTTTTCTTTTTTATTAAAACTGCAGTGATTAGGCAAAAATTACTTAGTTTTTATTAAGTGTTTATTATGTGACATGTGTACCACTGCACTATTATATTTATCCTTTAATTTTATCTCACCGATGATACTGACACAGGTGATTTCATTACCTTTGTTTTATGGGAAAAGAAATTTAAGGCCAGGCAGTAAGAAATTCACCCCAAATTTTGCAACTAGATCCTTTTCACTCTTCTTTTGATGATGACTGATTTTGGAGTGTCTTCCCAGTAATGTGCGTGTGTGTGTGTGTGTGTGTGTGTGTGAGAGAGAGAGAGAGAGAGAGAGAGAGAGAGAGAGAGACTCACACATGAGTAATGCGCTGTAATTAATTACCCTGTTATATATGCTAACATAATGCTACATGGATTAAAGAGTATTGAAGATTGCTGCATTAATTTTTTCCCAACTGTATCCAATTAGGTGTATCAGACTTAGAAGAGAATGTGCTAGTGTGCTCACAAACAGTCCTTATGATTGTGATGGCATGGCTTAGAAGCATGTGCATTTGTTTAAAAAAAAGGTTAAAGAGGTAATATTACATGTGAACAATGCACAAGGCGAAGAAAAAATTAACCACAATTTAAAGTCCCAATGTCTATATGTAGGTCAAGAGAGAGTCAGGCAACAGGGCAGTCCTGGCTACACACAATATTCTCTACAGAGTTAAAAAGATGTTATGAGTACAGAATACTGCTTAGGCAAGCTGAAGAAAAATAATCAGAGTCAGGACTCTGAGAAAAGAGCAAGTGGACAGTACTTAAAGACATGCTTCCTTACACTTCCTGTTGATACTGTCATCTCTTCTTTCAATAATAAGTCAGCTTTAAAAACTGTGTTCTCAGGGTGTGGAGCTTTTTGGAGATAAGTAAGTACAGGCTGAGTAGCTGCCCTTTTTTATGCTATTTTAGGAACTCCAGGGCATGGGCTACTGAAATAGCATGGGAAGATAGTCTGGCTTATATGAAGACTTCTGACTTTTAGAGCCTAATTTTTCTTTCTTTCTTTTTTTAATTTAAAAAGGGTTTCATATAATATGCATTCATCATATTCTTCTCCTAAAATACTCCCAGATTCTCTCTGCTTCTCTGCCAGCTCAACTTCATGCTCTTTCTCTCCCAATCGGCAACCCCCAAACCAAAAGCACTGAAGTCAAAACAAAAAAACCTCTAAAACTAACCAACCAATCAATCAAACAATCAAAACATCAAGATAGAAAAACACAAAACAAAAAAGCCTCTGCACGCATGCATGCTTGTGTGTGTGCACATAAGAAGGAGGAGGGAGACAGAGAGGGAGGAAGGGAGAGAGAGAGAGAGGGAGGGAGGGAGGGAGGGAGGGAGGGAGGGAGGGAGGGAGGGAGAAATTCTTTTCCTTTTGTTTGGCCAACTACTCCTGAGTGTAGAGTCTGCCTTGGAGTTTAGTTGCCATTCACAGAGACATTCCATTGCTCCTTCTTGGCAGGTTTCATTTACAAATAGCTTCTTGGTTGTGGGTAGGACTGTATATCTACTTCCCTTCTCAGTGCTGGGATTTTGACTGGTTTGAACCCATGCAAGTCTTGTGCTTATTGTCCCAGTCTCACCAGTCCTGTTCTGTCTGGAAGATGCTGTTTATTTCAAGTCACCCATCACCTCTGGCTCTTAACAGCCTTCCCACCTTCTCTTCAGCATAGATCACTAGCCTTGAGGGGAGGAGGGAGATAAAGACATCCCATGCAGGGCTGAGTCCTCCCAAGTGTCACACTCTCTGCCTATTGTTTGTGAGTCTTTGTGTTATTACCATCTCCTGCAAGAAGAAGCTTATTGGGGAGAGTTGAGAGATGTAGAGCCCCAATTTCTGTAAGACCCCATAAGTCTATTATAGTCAAGGTGTTTAAGGTAGAGAAAATAATTCTTATAACATACATAATGTACAAAAAATGCTTCTATTTCAAACCATATTAAAATATTGGCTGAACATAGCCTCTGTTGAGTAACTCATTTATGTGTGTTTTTTCTTATTTAGGAAAATGTATTACTTTTCATTAAGTGGTCAAGATTGTTTTTTAAAAAAGCAAATCATTGGTATTTAGAGGACTTTAACATCACACATAATTTCTATTGTTGTGACAAAATTGCCCTTTTTTAAAATCATTGTTTCAGAGTTTGGGGGCCACCATCTACTGTTTTGGGCCATGACATACAATGGTGAGGAATATATCATTGTGGAAATGCATGGTAGAGAAATACTCACCTCTCTGCAGTTAGAAAACTAAGAGAGGAAATAGAGAGCATGCTAAAGTAGGGAGAAATAAACTATATGATACTGACTGTGTGAGACAGAGAAAGAGAGGGGAGAGAGAAAACACTGTATGTATGTGTAAGACACACAAGGAAAGGCAGGGAAGGACACACACACACACACACACACACACACACACACAAAAGATCTCAACAGCTGCTTCAGGGCATGCTCCTAATGACATAGCTTTCATATGCTAGTCTACTAGGGCCCAGCTCCTGAAGGACCTGCCATTTCCTAATAGTAATGCGGGGTAGTGGTGACCAAAAGTTAGGATTCTGCTCCAGTCTCCTTAGCAACCTGTGATGTCATTGTGTACCTGACACTAGGCATGACCCTACCCAGGATTATAAAAGGACAAACCTACCTACTTCTCTTCCTCTCTTCCTACCTCTCCCTCTTATTATCTTACTCTATTGTTCTCTCCCTCCTCCTCTTTCTGACTCTCTTCCTCTGTCTCTATCTCTGTCTCTGTATCTCTCTGCCCTGCCCCTGTCCTTCTCTCCCCATGCTCATATAATAAACCTCTCAATATCATATGTGTTGTGCATATTTCATATTTCATATTATATCTCATTGAAACTCAAAACCAAGCCTTTAACATACGAGTCTTTCTGAGACCCTTTAAGAGCCAAGCCATACAGTCTTCCCTTGGCCTCAAAGGATTATGTCCACACAACAATACGAAGCTCACTTAATTTTTTTTTACAAGAATCTCCAAAAGCTAACTCATCCACGAGCCCTTGTAAAATCCAAAAGAAGCGTATGTACTTGCAATATGAGGTGGTGTGACTTCAGCAGGCTAAAAACAATTTATATTTTACTAAAGAACAGAAGCCCAGAAAAGAAGATTCATACCAAAGCAAGACCAGAGCCCAGCGGGACATATATTAAATCCTACAACTCCATATTTGGCATCCAGCATGTGATAGTATGAAGGACAGCCCTGAAGAGTATTGCTGGCCGCAGCCCACTTGGTTGGTCCCTGGCTTCCATCAGCTTCCTGGTGTCTGCATTCGAGTGTAGATTCTATTTCACAGCTTCATTAAATATCACGGGACATGGCTTGCAGGTCCTCTCACCTTGCCAAACACTTCCTTGTTTTCCACAGCCTCCTAAAAAATCTGAGCAGAAGCTTCTATAACTTCATAACTCTTGCATTCAGTAAGAAAATCAGAAAAATGAATACAGATGATGGGAAGGTTTGTTCCCTGTTTGAATTATGTCAAAATCTCCTTGGACCATGACTTCAATGGTCTCTGAGGGTCATGATAGTTGAAGAGAGAGAGAGAGAAAAAAATAAATCCCAAGGAAAAAAACTCTTAGGCTGCCTTTGAGAATAATTTGCTAGAAAGCTCTCTTGAGAAACACTTTTTAAAAAAAGAATATGTGCTTTAAGGTTTAAAAAAAAAATGTACCTGTATGGGTGTTTTGCCTGTATGTTTGCCTGTGCATCACATAGCAGAGAAAACCACTCACCCCATGGCAGCTGGGGAGCAGTAGGTGGGAGCACCTGAGAGTCCCCTTCATGGGCACACCCCCAGAGATCTACCTTATTTTTACTAGGCTCGACGTCTTGAAGGTTCTACAAGCATACCTGGTGTTATGGTTGATTCTAATGTTAATTGGCCATAAATCAGAATCCCTTCAGTACAGAGCCTCACCTGATTAATTATCAATCACTATACTGATTGCCTTGATTGATATGGGAGACCTGCTCCAATTATGCTATACTTTGGCTAGGAGCCCAGAGCAAAAGGGTGTGACATGAGGATTATCTCACCTTTTGCTGGCTTGGCCCTCCCTACTGTCACTGGATTTATTTGCCTGTTTGCTCCTGCTGCTGCTGCTGCTGCTGATAATGATGATGATGATTCCTTTGCTAGTAGCAGAACCAGGGCTTCTAAGCTTTTGTTCTAGACTAGGGACCAGTGGCTCACCAGGAACCTGCCTCGTGAACTAAGTAACTACAGGTTTCTCTGGCTCTCAGGTAGAATAAATATTGTTACTATTTTAAAGCCAACTTATAAATTCATATATATGCATAGGCATCATCATACAGATATATCATATACATATCACACACACACACACACACACACACACACACACACACACACACATGAGAACTTTGACTAATACACTTGGTGCCTGCTGAGGACAGAAAAGAGCATTGGATGCTTTGGAACTGGAGTTACAGACAATTGTAAAGTTCTATCTGGGAATCAAACCCGTGTCCCCTGGATGAGCAGCCTTAACCATTGAGCCATGTCTTCAATCCCAATTTTGTGCTTTTCTACCTTCTCTGAGATACCTTCAAGTCACCTTTTCCATTGGTTTGCTGCAAAGCCCTTGGCTTCTTTTCTTTCGTACTTACACTTACATGTATCTGTTTCTTCACTGGATTTAGCTTCAAATGTGTGTCTTTCATGACCAAACTGTGTCTCTTATCTGTTGATTTTTACACTAGCCTTGGCCAAAAGCACTCAGTGCCACCTACACTGGCTTACACGTTGTGCTGCCTTATGACTTGTAAGTGAATTGAAAGCCTGTTAAAGCTAGCCTCTGCCAAAGTTTCAGGACGTGTATAAAATGTAGACAAGTTCTTTGCGATGGGTAGGAAATGGGCAGACTCAGATCTACTTTCCAAGAGTCTCCTTTTCTTGTAATCCTCCCCATCATAGCCTTTACTATCCACATTCCCGTGGTCATTCTAGTCTACAGAATTTTTTTTGCCAGAATCACCCCTTAAGCCCTGCTTACAGTGGTCTTTAACCAACTTCTCTACACTTTTCCCAATTCACCTAGCAAACCAGTTCCAAAGGCTTCTGAGCCACATGTTCAAGCGTAAGTATAGCAAAAATACTTTGACAGTTTTCCGTGTCACATTTCTGTTACTATGACAATATGGCTGAGATAAAGGAGCTTTAGGCGAATTTTATTTAGGCCTACAATTTCAGAGGTCTTGGTTGGTTGGCACAATAGCTTTTAGGTAAGATAGTCCCTCATGATAGAAGTGCATGGCAGGGGAAACTACTCACTCCATGGCATCTGGGAAGTACCCCAGTGTCCCCTTGAGGGCATCCCTCCAGTGACTTATCTTAATTTACCTAGACCCCTCTCAGAAAAGCTCCACCGTCTTCCAATAGTGCTACAGGCTAGTGATGATCACAGATTATATGCTCTCGGGATATTTAAGATTCAAGCCCTAACACAATTTTAAAAGTCGTATTTAGTAGGTGACTCACTTCTTAATTTAAGGTGTGAAAGATATTTACGGTGTTTACTTAACATGTGCTTTACTTAGTGCAGACATGAATCATGACATTTTGTTTCCACGATAACACTGTCAGATATTATTTCCCACTTGTAAAAATTGGTGCAGGAATAAAGCTCAGACATGTTAAATAATAACCTAAAGACTTCCATACCAATCCAAGAGTGAGTAAGAGTTTAAAGCAAAATTCAAATAAATATAATGTTGTCTTTGCACTCATCAATGCATTTTTTTTAAGCTGGCTTATTAATGAGTCTTCCAGACCAGCTACAGATCACCCTATCAAACAAGGTTCACCCAGCAATGTCAAAGCCACATTTTTAATTCTTTCCTTTGTAAAATACAGGGACCTTTCCTAGATTATTCTTTTTCATGGCCCCAAGTTTAATTCCTTCACATCAATTTCCATCTCTGTACATTCATATAGACTCCTATGTTGTTTGTGTCTAGAATATTCCCTCTACAATTCATCATCCATATTGTTATACTAGGTTCTTTGCTAAAATATGCAACTGTACTTTCTCCACTTTAGAATATTTGGGAGGTCTTTGTCTCCTTAGGATTTAGGTTATGACACCTTGGGATGGTAGTCCATGCCTCAGCCTCCTTTCCTTGCGTAAGCTTTCCCCTTCTCTGGCTCAGGCTGCAGTTTCTTTTCTAGCCACACTGAAAATACGCAGCAGCCTGCTTATGAGCCATTGGGAACTAAATATCTGAGGCCTTCCGCTGAGGGCCATTTCTCATGTGTGGTCACAGCCAGACATCAATTCCAACCGGATCCCTGAAGCCGCAGCCTTCCCCTACCTGCTTGTTATTTGATGATTCAGATCCATACTGCCAAACCTTTGTACGCTTAGATTCTTATCCAGTTAGAGTGCAGCAAAAAAGAAAAAAAAATGCCTGAAGGAAATTTGGCCTCTCCCAGCTCCAAGTCAAATCTGAAAGCCCTTCCCACCGCAAAGGGTACTTGTGGTCTTGATGGTTTTTATTTCTGTAAGTGTCATTGTTCAGGTCAAGACAATAGATTAGAGAAAGCAAGCATTGTTGCTGCAAACAAATTCTAGAAAACGTATTGGCAGATGATATTTTAATTGGTTCAGCCTCTCAAGTGATTAAATAATCATGAAAGCCCTTCTGTTTAACAACTGCTTGAGGTGCTTTGTATTCGTGCCTCAAAGTGGAGCGGTTTCTAGCTGTTAAAGCCGTGATTGATTTTTCCATATCAAATACAATGTTACGGTCTATTGTTTCCATAGCCCACGCAGAGCATCTGTCTTCAAATTCAGCCTGTGATCCAGGGCTAGCCAGTAATACTTTATATGACCACATACTTCCATTACAAGTATGAGTGGATTAATATTGATTTTCTCCCCCTCCTGTCCGAGACTGAAGGTCTGTCTTAACAGCAATCATTTACACAGCTGGTACATAAGGATATACTTACTCCTTCTTACTCTTATGGTAAGGATTATAGCTTTGTCTGAAGATCAGTTTCAGCTATTTTTAACCCATAAATAGGTTGAAAAGGGTAGCATACTTTGCAGCCCCAGTCATTTATATTACCATATGTTTCCAATAACATCTTGGAGTTATCTGAAAACTTTGAACTTTTCTAGTATGTACAAAACTTGAGGGAAACCACTAGGAACTGGAAGAAGCATAAAATGTCATAAATTCAACAAAAACTGACTTCATTAGACACCCAGAATTCTAAAGTGAGTGAGTGAGAAGAATAGAGACCTAGTAAAAATTTCCAGAAGACTCTGTGCTTTGCTCACTCGCAGTCGCCCCAGTTTCTCTTCTCCACAGCCCCACAGACATTTCACTCTCATTCCTGCAGTTTCTCAAGAATACTGTCCTGTGGGGAGACCTGGTGGCACTCAGAGGAAGAATAATAGGTCACCAAGAAGAGACTCGATACCCTATGAGCATATACAGGGGGAGGAGGTCCCCTTCAGTCACAGTCATAGGGGAGGGGAGTAGCGGGGGAAGCGGGAGAGAGGGAGGAATGGGAGGATACAAGGGATGGGCTAACAACTGAGATGTAATATGAATAAATTAATAAAAATTTAAAAAAAAAGAATACTGTCCTGTCTGGAGTGCTCTCATTCTCTATGGCTGCACTAAGTTTAGCCACTCCTTAAGCTGCAGATTAAACTTGATCCTTTCTCAAGCCTTTTGCAAATATTCTGGATCTCTGTAATTTTCCCTTAGCAGTATTAGAAAATTATACTAGAAATTTTAACTTTCAATTTTCTTATTCACTGTGTCCATATAATGTAGCACAGAACACAACTCAGAATACAGGAAGCTGCAAGATAAAAAAAAAAAAAAGGAACAGCACACAAGAAAGGGTTAAAACATGGCGTCTTGGAAAGCTGATTTGTATCTGAATGTGTGTGCTATCACTTACAATTACACAGAGTTTCATCCAGCACCTGGTAGTAATATCAGCTGGTAGTTGAAAATGGCAACCAGAGTTCAATCCCTCATCCCAGTACTAGCAAAATTAAAAGAGGACTGGCTTAGGGATTAAAGGAGCTAAGCCCTTTCCCTGGCTCTACCACTATTAAATAATATAATTGAGAAATTTCATACCTGGAGAGAGTTAGTTACTATTGGGGTATTAGCAGTTGGCACAGAAGGACATGACTGCTCAAACCCAAAGAACTCCTGTCTCTTTTACACTTTCAATCCAAAACTCACAGGATGTACCAAAATCTGATACCAGAACCTACCAAGGGGCTTCTTCCTGCTAAGGCAGACTGAGGGGGAAAGCCAAAGGAAACTATATATAAACTAAGGAAGAGCTAAACTCTTCAATGTGTGTTGTGAAAATGGAGAAATGTTATTTGTGAGCTTATGAAGGACATCTAAGAAGAGAAATGCACTGCTAGTGACCCAAGAATGCCTTTTTCTGTTGTTAAGATGCTGAGGGTTGAGAGAAGTTGTCATACATGCTAACCCTATACACTGTTCTGGGCCCCAGCCCCAACCCCAGCCCCAGCCCCTCACCCTGCCCCTGCCCCTGCCCCTGCCCCTGCCCCATCTTTGGGTTGGTTATAAGCCCATACTGAGACCTTGCCTGTACCTGACACTGGTTTTCTTAGACTTTGGGGCTATGAAGTAACTTTACATATCACAGATCTTTCTTGTTACTGTGGAGGTCCAGGCCTTGAACAGCGCATGGTCTATAGAGGGGCTCAGTGACTCTTCAGTGAATGATGAATGCATCCCATTTTTGTGGGTTTTTTTTTTTGTTGTATAGTTTATTCAAAATAGTTCTAATTAAACAGACCAAGGACATCTGACTAATACAGTGAGAACTTGATAGTACTTAATTCCCAGTAGATTTCTCTAACTCCATGCTTCCAACTTGATCTAATTGACTGCCTCATTCATATTTTTATTTTGCATGCAAAAATTTACTGTACAATCTAAGCGCCTTAAACTCATTTTGCTTTTCAAAAAACCCTGTTTGCAGAAGTGAAAGCTGCTGTTGCTGTTCACTGGTTTTCTTGAGGTAATAAATTAGAAGTTGCACCTATGGTTGCTTGTGCACATTTTAGTCTCTTTCTATGTCATCAGGCAGATGGAGAGAGCTGGCGATGGCGTCTGTGCACTGGTGCTTTGCAAGGTTGTCTTAGGTATGCCTTTTGTGGTTCGAAGTACGTCTAATGATGTTTATGTGCAAAGTGCAAATTAATGAAAAACAATCACTCATCTTCATGTCTCTGCCTGCTGTCCCAGAGGCATATTTTAAAACATTCCTGCATGTACTTGATAATTCTAAGAGGCACGGCACAGATAATTGTCCCACAAGGTGAATATGCTTGTTAGTCCTATTTAAAGTCATTATAGAAGTTCAAGGAAGAAGGGAAACATTCAAGAGAATGCGTGTACAGAACAAGGCATTTGACCTCATTCGTGAAAGAGGGCAGACAGTGACAGCGTGGCACTGTGGCTGATAGTGGTGGGGCTGAAGGAAGGCAAAGCAAATGGCTGTTGCATCCTTTGGTTATTGTCAGTCAGTCTGAGAAATACCAACCACGGAGTAACCATTTCTATTAGCATTCTCTGGCTTGACACAAAGTTTATATGGCATATTTATCAGAGTGTGTGTCATAGAAACTGACTACTAGATGAAAATAGAGTCAGAATTTTGAGCTATATATTTGTAATTTTGAGCTGTATTTGTAATAGCCAGAAACTGGACACAAACTAGATGTCCCTCATCTGAAAAAGAATGGATAAAGAAAATGTGGTACATTTACACAAAGGAATATTACTCAACTATTAAAAATACTCTCACTTAACTGATAGACTACTTGCAGACATGGCATACTTTCTGGGGAGGTGAGGGTACGTGGGTGATAAGAATTAGTCCCCATCTAATCAGATAGATCATGTTTGACAGACGAAACTCCAGCACCCATGAACATCCATTTATTGAGGTGCTGCTAGGAGCTATGCAGTAATAGTGGACGCTGACTGTCCCTCTTCCATTCATATGTTGGGGCCTTAACCCCTAGTGTGATGTTAAGAAATAAAGCCTTAAGAGGGAATTGGTGAGATGGGACTGTAAGAAAAGGGGCCTCATGGTACCCTTATACTAAATGCATTCTGTTTGTGTCTATCTTTCCTGCCAAGTGAGGGCACAATGACAAGGGAGTTGTATGTGAGCTAACAAGAGAGCACTTACTTGGACCCACCAATGCTGCATCTTTATCTTAGTTTGGCAGCATCAAGAACTGAGCAAAAAAAAAAAAATACCTGTTTTATGTTCTTCAATCTGCCCACTACCTAGGATTTCATTATGGCCACCCACGCAAAACAATTAGATACAACATCTGAAGAGCAGGGATACAGAGAAAGCATAGCTCCTACTCTCCAAATATTAGATCTTAAAATGTACAATTTCTCTCGCCCACACCTATAGCGAGTTAATCTTTCCATGTATTTAATAGAATATACAGCTTAAATACCATTTTATATTATTCTGTTAGATAAAAGCAATTCCCCACTCCCTTCCTCCCCAGCCTCCTCCTCTAGTGCTCACGGGTAGCTGCTTTCATCTCTCTGCCAGTTTTGTCTGGATTTTTCTCTTTGTATTTAACAACAATTTTATATTACTATTTATTCAGCTATTGAGATTAGGCAATACCCATTGATTTCTTACTAAGGTGGTTGAAATTCTATGGGTTTCATATCAGATAACTTCATTGTCCTCCAGTCTTAATTAATGAAGGATTTCTGTTAAATAAATATTGAAATCAGAAGTATAACACACATATAATTCTACTTTTCTGTGATTCATATACTTTATAAGTTTTAGAATTGTTTTTTCAAACCTACTAAATACTAGAAAAAACTTTGTAAATGTTGGAGAAATGAGACTTTTTTTTTAACTCACTGGGGACCTGCCACCTACCCTATTCTTTCTTCCTGCTCCAGACCCAGACAGAAAATCTAGGCATGGTTAGAGTGACATCGTTTCCAAGACATCCCTATACTGTGTTGTGTTGCTCAGAGACATGAGTAGTTGAACTTTCTCTTTCTTGACTTTTAGTCTTAATTTACTGTGTATTTTTTCCAGTAACTACCTGAAAAAGAATCCCTCTTGTGTCTAATTCTCTTTTCTGCCTTCATATCTGATTGAAAGTGTAATTTGCCATATAATTCAAGGACGGAAGCAATTTTTGTCATCACTTGGGAAATACAGTTCTATTCTCTTGTAACATGTCATTGAAATTATGATTCTCTTACTGCTGTCTTTTAGCTATTATGCTTTTGTGGATATATTTTTTTCCTTAAGCTTATTAATTTTAGTTCTTTTTTTTTTAAAGTTAGTTCTCTTTTGTCCCCTGAAACATCTTTTTTCCCCCTCTGTAGAAATTTTACCTGGAATGGCTATATTCTTGGTAATCTATTTATAAGCAAGAATGCACAGAAAATTGTGAATGCATCTACCTCAAGACCCAGATATACTATGCCTGGGCGTGTACCCAAAGGTTGTAGTAACAAGGGTATTTGCTCAACTATGCTTATACAGTTGTATTTGTAATAGCCAGAAACTGGACACAAACTAGATGTCCCTCATCTGAAAAAGAATGGATAAAGAAAATGTGGTGCATTTACACAAAGGAATATTACTCAACTATTAAAAAAATAACATCATGAAATTTGCCAGCAAATGGATGGAACTAGAAAAGATCATCCAGGGTGAGTAACCCAGACACAGAAAGACAAGCATGGCATGTACTCACTTATACGTAGATATTAGCCATAAAATAAATCCACAGACCCAAAGAAGCTAAGTAACAAGAAGAGCTCAAGGGGCGGATGCATGAATCTCACTGAGAAGGTGAAACAGGATTGACATTATGGGTGGTTTGGGAAGGGTACTGAATGAGGGGAAGGGTGGAGATGTGAACAGAAGGGAGAGAAAACTGAGAGAGATAACCAGAATGGGGGATGAGCATCTCTGGAACAAGGTAGAAACCTAGGACAACGGAAACTCCCAGGAACTTATGAAGGCGACCCTAGCTAAGACTCCTAACAATGAGGAATATAGAACTTGAAATGGCCATCTTCTGTAACCAGGCAAGACTTCCAATGGAGGCACTGAAACACCAACTGAGCCACAAAACCTTTGACCTACAATTTGTCCTGCCTACGAGATGTGCAGGGGTTAAAAAAAAAAAAAAAAAAAAAGAAAGAAAAGGTACAGAAATTGATGGTCCAGCTTGGGAACCCATGACATGAGAGGGAAGCCACCCCAGACACTGATAATGATATTCTGTTAAGCTTGTTAATAGACACCTAACATAATCGTCATCAGAGAGGCTTCACCCAGGTAGAAGCAGATGCCCAGACCCACAGCCAAACATTGACAGAGCTTGGAGGAATCCTGCAGAAGAGGAGGAAGGATTGTAGGATCCAGAGGGGTCAAGGAAACCACAAAATAACCCACAGAATAAACTAACCTGGGTCTATAGGGGCTCGCCAATCAGGGAGCCTACATGAGACTGACCTAAGCTCTCCACGCATATGTTACAGTTGTGTAGTTTGGTCTTCATGTGGGACTTCTAACAGTGGGAGCAGGGGCTGTCTCGGACTCTGTTGCCTGCCTTTGGGACTCTTTCCTTCTAGTGGGTTGCCTATCTAGCCTTGATGGGAGAGGATACGCCCAGACTTACTCCAACTTGACGTGCCAGGACTAGTTGATGTCCATGGGAGGCTTGACCTTTCCTAAATAGAAACAGAGGAGGAATGGATCAGGGTGGGAAGAGGAGGGAGGAGAAATTGTGGTTGGAGTGAAAAGTTTAATTAATTTTTAATAAGAAAGCACAGAAATATGTTTGTGTTTATGAGCTTATTGGCTGATTCAACTGCCTGTATTATCAAATCTCAAATTTATTTAATGTGGTGACTCAAGTATCATAAAGAAAACAAGACAGTTTTAAAAATTATTATTCTGATATCCTAACTGGAAGGTGGTATCAACAGTTCTGTAAATGATTCATTTATTTTTTTTCCCTTTCGAATTCTATCATCACAAGTTACTTTTTTTTCTCTTTTTCTTTTTTGTTTTTACATATATGTTTATATTATTACACATATATACAATAAACAACATACAGCAAGAAGAACAATGAAAGAATCAGGGATTATACAAATTATATAAATGTGATATTCATAGTATTTTGGCTATTTGTATCTGGAAACCTTGAAGAAAACATCTTTTCCATATTGGTGAGTCTAAACTTCTGAATGTAAATCAATATCTATCCTATCTAATCTCTACCAACTTAAAATATATGTCAGAACTAAAAAGTCTAATGTCCTTGTTTCGGCCACAGACAGAATTCTGCCTAAAAATGGGCAAACTTTGATGCAGTCAAAGTTGATAGCCAAACTCCCCCAAGCCAGGGTGATTCAGATATTTCTAAGAAAGGGTTATAAAACTTGATTAAAGACCATGTGTACATGTCAGATATATGTATTTGGTTACTGTATTGTTCCTTTTCCCAGTATCATCTGCCTGTTTGGTATATTCATTGCCAAAAAGGGTACCCTGTTATCTCTAACTATTATTATGAAATTATTTCACTTTTCAGTTCTGTTAGTTTTGCTTCCTAAATCCTGATCCTTTGTTATATAAATGTTTATGGTTGTTAAATTTTGGTGTGAAGTTGAAACTGAAATTTATTTCTTATAATATTTTTATATTTCTACTTTATTTTGTTTGACAATAGAATACTCAGCATGCTTTCTTTGGGTGGTTTCACCTGAAATATTCTTCTTCATCCTTTACTTCCTACCTCTTAGTGTTTTAGATTTAAAGTGAGCCTCTTGTAGGCAATGTGCCTTTGGATCATGGTTGCCCATTTGGTGTTTACCATCCTCTTAGTCTCTCTCCTGACTGGCCTCATGTGATGTCAAAGGTCAGCTTGCTGCTATCTGCTTGACTAATGTGATTCCCTACCTCCACACCAGCAATGCTTGGCAACTTCGATATGGGAACAGAGAGGGTAACCAGAATGATTTATCTAGCTTGAGATTGTGGTAGCTGGTGGGCCCATTCAAAACACAGGGAGCCAAGAAGTACTAGACCAAAGTAGATATGAATAAAGTGGGGACTCTTCTAAGGGAATTCTCAATGGAGAGAAATAGGAACTAGTTGACAGTGTTACAACCACTGGTGTTTATACAGTGCTAGTTAGATATACTTGTATTATTTTTATATACATTATAATTTGAATACTTAATCTGTCTACTTAAAATTTGTACTTTTAGAAAAGTCCACAAAGAAATACAAATAATCCTTCTTCTTAATGGTATGCCATTAGAGGACACAGTGTCTGCTTTGACATGAAATTGTTCAGAACCCATATTGGTTTCCAAGACTACTCTGTCCCTGTATATGTGTGTATTTCCTGTTCTTTAACTATGCTACCATACTGATCTCTGGAGGTAGGTACATCAAAATGGCAGTTGAAGATTGGCAGCTTTGTAAGAAAAGTGCTTGCTATAGCTATAGCACCACAGCAATTCATTTTATTGGAGAATTTAAAAGAAAGATTATATTATACTAATAAATTTATATGGCCAGGTTTTCATAAATTTCATTGAGGGTCATCAGCAAATACAGTCTTTAAAAATATAATAACTGAACTTAATTCTGATCAAATTAGCTCATAATATCCAGTGTCTTAGGAAGTCCTGAAGCTGTGTAACAAAATGTTTTGAGTTCACAAATTGCTTTGCTTAAATTGAGTATATGTTGTATTTAACAATTTTATCTAAAGTCTCCTTGATGTTAAAATTAAGAACAAAACAATATAGTATGATTTATGATGACATGCCTAAACTTGATACTTTACTCAAACTTGGTATTAGATCATACTTTTATAAATTGTCCAATTGAGACCGAAATATTAGAGTGAGTGTAACAGAAATCTACCTTGTCTGTTGTTTGGATATTGTCCATTTTCAGGTAGCGTGAACACATCTGGCTTATTAATGCACAGACTAGGCTAATGTTTTCCTTTTCCTCCCTTGTACATCATAACGAATTCCTTATTTAATCCAAGTATGAGTTGAAGTAGAACACACTGGGTGCACAGGCATTGGTAACATAAGATATAGAAACTTCTCTACTTTCTCTGGACCAGCCTGTACCAGTTTTCCAGCATGTGCTACAGTACTGTTTGGTTCATGGCCAACATGATGTGTGCTTTGATGTTTCTGACCCTTATCCTATAGGGCACCTGTGATGGCTAGTCACAGTTGTCAGCTTGACTACATCAGAAATTGCCTAAAACCCTCACTCTCCCTAACATGTTCATCTATGCTGTTTGTGCATCTGGCATTAAACCCAACTTCTCCAGGATTCCAGCACAGACTGAAGACCAGCGAATCCTCCATTATCCATTCTTGTGGAGTGAACAACTACCGGATTCTAGGCCTTTCTGTCATTGTTGGACTTCTCGGACAGCATCCTGTAAGAGACACACACACATATATGTATGTATATATATATTCCTTCTATCTGTTCTGTTCCTTTACTCATCCTTGACAGACACACCACTCTAAAATGTAAAATATGTTATATTGGCATAGAATTATTTTAGATTAAAGGAATTTAAGACTTAGCTGAGAGATAGGAACTGGATGTCCCATGAAAATGGTAACTGTCCTGTACCAGCAGGAAGCCATTCTTACCATCACAAATTTGGAATTGAGGCAGAAAGAAATCTGTGGGAGCAAATCTTGTTAAATTCAGCCTTATCTTCCTACTTACTTTTTCTTAAATAACTGTTCTAGGCCAAACCTCTGTTTTGTCATGTTTTCATAGCCTGCTATCCTTTACCTAATCTAGTGTTTAAGCATTTAGCTTCAACTGCTAGTTCATGAGGTTCTGCTAACCTGACCTTGACATCCTCCTTTCCAGGGCCCCACCAGGAGGCCTGGGATGGGAAGATAAGATTTTATCCCCAATCCCAGGGTCAAAACAGTCACTTGGTAGCAGCTGCATTGGAAATGACTGTGATTTCTCTCTTACTAGCAAGACTACCTAGTTTAGCCTGCTCTCTAGTCTCATATCAAGGTTTGGAAGCAGTACTGCATGCTGTTTGGACATACCAAGGTGGAGGTCTCTATTAGCATTAAGCTAATCCTCCACTTTATGACCTGCCAGTTGTAAGGGTTTTTTTTTTTTAAGTTACCTGATAAATGTATTTGAGAAGTAATACTGAGTGTGCTATGTCATTATTCTGAAAGCAAATTGTACCTAGGAAGATCTTTTATCACGTAGATGTGTAGAAGGTGCAAGTGGCAGTAACATTTCCTCGACCCTAGAGGAAATCATCATCACATGCCTCAGATTAAAAGACTGTTTAAAATGTATATACCCATCTATGTATCAGAACCTTAAGTATTATCTCTTTAGGAATGTGAGCCTTTGATAGCTCCTTGAAGTTAGCTTTGGTTTTCTTGATGCTAGTAATACGGTGGACCAGAATGGCCCTTTGTAACATCAAGGTGAACAAGGTTATATACGGAGAACCAACCGAAGGTCTTTGGTGTCAGAGTGGGAGCATGAATATAGATTATCTTCTTAAGTGAGTGGAGCAGTGTTCCCGATCCTCCTTCTGAATGGGAGCTTAAAATAAGGCCACAGACAAGAACTGAAGTACGAAACGCACCCACAGATCAACAGCTGCAGGAGGGACTACTCCATCCGTAATTTTATAAGCAGCGCCCTACCACAGTTGTTATTGTTCTCGAGAGGAGGTTGTACTAATGAAAGTGACTGGGATGGGTCCATGAAAATGAAGTCTTTGTTGACATTATACTAAGTTCTACTTTCTCCTCAAACACAGTATTGCCTTCGTGATTTTTCTCTTTCCTGAGTAAAAGTTGAGGGCTGTTTCAAAATATCTCTGATTTATACTTCAAGAAATCAATATGAGAATTGTATTAAACACTAGGTGCATGCAATGTGTGTGTGTGTGTGTGTGTGTGTGTGTGTGTGTGTGTGTGTGTGTGAGTGAGAAAGAGAGAGAGAGAGAGAGAGAGAGAGAGAGAGAGAGAGACAGAGACAGAGACAGAGACAGAGACACAGAGACAGAGACAGACAGAGACAAAGATAGAGACAGAGACAGAGACAGAGACAGAGACAGAGACAGAGACAGAGACAGAGAAACATAGAGACATAGACAGAGAGTGGGAATGAGGTAGAGGGCAAGATTCTATTATTTTACAAGGAAGGTCATATTGAAATCTGAAGTATCCTAATGCCAGTATTCAGACTGAAGACTAAATAGTCCTAAAAAAACAAAAACAAAACACACAGAATTTTACTCAAAATACATTTGCTATTTGAGAACCTATTTGAACAATAAAGGGAACTGGTATCATATCATAAATATATTGAAGCATTCTTGCTTACAAATGCCTGCCTCCATACCCAATTGATGGGTTCTGAGTTTGAGAATTGGTTTTCCAGTGTAGCTTACAATGTCAGCTTATAGCTTATGCTCACTTTCCCTGAAGTTTTGGGGGCCTCTAAGGCCAGCAATATTCTTTTGATGTGAATTTCTCTCTCCCAGGGTCAATAACATAACTCTGTAAATCTCCTACAAATCCTGGCCTTCTACTTGCTATTTTGGTTTGGCTGCCCGTTGTAGTAATTACAGGTTGTTTCTCTTGGTTAAATGTGATCTGGTTGGAGCCCTTTCAAGACTCTTTCATATTGACTCTGGTAAATGGTGATATCAACTATTACGTATGAAGGACAGCTTCCATTGATCTCCACTATACTATACCAAGAAAGTATAGCCATCTCACCTTATTATATCTAGGTCATTACAGTTTCAAATTTTAAAGAAGCTTCCAGGCATTATTCTGATTAGCTTCCCCAGTTATGGCATCATATTAATTTTGTGTAATGCATCAATAACTTCTCTCCTATTTAGCTTTATTCTGCAAGGTCTTTGGGGATTTCTAGCTGGCTTTCCATTTAGTACTATGTAGAATTCACTGCTCTGTCATGGTAACTAACATCTATCATTGGTTCTCTGCTTGAGCAATTTTAAAGCATGATTTTCTTCTCATCATATACTCTGGTTTGAATATAAAATGGTCAACCCAGAGGCTCATGTTCTTGTTTGGAGAGGTTTCCTGCCCTGTGTAGTGGAGGTAGATCTTCAAGGATGGGATTTTGAGTACTGCAGTCCAATACTCTTCTGGTGGCATTTTCTGTTTCCAAATCTGCCAAGTGGTACGAGGCTGTACTACAGACTTCCACCTCCATGGATGAGCTGCAGCAGCTGCCATGCCATCATTGTCATTATGGATAGTTCCCTCTGAAACTGTGAGCCAGAATTAGGCTCTCTCCCTTAGTTTGCTTCTGTCAGGCATCTTATTACATATTTATCACAAGTATTTGGTTCAGGGAGAAACTTTGTATACTTTCTAAACAATGGCAAAGCAGGATAGGGGCATCTGGAGTTTCGTATTATATACCCAATTGTCTCCAACTTGGGTCTCAATCCTTCCCTTTATAGGATATATCTGAGACCTGCTTTTTGAGTCTGGCAATTAGGTAGTCTGTATCTAGACCTGACAGTAGCAGCTCTGGGAGTGAAGCTTAAGGCCTGGTCCCCTGTATGTGAAGAGGACTGAGAAGGCATCTGAAGCCTGTTTGTTTTTAACATGAGGTCTGTGACTAAGGCAAACCTATTTGCCTTTTTAAATAAAAGATCTAGTATCTAGTAGTTTTAACTAGCTAATGAGCTGGCTGATGAACTAACGTGGTGGATTACTTAAGGAGCTAATTGTCTGTTCTCTAGCTTTCAGGCTATCTTTACCTTAGCTGTCAATGTGAACGGAGACCTGGGAAGGATGAATTGTGACCTAAATGAATCTATGAATTAATAAAAACGACAGGGATGACTAGTTAGTCATAGTCCATTACCTAGACAGTTGTCCAAGGCTCCTGTGGTTTTCATGTCAGTGTAGACAGAGATAGTCTGGCCATTAGGCACAGAGAACAAGAGGCTTTCTGTGGAAGAGTATGAGCTCATCTTATTTTCAGCAATGAGAGACAATAGCTCTTCAGGTGTCTGTCTAGTTTGTCCATATTTCAGGCTTGGCCCTAGCAGAGTGCAAGGTATTGGGGGCAGTCCTGCCCAGTGGTTAGCATACCAAGATCCAGGGTTGAAGTCATCTGTCATTATGCCCAAATCTTCTCGGCGATCTTGCGGGACTATTGCTAAGATTTGGGAGCCTGTGCCTATCATTATAAGCTTACATATGTTAAATTCCATGCCGTATTCAGCTGATCTCAGACAAAGTTGAGGAGCAGCACATTTGAGTTAAGTAATCTTTGTCATTAGTTATCTGCTCTAAACTACATCTTGCAAACATAAAACAGAATGTTATGATATTATTTTGTTTGACCTTGAAAATATGTATAGGAATCTAAATAAAGCTTAATCTTATAATCAATCACATTGGCTCTTAGCATGACTAAAAATATATTTTGAACATGTTAAAAGATTTGATCATTTATAATATTTTAAGCATTAAAGACTAGGATGTTAGGTTTCATCCTTATTAAGTTGAAGCCTTAAAAATCATAAACGTAGTTCATAATGAAAGAGCAGAACAGTTTCCTGTATGATTTAGTCTATAAAAGTCTATATCTTATAAAAGTCTAAGGCTATATTAATAGATTAATAAATTACCATATTCAGAAAACAAGGCTAAACATATGTGTAAGGCAGTGATTTTTAACCTTTTGAGAGTGGAGGCAGGGAATAGTAACCAAGTTCTAACATTGTAAACAAATGAATGTCTCAAAAATTAATATATTTTAATGTAAAAGCATTTTTGGAATTACCCATTTTCAGAGTTGGCAAGAGAGAAGAATGTTGTAGAACAATTTTGAAACTGCATTTGAATTTATTATATCAAACCCATTGGCCAGAAAGCCTGTAGGTGCGAAGAGGCACTAGGAGTGGGAGAAACAGCATCCATCCAAGAATTGCTGAAGACATAGGTAGTTAATAACATTTTCGAACCAGGGTACAATATACAGTATATTGTAAAAATATAAGCTTGAATTTATATAAAAATCTATACCAATTTAAAATGAGAGTAGAAAAGAAATCATAGAAGAAGAGCAGAGGTTAAGCTTTTAATGAGGCTAGGTTTTTGTAACAGAGAGCCAATTAAAGAAAGGTGGAAGGAGCTTGTGCTTTCGGAATCCTGTAGGCCTGATGCAGGAGCTGGGGGAGGGGAAAACACTGGCAAGTCGGGCCACATGTAGAAGCTAGAGCCAGAGTCACATGGGAGAATCTATAAGTAGAATATAGAATCAAATTTAACAGATAAATGATCCAAGCAAACTTGTAAAAGTGGCAGGGCAGGTGGGGCAGTGGCCAAGCAAGCAAGAGGAGGAGTGCAGCAGCTGAGCTGGCAGGGAGGGGGTTTTCATGGGAGTGGGGGCAGGAGGGGGTACTGGTAGATGTGGCCTGGAGCCTTTGGCAGACAGTGGGGCCAGTGTTAGGTTGGAGACCCCCAGAGGCAGTGGTGGCAGCAGTGTCAGAGACAGCTTGGTCGGTAGGGGCAGAGCAGGAGCATGGATAGTGTTTCTATTATCCATCAGGGCTTAGTGACTGCAAGATCAGGGATTAGTGGGGTCTTACTTACCTAACTGTAAATGAAGTGGCTTCAGGTAGTTTAAGCCGCCGGTGGCCACTGGCAGGGAGAGAGCTGAGCAAGCTGCAGAGGACAGCGGGAGAGAGCAGGCAGCGGTGGAGTCAGGCAGAGCAGAGGGGGGGTGAGTGAGTATAGGTTGAAAGTAAAGTTTGGCAGGTAGGAGGGGTTCCGGTGTGCCTAGACAGTGCAGGACGAACCATCCCTGAACGGGCCACCGAATGTTATCATTGAAAATAAATATATAGAGAGATGGAACTGATCTGATATGGAAAGATTTATTTGGGGAAGGGAAGGGAAAAGGAGTTAAGGCTGGAATGGGCCATGAGGATAAAGAGAGAGAAAGGGAAAGAGTTGCCCTTTAGAGAGAGAGGGAGAGAGAGAGAGAGAGAGAGAGAGAGAGAGAGAGAGAGAGAGCGAGAGCACACACCTGGCTGCTGCAGGCAATGCTAATCAACCGATAGGCAAGTACGCTAACATAGGGTACAGTGTAGTATACAAAACGTTTATTCCGTAATATAGCTAGGGAAGCCGGCATGTGTGCTGCAGAAGGATAAGTGAAAGTAGCAAAAACAAATGACTAGGTACATAGCTATCAAGAACACAGAGCAAGTGTTACAAAAGCCCGGGATGGTGAAACCATGCCTTCCTTCACTTTGCCAACTTCATATATGATAGGCCTTCCGGAAGATTGGTTTGTCGGAGTCACGGGGCATGCCGTATGTTCTAGTGAGCTCTTAGGGCCCAGTATACACACGTGTGACAACTGGAAGAGCAGAGAATGGGACACTCTTTGCTGAGAGTTGACGTGATACGCGAACACGGGTCTTTTCTACCCATAATGCCCACCAGTAAGAACCACATTTTTAAAAATTTTATTTTATTAATTTATGGGATATTACTTTCTCACATACTCTGGTGCCTCACCTTTGACCATGTCCCCTGGAGGGGGAGACCTGGTGGCACTCAGAGGAAGGACAGCAGGTTACCAAGAAGAGACTTGATACCCTATGAACATATACAGGGGGAGGTAATCCCCCTCAGGAACAGTCATAGGGGAGGGGAATAAGGGGAAAATGGGAGGGAGGGAAGAATGGGAGGATACAAGGGATGGGATAACCATTGAGATGTAACAAGAATAAATTAATAAAGGAGAAAAAAATTTATTCATATTACATCTCAATGGTTATCCCTTCCCTTGTATCCTCCCATTCCTCCCTCCCTCCCATTTTCCCCTTACTCCTCTACCCTAGGACTGTGACTGAGGGGGACCTCCTCCCCCTGTATATGCTCATAGGGTATCAAGTCTCTTCTTCGTAGCCTGCTATCCTTCCTCTGAGTGCCACCAGGTCTCCCCATTCAGGGGATGTGGTCAAATGTGAGACACCAAGAACCACATTTTAAACATTGCAGGGGAGTGCGGCAGATTTGAAGACAAGAGCAAGAGGCTCTGCTGGGGGATTTCGCCAGGGAGTTCTGATTGCCCAAGTGAGGAGCTGGCAAACAATGGCAACCTTTGCTAACAAAGGTCTTGATCCATGCCAGGGCCCAGAGAAGAACCTCTCAGTGACACTGACAAATAAATTTTGTCATAAATGCCCAACGAAGGGCGGGCAAAGGCATAGGTCTAAACAGAAGACAATTCAATGAGATGGAGACTCAGAACTGAGGCTATTAGACTGACATCCATTGACTTCCCTTCCCCAAGAAGTGGGGGAGGTGGAGGTGGTGGTGGTGGTGGCCAAGGAGTCATTGAGCTTGAAGAGGCCATTCAACTATCATAACTTCATGACTGGAAGTTACCATGGCTTCCAATAATGACTGTAAGCAGTAAACAGTAGTAGTAAAATAACACAAGTAGTCATGATCGCTATCACTCAGATAGTTTCATGTCACCTGAGCCATTATAGAGCTCACAATGTCGTTTATAGTTTGTTTCAAAGTTATGGTGTTTATGACCACCGTCAGCTCCTATTATTTACTCCATTAACATAGAACATATAATTACTATTCTAACCTCATTAACTCTGTAAAGCGTACCTGCCTCCAACCAAGGTCTCACAGTGATATTCTGGGCTTAGGGTTTTAATATCTCCTCCACAGGGCCACAATTCACCAACATCACTTCCCAAAGGCCCAGTGGTTCATAAAGAGCTACAATGGTTGGCGGATGGGGTGGAGGAGGCTGGTAATTCTTCAGATATAACTGGGCTCCTAAAATAACAGTGTGCTGTGCTTCGAAAAGCTTACCTGACCCACTAGAGTTTGTTTGCTGGCATTTCCTCCTTCAGGCAAAGAACTTCAGCCTTCCAATGGCTGGCTTCCCAGCAAACCCCTAGGGCTTTCCCTCCGACCTCCTGAGTAGAGTAAGGGGAAGGACAGTAAATTCCAGGGGCCCTATGTCAGGAGGGGAAAAGCCTGTCTAATCTCCCCAGGTGGTGGCAGCTGAGTAAATTACCTAGCAGGCAGCTGTAAAGCATTACAGCGCAATTATCCCCCATGAATTCTGAGGGCTCATAGGCAGCCAAAGATAAAAGGCCCGCCCTGATTCAGGACTTGCGCTCTGAAAGAGGAAGGCCTGCTTCCTTCCCAGTTGTACAGTGTTTGAGGAAATGCACCTCATGGGACAGCCCCTTCCAGACAGCCTTGAAATACAAATAGGCAGCTGGCTATGCAAGAGTCTTGTGTCTGAATGGACTTCCCACATAAATAAGGAGGAAGGCGTCACATGGGCGGCGGGGGGGGGGGGGGGGGGGGAGGGGAGGGGAGAAGGGGGGAAACACGGTCATGAATCTTAGGGAATAAATATGGCTTGTACGGCGAGGAGGAAATCCGTCAAGAGTTCCCACACTAATACTGAGATTGCCTGTTTATAGCTTTGCTAGCAACATTCATAAATAGACAAGGTTTACTAAGTGCTTGAGGACCAAGATTGGGTCATTTACTCTACGTGAAAATTACTCATGTCAGCTGTCATTATTAACCCCATTTCACCAATCTGGGCACTGGTGCTCACAGAATTATAAATACAACATTCAGTTGTCAGCCTTGGGAAACTTACAGAGGCAGATATTTAATACCTTCTTTTATTATTTCTTTCCTCTGATAGACCCCCCTACCAAACTAGAGGCTATAAAGGTAATCTCTTTCAAGAGCAGAAATCAATATTGTCTTAGATTTTTATATAGACTCAAAAAAAAACTTTTAAAAAATGTTCTTATTTATATTAAATGTTCCAAATGAAAGTACTTGTCACTTACCCTAGGCAGCACAGAGGTGAAGAGGTACACGTGAGCCTATCCATCTCAGGCATGTTCTACAGACCAGGATGGTCAATGCTCACAGTCTGTGTAGCTTTTGCATGCCAGCTGTTTTGAATGAACAGGTGACTGAAAGAATATGTACAGGAAGTGTTTTATAATCCAACCACAACATGCCCTTGGACCATAACTTCTGGTCCTAAACTAAACAGTTTTATCCAATGACTACAAAGGAGGTGGGTGTTAATTAAGTCTTCCCTGCTTCCTTTTCAGGGCAAATAGGCCATTCCTTTCAGGTGGATTTTTTTTTCTCCCTAACCCTTTGTTGTTACTATTGGACTATTGGTTACCTTACCCAGTCACGGGGATGGAGACACTGGGTGGTGTCACAGTTACATACCGGTAAAGGACTAGCCAGTTCTCTCGGTGAAAACAAGCTCTTTCATGTATTTGCCCATTTGTGTGGTGTCAAGTACAAGCTACAAACATGATGGAAGTGGAAAAGGATGTGCACTATCACACTGTGGTCCTGGGCTTCTCCATGGGGACACAAACAGCTTCAAGAGCATGCATCATGTAGTAGAGTGATGAGAATCTTGTTTGTGTGTGTGTGTGTGTGTGTGTATGTGTGTGTGTGTGTGTGTGCATGCACGTGCCATATTGTTTGGATATACCGTCAAGGCCAGGAGAAAGTGTCAGATCTCCTGGAGCTGGAGAAACAGGCCTCTGTGAACCATGTGACAAGGGCACTGGGAAGTACACTCTTCTTTAAGAGCAACACATGCTCTTAACCACTGAGCCATCTCCCCATCCAAGCTTTCTTTAAAAAACAACCAACCAACCAAACAAACAAAATATGCCTAGGGGCTGTGAAGATGGCTCTAGTCCAGTGGGTGTTTGTTCTACAAGCATGAGGACCTCAGTTCAAATCTCCAGCCCCACATAAAAACCTGGGTATGGCTGTGTGTGCCTGTACCTCTACCAGCGGGAGGCCAGAGACACATAGCACACAAGAAGTTGTTGGCCAGCCAGCATGTGCAAAATGGAAAACATCTAATTCAGTGACAGACCTCATTTCAAGGCAAAAAAAAAAAAAAAAAAAAAAAAGTGTGTGCCACATGCGTGCCCTCCCCCACATAATAATAAGTAAATACATGTAATTTAGAAGGAAGATTGCTCACATTCCTTTTTAACTGTGTACATGTGTATGTGTATTCATATGTGTGTGCATTCATGTTTTCATGTGCATGTGTGTGCTTGAGCATGTAGAGGGCAGAGGGCAGAGGGCAGAGGGCAGAGGGCAGAGGACAGCCTTGAGTGTCATTCCTCAGGAGCTAGACACTTTGTGTTCTGGGGATGGGTCTCTCCCTGGGACTTTTAAAAGGCTGATTATCCTAGGCTCCTGGTCATCCTGTTGCAGGGACCTACTTGGCTCTACCTCTCCAGGACTGGAATATCAGTGCTCAGACTTGAATTAAAATACACAACCCTACAAGTCATTTACTGACTGTGCCATCTCCCCAGCTCTGAATTATCAGATTTCTTTATCACTTTCGTTGCTCATAGGATACAACAGTGATTAGTAAACACAGTTTTCTCCTCCCACTCTTTGTTCCTCCCTTGCTCTTCTCTCTGTCTTGTGTCTTGAAGAACTACTTCTGTCGGTTCGTGCATTTTCTCTTTTTAAATATTTTATTAATTTATTCATATTACAACTAAATTGTTATTCCATCCCTTGTATCCTCCCATTCCTCCCTCCCTCCCATTTTCCCCTTACTCCCCTCCCCTATGGCTGTGACCTCCTCCCCCTGTATATGCTCATAGGGTATCAAGTCTCTTCTTGGTAGCCTGCTATCCTTCCTTCCTCTGAGTGCTGCCAGGCCCTCCCATCAGGGGACATGGCCAAATATGGGGCACCAGAGTTTGTGTGAAAGTCAGTCCCCACTCTCCACTCAACTGTGAAGAATGTCCTTTCCATTGGCTAGATCTGTATAGGGGTTCGAAGTTTACTGCACATATTGTCCTTGGCTGGGGCCATAGTTTGATCAGGACCCCTGGGCCCAGATCTGCCCATCATAATGTTCTTCTTGTAGGTTTCTAGGACCCTCTGGATCCATGCATTTTCTCTAATCTTTTCAGTTTTTTTTCTGTTATGCTATTGTTTCTCTGCTGAAGGCTTTAGCTTTCCGTTTTTCTCACTTCTCAAAAGTGGACTCCAAAGTCCTGGCCATAAAGTTTGGCTATTTGTTAGTATAATCATCAGCATTACAAAATTTCTCCCAAGGACCACATTAGTTGCAGCCAATTTTTGGAATACTGTGTTTTCATTTTAATTCAGCTGAACATACTGTCTGAATTCATTTTTAGGTTCTTAATTGAAAGACTTTTTTTTACCAAAGTGTAGGTATACTAACTCTAACTTATCAAATAGTAGTGTAAAGGATCAAGAATCTGATGTATATATAGAATTCATAGGAACTGATGGCTCGTGGGGGGGGGGGCGGGGGGGCGAGGAAGCCAGCCATTTCCCGTAACTGTTCTTATGGCTCCACAGTCATTTTTTTTCTTATTTCTCTTGTTTCTTTTTGTCTCTCTATACCTAAATTCTATGTTTCTTACTTGTGGCATTACTGTCCGCGGATATTAGAGTCCAGGTGGTACCCACATGGAATTTCCAGGCTCTTCCTTTCCCTAACAAGAAATTGGGATGGGGATGTGTGAATAGTTCTCAAAGCAAGTACAGTTTGTTAAGAAAAGAGCACTTCCAAGTAAGGAAGCCAGGCAGAGATAGAAGGAAGGTTAACTGCTCAATGGCCCCAGGCCAGGCAGATTGAGACCTTTATCGGTCATTTGTGTTGCTCACGATTGGCTGTGCTGTGTTGCATGTCAGCCTGGTTGGGGGCTGTTCTCTCTGGTTTGTTTTATATGCCAATTTTGACCTGACTTTCTATTCTATTCTCTTGTTCCTAATCCTCAAAGTTGCCATAAACAATGCCCTCAATTTTTGGTTGTCAGGATCCTTGGACTAATCTCTCTGAACAACTCAGTAATTCTGGGATGTTTATTTGATTGGCTGACCCTTAATGCCACAGAGACTAAGGTAGGAAAGATGTCACTGAACACAGGTACAAATGCATGGAAAAGCAGCTATGTACAGACATGCCCATCAGAATGTGTGTCTTGTACCCATGCGTTCACAGCACCAGACTTGGAGAGCAGAATAAGTTAGGAAAGAAGGAAACAGGAACTCACTTTAGTGTAATATGGAGTTCAGCCTTTGAACTTGCACTATGGCCTCATATGGTCTACATCACATTAAGGCATCTTTGTCACGAAGTCAGTAGAAGTTTCCTATCTTGTTCCTCCATTGTTTTTGTGAAGATAAACATATCCTGTGCATATCCCACGTAGGAACACATGCTATTTTAGAAAGAATTCTCTTCCACTGAACGGCTCTCCTAGAGCCAGCTGTGCTTTATGGTCTGATTCTGCAAGCCCAGGAAATCACCAGCTGCAGATTTAGCATAATTGGAGTTAATGATAGGTTTGCTTGAATAGGGGTTTCAGCTTCCAGCTTCCTAAAGTGAGCATGGGGCACATGCTTGAAGTATTTAAGGAACATAGATGTGGTTATTTTTCTGAATTCATATAGCCTTTCCACAAAGCAAAATTGTATATTTTTCTCCTTGATCCAGCCTGTAAATATATCTAATATAAATATATTTTCTTGTTTCATCCAAGAAACCCCTCATACTTTCAAACCATCCATTTCAGTTATGAAAACAGAGTTTTAAAAAAAATCACAAGACCCATTGGGTCCAGCAGGTAATTCTACCCTAATCAAGTCATTATAAAATGCAAACAGATTCTAGATGATTCTGCATCTAGGGCTTATGCTTCAAGTAGGTCTCCAAATCCTAAACTACTGTAAATTCTGCCTTAAAAGCATGGAATGTGCACTTAAAAGTCATTAAATCTAAGTAAATTTGCTTACACTGAAGATTTATTGCCCCCTAGGAAAATACAATGTGTGCTTGCAATTACTGCCTCTTTGTAATTTCTTTTCTCAGGCCATTTGTTCTCTGCCAAAGCTTTACAGAGGTGATGGTGCGCCTGCTTTGCAACTCAAGCTGTTTTAATAGTGGAGAGAATTTCCCTAGGCCCGCCCCTCTCCCTTCCTGACCTCTCTGCTGTGGCATTCATTAAAGTCCAGATCCTGGCCCAAGTCAAAGGGTTCAGTTCTTATCCTTGGCTAAAGAACTCTCCATTGTGGCTTCGGTTTCAACTTCAGCTCCTCTGAGTGCAGGGGTCACATGTGAATTTGTTACGCTTCCTGGCAAATGTTTCATAGTAAATGGATCCGATGAAATTCTCAGGGAGTATTTGTTTTTTAGTGTCGCTCTAATACACAATAAATTGTAATTTACGAGGCATAATTGAAGAAAATTCTGGAGGAAGTTGTGTATAAGATTAGGGGGATTATTAAATCAACTTTATTGTGTTTTCAAAACTTAAAAATGGTTTACAGCCATAATAAATTGCTTGAGAGTGCTATCAACCCATAAATTTTAATAATTTAATAAACATTCTGCAGTTAAGTTGGGCTTGTAGCCAAATCCCAGGGCTGGTTTTGTGTCGTGTATAGTAATGTGTGTTTTAGCTTACCTGGGTGATAAAGGAATGAGCTGTTCTCATGCAGGACACGCGGTGATGGGTCATTAATTTTAATGAACTAAAACTGGGAGCTGGAGTTTGAAGCCAGAGGGGGAATTCAGCTCTGCTGCCCATCCCCCACTAGGCATCTCATTCTTTCCATCCAACATTCTTAAGGAAAGAGGCCAACTTTATTTCTTCCAGCCCCAACTCTCTGAAACATGGCAAAAAAAAAAAAAAACCCAAAACAACAACAACAACAACAAAAGAAACAAAAACAGTTTCAGATCCACCTCCAGTTTGGGAGTGGTTGACTACATTGCTAAAATTGTCTTTCAAGCAGCAAGATTCAAATGTTTGTATATGGAATATTCCTAATGTATTTTGATCGATTAAAATAATTCAAATTTCTTTCAGTTTCACCCAGCACATACAATGTGAGTTTTTTGTTTTGTTTTGGGTTTTGGTTTCTTTCTTTCTTTTCTTTCTTTCTTTCTTTTTTCTTTCTTTTTTTTTTCTTTTTCTTTTTTTCTTTTTCTTTTCTTTTCTTTTTTTTTTTTTTTTGCCATTTCTTGTAAAAGTTGCAGGTCAAATTATAAACAACCTGCTGAAGTGCCCTTGTGTGTGTGTGGAGATTCTGCATTGGCTTCGGTTGTGTGCCTTAATGAGCTATGCACCCAAGCATTGTGTAAACATTATTCACAGTCTGTCTCCACACGCTTCTCTCTGCTTACATGTGAACCAAATTAATGGGTATCTATTCAATAAAAAACGATTTTACCCATTTTTATTTTATTTTACTGAAAAGACTCTCTATTCCTGGGAATAGCAATAGAAGTGACTGCTTTAATGTCATGTTGTATTTCAATGTGTGCTTTTATAGTAATTATGAATTTGTCACCAACACATAAAAGACAACTAATTTAAGATTAAACTGTTGACATCAGACTGTGTATTCGGTGCTTTTAAAAGGTAAATTTAGACCCATATTTTATAATAAAAGGTGTGATGGGCTTTTAACTTTTCCTTTGTTTTTTTTTTTTTCCGCTCATTCTCAAATAACTGATTGATACAACTGGAAAAGAATATCATTCTTGATTATTTCAACAACACAAGCATGTCCTTGGTAACTAGATGGGTGTACGCATTTATTCACTCATACAAGGTAGGCACATGCAAATGTATGCACTTGCCATGCCTACATTTTTGCTTAATGAAGAGCTTAATAAAAATCAGCATTCATAGCCTCTTCGTAGTCAGATAAATTAGTTAATGCACAATAAGCAGTTCTTATGTATAATGCAAAAGATTAGTCTTGCCATTTGCATAATGCGATACAAATGGCCCCCTGTTTCAAGAAGATGCTCCCCCATTAAATTCAAGTCGAAAGCTGGATGACGTCAGTAAGGTAATTATGCTCTGCTTGGCATATCTCATTCATTGTGTGGAGTTCAGAGGCCTAGCAGAGCTCAGTTGACAGCAGTGCTGAAAGGCATTGGTGATGTGCAAAAGCAAAGCTCCCCAGCCTGGGAAGAAGTGTGCTGGCTCTGACTCCGCCTCACCAGTGAGTCCCCAGTAGAAATGCATTGGGCACTCTGCCCTGTGCACACATGTAAGTATTGATAAGTGCTGACAGGAACTTGCTGAGAATGTGGAAAACCCTGCTTTTACCAGTAGCATACACAGAATTCCGGGCACAAAGTTGTTGGCCTAGACCTTCTCCTGCCCTCAGAGACCGTCCCTGTATCTCTGAGAAAGAAGAGGGCAGTATTTGAAAACCAGCATAGTTCTGAGTGTGTGGATATGCATGCATCCTCTCTCTGTCTCTGTCTGTCTGTCTGTCTGTCTGTCTCTCTGTCTCTGTCTCTCTCTGTCTGTCTCTGTCTCTCTCTGTCTCTCTCTCTGCGCTCTCTCTGTCTCTGTCTCTGACTCTCTCTCTCTCTCTCTCTCTCTCTCACACACACACACACACACACACACACACACACACACACACGCACACACTCTAATGCGAACTTACATCCTTTTCCTACAATGTAGTTACAGTTTAGAAGACAAATCTCTTGGGCTTTATTCTTTGACAAATATTTCATTATGTTCTGTCAATGATAAAACGAGAGAAATGTTTCTTATATTTGTTTCCCCATCCCAAGAGTAGGGAGGGAGATTTCAATTGCATGGCAGCAGATGGATATTTTTGTAAAGCTTTGTTAAAACCATGGACGCGGTGACTATGCAATTGCCCATGAAGGATGATGGACACATTTTCTTGACCAGAGGCTCTAAACTCTTTGCTCAAAAGCAGTTTTGGCAGGGTGGGGGGATGGGAGGGCGGACTGGAAAGACAACTCAGTGGTTAAAACCTGTGCTGCTCTGGCAGAGGACAAAAGTTTGGTTCCAAGTTGGAAGGCTAGTAGTGATCTGAGATTTATATCCAACCCTGACTCCAGCTCGAGTGGGACCTGGGCACTGTGGCTTCTGTAAGTCCCTGCAGTCATGAGCATGCACACACACAAGTCCACATGAATAAAAATAAACAATACATAAGAAGCTCACTATACGCACTGCTTTTAGAATCTTCCATAAAAACAGTATTTGGACAAGTGTAAACTTATGACTTCTGAAAACTGTGGTGTTTTACTAACCCTTTCACTGAGATTACTAAACTAATCTAAACTAAGAAAATAATTGTTAGAAATGTATGTTTTAAATAATAGATTCCATGCTGCACTTGTGATTATATTTTAAAACTTTTTGAAAAACATAATCTAAGGGTTTATGGGTTTAGATAATCCCATTCTACATGTAATTTTACTTAGTTGTGTGTTTATATGCAATCATACTGTCTTTGAAAAGGTGAAATATACAGGATAAAGCTAAAGTTTGGTTTAAAATACTGTTGTAGGAGTTTTTATTGTTGCTCAAAGTAATATAAAAGAAGCCAAAGGTGAAAGAAAGTGTTAAAACATATAAGAATATATATTTATATTCAGAATTGTACATAAAAGGAGAAAATTGCATTTTTGGAGAAAACATCAATTAGAGATATAGAACTCAGAATGGGGGCGGGGGTGTGTGTGTGGCACATCACTTTAACCCCAGCACTCAGGAGGGAAAGGCAGGTGGACAGTTGTAAAGTCTGGGCCAGCCTTACTTACACAATAAATTCCTGGCCAGCCAGGGCTACATAGTGAGTCCTTGTCTTTAAAAAAAGAAAAGTATTTTGGTTTGATAATTTAATTTCATTGCAGTAAATTTAAATCATATCACTCATCTTTTACATCGGCTCAATAATGCAATTAGTAGTCAACATGAATGTTAATCTGAATAGCTCTAAGTTCTGTAGAATCAAATCGAGACTCTTGTGACTTTCCTCCTGAACGGATATCATTAAGTCCTAAACAAAACGACAAGTCACAAATCTATCTTCAAATGACCAGTTTGAATTCTGCTTAAAGAAACTACAGAACTACTACAGCTTTTCTCCTTCAGATTAGACACCTTCATTACATAGGCCTCTGAATTTGTGTGTGTGTGTGTGTGTGTGTGTGTGTGTGTGTGTGTGTGTGTGAGATTATGGCCAAGGGAGAGAATTTAAATAGTGTAAAGAAATTAGTACAGATGCTTCAAATAGAATTGAGGCCAAAGTTTGATATGTAATGTTTGCATTTCAGGTTAATTTCATCTAAGGATATACTCTCATACTGTAGCCTTGATGGCGATAGAGGTTTTTACTAGGCTCTATTTAATGGTCTACTGCTATGACAGTCTCTGTTATATCTTAATTAGTAGTATTCTTTCTAGTTCAACTAAAATAGCTGAAGGGTCCTCCTGGGATATCTTCTGGGATATGATTTTGTTTAATCTTATTATTAATGATAATAAATTTTTACTTTGTTGCAGTGGCATCTGTATGCCAATGATTCCATTATTTAAACAAATAATTATTCCACATTACAATTCCATTTAGAACACGACAATAACAAATCATAGTTATGGCTGATTCATAGTGAATTAGCTCTACAACATTAATAAAATTAATTGTCTGATATCTGATTGGAAATCTAAGCCAGTTAAGGTGGGAGGCTTTGCTATGGTCTTTGATAATTCACTAGTGTCTGGAATGAAGCAACCAGCATAAAAAAGCTCAGTGCTTGTTAGCAAACAAAGAGAAATGGAAACTTGGTTGCTAGGAGACATTATTTTTCATTGTTGACAATCCTGATTTTCTTTGATTACTGCCACTATTGTTGTTCATTACACACACTGAATGATTTTATTTAACATTAGGGGAACATACTTTAGAATTCAATTGTCCTGTGACTGTCAAAATGTATACTCAGGCAGTGCTCACTCCCACAGCACTGGTTATCAATCTCTGGTAAACCCTTACTCAGAATCCTCAACAATATGTGGGTTTTAATATTTTTTCTTGTCAAATGTACATTTCAGTATAAAGTAAATATGTAGAATTTACAAAACTGATTTTGCATGATAATGAAATTAAAATTTTCAAACAAACAGAAACAGTCTTATCTACATAAATTCAATATTACTATTGTTATGATTTTTGGTCTAATTAAGATAATTTCATTAAAATGAAAGAAAATATAATCAAGAAAATTTAAAAATTTTTAATGGGATAGGGATTTAGACATCTTGGATGGGTGTGAGAACCAGAAGGTTTTGAATTTGTTTATTAAAACGAGCACCTTGGAACTTAGTTTTATCTGCACAGAATTTTCAGGAATATTTATTTAAGCATTGGCATCATGAGAGCTGGAAGAATGTCCAGTAGTTACATGGCTATGTGAGAAGAAGCTATGAAGCCCTTTGGTCCAAGTAGAGTTCTTGTTTTTGCTAGAACCCAGCTCTTCTCCCTGCCTGATACGTCCTGTCTTAACTGTGAAGATAACTCCTTCCATTGATGTCCTACAGCATCCCCCATACCTCCTATGTCTGCTTCATACAACAGACAGAAAGCAAAGAGCCCAACGTGCCTGTCTGCATAGTGAATGACCCTTTGTTTCTGTCTGTCCATATTTTATTCCCCTCTGGTTTTCTTATGTTCTGAGACTTTATCCTGCTTTCTTGCTCTTCCTCCTAAAACCGTGGTTCCTAATTAGTCTCCTTGCATTTTCTTCTGCCCCACTTTTTCATTCTTTTCCTTTCCTAGTCATAGATTCAGTTTGACCTTACTATTTTATGCTTCTTTAGTTTTTGTTTACCACCCTTAAAGATCTTTCTTTGTTTATAAATTGGCTTGTTTTCTAACACTATGTAAATTGGCTTCTTAAGTGGAATAACTGAGATCACTCCGGGATACAGATGATATGCCTTGCTATGAGTGAAACTGTTACTGAACTAGAACAGTTATGCATTTTCTATAATATATTTAGTTCACATAAACTAATCCACTAAAAATATATTTTGCTCAGACATCTCAAAATTGTATTTTAAAAGGAATAAGAGATATGGTTAGTCAGGTACAATCTTAACATACACCTTTACAATCTTCGTATTCCTTTTTCTTACTTTTGAGAACAAAGGTTATGTAGAAGTATCTTTTATTCTCCTGGCTCAATGGCCTAACTGACTCGTTCTGCTAATGTATGCCTAGTCCTGGAAGTTCCTAGCCTCCATACAATCTAACCTAGGCCTAGAATGTTTTCAGCCTCTGAGACTTAGTGCTTGGTGAGTCCGCCCTTACTTGTTCTTTCTGAGCTCTGGGCTGGCTGGTTTAACTCAGCTGCTCTAGCTCAAACTCCTCCCAGCTGACTTACTCAGTCTGGCTTCTCTCTTGGCCTCTAAATTGTTCTGCTTGGCCTCAGACTAATTCAGCAATCTGCTCAAATCTCCTGGCTTCTTCTCATTTTCTGTCTTGTTCTGTCTTCATCTGAGTTCTCTCTCTCTGCAGCCCATCTCTCCAACCACTGTTCTGGTAAAAACTGCCTCCTTTTTCTGTAAAACTGCCTCTTAAGTGGTTTTCCTTTCCTCTCTCTTCTGGTAAGAGACGGGTGATTTCAATCCTGTCAAATCTTATCTGATTCATCACCTTTCCTGCCACTCAATTAGACATCACTTTCAAACATGAGTGCTTCCTTCTACAAACTAACTTCACTTTTTTTGGGGGGGGGGATTAAAGGCATGTATCACCACACCTGGATCTAAGATTTTCCTTACCTGATACTTGCTCTATACCAGTCCTCTGTCTCCTGGATTAAAGGCATGTTTATATTCCAGCTGGATCACATAGACCTAGAAGATGTTTGGATGTCATCTCTTGCCAGCCAGGTCACACAGAGCTAGAATATCTTTGGTAGTGATCTCTTGCCACAAGAGCCATGTTCTGAATTAACATTCTTCTACAAGGTTATTTTGTAGTAGCAGCAACAGGTTACTTGGAAATATATCCTGAGCTTCTGTGAGCAATATTTGTTACCATACTGCCTAGCAACCTATGATGTCATTACCTGTCTGCTACTAGGTGTGCCCCTGCCCAGGATTATAAAAAGGGAAACCCTACCTCTTTCCTCTCTTTCTCCCTCTCTTGCTCTCCTCTTCCTCTCTCTTACTCTCTCTCTCTCTCTCTCTCTCTCTCTCTCTCTCTCTCTCTGTGTTCCTCTGTTTCAATCTCTCTCTCTCTCTCTCTCTCTCTCTCTCTCTCTCTCTCTCTCTCTCTCTCTCTCTCCCTTCTGGGGTGCCCGTCCCACTTCCCTGCTCTTCCATGCTTATATAATAAACTTCTCCATATCAAATCTATTGTCTGGCATCTTATTTTTTAATCATTAAAATATTAGTATGCTAATTGGTGCATTATTTAATGATCCAGAAGAAGGGATGGGAAACTACAGTGTTTTTACATAATAGTGGAATGAATAGAATTTAATGGAAAGTATGCTGTGAGAAGATAAAGGTTCACATTGTAAATCCTAGAACAAACACTTGGCTAAAACAAACATACAGCTAATAGCACGGTATTATAAATGAAGTGAAAAAGAAGGAAGTTTTTTTGTTTAGAATAAATAAAAGATAGTGAGCAAAAGAATCAAAGAACTAATAGAAAAATATATTTAAAAAATAGCAAAGTGACTGAGTTAAATTACATTAAATGTGCATGGCAAACATTCAGGTTAAAAGGCAGAGATAATGTGACTGGAGGCACCAAAAATGCCCAGCTACATAAGCATCAGAAATACAGCACAAAAATATGGTGCATCGATTCAAAAAACTAACAAGACAATTCAAATGCTCACATGTAATCTTACTAGCAAATTGTGTTGGCCAAAAGAATTATAATTCATAATATATATCAGGACTCACTTCTGATATTGTGTGATGCCATGTATTCAACATATAAGTATCACACAGAATAGATTTGTTGTCCTATAAATCCACTGCCTTTTATCTATTCATCTTTGTGAGAATAAAAATTTCAAGTTGTTTTGGTACAAAACCAAGGAAAACAATGGCTAGATGATATGCTAAGAATATGCTTATTTTTGTAAGAAGTTTCTTCCAAAGTCAAGATAGCATTTTGCATCCTGGCCAGGATGAAAGATAGTTTCTTTTTTCAGTCCTGGTCAGCCCTGGGTTTTGCTTGGTCCAATGATATAAAATTCGTTGATGTTACAATTTTTATTTCCTGATATGAAATATGGGGATCATCATGTCATGTTTGTTTGCTCTCATCTACTTCTTTAGTATAGTGCCGGATAATGTCTTAGATCATTATTTAAACTGATTGTATGGTTTTAATTATTAGTTTGGGGAGCTCTTTCCATGCTGTGGATTATAGTTCATTAGCAAAATGTGTGTGTGTGTGTGTGTGTGTGTGTGTGTGTGTGTGTGTGTGTGTGTGTGTATGTTTAAAGCCAGAGTTTAGCATATTAGTTCTTCTGCTCACGGACTGTGCTTTTGATTTGTATTTATAAAAGTCAGTACCATGTTAAGGTAGATAACCATGGGTTATCTAGATAAGATTATTTTTAGATTTCATCTCCCAGGAGATTTATAACCTTGATTTACTGCTTATGGTTAAAAGCAATCCAGCAAACTTACTTTTTAAAAATAATGTATTTATTTTTATTTTATTTACATTGGTGTTCTTCCTGCATGTATAAGGGTGTTAGATCCCCCTGGAACTGGAATTAAAGACAGTTTTGAGCTGCCACATGGGTGCTGGGAATTGAACTTGGGTCCTTTAGAAGAGCAGCCATCTCTCTTGACTGATTGAGCCGTCTCTCCAGCCACAGCAAAACTTACTTTTTAATATTAATTTAGTAACTCATTTTTAAACTAAATTTTGATGAAAGGTGCTTGCCATGTATCTAAATTTGTATTTTTACATGGAAATATCCACTTTCTTCAGCAGCCTTTGTGGAAAGCCAAAATTTCTGCTCCATTGTGTTAGCTCACACTGTGTTTTCAAAGGCGATTGTGCTGCTTCTATTTTGCCCACTGCCAATCACTGCTGCAAAGAAAAAAAGAAAAAGAAAAAGAAAAAAATATTCGCTCCTGCTTTTAACTCTCAGTGAACAAATGCTTCGTGTCTGAGGTCAAGGATGACTAGTTCCCTGGCTGCAAATATTCAGACAGACAATTGATCTTCTCATTTTATTTAATCTCAGTAGCCATTTCCTGCTCTCCAGTCCCAACACTACTTAGAAAAACCAAATGTGTCCATGCCATCAGTGCAGAGTTAAAGTGTCATGTGACATGACTCAAAGACCCTTTGGGCCAGTATTTATTACTGAGGAACTGGGGTTTTCCTGAAATTTCCTTCAAGTTCAGACAGATATGAATGAATTCACTAAGCAAGTGGGCAGCAGATGCTACGGTCACATCTGCAGTCACCACAGCTGGTAGGAAAGGAGTTTTCAGAGTTTGCAGCTGCACTTGAGCCTTGCTTTTCCACACAGGAGGGCCACGTTGACTGGTTATCTCTCTTGGAGCTTTGAGCATCACTTTTTCAAGTGTCCAGGCATGTGAGGGGGAGCTGGGGACAGTGTGTTTCTGAAATGACAGACGGCCTTTGCTTTCACTCCTCCAGAAATGTCAAGGAGACCAGAGTGTTTTTTGTACCATTACCCAGGAAAGAAGAGAAAACCACCCCTGGTGTTCTTCTACACCCGTCTCTGTTCTCTCTTTAAAAACAAAATTTCAAAGTGACCATCACCTTTTTTTAGTTGGTTTTAATAATATGTAGCAAACTTATTATGCTCTCCGTAGAGAGAAATGACTTTACATACATTTATCATGCAATAGGCTCCCCCCAGAAAGTATTATCGTTTTAGCCTACAAAGATGGGAGTTTAAAATTCTCTTTTCATAATTCTAAAAATTATCCTCTTTTGTTTTTGTTTCTTCCATAATAGTACTTAATTTCCCACATGTGAATGGAAAGTTTGACAATTTTCAGTAAAGATTGGTGAGGAAAATTTTTCTTTCTCCCTTTGATATCTATTGCTGTTGTTATTTGAGTACTGTTGTTGTTGTTGTTGTTTTGGTTTGTTGTTGTTTTGTTTTATACGACAGGGTTTCTTTGTGTATCCTTGGCTTTCTGGAACTTTCTCTATAGACCAGGTTTGAACTCTGTCTGTCTGTGCCTCTTGAGTGCTGGAATTGATCAGGCTTGTGTCACCACAACCTGGTTATCACTTTGTTTCTTTTTTATCTTTCTCTTTCCTTTTTTTCCCTTGTTCTTTACTTTTATGTTTTTGTATCAGCCTGCAAAGGATCTATTGCAACTTGTAATTAATCTACACTCAACAAAGTAAAGTAATTTTAAACTAGCTGGAGCTTAGAAAAACAACTACATCTCCATAGTCAAAAGAAGAAAGGTTACAGGTAAGTAGATACTACCATACTTGAAACTATTTTTCAAATCATGTTGGTTCCCAAGTTGTGTTGGTTCCCAAGTCATGTGAAGTCTTGATTCATTCTTGCTTGGGTAGATAATCCATCAGTAAGTGTTGGATTCCCCTGTTGTATACAGTGAGAGGTTGAACTTAGTTGCCAACTTGACAGGTCAGAGAAACTGAAGAAATTAGTCAAGCCCAGGTTTGGGAATGGATATGAGGATGTCACATCTTAAGGGTTCTGACTTCATGAATGGTTTAGCCCAATGTTGAACTTAAATTTGAATACACTATTGGAATTAGAAGAAGTGTGGATCTATTATAGGGAACAGGTCACTGGGCTTGTCTTGGGGGCCCACATCTTCTCTTGGATGCTGCCTATCACTGCTCCCCCTTTTCCTGCCCTCTGTGATATAAAATGCTCCACAGATAGATCCTTAGATATTTTGGCACATACCTTCTTATTTTCAAAAACGAAAAAGCCATGGAAACTTTTGAGCATCACTCTTGGCTGCTGGTGCCCTGACGCTAGGGAGGCAGTGAATGCAGGTGTCTTGCAGGCTGCTAACAGTTCTCCAGCTCCAGCAATTACCTCATAAACCCACAATGAACGATGGAAAGAAAATTAAGGCTGGAAAAGCTGAGGGGTCAGTTCATCTGGCCAAAGCTCTGGCGTTGGTCATGCGGAAGAAGCTAAACTTGTGTTGGTGTGGCGCATCTGTCAGCACTAATGAGGAAGAGAAAGGAGAAAACACAGGCCAAGCCAGTGATGCAATCGTCTCAGCAGCCGCAGCATCCTCCTGTCTATTCAGGAGAGCAAGTCTGAGCTAGTTGTGACTGATTTTCCTGGAGCACAGGCACCACAGCCTCCCTTACGCCAATACACAGGATGTACTTAAATAAGTTATTATTGCTGTATTGTCTTCCACAGAAATTAATGCAATAAGGAAGCATATTCAGTCCAAATCTTTGTGAAAAATTCCCCAAATATTTCAAAAGTATGTCTTTATATGTGAACCCAGTAGATCTGTCTGGACTACTTGTGGATAAGCTTTACTTCATATAAGTGTCTACTTAAGTGAGGATGTTAAATATCTCATGAGCATATTAAATATTTCATGAGATATTAAATTATTTCATGACATATGACATATGTGGGCTGGAGAGATTGCTCAGTGGTTAGAGAACTTGCTATACAAACATTGAGGACCTGAATTTAGATCTCCAGTGCCCATGTGAAGTGCTGGGCGCTTTTGAGTTCAGTCCTGGGAAGGCAGAGACAGGTAGATGGATCCCTATGAGTTCAAGGCTACCTGGTCTATAGATAGCATTCCAGACTAGCCAAAGTTGCACAGTGAGTGAGAGTCTGTCTCAAAAACTAACCAAAACAAAACAGAAGCTGTGTAGCTATGAATGAGCTTGTAACCCCATTGCTGAGGGAGACGGGGACAGGAAGGTCACTTTCTCCTCTCCCCCCAAAAATTCAGAGTTCCAACTGAGTATGAGACCCTGTTTCAAGGAGATAAGACAAAGAATGATAGAGCAGTATGCCAGATGTCCTCCTTTGGACTTTGGCCAAGCACGCATGGGCACACCCATGTACTCACACACACATACACACACACACACATGAACACACCTACATACAAACATTCTTACACATATACACACATGTGCTTATATACACTCACTCAAACACACACACATATGCACATGTGCACTTACACATATACCACAGAAACATACTCACCTATACACACACACATACACACACACACACACATACACACACAAACGGTCACACACATATGCACCTACACACACATACACACTCTCACACACACCTACATATACACACAAACACTCTCTCTCTCACACAGACACACACACAACTGTAGCCAAACATGCATAAAACACGCAGGCATATACATTCAGGCACACATACACACATTTTAAAAAGTGTGATGCACCCGTATAATCATGGTAAATGCAGAGAATACACAAATGTGAGAAGTGTGTCAAAGGCCACTTAGTGGATAACTTCACAATCAGTATAAACAGCATTTAATAAAAATCTATTAGTTCATTAATATACTAACATAGCCTATGGGAAGAATAAAGTTATCAAAAAAGAAATATGGGTTTGTGACATTTTTATGGTCGTAGTCATGATAACCATATGTTTGAAATGAGCACACAAGTAAAATCCAGTTACTGCTCTATTCTGAAAAATAATATCCAGAGTGAATTGCAAATAACCAGAGGCAATCATATAACTGATGTTTTTATATTGCCTTAATGAAGTACTTGTAAAAGCAACCTAAATGTCTGATCGTTTATTTTGTAGGATAGATGCTGAAACAGATATGGCAGAATTTGTAATATACGTCATTGTCAGTCATGCCTGAGGCGAGTGCCTTTATCTCCTGAGGAAATAGCAGGTGTCCTTGTTGCTCCATGTCACATCACATCCTCTCCTGAACTCTGGTCTCAGTGAGAGCTATGGTGAACTGGGGTGGTTTGAGTAAAAGTGGCCCCAAAAGCTCCTATGTTTGAATGCTTGGTCCTCAGTTGGTGAAAACGTTTGGTAAAGGTTAGGAAGTGTGGCCTTGCTGGAGAAGGTGTTTCAGTGAGGGCGACCTTTGGGGTTTCAAAAGCCTGTGCCTTTCCCAGTCAGTTTCCTCTGTCTAGTGGTTGTGGCTTACAATAAGAGGCTCCTCAGATACTGCTCCAGATCCATGCCTGCCTGCTTGCCCCCATGTTCTCCAGCACCATGATCCTGGCTCTAATCCTCTGAAACTATAAAGCCCAAATAAACTTTATTCTATAAATTGCTTTGGTTGTAGGATTTTATCACAGCAGTAGAAAAGTGCCTAAGACATGGACTTTTCTGCCCTGACCGAGTCTCAGCAAATGTTTCCTCTGTCTCCTTGTTTCTGGCCTGGGAACATGTGCAGCTGGAAGTGAGTAAGCCCAGATGTGAAATGAAAGATGGTTAACCAGAGGGGACAGGGGGATCAGCTGGGTACCTTTCTCAAGACATCATCTTCTTGGCTGATCCATTTAGTTCATGTCTGTTCTTATCATGAGAGAACTGAGGCAACTTTGTAGAGAAAGAGGGTCGTTCAGCTCAATGGGCATCTATTCAACAGTCTGGTCCCTTTGTTGACTTAGTTCTGGTGAGAGCCCCCTGTGACTGTGCCACAGTGTGGGGTGACTACATGTGAGAAAAGATAACCTGCAGAAAAGCCAGGGGTGGGGAGAGGGATGGCATGGGGCATTCTCCAATATATCATGGAAGCGTATCCCCAAGTGACCCAAGGACCTCCCACTAGGGCCATATGTTATATGTGTTCGACACTATCGTTGCCTCGCTGAGGACCAAACCTCAGACACAGGAACCCTTGGGGACATACCTGAGCATATCCAGAGCACAGCAGACGACAGCTCAGAGTATCCAACTTCCTGGGAACAACTCTTAGAACTGACTCCTTGTGTCCTGACCGTGTGAATATGAACGTGCTTACTGGCTGGTCTTCTCCCTCCCTCACTTTGTTTTCAGTCATCTCCCAAGTCCATTGGCTGTCTCTAGCTCTGCTTCCTGAAGGACCTATTTAAATCAAGACAATGGCTAAGACAAGTTTCTCTCTTTCATATGAACAAGAGCTTCTAGAGCTCACTGAGTGTTCACACAGAATCAGGGCAATCTGAGGGGTTTACATTCTCTGCTGCTTGACAGCTGCTTTCACCTAAGCTGGAATATAATAGAAATAGACTTGGGCTCAAGGGAAACCAGGAGATCTCAGCCTAATCTTCTTATATTTGCTTCAAAGTATTGTGTTTAGTCCTACTGGGATGTGAGATGTTCCTTAGCAAGGATGTAGGTGTTGGAATCATTGGTGGAGGCCTTCCTTTAGATTTTTATTGTTTTTGGTTTTTCAAGACAGGGTTTCTCTGTGTAGTCCTGGAAATCCTGGAACTTACTTTGTAGACCAGGCTGGTCTCGAACTTGGAGACCTGCCTGCCTCTACCTATAGAGTGCTGGGATTAATGGTGTGCACCACCACTCCCAGCTATAGTTTCAAAATATTTGATGCTGTAGTGGAATGAGGCGGTGAACGAATGACAGGCTCCCTGTCCTAACTCTTGCTACCTCTTGCCTGTTGCAATGAACAGCCAACTCTAATCACTCCTGGTTCTGGTACTGCAGGCGACTAACATAATTTTTTTTTTCATTTTTTTCGAGACAGGGTTTCTCTGTGTAGCCTTGGCTGTCCTGAACTCACTTTGTAGACCAGGCTGGCCTTGAACTCACAGTGATCCACCTGCCTCTGCCTCCTGAGTGCTGAGGTTAAAGGTGTGCACCACCACACCCGGCTTGACTACCATAATCTTAAGGAAACTGTAAAGGCCATGATTTTTTTTTTATTTAAAAAAGTCTTTAGGGAAAATAGGAGTATTTTATTCCTTTAAAATATTCTATGTCCATTGTGTTTTCTAGTTTGTCTTTGAATGGTCTCATTTGTAACTTTATAAACTATATCCCACTTCCTTGCTGTAGATTTTGGTGTCGTTCCTTTATTCTCCACACTGACATGAATATACTGTTCCCCCTTCTATGGCTCACTTGGAATTGACCATCTTATTCTATTTTATTGCAGTTAATGTTTATATATAATTCATGATCATAATTGTAACTTACATGCGTTGACTGTGCATTCTAAAAGTTTAAGAGAAACAAATGATAAATCATTATGCCCATGAGAAATCTGTTCACTGGGGAACCAAGGGTTCTGAGATAATCAATCTCTGCCTTGGGTCCCAGACCACAAGCCTACTCTTCCTGTGATATCACTCACTCAGCATCTAGGGAATCAAGCTAAGCATCTCCAGCTCAACTTAGTTCATGTTAGATCATAACTGATGTAATAGAAAATACTTTAGAATCAGTGAGGCACTGCCCCAAATATCTATATCCTTTTGAAAAATCATCTTTTTTCAAAGCAAAATTTGCACTTTAGGCTAGGATCTAGTCTAACACATATTATACTTTCCTAATAATTTCTCATTTTGATATATGAGTATTTGCCAGTCACCTTTAACACATTAAGGATTTCTCACATATAAGAATATATTTTGAACATTGTATTTACTGACTTCTAATTTTGTTTCAATATGGTCTAAGAATAATCTTAGTATGATTCCTGCGTTTAAAAATTCCATTGACATTGGAGAACATGTTCTATATTTCAAAAATTGTAAATCCATTGAGATTGCATTGCCACATGTATAGGATGTCCACTTTGCTATCACCGCTTTCAGTGTTTTATGAACATCTCAGCTCAAACTGAATAAAAGTCCAGTTCAAGTCCATTAATATTCAGTTGTCCTCTCAGGCACAGTGAAGAGACAGGAGCTCTCCAACTCCTACGAGTACTTGTCTATCTTCATTTGAAATTTGTTATTCATGGACAAGTATTTGGGGGAGGTATTTTATGTGCATATATAGTTAAAGTAGTTACCGTTTTCTAATTAATTATTTTCATTATTTCTTAGTGACCCTCTGTACTCATACTTTTATCTTCCAGTCTAGTTTTAAATGAATGTAGCCACCTCAGTTTTGTATGGCTGCTGCTGCATAAGGTAACCATCACACCTGTGCTAATATTCTTGATACTTTCCCACAGGTCTCAAGTTCCACCAGAGCTCTATCCTCTTCATTCATTTTTTTTCTTCCTGTTCTTCAAACTACATAATTTCTGTTCACCTCTCTTCAGTCTGTCTGCTTATTTTGTCAGTTCACATTTACTGCTGAGTGCTTCTAGTAAATTTTTAATCTCAGGTATTGGACTTTCAGTTGAACTGTTTGTTATTTTCATATTTTGAATAGTTAAGTGCTAGTCCATATTTTAGAGATCACTGATTTTATGTTTTCCTTTAATTCTTTGATTGTGGTTTCTCTATGATCACCTTTATATCTTCTCTGTACACAGTTACTCAGTTTCATCCAAGGATGAGAACAAAGCTACATTTTGGGTGTGTAATTGACTAATTGGGAAGCAGTTAATTGTGCAATGGCATCAATCAGTTGGACTAAGAGTTTGACTTTTACAATGGTCTTTAACAATTAGTATTAGGATAATGAGATAAGAGCCTAAAACAGAAAACTTTGACAATTTAAACCAAACAACAGCAAAATAATCAAAGTAGATCATAGATGCAAAGAACGTCAGTTATAACAACACTTAGACAAATCCTGAGAGGGCTGAACCATGGTTACAAACACTTTCTAATCTTACAGAGGACCCGGGCTCAGTCCCCAGCTTGTAGATCAGGTGGGTCACAATCACCTTTAACTCTAATTCCAGGAGGTCTTGTGCTCCCTGTCCTTTACAAGTATCCACATGCATATAGTGTGAGAAAATTCATGCAGGCACACACACATATACAACAAAATACAAACAACATATAAACAAATGAAAAAATCTTTAGAAAACCTTTAGAGTAAATCATTGCTTACATGTTTATTAAGCATAAATGATGAGCAATCCAAATGAAAAATTAGATTTACTCAAAATTTGAAACACTTGCAGTTTCAAAGACTATCAAGAATTTAAATATTGTATCATAGTTTGGGAAGAAATATTTGCAAATCAAATTTTTGATAAATTACTTATATCCAGACTAGATAATTAGTCTTATGACTTAATAAAAATAGTCAGTATCTTTTAATTATAAGAAATGTATATAGGCATCTAATTATAGAAAATGTGAAATTGAAAAAATGAAAAATGAACAGATCAACATTACAATATATGACATACTTAACTATTAGCACACCTACAATAAAATGGCAGAATAATCAGAGCCTGGGCCCATCAACATTGCATGAATCATGCATGAGAGGTAATGAGACTGCTACCACTCCAGAGGAGCTATAGGCAGTTCATAGTTGCTGGGAGATGAAAAATCATATTCTTAGTGATGTAACCATGGTCTAATTGCCTTTGATCAAATGAATAAACAATACCCCTTGTCATACAACCAAACCTAACTACCCATTACAAACCAACAACAAACCAAATCTATGAAAATAAGAGAGGGACTGACTAGAAAGAAGAAGAGTTTATCAGGACTGAGAAAGGATTAAGGGAGGATATTGAATGTGTGGTATATGATCACAATCAAACACACATACGTGTGAAATTCTGAAATAACAAAAAGAGTAAGAGAAACTACAATCCTCATACACTGATAATAGGTATGAGAGCAGCCACTCAGGAAACAGTCACACAGCTTGAATATTATCTGTTAGCCACAGAACCAGCCCATCCCCAATTTCTGTTCTTGAATTCACTCTTGTCCCTTTCAGAATGAGTGATTTTTTTCTTGTACTTCTGCTTGCCCCAATTTCAAATCTTTCAAGTTTTTTTTCCATCACGCTGGAGCTAATGAAGAAACTTTAGACAATGTTTCACCCAGACCTGTAAAACCTGACCTCTAGCATTACAGACATAGTGCAAGTGAGAAATGCATTTTCTGTCTGGAGTCACTGACATTCTGGTGCTGTTGGCTTGTTCTGCAGATTTTTCATGTCACTCTCACAGTATACTTCCAACTTCAGGCCTTTGCAGGGCTATATCTTCCCGCTTAAATTACTTCTTTAAACTTAGTGACATACTTATTTTTCTGTTTTACTAACTCATCATCTGGTACTTTAGGAGAAGTGTAACAATGTTGTGTGTGTTCCTTTTGACAGTAGCCACCATAGTTTTCCCTTTATTATTGTTTTAACTTTTGCTCTGTGGAACTTATTTTTTATTTACATCTGTCAACACTAAACCGAGAGTAGAAACCATAATTGTTTTCCATTTTTATTGTGTTCATAATACTGAAATGAGAGGTTACCACATAACTGAGTCAGTATCAGTGGCATATATAGACTTTAGTGCACACACAAACACACACACACACACACACACACACACACACACACACACACACACCATATATCATATATAACTCTTTAGCACAGTCTCATACTTCATTTGGGCTGGCTATATTTCAGGATAAACTACTACAATGCTATGTGTTTATGGTCCCCAAACTACTGTGTGTTACAGGAGTTTGGTGATTCAAAGTATACTTAAAAAGAAAAAAATAGTTTCAGCATATATCCCATTTACAAGTTATAGCCAAATATGATGGTTTGGAAATGTCCATACTCCAAGTGTGGGATAAGCCCTTGATGTTCTACATAGTTAATATGAGATTATATACATTAGCCAGAATATATATTGTATATATCTGTGTGCTCTTACATATGTATAAACGTGTTTATCAATTTTTATATGCTAATTATCCTTACATCCTTAGGATAAATTCCACTTGACTTGGCACGTGATCTTTAGAGGTACAGTTGTGTTCTGCTTGCTAGTATTAATGGAGAAGTGCTGTGTCTCTGTTGTCTGGCAGTTCCCAGTTTTCCTAAGTTACCGTTATTTTGAGTCTTGTTTTGGAGTCAGGGTAACCCTGACTTCACAGAGTCAGTTTAGAAGTTCTTTCTTTTTTGGTGGTTAGGAGGAGTTTGAGAATAATTAGTATTACTGCTTCTCTAAGAGCATAAGAAAGCTCTGTAGTCCAACACATGGCATCACATACAACCTAAGGAATGTTCTGTGTGCTCAGGATAAAGATGTAATTTGGCAGTCAGAGGGAGGAAGGTTCTGTGGATATGCTGGGCTCCTCTGAACTGTAAAGACCATTTTTGATGGTTCTTTGCTGGTTTTCTCTTTGGTCTCTGCTCTCTACATTCTGGTAACAGTGGGGTGTTGAATCCGCACTATGACTGCACTATTAGATCCAGTAGATTCCTTTGTAATAGAGTATCTGTCACTGAAATCATGCATTTTTATATATTTTTAAATTTTCCTTTTCTCGAATTTATCCCTTAATATTGCCATTCAGTTATGTTCTTTTCCAAGTTTTACAGTGTCTGATTTAAAGTCTGGTTTATCCGGCATAAGTATATCTATTTCCATTAACTTTTGGTTTCTGTTCTTACATATTTTTTGTCATCCACTTTGATTCTGTGTGTGCTTTTAGCAGTGAGAAGTTTTATTTGTGTGGTGTGTGTGTATGCATGTGTATGTGTGTGTGTGAATGTGTGTGTGTGTTATGTGTGTGTATGTGTGGTGGGGGTGAGGGGTTGTTATGTCATTGGTTTCTTTTAAGTTACTTTTTAATGCATTTTTCATTTTAAAAATAAATATTTGTGTGTGGGATGTTGTGACATACTGTATTCACAGAGGTAAGAAGACAACTTGGAAGAGATATTATTTTTCTTCCACTATGTGAGAGGCCTTGGGATCAAACTGGTCTTAGGAGCAAAAGATTCTGCCTATTGAACCATCTCACTGGCCCTTATTAGTTTGTTCTTAATCCATTTACCTGAGTTCAGTCTAAATACTGTAGTCCATTTGTATTCAGCATTATATTTACCTTTATTCCTATTGTTTTATTACATTATTCTCTGTTGGTTTTGTGTAGCCTGCCTCTCCTTTATTGCTTCTTTTTGTAGTGCCTGACTCTTCTCTTGTTCTTTTGTACAATCCCACTGTGATTGTGGTTTATATTTGTGTGTGTTTTATGATTGATTTTACCTCCCTTTGCTTCAAGAAGCAAGATGACTTTACTTGTTTGCTCCTTCTGGTGATGATGAGTTCCTTGTTTCTGTTAACTTCAAAGATGTCTTGTTTCTCCTTCATGTCTAAAGGGTTCTTGGTGTGATGTGTTTGGATGGAAACTTGATTCTTTTAGGAGTTTAAACACGGTATCACCCTCACTCCTGGTCTGTGAGGTTTCTGCTGAGAAGACTTTCATTAACCCAGATGGTCTCTCTTGGACATAATTTGCCATTTTTCTCCTGCTCTGTTAGAATTCTCTTTTCTTGGGCTTTGACAGCTTTGTTATAATGGGCCAGAAAGGGGAACTATTTGCCCCTTTGGGACTCCTGGATCTGTAAGTATGTATCTTTCCCAATAATTGTAGGTTTTCAAACAGGCTTTTCTTTTCTTCAGAGTGGGCCCCTAAGTCTTGGGACATGCTTTTCCCTTTATTAATTTTATATGCAATTTATTTAAAATAAAATGCATTCAAGATGAGAAAAATCTTTCTTTTGCTTGATACAGTCTGTTATTAGGAGTTCTTTATGTAATTTACATTCACTGAGTTATTTGGATCCAAGGTTTCTGTTTGTTTTTATAATAGTCTTCGAAGTGTTTCATTTAGATTGAGATTTATTCTAATAATTTTGTGGAATTCTCTGTCTACATTCTTTTCTGCTTTGTCTTATGTCTATAATAAAAAAAAATTTGTATGTGTACGGATGTACGCACATGAAGACTGGAAGAGGTTTGTTAGATTTACTCAGGAGCTTGATATACAGGTGATTATGAGCCACCAGACATGGATGATAAGAACTGAACTTGGGTTCTCTGGAAGAGGAGGAAGGATTCTTAACCACTGAGCCACATCTTCAGCTACTGTCTAATCTTGTTAAGTTTATTTAGAAACATTCTTTTGGAATCTTTCACAGTTATATCATCTATTTCTTTTAGGATGTGTGTGGGGTGGGGGTTATTAGGAAGACATTGAATTCCTTTGAAGGCATCACTTTACTTTTGCATGTTTCTATGTCCCTGTGTTGACATTGTTGTCGTTATCCATTTGGAAGCACGGCTCTTGCACGAAAAGACTTTCTTTTGCAGATATGTCTGTCTCATTGTGCCCCATGGAGTGGAATGTATGCTTTGGTTCCATCTGACTATAGTAGTTTATTCTCTATATAATTTCTTCTGCTGTGGTTGATAGATTTAAGTTAGATACATGGAGCAGTAGAAGGATGGAGCCCATCATTCTTTGCATGTTAACTATGTTCTGTGGAGGTGATATGGTGGTAATAGTAGGGGTAGAGACTCTGATACATGGCCACTCAGTTGTCCCAAGTGTTTATGTAGTAGTGTTCACAGGACTAAGAAGGTCAATGTTTCCAGGTGTGTCGTAGTAGGAAGTGCTAGCAGGGCATGGTGGGCATACTTTAGAATGAACTTATTAATCTTTAGGGTCTTCACAAAGTTTATTTAGTTACTCCATAGGGTGCAGTGAGAATTTTGGTTTCTTGAAAAATACAGATAAACTATGTGAATATGTTTTCATTTAATCCTAGGTATGCTATATAGGGCTGCTTCAGATTGTCCACAGCAGCTAACTATGATTTATCCCATCCTCTGGATGGGGTTTGATTTTGCCAGCTGAAGATAGTTTACATTTGGGATTCTGGGGATGCTTCAGAGGATATATAAATGCCAGAGCTGGGAGAGAGGCAGTGGCTGCTACTCCCTTTCCTGCTGTTGTTGTTGCTGCTTCTGTTCCTGCTCCTGCTCCTGCTGCTGTTGCTGTTTGCTGTTTTCTGGTTGCTGTTTTCTGCTTACTGGTTGGAGATATGCTGAAGACTAAGACCAAATTTTCTCCAATGAACTCGATGTCCTTAATCAGCAAGAAATACTCTAATAAAGTCATCGCCCCCTTTCTCCTCTAACCTTCTTTCTCTTCACTCTAGTGTTGCAGGATTGGAAGTGTGGAATAATATGGTGTAGTGAGGTAGAAAACAGAACTCAATAAAGTGACCAAAAGCCCAGTTTCAACTGGTTTCCAATGCCTTATAGTAAATAGTAGAGTACAAAGAGTGGGTATTCTGTTTTAGGATATTAGAAAAAAGCTACTGAGCTACCCAAAATAGAATTATGCCCCCATGTCTGGAGGGTCTGGTAAGAGCTGTTCTAGAGGCCAGTCAGTAGTCACTAAAGTTAACATAGTACAAGGAGAAAGCCTCAAATATTGAACAGTAAAACAGAGCAAAGGAAGTGAATATTGTTAAAGATCAGTTTCATGGTAAAGGGTGTTTCTCTCATTTATAAGAACAGATTCAATTTGATGATGCTGTTATTGAACAACATTGTTTAGCAGTTTTAAGAGCTTGGGACAAGGTTGAGGAGCCTGTGAAAAGATCCATCTCACTGTACAAGGCTGTGGGGAAGCCTTCACAGACATCTCAAAAATGACTGGTTTCAGCTATAAACAAAGCCTTATCAAACCCTATCAAAGAGACAAGTGTTCATAGAGACTTTCGCATTTGAAAGTACAAATACCAAATGTAAGAGAGTTATTAAACTGTTAAAGGCATGGGCAGCACCAATTGATGAGTGAATGTGTGACTGATATTGGCTCTCATGAATATCATGTTAAGTCATAGGACAAGCTATTGCCATGGGTCTCTGATATAAAAATGTACAGTGTTTTAATTGTGATAAATTTGACGATTTGCAAAGCTGTGACCAAGCTGCTAAAAGTCTCAGATCGCTTTTTAAATAGTTTATTCAGATTACATTCTGATTGTTATATACTCACTTGTGTCTTCCCATTCTCCCCTCCCTCACTCTTTCATCCTATTCACCTCCCCTAGACCTGTGACAGAAGGGGACCTCCTCCACCATATGATCACAGATTATCAGGTCTCGTCTGGACAGCCTGCTTCCTCTTCCTCTGAGTGCCACTAGGCCTCCACACCAAGGGGAAGTGGTCAAATAGTGGCCACCAGAATTCATGTCATAGGCAGTCCCCACTCTCCCCACAACCATGGATAATGAACTGTCCATTGGCTAGATCTGAATAGGGAGTCTGTGTTTATTGTGTGCATTGCCCTTGGTTGATACAGTAGTTTGTACAGGCCACCCTGAGTCCAGTCTTGATGGTCTTCTTGTGGGGTTCTTGGGCCTTCTGTGTCCTTCTGTCTCCCCGTTCTTCCATATCACTTTGACCTGGAGTCCAGTAGTGAGTCCCAGTCTCTGTCCTGATCCCTCACTGAGTAAAGACTCTCTGAGGACATCCATTTGGGCTAAGATCCAATTATAAGTGAGTATACACCATGTGTGTCTTTTTGGGTCTGGATTATTTCACTCTGGATGATCATTTCTAGTTCCATCCACTTGCCTGCAAATTTCAAATTTTCCTTGTTTTTAATTGCTGAGTGGTATTCCACAGTATAAATGTACCACATTTTCTTTATCCATTCTTCAACCGAAGGACATCTAGGTTGTTTCCAGATTCTGGCTATTATGAATAAGGCTGCTATAGGCATAGTTGAGCAAATGTCCTTCTGTGTGGTAAAGCATCTTTCTGGTATATGCTAAGAAGTGGAATATCTGGGTCTTGATGTAGCCCTATTTCCAATTTTCTGAGAAATCACCAAATTGATTTCCAAAATCACCACCAAACCAAATAACTCAATTAAGATATGGGGTTCAGAGCTAAACAGAGAATTCTCAACAGAGGAATATCGAATGGCTGAGAAACAATTAAAAAAATGCTCAATGTACTTAGTCATCAGAGAAATGCAAATCAAAATGACTCGAATTCCATCTTATACCCATAAGAATGCCTAAGATCAAAAACTCAAGTGATAGCACATGCTGGTGAGGATATGGAGAAAGGGAAACACTCTTGCATTGCTGATGGGAGTGCAAACTAGTCTCAAGTCTCTAAATGCCTGGTGTATTTTATTAATTGTCAGAAAGATGGTACTTTCTTCCAGGGAAGTGAACAAGCCATTTCTGGTGGCAATGGGTTTTCAGAAATGCCTAGGCTTCCTGAGGTGTGCAAGCATTGTGACAAAGGATCCCATTAGACCAATGAGTGTAGGTCCAAGAGAGATATCCAAGGCAAACTCTTGCCATCTGGAAACAGAATTGGGGGGGGGGCGCCCAGATCAAGACAGTGAAAAACACAAGCTGTTTCTCTCAGGTTAGCCAGGAAATAACAAGCTGTAAGAAAAGCTACAACTAAGAATTACAGATTTCATGGTTGCTACTGTAGGCAGTGCTGCACAAGACTTGGCCACAGATAAACCTCTTGCACTATTCTCCCAAAATTTAATGTTACAAAATAAGCACTGTAGTTTATGGTCCTTTTCCAGGAGGGACAATGGTGATGATTTTGGGAAGAAGTTTATAAAGGGGGCCACTGTTGAAATTCCAATGGTCCTACCCTTAAAATGGCTACCTTACAAGCCTGTATGGGTAGAGAAATGGCTCTTACTTGAGCAGCTGATACAAGAGTAGGTGGAGGCTCAAGATATAGAAGAGTCTATCTGCCCATGAAATTCCCCTGTGCTTGTTATAAAAAATAAAACAGGAAAATAGAGGGTATTAAAAGATTTAAGAGAGGTGAATAGAATAATTCAACCAATGGGTTTGTTACAGTATGGAATTCCTTTACCTTCTTTATTACCTAAGTCATGGCCTATAATAGCATTTGGTTTACAAGCTTTTTTTTCCCCACAACTCCTTTACATGAGCAGGATAGGAAAAGGTTTGCTTTCTTAGTATCTACTTATAATAACAGTGGTCCAGCCAGGCAGTGGTGGCACATGCCTTTATTCTCAGCAGTCAGGAGGCAGAGGCAGTTGGATGGTTGTGAGATTAAGGCAAGTCTGGTCTACAGAGTAATCTCCAGGACAGCCAAGGCTAAGGAAGAAATCCTGTCTCAAAAAATTAATTAATTAAATAAATAAATAAAAATAGTGGTCCATTAAAATGATATCATTGGAAATTGCTTCCACAGGGAATGTCAAATCATCTGTTTATGTCAATATTTTGTGCAGCAACCACTAGAAATAATTTGTTAATAATTTCCTCAATCCATTATTTATTACTACATGGATGATATTTTGATGGCTGATTCTGACACAGATACTTCAAAGAAAGGGTTTAAGGAAAAAAGCAAAACATTTTTTTCCATGCTGGCGGTTACAGATTGCTCCTGAAAAAATTCAAAGAGGATATTCTATTAACTGTTTGGATTATAAAATAAGTGAACAGAAAATTTTACTGCAAAAGAACAGATACAAAGGGATCAATCCGTTTTAAAGTTTTAACATCTTTCAAATTTTAATGAGAGATATTAATTGGCTATGTCCTACAATTGTTTTAACTACTAAGAATTAAAAAGTTTGTTTCAAACATTACAAGGAGATTCATACTTAAATAGTCCACGATGGTTGCAAGTAAAGCAGAGAAGGTTAACGCTGTTAGTACAGAGATTACAAGATGCATGTGTAGAGTGAATAGATCTCAACCTGGATCTTATTTTGGTTGTTTTGCCTTTAATTCATCCTCCTACTGGGTTCATTATTGCAAAAAGAAGTTAGTATTGTGGAATAAATTTTCTTAGCACACAAACAAAGTAAAAAAAAAACTTACATAGGAAATGCTTCCGATTTAATCATAAAATGTAGAATAACAGTACATCGACTGTCAAGAACAGAACAGGCCAAAATCATAGTGCCTTTTACTAATGCTAAGATTAAATAATTATGGGCAATCAATAAAGATTGTCAAAGGGCTTGTAATAGCTACTTGGGAGAAATTAACAACAAATATCCTAAAAGCAAGTGTCTTCAGTTCATAAAAAGAGCTAATTGTAAAGGGAATGCCAAATTCTAATGCACCTACATTCTATACTGATGCAAATAAGTTGGGAATGACAGGCAAAATAAAGTAACTCAAAGCCCATATACCTCAGTTCAAAAATCAGAGTTGTATACAATCCTCATGGTATTATTAGATTTTCATGAATCTCTTAATATAATTACTGACTCTCAATATGCAGAAAGAATTGTTTTGTATATAGAAACTACTCAATATATTCCTGATAATTCTGAATCAAATATTTATATAAATGCAACAAGCGATCAGAAACAGAAAATACCCATTATATATCACCCATATTCAGTCTCATGGAGATTTTCCAGGTCCACTGGCACAAAAAAATACAGAAACTGGTCAATTATTAATAGGAAATGTATTAGAAGCCTCAGAATTTTATGAAAAGCATCAAGTTAACAGTAAAGGTTTATAGAAAAAAATTGTACCACTTGTAACAAACCAAGGAGAAGAAAATGTCCTACTTGTTCTTTGTAAAATCCAAACCCTATTACCCACTAGAAACAGTCCTAGGAGAACCAAAAAAATAAAAAATAAAAAATAAATCCAGCTGGTGGGTGTATTTAATTTTGCAACATTTGAAAAACTTATGTTTTTACATCTTACCATTGATATATATTTACGGTTTCAATGGGAAACTTCTCTGAGTTCTGAGAAGGCTGATTCTATAATTACACATTTACTGGAAGTAATGTCTACTATAGGGATATCTGCACAAATTAAGACTGAAAATGCTCCTGCATGTCTCTATTAGGATGAGATAATTCTTTGCATATTATACTATAAGTCATATTATGATTATACCACATAATCTTACAGGACAAGCAGTTGTAAAAAGATCTAATAACACTTTAAAAGAAGTGTTTATAAAGCAAATGGAAGAGTAAAGACTCCTAGGGATAGACGAAATAATGATTTGCTTACTTTAAACTTTCTGAATTGTAATGAAAAGGGAACAACAGCAGCCAAGACACACCAGGTTATAAGAAAAAAAATGTGAAATTATATTTACCTATATACTATAATGATGTGTTAACATTAGAATGGAAACCTGCAGATGTTTTGCATTTGGGATGCACTACAAAATGTTTTGCTTATGTTTCTACAGGAAACAAAAAAGCACGGAAACCATCAAGATTTATAAAGGTTACAATTGAGCAGGAGAGATCTCCTGAAACCTTTGCCCACTGATCTGAAAAGTGTTTAGCTTATCAAAAATGTCTCTTTATAATTTCTCACTAAACACAATACAATTAATGGCTTAAATTAGAAAGGGGGAAATATAGTGAGAATTTTGGTTTCTTTAAAAATATAGATATGTCTTAAGAATTTTTTTTGTTTTTTTTTTTTTTACTTTATTAATTTATTCTTGTTACATCTCAATGGTTATCCCATCCCTTGTATCCTCCCATTCTTCCCTCCCTCCCATTTTCCCCTTATTCCCCTCCCCTATGACTGTGACTGAGGGGGATTACCTCCCCCTGTATATGCTCATAGGGTATCAAGTCTCTTCTTGGTAACCTGCTGTCCTTCCTCTGAGTGCCACCAGGTCTCCTCCTCCAGGGGACATGTTCAAAGGGGAGGCACCAGAGTATGTGAGAAAATAATATCCCACTCTCCACTCTACTGTGGAGAGTGTTCTGTCCATTGTCTAGATCTGGGTAGGGGTTTAAGGTTTACCGCCTGTATTGTCCTTGGCTGGTACCTTAGTTTGAGCGGGACCCCTGTGCCCAAATCTACCTATCATAATGTTCTACTTGTAGGCTTCTAGGAACCTCTGGATCCTTCTACTTTGCCATTCTCCCATGCTTCTCTCATCTAGAGTCCCACTAGAATGTCCTCCCCTCTGTCTCAGTTTCCTGGTAAGTGAAGGCTTTCGTGGGACATGCCCCTTGGGCTAATATGCAGATATAAGTGAGTATATACCATTTGAGTCTTTCTGCTTCTGGGTTAACTCACTCATTATGATCATTTCTAGCTCAATCCATTTGTCCACAAATTTTGGGAATTCCTTGTTTTTAATAGCTGAGTAGTATTCCATAGTGTATATGTACCACAGTTTCTTTATCCATTCTTCTACTGATGGACACTTAGGCTGTTTCCATGTTCTGGCTATTATGAATAAGGCTGCTATGAACATGGTTGAGCAAATTTTCTTGTTGTGTGCTGGAGCATCTTCTGGGTATATTCCAAGGAGTGGAATAGCTGGGTCTTGAGGAAGCCCTATTCCCATTTTTCTGAGATAGCACCAGATAGATTTCCAAAGTGGTTGTACTAGTTTGCATTCCCACCAGCAATGAAGGAGTGTTCCTCTTTCCCCACATCCTCGCCAGCATGTGGTGTCGCTTGAATTTTTGATCTTAGCCATTCTGATGGGTGTAAGATGGAATCTCAGAGTTGTTTTGATTTGCATTTCCCTGATGATTAAGGAGGTTGAGCATTTCTTTAAGTGTTTCTCAGCCATTTGATATTCCTCTGTTGAGAATTCTCTGTTTTGTTCCAAGCCCCATTTCTCAATTGGGTTATTTGGTTTGGTGGTGTTTAATTTCTTGAGTTCTTTATATATTTTGGATATTAGACCTTTGTCAGATGTAGGGTTGGTGAAGATCTTTTCTCAGTTTGTAGGCTGTCGCTTTGTTCTCTTGACAGTGTCTCCTGCCTTACAGAAGCTTCTCAGCCTCATGAGGTCCCATTTATTAATTGTTGACATTAATGTCTGGGCTGTTGGTGTTCTGTTCAGGAAGTTGTCTCCTGTGCCAATATGTTCCAGGCTCTTCCCCATTTTTTTCTTCTAAGTGACTTAGTGTCTCTGGTTTTATGTTGAAGTCTTTAATCCACTTGGATTTGAGTTTTGTACAAGGTGACAAATATGGGTCCAGTTGCATTTTTTTACACATAGACATCCAGTTAGACCAGCACCATTTGTTGAAGATGCTATCCCTTTTCCATCGAATGGATTTGACTTCTTTGTCAAAAATCAAGTGACCATATGTGTGTGGATTCATATCTGGGTCTTTGATTTGATTCCACTGATCAACCACCCTGTTGCTGTGCCAGTACCATGCTGTTTTAATTACTATTGCTTTATAGTACAGTTTGAGATCAGGTATGGAGACTCCTCCGGAGGAACTTTTATTGTACAAGATTGTTTTAGCTATTCTGGGTTTTTTGTTTTTCCATATGAAGTTCAGAATTGAACTTTAAATGTCTTTAAAAATTGTGTAGGTATTTTGATAGGGATTGCATTGAATCTGTAGATTGTTTTTGTTTTAATCCCAGATGTGGGATATAGGGCTGCTTCAGATTGACCGTAGCAGCTAACTGTGATTTGTTTTATGCTCTGGCAGGGGTATAGTTTTACCAGGTGAATACAGTTTATATTTGGAATTCTGGAGACTCTTCAGAAGGTTACAAATTCCGGAGCCTTGTGAGAGGTGGTAGCTGCTGTTTCTCCTGCTGCTGCTGCTGCTGCTGCTCTTTCTGATTGCTGGTTGATTGCTGCTTGATGGTTGGTGTTATCCTGGTGATGAAGATCAAACTTGCCCCAAGTAACTCCATACCATTATTCAGCAGAAAGTATTCTATTGAAATCTATGCCCCTCTTTCCTCTCTAACCTTCTTTCTCTCCTTCTTAGTGTTGGAGGGTTGTAAGGGTGGTATAAGGGATAGGGGTGGTGTAGGGAGGTAAGAAAAAGACCAAAACAAAGTCCAGTTACAATGAGGCCAGTGTGACATAACAAGTATTCTAATCTCAGGAACATGAACAAGAACTGGAAGAGAGAGTAAAATGCTGGCTTGCCAGTTTTTAAGGGCTCATAGTTTTAGACTCACTCCAGTGACTTTGGAGTGACACACAGTGTAGTGGAGGTAGGGAAAGGAAAGGTTCATCTCAAATGGCTCCATGCAGCTAACTCTTGGTTTTTGGCATGCGCATTGTGACCTGTGGTACATCTCTGGAACCATGCAAACTTATTCACCTCCCATCTTGGCTTGAAATCTACAGAGAGCAGTTATGAGCAAAAGTTCAGATATCTTTGATACCCCTGGGGTAATGCTGGTCCTCCATTCATTTTTTTTTTCAATTAACTTAATTTGAACAAGTCTCAACTAGATAAGTGGAGTACTTGGTATAAACTATTCTGTTCCCCTCTTTATATCTATCCTCACTCTCTGGTTTTTCTATTTCATCTCTCCTATTTCTACTATTCTTCCCTGTCTATTCTATTCAAATTTCCACCATTCATTCTTTCTCTTGGGTACTTCGTGGGAGGAAAATGTGTGTTTCTAATTGGCCATCTTGGATCATCTCAAATCAGTGTATGTTCTTAAAGAAAATTGTTGACTGACCCTGAAATTTTGATGTTTCATGTAACACTAAGCTTAATGTATTGGAATGTATGCATAAAATCGTGTGTACTGCACAGTATCTGTGTAATATCCTGTACTGATTCTCCAAATTATTGATCAGTGTCCAGGGTAGGAGATTGAAATATATATAACTTTCCAACTTGTAAATCTATCCAGTTTTTCATAACTAATATTTCCCAAGGAACATTTTAAAGCTAGCACAATGTTCTTAATTATTTAACATGTATTATGTTATTGTGAATTTTCTAATAACAGTGTTCTTTAAAAGTCTATAGATTTTTCTTATTTTATTTTAGTTATACTTCCATATTTTCTTCAATTTTTAAATAATTCTTTACTTTGTAATTTTAGAAATTTATTACCAAATAAGTGTATGTGAAGGGCATGGGCATACATGGCATATGTGAGGAAGTCAGAGGACAGCTTTGTGAACTTGGTTTTCTCTTTCAATCTCTGTGTAAGTTCTGAGGATTGAACTCAGGTGATCAGGCTTTCATAGCATGCACTTTTGCCCAATGAGAAAGCTCTCCAGTCCTACTTCATCAGTTTTAATCTTGTTCCTCATTCTGCAGTTGTTGAGCTGGCCAGAAGCTATAGAGAGTCGGTGGTTAAAGCAGAAATTGGAGGTAGTCTGTTTTACTCCATGTGCCCTTTTCGTAACAGAACTTCCTTACCTTAGCTGTCTGGCTTTTAACACTTCTTAGCTTCTCAGAAAAGTAAAAATCTTGCTAAGATGCTAACCTTCAGCTTCCTCTAATATATGATGGGATTTAGGGTAACTTCCAGTGGCTTTGCTTTATTTTATTAAAAATGGGTGTCAACTGTGTGTGTCAAAGACATAACACGAGCTATGTTCTAGTTGACACTAAATATCAGTTCTTTACTATTGTACTCCTGATTGTGAAAGAGTGTGTGGTCATGTAAAATTATTCTTTCAGAATATTAATGGAACCTATACATCATTGCTTTGTAGAGAGATACAAGGATAAATTATTTGATGTTTCTACAGTTCATTTATTTCCGAAATTGGAGGCATGGTGGTAAGTACACTATAGTGTTATGAAAGCATCAGTATAATGGAGAAACAGTGTGGTTCTGGAGTCAGGTCTTCAGTTGCTTTGGATTGTAAGAACTGGCCAAATACAGAGATGATACACTTTCAAAGCAAGGTTCAATTTTATTCCTTGAAATAAGCAATCCAGTGGATATTTGAGAGCACCTAAGGTGTTCATCACCTGAAGCAAAATTTTCCAAGACTCAGATTGCATACCAGTTCTAGCTCTAGGCTTCTCAGAAATCCATTTCTCATGTGTCACAATTTCTTTAAGGGATTGGAGACATTAAGAATTTTACCCGTATCAGGTCATATGTTTTCAGGAAAGATGTTATAGTGGCCTGTTTACAAGCTCTCCCAGGTTTGGTTTGAATGCTGGCACCAACAGGTCAATCATCCAACCATTTGAGGCAGGCTCAGTAGGCAAGCAATTCTGTGACTTTGGGTAAGATTCTTTGGGTAAGATGATTGTCATCTTTTGTGAACAGATTCTTCCCTGCCCTGAAAATTCACAAGTTTTAGATTTAAATGAAAAAAATGAAAATTTTTATTCTAGCGAAGATATAGATCTTAGTGTGATTTTGTTTTAAGTTTTTTAAACAAAAGACCAGTTAGAACATATTAATTTCATTTTCCCCATGAAAAGTGGAGTGGCATGCATTGTATGGTGAAGATTAAGGTATTTGTGGTTGTTAATTAAGGGGACCTTTAAGGAAAAAATTCTAAGCCTTTTCAGCTTCATTATCTTATTTTTAAAATGGAGGTAATGTTAGTATTATAAGAAACAATCTAATACTGAGCAAAATCTTATTTTCTGTAGGTAGGTGCATGGTGACTAATTGTTAAGTATTAGTTAACTTTTATTAAGAGTAAAATTAAAAGAGGAAAAGAGAATGAAAGAAAGGAAAAAATACAACTCCTACTATTTGGTCTATAGTAAATGTCTACAATTCACATTTTAAGCAGCACAAAATATTTAACATTAGTAGCTTAAAAAAAGAACATGTGACTGAAGGGTGGAAAGATGGCTCACTTAATAAAATACTTAATACTTAAGAAAAGAGCAACTGAATTAGGATCCCCAACACTCACATAAGGCAGAAAGTTGCCATGAGCAGTGAGTGTGTTTGTAGCACCAAAATTTAATGATTGCAGTAGGCAGATCCCTGGAGGTGGTTGGCCAATCATGCTCATCATCTGGTGAGTTCTAGGCACAGTCAGAGATTCTCTCTCAAAATATAAGGTGGAGAGTAATTGAGGTGGTCTCCATGAGCACCGTTATACAGGTGCACACACACAAACACAAACATGCACATGCAGCACACATGTATACATAATCATTATATATGTATATGTACATACACATATATTCATGTGTATATTTGTGTATGTATGCAATACAAGTACAACGAACAGCTTGCTCTAGAAGATTACTAATCAGTCTCTTTTCTAATAGGTGATGGGAATATTTTCAGAATTCATGTTAGCCAAGAGTAGAGTTAAATCCTGAGGTGTCAGTGCTGCTTTCCGATGAGCCTGCGACCTATGCTAGAGCTACTTAAGAATTTTCATATAGTTTAGCAATCTAGCCTAATCTTTGGGCACAGACAGCAACTATAAAAAGAATGTTTAACTTCTGCATAATTCCAGAATAAAACATTATGTATCCTGAAGAAGTTCTAGGATATTTCAGAAGTGGTTGCCGGAAAATAAGATCACTGAGTAACTTTAGGCAGAAATTTTGAAATAGCCACCACCTTTGAGTGCATTAGTGGTAGTGTGTATAGGTGTAACCATGTGTAGCCATTTCACAGGTACTGCGCTTCCATGACAGTTAGTAAATTTTGGTACAAGAGAACTTTTCCTTCTATACTTTTTATTATCAGAACAGTCAGATGATTTTTTTTTAACTCTCAGCTCAAGCTTATTGGAAAGATTAAGTGAATTTTTTAAAAGATCATTTCCACTTTGCATGAATTATTTCTGAATTTCATGGGGCTTTGGCTGAAATCTCCATCCAACTTTCTTTTCTTATTGATAACATATAAATGTTATAGTCAGTAATATATCAGAAGTAAGTGCTTAAACCACAACACTAACTCTTTTTTGAAATCAAAGAGAAAAGCACCAATGTCAGAGTGGGATTTGTAAAACTCTCATGAACCCTGAGCTGTGGTATTCTCATGTGATTTCACTGGAGGGGATGAGAGAGATTTATTCACCTATAAGTTATTCAGAGAAGGTATTCAGCTGTGAAAACGGTGCTTGAAAACAAGTACTGCAAAACATCTAAGATTTTTTTAACTGAGAAAAAATTAGCAAACTATTTAAAAACCAATCACAATTTATTAGAAATAACCTTTCTTATTTTTTGTAGGAAACTGTCACAGTCTGGTATCACACAGCATTAAAACCCTTTTTGTTATGGGGAATCCTCAAGGTGTAGGCACTTGGATGTGGGGACAGTTACGAGCTCGGGCCATTTTATCCGTGTACAGAGTCTCTTTTTTGGATTATAAATCACTGAAGACGGACCTAGTCATCTGTACAGTGTTTGAGGAAGACATTTCCTCTCTTCTGTTTCCTATTTACAATTCCACTGGGTTCATAAAATGGTCAGATGCTACGGAGCCATGAACAAACTACAGAGCTTTTAATAGAGCCATTCATCGGCTCCCTTGAAGGTTAGTGCTCTCTCTCTCCAGGGAGGACTCTCAGATAATAAGAGGAAAATGAATGCCAGTTGAGCACCTGTAATCAAATTACTCTTAATTCCCTCAACTCTTGTCAGATACTGAGCTTTTCATATCATCTCATAGGTGGGCATTTTACAGACCCCCGCGGTGTAATGCAGTTAGTTTCTCTTCTCACTTCCCTCTTGTTTTCCAGCCACCATCCATCACGACTGGGTAAATCCTGTCAGACAGAAAGTCCCAGCCGTTGGAACAGCCAGACATCGTGCCAGCCTGGTCTACATTGCACCTGTCACTTCCCAGCATTAAGAGCGTGAGGAGAGGAGCCAGAAGAGCGTTAGTGGAATGGATGCGGGCAATGTGCCCAGCATGTCAGCAGGGTGGCCTCCGCTGTGGGTCTAGCAGTATGTGACTACTCCTGAAAAAGAGTCACAGTGCTCGCAGCCTCCGCTTCGCAAAGAAGGACTGACTGATCTGGGTAAAAAGCCTTGCGTCTTCAGAATCAGAGCAAGCCGTAATTTAGTTGAGACTCTCACAGACCCTGCCTGTCACACGTAACAAAACAAGAACTGTACAAAACACCAGGCTTCAGTCTCTCCGCTGGGCTGTAACTCATCCTGTTGGGAAGGCTGCAGGGGGAAATGTGCGGCAAAGGGTGAAGTGCTGCGCCTCATTTATATTGTATCACTTGGAATCTGAACTGAATGCAGGTCAGAGCCACAGAGATGCCCGAGAGTTCACTGATTTTATTGTTTTGGTTGATACGTGTGCTTATAATTTTTAACTTTGACTTTTACTTGAACATATATCAGGCAGAAAACATGGAAATTATGGGCCTGTCCAATTATTGGGGAATGCAGGGCACTGAAGTATTGCATTTGCTAAAATTCCAATTGAAATGACCTTTTCCTTAGAAAACCTTAGGAGCCAGGGCTACAGGTAAACAGCCCTAAAAATGACAATGTTACAATGGAAACAATTCTTATATTTTACTCCAAAACTACCTGTAATAGGTTATGGCAAAATGTACGGTAGCCTCAGAAATGTTTACCTCACTGGTGTGTTAGACCAATAGACTATCCCCCGCTATGTTTAACTTAGCTATAAATAGGGAGGCTTCCTATTTTTGTCCAATCAGCTACCCAAACCTATCATCTTTCTATCTCCTATCTTAATGGCTAAATGCCAGACACTGTATTAAATCCCAGATAACAGTAGTGAGTGAAAAGACTAAGCAGCTACTATCTCTACTAACTCGTTACTTCTTGGGCTCATGACATCATATTTTTAAAGCATTTGCCAATTCTGAAAAACATAGACAGATGAAAGGCTATTCTCTATCACAAAGGAAATGCACATCATTCTACTGTCCTTCCATTCACGCTCACACAAACACTGTGATGTTACTATGTTGTTTATTTTCCCTGTGGGCATCATGGTAATTTTTCACCAGGCCACTCAAGGCAATGCTGTCTGTGGTGTTTGGATCCTCAGTAGGTCTCACTGTATTCTGCTGAAATGTGCATTTCTTGTTTTAAGGCATTTTTGTCCCCTGTTTTATGCTTCACATTTAAGAATTAAGGCGTTGTCATTTGATTGTAGACAAAGACATTAACACTTCTCATGTATTTTTTAAGAACACAAGTGGCTATTGACAGGCAAATGATCCCTTTCTATGTCTCTGATCCAATATATTTTATGACTTTTTAAAATTTATTTTTTATTAATTTACTCATATTACATTTCAATGGTTATCCCATTCCTTGTATCCTCCCATTCCTCCCTCCCTCCTGTTTCCCCTTACTCCCCTATGACTGTGACCGAGGGGGACCTCCTTCCCTGTATATGCTCATAGGGTATCAAGTCTCTTCTTGGTAGCCTGCTATCCTTATTCTGAGTGCCACCAGGTCTCCCCGTCCAGGGGACGTGGTCAGACCCCACTCTCCACTCAACTGTGGAGAATGTCCTGTCCATTAGCTAGATCTGGATAGGGGTTCAAAGTTTACAGCCCATATTGTCCTTGGCTGGTGCCATAGTTTGATCAGGACCCCTGGGCCCAGATCTGCCCATCATAATGTTCTTCTTGTAGGTTTCTCGGACCCTCTGGATCCTTCTACTTTACCATTCTCCTATGCTTCTGCCTGTAAGCTGTGCAGTTAAGTACGAATATTTTTCACTTTTTTGTTTCTCTAATCCTTGCTTCTTCTCCCTTGACATTATTATTTCCATATGATTCCTAGAGCTGAGCTAGTCATCTGAGAATCTTGAAAAGAATGAGCCTAATGGAACTCAACTTCCAAGAAAATAAAGACCCAAGAGGAGGCATCTTAGAGAATTGTTTACCCTCCCAGTTCTGGGATCACCCTACTTCCTTTGCTATATAGGATAATGCATGTATTCAATGTTTAACTGTTATGTTTGCTGTTGGGTAGGCACAATATATTTTTTTCAAATGACAATACCCTTCTTTAATGACACTGACGTTTTAAACTATAACAGGGGTCAGGCCTAACAGCAAACCATTCCAATGTTAAATTTGAAAGATCACATGTTTTTTGTTAATGTTTATTTGTTAGGGTTTTGTTTTTGTTTTTGTTTTTGTTTGTTTTTTTTTATCAGGCTAGATTCAAACTCAGAGCTCCTCCCTCATCTTCTCCCCACTCCCGGGATTAAAACCATGAGTCACAACTTCCCGGCTTGTACCACTGCATATAGACTTTAAGCTCCTGTTCTCTTAAAGAGTTGTGGATCCAGGTCTGTAATTGCTCACTTATAAGTAAGTAAGTAAGTAAGTAAGTAAGAAGAGATGCTTCCAACTCCCCTTGATGGGATGCTTCCACTGTTCCAATGGAACAGGATTAAAGACACAGTTCCCATGTTTATTTTATACTCAGCATGACTACCTGACCATCTGTCCACTGAGAACTTTAGACCATCTTTCCCAGTGTGTGGAAGAGGACACTGGCATGAAGCTATGTCAGCAGGTGATAGAGATGAGCAATCAGAGTCCTGTGACTACTGTAGAAAGGATATATTTAGGTATGCCTCAACTAGCCTCTATTCACTACACTTTCAGACAAGGACTGGTAGGTGAATATTGGTTACCCAAACATATTTGAATCTTAATCTCCAGGCCTCCAAAAATGTGACATCACCTGACAAAAGAAATTGCAAATGTAATTATGATCATTAACTTTCAGATAGAGAGATAATCCTGGATTTTATTTGTAGACTTGCCTTCATCACGTGAGCCCTTAAAGGGGAGAATTTCTCTTAGTGTTAGCAAATTTGTGCAGCAGAAGAGATGACGTAGGGAGGGTCTAAGGATATGACAGATCCAAGACATCATTCATGCAGCATCTTCTTGATCCATAAGACGAGAGCTGGAGAGAAAGGTCTCTAGCATCCAGGGAGCCACCTCATTAACTGCAAGTAAAATTCGAAGACCTCATTTCTATACTGCAAGGAATAATTCTGCCAAGAGAATCTGGTCCTAGCCCTGAGCTGATTGTCCTCTGGGCCCTTTGGCTCTGCTGACAAAGACCTTGATTTTGACCTTCTGAACCCTGCAGCGCAGGTACCAGTCTGGGTACTGTAGCCTCTGACCTGTGAAAAGTCCAGGTAACAAATGCTGTTTTCAGCTGCTAAATTTGTCATAATCTCTTAGAACCTCCATAGAAAGCTAAAAGTAATGGAACTGAAAAGAGATTTTTGGCTCTTTTAAACAAAAAAAGCGTCTTCATGTCCTCACAATTATAATTTTAGCCCAAATATATTGCAATGAGAAGAAAGCATACTGAATTTTCTTTGGAGCATAAAATGGAAGTTTTATTATATAATACAATAGATTTTTTAGAATGTTTCATTTGGTTTTGTTAGGCTCTTGATAAGAAAGAAAACAACTTGAGACTGAGAACATTGCCCTAGGTTGGAAATAAGAGAAATGTACAGAGGTTGAGTGCATTAGAACACATCTGTGTAAGGTCTAAGGTCTAAGGTCAGGAGTCTAGAGTTAGAAACCTCTGTCCTAGAACACTTCCCAAACAAAGAAGGAAAAGAGAGACAAGAGGCCAGGTTAAGGGAGTTTTCAATGAGATGAATACAAGGAAATACAGTACCAACCAGTGAGAATAGCAAGTCATGTAGGCCAGAGGTTCTTACTGGTCACCCCAGGCCTTTGTCTACTATAGTTGTTTTTACTTGAGCAGGAGAACTGTAGTCTATCCCCTGTGGCTTGCACTTCTGGCGCAACATCTGTGCTCTGTCATTTAGGACCAGCTGCTTGTGTACAGTGTCTTACCTGTAAGATGGCTAAAGTAGGTCATGGGCAGAAATATCAACTTGCCCGGATCAGTGAATCTCTATTTGGCACGTTCTATCATAGACATCTGCCCCCTAGCTGGGCAGTAGGACTCTTATGTGGTCCAAAGATGGATGACTACATTTTTTTTGTTGTTGCTGTTGTTGATGGTTTACCTGCTGTGATTTTCTTGGTTGTGAATTGGACAGTTAATCATATTTATTGCCATTGGTTTAATGTTACTGTTAGCTAAGTGTTGTTCTATGTGGCCAAACCCAGGATGTGTGTTAACGGAAAGAAAGTGCTATCCACGTTCATGGTCTGCTTGCTTCCTTCGTTGCTTTGGGTGACCTATAAATTGCCCCGGGACTGATCAATTTTCAATCTTTCAATGGTCTGGCAGTGGTGGCAAATACATTATAAACAGCTTGGAATTTTAGCAGGAGAGGTCTTGGAGTCCACCGCCTTGAAAATCTGTCTCAATCCCTGAACTGAGCCGCCTACCTCAACTGTTGACAATAGAACTTGCTACGGGGCTGAGTAAGCTCATGAGCAGGTCAGAGGCGAGTTAATTAAAAAGGACTTGCAGTGCCTCAGCAGGTGAGAGGCCCGAGGCAAAGGTTAGTGAGGAGGGAATGAGTGGGCAAAGAAGAAGAAGATGAGATCTCTCACTTGATGGTTTCCAAAAGAAGATTTTTTTTCCCCTGAAAGAAGATTTTTAAAGGCAGAATTCAGGAGTGCCAAGGGAAATTTGAGAGATTTAGATTTATAACCAAGAGCTGAAATAAAATAAAGGAAATAGTTGGGAAGAAAAAAATCAAGGTATATCAGGTTAGAGTAAAACAAAGTGTTTCCAACCAGTGAAGATATCCTATGCCTGAGATCTGTGTTTTCATCTCACACACTCACAGGTGACATGTCACCCCTGTGTGACTACCCTCACCAACTCAGACTCCAAACTCTCCCGGACAAACTAGATTTTCTTCATAAATCACAAAAATAATCTGATAAAACTGGTGGCTCTTGGCACAGGGCCTCAGGTACACAAAGCACCATCATAAGAGAGTGATCCTGGGGCTCCAAGATCATTTCCTAGGAGTTAGCCAAACTCTTCTGGAAACCATGCAGGGTCTTTGGAACCTGAACCTGCTGGGTTAATTTTTCATTGCACAAGGTGTTTTGTGTCCCCACCCACTTGGGTTGCATTCTAGGCTGCATTCTGTTGCTGTGATAAAAGACCCAAATGAGGTTGGGGGAGGGGGCAGTATTTCACTGTCCATCTTTGAGGAAAGGCAGAGCAGGAACCTGGTGAGAGGAAAACACTGTTTGCCAGCTTGCTTTCTTCTGACCAGCTTTCTTACACTGTTCAGACCCATGGCTCAGGAATGACACCACCCACAGTGGGCTGGGAGGTCCTACATCAATCACAGTAAACAAAAGGTCCCATCAACGTGCCAACAGGCCAATCTGATGGAAGTGATTCTTCAGTTGTGATTCCTTCATCCCAGGTATGTCTGGGTTTATGCCACATTCACAAAAAAACTATGATAGACTGCAAACACTAATGAGCCTATATGAAGAATGATGAAATACTTTTTACAAATAAATCCATAGCAATACTTATAGTATGAAAATATATATTCTCTAGCCCTAAGATCTGTCACAAACGTTTCCTCTCTGCAGATATATAAGAAAATATAAAGTTTTCCCTGGGACAAACTCGCTATACAGGCCTTACCTGAATTCCTACCCTGAATTGTTGCTGTAAACCAAGGGCTCATTTTCTGAAGTGCTACAGTTGCTAATGGAAACCCACTGAGATGCTTCAGAAGTCATATGAACTATACTCTCTCAGCAATGCTCATTTTTCTTCTTGTTGCGACCCACATAGAATGAGATGAATACATCCTTCCCCCAAAAAAGGCCTCATATGATTGGACACAAGGAGACAGGCTCCAAAAGACTTAGGTTCTAAATAGAGAGAATTGTGACTTGTGACTCTGTCAAATATTAAAAGCTTCAGAAACTCTAGCATGCTCTGAGGATTAGCGTGTTCTGAGGGTTAGCGTATTCTGAAGGTTAGCATGTTTTGAGGGTTTGCATGATCTGAAGGTTTGCATGTTCAGAGGGTTAGCATGTTCAGAGGGTTAGCATGTTCAGAGGGTTAGCATGTTCTGAGGGTTAGTGTGTTCTGAGGGTTAGCAAGTTCTGAGGGTTAGCATGTCTGTGGGTTAGCATTTGCTAAGAGTTAGTGTATTCTAAGGGTTAACATGTTCTCAGGGTTAGTGTGTTCTAAGGGTTAGCATGTTCTGAGAGTTTGCATGTTCAGAGGGTTAGCCTCCTATCATTTGGTATAGCAGCTTACTGCCCTATAAGGAGCTGCTGTTTTCTCTCAGAACTCTGCTCTGTTTAAAGCTAACCCATCCTAGCTATCCTGTCTTACATAATAAAGCAAACCTCCTCACCTGGCCAAATCCCACATACCCTTTCCAAGGGTCTAGCCAAAAGAGTCTGAATGATCCTCCCTTCCTCACATCCTTGACAGCTCCTCAGATCTGCCAGGTCTTACATCCCATTTCCCACCCTAGTCTAGGTACCCTTGCTTGCACGGCTCCCAGCCTTCAGGCTCTGGCCAGATCATATTCTACTAGTCTCGCACTTACTGGCCCTTCATAGAGGATATTTCAGTTTCTCTGCCCAGGTCCTGAACATCTTGTGCCAAGTCAAGGAAGATGAGCCAGCCTGATCCATCCTTCAACACACCCTCCCCGGCCCTGAGAGCTGCCCCCGCACTCCAGGCTTAGACTTGCTTACATGTGCTGTGCAGTCAGCCCCCTGCGTACACTTGTTTTCATTCCACGTAAGTCATTTCTAAACCTCAGACCCTACCCAGATCACTCATCCTCTGTTCTGTCTCAACCTGTTTTGTTCCTACAAGACACAAAACTAATGAAAGAAGTCCAAATATGCTGGTCTTGTTGCAAAAATATAAACAATACAAAAGATTAAGGCAGCAGCACCCCCACCCCAGACTCACCTGTCCTATAGAGATGTTCATCAGTGATAGTCACCAGATGAAACCCAGGACACAGAATTTAAAAGAACAGTATAAATTTCATTAAAGAATTCAAGGACTTTAAGTAAGACACAAGGAAATATCTAAATGAACTTAAATCAATGAACTTACTTAGAGAGAATAAATGCCTAGGTAATGTCTAAGAAAACACAAAAATAAGGCTGATGGAAATGAGGTATTCGATTACAGAATTCAATAAAGAGACAGAAACATCAAAGAGCACTTAAGCAGAAATGAAGATGGAATTTGGAAACCAGCTAACCCAACTAAACTCCAGGGAAGGCCTTATAAGTATAGTAAATCCAGCAGAAGGCAGAATATTAGGATTCAAAAACTAAGTGCAGATCTAGATGAAATAAGCAAAGGATATGCAAAATAATTTTAAAAACACAGGGAAATATTTGTGGAGAATAGTAGTCACCATGAAAACAAGGCACAACAACAACAGCAAAGCAAAAATTAAACCTTCAAATTGCAGGAATAAATGAAGAAAATGAATCTCAGGTCACTGGTATAGATAGGATCTTCAGCAATATCATAGAAGAAAATTCCTCCAAACTCAGGGAAAGTCTACAATACATATGCAATAAGAATACCAAACACCAAACAGGCAAGACTAAAAAGTATCTCCTTATAGCATATCATAACTAAAATACCTGAATTCACAATGTCCTCAAAGAAGATAGAGCATCTGGGCATAAGCCTTAGCAAAGAGGTGAAAGACCTCTACAACGAAAACTTTTAGGTCTCTGAAGCAAGACTTTTAAAACCGGAAAGATGCATCATACTTACCAACTAATAGAATTGATATATTGGAAATGACCAGCCTATCAAAAGCCATTTAGAAATTAAATAAAACCTCTACAAAAATTCCCATCCCATTCTTCATAGAAATAGATTTTTAAAAAGCCTATTATAATATATGGATGGAGTCTAAAAAAAAAACAAAATTAAAATCCAAATAATAAAAACAATTCCAAATAGCCAAAACAACATTGAGCAAAAAGAACATTGGTAGAAGGTTTACCATTGTATACATCAAGATATATTGCAGAACTATAGTAATAAAAACGATATGATACTGGTATGAAAATAGACATCTAGACCAATGGCAAAGACAGAAGACCCAAACATTAATACATGTCACTCCAGACATTCAATATTTGACAAAACTGCAAAAACAATATAATGACATAAGGAAAGCATCTTCAGCAACTGATGTGGGGATAACTGGATGTTTACATGTAGAAGAATGAAATTGACCTTATCTATTGCCTAGCACAAAGACTAACTCCAAATGGATCAAAGTGAAACCTAATACAATGAAACCGCTAAAAGGAAACATAGGTAGTACTCCATAGATACAGCTATAAGAAGGACTTTTTAATTAGGATCACATTTGCCTAGTAATGAGGACAACAGTTAACATTTAGGAACTCATAAAACTAAGAAGCATCTGTACAGCAAAAGAAACAACTGAGTGAAGATGAAGCTCACAAATAGGAGAGAATCTTTGCCAGTTATATACCTGACAGAATATTAGTATCCAGAATGTAATAAAAAGCCCTAAAAACACAGAGTCAAAATAAATAGATGAGAGATAATAGATAGATAGATGATAGATAGATAGATAGATAGATAGATAGATAGATAATAGATATAACAACCCATTCAAAAATCTTTTTAAAGGTCCTTCAATGATAAATCAATAATCAAATACTGTTCACCTATAATACGAAATACTATTCAGCTGTAAATAAATTGACATCATGAAATTTTCAGATCAGTGGATGGAATGAGAAAAGTTCATATTGAATGAGGTAACATGGGCTCAGAAAGACAGATATCTCAAGTTCTCTCTCTGTCACTCTTAGCTTCAAATCATTTGATGTGAGTATATAACCTGGGGTAATTACAGAAACCAGAGAAAGAAAATAAATGGTCATGGTTGGTGGATGGAGAGGAGAATAGCAGGATTTGAAATGGGAAATCAGAAAAATAGAGTCTTTAATTAGGGAGAGGGGGGTATATACAAAGTAAAGGAATTTCTTAGAATTATATTGCTATGAATAGACACCATGACTACAGCAACTCTTATCAAGAAAAACATTTAACTGGGCCTAGCTTGCAGTTCAGTGACTTAGTCCATTATTGTCATGGTTAAAAGAAGTGGTACACAGGTGCTGGAGAGGTACCTGAGAGTTCCACATCTGGATCCACAGGCAGCAGAAAATTCCAAAGACCACCCGAATGACACACTTCTTCCAGCAAGGCCACACCTACTTCAACAAGGGTACAAGTCCTAATCCTTCCAAATGAAGCCACTCTCATGGGCGTATGGGGACAGTTTTTATTCAAACTACCTTAAGGGAGGAGGATAAAATAACAGTAAATATGTCTGAAAATGTAATAAGGAATCATGCCATTAACCATATGTACATATATGAAAAGTTCCCATCTAGGATGACAATATTGCCTCCAAGATCTATAGACTACTAAACAAACACCCCAACAGCAGACATGAAAAGTCCCTTCTTGAATTGTTGGGGAGAGTTGTCCCAGGACTCCCAAAACATTATAGGCTATTGCTCTTGTCCCCAGATTGGTTATCCAATACCAAATGGTCATCTCTGAATTCATATACAAACAAGTTATATTATATGAAGTGAATTGGTTGTATTTACATAGTTAGGTACATTTAATTTGTACTTACATGTAAATTTACATACATAAATAACAGTAACTAAGGAAACAGAGGTTATGAATTTATTAGACAGCAAGAAGGGATTCATGGGGAAGGCCTGAGGGAGGAAAGGAAGGGGCAATGATGCAGTTATGCTCATTTCAAAAATTAAAAATGCATCTTTAAAAAGAAGTAGAAAATTCAACTTTCCTCTCACTGGAAATGAGTTTTCTGTCACTATCTGACTAGATTGGCAATAGATTCTATCTTCGATGTATCTTACCCATTGAAAAAAAATTAGAGATAGGTTTGGGGTGAGAGAAGAGGGGAACAGAGGGAGGACTGAATTCAAAATTAATGAATAATCCTTTTCTCTTCCCTTTCTTTTCTTTTTGTTCCAGTTTAGTGCTGGTGTGACAGCAAGAACAAAATATGCTTCTACTATTTCCCTGTGGTTATATTCTGTTGAACATGGTGTAGGATCTGTAGAAACAGCTAAGACAAAATTCAATGAATGTTACTATGGTATTAAGCACAAAACCATCAGGTGGGAGAAAACGCGCTTCAGCACTTTCCTTGTCTCGAATAGTATAACCCATTGGTTATGATTAGCATATTATTTTCTACTTCCTTTCTAATTAGCGGCTGTGTAGTGGTTACAGCTTTGAAATAGGCAAGGCTGAGGCCCCTTTGAGGCTTATGCTTCCTTCTTTGGCAGTGAAGAGCCTTTTGAAGTCAAGAAACTTAAGACCTTCCCAGTTGAGGAACACATCTTTGACTCATATGTCTCAGTCAATACTTCCTTTCCAGAATAACTTTTCCTTTGAAAACTCATCACTTCTTAGTTCATCATCTGAACAGTTCACAGTGTAGGACAAAAGTACAAAAGTAGAGAGTAAATGCTTGTCAGATTATTCATGACTTCCTTGAATTTCTCAGTCACACACATGTGTGCAACAATATACTTTTTAAATTTTCTCTAATTTGGGGCTGGAGAAATGGCCCAATGGTTAAGAGCGCTGGCTGTTCTTCCTAGAGGTCCTGAGTTCAGTTCCCAGCAACAACATGGTGGCTCACAACCATCTGAAATGGAATCTGATTCTCTTATCTGGTGTGCATGAAAACCGAGCACTCGAATACAGAAAATCGATAAATCTTTAAAATATTTTGCTCTAATTTAGCTCTTGAAATCATTTCAACTGATGATCAGATATGAATGTTTATCAATCCAGGCTACCTCGCACATTCAAAATGCATGTAAACTTGATCCATTCTGAATTTTGAAGAGATTTTCCAGAGTTTATATTTAGTGACCTGACTCATCTCATTTTTCTTTCTTCTTTGAAAAGTAGATTCAAGTCCTGAAAGGAGAAAAGAGTATCTTGTATGCTTTTGCTTCAGAAGGGGGTGGGGCTGCATCTATAGACCTCCAAATATCAGATTAGAAGTAATTCACCTCCTTGGGTTCCCATTTTCCTAGAATGATTTACACTAGGAAAGTCTGAGGCACCCACAAACTACATTTATCTCATTGATGTCTCAAAATAATATCCTATTAAAGGAAATATATTAACTTATTTTCCTATTGCTGTGCCAGAAATATCTGAGCGAAGCCCTAAGAATGGAAGGACTCATTTTGGCTAGAACTCACAGTTCTAGAGACTTTAGTCCATGACTGCTTGTCCTGCACATGCGAGATGTCATGGCAGTGACAGAGTGTGGCAGACTACTCTTCATTAGCTGGCACTCTGTACAGCACTAGCGGTGTTTCAGTGTCTGCTGATCCACATCCAACAGCTGTAGATCTGTGGCTCAGAAACACATTAACCCTGCTGTCAAGAAGAGATGACTAGGAGACATCCCAGGTGAGACGGTAGGTGGGGAGGTCTAAGTGGGCTCCTTGGCTATTGTCTTATCTCACCCTGTGTTCTTTGCGAAGTTTCTGTTTTCCAATAAACGGTCCAGGACTCACTCTATTGAAGTCCATGAGAGGACCTCGAAGAAGAATATGACTGCTGCCAGGGAATTAACAGAGTGGGTAGGTGTTAGTGGCCTGCTAGCATGGTGATGCTCACAGATCTAAATGTAAGTTATAAATATGCTTTATTACCTATACACATACATGTATATGCACTCACATGTTTATATTACAGCTAAACTAATATGAATTACACATGTATTTAAGGTAATTACCAATCAGAGGCTTTGATAAATATAAGTGAAAGCATAAGTATTGTGTCCACACCTCAGAGTGATTCCTCTGGCTAGTACATAATTTTGCTATTGATCCTTGTCCTTGCACAGATATACAGGATATGTTTTCAGATGCGAGGAACTTTCCTTACAGCAAGTGTTTCTGTGTTTGTCTAGTAAGAAACAGATAATATATGCTTAGTACGAAAATGTCCTTATGAAGCCTATCACTATGTATAATGAATATAAACGCCCAATAATAAATATGCTTTGTGTGCTGTGTTCTGTGACAGTTGCACTGTCCCGCCTTTGTTGTATGCAAACATCCACAGACAAAACATAAATTACAAGTGTGGCTATGCTACTATAAAAACATTATCGACAAAGCAAGGAAATTGGATTTGGCACAAGAATTATTATACACGGATTCTTAAACTGAGTTAGAAGACAATCTTTTCTTGGGTTTTGTCTCATTGGAACAAAAATAAATTAGAAATATATGTTTGGGTAAAATATGCCTTTGATGGGTATTGATGAGCACTTACCACACACAGTATTAGTATAGGGAGGAATTCCTTCCCTAAGAGCAGGGAGTACCATCCAGCAGGTGACCCACATTTAAAGAGTTCTGAGAGAAAGCCATTGTGAGACTGGCTGCCTTCACAGCCTCTGTGTAAGAAAGAATATCTAATAGGTGCTCTTGGCATCAAAGTCCATCTTCTTTAGACTTCCTATGTGGACTCAGTCTCAGGAACACTTTAGGAAATGTCTAGGGTTTCAATACTGGGTTGGCCTTCTGACACATCCAGCCTTCTGGAAGGACAAGGTAGCTATGGGTCCTCTGCCTTTCCAGTACGTAGATGGCCACCTTTGCAATGCTCACCCCTTGACTTGTAAGCCAATATAATCAATCACCATTAGCAACATATAGATGTATATTCTGTTGCCCTTGCTTTCTTTGGAAAACCCTATGTAATACAATGCCAGCTACCAATATTCCTCAGAGGTCAGGGCCAAGCTGCACCATCCCTTTCCATTCTGTAGCCAACACACCCAACATGGTCTCGTGTACATGCAACACAGTTGAGTTATTTTTCAAAACTTAGCAAACTTTCTCCTGATCTGTACAGATGAGGGCACATTTCCATTATTCTTGGCAATGTGTGTAGCCAAGGGCAAACCTGAGACATATGGACCACCACTCAATGAAGAGGTAGCAGCACACTGCTATGGACAACATGCACGCTCTCTTAGGACAGAGCCCAAACCCAACCTGCTATAGTTGAGTCTTTTCTGGAGTTGGTGTTCTCAGGTGTCTGGACTTTGTAGATCTTTTGCAATCTTTCACACCTAAGAACCTTTCATAATAGTGTCATTTTTTAACTCATCTATACTACCATTTGGTTCCTGCTCAAACCTAGATATAGTTATATTAACTTTAAGAAAAGAGCTGGGACCTGTTTGAATTTTATGTGCCTAGGCTTTGTTCCTTTAGTGACCACTACTCTTACTAACATTTCAGAGGGAACATATGGAAGAAATACATTTCTAATGTATCTGCCCAAAAGGCGTATTGACTTGTAAAGGAAATAACAATTGATTATGTTGTCACAGTAGACTTTCAGTGGAACTCAAACTGGCAACAGAGTGAAGGACACTCAAATGCCACATTTTATTCATGGGGGGCATGAGCACTCTCCACTTGAAGCAACATGAAAAGTTCCCTATTTTCTTCATTGTGATCCAAATTAAAGCAAAGTTTAATTAAAGTTTCATTAAAGAAAGATCTTTTGTAGTCCCGGGTAGAAATCTTTTTCTTTGAGCCAAATATGTTTTCAGAATAGCATGCTTTCATCTCCAGTTTTTAATGTTGCACAGAGGGAAGAAAGAGAATAGATCCACCATTAATGAGGCGTGATGCAGCTCAGCCAAGAGCATAAAGCGCCAGGTGTTCTATCAGTCCTCACCGAGGCCGAACGTTCTGCAGTGCAGCACCTACGGGCCCTTCTGATTGGCAGGCTCCTGGTGTGACTTCTTATGGCTTGCTGCCCCTTTAATCAGGCTTCCCTTCGCATTCTCAGTCCTTCAGCTATTGTTCCTGCATTCTCTTTCTCTGTCTCAGTCTCCCTCTCTTTTTCCTTCCCTCCCCCCCCCCGCCAGTCTCAGTAGTTCCTCCACCACACTCCTTACTGCTACCCTGTTCTTTTGTATGTAAGCACACTGTGCTAGTATGATCCCTCTTAAAAAACACGAAGCACGTCTTCTCCTTCTAAAGATGTAACACATGCATTCATTCAGTTTCCTGCATGGCCTCTGACAGAATGGTATTACTGCCTGTAAATGAATTTTAATATTGCTTCTATAATTTGGAGATGGGCATATAGGGTACTGCGAAATAAAAGGACAAATGAAAGGCACATATTTTCTTAGCTTAGATTCCCTGAGAAACACACTCTGTAGGAGAACTGAGCATACTAGGAGATGGTCTGAGGGAGGGTACATTTAGGAAGGTACAACGAAGCCAAGGCTGGGCAGATCAAGAAGCTGAAATATACAAGTGAAACTGAGATGTCAAGTGATCTACAGGCAACTCTGCCTCGGAGACAGCTGTTTGGAGATGCATCGTTTGCCAGCCCTTCAACGAGTGCTACAAGAGTCATTCTCACAGTCGTCACTCTTGAAGAAGAATTCCTACTGCTGCCACCACTACTTGATAAGAGTGTCAATTGAGAGGTCCATCCACCTCCAGTAAACTTACATAACCTAGGTTCAGTCAGTATTTGATCCAGCTAGGGCCATGTGGACTCCATAAGGAGAGGAAGAGGGCGCCCCCAAGGGAGCCCTAAGAAGAACTAGCCACCACGTGTTTGGAAGGACTGGAATCTGAGTCCTTGATTCTTATGTCAAATCATAAAATTGGATACAGGAAACTTTATATGAGATCATTCTTTTGAAATATAGGGAACTTAACATTCTGGGAAATACCCATAGGAAGTGGTTGGACTAGAAACTAGAGAAAATTCCTGAAAGCACAGGGGAGAGATGGCCTGCATCAGGAGTCACTGAAGTGTCAGAATCCTTTTAGCAGATAGGACGGAAAGGAATTGAAAATCTTAAGGACAGTCATGCTAGAATAGACTCAGAAGTCTGGATGATGCCCCAAGTCATAGATTTGTCATCAGGAATGAACTTCCCAGAGAAGCACAAATGTCATTGCAAATCTAAGTGGTGGCTCTCTTTTCTCCTGCGAGTCCAACAGGAGGAAAGTCCATTGTAAAACAAATAAGAATCTGTTTCAGTGAGGCCCACATGGCAATGCTTAAATGAAGGGAGCCCAATGTGCACAATTATTGTATTAATTGCAAGAGGATCTTACTAGAGAGTATTGTAGAGATCCATTTTAATTTTTAAACATTTATTCTTCTCCTGTGAAAAGCATTCCAACTGCAGCCTCCCCTTCCAGCTCCCCTCCCAGTTCCCTCCTTCCTCCCCAAAGCCTGACGTTTCTTACCCAATTCAGAATTTCTCATGTAATTTCTAACTCGAGCCATTGTTCAGACAGTGTCAGAAAAAGAAACTGGAGATATTTCAGTAAGGATACATTGGCGTTCTACTTAGTCTTTTTTGAGAGAGACATACCTTTGTTTTCATAGGTAACTGTACAACAAGGAATGGGAAATCTGCAAACGTATCTGTGGATGTTAGAATGAATCTTAGGAACCAAATGTCCACTGATTTCTTAAGACAAAATAAGGTGTCATCCGTGCTGGTAAAAGACGCCTTGAGGTACTATAGCCCAAATGCCAGGAGTAAAATACTGACACAGTCCCTGTGTATCTGGAGCAAGGTCACGGTGTTTGCACTAGAGCCTGGCATGGCGTTTGAGGACTAGCTTCTGGCCTGCTGCTGGGCTTTATTAATGACATAATGCTTGACCATGGAACATCATGTCATCAGACACCAAGGCCTGGATATCAAGACTGGGCATGAGCAGAACTCTCACAGGGCCAGAACAATATACAGGAAGACATTCAACAAGTATGTGTGTGTGTGTGTGTGTGCGTGTGCGTGTGCGTGTGCGTGTGCGTGTGCGTGTGTTTAAGAGAAACACTGTGTTTTCAGCACCGGGACTGGCAGAGTCGAAGCAGCAGGGGCGGCTGGTGACCTAAGGAGGCCTCACATGGGAGATAGCTGCCTGAAGCTTTCCCTCACATGAGGTTGGCCTATCCAGAAGACCCAGCAGCTTATGACGATTACTAAGTGCAGTATAATTGCTGCAGGCTTAGTAAGGTGGTGTGACTGCTGTAGGCTTAGTAAGGGGGTGTCTTTCGCTCAGCTGTTACTGCTTGGAGAAATTAACAGCAAGCCCTAGCGATTGCTGTTCTTCTGTCAGTCTGGGGAAAAACTATTTTCCTCTTCCTTTCTTTCTCCTTTCTTTTTGATTCCCCCACCCTCACCCTGCCGTGTTCTCAGTAAGAGTTCTAGAAAGTCTTTGCTTCACCAAAGAGACTGCTTCTTGCCTCATCAACTTTCATGAAAGCCGCAATGGCAAGATACATTTGTAAGACCTACAGAGTACTATTCTAAAGGCCATAAAAGCCCTAGACTGCCAGAGAGGAGAAAGCAGGTTAAACAGGATTCTAGGACATCATTAATGCTTCTGTTTGGGTGCCCTGAACCATATATCAAAATGGAGCCTTGAAAATAAAAGGCTGGTGCTGTATATCATATGCCCTATGTTAAAAACATGTGAGAAAACAAACAAAAGCCTGCTTGGCAGACCTCCTTGATGTTTGGGAACAACTTATACTTGCAGCGTTTTGGGAAGGCATCTGACCTGAGCCTGCTTGCAAGACAAGCAAGAAAACCACTATTTCTATGCCCTAATGGGTTCAGTGGTGCTGAATGTGTTCATAACCGATTGTTATATGGTAGAAAAACACTACTAGAGTGTGGTATTACACTGTTATAGAGACTTTCCTACTATTTTAGCATAAAGCCATTTTCTATTACTGTCCGTTAGAAAATGGCTCCTGAGTTTGCCTTGGACCTGTGTATAGAATGAATGTTTGGCTGTAGGACAATAGCTGGTTAAGTTAGCTGAGAGATCCAATTCACCTTGCCAGGAAGCTATATATTAGAAGCTAGCATTGATTACTAGTGATATATACCAAGCTTTGCTCGAAAGTACAAGTGTCTGTGTAGATGGTCTAGTAGGATCTCCCATATTGACAGCTCTGATTTACTAAATACCAATGTTCATCAGTAGTGTTCATGATCTAGAAGAGAGATCTTTGAATCCATCTAACAGAGAGTGTTAATATCTACAATGCTAAAATTTACAGAAACAGATTATTGTGATGTTTGTCAGTATAGAACTCTCAATAACACTAGAAAGGGTAAGATCTGCCTATGACACAGTCTGAAGGAGTGCATGTCTTCTTCTTCTTCTTCTTCTTCTTCTTCTTCTTCTTCTTCTTCTTCATCTCCTCCTCTTCCTCCTCCTTCTTCTTCTTTTCATTTTCCATTGTCTTCTTTATTTGGAAAAGAGGTGTCTGGAGGTACAGATCTTTACAAATGCAGAAGTCTTTTATATGATTTCATAAAAACATAGTTCCCTTTGGAATTGGAGGCAGGAGAGTTCTTCCATGACAAAGAGACTGCATACAAGTCATCTGGATGAACTTCTGACTTAAGAATATGTTTTCTGTTTGTGATGCTCTTAACAAGCTCTTGTCCACTGTGGACAAGAGTGTCAGTACTTAGATGGGCAGGATGGTCTGCTATATGCCAGTCTCTTTCTCTGGCAAGGAAGTCTTGTTCATGCTTTTCTGAAGGGGCCATGCCAGCATGGTCATGGTATAAGGGAGGAATAATTTTCCACAGACTCTGCAAGTGTTAACCTATCATCATCAGTCAAAGAACCAGTTTGTTAGAAATGAGTGGTAGTGGAATTTTATCACCTTAGGTCAATCATCTAGATATACAATGAGTGTTTGAGCATTTTTTATTTTTCTTCTGGAATTGACAAGTATGCACATTTAACTTCCATTTTCTGTGTGCTGTGCTTTTGTCAGTAAATGTCTTATTCATCATATGTAAAGTCTATGTTCTTATGGAGAGATGAAAGTTCTCTTGAAGATTTAATTTATGTAGTTGTTGGAAAACCTTACAGTGTGGCATCAGTGGTACTTTTCTCAATGCCAGAATACATGGATTATAAAAACCAGGTTAAAGAAATGAGACTGGCTTCTTCATTCTTGCAGTTAATGACCTACTTCCCAAGTCTCTGTTTCTTTTCCCTAGACTCCATTGGCTTGAAGGTATGAGAACCTAATGCTGGGATGTGTCCATCCAGGGACAAAGCAATGGCTTCATTAAATGGCAGTTGAAGTTACTTCTGTCCATAATACTTACCATTACTAAATCATCAAATACAAGATTCTTTTTAAAATTTTTTTATTAATTTATTCTTGTTATATCTCAATGGTTATCCCATCCCTTGTATCCTCCCGTTCTTCCCTCCCTCCCATTTTCCCCTTATTCCCCTCCCCTATGACTGTTCCTGAGGGGGATTACCGCCCCCTGTATATGCTCACAGGGTATCAAGTCTCTTCTTGGTAACCTGCTGTCCTTCCTCTGAGTGCCACCAGGTCTCCCCCTCCAGGGGACATGGTCAAAGGTGAGGCACCAGAGTTCCTGTGAAAGCAATATCCCACTCTCCACTCTACTGTGGAGAATGTTCTGTCCATTGGCTAGATCTGAGTAGGGGTTTAAAGTTTACTGCCTGTAAATACAAGATTCTTGTGCTTGCTGGGGTGATTATTCATAGTTATCAGAAGATTCCACTACATCCCTTGTAGCAGAGAGCTCTTTCTCACTTTCTCCCTGGTATAGAGGCTGCCACCTTTATACCAATGTTCAAAAGAGCTACACAGGCAGACACCAGAGAAAGAACTGCAAATAAGGTGAAGCATTACTAGGGAAAGGCCAAAGTTTCAGAGAAGAGAATGGAGGAAGAACGTTATTAGCTCCAAATGTGAGCTCATCATGATTATAGAAACCAAGATTGCGGTGTCATCAATGTTTTCTTTACTGTGGCAATTCCATGCACACACAATTACCTTCTCTTGCTTTCTTATTTCCTTAGTTAAACTGCTTAGGATATCAAAATTTTATGTCTCAGGTTAGTCTGTAACAAATACCATATCATGATAGAACTAGAAGAACCTTACTGATATATTAATGGGCAAGATTCTTAATTGTTCTTTGGGGAAGATGATTAGACTATACGTGTTGAGAATTAACATGTGGTTTTTGTTGGGGCATACAACAAAATACCATAAACTGTGTAGCTTATGAACAAAATATTTATTTTTACCTGTTCTAGAAGCTGAAAAATCCAAGACCAGGGTAACACTGTGGTGAACCTCTCATGAAGAAGAGGTTCTGACAGACTTAATCTTCACACTGTAGATGTGAAGGACCTCCCTTGGAGTGTCTCTTCAAATGGCTCTAATTCCATTCACGATCCTTCTACCTTTATGACCTAGCCACCTGCTAGAGGCCCTTCTTCATGTAGACTGGTGTGGGAAGATTTCACCGTAAGGATTTGAGGGAGAGAATAAACACTAAGAGTGGCATTTAAGAATGGAAAGGGGAATGCAATGACATGATCAGAGCTAAAACATGCACCATAAAGCATGGCAAGGCAGATCAACAGCAAGAAGCAATCTAGAGACAAAGTCCCTTGGGCCCATGCCTCTCCAGGATACACCCAAATGGCGAACCATTTCTTTGATGCTCACTTGCTCACTGCAGCTTTTCCTTCATGGCGTCTGCCAACCATAGTTGGCATGTTTCATGTTTCTGGTTGCTTTGTTTGTTGGACCATCCTACCTATGCTTGGTGATGTCCTCTACACAATAGCAATGTATGTCTCTCAAGCCACAGACCTTTCCTGTATTCTTTTAGGCAAGATGGCATCCATTCATCAATATTGATGGCTATGTACCAAATTAACTATTATGACACTTCTTATTTAATGTAGTATGTTGGAAACATCTAGCATATTCCAATTGTACTAAAGAAATCAAGGAGAAGGTTACCCTCCACTAGATCCTTAAGGAAGGAGCATTCTTCCCAGAGCAGAGGCTCCAAGGCCTCTGAGAGAAAAGATATAATCACAGGAACTGGGCAACACATGGTCTTTAGACTACATGAGGACTAGGTAAACCTGTATATTAAGGATGGACTTTCTTCTAAAGCAAGGCAAACTTCTGTCAAATATCAGTCTTTCTCTAAATAAAACCTGTTATGATTAATAAAAAGAAAATAAGATAATAAGATAACAAGATGCCAGGCAACAGATATTATATTGTATGAGGTGTATTAAGTGAGCATGGGGGAAAAGGAAAGGGAGTAGAGGTATCCCAGAGAGAGAGAAAGGAGAAAGCAAGAAGAAGAGGGAGAGAGAAAGAGGGGGGGGAGAGAAGTAAGAGAGAGGGAGGGGGATAGAGAGGTAAAAGAGAGGGAGTAGAGAGAGACCACAAGGAGGAGAGGTTATTCTTTTGTATGGCCCTGGGCAGGGCCACACCCACATGGCAGGTAAGCAATGACATCACAAGCAGGCAGACTAAAGCAGAATACTAACACAACCTTCAATTAATAAATAGAAATAGGCCAATAACTAATAGACAGATGTCTCCAAGAAGATATGCAGTCTAGAGCTATATTATATTGTAGATTTTTTCCTCCCTCAATGATAATTTTATTGCAAAGAGTTTCAAAAATTTCTCTTCTTCCATTTGGAAAAGTCCAAGGACTGTGAATGAGTAAGTTCCGCCGTGAACAAGTCTAGCACTTTAGATTCCTGGGCAAAACAATTTCAAAGACTCTTGGATGGGGGCACAAACACAAAGGCACCATGTCCTCTCATTCACTGACCTGACAAAGCTATGGAACCGACTTAAGAAAAAACAGGAAACATTTCAGGATACTGTGAGCATTCCCACATGTTCTTTAAGGTTGATCTACTGTTGTTCTTCTTGAAAACAGGTTTTGGTAATGGTTATTATTAACCTATTTATAGCTGTTTTGACTTTATGTTAGAAAACCAGTGTTTCTCCTAAAAAACTAAAAAACTATTTTAATAATATTCACAGAAAAATCTAAAATATAAGATGGTAGCAGCTCTGTGCAGAAGTCAGTTCTTACAGTTACTCAGCAGGATGAGAACAGAACCACGAAATCACAAAATCAAAATGACTTAAGACCAAAGTTTTACCCATTTTTGGCCCCCAAACGAGAACACTTATTTGTAATTAATCATAAAGAAAGCAATAATAATATCAGCAGATGTGGAGTAAAGCTTAGAATTTGTACCTTTGAAAGAATATAAGGAAAATTAAGCAAATTCAAAGTGTATGTGGTGGTTTAGAAAGAGGCTTGTAAGGAAGACAATAGCACAATAGACAAAGTTAATCTAGTATGTAGACCTAGAAAGTAAGGGTTCCAAGGGTATGACCTTTGCCTTTGTCTTATTGGATGGTTATTGGTGTTTTGGTCATTCTTTCTCTGGATTAACCTATTGTTAAAGTTTCTTGCTGTCTAGCTCTCTACCTCTCTCTCTCTCCCTCCCTCCTTTCCTCTCTCCTCTCTCTCTCCCTCCTCTCTCTCTCTGTCTCCTTCTCTCTCTCTCTCTCTCTCTCTCTCTCTCTCTCTCTCTCTCTCTCTCTCTCTCTCTCTCTCTCTCCCTTCTCTCTCCCCACCCCTTCAATTTCTCTGGACCATTGTTTCCTGAGCTGTCTGATTGCCTCCCCCCAGGGAGTCTTCCCTTCTTGGTTCACATGGAATTGGGACAAGCATCATTAAGATGCCAAGAAGAAGCAAAAACCCAGCTTGATGATCACTATGGATTGATGCAGCAGGGTAAGTGCCAAATAGTTTGGCCTTACTTTTACCTCTCTTCCTTCTGAATTACACCTTTTGCTTAAGACAAATTTTATTTTTTGCTTAATTACAGCCCATTACAGCCCATATGGGAATCTTACCAATGCAATGTGCCAGCAATATTTGTTTAAATGGCTGTAAATTTACCTGAGATAACTAGACTTCTTTTGTGTTATCTCCTAGATATCCCATGAAGGAAGTTTAAGAAATTGAAATAGGAGACTTCCCAAGAGAATATCACTTAAATAAACACTTCATTTATAAGACTAAAGATAGAGGATCACATAGGAATTAACATGGCTTTTGTAAAGAGTTATTTCATGCTTTTTCTTCATCACACCTTGTCTGTGAAAGCATCTGTTTCAACGTGTTGGTAATGTGTCTGTGTTTATTAGTATTCTTGGATCAGCAATGATTTGCAATGTTTACTTTCACAATAACCATGCCCACTGTGTGTTCTTGGGACAGAAACTGATGCAAAACTTCCCATTTTCTTTCAATCATTAACAGATGCACAGTGGTCTGGTCATGTCCCTTTAACCTGCCAAAGAGATTAGAGGAATTCCAAGCTCTAAACTAAGAGGTTCCTTTGTGTTGCCTGACTTCACTTCTTGACTCTAAAGGATAAGAGTCTCGGGTAACATTATCGACTCTCATCTTAAAGTTTGGCTCCATTTCCTTTGTGTTTTTTTCCTACTTCTTCTAAGTTTCAAGCTTTGTAAACTCATTTGCCTTTAGGCATTTATTCTACATGTTACTTGGTGTTGGAAGTACTATGGAATTCAAAGCCTATTTTGAAACTTGTATGAATACTTCAAATGGCTCCTTAAAGGACTCTGTAGGCTCATTATAGCATACAGGTAATTATAGTCAGGAGGCTGACTGGTGGAGTGGTAGGGTGGTGGGGTGGTAGGGTAGAGGTGGCCACCTTCTATTTCTGCAATTAGCCTCCGGGTGATTTAAAGTCAAGAAATCCCCTCCATGTCTAGGCTAGGCTTCCAATCAATAAACTACTGGCCCTTAGACATCGTGGCCATGACCTTCCCACCCCTGGTTACTTAGTCTCAAGTTCTACCACTTAACATGACCTAATTTTCAATGTAGGTGTTTGTATCTGAATGCATGAGCACATTCTCATATCCATTTGGTCCCAGAACGAATGTGAGTACATAGAAAGTGAGAGGGGAAAGCAGCTTTTTGAAGGAAGACATAACAAAGCAGAAATGGAGTTTGAGCATGCTAAACATAGAAAATTGTAGAACTAAGGAAAGAAGAGACATAGAAAAGAAAGAAATGAGGTCTCTAACCTGACATACTGTACTGGCAAGTCTTGTGTCAACTAGACACACAAACTAGCATCATCAGAGAGGAAAGAGCCTCATTTGAGAAAAATGCCTCCAGAAGATCCCAGCTGTAAAGCATTTTCTTAATTAGTGCTTAATGAGCAATGGTCCAGCCCTTTGTGGGTGGAGCCATTCCTGGGCTATTTGTCCTGGGTTCTATAAGAAAGCTGACTGAACATACCACCTGTATAGCAAGCCAGTAAGCAGCACCCCTCCATGGCCTCTGCATCAGCTCCTGCCTTCAGCTTCCTGCCCTGTTTGAGATGCTGCACTGACTTTCTTCAATGCTGAATAGCAACATGGAAATATAAGCCAAATAAAGCCCTTTTCCCTCAAATTACTTATGGGTCATAGTGCTTTGTCATAGTAATAGTAACCCTAACTAACACTTTTTCTCAATAAGGAAATCCCAATATACAGACTTTTATTGATTAAGTTTTCACTTGGACCCTGAGTTCAATTTTGGCCAAGAAAGAAAAATCCTGCTGAGGAGAGAACCCATTTTTTTGCTGCCAGTATAGCTGCTTAAATGAAGAGTGTTGGGGTCTATATGACTTAAATCATTTATTTACTGCAGCATTTCCAAAGCCATTCCTGAATGAGGTGAGCATTGAACAGGGATTACTCCCAAAGTCCCACAAAATAAGTTTTTATGATCCAGCATAAAATCTTGTCATATGTCCAACCAAATTGGCCCTTTCCTTTAAAATCTCCCTGTATTTATAAAACAGTTACTAATGTTAATTTCCTACTTTTTTAAAAAACCAATCTTATAGGTCACATCCTGTATCACTCAAGCCAAATTTGATCATTCATCCTCAAGAAAACAATTAAAAGTGCCAAATTAATATTGAAGGGCAGAAAAGAGAGATTTGTTATATGTGACTATATTAAGAAGAAAGAAAAGGCGATCTGGAGACCTTCCCAAATTGATCATGGAGGGGATCATCTTCATATAAGAGTGAGGTTTAAACAGAAAGCAAGAGCTGTGTATGTCTAAGCCCACCACTGTCTCAGCTCCAACTATCTCCTGCAAGGAGAGATAAAGCTGAAGATCTTTTGTCAGTTCTTTCCAGGAGACAAGTTCGTCCTCTGGATGTTGCAGGGCTTCAGCCCCTTCTCCAGCAGAAGATTCCTAGAGAAATTCTAATTTCTTGAGGGTCATTCTTTCCATAGTGTGGTAGCCAAAGAGGGGGCACAAGTGTCTCTTTAGAATTCCCTGCCAAACGGGTCACATATTGACTTGCTTTTAACTTCTTATGTGGGTCTTCCTTAGATATCCTCTGAGGGCCTAGAGCTATACTGGAAGTTTTCTTTCAAAATAAAAAATATGGGTGGGGGCATGATGTTACATGCCTTTGATCTCAACACTCAGGAGGCGGAGGCAGGTGGCTTTCTGTGAGTTCGAGGCCAGCCTGGTCTACAAAGCGAATCCAGAACAACCAGGGCTACAAGAGAAACCCTATCTCGAAAAACCAAAATAAATAAACAAATAAGTGCATTTTGTTTTTTTGGGTGAGAGTTGCATGATTCCTATGGTTTGTGAATAAAAATTCATAGAATTAGTAAGTATTCCAAATTTTAAAACCTAGCTGTTTTTAGTCAAGATTGTTATGGTAGGCCAGAAGGCACTTCTTAAGTTCCAGACAATTACTTTTACAATGAAACACTATCTATTGTGAGGTTTGTTTTTGTTGTTGTTGTTGTTGTTGTTACTTTCGCTTTGAGAAAAACTCATTATTAAAAAAATCCATGACATTTCTTCAGCAGGCTTGCACCCTGCCATCCGAGATTTAGTATTGAGCTTTCCTGCATTCACAGAAGCATGTCTCTTCCTCATTGTTGAATTTACAGCGAAGTAATTCTCATCAGGTATTAACCTAAAACTGTAGGCATCTCCACCAGTCAATATATTCCCTTTGTCATATTGAAGCTGGCAGAGAGTGTCACATTCTCCTTGTTTCTCTGGCAAGTCTGGCCATCTTGATTTACCCAACCAGATACAGATGAAATAGGAACAAAATGGTCTGTTAAAATAGATGGAGTCAGCTTCCTGCTCACCAGCCCTGTGCTTTTCTCAAGACTGCCAATGCTGAAGGTATTTTTTTTATTGTTGTTGCTGTTTTTTTTAATAATAAAGTTATTTTGTTTTAAGTGTTGCACTTGAAAGACATATTGAAGTTTATTTGAATGCAACAAAATGTGAATTGAAATGTGCTCTCCTGGGAAAAGGAGAGTAGCTTATTAGACTCAGAATGTAAACCATACAAATCTGGAAAATCTGGAATAGTGAGATTCAAATGGCCTTTCTCAAGCTAAGGAGAGGGACTTTGACATGTTGACCTTCATGCAGGAAACAGCAGAGAAGCAGCTTCCATGAGTCTGCGCCCAAGCTGGGGTGGGCTTTTCCATGTTATAGTGGCTTTTGAGTGATCCCTACTCCCCTAAGTAACTCCATTACTCATACTCTCATGAGCAACGCAATGATGAACTCACAGGCTCACAGATTGAACCTTGGTGGAATCTACTGCCTGACCTGTCACCAGTGTCCTGTCTGGGATGAGGGTGTGTTTGTTCACATCTCACCAGGTAAAAATCACAAAACAGCTTTGAATGAAAAGCGTAATGTCTGCAAATAAATATCTTTGTGGAACTGTGTAACCATTTGTGGCATGACATGACACAGGGAGACAGGAAAAAAACACCTGTTTGTCTCACACAGGGCATTGACAACAGACTGAAGAAAGGATACTACCCAGCTCCAGCCTGGTGACGCAGTGAGCTTATTGGAGTAACTTGCGGGAACACGAGGGAGGGGTTACTTAGAGGAGTATGCGTAACTCAAAGGCTGTAGCCCACCCAGGTGTGGGCCCCAGCACATGAAGGCCGTATCCGTCACGCTTTACAGTCAGCTACAGTCAAAGCTATGTCTCTCCCTCGTAGTTGTCTGTTTTTTTGTGTGTGTGTACTTGGGCTGGGGCCTTGTGACTCTGCTTCTCAGAGCTTCCTGAGCTGTCTAGTCCTCAGTAGCTCTGGCCTTCTTTCAAGACAAGTATTTCTTCAACTGGAAGAAAGCGGCTGCACGATATATTATTACTATGAATTCATTGCAGGCATTAGCTACTCTTTTTATATCATGTCACTATTCACATTATAACACGCTTCTGTGCCACGTTCCTCATTCCAAAGAAAAAAGCTGGCTGCACTTCAGTCTACTCCACCCACAGAGGGAGAGTAGCAGAAAGGAGTGGACACCTGGTAGAATGAATCCAGTTCATGGGAGCATTTCTAATCAGAGCTAATGATTTTGAACATTAATATGTGCTTTTATAAATTTTATCATAATCATCTCCTAAAAGGCTGGAGATGGCATTATCACTTTTATAGTGTGTATGTGTATATATGTGTATCTGTGTATATGTGTATGTGTGTGGGGTGTGCTTGTGTGTCTGTGTGTGTGTGCTGTGCCTGCCATGCATGTGGAGGCTAGAAGACAACTTTCAGGGTGGTCCTGCTCTTCCCACTTTGTTTTGAGGAAGGGGCTCTCTTGTTGGCTTTGCCATGCATATGGCCAAGGTAGCAAACCTCCAGGTTTCCCCAAGTCTCTTCTGTAGGCTTCTCATTTTCTCCTGGAGCACTAAGATGACCCATGTGTAAAGCGAATCCAGCTTTACATGGGTTTTAAGGACTGAACACAAGACATCAGCCTTGTGCTGCAAGCTCTTGAATCCAAAGCAAAGCTCCCCAACTTCTTTTATTTTTAAAGTGAGAAAACTACAGTTGTGAACAGTTAAATTGCCTCTACCTGCAGCTGTATTTGTGAGTGACTGAGCCCATGTGCTTCGCTTTGGAGGTGAGCTCCAGAGTCTCAACCCCTGAAGGCCCAACAAAATGTCTGGGGAAGAAGAGGCCTTTATGAACTTTGGTTGTATGTTCTTGGTCACTTTGGTCTATATGGATGTATGTTTGTTATTTTGGGGGACACACAGAGTGTTGGGGACATTCTATGGCACACAGAATCATCATCTATTAATTATTGAGCCCGTCTCCTTGGAGATTTTTTCTTTCGCTTATTTACTATAACAATCTTAGGGAGAAGGTATCATTAAGCCAATATTACAAGTGAGGATCTGAGATCAAAATTGCAAGATCTGTGCAAGGTTGGGCAATAAAAAACAGGTAGGATGTGGAACCTAGGACAGTCCCAGATGACAGTATCCTTTAGGCTACTTTTGAGGTAGTAGTGGTATTAATAATTACTAGTACTATTAATGTTTAGGGGTCATAGTGGTTTGAATAAATGGCTACCATGGGCCCATAGGGACCAGTACTATTAGGAGGTGTGGCCTTGTTGGAGTAGATGTGGCCTTGTCGGGGGAAGAAAGTAAGTAGTGGTGGGCTTTGAGGATTCAGAAGCTAAAGCCATGCCTAGTGGTTCACTGTGTCCTCAAGCTGCCTTCTGAGCCAGATATAGAACTCTCAGTCTGCCTGTGGCTGCCATGCTGCCCACCGTGATGATAAAATATTAAACCTCTGAACTATAAGCCACCCCAGCGAAATGCTCTCCTTTACAAAAGTCACCCTGGTCACTGTGTCTCATCACAGCAACAGTAAACCTGATTAAGACAGTGTTATTTTGCTTGCATGTATGTCTGTATACCACAGGCATGCTTGACATCTGTAGAAGTCAGAAAAGGGTGTGAGATCCCCTGGAACTGGAGTTACAGACATTTGTGAGCCATTATGTGGGTTCTGGGAATTGAACTTGAGTTCTCTAGAAGAGCAGTTAGTGCTCTTAACTGCTGAGCCATCTCTCCACACACACACCCCCCCATCATTCTTTTGTTGTTAAGTATCTTGGGATGGTAAAGACCTCAACACCTTTTGGACCCTAACAAATAGGAGAGCGTTGATCCTATGAGACATGAACAGCTATTATTTTCCCACCTGTTAACTTTTAGTTTTTTTTTTTTCATGTTTCTCATAGTATCTCTGCTTTTTATTATCCCACTGCCTACCGCCCCTATTATTCTTGTATACATAGGTCTTTCTTTTCTCTTAATTTTTTTTGTTATCATTATTGTTATTTGTTTTTAGTTTTTATGACGCTTACCTTTCTATTTTGCATGGGCGCACAGGAGCATACACTGTGGCAGGTCAGAGGACAACTTAGTGGAGTCAGTTCTCTCCTTCTGCTGTGTGAGTCCTAGGGTTAGAACTCAGGGAGTGAGCCTTCACTGAGAACCTGCATTTTCCCGCTAAGCCATCTTGCCAGCCTGGGTTGTCTTGATACGGGGCCGTGTTATGGTTTCCAGGATGGCTTTGAACTCATGGCCTTTCTGCTTTTGCTTCCTGAATAACGGGACCCTACATATTTGCTACCATGCTCTGCCTGTTCCCCAACTTTAAACTCACAACATACCAGCTACACAAAGGCATCCCAGGCCGCTCAGCCTTAAAGCTCTGCTTCCACCCTGGGAACGCCCCACTTCCTCCACTCCCCTCACTTAGCACTTGGAGCTGACTTTGCCTGGCAGCTTTCCAAGGTCTGTGAGGTTCCCCCACCCGCTTCCCTGGTTACAAGCTCCTTTAGGGCCGGAACTATTTTATATGAAAGTGTGTTTAACATAGTCACCAAATTAGTGCTTTTCACATCGCCAGCTTTCACTTTCCTACAAAGACAGCTTTATTACTTGCTACATTTCTGTACAGGAGAGACTCGTTTTGTCCATGTGGCTATTCAGTTAGCTCAGGTGCAAAATGAAATTTCCATCTCACGGGAGAACACTCTCAAAGTGGGCCTGTGCGTGTATAAATATACCAAGCATATGTGGTTTTTTTTTTTGTACTCAAAAGAAAACAAGCTAAATTTGCAAACTTTTTAAAAAGGAGCCGGTGATAAATATCACATTGTTCCCTGAAATCGGAGCTTAGTGATGGAAGGGAGCTGGCAGGGGATAACAGCCCTTTAGCGATGTGGAACTTGAGCCTAGATGCCAACATTTACCCTGCCAATAATCACAATGGCTAATTCACTACTAAATGTAGCGAGAATGTGGCAACGTATCTTGTTAATATAACAGGCAGATTTCGAATTGAGAAGGGACAACCATTTGGCTCACAACACGGAGCAATGCATTCCCATAGTGGCCCTTTTCAGAGTTGCCTCAAATCGCTGCATAAAGGATATTGAAATAGGCAAGTGATACACATACGTCATCTTGATAACTACCCGGCCTCATAGCACTGTTTTTTGTGCATTGCCTTCTAGGGTTGGTGCCATTAGCTTTGATTCATCTGCACAGTTCCCTAGGGACGGGCTCAGAATTCAAGGAGAAAGAACGTTTGAAAACACTAAATTCATACATTCTATAAATCACCCTCCAGCAGAGTCTCTACTGACTTCTTTTTTTTTTTTTTTTTTTTTTTTGGATCGTTTCTATTCTTTTATTCTGCATTATTTTTCTTTTCGTGTCTACTCAACAACAAATCCTGCTGCTCTCACTTTTAGAGAGAACTGAATATTTTACAGTTTGATTCTACTTCATTGAGATACTTTACAATGTACCTGAGTCTATTTTATAAAAGTGGTCTCAGCTTTCTTCTGTACTGAAAAGCACCATAACTACACACAAAGGTAATTTTTCACATACATTGTTTATATTTCAGTATTATCAAAAAGCAAATTTTGGGGCTTAAGAGGTGGTCCAGGGGATCAAGTGTTTGTCAGGGAAGAATTAAGATGAGATTTCGAGCCCCAGCACCCACATAGATGCTGGATGGATAACAGCCCACCTGTATTTCCAGGACTTGGAAAGTAGAGGTAAGGGATCCTTGCAGCAAGCCGGCCAGCTAGACTCACCTTATTGGCAAGTTCTAGGGTCCCTGAAAGACCCTATTTTAAGGAATAATTTGCAACCTTGACCTTCCATATGCACACACTCACACACACACACACACACATGCTCCCACACATGCAAACACACATACACACACACACACACACACACACACACACATGCTCCCACACATGCAAACACACACACACACACACATGCTCCCACACATGCAAACACACACACACACACACACACACACACACACACACACACACACATGCTCCCACACATGCAAACACACTACCCATACAGACACATGCAAAAGTAGATATATAAATAAATTATCTTCTGGCAAGCAATTTTTCCCTTACAAGGAACAAATGTCAATGCCATGTTTTAAGTACCATCTTTAAAAAGTGTGCCACACCACACATCATCCACATTGACACATTCTAATGACTGACTGCTTCCTTAGTTTAAATGACAAGTGGTTCCCTCCACTGTCCTCTGCTTACCTATTCAAGCCCCATAAGCAGAAATTGTGTTACTCTATAACTAATAGCTTACACTCTAGAGTGTTCCCTTAAGGTGGTAGATTTGTCAGCCTGTGCCTTCCTTGTCCTACATTATGTCCCGTTACCATTTTTCGTACTGTTTGTGGCCTAGACAACTGCTCAGCTTCCAGACCAATGTCTAAGTGTTTTCTTTATTTCTCAAAGAACTTCTTACAGTGACAGCAGCTTCCTGGGTCTTTGCACTTCACAGACCTTGGGAGGCCTGGTACATTTGTATTGTTAATTCCTCAATAGGTTGTGGCTGTATGTGATGCTTTGAGAAAGCACCAAGGTTGCATGAATCTATCTGATCTATTTTCCTGCTTTGCAAAATTTAGGACTCCTTGGAAGGGCAATAAAGAGAAAGGCTGGAGAGGCTCCAAATGATCTTTTGCAGAAAGAATGGAGGAATTAATACAGTGCACTCTGGCTAGCTTTCTTGTTTTCTTCTTATAAATTTCTCCCAAATTGTAGTTATAATGAATTGCAATGCTCTTATACTAAACCATGAGGCATAAGCTATTATTCCCAAGCTGGCTGTGAAACCCCAGGGAAACATCATTTTTCTGTATGTAAGTACCTCTCCCACATTTGCCCAGCAAAAGAGAGGTTGAACTGTTTATAAAGTTAGTAAATCATTTCTCGGTAGAAAGTGTCGCTGTAGTTGTTGGCTATACCTGGGAAAGAAATATAAAAGAAAATCTCTTTCTTCTGTGACTGAATCAAGAAAGGAGCACACTGGCAAGTGGTAACCAGGGCTTGGGCTGATCTAAAGCTCTGCCTCTTACAGCACAGCTCTTTGCTTTTTCTTCCACAGCATCTACTGAGATCCATCACCTTTGGACCAGAATCAAGACTGCGCAAAGCTACAGGGAGATATAAAGGCTAAAGTGACAAGATGGTCTTTGGAGATGCTCAGAGTCCTAGCAGGAAGGAGAAGCTGCCTGTCTGGCAGCATGGATCTTTCTCCCCCACACTGCGGCAGCCCTAATAACTGAACACAGACACAGAGTCTAAGCCCTTTCTCTCTTTTTGTTAAGTGGTTTGATTTTTTTTTCTCCCCTCAACAAACTGGCAAAAGACAGCAGTGTGGTTTTAGCAGTGGAAAGGGAGGCCTCCTCTGTGGCTGCCTTGGGCTATACTACGATCAGTGAACTTGTGTGCATGGCTGTACGTGACAGGGGGCATGTTTTACCTACTGAACACTGGAGGCAAAGAGTGCCAGGGGAAAAGATTTTGGAAACCAGAAAAAAAAATGACTATCCTTTTAAATATATATATGAGGCACATAAACCTACTTTGAGATGCTTTTTAAAAGAAGCAAACCTTAATTGAATCACATTCCAAAACATCACCTCAACAACCTAAGGGCACTTGTCAGAGTATTGAATGCAACAACTGCTAGGAAACACTGCCTTGCTACCCAGCTCCAAGAGAAAGCCAATCCTTGATACAGAGGGCAAGGTCTGCCATTCTAACTCACACTCCAAGGCACCGTGGCTGATTAGTACACTCTTTTCATCTGAACTTAAATACGAAAAGAAGAAATAAGAAAACCTGTTCCCATGGTGCTGGGGTGAAGAGGAGGCAGGAGGAAGGGGGCAGGAGTGCCAGGGGGAAGGTCTTAAGGCTCCTGCCAGTCAGTGCCAGAAAATGGCATTTATGTGATTCCAGGCCTCACTGAGGAAACAGGAAGAAAAGCCTGCGAGGTGGCTCCGCCCGCTCCGCTGCACTCATTCATTACAGCTCTTTCTGCAAACTGCTGGGTATACAGCTGGCAGCCAGAGCCTCAGAGGAGGCAGGAGTACGGGGCATATAAATTACTGTTGCATTTTACAGCTAAGGTAAACTCAAACTGCAGGGTTATAGCCTAAAATAACATGAAGGGAAGGCTCCGGCAGGCCTCTCAAAAGAACAAGGAATAGAAAGTGGATAGAGTTATTCAGGGAATATGGGATCATGAAGAAAGGAGGGGAAAAAAAATCTAAACAAGTTGTGTAAAATCTGCTGCTTTAGTGGGTCTTAAAGAGCTTATGTCAGCTTAATTCTACGCGGTAGCATAATGTAAGTCTATGGGAAATGGGGCTCTGGGCATATCTACTCTATTGCATTTCTGCAGATTGCCAAGCACAGTAATAAATGTCAAGTGGTTATTTATTTGATTAGAAACTTCATTAGATTTTGATTTGATGCTCTACAACCTTCCACTCCCCCACCTCCCACTGCCACTAAAATGAAAGCTCAGTTCTGAAATTCAATGCAGCTAGTTTGATTGGGGGCAGGGGGTGTTATGGAATAAATACTAGCAAATGCCCACATCTAGGCGGCAATGTTTTGCATAAATACAGACTCTCCCCTCCGACAAGTGTATGGCACTTTGCTGACACGACAGAGATACATTCTGGCAACAGAAAGTACATTTTTTTTGAAGCCTCTTATAGTGTTTTCCTTGATGGAAGGCTGTTTCCAAAGTAAGATGGAATCCCTCTGGCTACAGACAGAATTGTGAGCTCTTAGCTAAGAGCTTTAGTGTGCGCGTTTAAACTCTCAGTAGCTATCTTGGATTTGACTTATTTGCAGATTTCATTAGCTGGGAGAGAGAGCTGGCGAGCCTTCAGTTGGCCTCAGTAATTTGGGACTCAGCTAGCTGGTGCCTGGGTATCTGTTTCAGCCTTGCTCAGAGCACAGAACCCGAGTCCTGTTACCTTCCTAAAAATGGCCCTTGGCTGCAGCTGCAGTGTCAGGTATCCTGTTTACAGTTGGATTTCTCATGGCTGCTTCAGTTCCTCCTGTGTCTTTCACAGTACAGTTTCCCAAAGAGTCCTGTGTTAGGTTTGAGAAACAAAGAGAGGACGCGAGAAAGTGCAGTGGCATCCAGCTTTCCTCCCCAGGGAAAGGTACTTGCATGTCACAAGAGCCACCCAATAGGAATTGGGCTGCCTTTCATAAACCCAGCGATTTAAGCACAGTGTGGGGTATGTATTATTGCCACGGAGCACACGCTGTAAAGAAGCATAAAGAGAGGGGTTTTATCTCTTTGCCTGAAACCCTCTTGGAACCGTCTGGGAGTGCTCATTCTAAATCAAGAATCAAAACGTTTTCCCAGCACAACTGCAAATTGAAAATAGGCACTCGAACAACACAGACAGAGATGGGGACGAAGAACGCCTTTGAAATGCCTGCAGCCCACCCGGAGCCACCCTGGCTCCTTCTGTAGACACGGAAGGGTATTCATTGGCAGTAAAGGGTGTTTGGCTCAGCGGAGACAGCTGACAGCTGACAGAAAGATGCATTAGACGCCCACACTTGCCCATTGCCAGCCCTGAGCATGTTTCTTATACCAGCCCTGCGCCCCACCCCCCGCCAGAGAAAAAGAACAGATATTTGATTTTTGAGAAGCACCTACTAGCCATAGATTTTTGTGTTTCTTTCCTTCTGCACCCCCGCCCCCCCGCCCGGCAAGCACTCTCAGTATATTGTAATTGAAACCACGGCCTGAAAGATAAATTTCTTGCATTACTCTAAGTGGTGTGCTGTGTGGTATGCAACAACAGCTGACAGGAAAGGAAGTCTTTCTTTTGTGGAAGAAGTCACTATCTTAAAGTCAAGGCAAGCAAGAACATGAACAAACAAATAAACAAACAACCCCCCCCACACACACACACCCTTGCTGAATATCAGTTAACGGTGTTTGAACCCATTCCTGAAGAGTTCTGCTCTATGTGGCTGGGGTCTAGCTCCAAAGCAGTCACCCCCGGCAGGAGAGGGCACCGTACCCACAAAGCTGCTCAAAGAAGAGAAATTGGAAGCTCAGGGTGAGTCTTTGAGGTCCCACAGAGCGGGGGAGGGGCAGTAGGATCTGTGGTTTCTCCTTTCAGCAGGGGAGCCAGGAAAGGATGAGGGGAGTCGGTGGAGAGAAGAGGGAGGGGGGGGGGGATAAATGCGCGAAGGCACAGAAGGAGGAGGAGCATATGCCTGGCTGTGAACTGACAATGGAGCGAGTCCTTCTGCAATTCTCCACAAAGGAGGAAAGAACACCGGTGAGCTGGGCTGCAGAAGAAGTTCAGGCAACAGGAGGCAGTTATGCTGTTTGCATTCAAATGCCACGTTTTTAAACAGATTAGTATTTTGATGTCTGGGAGTGACTAAAAGATTATGAATCATTGAACTAGACTCAGGATCCACACTAGCCACTGTGTGTGCATTTAATTCTAGGTAGTTTGTTAATAAATGGATCACAGCCTAGTCTCTTAATCTTGTGGGAATGAGAGCTATACAGTGAGCAAACACAAAGTGATAGATAAATAACAGAATTAGGAGAAAGAGGGGGAGGGGTCAGTAAGGGCTTCAGGAAAAGACTTTACAACCTCTGTTGAGCCCTAGAGCTCTTACATGGGCCAAAATATGTATCCTTAAGCCTGGACAGAAGCATATTTAGAGGTGGGGCTGCACATTGGCAGTGGTTAGGGTTTGAGCATAAATAGACCTGCTGGTACTTGATGAACCTTACATAAGTGGTGATATGCCTAATGCAAGACAAGTTAAAGTATATAAATGCAGGTTCATTGGGAGCAGCTGTCAGTGCCATGCACAGGGAAGGGGAGAAAGAGAGAAAGTGCACATACACGCACACACACACACACACACACACACACACACACACACACACACAGATACAGAAACAGAGACAGAGAGAGACAGACAGAGACAGAGAGAGACAGGTACAGAGACAGAGAGAGAGACAAAGACACAGAGACAGAGACAGGAAGACAGACAGTGACAGAGGGACAGAGACAGACACACAGAGAGACAGAAATGGAGATCAAAATACACAGAGAAAGACACACACACACACACACACACACACACACACACACACACACACAGAGAGAGAGAGAGAGAGAGAGAGAGAGAGAGAGAGAGAGAGAGACAGACAGACAGACAGACAGACAGACAGATAGACAGAGAGACAGAAAGAGAAAGAGAGGGGGAGGAGAGAGAAGAAGAGAAGGAAAAGAGAGGAAACACAGAAAGAAGGAAGAGAGGGAGAACCCAAAATGTCTGGATTATATAGTGAAGGGAAGCCCACACCCCTGGGCTGGAAAGTTCAAGGTGGAGGGCAGGGTATGTCAGTCAGGCCCTGCAGCAGGTAGGTACAGAAGGATGCTGGGGAGAACCTGGAGGTCAGGTCCACCTTGGCTGAAAAGGCACCCTGGCTGCTTATCTAAGTCTGAAGCCCAGCAGTATTGACAGATACAAAGGCTGTATGTTCAAACAAGAAGAATAGGGAGACAATTGCTGCCCTCCCAGAATAGTGCCCTGCCAGAGAGAAAACGTTTCTCTATACGCCTCAGTGTGTTTTCTCTCCTTAACCAGAGACAGTGCTATTCAGTTTTAGGAGATATCAAAACCAGATAATCATCTTGAGATAAACATTTCCTGTTCTGTGACAGGCTGGTAGTTTCATAGTTTTATGAAATCATGAACCTTATAGGTTCCAATGTAGTATGTTTGAATGACTTTTTGAAAGATTGCTTCATTGATTGTAATTTTTGCAGCTAGAGGGTGGGTGTGTGGAAAACCACTATACCATTCCTATGATATGCATGATTCTAAAGAAACATATGTATCTGCATATCAATATATAATATTCATAGACATAGCTTTAATTATAATGGGGTACTGATTGTCAAAAGTTAAAAGTGGGAGATATTGAACCTTGGAGTGGGTTCCCATTTGGCATAATCAGCCCAAAGCTACACATTGGAGTGACTGAATGGTAACATGAAGGTGAGATAGTCAAGCACAAAGCGTGGAGACACCCGCCCCATCTCTAATCAACCAGCATCGGAGGGGTTCCACGTCTACAGTGCCTTGGCCAGAGTGTCCTGTGCGATGGGAGCGATGCTGTGGCAGCTTAGTTCTTCCCTGTCTCGGACTTTGATATATTCACACTCAAATACATTTTTCTGGTATGTAAGGAGGCGTGGGAAGAAGAATCAGAAAGGCCGCATCCTGAAGAGTTCCCTAAACCTGGCGACATCCAGGGTCCTGAGAACCAGGCAAGGAAGGGTACAGGGTTTCCCGTTGTGCCCTGTGCACTGTGCCCAGTTCTCTTCACGAGTCTCTTCACTGGCCACCGTACACTTCCATCTCCAGGGTACTGAGAGCATCACTGAATTTAGTTTTAAGTCATGGGGATTAAATTTAGCTAGGAGATTTAAGACCAAAGAAGACTCCAGGAAAATCTTGCAAATGAAGGTAAGGGAGATGTTATAACTCCAAGGCTAAGCTAAAACTATATCTTCAATTGAGCTTTTAAATCATTCATATGAGGTAAGATTTTGGGGGGAGGGCAGTGTTAATCTTCCTTTCACTAACCCAATTGCCAATATCATGTTTCTTTTTTAAAAATGATTTTTTAAAAAATGTATTTGACATGCATTGGTGTTTTTGCCTGATTTTTTTTGTCTGTGTGAGGTTGTTAGTTCCCCTGGAACTGGGGTTACAGACAGTTAGGAGCTACCATGTAGGTGCTGAGAATTGAACCTAAATCCTCTGGAAGAACAACCAGTGCTCTTAACCACTGAGCCATCACTCTAGCCTGAGCTATGTTTCTTGTTGAGACTTAACCATCTGCCTGCTTGTAAATACTTTACTGTGAAAGCATAAACTGAATGACTTTGTATACCCCATAGTCAGTGGGTAATATGTACTTGGTCCTTACAACAAGCCAGATACTATGCTAAGCACTTTAAGCTGATAACTTCACAGAATCCTCAGAAGTAATTGATATTCTCAGCCCTACAGATGAAAGGACTGATTCCTGGAGTGTTTACTAGCCTGTCCAAAGTTACAGAAGATGAATTCAGGTACACTACATCAGGAGACACAGGGATAAGGATGTCGTTTTCTGCACCTCTCAGTCTTGCACAGCATAGCTTCAGTAGATTTTGACTGGATGGATATAAACTGGCTTGAGGTAGAATAAGATTTGATCAAGGCCTTGAGATAGGCCCATAGTAGCATTACTAGTAAGTATCCCTTTCTGTGATAAAAGTTGAATGGGTGTTAGAGATAATATGAAGACGACCTCATTCATCACCTGAAATAGTGGAGTTAACGTATGCGAAGGGAATGGGAGTCACTACAGAGCAGAAGGGTGAGGCCATCGTGGGCCGCAGAATGCATGAACAGCTGGTGGTAGCTGTGGATAAAGCCATGGGGCAGTACGGTTAGAGATCTTTAGGTTGGGATTCTTTGGCAAACTAACTGTCAGAGAATAGGAAGATAAGAATGTGGCTAGAGAGTAAGGAAAAATGATGTATCAATGAAAAAAAATACATTTGGCTGTAGGAATCTACAAAGGAACAAAAGAACAAGAGAAAGAAAAGAAAAAAATGTTTATTTCCATCAATATAATCTCTCCATTTGTTTCTTCATTCTAGTTTCTTCATATTGGCTTTTGGTCCATTAACAAGAACCACTGGCCAGCTGGGATAAGTAAAAAGGCATGGAAGCACTTTACTTAGGCAACTTACTCTAAAGAATTACAATACAGAACTAGGCATGTGTGTGGTGACCATGTTATTAAAACCTGCACCTACCAAGTTAATCAGAGAGGGTTGCTATGAGTTTTAGTGTAGCCTGTGCTAGTAGTGTGTGTGTGTGTGTGTGTGTGTGTGTGTGTGTGTGTGTGTGTATGAGAGAGAGAGAGATTGAGAGAGAGACAGACAGAGAGAAGAGAGACAGAAAGCCAAACAATAACACAGTATAACAGACTTCTATAACCCTGGAATATGTACCAAGGGCAGAGATGTATAGAGTAGGGACAGATGCAGCTTCTGAGTCCATTCCATAAGAGCAAACTCTTTAATGACAGTGCCTGGAAGTGAGGAAGGGTCATGTTAGCATTGCCAGGAGCTTAACTGAGCCCCCAGATTCAACACTGTATAGATTTACCCACAATATCACCATGTGTCAATGGAGTGTATTACTTAACATCAGTTTCTCACAGATATGATTTAAATACTAGAAAACAAAGTGCACTGACTACACTCAGGCATCAACATGGTTCTCCTCCTCCTCCTTCTCTTTCTCTTCTTCCTCCTCCTCTTCTCCTTCTCCTTCTCCTTCTCCTTCTCCTTCTTCTTCTTCTTCTTCTTCTTCTTCTTCTTCTTCTTCTTCTTCTTCTTCTTCTTCTTCTTCTCCTAATATTTATTTTAGTATATTTTTAAATTATGTGAATATGTGTGTAGTTATGTATGTGAGTTCAGGTGTCCATCGAGGCCAGAAGAGAGTGGGTGATGCTCCAAATCTGGAGTCGTGGTTGTTGTGAGCCACCGATGTGAATGCCAGAAGCCAAACTCAGGTCTTCTGCAAGAGCAGTGTGAACTCTGAAGTCCCGAAGCATGTCTCAAGCCCCTCACACTTGTCATCCTTTATGCCAAGACTTTCAGAGGATTATACCATGATGCCCATGTGTTTCTGAACAGAGGTAGGAGGAAGGCACAGGGTCAGATATTCCAATACTTCAGAAGTTTAGTGACAAACTCAGAAACCCATTGGAATGCTTGCTCTGCGTTCGTTGGTCAGCTTGTAAATTTATTTTTTTCACTCTGCCACTCACTACACTTTCGAACACACACACCTCTTAAACTCCCACCTCTTGCTCTCTGTGGACCAATTTTTCCCAGTCTGTTTGTTATGATTTGCATGTGAGAAGTTTCCTGATAAGTTCATATGTCTTTTTACATGGTTCCCAGCAGGTGACACTGCCTTGGCAAGTTATAGGACCTTTAAGAGGTGAGATCCAATTAGCATGAGAAGGTGTTGGGAATTTTAGCCTAGCCTTGAGTTCAGCCCACTTCATAACTACTGACACAATGGATGTGTACTTGACTTTCTACTGCCATAGCTATGAGTGGATCTCACTGCCACTATGCCTTTCTGGGCCCCGTGGCTTATAAACTCTCAAATCTTAAGTTGAAATAAATCTATGCTAGGAAGAAAATGAACTAAACCTGATCACTGGTGTCAGGACTAAAGTCTGGTTCTGAGGTCCCTTTTTCTACTGTCCTACAGCAGAAGAGACAGTTTCTTTTCAATGGGTATCATTAATGATTATGGCTGCATTGACAACACCTGCTCCAGCCACAGTTCGACTAGATTCACATCCTTTCCTTGACACGCTGCATAGTTTTTGTGTCCTCCTGCTCAGTCACTATGAACTTTGGTCGAAGCCATAAGCAACAGCAGCATCATAGCCTAAGCACTCCACTGCTTACAGTTTCCTCCACCAAATGAATCCAGTCTGACGCTTCTCAGTTTTGCCTCACTAAAATTTTCAGTACATGGCCAGAAAGTAGCTGGATACTTGGCCAGAATGTGACACACATGGCTCTTCAATTTTCTGCAGTTTTTGAAGGTGTCCCAGCCCCTCTCTGAAATCTCACAGGCATACCCTTTACGATCTGCATTCATGTCCACATTTTTATCTGTGCTTTCTATAAAATCTCCATCAAGCACTGCTTATACCCTTCATGGCTCGCACTAAGTGGCAGATCCAAATTCTTCCTTGTTCTCTTGTGCACCCGTCCCTGAGAGCCACGTGGTCAGTTCTGTTTTTCTATTTCCTGGTACCAGTCTTCGATATTAGTTGATTTCCTTGTTACCCTGACAAAAATACAGCAAAGATGAAATTTAAAAAGAGGAATGGCTTATTTTGGTCCATGGTTTGAGAAAGTGCACTCCATCATGGCGACAAAGTCATGCATAGCTCATGCTGCCAGTGGGAGCGAGAAGCTGGTTGGTTCTCGTTGAATGATCAGGAAATGGAGAACTCAGGCCAGGCCTGGGGCTGGGCATCGCCAGCCTATAAGACCTGCCCCCAGCTACCTACTTTTTCTTAGGTAGACTCTACCCCCTGAGGGTTCTCTAATGTCTCCAAGCAGTGACGGCACCAGGAATGAAGAGGTCAAACACATAAGCCTTTGGGGGACATTTCACATTCAAACTATAGTACTACTTATTCTATTTGTTATTAGTGCTGTTATCTCTATCTATCTATCTATCTATCTATCTATCTATCTATCTAATCTATATCTATCTATCTATCTATCTATCTAATCTATATCTATCTATCTATCTATCTATCTATCTATCTATCTAATCTATATCTATCTATCAGTTATCTATCATCTGTCTATCAGCTATATATCCCTATCTGTCTGTCTGTCTATCTATCTATCTATCTAATCTATATCTATCTATCTATCTATCTATCTATCTATCTAATCTATATCTATCTATCAGTTATCTATCATCTGTCTATCAGCTATATATCCCTATCTGTCTGTCTATCTATCTATCTATCTATCTAATCTATATCTATCTATCTATCTATCTATCTAATCTATATCTATCTATCTATCTATCTATCTATCTATCTATCTAATCTATATCTATCTATCTAATCTATATCTATCTATCTATCTATCTATCTATCTATCTATCTAATCTATATCTATCTATCAGTTATCTATCATCTGTCTATCAGCTATATATCCTTATCTGTCTGTCTGTCTGTCTATCTATCTATCTATCTATCTATCTATCTATCTATCTACTATCTATCTATCTATCTATCTATCATCTATCATCTCTGTTTAGTGTGTGCATGTTTAGGTTAAAGGACAACTTTCTAGAGCTGGCTACTTGTCTCACAAAACCAAATCCATGCATCCTATCCTCTGTAGATAGCTTCCCATTCAGTCTCTCAGGAAGACGTGAGAAAAGGCCCCTTTTGTTTCTGAGACCTGCTACACTCATTGGCATGGTCACTATACATTTTTTTGGTAACAATTTTCTGAGTTTTTACTGCCTTTTAAATTTGCATCTCTAGAGCCCAGCAGCGGTGGTGCATGCCTTTAATCTCAGCACTTGGGAGGCAGAGGCAGGCAAATTGCTGTAAGTTCAAGGCCAGCCTGGTCTACAAAGTGAGTCCAGAACAGCCAAGGCTACACAGAGAAACCCTGTCTTGAAAAAAAATGCATCTCTACAACTCAGCACATATAAGGATTGAATAACCAAAGACAGAGTAAATTCAGGACCAAATAGTGGTCAAGAATCAAACCATTGCTACAGACATTTTGTTGTAGAATAAGGAAAAATTGTCACCCCATTCAACTAGCAAGGCTTATGTACTAGTGCATAAAAATTCTCTCAGAGGTTTATTTTCACGAGCCCATGAAGTCAGAGATGCAAACCATCTTTCCAGTACAAATGTCTAATTTTATTTAGAGTTATTATACATTTTTTAAACACACAGATAGAAACAGAGTTCTTTCCCCCAAGGTTGCTCGTGTAGACTTCAGTGCTATATTCAGCATACTTTCCTTTCAGCAAGCAATGATTCATCTCCCTAGATCTCACTCTGAGCCTGTTGTAGATCTAGAGAATTTTCTGAAGTTCCTTTCATGTCCAGAAAGGCTGGCTGAGACTGGACATGAAAGCTGTCTAAACATTCTAATCTATTCCCAGGCCTCAGAAACGCAGGCTTCACACTCACCCTGTTCATGCTCATGAATCATAAGGCTGACAAGTCAGGCTCATAACATTAAACACCAGCTGACGGGGGTAGGGTGGGGGGGCATTCTTTCTGCATCCATATGTGCAGAGCATGGGTGTTCTCTCGCAGACCTGAGCTGCTTCTACTGATTGGATGCAAAGCTAGGAAAAGACTGAAAGATAAGCAAAGTTTATTGCATTATCCCCAGGAAAAACACAATTCATTTCTTGCCACTGAGAAGTCCTCATCCTGTTTTCCTTAAAGCTGCTTGTTGCCTCTGGGAGATGCCGTTGCATCATTGTTATGAAGCCCATTAATATCCTATTATTGGGTTGTTACTATCCTGGCCTTTATTATAATGAATAATAACACTCTGTAGCTACATGGCACCTTTCTTCGTGGATCATCCTGCTTAGCCTAATAAAAGAAATTAATCAAGCTACACCTTTAAGGAAAGCATTAAGCTATTTCATTGCAAATGCAAATTGTCTTTGTTTGCTTTGATTGCAATTGTGTACAGTTTTCTGAAGTGGCGTGTTAAAAAATACCAGGGGAAATTTCAAAGAGGCCATTATTTAAACAGATTGGCGACCCTTTTCTCAAACGTCCTTAAAGTGTTGTTGAAATACCATGTGACAAAGACAGATATGCACTCCTGGAACACAGCAAAGAGAGAGGTGTGTGCACTTTAGATGTGGTTAAAGGTACGCGTGTCTTGGTGTGTGCACATTTTCAAACACTCAGCAAGAAAACTGCATGTTGATATTCCATTGGCTCTCTTGACCCCTCATCTGAGAAAACCCATGGAAGCCATGGTCAGGAAACATTTCCTGAAAGCTCACATGGGCCCTTTCTTATGCCCTGTCTTCTCCCTAGCATGAATCAGTGCAAGGAGGATGGTTATTGCTTCAAATCTACATGTAAAGGAATTTCTAATATCTAATTGATACCTTATATTTCATTTTAGTGATGTACTACTCTTTCTCTCTAATTCATGTTTTAGAAGTTCACATGTCATCTAAAAATGACAAAGATACAAAAAGGGCATTTATTCCCATTGGAATTTGCCTTCTGCTTAATTCACCTTTTTCCTAATCATATGCTGTTGGCAGGCTCAGCACCAGAGTCCATGTGACTAGAATTAAGTCATGTGAGAGACTTCTTTCCCATTGGACATTCTCCATGAATAAGCTGCTACAGTGTGTGTGTGTGTGTGTGATGTTTATGTTATGTATATTTCTAGAAGCAATATATAATAGTGGGTGAAGACACTTGCTGCTAAGCCTGATGACTTGGTTTTGAACCCCCAGAACCCCATTGATGGAAGGAAAGAACCACACACAAGTTGTCCTCTGACTTTCACAGGAGCTGTGGTGTGTGCATGGCCAGGGTCACCAACATGCATATACTCCATAAGTCAATGTGGGTGAAAACAGTCCAGAGAATAGTTTTTTAGAAGTAAGTCATAATTTAGAAGCCATACGTACTACCAGACACATGGCCTGACCAGACAATGTCATAGCAATGTATTTTTAGAAAACAGTAATTCATTTTGAAGAAGTGATTCACAATTGTGAAAAGTTGTAGGTGACTGAGATCCACGTTTATAACAGACACTTTTAATTCTCTTCTTCAGTCCAAATACTTTTCTGTCAAATTAATTGTATGGAGACAAAGATGTCAATATTCTAATCCCTGAACTTTATAGGCATCTAGAATTTAAGAGGACAAATTTATGTTGTTTAAACTACTTCACCTACTTCATTTATGATAACTTAAGATACAGCAACAGGGGACAAATAGCTTCATTTGCAGTGACATGGGGAAGTGTGGAGTTGAGCTTGCACACCCTGGTGTCAGTCAGCCTGTCTGGATTTTATATTGGGTCAGTGAGTGTTATCAGTTAGGTGACCTGACGTGCATTTTTTCATTTTATGTGGCATACTTTCCTATTCCTTAAAATGGGAGCACCTACATTGTAACATGTCATCTAAACACCAAATTAATGAGTGCACCAAGAGAAGACAGTGCAGTGGGGACTGTTAGTCAGCAAGCACTAACCAGCATGTGAAAAAGGAAGAATGCACTACAGATAGTAATTAGCAATGTGGATGAAATATCAGTGTTCCTGGCCCTTGCTTGGCATGAAGCATGTGGGTACCAAGTTAGTTTATTCATTCTGCTTCTCTGTCCCTCAGATTATGACTTGTCTCTACTCAGATCCTTTAGTTCATCTCACAGGAGTTGTTTGGCTTCTAGTTCTAACTTCTAAACTGACGTCATATAACCATGGGGGATCTATAGTTTGTGTTTTGATTCATCTCATCAGAATCTTTTGACCGTGTCTTCCTATTTTCCTTAGGAGTGTTTCCGTACCTCTCTGGCACCAAAAACGAAATACTCACCGACTACAACTAGACCCAGGAAAGGCTCATAGAAGTCAGCCTTGAAAGGAGTCTGAAAAGCCAAAGTTCTAATTACGTCTTTGCTCTATGAGGAAACCCTTCCTCCATTGTTGCCAAAAGTGCCCCAAACAGCTTGACGGATGCCTACTGTTACCCTTGCTTGTCAGGTAGAGTGATGCATCCCCAGTTTTATTTGTGCGCTTTACATGAAAGGCTGGCTAGAGCGCCACCATACACTTTGAGGATTGTTCTTTTAAGGATAAGTATTTTAGTGCTGAGAATTCTGAGTTGCAATCGTATCATGTCCGAACATTTACCCATGAAGCATGTAAAACAGTGACAATTTCGTTGTTCAGTCGGAAAATTTTTAATGTCGTCGATCTTATTTGAACATGTCGGCTGGTCATTCATTTCTAAACTTCTTGTTCTTCTGTGCCCTGGATTCACCGCCAGCCTCTTCATTCTTACACTGTTAACACAAGAAACCTCTGAGATGCAGCATTTGGGGATACACAGAAGACAGGGGCAGCAGAGCAGGACCTGGGAGCTGGTGCTGTAGACAACACTCCCCCAAAGTCCAAGAGTTAGGGGGTTAGAAAAACCGCTTTCATCTGTGGAAGTGATTTGCCTTTGTAAATGAATTTCACTTAATTCTTTCATGAGGGTTCTTTTGTAATTGCTGTCTTTCAAAACCTGCCTCTCTTTTGAGTTGATTAAAAAGCACTTCCTTTTCATCTCAAACTCCCTGATGCTGTGACCGCCTCTCATCATCCTAACCCTCACACTCAGTGACGCTCAGTGGAAAAAAAAAGCAAATTTTCAATTTCTGTTTCTCTCCTTTTGTGTACCTGTACGTACAGAAAAATTACGGGCGGTGGTTTTTGAAGTTGATTGAGTTAATTTAGTGGTCTTTCATAGAAGCATATCACTTTTGTATCACTTCCATTAAAAGGATGTGACTGGAGTTCTTATAGCTTCCGAGCAAAGCAAATGTTCTCAGGAGGACGTACAACCAATGAGAGAGAACGAAGGCTTAGCCACCAGACACATAGGCTTCCTAGAAGAACCAGACCCGTTTATTTTAATAGCTCAGCAGCTGTCATCAATTATTCAAAGCCCAATTTAGATGCCGTTGTTTTTTTTTTAAACTGTACTGGCTAGTCAACTGGGGATTAATATGTTAGCTGTGGCCATAAGCTGCCTCACCCTGCACTTACTGTAAATGGTTCCCTAATCTGTAGCACCCTGATCCCTTGGCTCTTAATTAACTACTCTGGCTATCCTGAAAGGCTAAGCAGGTTGATAAGCTCTGGAGTGGAGCCCACGGGCACAAGGCTGGCTCTTTCTTATTTGACGTAGAGGACCAAGGAGCTCACTGGGTGTATCTGACTTTGTGAATCTATCTTGCAGCCGCTAAAATATTCTAAATGATTCTGTCTCCTAGAAAACATTAATGCAAATGTGTCAAGGCTGTCATGAAATTTGACTCTTACTCATTTCAAGGGGAAGAAAAAAACAAAACAAAACAGAAAACTCAGTGAGGCTGGAGTCTCTGTGATTTTGTGTAATCTAATGATTTCTTAACTGAAGAACATCTAGCCAAGGTCTTGGAAATTATGTCTTAGCTTTTGCACACAGATACGCTGTCACAACACCAGACACTAACCTCACTTAACTGTTATATTGTGCCTAATAGGAATTGTTCAGGGGCGTGGCAGTGTCCAGCACCATGCCTGACTCTGAATACCACACAGCTAGTTCTCAGTGAAAGAAAACACCATTCTCTCTTAGAAAGCCCTTGTAACAACATAGCAAACTAAAGATGGCTTTTTGGAAATAAATGAGAAAATAATCGGTTTATTTTTATATATAAACCACTGACTGCTCTTATGCAAAGATTGGCTTGTTGTGGCATACAAGTGTTTGACTTATGCCTGTGTGAGTTACAATTTTTAGTCATTCAGAACGGTGGTTCGAAGAATCACTCCTTGGTTTCAAGTATAAGGTTTTTCCCCTGGAAAGGATTAGCTGTGTGACCTGGCATCATGGATAATGCTCCCATCTGGGCCTGGGATTTTGCTCTTCCAGGGCTTTGGTGTGACTGTAGGTTTAAAGCAATGACTTAATCTCTGTGCTAAAGGGGGCAGACACAAAATGAAGAAAGAGATACCATGCTTCCTTCCTGCCTTCAGTTCCTCCTCAGTCCCAGAATGGAGCCAAGGGTTTTTTGGTTTTTTTTTTTTTTTTTTTTTTTTTTTTTTTTTTTAGCAAGAAGAGCTTCTAAGTCCCTATTACAAAAGCAGCCATGTTTTGCAGATCTTGAAGGAGTCTGTGGGTACTAGTTACTAGTCACAAGAACATCTTTTCTTTGTAATTTGAAGGGCTATTTCCCATACAGCCTTGTGGCTAGAACATACATAGAGGCCTGTGGGCATTGTTTTATACCTGGTGTGCTCCTCCTTACTAAGAAAGGATGGTGGGACAAGTGCGTTCCATGCATTGTTAGCAAGGGGCAGAGATTAGCTGGATGACAGATTGGAAATGTATATGAATTAAGGCTATGAATACCTGTTTCTCCCTCATACCCTTTTATTATAGTGGTAATTGCTAGCCTTTCCCCCTTATTGGATTTAAAGACCATTTTATAGACAGACTAGATATACTTAAGAGTGCAAAAGATTTCTATATGTGGACCTACAAAGGCTGCTGTTGTGCTATTCATCCCAATTTAAGCATTTTGATAATTAAGTGAGAGCTAAAAAATAATGAAAAACGGTTTACAGCAAGCCATAAACTGGAACTTTCTTGGCCAACTAGCATATTTACCATATTAAAAAATTAACGGGGTCTAGGAGGTGTCTCAGGACCTGCCACTCAAACCTGGATGGCCAGAGTTCTGTCCCTAAATGCTGGAATCACAGCATTCTAAGGTGAGCTAGGAGGCAGAAGCCGCAGAACTGTCCAGAAGCACACAAGGTCACATAATCTGGACATGCAGTGCCTTAGAAACACAAGAGACTCTGCCTGAACAAGAACTCACTCCTGAGAGAGCTCTCCTTACACACACACACACATACACACACACACAGACACACACACAGACACACACACATATTTTATAATATATATAAAATGTTTTAACAAGTACATGTATGTGCGTGTATCTGTGTGTGTGTGTGTGTGTGTGTGTGTGTGTGTGTGTGTGTGTGTGTGTCCTAATTTGCCTTCTGTTGCTGTGGTTAAAAACCATGACCAATAATAACTTGGAGAGAAATGGTTTATTTGGCTGACACATCCCAGATCACAGTCTATCACTGAGTGATCTCAGGGCAGGAACCTGGAGGCAGGAACTGAAGCAAAGACTACAGAGTAACACTAATTATTGGGATTTTCTACATAGATTTCTCAGCCTACTCTCATTTACCGCACAGGCCCACCTGCCCAGGGGTGGCACCACACACAGTGGATGCCTCCTCCCACTTCAACCAAAAAAAAAAAAAAAAAAAAAAAATGCCCTGCAGACTTGCCCACAGGACAACCTGGTAGAGACTTCTTTTTTTCCCCCCATTTGAAGACCCCTCTTCCCTGGTGACTCTAGAGCATGCAGCACAGTCACAGACTACTCTGTCGAACTTTCTTCTAAGAAAAGAATAAGTTGCCCAAAAGGCTTTTAAAAGAATAAAAGAGAAAGAGGAGAGCACGGGATGGGCAGCCTCCCAGATGGCACCTCTCCCGTGCCGTAACCAGCACCCAGCCTGAACTTACAAGGTGTCTCATTTGAAAGTACAGGCAACCTACCGTTCATAATGTAAAATGATTTAAAACGAAGCTGGAACCAGAATGTGATTTTTTATGGAAGCCTGACCTTTGGTCTTGCTCATTTCATTACCAAGTATTTTACTGGTGACATTTAATCTAGGCCAAAGTTTGTCCCTCTGCATTTTGAAGCTGTGCCATTTCGTCGTGTGGTATTTTCCTTTTGATTAAGGTGCCGTAGCATTAGTTGCCTCATAAATTCAGTTGCAGTTAAATATTTTATGTAAGCATGCTATTTTTCAAAAGTCCTGACTATGGAAAGGTAATATCTAATTTGACATAAAATATTAAAATAAGGACTCTCTCAAGAGTGAAAAGTTGCCGTTATCAATGACGGCTGAGATACATCGTCACTAAGCTTTACAGATGTGCCACAGCAGCACATGCGCTCCTGGTCACAGGTTTAGTGTTACACTGTCCCTCTTATTCTTCAAGTCCATAGGCTACTGAAGGGCCCGCACCAGAAGACCTGAGACCAAGTCAGCTGAACAAGATGGGGGGAACTTAAAGACGCGTATCTTCACTATTTTGCCAAAGGAAAATGTAGAGCAGATTTAAAAATGGAAGTAAATACGCACTTTAAACCGAGAGGAAGAGATTATAGGCAATGCTAATGCTTCTCTAATGCTCTACGCCACCTGCGCGAAGGTCACCAGAGGAGCACACTCATGTATACACAATCCTGGCATTCCTGTCAGACTGCTGAATCAGATCACAAGCAGGGTTTGCAAATCTGCATTTTTTTCATGAGTCTTCCAGTGAATTTTCATGCATACTAAAATCAGGGAATCATCATATTATGAACCATGACCAGAAGGAAAACATCCAGGTTCACAAAAGAGTACAATAAGAATTAGAGAGTTGCAGTATAATTTTGTGGGGAATTATATGCTAGGGTTTATTTATTTATTTATTTTTATTGCATTTTGATCTTGAGAGGTTTTTTTTTTTTTTGACGTTTTGTTGTTGTCCCTTTGTTTTTCCCCTGGGTGACTGCAAATTAAAGACAAAGAGAAGTAAAGAGGTATTCTACAGTCCAGAGGAATGGCTCAGCAAGTCAGAGGAAAAGGACGTCTGCCCATCAGCCAAATAATTGCTGAGGGAAGTAGGAAGCTGGGGGACTAGCTTCAAGAATTCTTTGGGCTAACTTCACGATGCTAATTTACAGCCATAAGACTACATCTGTCCCTTCTACAAATCAAGGAGGATGCCTACCTACCACATGATAGGATGGGCTTAAGATAGTTGTTGGTGTCCAGACCAGATCTTTCTGGATGTCAGGGAAGCATTTTGGTGATGCATGTTTACACACACACACACACACACACACACACACACACACACACACACACAGTTATGTCACCTCCACTATATCTTATCTTAAGTGTCAACAAGGAGAACTAATGCCCATATTAATAACTAGAGGTCTGCATTTGAGTCAAGAAAAAAAAAACCTGCTGATAGCTCTGTAGCCAGCTGGTATGTTGTAAGTGGAGCCAAAAGAAAATCTATGGTGCTTAGTATATGTGGAAGCACTGTGATATTTGCAAAATGGACCTGATGGAATTTGGATCAAATATCTTTGCTTAGGAAAAGCATTTTGCAGAAATAATCAGATTGTTGTTAAACATGCTATTTGGCTATAAACAGTAGAGAAAAAGGAAACAGTATTATGATAAAGTCATGATAAGTTTCAACCCCCTAGAGGATCTAATTATGCTACAGATGAGAACTCTATGCGTCATCTTTTTTCTGAAAACCAGTGAAGAGGTTACAATGCCATTCCTTTGAATATAATTCTGATTAAAGACCAGAAATTACCCTCAATGAGAAATGAAAAAAAAAGTTAAGCACCTTAGAAATAGTTCTTTTGAAAGAAATAAATGCTGGTTATAATCAGACCTGGACCTAAGACCATTTTTGAAAGAATCTTACAAAAAAAAATTTAAAGCAGGTTTGTCCTTTGTGTGGGCCTTGAAGGAGAGTGATTAAAAAGAAAGGGAAGAAAGAAAGATGAACCTTGCATATTTTGGTAGGGAGGAAAATGTGTCTAAAGAAACCGATTTTATTGCATGGTAAGCTTTCTCCACAGCTTGGAAAAATAAAAGGACAGGGAGGCAGCAGGAATGAAAACAAAGCCAAGCCGGCACTTAGAAGCAGTGTCAAGTTAGAGGCCAGAATTGCTGAGTGTCCTGGAAAGAGCTAAGGAGAAGCAAAGGCCTTGAAAGCAATGGCCAGAGACCAGCTGTGAACAAAGGCAGGCTAGGATCGCCGCGTAAGGAAAAAGGGACCATGCGAACAGATGATAGAAAAGTTTGCCAGATTATCAGTCTATTAATCTTTATACACCCTCGGGCTGACAGTGCCTGTCACCTATCAAACATGTCACAAATGCTCAGTGTCCAGATGGGTGAAAAATTCAGAGAGTGACAATGGTTTTGAAAATGTAAGATTAGCGGCTAGAGAGACAGCTCACGGGGGTGAAAGAGCACACCATTGTTGCAGAGGACCTGAGTATGTATGGGCACAACGTGCAGGGCTGGAACCTGCAGAGGGCATTGGGTCCCCCAGGAACTAGAGTAACATAGAGTTGCTTGTAAGCCACTATTTGGGTGTTGGAAACCAAATTTTGGTCTTCGGTAAGAGAAGTAAGTGCTCTTAACCACCAAACCATTTCTCTAGCCCCAAGTAAATCTTTTTTAAAATTTTGTGAGTACTATTATAAACACAGTTTTTAAAGAGAACATTTTCATATCAAGATGGTGAAATTTATAGAAGAATCTAGTTATAATTCATCTCTTCAGACCACGAAGGATAGCTCTTCAAGAAATAAAGAATCTGGAAAGCTGATGTTAGATTGATTATTGCTAATGATCAGGACCAAAGCAGCCAAGTTCTGAATCAGTTGGGGTAGCAATAATACACAACTTCAGGTGAAGTTTTAAAAACCTTATAAATATATATTAGGGAAATTGCAGAAAAATTTCAATTTCTGTCCTAAATCTTCAATAGTATGTCTTACAAAGCAGAGAACTTAAGAATGATTTGTATAAAATTGCTACAAAGACTCTACATAAAAAGAATAGTGTGATGAAAAACACACAAAATTTATGTTTTATAGGATTCACTAGGATAACATGATAATGTCATGGGCATGATCTTTAGAGAATATTCTATAGAATCCCACCTTACCTTTTGGGGAAAAATACAGAGAAAGATGAACTTGGTGGCAGTTGAAATATATTGGTTCCTGATTCCCAAGGGTGACTCAAGAGAACCAAAGGGGGTGAGCCTTTCTCAAACTATGCTGTATATCACTGACAGGCTTTGCCTTCCTCAACATTCTGCCCAACCATTTACATTACAAATCTTTAAGGCAAGCCATGTGTGGTGGCACACCTTTAATCCCAGCACTCAGGGAAGCAGAGGAAGGCAGTTTGATGTGAGTTCTGGGCCAACATGGTCTACAAAGCGAGTCCAGGACAGCCAGGGCTACATAGAGAGACTCTGTCTCTAACTCACCCTCACAAAAAAATCTCTAAAGAAATATATGAAATTTGAACTTGGCACTAAACTGGAAGCAAAAGTAATACTATAAAGCAAGCTGCGGCAGGATGGTGTGTATTTATTTCTTCCTGCTTCTCTCTTATAGCTGTAAATATTAACCCTGAAAATAATGGAAGAATGTTTGAACTCTGAAAAGTGTCCTAGATGGCTACAAAAATATTCCCCCATGAAGATGGTCATATTCAAGCCCCCAGAATCTATGAATTTGCCTTCCATAGTCAAAAGGAACTTTTACATTGTGATTGAAAACCTTGTCATTATCTTGAGTTTTCTGGAAAAGCTGAGCATACACGTAAGGCTTGTTGTTGTTGTTGTTGTTGGTGGTGGTAGTGGTGGTGGTGGTGGTGGTTCTGCTGCTGCTGCTGCTGTGTGTGTGATATGTGTGTGTGTGTGTGTGTGTGTGTGTGTGTGTGTGTGTGTGTGTGTGTGAGAGAGAGAGAGAGAGAGAGAGAGAGAGAGAGAGAGAGAGAGAGAATGATAGATGACAGACAATATAGATAGATAGAAGTAAACAAATTTTTTTTAGTTTTTTATTTTTATTATTTACATACACATTTATATTATTACACATATATACAATAAACTACCTATAGAAAGAATAACCATGACACAATCAGGAACTATATAAATGTTACATTATTAGTGTTTTGACTGTTTGTATTTGACAGCCTTGAAGAAAACATCTTTCCTATCATGGTGCACCTAAATTTCTGAATGTAAATCAATCTCCATCACATATTGTCATTATCAACTTAAAATATCTATCTAGACCTAAAAACATCTTAACCCCTAAACAACTAAGCCTCATTGTAAAACTAAGCTACCCAGTCTTCAATTCCCTCAGAGACTTGAGAAGGACTAAACTTGATTACCTGAGTATTCTGGGAGTGCAGGTTAGTATCTTTCCAAATGAGAAGATGACAGAGAAAGTTTCCTACCTGAACAGTGACCGCAAACTCTCTATAATTTTTGAGCATCTTTTTCAGCCTTCTGGCCCAATATATTTGACAGACATATTTGTGAGGAAGGAAGGACTGAGGACTTGTTTACTCTGTCTTGGCAGAGTAACGTCCAAGCGTGCATCCTAAATGTCATATTCTGCATGTCTGATGTTTTTAAAGACCTTATCTAACTATCCTACCTTCTCTTTCTATAGAATCAGATCTATCTGCCATACCTCAGATGTATATTCTTGTGATAAAAGTAGACTAGTGATTGATATGATCATTAATTGATCAGCTAACGATTAACTTGTATAACTTACTTATCCTAAACAGACTGCAATAGCACTTTGTAAGTATTGGAAGTAGACCTTATATTATAATTGAGTTATATATGTACATATATTATGTACATATCATATTAGAGTAGAAATAAACCAGAATTTAAGAAGAGGCTATTCTTGGTAGAAACAGAGTTTATAGGATGTCTACTTACAGTTCCATTGCTGTGAAGAGAAGGTATGGCCAAGGCAACTTTTTACAAAACAAAACATTTAACTGGGAGAGGGATTTTGTTAACAATCTTAGAGCGTTAGTCCATGACTATTATGGCAGGAAGCAGATAGACATGGCACTAGAGCAGTCTCTGAATGTTTTACATCCTCATCTTCAAGTCTCAGGGAGAGAGAGAGAGAGAGAGAGAGAGAGAGAGAGAGAGAGAGAGAGAGAGAGAGAGAGATAGAGTAGGTATAGAGGGGGCTTTTGAAACCTCAAAGCCTAGCCCCAGTGGCATACTTCCTCCAACAAGGCCACACCTACTCATTCTCCTCAAACAGTTCTATTAGCTGAGGATTAAGCATCCAAACATATGAGCCCATGGGAGCCATTTTCATTCAAACTACCACAGAGGAGATATTGATATGGTCTTAACTTTGAATGTGGAAAGATGGACTCAAAATTGAGAAATTGGGGTCAGCATTAAAATACTGGAAAAAGAACAAAATGGATTCTCTCCTAGAGTTTCCATAAGGAGCCATCTGGGCTGGACTTCAACAAAGGAAATTGTTTGCTACCATAGGCGTCATCAGTCATGAAAACACTCATAACACAGTCCAGACTAGTAAATGACCTTCTCATGGGTTTGAGGCTTTCCCCATTAAACGTCACCAGCTACTTGGTTATATAAAAGCTGCTTCCATAAGCTCAACCAGCATGAGCCAAGACACATGAAAGTCATGAAGCACAAAACTAAACTAGTAGTTCATAGGTCTGAAAAATTGGAGAGTCATAAGTTCTAAAGTCATGAATTCTAATAGCTAATGGAGATCTGCAAACCAAGACTATACAAGGTCACTACATACTCAAAGAAACAAAATGGACTGCAGAAATTGTTAGTGAATTAGACAAAATGTCCCTTGTATCATAGAAAATAACCTTTTCTATCAAAAGCCATGCAAATTATAAATTGAATGAGAAAAGGCAATCTGCTGACCTGAAAGCTGAGGTGAATCAGATCATCTGATAATGGATTTTAAAGAAGCCATAATAAAAAAAATGATTTAAAAAGCAATTATAAATTCTCTTGATGTGATACAGTAGAAAAGCTTGGCAAAATGTAGACGTCAGACAAAAGGGAACTCACAACTATATAGTGGAAGAGAGCTCAACAGTGACACAGAGACGACAGGAAAGGTGATCCACGAAGCAAGGCCATATGCATAGACCAGAGGAAAAATGACTCTATGGAAAAAGAGAAGGATGGAGTCACAAGGACCCGTGGGAGTGTGGGAATGCCACATCTTTAATGTCATAGTCCAAAGTAAAAAAGAGAAAGAGTGAAGTCCAAAGTCTTCCAAACCCTAATCACTACACATTTCTCTAATGTTTGTGAAATAGGTAAAGCAGTAGGTCTTAGCAGGCATGTGATCCACAAGTAGATCAGGCAATCAAACAAAAAACATATTAACAATACCTAGACAGAGTTTGATTAAACTTCTGAAAATAGCTAAGGAACAGGGAAAAAAAGAAAAACTAAAGAAAGAAGACATATGCTATATAGAGAGAAACGCCAGCGTGAACGCTGCTGGCAGACTCCTCATTTAAACTGCTTCATCAAGGGATGGAAGAAAAGAACTGTCAGCTATGAATTTTGTATGCACTGAAACTTTCATGAAAGAAGAGGAAATGAAATCCTTGAGGAAAGAAAACTAAAAGTTGTGGTGAGCGGACGTGTGGCTATAAGACAGCTTAAGGAGTTTTCACATAAGAAGCAAATGATAAAAATGAACTGCCTCTGAGCATGGTGTGTAGGACTTTCCATTGCTGTGATAATCTGCAAAAAAAAAGATTTTAAGATGGAAAGACTTATTTTTGGTTCATACATCATAGGGTTCAGTCCATCACTGTAGGAGTGCATGATGCAGCAGAGACAATGACTTTGTGGTAGCCAAGAGACACATGCTGGTGGCGTTCCTTCTATTTCTGTTTTTTATTCTGTCAAGGTCCCCTGTTGTCACGCACAACAAGACAGGTCTGCCAAACTCTTAGTTATGCATCTTGGGAAACACCCTAATGGACAGATGCTGACCTGTGCTTTAGGGGTCTGCTGGGCCCTTGTCAAGCCAGTCAAGTGGGCAATCAAAAGTAATCATTCGGTGGCTAGTGAGACTGCTCAGTGTTTAAGACAACTTATTGCAGAGGATCCAGGTTTAGCACCAACATGGTGACCAGACCATCCATAATTCCAGCTTCAGAAGATCTGAAACCATCTTTCTGGCCTCTCTGGGCACCAAGAACACACATGATGCCAATCAAATAAGCAAGTAAGCATTCATACATTCACAAATGGATAAATCTAAATAATAAAAAGCTTACCAATTATAACCTTGTATGCTTTTATTTAAATGTTCCAAGTTGACAAGTAACAGAGATTTCCAAAAGCCATCACAAAACCACACAACAATGTCACAGTTGCTCAGTAACAAATGGCAATGTTGAGAGCTATGCTGGCTATTTATTATTTGTGAAATGATTTCACTACCTGAGCCATCTCAACAGCCCAACACATGATCGTCTTTACTCTGAGATAGATTTATAAGGACTTGAAAGAATAACAACTACTCAAATAATATGCACAGAGGTGCGTGTCATATTGATCCTGCTTTGAGTTCTCTGCGTCTTTTCTGTAATCTGGGAACTCTGAGTTGAAATTGGTTTGGAAGAATAAGCCCTTTATTTAGCTGTATGTCAGGCTTAGAGAAGTGCTTTCAAATGACAGGGTAGAAATCTTTGGAACTTTGTGAAAGAGCCAGGAATAGTGATAAATCACAAGATGAAGATTTCTTTTTTTTTTCCCCTGAGCTTCCCTAATTAAGCAAGTTTTACAATAAGTTAAGATCATTTTTCCGGAAAAAAAGTTTGAATAATGGTATGATTTGCAAGCTAATGTTACAGGATTGTGCCTAGCATGGCCACTTGTGCCTGTATATCTACCTAGTGTTGAAGACAGAGCCTGGGGGATTATGGAAGCTTGCTGACCATCCAGGCTAACTGAAATGGTGGTGCACGTTCAGTGAGATACCCTGCTGGAAAACGTAAGGTGGAGTTCTGGTGAGCTGGCTGAGAAGATAAAGTTGTTTATAGCCAGTCCCAGGGTCCACATATAGAAAGGAGAGAACTGACCTCCACAGGTTATTTTCTGACACCTATGTACAACCTCCACTAAATAAGTGAATGTAAACATTTTTATTTAAAAAATAATAAAATGCAGAATGATAGAGAAAGATGTGCAGATGTGTCCTGTCTTTCAGATGTGCATGCATGCATGGGTGCACTGCCCTCCATACACACACGTGCACATACATCACACAGACAGACACACAAATACAAACCAATAACAACAGAAATGAAACAATAAAAAACACAAAAATGTCTTAGAAAAGTACAAAAATCTTACATTTTGGTTGAAGATTCCTTAGCTATGATAGAAGCATATCAAACTGGTCAATCTGACTACAACAGAGCTTTAAAAAAAACAACAACAACAAAACAGAACAAAACCCACCTCTGCCTTACAATCAATAATGTCAAAGTACTAGAATGACAAACCTCAAACTGACTTAAAATAGCTCATGTGTTGTCCTGGTAAAAGGTGTGTGTCTAGAATTAAAACAAAACAAAACAACAACCAAGTTTCTCACCAAATCTATGCAGTGGATTTGAACAGCTATTTCAACCAATAAAACAAGTGGGTGACAATAAGAAATGAAAATACATTCAGTATCTTTCCTTGGAGGAATATAATACTGAAATCATAGCAAGATAATTCTTGGATTTGTTAAAGTAACTAAAATGGTGTGGGGCGAGGGTGGGGATCCTGCACGTTGCGCCAAGTCATGATTTGATTGCAGAGCTACTGGAAACCTCTCTGATGTTTTTTTGAGGGGGAGGGGAAGGAGGAAACAAAATGGCATATTCACTTTGGAAAACTGTTTTGCTCTTTACCATACAGTAAGTATGTGCTTCCCACAACCTATAATCAAGTCCTAGGCATTTCTCCCAGGGAAATTCGAAGTTATGTTATCATAAACTCCCAAAGCATATGTTTATAGTGACTTTATTCACAATTGGGGAAAACTGAAAGCAACACATGTGTCCCTCGACAGGTGAGTTGTTACCTTGACATAGAAAACTGTTCAACAATGGTAAGTGACAAAAATTGATACAGATAAAGGCAAGGATGGATCGCAGCTCCATTTTCTTACACTCAAAGACCTAGATATTAAAAAATATCTATCTACCATATAATTCCATTCATATGACTTTCTCAAGAAACATATATTCAGAGAGAATAGGAATTATAAGTCTTCATCAGGGCTTGGAATTCCTGAAATTTTGGTACAAAGGGGCCCAAGGAAATGTTATTGCATGAAGAAAACAGTGCTCTTGTGACTCATGATATGCTAGTGTTGCTTACATATTTGCGTTTGTGAAACTGATTGGATGGATGTTATTGTAAATAAATAATGTCCAATAACAGATACACAGCTGAGAACAGCAACCGGGGTAGAGAGCTATCATATGTTGCTCTTGCAAGAGTGTTTACAGCTTCTTCAAAACTGAATACATATTTTCACTTAAGTTATACTCCTGAACTCATGTCAAGGGAGTTGCACATTAAAGAATGACTAAAACTATTTATCATATTTTCATTTAATTCACCAATGGAAATAGTCCAGGTAAAAATATTAAGAAGACATGATAAATTAACACAATGATTTTCAATCAAAAGAATGGACTACTGATACAACATGAATAAATCTCCACAGAAAAGATGATGGGGGAAGAAACCTAGCACGATGGACTGCGCACCTATGACACATCTTAGGTAAAATGCAGAAGAGGCAAAATTACTTCATTGTCTTACAAAGAGCATTAAGAGCCTCCTGAAATGGTCATATGGAAACCTACTACTGTAAAAGTTCCCTAAAATATATATTTATACATATATAAAAAGAGTTTAAATGGATTTGCCCTCTAACAGGGTGAAAAAAAAATTCATACTGGAAAACACAGACCAACAAGTCAAAAGCTCAGTGCTACAAATGGGTTAACCACTTTGAGATGTCGGCTGGTGAGGACCCATAGACCGCTAACCATTATGCACTATTGCCAAATACCCTTCAGAGTTTGATGGGGAGACCCCACGGCTGAACATAGTATATACTTGATCAGAACTTGGGGGAAAAATCAAGCTGCTACTGACCTGGGAGCTTTATCCTTCCTGGCTAGCCTTCAGAGTCCTGCAAAGTATGCTATATATGCTACTAGGAAAAAAAAAAGGAACCACACTTCTTTACCAGCTATGAACCTTGCAATCTGTAATAATAATCAGCCTGACATGACATAACCAGTGCAGCAACAGTGGCACAAAGGCCATGGGAGTAACCAAACATTTTTTTGCTTGGATTTATGCCCCGTTTCAGAAGATTAAGTTCACACCTTTATCATAGCCAAGAAACTATCGCTATACATGTCATAGGCCCTGGGGAAGAGTCTGCTACTATTTTTTTTACTAAATGTGCACTGTTTGAGTGATGGCTAATGACTTATGTTTATACTTATAGATCAGTGCATTTTTTAACGCCAATGGAGAACCTTCTTTTAGCAGTAGAAGGCAATTAACAAGGACCCACATTTTATCAAGAGAAAGAGAGTATGGAATGATTATTCCTACATGGTACATCTACATCACATCTAATCATTTCAAAGTGCATTGTAGTATTGTACAGGACGGTGCAGATAGACTATAAAAGCCAGAGGCTTTCTAGTGGGTGACTAGAAAGAAACTCTATTCTAGCTACAGCAGGGAAGTTATGAATATATAAATTCATAGCAATTGAGACAGCATATACAAGCTCAAGAAAGACAAAAACTCTGCATGGAGTGGAAAGGTGGGCATGAAGTCCTCTCACTAGGTGAGTAGTTATAAGCCTTTGATAACTCCAGAGAGAGGGAGAATGCATTCTCTTTAAGGCTGTGGCACCTGGCACATCTGACAGGCTCCAGTGGATGTCTATACATGTGTGTGTGTGTGTGTGTGTGTGTGTGTGTGTGTGTGTGTGTGTGTGTGTGTGTGAAGTACAAATTAGAGGACACAAAGTTGAGTGGGTAGGGGAAGGAAGTGGTTGTGGGATGGTTTAAGGGTGAGGAAGACAACTATTCACAAAATACATTGTATGAAACGCTTAAGAATTTACTAAAGGGGGACTTCCTCCCCCTTTATATGCTCATAGGGTATCAAGTCTCTTCTTGGTAGCCTGCTATCCTTCCTCTGAGTGCCACCAGGTCTCCCCCTCCAGGGGACGTGGTCAAATATGAGGCACCAGAGTACATGCGAAAGTCATACCCCATTCTCCACTCAACTGTCATAGGGGAGGGGAGTAAGGGGAAAATGGGAGGGAAGGAGGAATGGGAGGATATAAGGGATGGGATAACCATTGAGATGTAACAAGAATAAATTAATAAAAAAATAATAAAATAAAAAAATTTAAAAAAATAATTAACTAAAATCACACTAGCACTCATGCTGGAGGCAGAATAATGATTAGAAAAAGAATACATGTCAGAAAAACAAAATGCTTTTGGTGCTGCAGAAAAGGTAATGTTGTACAGACCTGTCTATTTTTCAAAATTGTGCTGCCACCATTAGTGCACTTTAAAAATTTTTTATAAACTTTACTGTTTATAAAATTTGCAAATAAATAAAAATATCATGCATCAAATTTATCAGACCCAAAGTCAATAGAACTCAGTGAACTACTATACAGTTAGAATAGACATCTAGTGTAGAAGCTATGGAGCAGCACATTAAATTTTTGCTATTGAATACATTTAGAAAATGTAAAATTGTATATATTTAATAAGAAGTAGAAGAAGGAGGAGGAGATGAGATGGAGAATGAGATAGAAATTTAAAAAAAAATAAAAACAGAAGGATCATGCTACCTCCTGTACTGACAATAGAACGGACAGGTGGGCAAAGGGGATAAAGGGTCTAAGTGACAGTAAGAGGTGGAAGAACAGATCACTGGGTCTAATTAGGCATAAGTGGTTTTTTTTTTTGGATGTTAGTAAGAGTAGATTCAACAAAGTGAGGAGAACAAGAAACCTCGTTACAGAGACAATAGAAGTAATCAAGGAAAGAACTTCAGACAAGTTCTGATCTTTCCAGCCAAGATATTTTTTATTTTACTCTCTCCATAGTCTTGATGTGGAATAGAAAATTCCCATAACAGGCTGCTACATGCATAGTAAACTGGTTTCGAAAAGAAAGCTAGCGCATCTTTATACTGCCATTTTCAAATCCATCATCCGTACATGATTGCCTTCAAAACAAATTCCAAATTTACTTTTGTTTTTTTGAGTTGAGATCAGAAATCCCTGACTTTTGAAATAAGTATTCTCCCCTTGTCCAAGAAGAAGGCAGCCATCTTACTGGTTTTCACACCAGGTCCATTTGCATTTCCAGCTCTCGTTTACACAGAAGTCTCAGATGGTTGCAAATACCAGGTACAGTGGTTCCTCAAATGAGGGATGTAGTCAGCTAAAGGAAAGGTTCCTTTCTGCATTTTGGTCAGTCTTGTTTAATCACAGACTCAGCCACATATGGGCTCTTAAGTCTTTTATTCAGAGTGAGTTACATTTTGTTTTAGAAGAAAATATTTTTAAATTCAGACCCAAGGTGTTCTAAACACTTTTCCTTTCCCTACATCTTTCCTTTCTTGATGTTCTCCAGAGAGTCTAGGCAAGAGAACTGCCTCAAGTTTTTATCTAGAGTCACCCAGCTCAGCATGGTCTTATAGAAAAAGCTGGCAGGAATTATCCACAGTGGTCAAGGTGCTAAAGTCCAATTTGATCCACAATTAAACAATATGCTTTCGTGGTTGGGCAAAGAGCTTACAGCTATTGCTAATCTCTGAGGTTCTTTTGTGAGCTTTTTCTCTATTTGAAAACTTGTTTTTAAAACAATTCTTTGGGAAGTAGCCTAAATTATTCACTACCTCAATATTAATTTTAGTTATGTATTTTTGCATTAGATTCTCTACAGTGGGATAGAATCATTTTGTCAAGATTTTTAATTAAGGTTAGTCAAAGCCATTGTGCTAATTAATAACAATAATAATAAATAGACACCCCACACATGTACACTGTGTCGTTCTGGCTCATTAGGTAGAATATGTAGCAAATAGCAATCAAAGCATCACTTCTTTGAACATTTGCTTTAATTATGGTACACCATAGTACATATAATATTTATTCTAAGGGTATAGAAAGGATTTTAAGATGAAAAAGTATAATTATGGTAATTACACGTTGGAGCTTTATTTCTTGAATATTTCCTTTGGAAGTATGTATGCCTTAAAAAAAAGTAAGTAAAAAGGCTCTGGGCATGAACAAACACTTCATTTTTAATAATCCTCATCCATTCAACACTGCTGCCATATTAGCATATTGTCATTTCTGCTTTTTACTTTTTCTTTTAAAAATCTATTTGCATAATTATGTAGAGTACAATCTTTCTCTCAGGTTGTTCTGGGGTATGAAGCACTTAGCATTGCATATTACTGTGGAAGATAAGCCTCTGTATATAGTCATGACATTTTTGTAACTGAAAAGAAAATAAATGTATGCATTTCCTCCCTTTCTTGTCAGCTTCTTTATGAAGAGGAAAGCTTTGGCACATTGAAAGAATGACTGTAATGCTGTCTTATTTTCTTCCTGAAATGCCACATATGTCACATAAAAATACATGTGTTCTTGGGTTCTAATTTTTGTTGTGATGAGAAATAGTCACATGAAAACATGACATGTATATTTCTCATTTTCCATTCAGATTATAGTGAGATTGGAATAAGTAATAGAACATTATGGGCAAAATAGTGGGCTGAATCTTTAGGATTTTCACATAACATGCACAGAAACACTCACATAAAATCATGGTTTCACATCTAACGACTTGTCAATGGGGGAGGGGCATAAAGTGTGTGTGTGTGTGTGTGTGTGTGTGCCCTCAGCCACCACACATATTTATGTATATAAGAGATATCTCTTCAACACAGTTTGAGTATTTAAATTAGAAATAGTAAAACGTATGTTGTTTGTTTCTTAAACAAAAGTTTTTAGAGTGCTAAAATGTGTCACATAACAGAAGGGAGAGCTGTTTGTAGTGCTAGGTCTAAGGTTAATGTTTAAAGAAATAAAAATCTGTAAAACCCTAGCAAAGACTTTTTAAATGACCACCCCTGCATCAAGGAGAGGAGATCGAAGGATGGCGGTGAGGGATGAGGATGCTAGGAAACACTGTCTTCTGGACCTCACATGGTCACTGCAGTTCTGTGCACGGAGCCGTTGTGACTACCGACCCAAGACCCACACAAGACTGGGCGATCAACATTCCATCAGGGATGCGAGAGAGACTCAGAAGGCTGCATTCCTCACTGCTTTTTGCAGTAAATGGGAGAAGCGGAATCATTCTCTTCAATGATGTAGCTACTTGTAAGCTGCCCATGATCCAATAAATGACCCCACACTCACAGAAACAATCTTAATTAAACACAGCGAAGTGCAAAACAAACAAAAGCAGTAGGAGGAGGAGAAGTTGCAGAGAAAGAAAGGTGTCAGCCGAAGAGAGAGGAACGGGAACGCCGGGGTGGGGCAACGGGAAAGGCAGTGACAGGTGAATACAGGCACGTACATTGTGTCCACATAGCAAATGGTCAAAAAGTTTAAAAATGTAGATTTAATATTACAGAACAAGTAATATCCCATACTTCGAAGCCCGTCTACGATGGCAGAAATGCTAGTTGATGGCAGCTATTTCTGGCCACCCATTCTAAGGGCAGCACAGCCTGAGTCAGTTTGCTCCCCTCTTTCCATGAACCTAAGTGCTCTTGGGAAGCTTCTGGTTAGCAGTCCCCTCCTGTCCTGGGCCTGAGCGTTAGCTCCTAGAAGGCTGGCGTAGTGCCTCAGCTTAAACAGCCTGTGAGAGGGAATCTGAAGGACCCAGTGACCAAGTGGGAACTGACAGTGAGGAACGACCCCCTGCAAATCTCCTGATTCCTTCTGCTCTCCTGTTTGATTTTTCACTCCTGACTCATATGGAACAAAGCCAATAATACTTAGCAGGAAAATGCATGTGGGAGGTAAAATTTTGAAGACTTGCATGTCTAAAGAGAGTTATTTTTAAGCTACATATTTCAGATTTTAAAAATATTTTCCTCCCTCCTAAGCACTCTGAAGGAAACACTGCTGTTTCCTCCCACACTTGCTCTCTCAGCCCCCGTTTTAAATTATGTTGTCATTTAACACGCCTAGAAGTGCCGCATCTACGATGAATTATATAAGCATAACTGCTTTAGGTTGCAGTCTGTATTCGCATAAATGGATTCTATCTTCACTAACCATCGTTTTCTATAGTTCTGTTTTCTTGTTATTTACTTTGTGTCATTCATTTGTGAATAATTTTCATTACATAGGGAGTTCTCCCGTTTACCTTACAAAATGAACAATAATTTCGCTAACTACAAGCGTGGGCTTGCTTAAATTCGTGGAAATACATAATTACTGCATTATTGCTGAAGCTATGTATTTCTTTGGAAACTTCAAAAGACTACTTGAATTTCCTCTTTGTTTATTCACAAGAATGTCTCTGATTTTTTCCTTGTTGACACCAGTAACTTTACCCACATACATGCATAATATTGATCCTTCTGTGTCAAATTTCCCAGGATACTGTAACACTCAGTTCACTGATTTTGGACTGTAGTATTTAAGAAGACTTTACTATGTTTTTGAATTTGTAAAGCTTACTGTTTCACGGAAAAAAATTATAAATAATTCAATATCCCTTTTCTCCTGTTTCTTTTGCATATATATACATATATAATGTGTGTATGAGAGATAATATAGTGTGTATTAGATTTACTTTATTCTATCCACTACATTTTCTAGCTCATCTCCAACAATACATTTAAGATTTATTTTGTTTTTAATCATCCAAACTGCTTCAGACAAAATTAATGAAACATTTCCAGAACATTTTGTATTAAAAAACTTAAAGTTATTCTCAAGAGAACTCCCTTAGGACATAAACACTATCTGTGTTTTGTTCAAAGATTGATTAGAACATTCAACATTACTATAGATTCCTTCTTCTTTCACAATCAATCGATAAATCTAACAGAAGCCCATTTAAAATACTTGCATACTTTTTAAAATAAAATTTGGCAAGCTTCCTTAAAATTTGTTTGTGACATAGGAAGATGTATAATTACTAAGAGACTTTTAAAGGAGGAAGAAGTCAAAACAATTGTACTACCTGTAGACACGTATAGCGAAGGTGATCTGGTAAGTGATGTTGAAAAGAGGCTCACACTACTGACGAAGCACACTGGAGTCCAGGGGTAAAGCCTGTGGCCTTGGGTGAGTTTTTCAGACCATCAGAATCATCTGTGCTCAGTTTTTCTGTTAGTTTCTTGAGTGGTACTTTCCCCCGTGGTTTCCCTGGTGAGACTGGGAGGCTCACATTTCCCTTCCTCTGTGTATAGTGTTCATCTAATTATTTTCTGGAGTGCTAGCTGAATTGTCATGAATCACTTTTTTTAAAATCCTCATTTTTATTTTCCATAAATTTTAAGAGACAGCTTTGATGAACATGCCAATCCTGTCTGGTAGTTATTTACTTTCAGGGCTTAAAATATATTGTTCCATGTTTTTGCCTTTTGATAGAGTTTCTGGCTTTTAGGATTGCTGACAAGAGGCCTACTGGCACTCAGAGGAAGGATAGCAGGCTACCAATGATATGATAGTGTATATAAGCGACCCCCAAAATTCCACCAGAGAACTCCTGCAGCTGATAAACACCTTCAGCAAATTGGCAGGATACAAAATAAACTCGAAAAAGTCGGTAGCCTTCCTGTATACAAATGACAAACAGGCAGAGGAAGAAATTAGGAAAACTACTCCCTTCACGATAGCCACAAACAATATAAAATATCTAGGAATAACTCTAACCAAGCAAGTGAAGGACTTATCGAAAAAAAACTTCAAACCTTTAAAGAAAGAGATTGAAAATGACATCAGAAGATGGAGGGATTTACCTTGTTCATGGATCGGGAGAATCAACATAGTAAAAATGGCCATCTTACCAAAAGCAATTTACAAATTCAATGCAATCCCTATCAAAATACCTACAAAATATTTTGAAGATATTGAAAGATCAATTCTCAAATTCATATGGAGAAATAAAAAACCCAGAATAGCAAAAACAATCCTATACAATAAAAGATCCTCCAGAGGACTCTCCATACCTGATCTCAAGCTGTACTACAGAGCAACAGTAATTAAAACAGCATGGTACTGACAAAGTAATAGGCTGGTGGATCAATGGAATCGAATTGAAGACCCAGAGATGAATCCACATACATTTGCTCACTTGATTTTTGACAAAGAAGCCAAATCTATTCAATGGAAAAATGATAGCATCTTCAACAAATGGTGTTGGTCTAACTGGATGTCTACATGTAGAAAAATGCAATTAGACCCTTATTTGTCACCATGCACAAAACTCAAGTCCAAGTGGATTAAAGACCTCAACTTAAAACCAGAGACATTAACTCAGTTAGAGGAAAAAGTGGGGAAGAGCCTGGGACACATAGGCACAGGAAACAACTTCCTGAACAGTACAGCAACAGCCCAGGCCTTAATGTCAACAATTAATAAATGGGACCTCATGAGGCTGAGAAGCTTCTGTAAGGCAGGAGACACTGTCAAGAGAACAAAGCGACAGCCTACAGACTGGGAAAAGATCTTCACCAACCCTTCATTTGACAAAGGTTTAATATCCAAAATATATAAAGAACTCAAGAAATTAAACACCACAAAACCAAACAACCCAATTGCGAAATGGGGCTTAGAACTAAACAGAGAATTCTCAACAGAGGAATATCAAATGGCTGAGAAACACTTAAAGAAATGCTCATCCTCGTTAGGCATCAGAGAAATGTAAATCAAAACGACACTGAGATTCCACCTTACACCCATCAGATTGGCTAAGATCAAAAACTCAAATGACACCACATGTTGGCGAGGATGTGGAGAGAGAGGAACACTCCTTCACTGCTGGTGGGGATGCAAACTAGTACAACCACTTTGGAAAGCTATCTGGCCTTTTCTCAGAAAAATGGGAATAGGGCTTCCTCAAGACCCAGCTATCCCACTCCTTGGAATATACCCAGAAAATGCCCTAACACACAACAGGGACATATGCTCAACCATGTTCATAGCTACTTTATACACAATAGCCAGAACATGGAAACAGCCTAAGTGTCCCTCAGTAGAAGAATGGACTAAGAAACTGGTACATTTACACTATGGAGTATTACTCAGCTATTAAAAACAAGGAATTGAGGTGCACTTAGGCTGTTTCCATGTTCTGGCGATTATGAATAAGGCTGCTATGAACATGGTTGAGCAAATTTTCTTGCTGTGTGCTGGAGCATCTTCTGGGTATACTCCTAGGAGTGGAATAGCTGGGTCTTGAGGAAGCCCTATTCCCATTTTTCTGAGATAGCACCAGGTAGAAGAATGGATAAAGAAACTGTGGTACATATACACTATGGAATACTACTCAGCTATTAAAAACAAGGATTTTCCAAAATTTGTGGACAAATGGATTGAACTAGAAATAATCATAATGAGTGAGCTAACCCAGAAGCAGAAAGAGTCAAATGGTATATACTCACTTATTACTGGACACTAGCCCAAGGGACAGGTTCCATGAAAGTCTGCACCTACCAGGAAACTGGGATAGAGGTGAGGACATCCTATTGAGACTCTAGATGAGGAAAATATAGAGGATAGGCAAGTAGGGGGACCCAGAGGGTCCTAGAAACCTACAAGAACATTATGATGGCTAGATCTGAGCCCAGGGGTTCTGCTTGATCTAAGGCACCAACCATGGACAAAACGGGCAGTCATCATCAAACCCCTACCCAGATCTAGCCAAAGGACAGAACATTCTTCACAGCTAAGTGGAGACTGGGGACTGACTTTCACAGGATCTCTGGTGCCCCATATTTGGCCATGTCCCTTTGTTGGGGAGGCCCAATGGCACTCGGAGGAAGGATAGTGGACTACCAAGAAAAGACTTGATACCCTAGCACCATATTCAAGGGGAGGAGGTCCCCCACAGCCACTGTCATAGGGAAGGGGGATTGGGGTGAAAATGGGAGGGAGGGAGGAATGGGAGGATGCATGGGATGGGATAGAAAATGAGATGTAATAGGAATTATTTTTACTTTTCAATAAAAATGTGTTATTATTAAAAAAAATATCTTGGCCAAAAAAATAAAAAATAAAAAATAAAAAGGGAAAAAAAATAAAAACAAGGAATTCCTGAAATTTGTGGACAAATGGATTGACCTAGAAATTATCATAATGAGTGAGTTCACCCAGAAGCAAAAAGAGACAAATGGTATATACTCACTTATATCAAAACACTAGTCCAAGGGATACGTCCCATGAAAAACTTTACTTACCAAGAAAGTGGGTCAGAGGAGAGGACATCCTATTGAGACTTTAGGCGAGAGTAGCATGGAAGAATGGGGAAATAATAGGACCCACAGTGTCCTGGAAATCTACAAGAAGAACTTTATGACAGGCAGATCTGAGACCTGGGGTCCTCCTCAAACTAAGGCACCAGCCAAGGAGAAATAGGCAGTAAACTTCGAACCCCTACCAAGACCTAGCCAACGAACACGATATTCTCCATTGTTGAGTGGAGAGTGAGATCTGATTCTCACATGAGCTCTGGTGCCCCTTTTCTGACCATGTCCCCTGGATGGGGAGGCCTGGTGGCACTCAGAGGAAGGATAGCAAGTTACCAAGAAGAGACTCGATAATCTTAGAGCATACTTAGGGGGTGGAAGTCTCCCTCAATCACAGACATAGGGGAGGGGAGAAGGGAGGAAGTGGGAGGGAGGGAAGAATGGGAGGAAACAGGGGAAGGGCTAACAATCAAGATGTAATATGAATAAAAAAATGGTAAAAAAAAAAAAAAAAAAGAAGAGACTTGATACCCTATGAGCATATACATGGGGAAGAGGTCCCCCTCAGTCACAGTCATGGGGGAAGGGAATAAGGGGAAAATGGGAGGAAGGGAGGAATGGGAGGATACAAAGGATGGGATAACAATTGAGATGTAATATGAATAAATTAATAAAATATTTTAAAAGAAAAAAGAGATTGATGATGACAATCTGTTGTTCTTGACTTTGTAGATAGGTTGGTATTTTTTCCTTACAGCTTTTCAACAAAAAGAAATATACATTAATGTTCATTACAGTTGAAAAGGAGTCAATTATCCAAATATCCACAGTAAGTAGATTAGATAAGTAATTTAAATTAGAAGTGAAAAATGATAAGCATGAAAACAAATATTCCATGTGACTCCCTACACAACTATATGGTTTTAGAACTCATTTGTCGGACACGATAACTGGCAGAGGCATGGAGTGATTTACACAGATAAATTTGCAGATTTTGCGTTAGCTATCTGTTATGTTTGCTTGCAAAAGTCAAATTTTATGCCTAGATTTGCATATTTAACTATGCTACTATTCAGAGAAATTGAGATATCAAACTAAATGAAAAGTAAAATTTCTAGTTGGTTTTCTATCTCGGATGATTCTAAAAATTCTATAAAATCTAATAGGAAGCTGTGAACCCTTAAGAAATGAAGATTTATATGGTGTTACTTCTTTATAGGAGGACTCACAGTCCTTGGGACCTGGTATTGTTTTACACCCCCTCACGCACACATATATAAATAACAAATGGGTTCTTAGGACAGAAAATGAAATTAGCATAACATTTTTAAAGGTGGTGTAGTACCACTTTTCTGTGTCCTTTGATGAGTTGTATTTTCTGAAATAGTGCGCGCGCAGCGCTTGTGTGACTACCACCATGTCATGACAATTGCCAGTCATTTACGGCCTTTCCAGTAGCCCACATCCAGCGTAACTCCAACATGAGCTTAGATGTAAATATAATAGTTTCCAGTAAAGCTTTATGGAGCTGGCAATTAGGCACATGCATCACTTAGCAGCTGCAAACCGAGCCTGAGGACTTGATGAATTTTAAAGATCCAACGTTACTGATTATTTATTAAGCTGACTGTTGCAGAAATGCCAACTGAGGTACTGGAACAAGCAACTCTTCGGTTTCTGGACATGATTTATGCCCGGCAACACCTCCGAAGGGATCTGCTGCAGCCGCAAACTTCTGCAGGTTATAAATTTGGAAGATCTCGTGAGCAGCAGTTTTCAGATCATGCTCTGTATCATATTAGCTTCATGGGAGGTTGGAGAGTGTAACAAAGGAGAAAAAGAGGCACACTGGTCCATAAACTGGGAACAATTCAGCAGGTTTAATTGGCTTCGTTGATATCTTCAGCGTAGGTCTTCCTGAAGAACTGTATCGTTAATGTACAATGGAGCATGACACGTTTCTGCTTCTCATGCCTATTGGGCCGGGAAAAAAACTATTTCCTCCTTCATGAAGCTTCAAGTAGGAACATTGTTTGGCGGTGAGCAGTTTAGGATATGTTACTTAAAGCCACAGTATGACAGGCTGTCATTGAGGATTTTCTCATCTTGTTGAGGAATGGTCAGTGGGCTGCTTTTCATTGGAAATGTACCCATCTCAAGATCCCTCCGACGTTGTGCGGTTCGTAACCAGCAGGCAGTACATACACTGGAAAACCTCAGGTATTCTCTCTGAGGGCTGCAATTCTATGATCTGCAGAGGAGAGAAAAATATAGTTTTGAACCTTCTACTTTTGATTTGCAGGGGCTTCCTCCTGCCCGACTTCTGACATTATGAGCGACCAACTATGCAGTCAGGATAGCAGTGCACAGAGCACAGAGCCACCCTTCCCCTCCCTCACATCAGGTTTACTTGCAGTCTTGCCCTGGCTTTGCGTCTTATCTCCTCCTCCAGGGATGTGGGTGTGTAACTGTATTGACCTACAAACAACTCTGGGAGAAGATGCAGAGAGTGAAAAGTGATGAAGTCAGTAGTAAAAAGTGCAAAAAAAAAAAAAAATCATAACAGGAAAACTCCAAGTGTTAAGGCAGAGCTAGGTCAACCAAGGTGAAGCGAGTGAGGGTGAACTCCTCGAGTGTGAGGCTAGCCAGTATGAGGCCATGCGTGTGAGGTCAGTCACTACCAGGTCAGCCAGTTTGAGGCCTGAGAATGTGAGGTTAGGTTGGTGAATGTGAGGCCAATGTGTGTGAGGTCAGCCTGTGTGAGGCCAGTCTGTGTGCCAGAGAGTGCAAGGTCAGCCAATGTGAGGTCAGCCATTGTTAAGTCAGCCAGT